>NC_091133.1:71048205-72398205 GCF_040183065.1 Periplaneta americana | reverse complement strand
GTTCACGAATCGACCCAACTCTACAAGACGCTACATCCTGCAGAGACAACTGGACGGAGTTACGCAATAACTGACCAACCGAAAAAAAAAGATATATTTACACAAATCTGTTGATGGCAGGCTAATTTAACTCGGACAAAATCAAGAATGCGATATCTGAATTTTGCTGCTATTTATAAACAAAAATTCGTTTATTGCATAAAATTAATTTATTTATTTTGCTTTGAAATATTAAATCAACTGCTGGTCTCTTACTAAAAAAACGGTTAGCCTTTTTTTGGTATTATTTATGATATTTTTTGTAATAGTATGAATTTATTTTATTTTTATTTTATTGAGTTATTTTACGACGCTGTATCAACATCTAGGTTATTTAGCGTCTGAATGATATGAAGGTGATAATGCCGGTGAAATGAGTCCGTGGTCCAGCACCGAAAGTTACCCAGCATTTGCTTGTATTGGGTTGAGGGAAAACCCCGGAAAAAGCCTCAACCAGGTAACTTGCCCCGACCGGGATTCGAACCCGGACCACCTGCTTTCGTGGCCAGACGCGCTGACCGTTACTCCACAGGTGTGGACAATAGTATGAATGTTATAATACTTCTTGCATAAAATGTTTTATTTAAAAAAGCGGATTTATTTCTATGGCCAATATCTCGAAACAGGTTTTTGGCGCTTGATCTCTTATTGCATAACTCCGTCCAACTGTTTGCTCACACTGCAAGAAACTTCGTGGAACTAGGAGAAGCCAGTCCGTAATATTGCCACAAACTATTTTTTATCAGAGTTAGATTACGCAGGTTTTAATTATGGAAACCACGTTAAAATGTATTTTAAAAATTCATCCCATTCAAGCATAAGAAAGACAATTTATAAATTCATAATACTTCGAAATTTTATCACTAAGGAGTCATTGAGAATAATATTTTTAGCTTTAGCACAATCATTAATACATTATGGTATAATAAATTTGAGTGGAGTAACATCATCTATATTTAGTTCATTAATTTGATTACACAGAAGATTAATAAAAATTTGTCTAACCAAAAATATCGATTACCCAACAAATTTAATTTATGCAGATTTTAAAGTATCAACTGTTGAAGAAATTTATAAACATAGTTTACTAACTTACTACCACAGAAATCAAATAAAACATAAATCTAATCGACATGAATATTGTACTCGAAGACAAAAGTCTACTTTCCCATTAATTGACCCTAAATGTCATACAAGTGCAGCTCTTAAACGTGGTGCTAGTTTCGGCCCAAGACTCTATAATAAAATTACAAACCATTTTCCAAATTTGAAATATTTTAAAATTGAAACTTTTAAAAAAGAAATTTATAAAATTATTCATGATATATAATATTAACAAATGTGTGTATTTTTTACCTTTTATTTCTGTCGATTATATTAATGTTTTTATTGAATATCACTGGCTTCTGTCTGATTGTCAATTTATATTTAAATTAAAATTTTTATTTTATTTAAATTTAAATATACAGAATAAAGAAATATAATTACAAAACAAACAAGAGAAATAGAAATAAAATAATACAAGCAATATAAAAAGAAGATACAGTAGTATTAACAAAATTTGAGACCGAATGAGCAGCGCTCGTGCTCGGTCGCAAAATGTGTTTTTTCTCTCTTTTTCTCTTTCTTCTTGTTTTTGCTCTTGTGTATTATTTATTGGTTTGAATACTAATTGTCGTTGAAAATTGTATGTTATATTATTGGCTAAGACCACACCGTACACGAGCCTGGCTCGTACGGTAGTGGCTAGAAACATTTTTGTTTTATAATTTTAATCTGTGTTCACTAATCAGCTAGTTAAATAAATAAATAAATAAATAAATAAATAAATAAATAAATAAATAAATAAATAAATTCTGTCGTCAGGTGTAAATCCGTGGACTTGGAATATAATGGCACATGAAGGGACCTCTAGATCACTGAACACGACTTTCATAAGCAACCATAATAATTTATTATCCACTGTTATGGTATAATTGATAAAACTCATATTTATTCTAAGTTTGGTCAAAATCAGTTCACGTACAAATATATTGTGTAAAATAGACAAATGACAAGCATGACCTTCTCTCAAGGCCGTTTCCAAGGAAACCAAGTGACACACTGAAGTAAGCCAAGCTAAGAAGAACAAGGAAACATCGGGCAAGCTGGAGTGGACATTCTTCACTCTCTCCATGTGCAGAAAGTTCCCTATAAACAATGACGTTACAGGCGGGATAAACAGAGCCGAGGCGACACGTGTCTGTCCGTCAGCCCGTTTTGTTGCAAGTCACGCGATGAGATGCTAATGGTGACGAATGAGATATTTGTCTGTGTGGACAGGTAAACCGTCGCGTCGCCAGAGTTATGGTAAGACAGAAATACCGAGGCAAGACTTGGTTCCGTATGTTTCTAATCCCGGATAGATTTCAAAGTTCCTTGTTACCAAAATTTATATCAGATCTCAATTAACTCTGCTGGTAAAGTAATTAACTACAAAAGTCCGAGTTCAAATCCAGGTTGAGGCAACTAATACCATTACTATTCTTTTCCTGGGAATTATAGTCAATTAATAAAACGTGAATTTCCAGATTGCACTCTCTTCTGTTTCATAGTAGGCGGGATAATTTGAAAATTGAGAATGGTCTGTAGTTTTTAAAATCATGACTTTTCCCAATTTTAAATATTATAATAACCATAGATTCTTTTCATAAGTTGGCAACCTATTATATAAGACTTGAGTTATTTTTTCCTTCAGAGAACCCGTAGGCAAGCACCGCACCCTAGGCTTATTGTGCAACCCCCTTTTATTGGGATGATTTTGAAGCCCTTAGGATTGCTCATCAAATCCGTGATTCACTGTCTGGTGCCATCTTATCGATTCAGCCACAGCATCCAGATCCGCGTGAACAGGAACGCTTCTCCGCCTCCCTGTGATGTTTCTCTGCGGTCTCCTCAGATCGATGGCATCTGTTCGCAATTCACATGGATGAATCTGTTACATTCTTAACCAGAGAGACATGCCGCCATCGATTCCACGACTCACTAAGACGCCATCTATCCGAGAGAGCTACATCCCCCGATCTAACTGCAGTACGCTTATTAAAGCCCCTGCGGCTTCTCTGGATATGTGCACACAGATGTCATCTGTACACGGATCCTGAAACCACGTCCGATATGTCCCCATGGTCAACCTGTAACTATTAAAGATGATTAATGAACTGAAGGCGAAATGAGTATGAGGTTCAACGCCGAAAGTTACCCAGAAATTCTGCTTCAAGTGGTTAAGGGAAAACCTAGGAAAAAATCTCTACTAGGTAACTTGTTCCAACCAGGATTTGAACCCGGGCCCGCCAGTTTCACGGTTAGGAAGGCTACCGTTACTCCACAAAAACTTGAGATAAATAACATATTATGTCAGCTAAGAAATGAATAAAATGTCTGACCGTTCTTTAATGATAAACAATGACATACCATTAATCCTAATTGTATTTGTTCATTTTAATTTGTTTAATAGCTTCCAACATAGTTATCCGTTACTGCTTTAAGTCCACACCTGTAGAGTAACGGCTAGCGCGTCTGGCCGCGAAACCAGGTGGCCCGGGTTCGAATCCCGGTTGGGGCAAGTTACCTGGTTGAGGTTTTTTGCGGGGGTTTCCCTCAACCCAATATGAGTAAATGTTAGGTAACTATCGGTATTGGACCCCGGACTCATTTCACCGGCATTATCACCTTCACTTCATTCAGACGCTAAATAACCTGAGATGTTGATACTTACTTACTTACTTACTGGCTTTTAAGGAACCCAGAGGTTCATTGCCGCCCTCACATAAGCCCGCATCAGTCCCTATCCTGAGCAAGGTTAATCCAGTCTCTATCACCACATTCCACTTCCCTCAAATCCATTTTAATATTATCTTCCCATCTATTTCTCGGCCTCCCCATAGGTGAGATGTTGATACAGCGACGTAAAATAACCTACTAAAAAAAGTTACTGCTTTACAGATAAACTGTCTGTCATAGCTGTATTATTGTTTATATAGCCGTAATAATGATAGGCCCTAATAATAAATTTCATTGTAAAACTATGATAATTGCTCTTGTGATCTCGAAATTTGTAAGTTAAGCCTGGATGCAATTCATCAGGCGTTAAAAGCAGATTACACACTAATTGGAAGCTATTGTATTTTAAACAAATCCATTACTCAATATTAATAACAGATCGTTTCAGAGTGGAACATCTTTCGTCTCGAAGGCATTGACCTGCACCGTCTGGGCCCAATATTAAGCCTATATTTTAAAAAATTTTATTACTTTCGAGGTCATTTAACTGACGAAATTGTGACATAAAATAATATTGCTGAACCTTGGCGGCCTGGCGCCTCCCGATGACTGGCGCCCAGCTTTCAGTCTAGCGCGTAACGTCATTCATATTTTAGCTTTGCAATTGTTTGTGTTACTACAAGAAAGTGAGTGGCGCTTCAGTCGATTTAGGGGGCCATGGAAACGAATTGGACACCAGCTCCAGCTGCGTGGCTAACGAGAGCAATTCCAGGTGTGGAATTTTGAGCGTTCGTTTCTTTCTTGGATATGTGGCAGTGTTTCAACGAGTCGTTGATGGTTGATTACGACGACGACGGCAACAATGATGATGATGATGATAATGATGATAAGATAGGCATCAGGTCAATGAATTTATTTTTTATGTTTTTTTTTTTTAATTTATGTTATTCATGTAATAACAGATTCATCTTTATTTTTTCCTAGAATACTCTTAACTTTTCCATGTTTGATCCTGCTAGAAATTAAGATCTCCGCAATTTATGATCGATTTATTAATTTTCTGTTTTTTTTTTTATCGATACTGATTTATTATAAGCGATATCTATATTTCTATGTTTTCATTTCCTTTTTATTTCCATTTTTAATGAGTTGCATATTCTTATTTTATAACTGCCTTTCGTGTAAACCAATAGATCTGTCAGTAAATTTATAGTGAACGAATGGGAAGGGAAATGGGAGGAGAAACTTTGAAACGTACGCGAAAACGCATCCTTGCAAAAAAGAGCAAGCGAGAATGAGAGAAAGCAAGAGAGAGCAAGAAAGATCAAGAGAGAGCCGAGAGAGCAAACGAAAGCAAAAGAGACAAAAACAAAATAAAGCAAAAAAAGCGAAATAAAGCAAAAGCGAACAAGAGATAGAGCAAGAGAAAGCAAGAGAGAGCAAGAGAAAGCGAGAGAGGACAAGAGAAAGTAAGAGAGAGCAAGAGAAAGTGAGAGAGAGCAAGAGAAAGCAAGAGAGAGCAAGATAAAGCAAGAGAGAGCAAGAGAAAGCGAAAGGGAGCAAGAGAGAGCAAGAGAAAGCGAGAGAGAGCAAGAGAAAGTGAGAGAGAGCAAGAGAAAGCGAGAGAGAGCAAGAGAAAGCGAGAGAGAGCAAGAGAAAGCAAGAGAGAGCAAGAGAAAGCAAGAGAGAGAGCAAGAGAGAGCAAGAGAAAGCAAGAGAGAGCAAGAGAAAGCGAGAGAGAGCAAGAGAAAGCGAGAGAGAGCAAGAGAAAGCAAGAGAGAGCAAGAGAAAGCAAGAGAGAGCAAGAGAGAGCAAGAGAAAGCGAGAGAGAGCAAGAGAAAGCGAGAGAGAGCAAGAGAAAGCAAGAGAGAGCAAGAGAAAGCAAGAGAGAGCAAGAGAAAGCGAGAGAGAGCAAGAGAGAGCAAGAGAAAGCAAGAGAGAGCAAGAGAAAGTGAGAGAGAGCAAGAGAAAGCAAGAGAAAGCAAGATATATTAAGAGAGAGCAACGATCGTCCAACCAGTACGGAGGTATCGTGTGATCAGCTTTTATCATATCATATCATATCATATATCATATCATATCATATATCATATCATATCATATATCATATATCATATCATATCATATATCATATATCATATCATATCATATCATATCATATCATATCATATCATATCATATCATATCATATCATATCATATCATATCATATCATATCATATATCATATATCATATATCATATATCATATATCATATCATATCATATCATATCATATCATATCATATCATATCATATCATATCATATCATATCATATCATATCATATCATATCATATCATATCATATATATTATTCGAATTCGTTAACAAAAAATTAAAATATTTTTACAATATTCTTTTTATTGTACATACATTAAAATTATATATATATATGAAAATTTAATTAAACGTACAAGTTTAATATGGATGTGACATTCAGTAGAAGTAAAGCTACTTGTTGCCAAGGAAGCCGATGTTGATTATATCTGAGTTAATTGATAACCAGATTTTGGCGTTTCTCAGTGATTTGCAGAAAATAATTGAATCGGTTTTTTGAGAAACCCAGTAAGTCAGGTTTTAACAAAATTGAGTTTATTGCTAATTCCTGTTCTATAGGAATAGATATACCATTTTGTATGAACAACCACAAGTCAAACGGCATTTCTGTTGTGACATGTGCGCTTGAATATTAGGTTTCGTGAAGAAGGCCCCTAAGTCAGTGACAAGGCTGACACAGAATGAATAAAACTATAGCCTAAGCTTTTGCGTTTGGTAAATTCATTATTTTGTTTCTGAATTTTGAATTTGTTAGAATAATGTTGTTTTTTTGTGAAATGTATTGTTGTATTAGATTATTTAATGCGGAACTTTATTATTTATATCCTTAGTGACATTTCATACTGGCTAGAGTAAAATTTGTTCAAATAAAGCAAACATTATGAAGTCAGCTTCTAAATTCTGGTTTTGAGAGTCAAATTCGTATTATTTTGAACCAAATTTTCGATAATTTCATGAAATAAAGAGATTGTTTTGATAAATCTTTACCAGATTTTGAGAAACCCCATAAGTTAAAGATTTTCAAAGATTTATTTAAAATATATTATTTTGCATATAGAAATATTCGTTACGTTTTTACCAACATTTACCATTTCAAATATTCCAATGCTTAATTCATGCATTTCTTTTAAACAGTTTTTTGTGTTTCCCCAAAACTTTGCTTTTCGTGACTTGAGGGGTTTCTTAAAAAACCGATTCAATTGCGAAACATTAGCGACAAGACAAAAATGGCAACATGAAATCTGTAGTATTGCAGTGATGAATATCTCGGATTGGAATTCATCGGATTGTTACACTCCATTGGTATTGATACATGGGATAAATAGTCATAATAATTTTCATGAGGTATTATTGCACTTATTAGAATACAGGGTATGAGTTTGACTGTGAACTACTGTATTTCTTAATTTAATAGCGTGAGGCCCCTAGTGATATGATTAGCGTCGCGCAAGACTGTCCAAATATTCAAAGCAAGGAATACTTGTAATGCAGAATAATTGCTTTCCTTTTATTTTGATTGACTAGCGGTACCCGTGCGCTCCGCTGCACCCGTTAGAAATAAATATAAAGTAATTACATAATTAAAATAGGACATTTGATCCAGGGAACATTCGTGTTTGATAGAAGGCTAAATCGTTTAATATGTTACTTAATTTAAATTGTATTCAAATAATTAAAATGCGATCATTTTGGTCCAGAGACCACTCATTTGGTGTAATGACAATTCCTTTAACATGTTTCTTAATTTTTATTACGTGCATTCATATTTTAATGAAGACTGACATATCATTTAGATTTAATGTGTATACTTTATTTTACTTGCTATATGTTTCCATTGAATTATGATAATAACTTAATTTTAACCCTTGTTTTCTACGTATTCAGTAAATGGCGCTTGGGCCACTATGGTTCTGAACCCTTCAAATAACTTAAATAAATTATATTATATTATATTATATTATATTATATTATATTATATTATATTATATTATATAAAAAATGTGTCGATAACGGTTGTTCACCGATAAGTAAGTTTTTAATTTGTTATGGGGGCTCTTGAATCTCAGGAGGAACAAATTTTATTTTACAACAGCGCAACATAATCTGCTTGGCTCATTACCCAATTTTTTTGCATTGCATTTAATGCATATGTATTTTATGTATTTTAACACGATTCAATTGAGCATAGTTAAAATCTGGATTATAAAATAATGGAATGTTAAGCTAACATATTATTACTGCATACTAAATCAATACACTCTTGTGGTTCGTTAATTCTCTGAGATAAACATTATTTTAAGAAATACAGGAAACGAATACACAGAATAGCCTATCAAGTTGTTTGTGCATAAGAAGCTATTTTAATCTTACCTGTCCTCAATTCACTCCGAAGTTACTGTAATAACATTATAGCATTATGTCCATATAGACAAACTACACTTTCCAATGGTAAAATAATAATTAATTATACAAATCGCTTAATTTAGCTTCCGATATTACTTCATACAAACACAGAAACATTATCTGTAGGCTATGATTCATAGCTTTCGATTGTTGTTGACCAAGGCCCCTTATAGACGAATTCATTTGTTTATTTCATTACACGCCTTAGATGGCAGTTATTTTAATTTTGAAACTCATTTATCTCATTAAATATCAGTCCTATCAAAATTTTTCAAACAATAAAACTTATCGAAAATGATTTTTAAAGAAAGTTTTGTTATGTAACATTTTTCACAAAAATCAATAATAAGCGAGATATTTCGATTTATTTAATTCAGATCCACTTATAAACCCCCCTTTTAAATAATGTATTTTGAATGCCATATATCCTAAAATCTAAGTTACAACGAACTTAATTTATATTCCAATTTTCATCGAAATCGGTTCAGCCATTATCGCGTGAAAAGGTAACAGACAGACAGACAGACAAAAATTTCAAAAAGGCGATTTTCGGTTTCAGGGTGGTTAATTATATATGTTAGGACCAATTATTTTTGGAAAATCGAAAATTACCAGAAAAATTTCAGCTACAGATTTATTATTAGTATAGATGAAATATCAAGTCCCCCAACTAGACAGTGACACGAACTGTTGAAGTAATCATTAAAATCACATGATCAATTTACTGCTGACGAGTTAAGATCAGGGCACAAACGCAGTGGGCTATATAATTTCTTCGTGACCATGGTAACAAAGCGGAAACTTCTCTCCGTCTATCTTTTGTTTCTTTTTTTATTTAAAGTCTCTTTGGCTATTATGACGATCTGATTTCAATGGCAGGCTTTGTACGTTAGTGTTTTGTCTACTGTTTCTAACGGTTACCTAAACTGGATCTTAGCGGGACTGAGGGATAACAAAGGTGTTGATTTTCTTTATATTCCTGGTGGAGATGGACACGTCGCATATGCCTCTATAAACTGGATCGCGGGGTGGATGTGGGCGTCACGAACCTTTGTGTACACGGACTCGAACCCGCCCCGTTTTAATTTAACGCTCCTTTTCTCTTGAAGGGAGGGTGGAGGAGTGGAGCATGGTTGGCTAGGCATCGATCAAGCGGAGTTCAGCGCTCAGATTCACGCTTCTGAACAATGCGTTTTCATCACGAGGCCCACGGCTTCAAATTATACTTAATTCTCGTCGGTGGGAGGAGGTGAGAACATGCTGAGGATACCAGGTCACGCAGATGGGTGTTGCTACGCAACGGGTGCGTTCACACACTGCCTGCGAGCTCAATAATAATAATAATAATAATAATAATAATAATAATAATTATTATTATTATTGTTATTATTATTATTATTATTATTATTATTATTATTATTTATATATTAACAGGGTGACAATGTAAACTACACCTTCCTGTATCCAAAGTGTTTAAATTGAAGACCTGAATTACAGAACATCCCAAGTCCATAGAACTATTTTTTTCAGTAGAGACAAGAACTATATAACTATAGAAGTTTTTGTTTCACTGAAGTCATTTTTGGTCAGCGTGCATGTGATGCTCCCTTTTACACTCCCTAAAAGTTTTAACAACCTACTGTGCCTAGTTTAGGAGGAAATTATTAATTTATAGCCATGAACTTGAGATGTTTTTCAATTCATGGTAAAAAAATAGGTTATGGAAGAAAAAATCACTTTATTTAAGATATTATTTAGACACTGTAACACAAATGATGGTAATAAGCATAACAAAATAACAAATCACATTATTTGCAAGTAGGAAATTAGTAAATTATCAGCTGTTTCTTTATTGGAAACATTTCAGTCAGCTGCTTCTTTTTCTCCAGAGTCCATCGGTATTATTTCAGGTTGAGAAAATCCTGTGAGGTGAATATGATGCTGCACCTGCTGGTGATAAATAATTCACTAAACGTTTCAGATTTTCCAGCTTTTCTGACTTTATAGGCAGTGTATTGGCATACAAGTCGAGTTTGCTAAAAGTAACATGCTGGAAAGGATCTTTCATCAAGGAATATATAAAAAAAATCTGTTCCTACCATAGTTTCTGTAACTGCGACTTTCCCTTGGAATTTGTTTGAGTACTTAAATATTTTGAACTTCGAAGCAGACAACTTCTGACCTCTGCACTTCGCTGACATTTTATAATACTGTCTCAAGTGTTGTTTGTGTTCTTGAAAGTCTCCACATTGAAATTTGCCTCATTCTTCACAATGTCTTCCCATTCTCTCGGAGTTTCAACTTTTTCTTTCTTCCTTTTGATTTTTTCTGTTCTTGTAAAGTTTGTGCCACATGGAAGAAAACTGTGACATTTTACAGGGAATTTGTGAGTGATGCATTTGATTCTTCCAGAGGCAACCAGAGTTGTAGAATATTGAACCACTGTCATATTTTTCTTCTGGCCGATGTAACCATCGGAGAACAAGCAGAGAGAGTCAACTTCTGCAGACAGTACATTTGTAATATAGTTGTTTATACACGAAACAACTTCGTTAACACCCCTGTGTCCCTGAGATTCATTCCACATGAACATTGTGCTTTTTGTTGATTTTGCGCTGTGAATACAAAAGTTGAATTTACCACAACTGACGGAGGTAGAATATCTCGTTCACAGGCAGTAAGGGCATGGGAAATTCTGTTGGAAGTCAAAACATAGGACATTAATGTTGTTCCTTTCTTTGACAAGATTTGAGAACTTTTTCTTGTTATCGTAGAATACAGAAGCTTTTCGTTTGTGCATTGCTAGTTTTTGTGTCATCTGCCTCTTCAAGCCATCATTTGTGCAGAATTTCAGTTGTTTCCTAACTCAGTACATGTATTATACACGTCCGTAGCAGGACATCTGAAAGCATAGTTGAAGTTTTAAATACAGTATTTGTGAATCCAACGATATTTCAACTCTGCATTTACTTTTTCAGGATCTGTACCACTTTTTATTTTAAGTAAATTTCTGGATAATGCTTCTCCAGATAGAGGGCGTAGATTTTTATAATACTTAGTTCTGGTGGCAGATATCGCCTCTTACTTTTATTCCTTCCATAATGGCTCACTTTATGAAGGAAAGGATCGTATGTGATCACCTATCTGTTACAGATAAGAAAATAAAACTTACCACATTTAGGACTACACTAAATATATTTAGTGAAATTTTTTAAATTTAAAAATCGAAAGAAAATAAATTAAACATACAATGCCTTACTTAAGGTCTCAGAAGATTTGCTATGGGGTCTGTTATTATGGAGATCTCTTTTACCAGTAGGAGATTCCCCCATTGCAGTTATCGTTGCGAGGCGATTTACTCTCCCTTCCCCGATGCCATGAAGACTGCAAAATACATCCGGCATATGAGATTATTAGTTGTTCCTACGGATACCTAAAAATACATAATAATATACGTAGAGTTTCATCGAAAAAAAACTCTAGTCTATCAGGGACGAATTGAAAACTTTGAATATTTTATGAAAGAGTTCATAAAAATCGATGGCAATATTTCATTGTAGCTACGATTGGTTATTTGTTTAATGTGGTATATATAATATGAAAAAAGTATTTGGATATTTCAACTTACTTTTCACTTCATAGTGAAGTTCTTTTGGGAACATTCTTCTGTTCGCGGTCTTCGGCAGGAAACAACACTTGGTGACATCAGTTCACAAAGATTAACATTTTGCTTATTTTTGCCAGCCAAAACATTAAAATTACTTAGAATAGATACCTTTCCTGTTTCACTAAACATATTACGACATTTTCTTCTGCATTTGCAGCTAGAGCTTCACATTCTAGCTGGATGTATTTTTCCTGTGCTTGTTGTATATTCTTCTCCTGCATTGCGTTTCCGTTTTCCTAAATTTCTTTTCCACTTCTCACACACCTTACGTTTCTTTCCACGTATTTGTGAATCACTATCATTTGAAACTTCCTCCATAGTAAAATAGTCCACACATGTGGAGTAACGGTTAGCGCATCTGCCGCGAAACCAGATGTCCCGGGGTCGAATCCCGGTCGGGACAAGTTACCTGATTGAGTTTTTTCCGGGGTTTTCCCTCAACCCAATTTGAGCAAATGCTGGGCAACTTTCGATGCTGGATCCCGGACTGATTTCACCGACATTATCATCATCTCATTCAGTTGCTAAATAACCTAAGATGTTGATACAGCGTCGTAAAATAATCTACTTAAAAATTGTAAAATATCAACTCTTACAAATTTTAATGTTCTCACTGCAAAGATCGTAAGTAAACTGACTGAAATAAATAAACATTTCACTGCATGGAAAAACTGACCAAGCCCATGGACTTGGGAAGTTATTCCATTCATTAAGAATTATATTGAGTCATTATATATGGTAAGAGTTGGATTTTGGCGGTTATATAGTGCAAGGAGGTAGCCCTAGATATGTACATTCATTTTCACAAAAAACGTGAAAATCGAAAAAAAAAAAAGTGGACTTGGGATGTTCTGCAATTCAGGTCTTCATTATTCTTATCTTCTTCCTCCATTCTTCTCTTGCCTCCCAATCCCGTTCTTGTAAGCCTTTCTCCTTCATTCTACTTCTTAGATCGTCCAGCCAGGTTCTCCTTGGTCTTCCCCTCTTTCCTCTTCATGGCGTAATCCATTCCATAATCTGGCTAGGCAATCTTGTTTCTGGCATTCTACGTACGTGGCCATACCATTCTAATTACTTGTAGCTAACGAAATCTAACGATGTACTATTAACTCCCATTTCTTCTCTAATGGTTGTGTTTCGAATTTTTTCCGATTTAGTATGTCTAGTGGAACGTCTAAAACAATGAATTTCAGTGGAGAGGAGTTTCAATCTCAGATTCGTGTTTAAATGCCACGTTTCCGCCCCATATGTTACAGTACTCCTTATTATAGATTTATAGATTTGGAGTTATGTTTCAGTTGTTATTGTCTTATCCCACTATACCCCATTTAACATAGCTATTGCCGATCTACCTTTCTGAATTCTATATTTTATGTCACTTTCCTGGCTGTATGTTGAGCTAATTTTTACTTCCAAATATTCACACTCCTCACATCCTTTGATACATCCTATTCCATCTTCCAAAACCAAATCTTTCATTTCCTCCCCACAGGACATATATAGTGTTTTCTCTAAATTTATTTTTATACTCCATTTATTATATTCTTCTATAAGTTTTCTGGTCATATATTCTATGTCTTCATAGTCCTGTAATATAACTAGCTGGTCGTCTGCAAATAGCAGAGTATAAATTGTAGAATTCTGAGTAGGTATTCCCATAGCTTTACACTTCTTCTTCCAATTTTGTAAAGCTTGTTGTATATATATTTTAAATAAAGTTGGGGATAATATACTCCCTTGACGTAAGCCTTTTGTAACTGGAAATTCCTCCGAAACATTCTTCTCAATCTTTATCCTAGAGGTTGCATTCTCATATAATTTGTCTATGGCATTTACAAGACGTTTGTTTTCTACTTTATTCTTTAATACTTCCCATAATTTCTTTAGTGGGTCGGAGTCATATGATTTTTCTAAATCAACCAACAAGATGTATTGATTGATAATAATAATAATAATAATAATAATAATAATAATAATAATATAATGATTTTATTATTTCGTCATGCTTTTTAATAATAACAGCTTGTCAAACCAAATAAAATCCCTATATATTAATTATTTTATTACCATTGCCAACTATCCTACTGAAGACGATTTCTTCTAACAGCGAAGTACCATTCTGCACAACTCTTCACTGCTCATCTAATAAGTTTCTTTTCTTCATAGTCTCTAATATAAGATGTATAAGATTCATATGCAATACGCACAAATTTGATCATGCAACACCATCCCTCGAGCTTCTGTCATGGATACGCTTGAAGGAACGAAGAATCATGCATTCACCGAAACTGTTATTTAAACTTTTGCATACCTCTACTCCTACTTACCTAGCAGCACGTTTTCAGTTTCTCACAGCAGTATGAAATCAGAATCAAGCATTTCTTTCTATCCCTCATCACAGAACCTCATTATATTCATCCTCCTATACAGAATCATTACTTCGACTTTGGAATTTTCCACCCAGTGACATCAGGGATTGCTAGACGCTATCGAAATTCAAAATTAAGTTAGAAACGCACTTTTGTCTAACGAAATTTATTATTAATAAGTTACTTTATGTATTGATTACAGTGTTTGTATAATCATTTATTATTATATTTGTTTGCATTATTAATTATCCTTTCTCGTAATTAAAAAACCAAGTGTGATATAAGCGGGTGTACAGCGGTCAAGGGATAAAAAAATCCTCCAATATAAATTAAATTATATATAAATATATATTGATTCTTTGGTACGATCGATAAAGAGGTGAATTTTAGCTCATCGTGACACCTCCAAAGGATTCAGACTGGGAAAAAGGGAATTCCCTCGCCGTCTTTGAAGTGATATGAAATTACATGAAATATATTTCAGCACAGCTTCAGATCAATGTAGAACATTGAGTCAATGCTATGCGAGCGTGAAGGTACTAAGGGATGTGTTTGATTTGCTAAACTTCAAGACAACATTGACAGTTGAAGATATGGCACATTATGGAATGTTTTCTTTTCGGTGCTTGCTCTTCAGTTGATTTAAGTTGAGTTAACTCTGGCAGCCATTTTGGCTAATGTCATTAATTCATGTAAGTGACGCTGTGTAAAGATTTATCTTCAGGGACGAGGAAAGCTTAGGAAAGACAATTCGTTTTGGTTTTCTTGAGTTGCCGAAATCTCCGAAAAATCAAACAATCAGTTTAATTACAAATGAAAATAAAATGGAAAACCCGGGCAACGCTGGGTGCTTTAAGCTAGTCCGTTTATAAAAATAATAGAACTATAGAGACGAATATTTTCAATTAAGTTTTTGCTGCATCACTTGCTGTCGCCGTACGGTATATTTTATTTTATGATGGAAAGTAGAAACAAATGAACTTCATTTTTCATTTCCTCTTTCTTACTCTGTCCATTAAAACTTTAAAAGGCATAGAATAATAGGCGAGTTTCCAATACACTTACAGGAAATTGATCTTGCATGCTTAAAATGACCTAAAATTAAAATTGATTAATGCATTCCCTGTCTTTGCCTGCTGCTTTGGCAGACCACGTGCATCAAGTTCCGTTACAGCAGGCATATGGTGTTGGTGTTGTGATAGATTGGCCGAGTACCTTTCAGTGTTCTTACACACTTAATTGGTCTCAAGAATGAGAAAGTTATGGTGATGAAATATCCATTCCCGACCCGAATTCGAACCCCTAACCGCAGAGGGCGCTAGCTCTCGCTGAGTAATGGGTTCACAGTGTACGTAACGGAACGTAACGCTACGTGCTGTAGTAATTTGTAAATCTTTGTTTAATTTAACTTTTCGACTGCAGTGGATATTTTGAGATATTGTGAAATTTGTATGATACGACGGTAATAGGGTAATGTTGGAATGAGAATAGCGAAGAAATCGAAGTATTAGTAGAAAACCTACCCCCTAGCTTCTATTCATATCATAAATAATATTACAGTGTAGCTTTATCGGCTGAGGCATTCGCCTGCTGATTCGGAGTTGCGTTCGGGAGCGGGTTCGATTCCCACTGATTGGGCTGATTACCAGGTTGGATTTTTTCCTAGGTTCTCCCTAACCGTAAAGCGAATATCAGGAACTGTATCCTCGACCTCATCTCTCCAAATACCATCTTGCTATCACCAATTCTATCAACGCTAAATGTCCTGATAGTTGATACTGTGTCGTTAAATTTAGATCATTCGTTATCTCGTGAAACCAAGAGCTTGCGTGCGCTGTAGCGTATAGTAAGAACCTTATGGTGAGGGTAAGGGAGTTCACTAGCTACAAGTAGGAGCGTAGCGAGGGAGGGAAACTTCTCAGTCCACTTTCTTCCCTTGACGCGCAAGTTGATTTCACGAGATAACGAATTGCCTATAACTAACAAAAAAATCATAAATATTAGTATTTAACCTATCCTGAATTAAGCCACGACATCTTTTTGTGAGAATCTGTTATCTTATTCACCTACGACAACATATGCGATCTAATATAATATAATATAATATAATATAATATAATATAATATAATATAATATAATATAATATAATATAATATAATATAATATAATATAATATAATATAATATAACATTGTGGCATCAGTCTATCTGGAATGTTCTGGTCGCGTCAGGGAGTTGCGCGCGCATCTAGCGAGAAGGAAGGCGCGGGGAAACGGAAACACGAGCTTCGGTAGGAGCTGTAGCTCGGTATGAAGCGAGGGGAGAAGGCTGCGATGACGGCGCGGAGCGGAGAGAGCGAGGGAAACATCTAGAAGCGTATTCTCTCGAAGATTCCAGACGTTATGGTGTAATAAATAAAAGCGCTAGCCAGTCTAGAGTCGGAAGTCAATCTTCAGTGAGCCTTCAAATCTTGTCTTGGACAGCAGCGAGCAAAGAGGACTTGGATTCGACGTGCAGTGAACTTGAGTGAGCCCGTAACTGTGGCAGTATCCAGGCGAGTGCGACGCATCCGGAGGACCTGAGTTCGACGTGCAGTGAACTTGAGTGAGTCTGTAACTGTGGCAGTATCCAGGCGAGTGTGACGTATCCTGAAGACCTGAGTTCGACGCGTAGTGAACTTGAACAGTGAGCTAGAAGAACTAGCCAAAGCAAGCGAACTGTGAACTGAAAACTGACAGTTTTGTTCTGCACATAGTCCATTGTGAACATTAATTGAAATTAGGAGTACACTGTTGTTCTTCTCAATAATATATGTCGTATGGAGTGCAATAACGACTATTGTGTTGCAAATCTAGTCTTTCAGGTGAAGCTCCCTGTAAAGCAGATTTGAATAATTTCAAGGGAAAAATTGTTCCGGGGCCGGGTATCGATCCCGGGACCTCTGGCCCCGCTCTCGGAACAATTTTTCCCTTGAAATTATTCAAATCTGCTTTACAGGGAGCTTCACCTGAAGGCTATATTTGCATAATATATACGTCACTGTGTACGTTAACAGAAAACCACAATTCTAAGTCACTCAGAGTTTGTGTGCACTCGATGTGGGTCTCTGGCGTTTCGTCAGCCCACGCGAGTTGTGTGGATATAAAGGGATAAGTTGAGACGGTGTCGGGTGGAGTTACCGGGTAGCTCAGTTGGGAGAGCGCTGGTACGTTCAACCAGAGGTCCCGGGATCGATACCCGGCCCCGGAACAATTTTTCCCTTGAAATTATTCAAATCTGCTTTACAGGGAGCTTCACCTGAAAGACTAGATTTGCATAATATATACGTCACTGTGTACGTTAACAGAAACCCACAATTCCAAGTCACACAGAGTTTGTGTGCACTCGATGTGGGTCTCTGGCATTTCGTCAGCCCACGCGAGTTGTGTGGATATAAAGGGAAAAGTTGAGACGGTGTCGGGTAGAGTTCCCGGGTAGCTCAGTTGGGAGAGCGCTGGTACGTTCAACCAGAGGTCCCGGGATCGATACCCGGCCCCGGAACAATTTTTCCCTTGAAATTATTCGACTATTGTGTTGCTGTTTTGAGTGAAATACCCATTGTTGTAAGGTGAATTATTGAGAATTAAAGTCACATTGTTGACGGGTGTGTGGTAGTTAAAGTAAAATAAAAGTTACAATATAATAATATAATATAATATAATATAATATAATATAATGTAATATAATATAATATAATATAATATAATATAATATAATATAATATAATATAATATAATATAATATAATATAATGTAATGTAATGTAATGTAATGTAATGTAATGTAATATAATATAATATAATATAATATAATATAATATAATATAATATAATATAATATAATATAATATAATATAATATAATATAATATAATATAATATAATATTGTTAGCTATCTCATCTTGCAGAGCGGTACAGGAAGTACTAATATTGCAGAAATCAAAAGCAATGACCTCCCAAATACGAGGGCGGCTCGGGCGCAAGATAAAGAGATTGTCAATGTTTAAGTGCAAAGAACTGACTAGTTAGCTTACTTTGTCTGTAATGAGTAACCACAGCGTTTGAAGGCGGATGTTGGGCTGTGGGTGTATGATGAGTAATTGTTTGCTCTTGGGAGTGCAGAATTTTGTTACCGGAAAGTAGAATTTACCAAATTAACTACAAGCAAGTCGTTGTGTTTTAATACGATGCCACATATTCAGTGAGTTAAGATTTTCATGTCCAAATATTTGTGGAACATTTCTTGTTTTGTTTTAGACTGGAAACATGCACTACTTAGTAAAGTTTGATTATTGAATATATTCCACTGTCCTTAATTAGAAGCGAATATTAAGCCTGCATGATTTTGTCAGAATACATCTGTATTGCAAATAATAATGTATTTTCTTAACCTTTTCGGGATGCATCTGAAAAGAGGTCTGACATCACAGCGCACATTCAACTCTCTACACTGGCGTCCATTAAAAATCTCAGTAAATTTTTATATCTCACAGTCCGTAAATTTTTATCATTTCACGGGGACTTTAGTAAATAAGAAAAAGAAGTAGCAGTGTTGAACATTTGATAGTGTTCCACATATTTGGTCGGCAGCCGCTCGCGTTTAGGTCTGATTTTCACTCAAATTCATAGTTAAGTTTCTTCATTATTTCAATTTTAATAGTACATTATGCAACGAGCCTATAATGAAGGTAATTAAGAAGCGAGTATGGATATTTATGAAATGAGCGCAAGCGAGTTTCATAATTTTCATACGAGCTTCTTAATTACCATTATAGGCGAGTTTCATACGACTTTTTATGCTCGACCATATTTCTAACTTGATATTATTAATTTTCTTTGTATCTGACCTTGACCAATGTCCCGTATGTTGTGAGATGTTGGCAGACGCGAAAGTATTGATTTTTTTCGAGGAACAGATGTTCACATTGACCTTGCTAGGCCATAAGAACCTACAGAGATAACATTAAAATTAAATTAGACATTGAAAAACGAGATGACAAATTGAATTTATTTGAATATTATTTACAATTAACGCTAATTATTATAGTAACATAACATAACCTTCTGCGACAGTATTGGATTTCCAGCCTCTGTGACTTTTCGCTAATTCTCTTTCGATTGCATATCCAAGAATAATCGATACTTGCGGTTTTATAACGGTAGAAAGCTGGCCTGTCATTGGCTGAACAGTTGTAACCTGAGTCGTCATTGGCTGAAAGACCTGACCTTTAATGAGTAGGTGTACTTTAATGACATTCATTAAAGGTCTGCTACCAGGTGTATAATTACTACATTTCGGCATGGTCGAGCATAAAATATTTTATTAAGTTATATCAAACGAGATAATAATTTGTTACATAGAAACTTGAAAGTAACGTCAAATTTCTCATTATTATTATTATTATTATTATTATTATTATTATTATTATTATTACTATTATCATTCATTCATTCATTCACTCCATTCATTCACTCATTCATTCATTCATTCATTCATTCATTCATTCATTCATTCACTCATTCATTTGTTCTGCACAATGATAGGTCTTTCACTACATATCCAGCGTTCTTCAATCTTTCCTATTTTCTGTCTTCCTCTTATAAGCAAACATTCTGATGGAGACAAGTTTAAAATGTAATTTTTTTTTCTTCCATCATGTTAATAATGTTAAAACAAGTGCTTGTACAAATTTTGGCCACTCGAACGCAATTACGAAGGCCGTAAAAATAAGTTTCCCTGAAAGAAAAAAAACACAATTTCATTGAAAAAAATTATTGAAGAGATATAACAATTACTGAGCTATTTTTCAACATATTCCCCACTGAAATTGAGACATTTGTCATACTATGGGATCGACAGAGGTGCAGACGGCTGTCACACACTGGTTCCGATCCCAGGCAGCAGACTTCTACGACATAGGGCTACGAAAGTTGATTCTATATGCAGTAATAATCTTGCTTTTTAACTTACAACTGCATATTTTACATTGCTTGAAAAGAAAATACAGAAAATTAACAACATTAATTATAGTTAACATAACTTGAAACTGAATTTTTATGTAGGCAGTTTTTTATTTGTGAATACAATATTTCGTTCTAATAATATTTTAGCATATTTAATGTAAGTACCTTTCCTTCACTTTAAGTTACTGTGAAGAATCTGTTTACGTGATACTGTCCGTATTACTGAATTTACAACTCAATAACGATAAGCTACCCTTTTTAGATATGCAGTGTGCTTTACTTAGCCCGCGAAGTAAGAACAGTGAACGGTGCAAGCCTGCATGATACGATGACGAAACTTACAACGCAAAGCTAAGAGGAACTTGGGCCGAAAGACGGCCCATTGCTCACCTTTAGCCAATGAGCAATTTTCGGGATTTTTATAAACTGTCCGCATTGTACTACTACTACCGTTGCTGCTGCTACCACTGCTGCTGCTACTACTACTACTACTACATACAAAGTGATTTGTCTGCAACGGCGTCGGCAGCACGAGTTGCAAAAAGGGGGCGTAGCTATTTGCAAATGGACGTATTTGGCTGTCACCCACATGCTGAAGTCCAGTGGACCTAGAATGTAGACTCCCGTATCCAATAAGGTTGCAGTTCCCAATTGAAGACTACAGGTGAAAAACTTGATAAGTCACGTTTTACTGTTTTACTGGAGAGCAAGTTGAAAGTTTCAAGACCTATTACATTGTGTTGTCTTTGGGTTACCATTCTTCGCTCAGAAGTTTTAATTTAGGCCTAAATGATTCTTGAAGATGTCTTCTTGTGAATATTATTGATGTGCTTTTTGTAGGGTTTATTTTAACTGACCAGTCCCTTAGCCAGGTCTTTATTTTACTTAAATAATATTAATGTCGCCAGATCTAGGGCCGTTCAGCTATATTACGTTTTAAAGAAAGCAAAAAAAAAAAAAAAAAAAAAGGAAAATTGTATTAAACTTTTGTATTTGAAATATCTCAAAGAATAACTCCCTGAAGTTAATGACATTACTTACGGTTCATCCTGTATAGGGTAAAGTTGCCTAATTCCGTGATACTCCTAATCCCGTGATACTTATTTAAATTGAATGTCAGTCAAAGCTTTGCCGTTCGATCATAGCGCCAGACATCTTTCTCGAAAGAGTGCATTTTTCGCCTACTTTTGAGACATCGGTGAACTTCCTTGCAAGACACTCAATCCCGTGACATTCAGTGAAAAAAACGTATCACGGAATTAGGGGGATCACGGCATTAGGCAACTTTATCCTATGTGATCAGGAACAGTATTCTACACCCTGAAGACTGATATTGAATAGATTTGCGATTTTACCCGAATTAATGTGAAGATGCTTGATGATGTAATCGTTCACACGTACGGTAGTTGCATGGTGGATGTCAGGGCGAAAGTCAAGGACGAGACGTCCTATTCAGTGCACCTATCGTATCTTTTACTAGAAGGCGGTTCGAAACTCATGAAAAAGTAGTTTGACTTTTAGGAACCCCCTTCTACGAGAGCCTCTGTTTGTAAAGACGACGTGCTTCTGTTTCATTTTATTGAGGCTCCTCGTATAACAATAGCCAGATATTCTGTTGAGATGAGAATCACATCGTTGCGCTCTGACGGGGGGGGGGCAAGCGAAAGCCGCATATTTAATGAGAATTTAAACTTCCAGAAAGTTTCACTTACTAGAATCCTGATATAGAGATGTGCAATATTCCCGAATGTGTTTCTTTTTTTGGCTGCTTCTTGACTGTTCGTCATTCGCCCATATGAAGTCAACTGTGTACACCAATTTACAGAGTCGTTGCCCATGTTGCGCCATAGAATACTAGTCTTTATTACACCCGCGATGAAATGAGATGATAGAGATTTTTTGGGGTTCCACAAGTGAACAGGAGCTCCCGGAGAAAACACAGGGACCAGTGCCTTAGACATCACAAGTTATAAATCTGGGGATCGAACCCAGATCCACAGGATTGTAAGTTCAGGGATCTAAGCCACTAGACCACCATCAAGGCAAGAATATTTTAATGTAGGACGTTCTCGAAAGCTTGTAAATATGAATAAAAACCAATCCTTTTTGGTGACGGGATTTGAACCCATTGTCTCCAACGTGATAACCGTTATGTTATCAGAACAAGCTAGAAAAGCAGTATAAAGCGGCGTCATCGGTCGAACTAGGGAGGATGCAGTGGGACAGTTTTTATGGAATTGTCTGTAGAACGGCAGGACTGCATAACTTCAGAGTCCGCAGTTTAGTATTATTGCAATGATTACGACTGTACTAATAAATTGTTGCGTTCGGTAATTTATTTTATAGAACCACATATGAAATGCGAACAGCATATTGAGCCGTTGTACTTTATTATTTTCTTATACGTCTGCAAAACCAGGTTCTACAGGGTGGGGTATTTTAAGCGAACTACTTTCAAAATTGAATAAAATCTTTAAAAATGAATCAGACCTGTATTTAAACAACTCAAGAGTTTGTGTACATTTTAGTATTTTTTTTATTCACACAGTTGAAGTAATATTTTACAAATGGCATCCTTGAGGTGAGCTAACCAGTTGCAATGCACCACTGCTGAAACTCACGAAAACTCGAACCTGTAATTCTGAACCAATATTGGCGACTTCAGACCGAAGCTTGTTTTTCAACTTTTCAGCACTACTTAGTCTATAAGACAGTACCACATCTTTCAAATATCGCTCAGAAAAAAATCAGAAACTATGAAATCGAGTGAATAAGTAAACACAAAGTACAAACAATGTAAAAAAAAAAAACGGGAGATAATGCAAGTAGGGAAAAATCTGCGAAAAGTTTGCATACTGCGACGAGCTTCATGTACAGTTGCCACATAAAGTTGAAGAAATCAAAATTTTTTGGGCTGTTTCTGCAGCTCTTGAAATGTGGGAATGAAGCAATTCTTCACCATTTGTGAATATTATTCTGCATTCTGTAAACCCCGACGATACCGAAAACTCCTAATCCATACCATACAACCTTTTCTCCTAATGATTTTTCATGAATCTTTCTTGGATTTTCAGCTGACCAGTATCTGTGATTCTGTTTCTTTAAGAAGCCTCACAGAATAAAAATTAGCTTCTTTATGCATTAAAAGGTTGTTAAAGTTTGGATCAATCTGTGCCATAACGTTCTTTTTTTCAAACTAAATCAATACTGTAAAACAATTTATTGCTACCTTCACTATTTTCGCCGTAGCCATCATTAATGTGTAATTTCAAATTAAAACTATTTCGCTTGAATTCCCCCGAACTTGTACAATCATATAATTAGATCTCGTAGCAAAGTTGAATTAGAGGACTTCGATCAACGCGTCTTTTGAGATACTGCAGAAGAATTCCGTCCTGTTAAAAGTGATGTCAACTGATAGAAAATTGTAACTTTAGTAACTCTGCCATTGAGGTCCCCAGTCCGGATAAGAGAAGAAAAGATGTACAACTATACCTTATATCAGGTTTAGTCATTGTCATTACTAAGATTCGGATAAAGTAGCTGCATCAGAATAGGCATTCTTGTTCCGTGCGTTTCGTTTACTAACTAACGTGTCCCCCAGCCGACAGTAGTGACGATGTAGGTATATTCAGTTCCTATCGGCTGTACTGTCCATTCATTGATGTTTTCTTTTTTAGCTAGGGGTTGAGGAGCGCTCTTCCCAGCAGGTAGAGTTTTAGCTAGTGGAAAGGGGTAATTTTTACTTAGTCTGAAACAAGCCAATTCCCTATCCTATACTTAAATTTAATTTTTACTCACTAGCTAGCTAGTTAAAATAAATAAAAATAAATAGAAATACTACATACTATCCTGATACAGCTACTTTATCCGAACCTTACTCATTACACATTAATTAAAATCTATTGCAAAATAATGATTTTCTGTCAAAATGGGTGTCCCCTGAGAAGATATTCCTATTTCATATAGTGACTGAACCGAGGAGTTTCTTCAGAGCACAAAGTCAGCTATTAGAAGGAATAGGCCTATTATTTTCTGAAAAGGCTGTGTTACCCCGGGATGGGGCATGCATATAGCTGGAGCTATGAAACTGAAGGTTCAATAAAATTTGCTTCTTCCTGGACTTACTTGACTCTACGTCTACATACCTCCAGTTCGAAACAAGTTTCTGGACATTTTGAGCTAATCAACTATTTATTTAGACAGAATAGTCTTTAAATTGCTGCCGATTTATTATTTTATACATTTGAGTGTAAATTGCTTTTTACATGGGACGCGCGGTAGGGTCGCGGTTAAGGCGTAATGCTGCAAGCTGGAAGGTCGCGGGTTCGATTCTCGATAGGGTCATGGCTTTTTCCATTTATATAATCCTTTCAGCCGCACTATGGGCTTGGAGTCTACTCATCCTCTAACAGATATGAGTACCAGGGGCATTTCCTTGGGGTAACAATGGCGGGCATGTAGAACTGACGCCCCTACTTTCATTAAATGCCGATTTTCTGGGATAATTTGGACTTTACCTTTACTTCAATACTAAATCTGTATAGCCATTAAAACCATTCTCTGAAACGTTACAATTGAAAATGAATAGGAATAATTTTTGACAAAAAGTGGGACATTGTTGTGCTTAATAATAATAATAATAATAATAATAATAATAATAATAATAATAATAATAATAATGATAATGATAATAATAGATGATAATGATAATATTGCTCTTGTTTTTTCCCTTCCTCCATATTTCTTTTCTTTATTTTCCTTTCTGTTTTTATTTCATTTTCTTCTCTTCTTATATTCTGTATTATTATTATTATTATTATTATTATTATTATTATTATTATTATTATTATTATTTATATTATTATTACTATTATTTTTCTTTCTCCTATTCACTATTCCTTTTTTTCACATTTTCCATAAAATGTAAGATCATATAGATATCGAGCATCATTTCTGAACACCCTGTAGTCTATTTGACAATCCTATTTTCATGTCACATGGTAATGGACAATTTAGCGCCATCTCCGGGTAATAAACTCTCACTAATCTTCCGCATAGCTTTCCCACACTGGCCGTCAGGTGCACTGCGGTCAGGAAGGTCGCGAAGACAATATGCGGTAGCAGGTAAACCACAAACTATCTCTTGATATTCGATCGTTATTTCTAATGTGGCGTCTCACAAGCGAGGAACAGAAATCCGGACTCTTGACTGCATGAACACGACAACTTGACAGCCTTGATGTCTTGTCTTCATTTTTCCTACAATGCCATACTGAGGTGTCTGCATCGACACCAGAGTTTTCCATGGTGACTTGCTATGTGATACGTTCGTCTTCATGTCTTAAGGATTTAGTCTTCTTCTTTTAGCACACATTTTTCAAACTTTCAGCACATAAAAAATAAATATTTTTAAGTTTTTTTAGCACATAAAATCCTACATATCACCGGTAGTACGCGTACCATAAGTTGAGAACCGCTGATATAGGCGATTGAACGTGTAGGATAAGGTTACCTAATTCCGTAACATATTTAATAAAGTCTATATTCATGCCAAAATTGTAATAAAAATTTTCAAATAACACCTAAATGACGTTATTTGGACCTTTAGCTACAGTTTTTACAACATTCAGTGTCAAAAGTTTCACAAGTTTGGTATATAATATATGATTCTTCATTGTTATACAGTGGCTTCTAAATCCATGACAGGGATCCATATTCCGTGATAGCGGTTTCCTAATTCCATGAGTGATATCCTAATTCCGTGATACTAAAATAATCCTCATTAACTGCTCAGAAAACAAACGTGTATTTGGAAAAATACTTTAATGTCATGGTATATTGTTTTAATATGGATTAAGCAAGAAATTACAACATATAAAAAAGACCTAAGTGACAAATTTCATAGAAAATACTTGTGTACCTACAGGAATATATATTACATATTAATACAGGGTGTTTAAAAATACGGGGCATAATTTCAGGTATGTATTTCCCACATGTAGACAATCAAAATAGTTCATTACAACATGTGTCCGGAAATGCTTTATTTCCGAGTTATGGCCTTCACAACATTGAAATTCACCGGAACGTTTTTCTTTCCGCAGGTCGTTGCCGTCAAAGGAGACATTAAGAGGGCACTCTGACAGTTCATTCCGAGGCGAAGTTTACATTCAGTGTTGTGTAGGCATTAGACTGTGCGACATGTATTCAAATCAAGAGCTGGCAGAGATACACTTCATGTACGGTAAGGCGGACGGCAATGCTGCGCTGGCTCGTCGTTTGTACCAGGAGAGGTACCCACAGCGACAATGTCCAGATCGGAAGACATTTGTACGTCTCCATTACCGTCTATGCGAGTATGGAAAATTTAACTCTCCTGGTTTGGGAAGGGGACGACCAAGATCTACAACTCCAGAAGTACAGGAGGAGATTCTGGAGGCTGTGAACATGACTCCTTCTATCAGCACACGAAGGATAGCGTTGCAAGTCAGTGTTCCTCATACGACTGTCTGGAGACTGTTGAAAGAGTATCAATTTTATCCTTATCATTTGCAACGTGTACAGGCCCTGTCACCAGCAGATTACCCTGCACGGGTTAGGTTCTGTCAGTGGTTCTTGCAGCAGTGTGGTGTAAATCCGAACTTTCCTGCTTTAGTGTTATTTACAGATGAAGCAGATGAAGCACAGTTCACACGAGATGGCATAACAAATTTCCACAATCAGCATGTATGGGCGAATGAAAACTCACGTGCAACTGTTCCATCTCATCACCAGGTGCGGTTCTCCCTCAACATGTGGGCCGGTATCATTGGTGATCGATTAGTTGGACCCCATGTACTTGTAAACAGACTTACGGGGCAGGCGTACACAAACTTCCTGGAAAACACCATACCTCATGTTTTAGAAGACACTCCACTGATCAATCGTCAACACATTCACTTCTTGCATGATGGCGCTCCTGCACACTTCAGTCGTACGGCTCGCCGGTACTTGGATCGAAGGTTTCCTGATCGATGGATAGGCAGAGGTGGCCCAATTGCTTGGCCTCCACGCTCACCTGATCTGAACCCTTTCGATTTCTACTTGTGGGGCCATTTAAAATCATTGGTTTATTCGTCTCCGGTGCCTGATTTGGAATCCCTTCGGAATCGAATTGTGGCATGTTCTGAGGACATATGCAATACTCCTGGAGTTTGGGATCGTGTTCGCAGGTCAATGAGACATCGATGTGAGGTCTGTATTCAAGCAGGAGGTGGACATTTTGAACATCTTCTGTAATGACAACGACCTGCGGAAAGAAAAACGTTCCGGTGAATTTCAGTGTTGTGAAGGCATTTCCGGACACATGTTGTAATGAACTATTTTGATTGTCTACATGTGGGAAATACATACGTGAAATTATGCCCCGTATTTTTTAAACACCCTGTATATTAGCCTATAAACAAAATAAACTGAAAGTTAAATTCAATACAAAATTCAATTTGAGTAAATTGAATTATAACACAATTATTTCTCATTATTTATATTCCTAACAACTGCAGTAATTAAGTTAAATATTTGCCCTATTATTTTATTATAATTATAATTGATGTTTTCTATAACTTATTTCTGTTATTATTTCCACAAACTATTTTCTTTCTTAGACATTAATTTTCACAATTTAGCGTTGACATCACTGGTCGAGTGAGCCAGGAGGGAGAAATATGGAAATAAATCCGAAAATGGGAAAGCTCCTGTAGCATTGTTATTGTCTCATGAGGTTTGATAAACATACATATTGATTCAGATTACTATAATCTACAGTAATATATCATTTTTATAATGCTATATTAATTCTTACCTCAAATATAAAATATTTCTTCAGGAGCGGTCACAAGAGAAAGAAAAACTTACTGGTCAACCACCTTTCACTGAACAAAAGCTTCTGCAGTCGACTGCTTCTATTAAAAAGTCGGGTAGTCAATAGAATTGAAAAGAAGACATCTCCTGGCATCTGTTAGGTATTTCAAAATCTTAAAAGTCAGAGACCACAACTCCATGGCAGTCAATTGAGATTTTATCACGGGATTGGGGGTATCATGGAATTAGGCACCTTTACCCTATAACAACCATGGGGAAAAATGGCTCCGAAGGGCCACTACACTCAAAGCCGCCTTACCTCACTCCACCGATCCTCTCCTCCGCCTGGTGCTTCGTAGACACGCTTAATTCATTGGCGGGTATGGCTTCGATCTCGGGATGTCAGTTTCAGGAGAAGTGGCAGAAAGGGTTTTTTATTACTTACAAAAATAAAAGTGTCTGCTGCTTAATATGTGGGTTTAAAATTGCGCATATAAAACGCTTCAATATTAAACGCCACTTTGATCGAAAGCATAAAACGGACTTTGGTGATCTTACAAGTATTTATTTATAATTTTAAAAGCTACTTTCGTAATATTTGTGAAAAGATACAAATCAAGATATGTTTATGGTATTTTCAGCATTTAGTTACCTATTATTTTATTAAGTACCTATCTGGAACTGAACTTACTTATTTAAAACTTTGAGTGCATATTAGACCTACTTGATGCGTTCTCTTTCCATGAAAGATCTTCAGAAATAACCGCAATGGACAAGGAGATGTGTCTGTTCAATAATCCATTTGTATTTAATCAAGCAGCAGAGCCACTATAGAGATGCAAAAGAGCACGCCACTAAAGTGTTTAGAAAAAATGTATTAGATCTCTTTAAATACTTACCAGAGGAGCAATTCCATAATCTGCGCACATTTGCAATGTGTATTGTATTTATGTTTGGCTCAAATTACTGCTGTGAGCAGTTTTTCTTTTCAAAATGAATATAACAAAAAGCATCTCAAGGTCTAGGATCACAGACATGCATTAATTTCAGTATTACGTTTGAGTTCTACTTTAGAGCCAAATATATACTTTTTAGTTAATAACAAGAAACTCCGAGGACCATGAATAACAAAAAATAAATAAATAAATAAATAAATAAATAAATAAATAAATAAATAAATAAATAAATAAATAAATAAATAAATAAATAAATAAATAAATAAATAAATAAATAAATAAATAAAAATCTAGCAGTATAAGTCTACAGTAGTAGCCTATTTCGTTTCATTCATATCTCATATATTTTGTTTAATATGGTTTCAAGTTAAATGGCAATGGAGCTTAGTTACTTTCTTTAGTGTGTTTAAAAGGAAATAATTGATTATGTTGATTATTATATTGTGTTTATTATGTTTTCAAGTTAAATGACAATGGAGCTTATTTACTTTATTGGTTTTAAAGAGAAACAATATATTATGTTGATTATTATATAGTTTAATATATTGTACAGTTAAATGACGATGGAGCTTTGCTTTTATCTTTATTGTTTTTAAAAATAAACAGTTTATTATGTCGATCACAAGGCAGTTCAAGAATTTTTCGTGCACGTGATAAAGGAATGGTTATACAATTGAAGAATATATAATTTGCCTAATGACTAGACATCGGATTTTTAGGCACTAAAAATTGCAGTTTTAGGCGCCTAAAATAAGCTCAAAATTTGTAAAATTAGGCTCTATTTTAATGAAAATAGGCATTTTAGGCACATCAAGGTATCATACTTATTTCTTTCACTGAAATTTTTAGTTATACACTAAAATACGCACAAAAAAGTATATTTAAACATTAAAAAAGAATACTATATTATATTTATAAACAGAGCTGCACAAATTTAATATATTGAAACTAATGAAATAATGATTATTGATATCAAGATTACTCATTTTAAGTTATTGAAATTCAGTTCCATGCTCAGACTTTATTATAATTATCTGCACAGTACACCACCAGAATTTTTTCTAAATTCTCCACAGTTAACCTTTGCCTTTTGTCACTGAGAATCATTTTGAAAGCAGAAAAACTTCTTTCAACCGAAACTGATGTGAGAGGCGCAAATTTTAAATTAGGTACAATAGAAACATCAATACTTACTGGAACATTTACACTTTCCCCCGATATCACTCTTGATACTTTTTCCAACAATGAAAATCCTACATTCTTATTTAATACGTTGTCCCACTTATTTTTAACTTTTTTCCCAGTTTCGCCCAAAGCAGAATGTATGTTCACTTGAGCTTCCTTTACTATTGCTATTTGGCTACAAAGAGATTGTTCTTCACGTTCTAATTGTTCAATGCTTGCAGGTATGAAAGAAAAGTTTGATGTTATGTAGGCAATATCGTTTTTCCACTCGTGAGTCATTCAGACAATCTTTCACTGCTTTTGCACACGCTGCACTATCAGTTTCAGGTAATTTATCAATAACTGTGACCACTTCTTTAAAATACTTAGAATAATACACCACTGACTGAATCCAGGTTCCCCATCGTGTAACAACCGGCTGAGGTGGGAGTGGGATATCTGGAAAGTTCTCTCTGAATATTGAAATCCTGGATGGGGCTGTACAAAAACATTTTTTTGTGTTAGAAATAAACGAATTGACAAGAGGAAATTCATTCCGGATTGTTTCAGAAACCCTGTGAAGGCCATGTGCTAGACAGGTTATATGCGTGAGGTTAGGATAAAATGTTTTAAGAAGTGGAGCTGCAGCAACCATGTATGAGGCAGCATCAGTACAAAACAACAGAACTTTAGAATCGTCTATATTACCTGAGTATAAAGACTGTAGGCTTTTATTTACAAAATAAGCAATGGCTTGGCTATTCACTTTCGAAAGTTCATACGAGGTGTGGAATCGAAGGTCCATCAGGACTAAGTTTTCCTACTACCATATTTGCTATATAGCTATTCATAGGATCTGAGATTTCATCCACAGAGACCCATATGTAAGAATCACCTATATCCTCCCGAATGGAAGCTAAAGTTTCATTGTATATTCTGTCTAAGTAATTTTTTCTTAGGGTCGACTGAGATGGGATATTTTGTTTGCAGTATTTTTGTAAAAACTGTCTTAAAACCGGATTTTCAATTGCATTCCAGGGAATGTTAGCAGCAACAAACGCTCTGGTTAAATCAGCATAGAAATTGCTGCTGAGATTGGATGAAGTAGGCTGTGTTAGTAAAGTTTGTTGCAGTTGATTTTTCTGCTGAGCTTTAGCCTTATGAGCCGCTCTTTGCACATGCTGCTTTAGGTGGCACTTCTTTTCTTGCGAAATCTAAAAATGTAAAGTAAACTGAATTAAAATAAAATCCTAATTGTTGTATTGCCGTATTTCTATCACAAAGTTAGTGGGTTCGAACAATCAAAATTTTAATGACCTGCAAATACTTTAACTATCGGAATTTAAAAGGTTAAAGTGTAGTGGTCTTAAAAAGAATTATACCTCAGGATAGCTCAGTCAATGTGTAAATATTATAGGCCTACTCATTAAAATTAATAGAATTTATATATTTCAACTATTGTTACATACCTGTTTGCTACAAATCTTGCAGAATATTATTTTTCCATCATAAGTGAATTCTGAATGTTCTGTTAGCCATTGCCGGATCAATGTAGATTTTGCACTTATATTTTTCGGCATTATCGCGTTAAACTTCACAGGAAAACGTCCTACCGCTCAAAACTTCTCAACACAAATAAGGTGAGGGAAAGAGCAACTGTTAACGAGCATTCAAATGAACCGTTGTTATTGAGATTCAATTGGACAAAAATACAAAGTTCCACTTATTGTTGCATTTCCTGGTAGTGTTAACACTAGGAGGGCCATTCTTTTAAATATTTTGTAACGGTTTACCCTACTAATTCGCAGTTTTACGACTTTTCATAAATATTTCAAAAACACTCTTTCTCCAAAAATTGTGATTTTATGACACTCTGAAGGGCAGTACAGTTAATCGGTTTCAGACCGAAAACAGTCATTTTTATAGTATAGTATATCTCTGAATCGGTAGCAGCACATGTTGTGATTGTTGCCGCTTCAAAACTAAGGTTGGTTCTTTGTCGCCATTTATGCCTCCAAACATGTTAAATTCGGTGAAATCTATTGCGAGTGTCGTGAGATTCAAAACATTTTGTTTCCTTTATCAATGGTTTCATGGTCGGTGTGAAGCAAACTTTCCACTTTTTAAATGCCTTAAATTTCGCAGTGAATGCATGTATAAATTATAAAAAGTGAGAGTAAAATGCGAAACTTTACAGTGAGTTAGGCATTTTTAGGCGAATATTAACAAATTAGGCTCTAATAACCGTTTTAGGGCATTTTAGGGCACTATAAAACTCTTTGAATACCTTTCAATTTCCATGAAACACAAATATTAATAATTATTTTTACTTTTCTCCTAAAGAAACAAAATAGGCATTTGCCCTAGAATCCGATGTCTGCTAATGACATTAGGTGGCTGTAATAATTATTGCATGACACATGTACTTCATATAAACAAAAGACTATAAAGATTTTGAAAGAAGAAATAACAGCGGAGATTACAGATGCGCAAGGTGTGTTGACTCCACCACTGCACTTGACTTAGCAAAACAACTGCCTTACCCCTCGCCTGCCAATCAAACGAATGTGGGGTGAGTAGGAACGTTCCCTCCCTACTTCGCTTATAGTCCCCATAGCTGCCCTATAATATCATAATTTAAACTTGTAGAACATGAACTTGTTGGAAAATAGAACATCAGGAAATGTACGGATGTATCTTAACCTGTATTTCAATAAAGATAATAAATGTATTTTATATTTTATTAATAATAATAATAATAATAATAATAATAATAATAATTTAATATCTTCAGGGCTTCATAGGCCTACCCATTTCGGACAGAACTCAATTTGGGAGTTTTCAATGTGACAAACTGACATGATGTCAGATCCACACTTAATATGAAAAGGATAAGAAAAGAAGGAATACGTGATTGTGGTTTAGTGATTACCGTGCAATCCGTTATATCCAAGGTTCGCTGGTTCAAATTCGACCGAGGGTTTTAAAGGGAAATAAGATTTTTAACATAGCTTCTTCAGTAAATGAAACCCGTCTCTGAAACGGAGCTTAGGAAAATTATGTTGGGCATTTCTCGCCCATGTTGAATTTTGATGTTTAATAGCTTCTGCTTGAAAAAGTCATTAAAGGACTACCGATACCACCACCAAAACCACAACCACCACCACCACCACCACCACCACCACCACCATTACTACATTCTCAATTCAATTTTACGTCGTTGAAGCAGCAATTTAGCTACTGTATGCCTCCCGTCTACACTTCACTTACGCTGACTGCTACGTTATGGTACTTAGAAGTTACGATGGTTGCCCCTGTTCAAGGTGTTGAGTGAGATCTTTATTAATTCATATATTTTGACGTCGTGACGTGGCTATTAGACCAGCAGTAGCGGCACGGACGTGTGATGTAATGTTTGTCGGCTGTTAGTAAAGATTCAATAGTTAACGATTGACACACACACACGCAGGTTCATGTGTCAAGGTTGCCTATTCAAAGGAGAAACTGCTGTACAAAACAGAATGCTGTTAAACGAGGGAATACCGTGAAGGGGTTGTTACTGCAAGAATGGCACTAAGAAATTTCTCTCAACATTATCATATTCTCATTAACATTGTAATCTAGCAGAGTCTCGCATTCCAGCCAGGATGAGGTGATGTCTGGAATCCAGCCTACATCAATAGGTCAGCTGATGATTCTCATGATATTCTAAGACTGTAATATTATTGCACCTGCAAAACAGGTATTCTATGAGTACTTCTTTTTCTCTTCCTCTTTTCACGCCACCATTATTTCAATATTTCCGTCCACTAATTAAATCGTCTTTGGACGCGTATTCGTATAGTGTCAAATTTGTATATTCAGAGGAGAAATTGCTGTACAAACGGAATGCTGCTAAACGAGGAATATTAGTGCAAGAACGGTACTAGAGAGAGAAAGATCTATCTCGTTCTCTCCGATATGAAGAGGCACGATCATTAATGAGAAAACTGTGTGACATAAAAGTGATTTGATACATTCTAGAGTGATGCAGAGGAGAATGGAACTCGTGCTCCAGGATTGCGGCAAGGTGTAGGTTCGAATCTTTCTTGTTTCTGATTACGTAGTTGGGTATTTCCGAGGTTTTTCTTAATTGTAAGACTTATGTTTGATAATTCCATCGCAAATTCTCAAATTGATCTCGCTAAAAAATTAGCATGCACGAAAATCATCGTCATTTCTCAATCGGAACTGCAATTAGTGATGCGTCACTTCTTAAGCAGTTGAAAAAAATAGGTCTGTTTATTATTTATTATCCAAATGTTGAATCCATATTTTACCCTTAAGTATATTATTACAATGGAGAAAGTTACACAACGCAGAACTGCACGCATTGTTTTCACCTGACATAATTAGGAACATTAAATCCAGACGTTTGAGATGGGCAGGGCATGTAGCACGTATGGGCGAATCCAGAAATGCATATAGAGTGTTAGTTGGGAGGCCGGAGGGAATAAGACCTTTGGGCAAGTCGAGACGTAGATGGGAGGATAATATTAAAATGGATTTGAGGGAGGTGGGATATGATGGTAGGAACTGGATTAATTTTGCTCAGGATAGGGATGGCGTGCTTATGTGAGGCAGGCAATGAACCTGCGGGTCCCTTAAAAGCCATTTGTAAGTAAGTAAGTAAGTAATGAAGTAAGTAAGTATATTATTACAAATGAGTACATGATTTAAAAACAAAACAATACAAAAAGATAGTACAAGAATTGACTTAGGCCTAGAATTATTTGTGCACTAGCAGAGTTATCTTTGTATCACTATTATTAAGGCATTGTGGATAGGGATATAATTCAATATATCATAGTTCTATCGGCCTGGTTGGCGCAGTTGGTATAGCGCTATCCTTCTATGCCCGAAGTTGCGGGTTCGATCCCGGCCCAGGTCGATGACATTTAAGTGCGCTTAAATGCGATAGGCTCATGTCAGTAGATTTACTGGCATGTAAAAGAACTGGGGGACAAAATTCCGGGACACCGGCGACGCTGATATTACCTCGGCAGTTGCGTGCGTCGTTAAATAAAACATAACTTTTTTTTCATAGTTCTAAAAATATCTTATTTTAGAAAGACGTAAAGTATTTATAAGATTGTCGATTTTTTAATAAATTGATACTTTGTTTAGAAAATATGTAGTTTAATGATTTTAGCAACGACTGAGATTCTCGTTTCTCGCAGTGTCTGGTTATGAAGTCCACCGCTGTGGAGTAACGGTTAGCACGTCTGACCGTGAAATGAACGGGCCCGTGTTCAAATCCTGTTTAGTGCAAGTTACCTGGTTAAGATTTTTTCCGAAGTTTTCCCTCAGCCAATCGAAGTAGAATTACTGGGTAACTTTCTGCGGTAAACTTCGGACTTATTTCGAAATTATAATTACATTTCCTCAAGATCATGTCCGTTTCTTTCCTAAGTTTCAGGCTTGCTCCAATTTAGAGTTGGCTGCGGGCTGACGCCGGACTTAGACCCCGTGAATATGTGGTCATTTGTTGTTGGTGGTAGTGCTATGCACCGTGGGTTCTCCACCGAGCTCATGGTAACTCGTGAGACCGGGATTGAGGAACTGCGGTGAGACCTATGCGGAATGGTAAAAGGATCATGTAGTCTGCAGAGAAGTTCGTTGGCAGCGTGCAGCCTTAGGTCTGCACACCATTCCATCCCGGGTAGTACAATAGGGCCACACGAGAGGCCTGCGGGAGAGGACAGTCCCATCCGTGCCCTTCCCTAAAGGAAGAATAATAGATCCGGTTATGAAAGCCAGCTATAATGACTGGGAGGATCATCGTGCTAACCACACGATACCACCATTCTTGTTGGATGATCGTCCATCTTTGCTTCGGCATGTGGACGTGAGGCCAGAAGCCGGCTGGTCGGTCTGGGCCCTTAAAGGGCTGTAGCGTCAAGGATTATTTATAATAATAATAATAAAAATAATAATAACAATAATAATAACAATAATATAATACTAATAATAATGTCATTATTTTTATTATTACTATAGAAGAATGGACATTAATGTAATATTAACAATAATACAGTATTCTGTATTTCCTCCCCAGAAGTACAGGTGGCACTGCTTTGAATATGAAACTTATGTATGATGTAAGCAGTCAGGGAAGTGAGAAAAAACCAGAGGCGGTATGCTACCCCAAGTTTTTCGCCTAGCATACCTCGATTTAAAAAAAAACATACCCTCTTCCTTACAACATACACATACACGATGTATACAATAAATTGTTTCGTGCAGTCAGTAACGCGAATTTTTTGAGCTTACGCAACACATTAAATTTCTTAATAAAGTAATTTCAGTTATTTACTATATTATTTTGCAATGTCCATTGAGTTCTATAATTTAAAATAATGTTAAAGCTTCAAGCCTTACTTAATTATAAATAAAAAGTGCAAAAACAACAAAAAATGACTAGTCACTAAATTGGCAACAATGGCCACTACAAGCTACACACCACAGCCTTCTATATTGAAATCCTACCCTTGTAAGTATTCCAGGGGTTGACTTATCAAATAAACGTGTCTAAATACATGTTGAATTCAGTCCCAGAAGGCTGTGGTTTAGATTTGCAAAGGAAACAGATAGTACTCTTTGCTGTGAAGAAATGTATAAACAAATCTTTACGAGTCACATTTTTTCAGTGACGGTATGTCATTTTTCACTAACGGTATGTTTTATGACCATAGAAACTAGTGGCGGTATTCCATACCGGCGCATACGTCTCACTTCCCTCACAGGATGTAAGCATTCTCGAAATTTCCCGTGCCCAGTTAAAATCTGAATGAAAACAAAATCTGGCGTAAATTTTGGAATTAGCCTTTTGGGTAATACATCGTATCCTGGAACTTGACATTTATAACGTTTCGGAACTATGTACATACAGATTCCATCATCAGGGTAAGACCAGAGGAGTTACCTATTCTGTTGGGCTCGTTACTACAGGCTAGGCCGGACAACGTCTTTGGTCCTACCCTGATGAAAGAACCTATATGTAGTTCCGGAACGTTGTAAATGTCAAGTTTCAGGACACAGTGGAATACCCAAAAATCTAATTCCAATCATAGTCATCTTGAAAACCTAAAAATGTGGAGTAACCTGTTTACACTTGCCTGGGTCACAGGAATGGAATGAAATGGAATTTAACTGAGGGAGGCACGGATGGCCCAGCACTGCGACCTAATGAGATCTATTGCGCTAACCCTCGATATGGAATGAGTTGCATGCCACAGATCCCCTACGCGCACCGCCCTAACCACATGACTCCCTTAACGACCGGTCTCTACAGCCGGCAGAATCCATATACCATTCCTGCTTCGGCAACTTCCTCCAAGAACCCCCTGTCGGTCCGAGGCGAAACTCCTACCCCGAGTAGTTCGGCCTCGGGTGCTCGTTGCAGAAGTCATCTAACATTGCTAAACTACATTCCATGGAGGCGGATCGAGAGAGTCAGCTGCTTCGGGAGGCCGCCGATAGAGTGATCTGAAAAACCAGGAACGGGATGATGAGGAAAGAATGATGGGGGAGGAAAGGAAGTAGCGAAAATGAGTGGGGTTCCAATCGCCTGATAAAGTTACCTGATATTCATCCATAGGAGTGAGGGAAAAATCCCGAAAAAAAACCTCACCCAGGCAACTCGTCCTGGCCGGGATCGAACCCGGGAGCGCTGGGTTCGGAGTTAGACTCGCTAATCCCTCAGCCACAATGATGGACAACAGTCAGGAAGTAGGCCTACAATTATTTTGTTAAAATTCCTTTGTTACCGCTGACGTACCCTTGGTTGCATTATTTTCTTTACTGACCTTTCTGACACAAGATCTTAATTTGGGTGAGTAATTCAGGTTTCAACATTTCCGACAGATTCTCTGAGAATTGTGCAGACCAAAGAGCACATTTTTTTCTGAGTACTTCGTTTTCTCGTCTGTCTATGTACTTGTGGCCTCAATGAAGTTATGTAACCTCTATGACAGGTTTCTAACCTGTCTCTGGGTAGGTAGTCCACTGGTAATGATGTCTGTTTGAAGTCTCATAGAGAAGCTCGAAAATGACATTTCCCTCTCTTCGGTTGTAACAATTATCCCACTGCTGTGTCCTCATTGCCTCGTTAGCTGAAACAGGTCGTACAACAGAAAAGCGAGGCTAGGTTTTTACTGGGAAATATATACTGGGCGCATCATCACCTCTACACCGGCCCTAAGGCAAAGAAGACTAGCAAGATCTCATTTGTTCACGGGCTATCTGGTTTAATGTTCGTTAAGGATTATGACAGTAATTTCCATTTATCTCATTGCTCTTATTCCTCCACAACCTCATTACCGTCACATAGTCTGCATATAATCGTTTCATTCCATCTTATCCTCTTTTTAATGTCTATTTTTCTAATTTGTTGAAAAACGTGTTTGCAATGAAATGTAAGCATTTTTATCCTGTATACAGTAGATATTTCTTATTGGTTTAAGTAACAACATTTATTTATTTAGATTTAGATTTATATTTATTGAAATTTAGATAATATAAATATATCAAATCAAATTTATTTATTTAATATATTAGGCATTGCAGCCTCAAAGAGCAGGAGCTCGTACTAGGTCGCAGTTCAGTTTAGTTATACAAAATATTTTACAAAATTGAAGAGTGTTCATTCAGTATAATATCATTAATATGGAGTAAAATACAGACAGCAAGCAATAATATATAGAAATATAGAAAATACAAGAGGACATCTGTATTAAACTTTAATTTTAAACTTAATTATCTTAAGAAAAGAGAAAACAATTAAATAAATAATCTTAATTTTTTTCCTAAATCTATGGCTGTAAAGTATACTTAGTTCAAGGTTAGCTCTAATTAAAGAATTATAATATATTCTGGGTATTATGCAACGAAATATATGAGAAAGGCGAATGGCCTGAAGATTTTATGGAGTCGGTGTTGATGCCAATACCGAAGAAAAATAATGCCAAGAAATGTGAGAAGTTCAGGACTATCAGCCTCATATCGCAATCGGCGAAGATTCTCCTGCGAATACTAAATCGACGTTTATATTCTGAGTCGGAAGAATAGTTGGAAGAAGAGCAATTTGGCTTCAGGAAAGGAAAAGGTACAATGGATGCAATTGGACTACTACGAACAATCGGCGAAAGATATCTAGAGAAGAATAAAGAAGTGTATATAGTATTTGTGGACTTGTGTTAGAAAAGGTGTTTGACAAAGTGGATTGGAACAAACTGATAGACATTCTGAAAAAAAATAGTTGTGGATTGGAAAGATAGGACGCTGTTCAGTAACCTTTATACGAAACAACGAGTCAGAGTCAGGAGAGGAGAAGATATGTCTGAAGGAAGTGAGATAGGGAGAGAAATACGACATCGTATAATGTTCTGGTCACGAGACATAATCAAATACTTTGTCTTTTCGGGATTCGATTTCAAACATATCTCATTACTTGCTTCAAGTAAAATTCCCGTGTTTTCCCTAATCGTTTGTGGATTTTCTTCTAACACATTCACATCATCCGCAGAGACAAGCAGCTGATGTAACCCGCTCAATTCCAAACCCTCTCTGTTATTCTGGGCTTCCCTAATGGCATATTCTAGAGCAAAGCTAAGAAGTAAAGGTGATAGTGCATCTCCTTGCTTTAGTTCGCAGTGAATTGGAAAAACATAAGACAGACACTGACTTATACGTACTCTGCTGTATGTTTTTCTGAGACACATTTTAATTAATCGAAGTAGGTTCTTGGTAATACCAAGTTCAAAAAGAATATTATATAAAAATTTCTCTATACATCTTGATTTTAACACTGTATCACTTCGGAATATGATGTGTAACAAAATTACAAAACACCTCCACATATGCCATAACAAAATTACAAAACACCTCCACATATGCAGAACACATCACAAATGCCAACCACACCTACAGAGACATCAACACAGACTCACGAAAACACACCCCAACGATATTCTCAACACACAACTCAATTTCAAAACACATACACTCTTTGACTCTACACTACGAACGCACCCACCCAAGAAACAAGAGGCGCCAAGACCAACAACGACCAGTTCCGAAGATGACCGAAAATAGGTCGAAACATGTTAACAAGGTACTTTAATATTTAACACAAAGAAAGTTCTTATCATACATATTCCGAAAATTTCTCTCGTAAGCGACTCATATGCCTTTTTGAAATGTATGAATAACTGATGTACTGTGCCGTTATACTCCCATTTTTTCTCCAATATCTTTCGAATACAAAATTTCTGATCAGTAGTCGATCTATTACAACTAAAACCACATTGATGATCCCCAGTAATTTCATCTGCATACGAAGTTAATATTCTCACAGTAAAGTACCAACTATTAAAAAAAGTACTACTTAAGGTTCTCCTTCTACCTGCTATGCGAATTCCTATGATGTCGAGTCTTCATTATCACCACCATTATCATTATTAGTACAATGTCATATCATTCAATACTTGGAGTGAGCCACTGGAGTAAGGATGGAAATCTTACTCTTGTGAAAATCTTAAACAATATAAGATGTACACAAAAGTCGTCCTCGATGGTCTAGTGATTACAGTGCTAGCCGTTGGATCGGAGATTCACGGTTTCAAAGCCGGTTGAGTGTGAAGGGTTTTTAAAGGTCGATCAAATCTTTATCAGTAAAGCTGCGGATCCCGTGTCTCGGGTAGAGGGTTCCAGGCAAAATTTGGCTACCATTTAGGGGAGAGTAGCCATCGATGAACTGTTGCTTTCAATGGACCGTTGCCACATTCTTGGTCATATTGACTGAGTATGCGTGAAACGTCACCTCAAGGCTTCCCCCCGCGTATGTCACTCCTGAGTTGTCTTTGGTGGCGGCAGCAAACACGTGGGCTGAACAAGAAGCTCAGATACGTTTTATTATTTTTACTATAATTTTAAAGTTACTTTAAGTATAGAACACATTGGTTTAATGAGATTAAGTTATGAAATGACATATATAGCTGGAAGCAGTGTTGTATAGTCATAAATTTTGTATAACCTCTTCAGCGCTCTTGAAGTGTGATTATAAAATAGCGAAGTCGCTTGAATGCATCATTCATGGAAACCAGTTTCTTTGAGGAAGCAATCAAGACTCCTGGTTTTGTTTCATATATGAAGAAACCATATAGGAAAATATGATTCAGTGTATGTCTTGCAGGAAATGAGTACATGAAGCTTGTGCAAATGTTAGGCGGAGTCAAAAGAAATACTTTGTGTGGCATGTGTGTCTTGAAAAGGAAGACTATTTTGTCTACAGTATAAGAATAATCTCAGACTCCAGAAAATAATTTTGTGTGTACAATCACATCATTATGTTGCTGTCGTATAATTTAAATTTGTATGCTAACATTTTTTAACTTTTGTTTTACCTAACTTGAAATAGCCCAAAACTTTAAAACATTGCAGTGACAAGGACTGTGTTTTTCATGTTTTTCAGTTTCAAAATACGATTACAATTGGATTAAAAGTAACTTCAACATGAATTAATCAAATCTACGTTTCTTCATAGTTATGATTTGTCATTTGTTGACATTATTTCGACATATTTTTTAAAATTTTTGTTTTGGTCCATTTGTGGGAACATGGTAGTCCGTCTACAGAATCCTGTCGCCTTCATTGAAGCAATAGCTGAAATTTAAATGAGCTAAGTTTACAAGTATCAAGTGAGAGTGCAAGTGTACACACACGAACGATGAACAAAACTTATATAGAACAGAACCTACCGTCATGCGGATTAGCTCACCGCATGATCTCTAAAGAGCTCCCCTTTTTAGGAGGCCATAGCCCTTCATGGGAAATCCAAAGGCTATTTCATTTCATTCATTCATTCATTCATTCATTCATTCATTCATTCATTCATTCATTCATTCATTCATTCATTCATTCATTCATTCATTCAATTTTTAAACAGATATAAATAGGATGTAGTCCTCAAACTTCATTTTATCATTCCTCATTAGTAATGGAATTGTTCAAGCCTATGAACGGAATGTTAAGGCATTGCCTTTGTTAGATAAAATAAGAAATCGTTAGCTGGTCCATTGATGGCTACTTTTCTCTATCGCTTATGTTGAATTTCGATATTGAATATGTCTGCTGTTGAAATTAATAAAATACTACGTTCGGAAATAATGGATGTCTCTGATCAGGACATCAGCACAGCGAACGATCAGCAATAGATACTACAAAGTAACATAAAAATAGTACACTCTTATTGTCGATGGGACGAAGATGAACGTCAGATTATTTTCCGCGTCTTAACAACACAATCACAACATAAAGGAGAACCATTCATTCCGTAGACAGGGTTTAAAGTTGGACTTCATGCAGTGCTTTTGTATTATATATCCGGAAATTATTTGAAAAAAAAAAAAAAAAAAGAATCCGAAAATGTTACATCGGCTTCGCATAGCAACTTTGATGATTTGCCTAGAGTATCGACGGGTAGAGACGTTTCATTGTGATTGGAATATCGGAGAACGTTGGAAAACTCCCGTGCAGACATGGTGAAATCTTGAGGCACACTGCAACTCAATTCCACTGCCTGCAGAAATAATCGGAATTCTTGGGAGCTTTTATATCGGGGAGAATGTCGTGTGCCCTGCTGTAGACAGTCGGGGATTATCGTAACAAAAGACGGTTTTGAGGATAAGCGAAATTGAAATTCTGCGTGTCACTGGCTGCTTTAGCATGAATATGGATCCCGTATGAATATACATCACCCTGCAACTGCTCTTCCTCGTCTGGAGTGTTTTGTGCAGACTAATACGAGACTGAGGTGTCATATTACAATAAAACTGTGAAGGTGGAAGCATATTATACTCATAGACATCTTACTAAATTTGCATGTTTTATTTTACTCTACAGAGGTGGTGCCTTGAAATACGGGGATAATTAGATGAATAAATAAGTAAATAGATAAATAAAATACATAAGTAAATAAATAAATAGATGAATGAATAAATAAATAAGTAAATAAATAAATGAATAAATAAATAAAAATTAATTAATTAATTAATTAATTAATAAGTAAATAAGTAATTAAGCAAATAAATCTACCAACAAACAAATAAATGAATGGATACATAAATAAATACATTAATGAATGCAGAAACGAATAAATAAACAAATAAATAAATATATAAATAAATAAAATAAATAATAAATAAACGAATGAACGAATAAATAAATAAACAAATAAATAAATAAGTAAATAAATAAATTAATAAGTAATTAAGTAAATAAATCTGGCAACAAATAAATAAATGAATGAATACATAAATAAATAAATAAATAAATAAATAAATAAATAAATAAATGCATAAATGAATAAATAAACAAATAAATGTAGCCTATATATAAATAAATTAAATAAATAAATGAAGTAATTAATTAATAAGTAAATAAGTAATTAAGTAAATAAATCTAGCAACAAATAAATAAATGAATTTTTTATATTTTTTAAAGTTGGTTATTTAACGACGCTGTATCAACTATTATTTGTTTATTTAGCGTCGATGAGATTTGTGATAGTGAGATGGTATTTGACGAGATGAGGCGGAGGATTCGCCATAGATTACCTGGCATTCACCTTACGGCTGGAGAAAACCTCGGAAAAAACCCAACCAGGTAATCAGCCCAGGCGGGGATCGAACCCTCCCCGATGAATGAATACATAAATAAATAAATAAATAAATGCATAAATGAATAAATGAACAAATATATATATATATAATAAATTAATTAATAAGTAAAAAAATCAAGCAACAAATAAATGAATGAATACATAAATAAATGAATGAATGCATAAATAAATAAATAAACGACTCATCGAATAAATAAATAAGTAAATAAATAATCAATCAATCAACCAATCATGTTTATTTGTCAGAATTACAATAGCGTAATTATAGACAATAATCAACAAAAACAAACAGAAGAAAAAACAAATAAATACATTATTTAATAGGCATTTTCACTCTTCAGAAATTCCCTCTAATGCTGTTTCCTCTCGATAGAGAGAGCACACTCAACCATTTACAATATTTCTCGGACTGATGACCAACCTGTCGCAGAAGGTGAGAAGATAACATACGAAATTATGTTATGAAGGATTGTAAGATTGAAAAGGAAGCAGGTCATTGTCCTTTTTATTGGTACTATCCCAGCATTCGCCTGGAGAGATATGGGATACGACGAAAAACCCGAGTGAGAATACCCGGCATAAATGAATAAAATCAATTATAACCATCTAAGACAGAAAATTATATGTACAGGGTAGAAGTGGATGTAACTGTGCAGAATGATGGGTGCAGTACAATACATTAAAATAAATTAGAAACCTACTATACGTTTTCTTAATAAGTCCATGGTTAATTATAAAATTTGGCTGAAAATCTATGTAGTTTGGCAACAGCGCATCGCCTGTTCATCTAGGAATACGTACGAACTGATATCTGAAGTCCACATCTGTGGAGTAACGGTTAGCGCGTCTGGCCGCGAAACCAGGTGGCCCGGGTTCGATTCCCGGTTGGGACAAGTCACTTGGTTGAGGTTTTTCCGGGGTTTTCCCTCAACCCAATATGAGCAAATGCTGGGTAACTTTCGGTGCTGGACCCCGGACTCATTTCACCGGCATTATCACCTTCATCTCATTCAGACGTTAAATAACCTAAGATGTGGATAAAGCGTCGTAAAATAACCCCCCAAAAAAACATATCTGAATAGCAGCATTTAGTCCCTTACTCACAACGGTAGGGTCGCCAAACTTCCTAATGCCAGGAAATGACGATACGTGTTAATCTTTTTAATTTGCAAGAAAAGTCCATTTTATTTAAAAACTGCGAAAGGATAAATCATTCCTTATGATTTTTTCTAATGGAAAGTATAAAAATAAGAATCGTATGCATAATACTTACCGAATAAAAGAATTTTAACTTTTGGAGACTTCTTTCTGAGAAAAGTAGCGGTATTTATTCGAGGCCAATATGATATATGAGTTTTTTTTACTGTAATCTATTCATGGATTAAGGAGTTAGGTACAGCTTACAGCAGTACAATTTTTGGAAATATTCAACTTTTTTTCTCCATTACTGTATCTTGTGCAATAATGAAAATTAGTATGTGTAAAACACTGTCCTTCTACTATATGAAAAAAAAAATATTTTTCCGATTTAAAAAAATTATTTACATTTTTTTTCTCAAAATTCATTTCACTGTGCAGTGATGAAGCGTTTCTCACATAACTCAAAAACTATCCAAAATTCTGTGATGAAATTTTTTGTGTGTATTTATGCATGTCATATCTAAAATATGATGCAAGATCACTTCTCTACCTTTGATAGATTGTCTGATAAAAAAAAGTACCGTGGCGGCACCTGGCACGACTATACTTGAGCTCGTAATTCAAGAAAATAAAGTATAAACGCTTGTACAGGGACATCATTTTATTTTTACTTCAACTTTTATTGTACCTTTGTTTTTGAATGTACTTCACTCCCACCCCTTCTACTAACGAAGTTCCAACACAAATGTCCACACAGAACCAAGGCCGCAGTACCGAGTTAGTGATTATAGTACGTTTCAGAAATATATTCGCGTTTTCCAGTGACGAAAACGTCCAATATTGAATCATATTTTCGCACAGGTATTGTCGTCCATTTGCCTACGTCGCATCCCAATTTCCCCCCCTGATTCTGCTCGCTGCACTGTAAAGACTAGTGGCTGGGCTTTCTTAGATCTTTTCTGAAAATATTAATTTCTGTTAGGAATTACAGTAATTGGACGTCTACGTAATATTATGTAACTGTTTAAAATAACTTAAATAAAAGGACCTCGTTAAGTAATTAACTATCACGTGATCCCCCCCCTTTCTACGATCCTGCGACATAACCACTTGGACGGACAGTAGATAGCATGTCTGAGTAATTTTATCTGTGCGGGTCGGGCAGAAGTGAAGACTGAATTTACAGTACGTAAGGTACTCTTTTATAGAGTAGGTACAGAATTATTTCAACATGAGTTACTAAGTATGAAGGACGAAACTGGTAATTGGAATTAGATGCAATAGTCTATAGTGCGATAATGGGCACAAAAGAACTGAAGCCTGTATCGAAATGAACGGCCACCATTTTCAAAAATATGTTTAAATATCCATATTATGATTATTTTTCATTTTAACTTCATTCTCTATATTGCACGCTAATGTGCTGTAGACAGTAAAATATATACTGCATAATGAATACGTTCGCATGGATAACTCAGTTCGTGAGTAAAAACACTTATTGTTAATACTGTACTGTATTTTGATTAAACAAAACCTAATGAACATTATTACACTCAAAATCGCGATATTTCCTAGTTTACGTAAATGGATGAACTACTTTTCTTTCCTCCTGTACCTAGTAAAGTGATTTGTTTGTATTTTACGCCAGTATCATCGAACTCCAGTCGTGGAAGGAGGTAGCAAACGGTGTTTTCGGGTCTCAATCATTAATCGAAAGATATAGCCAGGTTAATATAAAAAATGTTAGTAAAAATAAAATGATGTCCCTGTATAACTCGCACCATGATAGTGGAATTGAATTGAATTGTTCCGACATATGTAAAACGTAAAATGAGAAAGTATGTCATATTCATGACACTAATTTTGTTATTGTAATTCCAATAAATTTCGTTATTATAATTCCATTATTTCCTTATTAATGCCTTATCATCCCACCATTGTGTGTGATTGGCCTCTTGACTTGAAAATGAACAACAAATAAAGAATTATCATTACATGACGAATATATATAATTTAAGAAAGAAGAATACGAAGCTGAGAAGGAAGTCGTGGTTGACTGGTTACCAGTGCTGTTTGCTCCATGTCAAATGTTCCTGACGAAAACAATTGGACGGCGGGCTGAAAGGAAGGAGCGACGGGGGATAGGCCCCTTGCGGCTTCGTATATCATAAAGTCTGTATGAATCGCTCGGGCGTCGAACTTTCTATCTGGGCGGTCCCGGCACAATGCGAACCGTATTGCCCTCAGCCGATGAACGACGGCTTGCTACATAGGCCGCTGTTCTCGTTGTAGATCGTGTGTGTTTAACAGTGTTAACAAGCCCAGTCGTAATTCAGTCGTCTTCTCACCAAAATGTAGGCGTTCGTCTCTTGAGAGTTCTTGTTAGATTCGTGCTTAAATAAAGCTTCCGCGAGAGCTAAACTCAAGAGCAATGAAAACCTTCGTATTGAATTCAAAAGTCGCCTACGAAGTATTCTAAATTCCTCTCCGGATACCCATTTTACCAGACGTTCGACTAATTCTAAAAGACGCAAAATGGCAAAAGAGCCATGCACTCTTGTCTATGTCTGCAGTGAAGGGATCTATAAAAATCTTAAGAAATCATCTCTACACTTAAATAGATTGATCTCTTTCCTATGGCGATCTGCTCACTTTAGTTGGGTCTTGTAACTAGTGCTAAATAGACGACTGTGATCACCTGATAGCAAATAGATACTAGGAAATTTTATGTTTCTTCTGGAATTATTGAGGTTTTGTTTAGTCGTTTTTAATTATATTGTGTTATTTCTTTTTCTTTTCCTTGTTCATTGTTTTCTTTTTTCCATTATAATTGTTTACCTACCATTTACTAAAAAAAAACAATAATGTTATGGTAAACTTTGTCTTCTAGGCAGCCTTCTCTTGGAGGAAGCTGAATAAAATTTATTGTCTTCGTAGCTTATATTTACAATATGTTGAACCCATTTTTCTCAGTAACTACTTACTCTAGGACAGCCGTGGCGAAAATGTGATCGTGCGCCGAGCCACTGTATACCCTGCAATGTGCATAGCGCCTTTGAAGGGAGGCGGACACCCGAAGGGGAAGTGATGCAACTGTCTGACTTATTAACGGATTTCATGTTCCTTATGTCAAGCACTTAAATATAATTTTATATAGTATAAGGTTAAAAACTAATGCTTAATACGTGTAACGAAAAAAGAAATGAACAAGAAAACATAGGACACATTATCACAACCTAAAATTAACTGTCTTCAGAATGTATCTGCGACAGAGTTTCAAAATCAGGAATTATGTCACTTACTGCCAGTCGTAGTTGATCACGAAGGTATTTTGTCTGTCAGTCGTGATCTAAATTTGGTTTTTACTATTTTCATTGTTGAAAATAATTTTTCACAAACGTAAGTTGTAGCGAACATGGTTTCAACAGAGCAAGCTAAAGAACGAAGCTTCGGATATTTATTTTTGGCAAAGAATTGAAAAGTTCAACATTTGTCAAGTCCTTACATCTAGCTTTCATTTACTATCACATTGTAAACCTGTGAGTTTAAATTGAAGATATAACCGTTTAATGTTTCATGAGTGACATGTAGTATAATGCCGTTTTATGTTATAGAACCGTTTCCTCGTAATACTTGTGAACAAATCATACATTTAACATTCTCATCATATTGGCAGCAAAAAAATGCGTCCTCCCATCCTACTTGAAACTTTCGTTTTTTTAGAGGTACATGGTTTCGAGAGAGACATTGGACGATACGCCACTCGCAGGTCGGAGACAAATAAAAATGGAACGGAGTGAGTGAGAGGGTGGGAAGGTAGGAAGTAAGAGAAATGCAGAGCTATCATTGCGAGCCACAATGTGCTTATGAGTCACATTTTCGCCACGGCTGCTCTAGGACAATGAATATTTACACAATACTATTTTAGACAGTAATGAACATATTGTTGGTTTGAGAATTTAATGGAAGCTATGGTATGGTTTTGGTGTTTGTAAAATACATGTAAACTTTTTCATTTCAAAAAGGGCTAATATTCTATTTATTCTTATAAAATCACATATAGACCTGACAAAAAGATTTTCTAAGTGAACACTGCAGTATTAATCTTGGTGTCCCTCAAGGTACAGTTCTTGGTCCTGTTTTGTTTTTATATGCTTTTTAATAGAACAAGTGAATACTTTCAATTATTTAGGAAATTTGGTTTCATATGAAGAAGAAAAAGGTATCAGCTATAAATTAAATAATTGTTTGAAAGAACATGAATTATAAACAATATATTTAAACCACAGGAAACCTTAAATAAAACCAGGTTGAAATTGTACAACACATTAACTCTCCCCACCCTCTTGTACGGCAGTGAAAATTGGACCTTCAGAGCAACACATGTATCAGCAGAAATGAAATATATGCGAGAAACAGCAGGTTACACTTCAATAGACTACAAAACTAATACAGAGATTGCAGAGCAATTACAAATAGTTTTACAGTATTAGAAAAAAATGGAAATAAAATTATAAAACAAAATGGTTTCAACACGAATGGCAAGAAACAGACTACCCAAATTTTGAAGAACTATGTTCCAAGAGGAATGAGAAGTCAAGAAAGACCTGAGGAAAGACTATTGGACAGTGAGACTGGAACAAGTCAACAAATGTCCTAATTCCATGACAGCTAGATGATGTTGTTGATGATGATGATGATGATGATGATGTACATTAATTATTTATGAAAAATTGATTTACAGAAACATAAGGGCGTGTTGTATTCCTACGCAGATGATACAGTATTATGGTCTGGTGGGAAATCTGGCACGACACTTACTTTAACGTAAATAGTAAAATTGTTTAAAATTAATGAAAATAACGTTCGATTAAAATATTATTTCTCTTGACACTACTAAAACTATAGTTATTCCTTTTTCATTAACAAGCAAATATAATAAATTGCTAATTCTCCCCTAAATATTAAACTACATAAAACGTGTTTATATTGCCGCTGTGCCAGTGTTAATCTTTAAAAGTGAAGTGAGAGTAACAAAAGAAAGAAACAAAGCAAAAGTCCAGGCAGCAGAGATGAAGTTTATGAAATGTAAGTGTAAGAACATAGAAATATGAAAGAATCTCGAGGTGGAAAAGTTATTACTGGACAAGCTAAGAAGAAACAATCATAGATGATGTGAACGTTTAGGAAGAATGTCAGACAGCAGACTACACGTTTAGCAGACCAAAGGGAAAGCGAAACACAAGGAAGACGAGTGAAATGGGCATCGGAACAGGTTCATGCTTAGTCTAACCCTTGAAGCGAAGAAGAATATACTCAAAGGTTACTGTGTCTTGAAGTAATCTACAAATCCTATACATCACTGTTCAACTTATGAGTGTCCGATGTGGAGAGGAAGAAGAAATTTCCTCACATAACCTGCTCCATTGTTCTGAATTTGATGGTGTTAAGTACACGTAAAGATACAGGGAGTTCCTCTTTGACTTATGAAGATTTAAACACGGAATGGCCACGGCGTGGTCTAGGGGTTAGAGCTGGACTCTTACTGCTCTGAAGCTGCGCCTGGACGTGGGTTCGAATCCTACTTGGGCTGATTGTCTGATTTTATTTTTTCCCCAAGATTTTCCCAAAGCCGAGTTTTTAGCTCAAGGGCTAGCGCACAGGTCTTCCTTCTAGACAACCCGATTTCGATCCCCGGCCAAGTCACGATGGAATTTGTAGTGGATAAAGTAGCAGAGAGTTTTTCTCGGGGTATTCCCGTTTCCCTCTATCATTCCAACACTCTCCACCTCCCCCTGACTTCATATATCGTCTGAAATATTAAAAACCACTGCCTACTGGATCGCATCTTATGGCTGCTTACACTGCACGCACAATTGACGCTTATGTGCAAGTAGCCGCTAAGAGGCAGGTAATGCACACCGCTATTGGGATAGATAGATAGATAGATAGATAGATAGATAGATAGATAGATAGATAGATAGATAGATAGATAGATAGATAGATAGATAGATGGATGGATGGATGGATGGATGGATGGATGGATGGATGGATGGGTGGGTGGGTGGGTGGGTGGGTGGGTGGGTGGGTGGATGGATGGATGGATGGATGAATTTAATGTCATTCAGCGATTTACAGCCAAAGACAACGCCAGAGTAGATATATATATATAATACATGGCTACTACAATATGAATAAATGTAAGAATAAAATAAAAAATTAATATACAATCACCAGATAATCACAAAAACAGGTTAAAAGTTTTAAAAGAAATAGTATAAAATCAGGTTAAAATGTACAGATTTGTCAATTACATGAGGTTAAAACAAATAGTACCTAAAACGTAATATTGCTAAAATCATTGACACTGTAGATTGGATTTGCCAGCAATGTCCTTCTCACCATCCTTCTGAAATGTTAATAGCGGTGTGCTCTGTCTGCCACTTAGTGACAAAATAACTTTGAGCAGGCAGTTTACGCAGCCATAGGATGCGATCCAGCAGGCAGAGGTAAAAACAGACTGGAGTATAGTCTTGGGAGTAGTACGAGTTTCCTATGCTGATATAGGAAGGGCTTGGAGCTCTGAGACCTGGATCTTACCATGCTATTCGTACGAGAATGGAACCTGGCTCTGTCAAGGGCTGAGGCAGGATGGCCTTCCTATCGGTATTGGATTCACGAATGTCACTCAGATCACCTGTAGGACTTAGACAATCATCACATATGTACAATTTTAGTCACAAAGAGTTAGTGTGCACTCATTGTTGGTTGCTTGACGGTTGTCAGCCCACTTTGAGGTCTGTGGATTTAAAGGGAAAAATTGGATCGATGTCTGGTAGAGTTCCCGGGTAGCTCAGTTGGTAGAGCGTTGGTACATTTAACCAAAGGTCCCGGGTTCGATACCCGGCCCCGGAACAATTTTTCTCTCGAAATTATTCATCACATATGTAGCCAAGCCAAGCAAGGTTTTTCCAAACCTTAAGATGAATGTCAGATAATCTGATGACGAATTCTCTGATTCATCTCGCCAAAATACAATGTCACTACAACCAATTCTCCGGATGCTAGATACCGCGTAATTCATACAGAGTCATTAATTAAACTATAGACGATTACAAGTAGCCTAACAGTATTAGCTCCAGTATTGCATGATAGTAAGCTAGAGGACAGCTTCAAATACTTGGGGTGTACTACAGGGAGATTACTGTACTGCAGGACTCCACTCCGTGGCTCGCGCGGCTTTCGCCGGCAGCTTATCTGCGTCTGCCTTGCATTTCATACGCGCTCCGTTCCACAGCGTAATATTAATAACCTCCCGTTATAAGCAGTAACATGAGCTGCTGCCAGGAAGTCAGAAAGAGGATAGCAATGGCAAAGGAAGCTTTTAATAGAAAAAGGAGCATCTTTTGCGGACTTCTGGAAAAAGAACTAAGGAAGAGTCTAGTGAATTACTTTGTGTGGAGTTTGACATTATATGGAGCAGAAACATGGACATTACAACGAAGTGAAGATAAGCGACTAGAAGCATTTGAAATGTGGATAAGGAGAAGAATGGAGAGTGTGAAGTGGACAAACAGAATAAGAAATGAAGCTGTGTTTGAAAGAGTGGTGAAGAAAAAAGATGCTGAAACTGATCAGGAAGAGGAAAAGGAATTGGTTGGGTCACTAGTTGAGAAGAAACTGCCTACTGAAGGATGCACTGGAAGAAGTGGTGAACGGGAGAAGTGTTCGGAGAAGAGGAATATATCAGATGAATAGCCGACATTAAGATATGTGGATCATATGCGGAGACAAAGTGGAAGGCAGAAAATAGGAAAGATTGGAGAAAGCTGGGTTTGCATTGAAAGACCTGACCTTGGGCAGAACATTATGAATGATTGGATTGTATGATGCACAATGCGAACAGAACTTATTACCGTACAAATGATTCTTCCCCACAGAATTGATTATTTCTCGCGTAATGATACACGTTTTTCATTGTGAATGCTCACGTTTTCACGCTGAAGTTACTGCTTGCGTCACACTCTTATATTTACATTTAAATTGTTTGCATTGTGAATGTGCCTAAGTGCTTCAGAACATTTAAGTCGCCCTAAAGAAGAAGGAATTAAAAAAGCAGAAGAGGCTGGGTGAAGCGGGTGTGAATAATTCGGTTTGTTCTGTTATTATCTTTACTATATTGCTGTTTTATTTTCCGTAATTATCACATCGTAACCGCCTCCATGGTGTAGTGGTCAGCTTCGATGGTTATGAACCAAGAGATCCTGACTTTGAGTCCCTCCTGTACGTAAGAAGTTTTTTAAAGGTTATAGATCTGAAAAGAGATTAATCCAGCCTCGTAATTGGAAAATTAGGAAGCCAGGATAGGAAACGAATTCCTGTCAAAAAACAAGTCGATTAATGACACCTGTGGGGACCTACAGTGCCACTATCCCTTCTGGTAGTTCCGCAATTGGCTAATAGATGTCAGATGCTCGTCTGGGTTCTGGCCCCTTAATGTATATGTAACGTCAATGTTTAAAAAATAGGAGGACTGCAATGTTTTTGAATAATGTTTCTATACGAAAATAGGTAGCCTAATTGAAAAATACATGCATATGAAGAATCCACTGCAAGAATGATGGATGTCACTTTTTTGTCGAAAATGAACCAAGACTGTCAATGCATAGCTTAAGACATATAGAATGTACAGCTGTCAAAAGTGGCCGCACTCGTGAACAGCGAATATTTTCAAAGTCCACTTCGGGTCGCGGCGATGTTACACGATGCTTGTGCTCGTACAAGCAGTTCCCGAACTATGAAAGTGTCCTATGTCTGCGCCTCGTAGGCCAGCGGTAGAGTGCTTGTTTAATGATTCAAAGGTTGTGGGTTCGGGCCTTCTTCAAGTTTTCAGTTTATTTTTTTATCGTTCTTTAGCGATGTAAATGCTATTCAAATTATCATTTATATCCAGTTATCGTTCTTTATGGATATCACGTTATTTATATTTTGTTATCGTTCTTTAGTGATATGAATAAAATTCAAGTCATCATTTTGTATTCCGTTATCGTTTTATAACGATATGAATAACAATTATTATTATTGTATCTCCAATGGTGGTTAGCCCTATTTTACATATGTATGTTAGGGCTATAGTTTCATACACAAAAAAGATGAGCATAAAGAGAAATATAAAAGAAAATTAAATTAGGTTACGCGATGTAAACAAAACATAAACAAACCGTAAATTAGGTATTGCGATTGCAAAATAAATATCAGGTATCAATTTGAAACATACAGAAACATTAACAACACACATACGTAACACATCTATAACACAAATACGCAGCTTTCCGTACCATACATCATAAATTAATACACAATAGTCACACAAACACAATCAAACTATAATTACGACATTGCGACGACATCAAGCATCACATAACTGACTCACATACATAACAAATCAAGCATCCGTTACAACACATACACTTCAACATAGTAACCACACTTTTAAAAGTTACAAATTTGGCTCCAAGAAGAATAAATAGGACACTGTTACTAATTACTATTCTTCTACAATTTCTTAAATACATCTGTAATAAATCTGTGAAATTCCGATATGAATAATATTCACGTTTTTTATATTGTTATCGTTCTTTAGCGATATAGATAATATTCAAGTTATCATTTATATTCTGTTTTCCTTCATTAGCATTATAAAATAATATTCAAGTTATTTATATTGTTATTGTTCTTTCGCAATATAAATAATCTGTATTTTATGTAAGTAATTATTATAACACAAATAACCATCTTTCTTTGTAAAATAGGTTATTTTATTTAGATAATTAAATAAGTATTATATAATATCTTATATTAATGAAACAAACCGATATTTATCATTTATATTGTGTTATCGTTCTTTATTGATACTGTATAAATAATATTCAAGTTATTTATATTGTAATCGTTCTTTAGCGATATAAATAACATAAATTTAATATTAGGTTTGGAAAAATCCAGTTACATAATACTGGTATTAATTTTTCTTTTTGTATTATTACATTATACTATCTTGAACCACAATAAAATGAAAAGGAGTAACGAGGAATTGAACCTGAGACGTTGACATCTAAATTTCGACGTTCGTCCGCTGGGCTACGAGGGCAAAAGTGTGGAAACATTTTCGGAAAAATTGGCCCAATCACACTCTAAGATTTTCTGATGATTCGTAGAAGCTAGTCCAGGATGCGGGGGGCAAAGGCTAATTGAGATTTCCGGTCTCTGATCGGTCAAACATCCTGATAGAATTAATATTTAACCCTTGCCGTGACTTTCGGTGAAGTCCGGAGGGCCCAATTAGTCAAATCCACTCTCCTCATCTCCACGCTTGGCTCCCCTGGAATTTAATAAGATGCGAAAGAGATAGTGGTGTGCGGAAAGCAACGGGATGTTACCGCATTTAGGCCTATCCTTCCCAAGAAAAACTGCAAACATGAACAAAGGAAGCTTTTAATAGAAGAAGAAGGATGTTCTGCGGACTCTCAAATTGCAGATTTAGATTTCACGGCGCTTCTTCCGACGGCCTTCACATGCTTTGTCATCGAACAACAGATGACGGCGTCTTGCCATCCTAACGGCAAACACCAGCCAACTCCTCCTCGCCCCGTTCCGTGATCACTTGATCAAATCTCAGTCCCCCTCGCGTATGTGGTACCTAAGAGGTTACGTCCAATTTCGGCTTCCCCTTCAAAATTTTCTAGAGCTCCTTCAGAGGAGCAGCGTAACCCGGAGTGAGACTAGTGGCCAACAGACTTGGAGCTCACATATTTAGTTTTGTACAGCCCCCAACCCCTTGCAAGGACGCGTTTTGCGTATCTTTTAAATTTTCCTCCCAATTCTCCTTCGATTTTTCGATATTCTGCGGACCTCTGGAAAAAGAACTAAGGAAGAGACTAGTGAAGTGCTTTGTGTGGAGTGTGGCATTGTATGGGGAAGGAACATGGACATTACGACGAAATGAAGAGAAACGAATTGAAGCATTTGAAATGTGGAACAGAGTCATCGGTCTGTCTCCGTGAAGTGCAGGCGTGTTCACTGTCATCGTTTATCATCCACAACTCATTCATGTTTTTTTTTAAAATAGTTAGTCACCGGTCGGTGCGGTACTTCGGTGCTATTTATTCAGTACATGAGAGAATACAATTTTACATTAGAGAATTTAGCTGGCTACATGGGATCATTGAATTGAACCCGAGGCCAAGAAAGAGAACGAAGAAGAAGAAGAAATGTGGATGTGGTGAAGAACGGTGCGTGTGAAGTGGACAGACAGAATAAGAAATAAAATTGTGTTTGAAAAAGTGAGTGAAGAAAGAATGATGCTGAAACTGATTAGAAAGAGAAAAAGGAATTTGTTGGGTCTCTGGTTGAAAAGAATAATATACGACATTAGGATATGTGGATCATATGCGGAGACTAAGAGGAAGGCAGAAAATAGGAAAGATTGGAGATTGCTGGGTTTGCAATGAAAGACCTGCCCATGGACAGAACACTTATGTATGTGGGTATGTTCAGAATGCCTGGAATATCATGTTTAAGAAGAGTCGCTATTTGCAAAGACTAGTCGATTCCATGCCCACTCGACTGCAAGATGATCGAGATAAGAGGAAGATAGACTAAATATTGAATTGTGGCTTTTTGTTTTGTTTTTTGAACGCTTAATTGTTTGAATGTTTTAAGGCCGACGCCAGTAAATTTGTTTTGTTTATGCCACGAAAGATATTTTTATTGAGAATAAAATCTTTTTTCTTTCCATTTGCAGCCACAATATCATAATGATAAAGTCATGGCATAATATATTAATGAACCTGATGTTAATTACTAAAATAATCGTAAAGAGAAAGGAGTTTGTCTTTCTCAAAAACATAACAAAAAAAGAACATAAAAAGCACGAGGTTGTAGTCGAACGCAGGACCTCATGAATAAGAGGCCTGAACGCTACCATTACGCTATCGAATCACAGAGAGAATACTTCAATTATAACTGTAGATATCAGGTAACGTGGTCCAACAACATGTAACATCGCCTGTCTCCGAATTATAGCGAAGATACCCGAAGGGAACTTTGTTCCAGGAGAGCGGCCACTTTTTCTTTTGACAGCTGTACATAGAGAGTTACATGGCATTAACACTGATAGTCATTGTCCAGTAATGATCGGAAAATCTCAGTTAAGCTTTGAGCGCTAAGCGTTTCAAACTTCCAATCGCTTCTCCTGCAAAATATATTCCAAATGACATCCATCATTCTTGCAGTGGACTCTTCATTTATACTGTACATATACAGAATATATATATATATATATATATATATATATATATATATATATATATTGTGACTATGTTTCTGAGTTGAATATGTTTAGTATTGATTGAAAATTCTCACATGAATTAAATCGAAGAGTACCGAGAGACTCATTTCTTGAACGATTATAGGCTGTTATTATTATTATTATTATTATTATTATTATTATTATTATTATTATACACGTAACGGCAATATACCGTTAAATGCATTCAAATTTAAAACATCGCTTTTAGTGCATTTCTACTCAACTAAAGTGACGGGCTTTGCAGAAAATACACATGTCAGCCATATTTCCAAGGGAAGATACAAAAATATCCTTACGATATTTCGTAAAACTATGGTAGATCATGCTATCGCTTCCTCTGTTGCTATTGGTTCTTAAAAACCATTCACAATAACATTTCTATTTTCTGACCTCATACCACTTTCCTCACGTATATCAGCCCTTGGACTTGCCGGTCTTCCTTTAAGTCATCGTGGTCTTCTCTAGACCGCGGTGGTCTAGATATGCCGGTACACAAAATGAAACAGCTCACAAAAACTCGAATTTGAACTATTTAAGTCGAATTGTTAAAAGAAGGCATAGCCCAATTGCGATTGGAACAGTTCGTCATAATAAAAAAAATATATTCACAGGCAAAAAATTAAGTACTGTAGCTATTTTTAATAAATTATTGCAGCTTGTAGAGTTTTCCTGTGAATTTCATTAGGAAAATTACACCATGCAGTCAGTACTGAACATTTGACTCACACATTATATGCAGAGATTTCAGTCTCCGAATCCCCGAATGGAGGAAGGAGAGAATATAAAATTTATTTCATGTGTGTATAGGAGCCTTGGACACTACCAGTTTTGTTATCTAAAAAATTGATTAAATTTAAGAAAGCAAGTTAGTTCAGGAAGTTCTATCAATATTGTTAAAAAATAACTGTTGTAATATATTGTAGATGTACTTTCATTTGTTCATGTTTAAATAGGTCTTCTTTATGACAATGCAACTTTCGACGGCCTTCGAGATTCTATATAAGTCCAGCTTGAAAATGTTTGCAAAAACGAATGTATTCATTCACAAAGTGGAGTAGTTCTTGTCATTTTCGTACATGTTACAGCTTTTAGAGTTTTCATATGAATTTAATTAACAAAATTACGCTAAACGCTCAATATTAGACATTTTGATACACACATATGTAGGGATTTTTTTTTTTTTTAGAATTCAGCGAGTTATTGCTAGTAATAGTAATAGTATTATTATTATTAGTAATAATGATTATTATTATTAAGCTTAGTATTATTATAGTTATAAGCTATACATATTCATGTCTACTGAGATGAGACATTTTTCAGCTGCTATTTTGGAAATTTTGAGAACTATTTGACGTTTTATACCTTTTGCTAATGTATTCTTTGCTGTGGAGTTTGTTTAAATAAATATTTTGTAATTTATGCTTCTGGAACATTTTCAATATGTTTAGTCTAGGGAAATCAACGTTTCAATTTTTGCCATGATGTTTGGCTCTTTATATAGAACAAAATAATTGAAGTTTATATTAGAATCTACATAACAAAGTGTTCTGGAGAGTTGCCATTACTTACTCTAGCACTAAACATCTTATTAACAAATTATCCTACGAGAAAATGGGGGAGGGGAGAGTAAACCTAAATAAATAAATAAAATAGCCTGTCACTTAGTAACCAACGTGACGTCACTCCGGCGCCAGGCGGCGGTTGGTTGGTGCACGCTCCGGCTCACAGATGTCTCTGAGCGCGTGCGCCAGAGCCTCCTGTACACAGCCAGCACATGGCCATCGGAGCTTCAGTCACCTTGGGTAACTACTTGTGTGTGTATGTGTGCAAAGCGAGAGACAGCGGGAAGACGGCGGAGGGGTCAAAAAAGTGGCCAAAAACGAGGAGTAGGGCACCATGGTGGCGGCGGTATTCCCGCCAGCCCGGCAGATTGGCTCTCGAATTAAATCAACATGTGTTTAGTAGGAAGTGAATTTTGACATTTTGCAAAAAAATAAAAATTTTATTACGAACACATTTCATGACAATCTGCAATACATATCTTCATACGCCCTTTTCAGCAATTACTTACTAAAACGTGTAACCTATACACTGTACTTTTATCGAGAGAATTATTTTGAAAAGTTTGTATTTTCGTGGAAATGCAAAATTTTTAAAGTGTGTTCTGACTTTGTTAAAAGACCGTGACAACACACATTTTCAAGTTATGAATTCTCGTTAAATGGTGTGATGTTTTAGTGTTACATATCTCGTGCCCGCTAGTGAATCTTGATGACATATCAAGTGTCTATGAATTATTGTATTAAATCTATACAGATATTCAGTATTACCGAATAATATCTCAAGTGATCAGAACAGTGTTATTTTATAATTTTCTCATTGAAAAAGTCATTAGAAAGAACCTTATTTTCGTTTTCTTCCATTAAAGTGAAATTTATGTGTTATTTCGCTTCAAATTAAATCATCTTTATATCCTGTATTTGATTTTTAATTTGTTTTCTGCTTCTCCACTTGAAAACTAATAAATAAACTACATGTCAAACTAACCCGTGATAAAGTAGAGAGAGATCGTCCATCAAGCAAACGTCGTGTTTATGATTGATTTGATATCCGTGTGTTTTTATGATGTGCCGAGCATGTAATGTTAAGGAATGTAGCTTGTAAAGTGCCACAAGGTTTCGTTTTATTTCTATCTTTTCGGTTGATATTATAAATAACAGCCTGCTATTGGAGTAATAGGACATCATATAAGAAAAAAAACACTGAAGTTATGATTGAGATGTGAAGATGTGGTGGTATTTGTTTTGTTTGTGATCGAGTCCGTGTGTTGGTTGCCATCGCAACAACTTGTTGCGCCGCGACGGCACCCGTCGGACCATTTAAACTGGTCCACGCGCTTCCAAGATCTGACTGCTCTCTCTTCAGTCCAGCTCGCCGAGCCGCAAAGTCACCGGATCCCCCCACCCCCTCTATCATTCTCCCCCTTCGTTACTCCTCCTTTGGGCCTTGGTCAAGGACTTCACCGAGAAAACGCGTTGAACAGAAGAAACAAAAATAACAATAACAAAAGGAAATCAAAACATGAGGCGAGAAATCAGCTGGGTGCTGAGGTAAAGTACTGAACATTTCTGTTGTACTTCAATAAACGGGTCTTCTGCGTAATAAATATACTTTTTTTTCGGTAAAAATTGTGCCCTGATGGTTTTTTTAGCTAAATGCTTGGCTGTAACCGAAAACTAAATTAGAAATTTATTTGCTTTTACCTCATTCCCGAATTATACATTTCTGTGAAAATAGTTTCTAATATTAGTGTTGAACTTTATTACGTTGAAGGCCCGTAAATTACATTATAATTAAGAACAGACTGTTTTCTAACAAAGTACTTTAAGAACTTGCCATTTTCGTATTTTCTTCTTTGCATCTTTAAACAGAAAAGCGTAAAACATATTCAAAAGTATTTTACGTTGTCATTAAAGATATATCTGCTTTCATAGTGAAATAACTTACCAATGAAAACCTTTCTAAGACTTTTCTCTGAAAAATTACAAACAAATTTTCATACGCATTTCACCTTGAAGTGTGAACCTAAAATTCAGACTTCTTGTCACATTTCTATACGAGTATTTAAGATAGTTTCTAAGCTATATTGAGAATATAAAACCAGAAGACATTTATTTCAGAGTCCACATCTGTGGAGTAACGGCTAGCGCGTCTGGTCGTGAAACCAGGTGGCCCGGGTTCGATTCCCGGTCGGGGCAAGTTACATGGTTGAGGTTTTTTCCCGGGTTTTCCCTCAACCCAATAGGCTATGAGCAAATGCTGGGTAACTTTCGGTGTTGGACCCCGGACTCATTTCACAGGCATGATCACCTTCATCTCATTCAGACGCTAAATAACCTAAGCTGTTGATAAAGCGTCGTAAAATAACCCACTAAAATAAAAAATTTATTTCAGATGAACTGAATGAAAAGTGGATAAAACTGTGGGTAGGCCTATGTATTTTTCTCTTTCTATTTTCTGTGAAGACATGTTAACTTTTATTTTTTTAACTTACTTTAGGCCTATATTAAACAATTAAGAACATAATATTTTCATACAAAACAACTTAAATTTAGACTCTTTTCGCTATAATCTTTTTATTGGGAAATTCAGCACGATTGAGATCGTAGGCCTATATTTCTTGCGGCATTTATTATCGTCGGATTTTGGGATACTGCAGTCGGTGTAAATATTTCGGAATAGCTTTGCGGTCTAGATCCAGAATGAAAATTATACTTTCGTCAGCACGTGTCTTTAAAATGTTATTTTAATTGGCTCTACTGACAATTTAAAAAAAAGAGTGTGCTGTGATATTAATTAGGTCGGGGGAAGAAGATGTATCTTGGAGTTCTCTTGTTTGCTTCCATTTTCCAAAATTTAAACGTTCACTTCTCGGCCATAGATTCTTTGATTTTCGTGGGCTTCTTACAAAACCATGACTCGACTGCAGCTCAGTCTGACAACTTCACTCACATAGTCCCAGGTTCTGACCCCAGGAATAGTTAGGATTGTCATGCACATCACTAGCAATATAATTGCTTACTTCTTCAGGCGGCCGAACTGCTATTATTATCCAACATTTTCTAAGATCTTTCAGTGGAACAGTGACACATAGAGTGAGATAAGTGGCCAACAGGCTTGGAGCTCACAGAGTTGTTACTTACAGTGCCCTAGATCCTCTCGAAGAAACATGATGCCACAGGATCCGTCGGTTCAGTTGATGAGATACGCTAGTATACGGAGATAGCGAAATCTGATGACCATTAAAAGTTGTCAGAATGTATGTGAGAGATCCTGGTTGAGAATACATCCTAGTTATGTTTCAGAAACTATGCACGCATTAGACGCTTCAATGCTTAGATAAATGTGATAGGTACTGGAAAGAAGTGTCAACCTATGAAGAAGATTGACTTTGGTAGGATTAGGATATAATGTTTTTGCTAATGAAAGAGTGGATCTGTGATCAGATTAGATGGGGATTGACTAGAATTTATGTTAGTAAAAATTTAACTACTGAAAGTACTACCAGTAAAAAGTGTGTTTTAGGTGAGAAGTGAAAATAAGAAATTGGACAAATAAGGCAGAAAAAGAAAAAAAGAGGATAAGGATAAAGGTATAAAGGTAAAGAAGGAGGTTGTGGAAAATGAGTCGAAGGAAGGGGAGGGGAAATAAGTGGAAAAAAGAAGAGAATAGAGAAGGGACGAGGAGAGGAAACGAGAACTGAGAAAGTGGGGAAGGCAATGATAGAGAAGGAAACAAAGGAGGAGAAAAGGATAGAAAGGGGAGAGTGAGAAGAAGGGTGATGTGATAATGAGACGAGAGAAAGAGGGAGACGAGAGAAGACGAAAAAGAGAGAAGGGGAGGACGAAAGAGAGGCGGGGTAGAACGAAAAGGACAAGAGGAAGACGGGAAGAAATGAGTGGGAGATGAGAGAGACGGATAAGGACGACAGGCAGACTGGAGAGGATGAGAGACAGAGAGAAAAGGACGAGTGGTAGACAGGAAAGGAAGAAGGAGAGAAAGAAGAAAAGAAAACGAGAGAGGACGGACGAAATGGAAGAGGACGAGAGGAAGACGGAATAGGACGAGAGGGAGACGAAAAAGGACGAGAGTGAGACGGAATAGAACGAGAGGGAGACGGAATAGAACGAGAGGGAGACGAAAAAGGACGAGAGGGAGACGGAAGAGGACGAGAGGGAGACGGAAGAGGACGAGAGGGAGACGGAAGAGGACGAGAGGGAGACGAAAGAGGACGAGAGGGAGACGAAAAAGGACGAGAGGTAGACGAAAAAGGACGAGAGGGAGACAGAATAGGACGAGAGGGAGACGAAAAAGGACGAGAGGGAGACGAAAAAGGACGAGAGGGAGACTAAAAAGGACGAGAGGAAGACGTAAGTGGACGAGAGGAAGACGTAAGAGGACGAGAGGAAGACGTAAGAGGACGAGAGGGAGACGGAAGAGGACGAGAGGTAGACGAAAAAGGACGAGAAGGAGACGAAAAAGGACGAGAGGGAGACTGATGACGACGAGAGGAAGACGTAAGAGGACGAGAGGGAGACTGATGACGACGAGAGGAAGACGTAAGAGGACGAGAGGGAGACGGAATAGGACGAGAGGGAGACGGAAGAGGACGAGAGGAAGCAGTAATGGTTGTCTGGAAGAGAACTGGTATAGACGGAGGGAACGAAGAACAAGATGCAGACGGGAACGAGAAGAAATATAAAAGGAAGAAGAAAGAAAAGATGAGGTGCGAAAAAGATAAATGAACAAGAGTAGGAGACGGTTGAAAATAACGGACGAAGCAGAAGGAATATGATAAGAGGAAGAAGAAAGTGACAGAGGTAGAAGGAAAAGATTTTTGGTTTTTAGATTGGTTGAGGTATCTTAACTGAGCTTTCTGTCAGTAATTACCGATTTCTTATTTTCTGGCCACTTTTCTACAGATTATGTGATTAAGGATTCATAACTTCATGAAATGGAGTATCTTGAAACATAGGCCTATTCCCCTTTAATTGTTAGCGTAAGCCAGAGGTTTACGTTTCCGAACGAGACTGGCTGTACGCTGTGAAGAAATTTAATCGCCTCTGCACCTTAATGACTCGCAATGAATGTTTCTTACGACGCCCAAGCTTATTCCAGTTTCTGAAGCGCTGTCAGGCTTAATGTATATTTAATGGTTTTGACTTAATGAAATTTCGTTACTTAAGGGGAATTTCTGTTTTGTTTGTATTGAAATTATAATTATGATGAAACTGAATGGGGAATGTTCTTAATCAGTTGGTTGATTCGTCGTATTTTCGAGTGATAGAACAGGGTTCGTATTCGTCTGAGTGTTTTTACGGTGCTGGTACATAAGAGCGCTGTGCAGCCCGATCATCTCAATGCACTTGGTTTCCAGTGTCATTATTTTGCTATTACTTTACCAACTGTAATAATCATCACCACCACCACTATCCCACCACCTTTAATTACTGGATTGTTCTCACTCTTTTGAGAATTATAAACCAACTTTACATATAAGTGTCCGGTAATGTGGTCAGCATGACACAAGGCCACTACTTAATCTAACAAATGACAAATGTTTCTCGAAAGACGAATAATGAATCACTCATTACTAATGAGTCATTAGTTACCAATTTCATGTTTGTTATTAAGTTATGGTATATGCTATAATGTGTTTTGTATGTATCAGTTGCCTATTAATCTGTGTGTTTTATGGAGAGTGGTTGGATTTTAATCATAGCTAAGGACGGAGAAACCTACAAAGCACGTACGGTCAAAAGACCCGTGCACTGGATTTAGGACAAATTTTTATAATGCAATGTATGTATAATTTCTGTTCTACTATATTCACATATGAATCGGGGATTGCAGAAACAGCACGTCATGAAAGCTAGACACAAAAAACTGTATTACTGGTAGTAGACAACATCATTGGTTATAGTACTGGCTTCTTCAGACAGAAGCCTAATAGATGTGTCGTTTCATACTAAATTTATTGGAATCTAATGAATTGTTAATTAAATAAATCAAAATATATATTAGCTTGACATGTGCTGTTTCTGCAAGGAATCAAAATTTCAGTATAATAATTTCAGTTCAACCAAAGTTTGTCAAATTAGGGATGTAATATATGCATAGGCCTACTGTGTACTTAATACATAAGTTCACCATATAAATGAACTTATTTTTCCACAATAGGCCATTGAAGAATATTATTGTAAAATTCTTGATATTCATGTGGTATGTAACGCATTAGTTTGCGTATATCGTCAAGCTTCTCTCTTTGAATTGACGCGATTTTGTCTAGATATGCCAATGAAGAAGGCAAATATGGTATTCTCCTTTGTACTTACAAGCAAACATTCTCATGGGGGCAAATAAAAAAATTAATCTTTTTTTCTTCCATCATTTTAATATGTCAAAAGAAGTGTTTACACAAATTTTGGCCACTCGAGCGCAATAACGAGGACCGTAAAAAATAAGTTTCCCTGGGGCCGTTTACAGAAAGAGAACAAAATTTCATGGAAAGTTTTATTGGAACAGATATAGCAATTGTTGAGTTATTCTTCAACATATTGACCACCAGAATTGAGACATTTGTCATTCAGTGGGATAAATTTTTGTATCCTTGTGTCGTAGATGTCTGCCGTCTGGAATCAGAACCAATGTGTCGGCACATGTCTTTGACATTAGTTGTTTCTGCGCGCTTCCAGGATTTCACAGGTCTCCAAATGTGAGACGGCTATAATGACATTTGTGGTTTCTGCATGGAATAATAGCCCTATATAAACAGTCCATGGAACTCGAATAAACTCATTTCCCCACAAATAGTGACATGTGCTGTTTCTGCAATCCCTGATTCATAAATGCATGACATTGATTCGGAAATCTAGGAATTAACACAATCTTATTCACAAATTGAAAGTTGCATAAAATCTAAAAATTATAGTAGCCTACTTCCTCAATTGCCTTAAGCGATAACTCTTTTGCGTAATGCGTGATAACCTATATTCTATCTTTGTTAACAAATCAGTGATTGCAACAAATTCATGTCTGAATAGCCTTTGTAGTTGAAAAGTAATGTAAAATAATTATTAACATCGACAATAATTCAGCCTCAGAAGAGTACAGAAACGAAGTAAGTAATGCTGTCTGTCAGACCTCTACTGTTAAAATGTTACGTAGTACTTTCAGCTCAGCCTTGATGATTCTGAATGAAGGTCATGGTCATGAGTTTGAATCTCTCCTCGCGTATAGACGTTCCGTCCGCTGTCAGTGTAACGTCTTGTTCGTCTCTGTGTAGGCGAGATTTTGTGCTGACTGGGTCACTTGAATCCCCTCTCATATGTATAGTGTCTGAAAAATTTCTGTTCACTATATCATCAGCAAGTTAAAAAATCTAAAATTACGTCTAAGGAACGTCATGATTGTATTATTTTGTAGATAATGTTTAATTTCTCTCGGCCAAACTCTTTTAAAGACCTGACTATCTCTACTGCTGGGAATAAATATCATAGAGTCGATTTCAAGTAAATTCCCTTTTGTGTTATTTTTAGTAAAAGTTATTGCACTCTGTTTATTAAACCATCTGCCTGCGGACTGGAAGGTTCCGGTTTCCATCCCTGGTGGTAATGGTATTTTCTCTTTGCGCAAAATTCCAGAAAGGCACAGGAGTTCAATCAACCTTCTGTCAAATTCTATACCTGATCTTTCCCGGAAGTAAAATGCGACTGGAGTGTGATGCGGACCTCATTGCCTCATCAAGGACCGAGACAAGACCATGACAATAATCTCGACATGGACCATGGTGCTTGTCGCAGTCCATGTCTTCTTTCTCATTACCGTTATCGGGCTCCTTATCTTAGTCCTTGTTGTCTTTGTTATGGTCTTTATGGTGATCGTTGTCGTGGTCCTTATCATGGTCCTCGTCGTAGTTCTTACCGTGATCCTTATCATGATCCATGTCGTGGTCCTTATCGTGATCCTTGACATGGTTCATGTCGTAATAATCGTAATTCTTCTCGTGATCCTTACCATGGTCCTTGTAGTTCTTGCCGTCAACCTTGTCAAGGCCCATGCCGTGGTCGCTATGATGGTCGTTATCGGAATCTTTGTCTGTCCTTGTCATGGTCCTTACAATGATTCTTGACATGGTTCATGTGGTCATTGTCGTGGTCCTTATCATGATTCTTATGATGATCCTTGTCTTGGTTCTTACCGCGATTCTTCTCATGGCCCATGTCGAGGTTATAATCATGGTCCTTATCGTGATCTTTATGATGGTCCTTGTCCTTACACTGATCCTTGACATGGTCCATGTTGTTATTGTCGTGATCCTTATCATGATCCTTACCGTGATCCCTGTCATGGTCCAATCCGTGGTCCGTGTGATCCTTATCGGGGTTCTTACCGTGATCCTCGTCATAGTCCATGTCGTGATCCTCGTCATGGTCCATGTCGTGACGCTTATCGTGGTTCTTTTCGTGGTTCTTACCGTGATCCTCGTCATGATCCATATCGTGGTTCTTATCGTGGTCCTTGTCGTGGATCTTACTGTGACCCTTGTCATAGTCCATGTCGTGGTCCTTGTCATGATTCTTAAGTGGTCCTTGTTCGCGACTCTCGTCATGGTCCATATCGTGGTTCTTGTGATCCTTATCGTTATCATTACCTTGAACCTTGTCCTGGTCCATGTCGTGGTCCTTTTGTGGTACTTACCCTGATCATTGTAATGATCCATGTCGTAGTCCTTGCCATGAGCCTTATATTGGTCCATGTCGTGATCCTTATTGTGGTCCGTGTCGTGATTCTTCTCTTGGTATTTATCGTGATCCTTGTCATGGCCCATGTCATGGTCTTTATCGTGATCCTTGCCGTGGTCCTTGTATTTGTCATGGTCCTTACAGTGGTCCTTGTTGTCTTTGCAATGGTCCTCATTTGTCACTTTAAATTGATATTGTTTTCCCATTTGGCAAGTGCCTTTTGTATCATAGGATAGGATATCAGAGTGAGATTACATTGTGTATAACAATCTTTCTGAAACGCTTTTAATCTTCTCCATAGCAACTGCATAGTACCTTCCATGAAACCAATTACAATACAAGAGAAAATGATAATGCTTCAAATAGAACCTTGTTATTAGTAGGTAGCGAAAGTAAAACTGCCCGATTGGTTCGTTGATTGATTGTAGGTTCGAGGATTTAACTCATGCTATTTGATAACAGTATAAATTACATCGGCATTCGCTGCCAACTTCAAGTTTAATGGGATTTGAAATCAGCAATTAACAGTTTCTTTCTGTAAGTGCAGCGTTTCTTTATGATATGACTTCCGAAAACGACTGACTGTAGTAGGCTATGTTATTATATAGATTGGAATACGTATTTTCAAACCAGTTGTGATCAGAAGAGAGAACAGCTAATATTAGCCGTGTGTCTGCTCTAGTGCGCTTGTTTTCCATCCCGGAGACCCGAGTTCGATTCCCGGCCTAGTCATAATGGAATTTATGGTGGACAAACCAGGCGTCATTCCCATTTACCTTCATTCTACATCCCCCTCATTTCATCTATTGTCTGTCTGTAATGTTTAGCAGTAGACTGGGAACAAGTGTTGGAGATAGGAAGGATTTTCGATGCTTATATAGGGTGGAAGTCATATAACTGTGCAGATTAAAGGGGCAATAGAAAACATTAAAATAAATATAAAAATCTATTATGCGTTTTGTAATTAAGTGCATGGTTAAATGGAAAATTAGGCTGAAAGTCTGCGTAGTATGTCAACAGCGCTTCGCCTATTCACCTACGAAAACACACTCGATCTGAATAACAGAGTTCCGTCCGTCTTTAAGTCAATGCGGAAGGATTGTCAGACTTCCTAATGGCAGGAAATATCGATACGCGTTAATACGCGTTAATACATTCATTTAATTTGCAAGAAAACCGAACATTTTATTTAAAAATCGCAAAGGGATAAATCATTCCTGATCATATTATTATGATGTACCGAAGTACATACGATTTGTATTGTCTATTCAATTGTGGCTTTGACCTACTATAGACATTAAATAAATAAATAAACAAACAAAAAACAAACAAACAAAAAACAAAAAAAACAAACAAACAAACGAACGAACGGAACGAACGAACCAAACGAACCAAACAAACAAACAAACAATTTCGTGCATGAATTCTGCGTTAACATATGATGAAGAATGCATAGAACAGAGAAAAATTCTCTCTGGCACTGGGACTCGAATCCGGGTTTTCAGCTCTACGTGCTGACCCTTTATCCACTAATCCACTGTGGCTTAGTGGATAAAGCGTCAGCACGTAGAGCTGAATACCCGGCGCCGGAGAGAATTTTTCTCTGTTCTATCCATCCCTCATTCCTGATCAGTTATCTAATGATAAGGGTAGAAAAAAACAGAATCGTACGGATAGTACTTATCGAGTAAAACAATGTTAACTTTTAGGGGAAAATATTTTTTTTCTGAGAAAAGTATTCATTTGGGACTAATATGTTATGAGAATTTTTGTTGTACTCTATCCACGAAATAAGCTGTTAAAATACGAGTACCGGTACGTACAGTTATATTACATACTTTAATCTGTACAGGATTTAAAGGCTTGTGACTTCGGACGGACCCTGGAGTTTATCAGGTAGGACCTACTTCTACGTGGATGTCAAGGCTGAAGTAGGATGGTCTATCTGTCAGCTTCGGATTAAGGAATGTTACCCTGGCCACCTGTCCGACTGGAACAACCTTCGCATATAGGGCCAACGTAAACTTAAAATAAGTGCACGGATTCATTTCGGGTTGGGCCCGTGAAACGCGAGCTAGATAGCATTAGGTTTCAGAGCATATTAACTTGATTTCCTGACCTCTCTTAAGAATGGATCAAGGTCTAACGCAGGCCTGCACAAGGTTTGCGCTCTCCGAGCTGGTTCACAGCTCATGAGCGGAATGCAGATATTAGCTGCGCTCTGTATAAGGGTGGACTGGAAGAAGAGGTGATCTCGTACAAAATATACGCAAAAGGATATACAGTAGGCTACTAGTAAGAGTTTTTATGAAATAAATTCCAGTTCAGTGTTTGTAAAACTATCTTTGACTATTATTAATTAATAAAGAAATATTTATTTTACAGAAATAATAGAAATACTATAGCTACTTAAATGTACAATATCATTTTGTTATATTTTTTATTTATCAGTACGTCAAAACGGGGTTTTATGCTGTTGGCAGCTGAAAGGAACAGTAGCCTACTGATCGTAATGAAACATTAGTTACAGATGTTCGATGTCTGCCTTTATTAAAGTTGATTATAGAAAACAGTTGCTCACAAATATAAATGTTGAGCCAAACATAGCAATCATTTTCACAGCCAGCCTGTGTAGTCGTGGATATTATTGCTAATGTTTAGTCTTGTAAAACTCAACCAGGCTAGTAGTATTATTAAAACGATCTTTAGCCCTTAGGTCACATTGAAGATCAATAAGTTCGAGCTGTAAATCGTTAAATGTTAAAAGTTACGTTTCGTCTTTTAGATACCTTCATACTGTACTGTAGCAGAGGTAAGCAACGTGAAACAGTTACCGAGAATAGGCCTACACACTGCACTCCACTAGATAACTGAATCATAGTTTCCCTCTCCTCTACCTATAGCAAGTCTATGTCATTCTGACGTATCTTCCTCTCCGTTTCGGCGAGCGGTAAATACGGCTCTCCCGCTCCGAAAGAGCGCGCGCGGTCGTTGAGCGCTGTTTGTGCAGGTACGGTCTAACGCGTTCGTTGAATATCTAGTAGATCCAGGTTCGATTTCCGACAAGGATGTGGAGCTTTATTATCATTTCACAGTAGCTGAATATGACTTTTGTCGTGTGTTTGTTCTATATTATCTTAAATGATGACGTTGCACAATACTACCAAAGGTACGATTAAGTAGTGTGTTTCTCTGTTTGTGAATGACTACGAACCTCTAGGGTTCGCCCTTCCTCGTCAGGATTGTGAGGATAATAATAATAATAATAATAATAATAATAATAATAATAATAATAATCAGTCACCTTCACAAAAAAACTGTAAACATTTGAAATGACAGAGCATTCATATCCGTCGAATGGGCTCAAACGCATTCATTTCCAAAAAAAATCTTAAATAATTATTTGAATTGACAGTTTGTATGCGTCGAGTGAATTCAAGTGACAATGGTTTCAAAACAAATCCAGAATGTTTGGAGGCTATTCGAGATTTAACTCGAGTTCTCTTTCAATGGGGAGTGATGTATAATCCCTTGTCATTGCGAAATCTGTTCCATAGCGCAACTGAGGACTAAGACCGCCCTGGTATATTTCTGTTTGTCTGACTCATGTAAGCGGGCGTCGGTACAGCATAATGGGCCTACATGGAAATGTTCTGAATATCGCTGGTCTAATACTGTAACTAGGTAACTGGATATTTTAACGATTTTTTGTTACATACTTTAGTGGGTTATTTAAGTAGTCCGCTTAGAAATACATTATGGTTTCTTAAGCTAAATAATTTATGTACAAATGCTACTTCCTATTTATCTCAAAACATTAGATTAGTAGTTATCTAGACCCGCGATATACATTATAATTCAAGTAATGTTATTAAACACGTTGAAAAGTACGTATGTAACAAAAGAAATAAATTATTTCGCAGAGAGGAGTCCCAGTATCCGTTTTCTTCAGCATTTACGTATTCACCATAATTCCTGTATATTGTAGATGTTACACGCAAACACAGTGTTTTCCTTTAATTTCCTGCCGAATTGCATGAATGCTGATTATAACCTAGTGGTTGATACTTATTTACAAATGGTTTTTAAGGAACCCGAAGGTTCATTGCCGCCCTCACATAAGCCCGCCATCGATCCCTATCCTGTGCAAGTTTAATCCACTCTCTATCATCATATTCCACCTCCCACAAATCCATTTTAATATTATCCTCCCATCTACGTCTCGGCCTCCCCAAAGATCTTTTTCCCTTCGGTCTCCCAACTAACACTATATGCATTTCTGGGTTCGCCCATACGTGCTACATTCCCTGCCCATCTCAAACGTCTGGATTTAATGTTCCTAATTATGTCAGGTAAAGAAACAATGCGTTCAGTTTTGCGTTGTGTAGGCCTAATTTTCTCCATTCTCCTGTAACTTCATCCCTCTTAGCCCTAAATATTTTCCTAAGAACCTTATTCTCAGACACCCTTAATCTCTGTTCCTCTCTCAAAGTAAGAGTGCAAGTTTCACAACCATACAGAACAACCGGTAATATAACTGTTTTATCAATTCTAACTTTCAGATTTTTTGAAGCAGACTAGATGACAAAAGCTTCTCAACCGAATAATAACACGCATTTCCCATTTTTATTCGCCGTTTAATTTCCTCTCGAGTGTCATTTATATTTGTTACTGTTGCTCTAAAGTATTTGAAGGATAAATTTCAAATTTTTATATTTCCATTTCGTACAATATTCTCGTCACGAGAGTCCATATCTGTGGAGTAACGGTTAGCGCGTCTGGCCGCGAAACCAGGTGGCCCGGGTTCGAATCCCGGTCGGGGCAAGTTACCTGGTTGAGGTTTTTTCCGGGGTTTTCCCTCAACCCAATACGAGCAAATGCTGGGTAACTTTCAGTGCTGGATCTCGGACTCATTTCGCCGGCATTATCACCTTCATTTCATTCAGACGCTAAATAACCTAGATGTTGATACAGCGTCCTAAAATAACCTAATAAAAGAAAAAAATAAATCGTCACGAGACACAATCATATATTTTGTCTTTTCGGAATTTACTTTCAAACTTACCGCTTTACTTACTTCAAGTAAAATTTTCGTGTTTTCCCTAATCGTTTGTGGGTTTTCTCCTAACATATTCACGTCATCCGCATAGACAAGAAGCTGATGTAACCCGTTGAATTCCAAACCCTGTCTGTTATCCTGAACTTTCCTAATGGCATATTCTAAAGCAAAGTTAAAAAGTAAAGGTGATAGTACATCTCCTTGCTTTAACCCACAGCGAACTGGAAAAGCATCAGATAGAAACTGGCCTATACGAACTCTGCAGTACGTTTCACTGAAACACATTTTAATTAATCGAACTAATTTCTTAGGAATACCAAATTCAATTCTCTCTTAACCGAGTTATATGTCTTTTTGAAATCTATTAGTGGTAGATACAGCGTTATTAAATTACCGAATTAAATGTTACTCAATCGTAGGAATTTGAATATGTTGTAACTAAGTGTGTAGACTGAACCATAGGACATACTCTTTAGTTAGCATACTTAAAGACGACTAAGCAATGCATTGGCCTTATTTCTGTATAGGCGGGTATGTTTGGACTCCTGTCTCGTTTCGTAGCGAAGTCAAGACATAGCTCTGTTCTTATCGTTTTGTTTTCTGCTAGTGCAAATGCAGACGTTATCGATATTGGCTTAGCAGATCCCGCTAAAGGGCTTTCTAATTCACGACGTTAATGGTCCAGCGAGTTACAAGCAAATCTCAGTTCAGAGTTTGGACTAGACTAGAGCATGCACACTTCCCGTCTCTCCAGTCAATTCAGTGCTATAGCGCAGGCTTATCATTCCGCGAGTTCTGTTCGATGCCCGGCTTTGACTGAAATTAAACTTGCGATAGGAGAGATCCCTACAAATATCATTCCACCAACACCCTCGGTTTCAGCTTACTTTTTCTCTTATTTGATATAACATAGTTTCATAATCTACGACTCAGGGTACCGTATGGTTTAAGCTGCGATTGGCAGCCAAATGTACAACTTCCCTTTGCAGCTTTCATGATCAGACAGCGGATTTTCGGTCCCGAACAGCGGCAAGACCACGTTCCTTGGCGTTCTGAAGGAGCGTAGCAATGAGTTCAATACCTCCCTGCAACTGACGTACAGCTGACGTTCAGTATCGGGACCGAAAATCCGCTGTCTGGTCCACACGTGTGGAGTAACGGTCAGCGCGTCTGGCCACAAAATCAGGCGGACCGGGTTCGAATCCCGGTCGGGGCAAGTTAGCTGGTTGAGGTTTCTTCCGGGGTTTTCCCTCAACCCAATACGAGCAAATGCTGGGTAACTTTCGGTGTTGGACCCCGAACTCATTTCACCGGCATTATCACCTTCATATCATTCAGACGCTAAATTACCGAGGTGTTGATACAGCGTCGTAAAATAACCCAATAAAATAAAAAAAATAAATCCGCTGTCTGTTTATGATCATGTAGGCCTACTGGTGTCGGTAACGTTGGAAGTATTTTGGGAGATACTTCGAATACGCTCGATTGACGAGACTTGCTGATTTCTGGAATGGTCAGTTAAAACTGGTGACCGTTAAGGATATCTTGTTGACATCTCCGTGTTGAAAATACACTTATTAGGTTGCACTGGTCTCACTCTTTCCTCACATGAGAGATGTAATGCGATAGTTATAATCAAAGCTCGGAACTTGGGGACTTGTGTGTCGTGTGCATGAGTAAGATTACAGGTACAACGTACACAAAGCTCACGCTGCAAGTGCTCAGGGACAGTCTTATGTGCTAAGAAAGTGGCCACAACTAATGACAGGAAGACGGACGAAGAAACTGTTATGTCGAAGCCAATGACATTCGGAGAATTAAAGGTAAACGGTCTGTTTGAGGAATTAGAAAATACGTGTTATTCGAATGGGTATTATAGAAGTTTGAAAATACATTTTTTTTTTTAATTTCAGATACAGAATTTCGTGGAGAATTCGGAGGAGATACATAATTTTTTTCGAATGGAGAGTTTATATTTTGTAAGTTGTGCCACACACAAACTAGAGGCTGGAAACGGAATTCATTGAAAGACATTGCAGTCCCTCAAATTAGAGAAAAATCTGTCCATAGCCATGGTTCGAGACGTAGAGGGACCTGCCCTACTAGTGACACACTAATTGAAAACTATTTTCGAGAAAAATTTAGGATATATTTCTTTCTCAGATACGAGATCAGCTAGCAACTGCTGAAAATCGAACAGAAAACAGTGACAGTGAAAAAATTCAGTATTTTAAGTCTACTACCGAAAAATCTTCGGATGTAGATAGTCATACACTGTAATAAAATGTACACAGCAGAACTGTAAATTTGATATATTTCTCATGTTTATTTTTATTATATATATGCTATGAAATTACGTGTTTCAACCTACCATAATATTATCAATATGTTGTTGCAGCCAGAAACAACTTTTGTAGCAGACCTGACAGTATCTCCGTGCTGGAAGTGGGAGTTTGTTGACATTGAAGTCCGGTCGCTTAGTCACGTGCAAAGACACAAGTCCCCAAGTTCCGAGCTTTGGTTATAATGGTCACAATGTAGAAGGACTTTTCTTAACCCGTCGAAGGTTGACGATATAAAAGTTCCTACACAGTTTCATAGAATGATATGAATAATATATATTCTGATCAATTTTATTTCTTTGTTTGCTTCTTTCTGCCTCTTTACTTTTTATTCTTCTTTCTTTTATTTGTTTCTTAAATCCTTTTTTCTCTTTCCGTTCTCATTTTCTTTTTCTCCTGCTTACATTTCCTTTTCTTTTGTTCGTACCTTTCATTTATTTCCCTCCATTAAAAAAAACTTTTTCGACGTTCTTTTACTATTTATTTTTATATCTCTTTACCTTCTTTTTTCTTTCATTGCCGTATCATATACAGGGTGTTTCAGAAATACTTTGACAAACATTGGGGGTTTGTTCCTCACAACAAAACAAGAAAAAAAGTTCATATAAACATATGTCCGAAAATCCTTAGCTTTTAGTTTATTAATGAAAGAACATAATGAATTATCTGTTAGATATTGTCAACTTGGTAGCAAGTGTTGCAACTTTAATCAATTCAGAAACTCATAACAATGAAAGTTTACGTTCAACACGTTTCGAGGTACAATCCAACAACTTAAGTTTGTAACCGATAATAATATTCATTTTGTTAGATAATCGAATGATGTTATTGATACAAGTCTGCTGATGCACCCATTGTATCCTAGTTGGCTATGTGTTGCCAAGAAGACTTGTTTACTACATGAGAACATTTTGAACATTTGTTATGAGTTTTTGAATTGATTAAAGTTGCAACCCTTGCTACCAAGTTGACAATATCTAACAGATGTTTCATTATATTCTTTCATTAATAACTAAAAAACTAAGGATTTTCGGACATGGGCTATGCTTATATGAACTTATTCCCTTGTTTTGGTGTGAGGAACATACCCCCAAGGTTTGTCAAAGTATTTCTGAAACACACTGTATTTTTTGTTTTCGTCTGTCTGTATTTTATTCTTTTTTCTGCCTTTCTCTACTTTCTCCTTTATTTCTTTCCTTCTTTTAATTTTTTCCTCGCCATATCTTAGTTTCCCACTTCACCTATCTCCACCTTTTCGAGTTTTGTAACGTCACTAACAGTCTTACGTTCTTGTGATGGCTTTGATTTATGAGATAGTAATACAGTTTTGAGATCCTTCCAACTGAGTGCATAATAAGCGTCCGATCTTGTTGAGTGTCACAGATTTCTTATCGCAAATTTTAATAAATCTAATTAGGGGACAGCACCATAGGCTATCATCAAGTTGAGGTGTTGATGGAGAGGCCAGAAAAGAAAAAAAGGAAAAGAAAACTGTAGCCCAAGGTTTGATGTCGTTGTTTGACAGATTTCGACTGACCTTCGGGCTGCTTGAAGTCAAGTTGCGAAAATTTTCTCACAAAACATGTCGGTATTCTACGCCATTATAATTAGGCTTACATTATTGCAACATCAATATGAATATTATATAGCCAACACATCGAATCGAAGTCCGAGCCTTAAAAAACTAAACGTTTGGGAAGTCTAACTTTCGATACTCGGGGCAACTGATAGCGGTTAGTTGTAATTTCTCTCGGTAAAATAAACTTCATAAGATTAAATGAAATAATGTTCAAAGTGAAAGAAATTTACTAATAAACTTCTTAAAAATGCAAACTAAGCAAATGAAATAAAATAACGATAAAGCTAATGACATACACAAATGAAACGTAATTAAAAATAAAGGAGAAAGAAGTTTAACTTGGAATTTTTCTTTGCTAATGAAATATGTAATAACTAGAGATGAGAATTCCATGTAAATGCATGTTTTTATAGGAACATAGGACATGGCTCAAATTTGTACTTATCCATTTCATTACTTTCCGGTTTCAAATATTTTTACTTTTCCTTTGCATATTTGCATGCTTTGGCCTTTTTTGGGGATAAAAACATGCATAATGCATATTTAGGCAATTTTTAGCTTAATCATGCATATAGTATACATTACATTTAGTGTAAGTGCATGTTTTAATGGTTTTGAGTTGACACCTCAGTTTCTCGATTTTTATGACCCTCATTTTAGCTTCAGGAATCAAGATTGAAAAAGGAAAAGAAAAAAAAAACTAAACAACAGAAAAAAGGTTCATTCAAGTTTGCACTCATAACTTCTTGCGATGTAGAGAGGTCGTTCTCTGCCTATAAAAACATATTGACTGACAAGCGCAGAAACCTCACAGAAACCAATTTAGAAATGCTGTTGGTTGTTAACTGTGCAAAAAAAAAAAAAGTGAAGTGAAATAAGAAATTTGGAACAAAAATGAAAGTGAATATGTTTTTATGTATTTTTCGTTTGATCGTGAATGTTTCATAGTTTGATAGTGTATGAATGCATGTATATTTTGGAATTTTATAGTGAATGAAATGCTCGTCTCTAATAATAATGTTATCTTCTCAGTGTTCTGGAACAATCTTTATTACATTCATAGCAGCACTGAATGCGACCAATTCGCATTTATACAGCCAAATCGTTATTTAATGTTACGAATTTGCAAAAGAAACCACACACATTAACTTACTCAAGAATACTGTATCTTGAATTACTTTTTAATTATTTAAATTTTCATACCAAACAGTAGCGAAATAAGTATTGAAATAGTAATAGTATCTGTGAAAATAAACCCTACTTTTTTAATGAACAAACTTGTATGATAATTTTTTTCTTAACAGAGTTGCAAGACTTTCAGATCTTTCGTAACGTTTGAATAAACCAATAGATAATGTGAGCAGTATGTTCATTCAGACAGGTCTTTTGTAACACTGATTTATTCTGTAGAAATTGATCCGCACATTAACCTGGGACTTTCACAAATAGTGATATTTAATTATTTAAGAAACTGGTTTTTTATCTGTTAAATCATGTAACCGGAAAAATTAAAATCTACAAAACTACATTTCCTACGAAAAGTGCAAATAGTTACATATGCAATGATGAATTAAAAAAATATATACTGTATATTTTTCTTCTTCAATACCAACTTACTGTTTCATTTTTCAGTTTATCCTACGTAGACCTAATATAAAAACGACGGAAGAAAATAATTGAACCTGTTTGGACTAAGTCTTTAATTTGTATTTTTGATTTAATATTTGAAGATCAATCAAATGTTAATAAGAATACATTTAATGTTTAATTGATAGATAAATTGATTGACTCGTGTATAGTGAATATGAACAAAGTCCGTGCACAGAAAACAAAAAGATGGCATACGAAAACAGTATAGCAGCCTTGGACATAAGAGAGAAAGTGGAATGGAGGCAGAAACTCCCACCCATATCCTTTTCGCTTACACTTCCTTATAAATAAACGCAGTGTACTGTAAGGCTCTGTACATCAGTTGTGAATTTTAGACGACTAGTGAGAGCCAAAAGTTCGTAAAAGCCTGATACAGTCCATCACTAACCTTCCTGTCCGCACAAAAGCCTAAGTTAACTGTCTCAGCCTAGGATGGTGAATTGGGGAGCTAAGGGATGGTCTGCAGTGACTCAATCGAGCTAATAGAGCCAGGCCTGCAGTATAGTAATCGATTTTTAAAACCTTTTCATAATTGATACAATGATAAAGTAAAATGAATAGCAAAAGGAAATATGAAATTAACTGGAGTAGAAATTTCTAAAGTATATAAATAATAAACTAGCAAAAGGAGTAACACGTCCTGACATTTATTTCATTGTTTTTATTATAATAAACTATAGTGGTATTTGCCGAGAGTACCAATAAAATATGAATTATTTTAATAATTAATAACCTCGAAGTAATTTCATATATTTAAATTATTATTGCACATGTTAAAGAGAGGACATGGGAGATTCATGCATATGTAACATTTTCAAAATGATAACCACGAATGACAATACAATTTATTTTTAGTCGTTTTTTAAAATTGTCAATAATTCTCTGGTATATGTGTCAGATGTAGACTCGATGAAGTTCTCCACATTTCTCTTCATCTGACAGATGGTTCTAAAACTGTAAAAACATTTTAACATAAATTCCTAAGCTTACTTGTGTTCTCCAACAATACCATGAACAAATTACTAAAAGTTTCTCAATATTAATAAAATAAAGTCGTTCATATTTTATTGACGCTCTCTGTACTTCACATTCATTAATTTGTTTCTTAGCGATTATAAGATAATGATTAATGACTGTTAAAATATATCTTCATAAACCTAATGATTTTCCATCTCAAAAATTATTTTTAGACTTTAATATTCTTTAAATAAGACAAATTTATTATATTGTGTTAATAAAATTCATACATACTGTAAAAATCGAAATAATTATGTATTGTATTCTCATAGTTATGAAACAAAACGTATGAATTCATTAAAATTGTTAGAACCAAAATGCAACACTGCAACAGTATTTAATCATAGTAGTAATTTAGGCCCAAGAAAATATAACAAATTTATATTTAAATATCCTAATCTTGTCAACTCTAATAGTTATAGTATTAAATTTAAAAAGTTATGTATGGATTTTATAAAAATTGAAAAATTGTAAATTTAAATTTATGTATTCTTATTGCGTAGTAGATACAAGACAAATTGTATTATATACTTCTTAATTTCAATTCAGGAATCCGCCCCTGGGCACGAGTTCTACTCTTTCAGGGGCGAGCTAAAGTTTTTCTGTTTATATTATATTTAATGTTACAATTATTATCAAAATAAATAAATAAAAATAAACAAAATAAAGCGGTGAAACCCATATCGATATTGTATAGGCTAGCCCTTGTAGCCTAGAATCATTGTGTTTGATGCGAGTTCTTTTTCATTTTTTGCACTTTTCTCTCGTCAGATAAGTTGCCTTGTTGCTCTTTTACAAGTTTCAAGGAGACCGTTATCAGGCGACACCACCTCCGTCACTATTTCAACAGTGTCGGCCGTTCTCGTACATTTTACTTGAAGAGATTGATTGAAATAAGAATTGAACCAACGGGCACCCGAAAGACGGGGTTTCATTTCCGTGTTTTATATAGACGAGTTTGATAAGATTGAACTGTAACGTTCTGTCGTTACTCTGTTAACAAATGACAAGAGAAAAGTGACGCAGAAATCTTATGTAGCGAAGATACGTTTTGCAGTTTGTAGGAAAAAAAAGTAAGATTTTGAGCGACATTCTGAGGCATGGAACCTTGTCTGTGAGTAACTAAGAGACTCTAACGAGTTTCTATCAATTTAACTTTGTACCAATTCTCATGACAGTTTCTGTCTGATGCTTTTATAATTCACTGCGAGCTAAAGCAAGGAGATGCACTTTCACTTTAACTTTTTAACTTTGCTCTAGAATATGCCATTAGGAAAGTCAAGGATAACAGAAAGGGTTTGGAATAGAATGGATTACATCAGCTGCTTGTTTATGCGGATGACGTGAATATGTTACGAGAAATTTATTGTTTTTTTTTTTAATTGAAGACATTATTACAAAAACAGCCCTAGTCATTTTTAATGAAATTGAGTTAAGGACACATTTGCTACTACCGGTATTTCAAATGAAGACATTATTACAAAAACAGCCCTAGTCATTTTTAATAAAATTTAGTTAAGGACACATTTGCTACTGTTTCAAATGAAGACATTATTACAAAAACAGCCCTAGTCATTTTTAATGAAATTGACTTAAGGACACATTTGCTACTATTTCAAATGAAGACATTATTACAAAAACAGCCCTAGTCATTTTTTATGAAATTGAGTTAAGGACACATTTGCTACTATTTCAAATGTTTATAGACTCCAAAAACGACTCATGTCAGGTACAATAGTCGCAAGGATAAACACCAGTTGTACGGAAACAGTTGACATGTGTCGTTCTATTTATTTTTATTGTTCTCCTGAAAAATTGCAATTTTGACAAAGGTTGTTTTTGTAATAATGTCTTCAATTCATCTCTCTCGGCCGGATGTGAAGCTGTGATCCTCAGATCTAGCGGTTAGAAAAAATAGATAATGAGATCTTTAAAAATTAATATACTTACTTACTTACTTACAAATGGCTTTTAAGGAATCCGAAGGTTCATTGCCGCCCTCACATAAGCCCGCCATTGGTCCCTATCCTGTGCAAGATTAATCCAGTCTCTATCATCATAACCCACCTCCCTCAAATCCATTTTAATATTATCCTCCCATCTACGTCTCGGTCTCCCTAAAGGTCTTTTTCCCTCTGGTCTCCCAACTAACTATATGCATTTCTGGATTCGCCCATACGTGCTACATGCCCTGCCCATCTCAAACGTCTGGATTTAATGTTCCTAATTATGTCAGGTGAAGAATACAATGCGTGCAGTTCTGCATTGTGTAACTTTCTCCATTCTCCTGTAACTTCATCCCGCTTACCCCAAATATTTTCCTAAGCACCTTATTCTCAAACACCCTTAACCTATGTTCCTCTCTCAGAGTGAGAGTCCAAGTTTCACAACCATACAGAACAACCGGTAATATAACTGTTTTATAAATTCTAACTTTCATTGAATAATGACAATTAATTGGATTTCATGAAATAACATTACATACGGGTATCGAATGGAACTGATAGCCATTGGCTGCAAATCCCAACTTCAATTATCACGCAAGGTTGTTAGAAATGCCTGTGTAGCTCTGCTAGTGTATGGTGGGAACAACAAATTATTGATTTTGCAGAGAATTTCCACTAGACTCAGTGTATGGCCAAAGTTTCAAGTCTTTCAAAGACTCGAACCATATAATGGTTATTGTTTTCCGAAAGTTTCCCATTGTTTCTTTGTAAGGGGAAGGTCTCAATACGTTCCTGGGATACGATGTAGAATGTGATTTTGTTCTAACAACTATTCTATTAAAGCTATATATCAGACTCCTTTTACGAAGTTTGGGTTTGCGTGAATTCCAAAGTAGCCGAACTGTAGCGGCTTTGAATTCTAGAAAACAAAAAATTTGTAATTCAACAGTTTTTCATTGTTTTTAATAAAATACATTTTTATATAAAGATGCCATTAATAGGTCTATAAACAAGTTTGTTAGTGTCAATAAGGAGGTAATGGAATTGTGATTGAACGAAAATAAATCTAAATTATCTGTCAGTCACTTTTCTTACTTTGGAAGTTGTCAGGATCGAAACATTCTGTGTTTGATTAAAAAAGCGTCAGCATACTGAGCAACGCGTAGATACAATTACTGATGTGGCCAATTATACAGTATGCATTTTCAGAGAGGGTTATTTCAACTAACAACTTCTGCGAAAGGGACGACGGTTCGCTTCTCGGAATAACTTATTAATTGAGATTTGTGGTATCCAATGTGAAAGTTTTCAAGGACGTAACTTTACCATCCTACTTTCATTCAGTAATAGGCCACAATCGTCATTTCAATTCATTTATCTTAAGGTGTTAGGTACAGCTTACAGCGGTAAAATTTTTGGAAATATTCAACATTTTTTTTCCTCCATTACTGTATTTTGCACAAAAATGAAAATTGGTATGTGTAAAACACTGTCCTTCTGCTACATGAAAAAAAAATATTTTTACAATTTAAAAAAATTATATATATTATATCTTTTTAATTCAAAATGGTGGTAGTTCACTGTGCAGTGATGAAGCTTTTCCCTCATAACTCATAACCTTGTTAACTTTTTCATGTTCTCTCTCTCCTTTATTTTATTGCTGAGACTCATGTTTACAATATCATGCTCTTTCAACTACATTCCTTAATAAATAATATTTTTTTTTAATTTTGTGTTAGAAGAAAATACTGATATTTGACCATTTTTTAAATGAATTGATTTTTTATCAGACAATCTAACAAAGTTAGAGAAGATATCTTGCATCATATTGTAGATATGACATGCATAAATACACACAAAAAATTTCATCACAGAATGTTGGATAGTTTTAGAGTTATGTGGGAAACGCTTCATCACTACACAGTGGAATGAATTAAAAAAAATGTAGATTTTTTTTATCGTAAACATATTTTTTAATATAACAAAAGGACAGTGTTTTACACATACTGATTTTAATTATTATACAAGATACAGTAATAGAGAAAAAAAAGTTGCCGTAAGCTGTACCTAACCCCTTAAACATGTTCTAAACCCGCAAACGATTTCGAACAGAAAATGGAGGTAGCTTTCCTTATAGTAACATGGCTTTTCGAGGACCGGGGCCGAGACGGATCCTTGACACAGACGCAACATTTCTTTAAGAATTATACGAATTCTTATTTTCATTCGACCATTGTTCCATTAGTATTTTATCATTTCATTATCCCTGGATGTCTTCTTTTAGCAAGAAGGGAAAAGGAATAAAGACCGAGAAGAAAATGCATAAAAAATATTCTCAGTAGCATGAAGTGTAACATCCATGAAGAATTTAAGAGAACAGTAGAGAAAAGAAAAACATGGTTGTAGTTTTCAGAATTAATTGATATATTGATTGTTTTATAAAAAAATCATCACCCATTTCAAACTTTGAAACGGTCCACCCTGCCCTCATTCTTTTGAGGGTTGTGTGCCAACAAAATCACAAACAACAGGACTTATTCGTATGGCCAGTGAAGCGCAACGTCTTGAGACAACACAGGACAACACGAGAAATATATATATATATATTACTTGAGAAAGGAAATACATTTTCAGTTTCTTGCCGGAAATCGAATATACGAAGATTTTTTCGATAAAATTAAATGAATGTGCCGCCACTAGAAATCATCTGCATGTTTGCCACTAGAATGGATTTTTTTTGCATTTGATACGATAAGAAAAAGTGGCTATAGAGCAGGTTTACTCCGAGTAGATCGATTCTTATCTTATTTATTCAACTATCGCTCCACTGTTGCCATATTTAATGTCCACCGAGTAAACTTTAAGTAACGGTATTTCCGGCTAAGGCTTATCTAATTTCATAAGTTTATTTTAATTTAATTTTACAACAAACGTTTTCGCTCATCAGTGAGCAACTTCAGGTCTTATAAATAGAACAAGTATGTAAATTAAGTACATAACAACAGAAAAATAATTGCATGTGTGCTTGGCATGTTTTACATGACATATTTGCAATTTTGTAAAGTGAATACAGCTATAATAAATAAAATTAGTTAACATGATCGATGTGAAAATGAATATGTTGAAAACTATGTTAAAACATATTGTGGAAAAATTTTAAAGGATGGATTTTACAAGTAAATTTTCCCAAAAGATATTCTGACATTGTTTTTAAATTGTTCATTTTTACATCGATATTGTTAACTTAATTTATTTATTATAGCTGTAATCGCTTTACAAAATTGCCAATAAGGCCTGAAGACGCTCATTGGTGAGCGAAAACTCGTTGTAAAATTAAATTAAAATAAATTTATGGAATTAGATAAGCCTTAGACGGAATTACCATTACTTAACCCTTTGCAGCACAATTTATTTTTTTATGTTTTTTATATCATGGATCATAACAAAGCTTCGATCAAATTTTTTCAATATTTTGACTCTGCACACAATTCCAAATCACAGATGGCACCTCTATGTATACTCAAGAGGTGGTTCCTTGGTGGAATATCTGTGCCACAAAATTTAAAAAGAAAGAAAACTGTGGTTCTTCAGAACAACCACTATGCTGGAAATCGGCTTAACGGTACCATCATGTCTATAAAATTCCACCGAGTAGCCTATGTCATGGTGGAAATATACTATGTTTCCACCATGGCCTATGTTGTTTAAAAGGGACCGGTAAATACAAGCATTAGAACCACGAAATAGAACTGGAGTTATGACGTAACCGCGCACGCGCTGCCAGGGCATACCTGAGACTCGCACCCATATCTCTATCAAGATGCCAGCGACGCCCTGCATGTTTGTCCTCGTTCTTTGTAATAACGCGTGGCGAAATGTGAATTATCACAATCTTCTTCCGAAACAAAGCGTCACGGGTTGACGAACCTCTATAGCAGGGGGTGTGTGTGTCACAAGTTACTCCGTCCCAAGTCAACCTTGACTCAAAACTCGATCATATGGAGAGCACGTCGATCCGAGTACTTTATTGCTGAAGAGGAAACCCCGCCCAGTGGTGGCGTAACGCAAATTTTGAATTTAATGGAAGCTGTTACTTGTGACGGTGATGTTACTTAAATTCCGTCTATGCCTCTCCGAAGAACTTCTAGATTTTTAGTCCTTTATGATTCTTTGTGCTAGGAATCAGAAACCTCTTTTACAATCAACAGAGAGAATTTATTGTGCCAGGAATACGGAAACCTCTTTTACAATCAACAGAGAGAATTTAATGAAATGTGTTTTTTTAGTAGGTTATTTTACGACGCTTTATCAACATCTTAGGTTATTTAGCGTCTGAATGAGATGAAGGTGATAATGCCGGCGAAATGAGTCCGGGGTCCAGCGCCGAAAGTTACCCAGCATATGAAAGGTGTTACTTTGATATTGATGTTACTTAAATTCCGTCCCTGCCTCTCCGAAGAACTTCTAGATATTTAGTGCTTTATGATTTTTTGTGCCAGGAATACAGAAACCTGTTTTGCAATCAACAGAAAGAATTTAACGAAAGCTGTTACTTGTCATAATGTTACTTAAATTCTGTCTCTGTCTATCCGACGAACTTCTAGATTCTTAGTCCTATATGTAGTCTTTGTGCCAGGAATACGGAAACCTCGTTTGCAATCAGCAGAGAGAATTTAATGAAAGCTATTACTTGTCATAATGATGTCACTTAAATTCCGTCTCTGCCTATCCGACGAACTTCTGGATTCTTAGTCCTGTATGTAGGCTTTGTGCCAGGAATACGGAAACCTCGTTTGCCATCAACAGAGAGAATTTAATGAAAACTGTTACTTGTCATAGTGATGTTACTTAAATTCTGTCTCTGCCTATCCGACGAACTTCTGGATTCTTAGTCCTGTATGTAGTCTTTGTGCCAGGAACACGGAAACACCGCTTACAATCAACAGAGGTAGATGTATTTTAACAACAAAACATGTGGGATTGAATTTTCATTTTTCTTTCTTTCTTCCTACATAGTAATGTAAATATTTCCAATATAATATAGGTTGAATCGTAAGTAATGTCATAAATTTCAAGGGATTATTCTTTGAGACATTTCAAACAAAAACGTGTAATACAATTTTGCTCGTTTTTGCTTCCTTTTCGAGAAAAAAAAATGTTTTATATTACATATTTTATAATGTATTTTTGAAAAGCCATTGATTGAATTTCCATTTAAGAGAACATTCTATTATGATTGAAAGAATTTTAGTTTTGTCCTCTAAATGTGAAGTAATTTGATCCGAACAAATGTAACATTTTAAAATTCCTTTTCAGAACGAAAAGTTATATTTGTTCAGATGAAATTTCTGCACATTTAAAGAGCAAAACTAAAATTTTTCATATAATTAAATCATAATATACTGCTCTCTTAAATTAATTTAACATATTGGAAATTAAATCAATGGCTTTCCCGATATCGATAGTGTTCAGGTAAAATGACTTAACCCACAAAACAAAACTTTTTCAGAAAGACTAGGCCTATAATTAAATTTTAATACATTATTAGTTACTTTATGTGAAGAAATGTAAACATATTGTGAAAAAAACATATTTTCACATTTTGTAATTTTAAACAATTAAGCCTACACTAATCACAGCAAAGAAAGTCGCATTTAAAAACGAGGGTTAAGCCATTTCACCTAAATACAATCAGTATAAAACAATTTTTATCTCGAAAAGCAAGCAAAAACGAGCAAAATTGTATTAACGTTTCTTGTTTGAAATATCTCAGAGAATAACAACCTGAAATTAATGACATTACTTACGGTTCACTGTTGAAAACAGCTGAAAACTGAAGATCAACGCAGTTTCGATAGTTCTGTACATGTAAAAAGATTTTCGTATTCCATATCCCCCATCCCATAACATCGAAAAGTTAAGTTAGTGTTTTAAGGGATCATTAGGTCTACTGAACGTTCAAGAAACTCGTCTATAATACTTGTACTTCAATGAATATTCCAATATTGTTTGGGAAACCAGCAACTAATGGCTGTTTTCACGTCTCTGTCATGTTTAATTGTAATTATATAATGATTTAATACCTCACCATTACTTTACGTGTGTGTATTTGTGTATGTGAAAGACAGACAGACAAACAGACAGTGAGAGAGTATGCATCTTTTAAATACAAGTCTATCCTAAAGGCAACAGGGGTGGCATCAGCGAATAATAGAGCCTTTTTAGGAAGATTTATTTTGTCACTTTGCCTAAACATAGCGGAGATAAGTGCATAAATTTACATGGTTTATAAAGTATTCAGTGAGGTTAGATAGCTGACTGGTTCGTGTTCGGGATAAAGCAGTGAGATCGGCTGAGACGATTAAATGTGCGAAGCATGGCCACGCCCAGAACCGAATTCGTACACAACACTTTGCTGGATTTAACGACCTTCACTCAAGTTGACGACGGACTGATTCAGATAACTTCGTGCTCCAAGATCAGTCTGATTGTCAGCGGTGTTAACGATGTATAAAAAGCACAAGTCTTGCACAGGGTCAGCTTTCTGGTATCCAGTACGACAATGACCTAGGCATTATTAATCTAAGAAACGATTTTCCTGCGGATAATGTGAAACCAATCTCATTGAAACTATTCATAGTTATGTGCGACATTTTTGGTTCTTACGAGGCTCGTAAATTCATTAAATTTTTGTTTGATATGATGAACTGTTTTCTTGTTCAGTTTTTCTCAAACATATTCGGTATTCAGACATACTTTTCAACACACTTCAAAAGAAAATCCTTGATATTGAATATTGTAAGGAATTTACAAGCAGTACTGGAAAACTTCAGCCCTTAGGAAACGGATGAACCTTCTACAAAAGAATTGTGTGTCGACAAATTGCGAAAATAGGCGGTTATATTATGAAAGCATAGGCAATATATTCAATAAAACAGCGTTTTGGTACTATTACTAAGCTGGAATTTATGGCTCTTGAGAATGAAGACAAGTTTTCCCCTTAAAATCTAATTTTTCTGACACCTTACTAAATACACTTAATGGCAGTCCATACACTAAATTATTTAATCTTGTTAAGCTAAGAAATGAGCTAATTGCCCTGTATTCTCCTCCGGAATTTGAAAATAAAACTGTGCATTAACTGGAAGGAATAAACAGACAGAAAATAAAAATACACTTTTCATTTGATAGAGTTCCTTGTTTCCTTTTTTCTTAGTATAGTAGGACTACTGGAAAATATTATTCCTTACATATTATTGAACTGTTTATAAAACACTCCCCAACATAAAGATAAGATATTATTATTATTATTATTATTCTTCTTCTTATTATTATTATTATTATTATTATTATTATTATTATTATTTGCTTTGGTGTTGTATGATAATAGTTCGCAATATTAAAAAGATGACTGTATTAGCGTTTTAGGAACTACTCATACGTCTCACTGTATTCTCCAGAACAGTGACGGATCCATGTTTCCTTGCAGCTCATACACTTTACCCTGAAACCATGTATTTTGTGATTAATGAAATCACACGAAATGAAATTAAGATTAGGATGAAATAGAGTATGTTGGTGGCCACCGGCATAGCTCAGGCGGTAGTCGTTTGCCTGCTGATTCGGAGGGATCTAGGACGTTTCGCGCTCGGGTGTGGGTTCGATTCCCGCTTGGGCTGATTACCTGGTTGGGTTTTTCCGTAAGGCGAATGACAGGTAATCTATGGATATTCCTCGGCCTCATCTCACCAAATACCATCTTGCTATCACCAATTCCATCGACGTCAAATAACCCAGTAGTTGATACAGCGTTTTTAAATAACTAAGTAAAAAAATTATGTTAGTGAAACGAAGATTTCGCGAGAAAACCCGAGATAAACCCTCATTTTTCGATATTGTCCACCAGAATTATCGCTCCAGTCTGCGCCGGAGATCGAAGGCGATTTCGCGGAATCATAATACGCTCCTGCTTGCGACGGGTTTTTACCTGGTGGCACGCGTTGTTGTTGCTTATCTTCCTCTCTGTCGCGCCGCCGGCAGAGGAGAAGTCGATGGACGGATGCTGGAAGATCTTGTCCCCCGGTAGAGGAGATCTCTTCTCAGGGACCTTGTGGTTTTGTGGGCGTAGGATATAATGTGGTGTTCGTCGTTCCCACGAAAAGAAACCAAGGAGTAGAGTTCCACTAAGTGTATTTATTCGACTCACTTCCCTTGCTTGAGTCCAAGCGACGGAATACTGGCTGTTGTCTTCCGTGTGATTTCGGCTTCTCGTCTAACGCCAGTTTAAAATCGCTGCTGTCACTTTTTGAGTAAAACACAAAGCTAAAAAGTGCGAAATCTATACTTTATCACTTCGATCGGCTGGAAAACGGAGAATGATAAGATATACACGATCGGAACACGTGCCGGAAATATTAATAATACTCACGCGATCGGCTCACAGGCCGTAGACTATATAAGTGAGTAAACACGCCACTGGCCGGCAGTCTTCTGACCAAAACACACGATCGGCTCACTAGCCGGTAATATTCTGAGAAAATACACGCTCGGCTCACAGGCCGGTAATCGTCTGGGGGGCTACACGCTCGGCTCACGTCCTTTTAAATACTCACTAAGGTGACGCGCTCCCCAGACGCTACTATTGTTTGCCAGATTCAAACAACGCTACCAGCGCGTTCCTAGATAGGAAAAACCCCTTTATGCTATACTAAAGTTCAGTAACCTACCTCGCGTCTACTGGTTTTAAATGCGTTAGGCGCCTGTCAGACTGAGTGAATAAAGAGCCTATTACGCGCTTCGCTGTTCCCCGTGGCGTAGGTTAAACAAACATCTCAAAGAATTATAGAAATATCTAAAATGAAACTATACTATAACTTATATAGGAGAAAAAAAATATCTTACTATCGCCGGACCACCCGACTACAGCTTCATGCTTTAGTACTGAGGATATCGAAGTCTAAAGTCTGTTTCTACTTCACCCAAAATTGCTTCCGCCTCTCAGTCCTCGTACTAATTCAGTGAGCTGCTCTGCAACCAGATTTAATTAGCAAACGAGCACCAAGAAATTATTTCAGAACTGAAAAATAATATTGGTTCAGTGAAAAGTTCCATGTATTGTGGGTCCCTATCACCACGGAATAGCGCGTCCTCAGGTTGCGGATAGAAGAGACGGCCTCCAGATATAGAGGGTAGCTGCGATTATATTGAATAAACAGTCGCGGACAGCCGATGGGGGTGGTCCTCCAGCTTGGGAGTTGGGCGAAACCGTAAAAAACAGCTTGTTACGAAACCCCAAAATAAGCCTCGGAATGGGACTGATTCTCTGGCACGACCACAGCAAAGGAATAAGATTATGAGATTTGGTACTTGAAATGTTACAAGTCTATATACAACAGGAGGGTAACATTAGTAGCAAAATAATTACCTAGATGTGGAATAAACTTTGTGGGAGTACAGGAGGTTAGGTTAGATGGAAACTGCATATCACAAATAGGAGATTACTTGTTTTATTATGGGGAAGGAAACAATAATCACCAATTACGAACAGAATTCTTTATCCATAAAAGAATAAAATCAGCAGTAAAAAAAGGTCGAATTTATAATTAGGGACATTAAATTCAGACGTTTGAGATGGGTAGGGAATGTAACACGTACCGGGCGAACTCGTAAATGCAAATAGTGTATTAGTTGCTGATTTACTTCCATAAAAACCACAATAAATTTAAATTTGATCCTCACGAATACCATACGAGACAAAACTACAGTTTCTTTCTAAATACTCCCAAATGCCACACAACTGCTGGATTAAAACACAGCAGAAATTTTGGACCCACAATATATAATGAATTAATTAGAGCTTACCCTGAGCTAAGTACACTTAACACACATAGATTTAAGAAACAAATCAGATTAATTATTTAATTGTTTAAGCTAATTGAGTTAAAAATTGATACTCTAATATTTATGTACTTTTGTATTTTCTATTTGTATATAGATCCTATTAGTACATGCTGTATTATTTTACCATTTATTAATGTTATTGTGCTCTATGAACTCTCTTAATTTTGTGATATATTTTGTATAACTGATCTGAACTGCGCCCGAGCACGAGTTTCTGCTCTTTCGGGCTGCAATGCCTAATGTATCTCAAGTGTAAAGTATTAAATAAATAAATAAATAAATAAATAAATAAATAAATAAATAAATGAATAAATGAATAAATGAATAAATGAATGAATGAATAAATAAATAAATAAATAAATAAATAAATAAATAAATAAATAAATAAATAAATAAATAAAAGTTGGGAGGCCGGAGGGAAAAAGACCTTTGGGGAGGCCGAGACGTAGATGGGAGGATAATATTAAAATAGATTTGAGGGAGGTGGGATATGATTGTAGAGACTGGATTAATCTTGCTCAACATAGGGATCGATGGCGGGCTTATGTGAGGGCGGCAATAAACTTTCGAGTTCCTTAAAAGCCATAAGTAAGTAAGTAATCTATAAGTAAATAATATATAAGTAAATAAGTAAGTAATCTGTAAGTAAGTAGTCTATGGAAATTCAGGAACTAGTGTGATAGTGCAGACCTGAACTTCATGTTGATTGAGAAGCAAAGAGAAAGTTAATAAGAATCCATAACGAACACATCTGGTCCCCAGCAGTCATGAAGCTTATTACACAACTGACAGCTGCATTAACTTTTCTGATACTTCGATTGTTACAAGTGGTATCGTAGGTCGTACCTCGGGTAGTTTACTGTTAACCGTTGATCGGGACAGATGATTACGTCAAGAGTCTCAATAAAGGAATTGACAGTTGGGACGCGTTTCCAATGTGGTACAGCGTTTTTGCTTTCTTGCGGTGTCGGTTATTTCCAAGTTACGCCAAGCAAGGCCCAACCAAAGCTTAATGTAGCTCACGACTTCTGAGAATCTGGGTTCGATTCCTGGCAGACGTGAAGTTTTTGTGAATGATACGGTTATGTAACATTCTCTGTGTTTAGTTTGAATTCTCATCACGGTATTGTTCCGTTATCGCCACTATCCTCTGAATAATATCTACAGAGTGTTCCCAAATTCAATCAATTATATGAATCCTGGATGAAAATAACGATGAAAATATTAGTGACAAAATTTGTCCGAAGAATATTTGAGGACCTAACATTCTATATATGCTAAATGCCAATTTTTTCAAATTTCATTTTATTCAATCTAAGGGAGGAACATCTATATCATACTAAATTGTCTTTGTCGTAGCTCAACTGTAAGTGACTCATTCGTGCGCCAAAAGACGGTGTTGTAGATATCGTAACACGCATTTCGCAGTGTATTTTTCATCAATATGCCAAAAAGTTGTTTTTGATACTTAGTACCTTTAGAATACCTTGGAGCAACAGTAACAAATATAAAGTCACTTGAGAGGTTTTCCAAATGTTGGAATTTTTTTCACGTTTTTTATAGTTTTGTAGCATTATGTGCATTTTTTCAATATCATAAAATTGTTAACATGTGCATTTTCTAGATTTTCCAGTTTAAATTCTTGAAAATAATAAAGTAAAGAAACATAAAATTACAATAGTGACTGTGGTAACCATGTGATTATAAACGAATTAGTAGGAAAAAAGCTTTAATTTTGTCGTAATTTATGGATCGTTACAGAAATGTGTGGTACAGGTGAAGAACGTGTTGCCTCTGATAATGTTATTACAGGAAATTATAAAAAATGTCAGTATGTACATAATAGGCTACAATAAATACAATACTTTTCATTTATTTCAATGTATATGTCATTTTATCTGGAGTAATGTCACGAGAGGTCTGAGATTTATTAGGACTATTTCGTGAAAAAATTAAAAATGTAAATAATATATTCCTAAAATTCGATGACAAAATGTTAATAGTTGTGTATTTACGAATACTTAATCTATTCAGACATTGCGAAGTTGAAATAGATGAATATCGATTATTGCAATAAAGAAATTCGATGTTATTATTCAGTAATGCCAATTGTTTTATTTCATTCACAAAATACAAATTTTATAGGCTACAATTATAGGTTAAGTTACTTATGGGAGCAGGACCAATGTCAGCTGTGCCTTATTTCGACCGTTACTCAGTTCTACAGGAAAGCATTTTTTATAGCTCGACAAACGCAATCCGCTGTAGTGTGTAACGGAACTAAAGCTTCATCTACACAGTTCAATATTCCAATCGCGTATGCGTGCAATCTGGGAAGAATATTGAAAGAATCAAGTTTAAAAGGTACGTTCAATTAAGATCATGAAGATTTTGTGTCTACATGGTGCGCCGTTTTGAACGTCGTCTTCACTGCGTAAATAGATTAATTAATATTAAATATCAATCTTGTATTCATTGCTTCAAAGTTGAAAGAAAAGTTTAACCGTGTACTTGCATCTTAATGTATTCATGATCATCAATTTACGGAGAAACAGTTGGCGACAACGACTAAACAAAAGAACGACCATGCGATAAATTGATAGCGATAAGTCTAGCTGCAAAAATTATCGCGAAGTGTGACTGTGATTGGTTGGAATTCAAAATTTCATTACATTTCATTGATCGAAAATGGAATGAAGTCATATAAACGAAATAGTCGTAGTAATGCGGTAAAGTGACACGATATTTTGATGAATGTCATAAACTTTGACACTGAGTAGCAAAAGCGGGCAAATAAATATAATTATAATCAATTTAACAGGTAGTTAAATGTATGATTATTAATCCTCTTTCTTTAATTAATCTTATTTATATTGAATCATTACCCGTGTTAAATTAAAAATCAGTAACATCAGAACAGATAAGTTGAAACATTGTTGCACTAGATATTCGTTCGGCTCTTTTGTCACTTCCCTTGCAGCAGCTGCTCAAGTTCTGACCTCCTACTTTTAGGCGGTACTGAAAAAGTCTTCTCACAGACACCATCACTCTCAGAGATGTCTGGCATGTTGCGTATGTGGTCGCAGGCTGCTAGTTACCCTAGGCGGAAAATATTACACTCGATCAACAGCTTCCTCTTACACCATATAGCCATTTCTACCACGGAGTACTTTGCCATGTCTGACGCATTAAAAAAAATACAAACCGTAACTGAACATCATCAAATCGGAAGCATAGTATAAACTGTGGTAGAATAGATCGTGTGATCCGTAAACTGCCTAATCGCATATTTGTTTTTTTATTATTATATTCCATATGCAGATGTATACCATGAGGAGTAACATGAGCTGCTGCCAGAAGTCAAAAGAAGGATAGCAATAACAAAGGAAACTTTTAATAGAAAAAGGACCTCTGGAAAAAAGGAACTAAGGAAGAGACTAATGAGTGTGGCGTAGTATGGGACAGAATCATGAAGATTACGAAGAAGTGAAAAGAAGCGACTAGAAGCATTTGAAATATGGATATGGGAAAGAATGGAGCATCTGAAATGGACAGACAGAATAAGAAATGAAGCTGTATTGGAAAGAGTGGGTAAAGAAAGAATAATTCTGAAACTGATCAGGAAGAGGAAAAGGGTCACTGGGCTGAGAAGAAACTGCCTACTGAAGGATTCACTGGAAGGAAAGTGAACGGGATAAGAGTTCGGGACAGAAGAAGGTATCAGATGATAGACGACATTAAGATATATGGGTCATATGCGGAGACAAAGAGAAAAACAGAAAATAGAAAAGATTGGAGAATTCGAAAAAAAATCCAAACTGTGATTTTGTTAGCTACAAAATTCACTCGAATTAGGCTAATCTGCATGACAGACTGATAGTATAGACCACTCAGCCATCGCAGGGCTGTAGGCCTACGTTCGATTAGATGTAGGTGATACGCACTTAAAAATGGCTTATAGAGAACCCGGAGGTTCATTGCCGCCCACGTATGTCACGGTCCTTATCCTGAGCAAGATGAATCCAGTCCCTACCATCATATCACACCTCCCTCAAATCTGTTTTAATTTTATCCTTATCTCGGCCTCCCCAAAGGTCTTTTTTCCTCTGGTCTTCCAACTAACACTCTATATGCATTTCTGGGTTCGCCTATACGTACTACATGCCCTGCCCATTTCAAATATCTGGATTAATGTTCATAATTATGTTAGATGAACAATACAATGCCTTCAGTTCTGTGTTGTGTAACTTTCTCCATTCGCCTGTAACTTCATCCCTCTTAGTCCCAAATATTTTCCTCAGCACCGTATTCTCGAATACCCTTAACCTCTGTTCCTCTCTCACAGTGAGAGTGTGAGTTTCACAACCATAAAAAACAACTGGTAATATAACTGTTTTATAAATTCTTACTAGATATAATGATAATGGCTTAAATTTTTTATCCAATGGCAGAGCGACATGTATTCGCCCCGATTCTACAAGGAGGCTCATAGATGTCGCTAGCGCTAAGAAGCATGCTAGATCACTTAGTCTGAGACTATGCAGAATGCACCACAAGCGGTGGTTCTACATTACACTTGTAATGAATGAATGAATGAATTTATTTTTTATTGGGTTATTTTACAACGCTTTATCAACATCTAGGTTATTTAGTGTCTGAATGAAATGAAGGTGATAATGCCGGTAAAATGAGTTCGGGGTCCAGCACCGAAAGTTACCCAGCATTTGCTCGTATTGGGTTGAGGGAAAACCCCGGAAAAAACCTCAACCAGGTAACTTGCCCCGACCGGGATTCGAACCCGGGCCACCTGGTTTCGTGGTCAGACGCGCTAACCGTTACTCCACAGTTGTGGACTGAATGAATGATTGAATGAATGTTGGTGGTGGTGGTGGTGGTAGTAATGATGATGATGGAGAAATTGTTGTGATATCACAGGGGAACCAGAATACCTGGAGGAAATCCCTGTGTTGCCAGGACCACCAGTTTGCCCAACACAAGTTATAAATTCAGGGTAAAATGGGATTTGAACCCAGGTCTCCTGGCTTATAAGCCCAGCTCGCTACCACTAACTCTCTATGGCGGACTAATTACGTAAAATGAGAAAATTGTCTTATTATGTCGGGTTGGGTTTAGGCCTACGTTTAAATTTGGATTTTGAATGAGGCCTAATATTATTATAGAACTTCGTATTTCGTAACATAAACAAAGCATATTAGTAAAGTTTGTTTGGTCGTAGGTTATATTGGATATCTCGAGCGCTGTTTGTTCAGCTAGGTTCCACCATCCACAAGCTAAATGGAATTCCGAAGTTTTTACTCTGCATCCGGTAGGATGTGGGGTTCGGATATCGTGGCTAATAGCAAAATCATATTACGAGAGGAAAATGCGAGGACCTAAAATATCGATGTAGGTCACATGCGGTTCTCTGCTTTGTAGTTACGGCGACGTAGCTATATCTGCTTCAAGAACAGAGAGAGGAACCGCTTTTGGTTCACTAATTTTGGTGAGACAATTTCTGATGGACGTTAATTATGTAAAACGAAGTATCGTGAAGCTAAATTGAAGGATTCAGAGTCATAGTGGGCCAAGCGCCATTTATTAAAAACGCAGAAATTAAGGGTTAAATTTAAGTGAATACCATAGTTTAATGAAGATTGACATATCATTTAGTTTTAATGTGTATACCTGTATACTTTATATTACCTGCTATATGCTTTCATTGAATTATGGTAATAACTTTATTTTAACCCTTGTTTTCTAGGGGTTTAGTAAATGGCGCTTGGCCCATTATGGTTCTGAACCCTTCCATTATACGATACAATGTTCAAAGCTAATCGAGCTGTTGGAAACGAAGCTGCAGTGTGTCATCTTTGAAGTTTATTTATTTCCATTCTCCGAGTAATGGTAGTTACGGTGGTAGCAGTAGTAGTAATGGTGGTGATATATTTAACATTTGCAACTACAGAAATTATTGAACTTCGAAATTCAACATTGAAAAAAATAGCTCAAATATTTTGTCTCCTGTCCACACCTGTGGAGTAACGGTTAGCGCGTCTAGCCGCGAAACCAGGTGGCCCGGGTTCGATTCCCGGTCGGGACAAAATACCTGGTTGAGGTTTTTTCCGGGGTTTTCCCTCAACCCAATATGAGCAAATGCTGGGTAACTTTCGGTGTTGGACCCCGGACTCATTTCACCGGCATTATCACCTTCATCTCATTCAGACGCTAAATAACCTAAGATGTTGATAAAGCGTCGTAAAATAACCAACTAAAAAAATTGCTTCCTATTAGAGACACGAGTTTCTATGTTTCATATATTTATGACACGGGACCCACATCGTCACTTTCTTTCCGGTGAAACCATATTGGCGGCTCTAAGTTTCATTTCCTTCGGCCGGATTTGAACCCGCAAACTTCTAACACAATAGTTAGCATGATATCCCCAAGACCACCGAGGATCGATGCTGAGTAAAAAAGTGCGAACTGATAAAGCAGTGTTTTCGTAATCGATATTATTTCGTCCCTTAGGCCTAAGCAGGAAGTCTTGCGTTCAATCCTCATTTCGACCTGTAACTGCTCAGCTAGAGCTAGTAGATTGGAACTCACTTCTCGTTCTCGTTTTACCACCGTTTTATTGTTTCCATGAATTTTAAACCCGCAGATAATTTTAGTGAATTTTTATCGTGGGCGTGATTTATGGGATGGAGGGCCTCTGAGCCACTTTTTCCAAGAGAAACGCGGGAATTCAATACCATAACGCACGCGCTCTACTGAAGTATTATCTTAATTGCTTTGCCATTCTAGAATAAAATTGTCGTTTTAAAGTGGCAATAACTTAGCATTATTAATCGAAAATCACCAATAATATAATTTCATTTTTACCGTTATAAGCGATATTGATGTTTTAGTTTACTTTTCTCATTAGAAAAAAAATATTTTGATATTTTCGCTGAAATGCACGTGTACTGTATATCTGACAAGGATAAAGTCATTTCGAGCACGCCGTCTGTCAGCCTATCTAGCTGTATAAAACTATTTATATTGAATTATTGGTGAGATTTTCTTCGTCTTCATAATTTGCAAATCAATTTGCTCGGGAACGATGCGAATGGAATCTAATATTTTACTAAAAAATAACGAGACTTTATTTAAAAGTATCTAAAACAATGACGCTCAATGACGGGAATCGTGCAGGATTTTATTTGTGATTCTTTATTAGAAAGAATAAACTAACAAATGAGATGAAACATTTAGTATCTGTGGAGAAAGCGCAAGTGAGATAAATTATCATACAGGTTGGAAGCGCAGATTGAAGTGGGTGATAGAATAGGCTATAAATTAAGTACATGGTTATTTAGAAAATTAGGCTGAAACAGCGCGTCACTGGCTCACATAGGGAAGCACACACGCACTCGGTCGAGACAGCTGAGTTCCATCCCTTAGTTACTTCAGTAGGATTGTCAGATTTCCTAATGGCAGGAAGTAACTACACGTGTTAATCTTTTTATTTAATTTGCAAGAAGACCGTCAATTTTGTTGAAAAACTGCAGAGGGATAGATAATTTCTTGTCAGTTTCTCTAATGACAAGAGTAAAAATCAGAATCGTACGGAGAGTACTTATCGAGTAAAGTAGTGTTAACCTTCAGTGGAAAATTATTTTTTTTCTGAGAAAAGTATTCATTTGGGACTAATATAGTATTGGAATTTGTTGTTGTATTCTATCCAAGGAATAAGCTGTTATACTCTGCATAATTGTATTACTTCCACCGTGTATATCAAAGATTACAGGAAAATAGTGTTTTGTCCACTTCCCCTCCCCCCCCCCCCCAAAAGTGAGTTATGCTTGCTGTGTGGAGTAGGATTTCGTATAGTTTAAGATTTTATATTTGACATACAAGGAAAGAAAGTGCTAAAGTCAATCTTTAAATTGATCTCCTGAAATGTTTGTTACATGGACATAGCACGTCTTTTCCTGTGCTTTTCGTATATAATTATTCTTATTTCTTATGCGAATTTAGTGTAAAATATCATAGCTCAATGCATTTATAATGGAGAACAGGGTAGAACCGGTGCATTGTTAATGAATTTAGCATCTCTTGTAAACACATTTTTTAGATTGGGTGCATCATTGAAGTAAAATTTTAAAGATTTAAAATGAAACGGAAGGAGTCTCAATATACCACTGATATATTTTTTAATTAATAGGAGTTGCTTCTCAAATGCAGATATTTGTAAATATAAAATAATACTAGAAATTATTACAATATACATATTGCTATTTTATATAAATTTGTGAAAACATTAATTACATACAACATATCTAGTAAAGCCGTACAATTAAATGGAGTCAAATATCTTTATTTTTGGATTATAGAATAGTAATATACGTTACAAGAGCGGTATGTTGACGTTTTCATGGTCGAGGAAAAGATTGAAAAAGCGAAATGTAGTTGAGCTTTTTTAATTTCCGAGAACATGAAAACAAACATACCGCTCGTGTATCGTACATTATTTTGTGCGAAGATCGTTTATTACATACCTGAAAGACGAATTTCTAATTAGTTGCAATGAAATCTCCATGTTGGTTTCTGTTTAATGACGCCAACTTCGGAACACCAAAATATCTTTCTGTAACATTGTTGCTGTAAAATGTTTTCTGTGTTTACTATACTCCAGCAGGCCGTGATTTACGTCTGTCTTTTTTTTTTTCCCCCCAGTCTATAAATGCGAACTTAAAACAAACGGTAAGGTTATGTAATGATTTATTTTTCATTTTAATATTTTAACAATATTATTTATATAACATATTGCAGTAATAACATCGGCATCTGGAATCTCGTTGATTTTTTCACGGCTTCCTTAATGTTACTTGTATCAGGAATGCAATAAGTTTCGTGGAGTAGTAGACTTTACTTAATTTTTGCAAATATTTAAAAACAATAATTAACATTGCAATTTAGGTGAAATTGCAGTTGTAAATTTCCAATTTATAATTATTACTATGTTAAACGTCTCTAAAAATAATATGTTAAAAGCCTAAAGCAGTAAAATGAATGTCGCGCTTAAGCGGTAAGAAGAGGGAAATTGTTATGTGTGTTACGTTGGGAATACTGAATGTGGTATTTCACACTTACCGCGTATTGGTTCTGTGCGGAAAGCAAGCAAATACGCACGATCTCGCACAAAATAATTTTTTTGTGTAATCGAGAAAACGGAAATTCCTGTTCTCATTTGGACACATATTACATTGTATCCTTTATGTAGTATGTCTTTTGAATAATAATAATTCATGAAAATAACCTATACAGCGCAGTATTATTTGCAATACGATAGAGAAACCGAATTACTTGGAACGGCATTAAATATATAACGCGGAAATTGTGTGTTATTATACGTTCTAATTTGTCCAGAGGTTTAGAAATCTTTTACGAAGATGGCTTTCCTGCAGTCCTTTTTATAGTGCGAGTGAATATTTTGAACGGGCAGAAACCTTTCAATTTCAATTAATTTTAATTTTATATTAATTTTGTATTCGCTGATTTATTATCCCTATAGAATATATTTTTATATTTATACTTAATGCTGTTTAAATTAAATTAGTATGTATTATTACTCATATTAGCATCGTGGCCAGCTCACGAAATTTTGAAGTGAACCGTGAAAATAGTAAATAAAATTGCTGCATTTAACTTTTCGTTCCGAGCCTCTTGAACTGTAGCAGGTAAACACGTCAGTATTTAAGTTCGGAGACTCGTCGCCCAATCTCATTAATGGATTAAGGATGGGGGAAGATAATTAAATGTTGTGTAATTCAAGTCCCGTATGATTGAAGTAGTTTTGTTAACTGTACTCTTTTACTCTGTAATCTTCGTGCAATCATGCGGGTTTCAGGAGGTCATGCTTCTCGAGCCTTTTCTTTGAACTTGCCGAATCCAGAATAGACTACATTATACGATTTAGGCCTGTAGCAGAAGTACTTTCTGTATTTTGTAGTAAAGTATGTTCCAGTTTTTGCCCTTACTAATTTGTATGCTAATATTAGACATCAAGAAATAGCAGTACTTCATGTTCATGTGACCAGTTTGGCATAAGGCTCCGCTTACGACAACATATATTTTTAGTAAGTTATTTTACGACGCTTTATCAACATCTTAGGTTATTTAGCATCTAAATGAGATGAAGGTGATGCCGGTGAAATGAGTCCGGGGTCCAGCACCGATAGTTACCCAGTAAAGATGAACAACGATCGAGAAAGCAAGACTAACAGCGCCCGCAAAGCCGAAAACCCGCACGACAATTTCCTGTACGACGCGTCGTTGACGTAAAGACTGCTTGTGAGTGTTTCGAGACGTCGAGATTGAAGTCCCGAACGTCCCGAACGTCAAGCAGCCTTGAATCGCCACAGTTGTTTATACCTGACGGAACTTTTATCTATTTTGGCAACTGTTATATATGTATAAACAATCAAGTAGCCTTATGCGAATCTGGCTTTCAGGTAGTAGCTCCCTGTAAAGCAGGTTTGAATAATTTCAAGGAAAAATTGTTCCGGGGCCGGTATCGATCCCGGGACCCTTCCTTGAAATTATTCAAACCTGCTTTACAGGAAGCTACTACCTGAAAGCCAGATTTGCATGATATATTTCGTTACTGGAGGTACGTTAACAGGAAGCCACTATTTAAGTCACACAGAATTTGTGTGCACTCAAAGTTGGGTTCTGGCGTCTTGTCAGCCCATTTGAGTTGTGTGGATATAAAGGAAAAATTGTGACGGTGTCGTGTATAGTTCCTGGGGTAGCTCAGTCGGGAGAGCATTCGTGCGCTAAGAGAAGGGTTCCGGGATCGATACCCGGCCCCGGAAAAATTTTTCCTTGAAATTCTTCAGTCAAGTAACCTATTTGAAACATCATCTCTACTTTTCAGTGTATAATAATCCATTCCCCAGTCTTTATTTAATTACTAAGCCCATATTAAAAGGCTAGGAATTTTCTTTTCATATGTTTGAGATTAAGTGTGCAATCTCAAGTAAAAAGATATTAACGTTATGTTTTATGTTTCTTAGAAATGCAAATTTATTTGAGAATTGTTTTTTTTATATAACCATAGGTAATAAAATATAGGCCTAATAGAACCAGAACATTTTGATAACTAAGATACTGTTCTGTTTTGTCTTTTTGTCTCATTTAAACATTTATAATGTTATTTATTTCAATGATATATATTATTCAAAGTTACGAAATCTTTCCAGGCCGACCAAATGCTATTTCGAGAATGATGAGCGAGACTCGAAAGACAAATGCAACGAGCACAGCGAACGAGAGCGGCAGTTAGTTTTGTTCATTTCTGTTAACCAGCATTCGGTCATATTGGGTTGAGGAAAAACCTCGAAAGAAACCTCAACCAGGTAATTTGTCCCGAACAGGATTCGAACCCGGGCCACCTAGTTTCGCGGCCATACACGCTAACCGTTACTGCACAGGTGTGAATACGACAATATAAGGCAACCATAAGACAAAGAATACATATTCGGTTCTTGTGGGAGAGAGCTGAACCTACACTTCCTACTATATCGAACTCTGTTCTGCTGACTTTGCATTTGAAAATCACTGCTTTAGTAGAAAATTTCAGAAATTTGAGGATTTACATCTCCAAACGAGATTCATGAAATTATTCTGTAGGCTATTGTGAACGAGTCACTGTTTGGTGCGGCTTCACGGGTAGTTACAAAGGAACTTGAACAATGAAGAGCTCAAGTTAAAATTATATTAATGAAATGTTTGTGGAGGAAAAAGAGTGGTTGTAGAGCATGGATAGCCAAACGCCTATAGAACCAGGAGATACTGCACGTAAAGCATGCTCTGCTAAGGTAATAGTTTTCCATATAAAATAGAAAAAACGACCTTAAAGAATATGCGCTGCGGGTTGCTTAAGCTAGGGGTTACATCGTACGAGTTACAATTGGACAACAGAAAAAGAAAAACTCACATCTATCAAAATAATAGGAAATAAATTCAGTAATAAATAGAGAATGACTACATTAGCGCACCAACTTTCAGGATTACCCACGAAAATGTTTAAGGACACCCATTTTAAAAAATAAATTGGTTCGTCCTAAAATGAGGTGGCATATGGCGAGAATTAAATCATTGACGGGATGATTATCAAGTAATTAATTAATTATCATGAGCTAAAATATATTTATTTATCATTAAAATCTACTTCATTGTCATAACTGTTTCTCTAGTGAGAGTGATTAAACATGCCTTCAGTTTTACGTGTTTATTCTGTGATTACTTGGCAAACGGATTTGTTGAAATCTGTGGTGCTATAAAAACATCTGTCTGGGAATACCAAAACAAATTTTGATTATATTGAGTATTCAGACTTACTAGTGGCTGTTAATTTGTGCTTATAGAAAAGTTAGTAACAACAGATAACTGTTACAGTACCATGTTAACAATACTTTCGTACTCTTGTTTAATATCAACTCCCTCTTTCTATTATCTTCCATTTTCTATGTTGCTTGTATGATACAGCATGCGGTTTTATTTTCAGTCAGAGTAGTGACGATATAACTCCACACGGAATGCCCCTAATCTTGTTTAAAGAATAATTCAGTGCTTTCAGTGGGACAGTATAGCTAGGAGTAAAACAGGTTGTCCACAGGCTTGGAGGTAACATAATTTCTTATAGTCTTGAAATTCCTTATAAGGACTCGTAATGTAAAATTAGCTTATTTATTTCTAATTCCTTCCATCATAATCTTAGTGGCTGCAAGTCAACGAAATAGAGCACTTCTTGACCGACAAAGACCAATGAATTTTGCCTGTAACCGTCTTATTGTGGGATATATTTTTATAAACCTCAAATCTAAGATATTAGATCTCCAAGTTTTACTTTCCTTTTGGCAGAAATAAATCTTAAAAACTTTTTGTTCTTTAAAAATCGAATGATTGGACTGAATTGGATGATCATGGAATCTACTGTATTTGTGAGCATGGCGACTATTCGACCATTGGGTACGACCAATCCTTATAATGTTTCAACCTCAAGAAATAATAATACATAGGCATATATTTTTTATTGCTTTCCACATTAGAGACAATTATATAAAAACCTGAAGTTATTACTGTGATGTGAGCTGTTCTTGAGCAAAGATCTTAAACGGACAAGCGCCAAACTTCAATGGCAGATTGCCTCAGAGACTTGTAGATCTTTAAATTTTATAACTGTTTTATTCTGAAATAATATTTAAATAGTATGAGTTTTAATAAGTGTGTTTTATCACATAGCTCTAAGAATGAGATCTAATATACTGTGACAGCGACGTGAGATTCGAACTCACGACCAGCGTCCCGCAAGAGAGCAGACCGCGCGTGAGCCGACACAGGCTCCACGGAGCACTGAGGGACGGCGCGCGGCGGAGAGAAGAGAGGGGAAAGGGCCTACGCGGCGAGGGAGAGTGCGCGCGCATCTGGTGCTGGTAGAGAGGAGAGAGCTCTGGATTGTTCTGGAGTGCTATCTCTGGAGACGCGTCGAACTTTCGAGGCTACGTCGCTGTGATTATAAAAGAAGAAACGCCAGCGAACTCGAGCAGTTTCAGTTTCAGTTTCAGTTTCAGTTGATTAGTCAGCCAGTCAGTGAGTAAGCCAGAGCAAGCAAGCCAGTCTTGTGTACCGGAGTTCGGCTCGAGTGTGCGTCTGCAACTGTGACAGCATCCGAAGGCCTGAGTTCGAGTGCAGTGGACCGCAGTTGGAGGGACCTGAGTTCGAGTGCAGTGGACCGCAGTTGGAGGGACCTGAGTTCGAGTACAGTGAAGTGTCTCTGAAGGACTGTGGTTCGAGATACTGTGAACTCGAGTGACTGAGCTAGAAGAACTGTGAACTGAGAAATGATAGTTCTGATTTGCAAATAGTGCTTTGTAAATATTAGTTAAGATTAACAGTTCATTATTGTTCGTAATAGTCCAAGTAAATTGTCATTGCCGTCAGTGGAGTGCTATAACGAATACTGTGTTGAGTGAAAATCCTATTGTTGACGAGAGCGTTTAAGGTGAATTGTAGAAAGGAATTATTGTTGGAAGAATAAAATCCTATTGTTGAGTGGAAATAAAGTTACAATACAGTACAAACGAAATTCTACCTCGAATAATTTCAAGGGAAAAACGATTCCGGGACCGGGCATCGAACGCGGGACTTTTAGCTGAGCGCGCCAATGTTGTACCGACTGAGCTACCCAGGAACTGTACTAGACTCCGGCTCAATTATTCCCGACCCCGGAATAATTTTCCTTTGAAATTATTCAAGTCAGCTTTACAGGGAGCTATATCTGAAAGCCACATTTGTGTAATTACACGTTACTGTTCGTTAACAGAAAACCACAAATTTAACTCGCACAGAAAGTGTGCACTCAATGTTAGGTCTCCGACGTCTTGTCAAACCATTTGAGGTATGTGAATAAAAAAGGGAATAATTAAGCCGGGATCTGTTAGAATTACTGCGTAGCTCAGTCGGTAGAGCGTTGGCGCGCTCAGCCAAAAGTCCCTTGTTCTATGCCCGGCCTCGAAACAATTTTTCCCTTGAAATTATTCAAGTCAATTTTACAGGAAGCTATACCTGAAAGCCAGATTTGTATGTGAAATTCTACTTGTTTCATGAAACTCTACCGATGAAAATATGCCCAACACAACTAATACACGCTCTTTGAGTCTCAAACCAAACATGAAATGGAAGATGGAAGGGGAATATAAAACTGACTGTGACAGATAGCCCACATCTAACCCTTATGATGTTATAATCACTTATAGTTTCAAAGGGACAAGTTCGGAGAACTGCAAAATCTCTTAAGTAAATACATTATGTTGATCGTACCATGATTAAAGTAATAATAAGGTATATATCGAACAGTCTCTGCTAATTTCTCTATTCCAATAAATCATTGCTAGGATATTTTTAGGATTCTTAAATTTTAAGGTGTCAGTGGTATACTACAGGGTAATCCTATACAGAGTTGAACTGAAATAATCCTGGAGATTGAAAGGAACGATAGGGTACACATAAATGAATAGAAAACCTTTACCTATTACGTTTTGTGATTGATTAAATCCATGGTTAATTAGAAAATTGAGATGGAAGTTTCAACAGTCTGACAACATCGCCGCTAACAAACTGCTCTTTCTTCAACGAGGTCAACGAGTCCAGCACGTCAGCACGGTAATGGTCAGCACGTCTCTCTATGAAACGAGTGGGCCCGGGATCAAATCCTGGTTGGAAAAAATTACCTGGTTGAGGTTTATTCCGGGATTTTTCCTCAACCAATTGAAGCAGAATTGCTGGGTAACTTTCGGCGTTGGACCTCGAACTCATTTCGTCATCATTAATTCACATATCATCATCATCATCATCATCATCATCATCATCATCATCACCATCATTATCCATATAATAGCTCGAGTTAAGTTCACTGTGCGGCGTGCTGTACTTGTATAAGAGCGCGGCAGTTCGGTTATTTAATTTTTAAATTTTAGTAGGTTGTTTTACGACGCTGTATCAACATCTCAGGTTATTTAGCGTCTGAATGAGATGAAGGTGATAATACCGGTGAAATGAGTCCGGGGTCCAGCACCGAAATTTACCCAGCATTTGCTAATATTGGGTTGAAAGAAAACCCCGGAAAAACCCTCAACCAGGTAACTTGACCCCACCGAAAATCAAACCCGGGCCACCTGGTTTCGCGGCCAGACGCGCTAACCGTTACTCCACAAGTGTGAACCCGTTCGGCTATTCAATCATTCGCAAGAATAGGCGTGGTAAGCACAATAAGCCTCAGGCTGCAGTGTAAACCTTCGGGTCCCTTCTCCGTACAAGAGAAAAAAAGAGGTCAATGAACTCAGGTCTGTCTGCCTTAATGAACTATCTCCCATCTCCCTTCCTAGCTACACTGTTGCAAGCTGGTCGCATCATTCAGTGACTTGAAATTAGCGGTTTTTAAATTAAATTTATACGAAAATCGTTCACCCTATTGGAATACGCTTAAGGGATAAATGATTCTTTATTCGATTTTTTATCGATAAGGACAAAAATCACGATCCTATTCGCAATAGTTATCTAATAAGAGGGTGTTGAACATTTGGGATAAAACATTTTTCTGTGAGAAAACTATGGAATTTCTACCAGTATGGTGTTACACTTTTTTGTTACTTATAACATGAGCTATTCGCTCTGAAAATCTGCAGAGTTATTTCTCTTTCACTCTGTATACATCTGTTAGAAGAAGTGTTTTATTGCATAGCAAGTCTCTATAATTGCAGTGGTTGTAATGGGACATAATAAATCATTTACTCTGAGCTTTAAAAGCGTAGTGACTGCCATATGAAGAAAAGATTCATTGTAGGAATACTGTTGTTTGTACTCGTACTTGAAAAGGAACAATATGTCAGTGTAGACTATAGCGTAATAGAACAGTTAAGATTTATTATAATTATATAAGACCGTAGCTCGGTTCGTCATTTTAAATAATAATAATAATAATAATAATAATAATAATAATAATAATAATAATAATAATAATAATAATAATAATAATAATAATAATAGAATGTATCAAGTAACATCGTTGTCATAATTATCTGTTTTTGAAATTTATTTCGGCAATCTGACCCATGCTGTCCTTACTTCTGTAAGAATTATGAATTTCTTACTGATGGTACGTCGAAATAAATTTCCTTTTTTGGAGGAAATTTTTCCATCGTTCCCAAATAGAAGATATATGGCTAGTGAATATTGTCTGGGACGGAAAATTCGAATTAAATTGCAATATTAACATTGGCTTAAATAGAGATTTCAAAGGGAATAAACATCCATTCGAATTAGGTCTGTCCAATGTCGAATTAACCAACCTCTACAGTATTTAAACACAGTGAGGACAGTTCTTACAAAGGGAGGTATAATCCCACTTGTATCTCGGAAGTCGAACTCAGGTGCTACTTGGAATAGTACACATGTAAAAGGGAAAGTGACATTCCTGGCAATGTATGAATGAGGCTTTGATTTTTTTAGCACGGAAGATTCCTACGCAAATCGTCTATAGGAATCATGGATAAGTGCCAAAAATTATCTCCCCATTCTTGCATAATGTGTTAACTACTCTTTTCTCTCTGTTAAATTTACATTAGGAAATGGCGGATAAATCTTTGTATGACTATTTTTAACCAAGAGACCTTCCCATTTACAATGGCGTGGCCGTGATTTAAAACTTTGTGAATAGCCCTCGATTAACGTCTGGTTTGGATTGGCATATTAAGTTTTTATACTCCGTATGTGGTATAATGCATTACGACGTCACAACTTCAACTACGTTATTTATTTAATCCTGGGAGTTTTACCTAATTTATGTCCAGTCATGCTCCAAGTGAATGGCGGCTTCTCTCCAATTGAGACGGGTGTTCGATCCTGGACATACAATGGAGTGGAAGAGATATAACCTGCCGACCCTATTTACCTGGTTCCCAATCTTTGTGATCACGAGGCTGGGTGGACCCCGATCCAAAATCTATACATCCTTGAAAAAAATGTCTTTGTTATAGTCGACCTATTGATTCATAATCAAGCAAACTAACCAGCACACCAAGGAGATGGTCACATTGAACAACAATATTTTATAACGTTTTTTATCTGCATTTATTTATAATCTCTTTATCTTCTAGGTAATTTAGAGTGCTATGCATAGACATTACGCTAGCCCGCGCTACGAGCGTGCTAAAATAGCCCCGGCTATCGACTGACTACTTGTACAGGATTCATATATCATATCATATTATATCATATATCATATCATATCATATCATATCATATCATATCATATCATATCATATCATATCATATCATATCATATCATATCATATCATATCATATCATATCATATCATATCATATCATATATCATATCATATATCATATCATATATCATATCATATCATATATCATATCATATCATATCATATTATATATCATAACGCTAACACTGGTTTATGAATACGAAAAATGTTAGTTCGATGATCATCCACCGGAAGCCCGCGCTAAGAATGTCTATGAATATGGCCTATAGCGTCTGTCTGTAGTTTACTGTTGGAGATGTGCTGTTGTAGCCTACTGTGTCTATTGTTCCGCAATAAATGGGGTCCAATATGGCATTCGTCTTTATTTAATTAAAAATTAGTTATATTTTAGTCGAGAAAAATCATGGAAAGACCTCAACCTTACTAGTTGACACCGGGATTGAACACGGGACCTCCGGAATGCAAGTTTCAAACAATACCGTCTGAGCCACCTCGTTCGGTAAGAATAACGTTTTCTGTTCTATCTCTTACTTCAATTTTAATGTATAAATATCATGTATGGAAAGCATTCATTGATCTAATTACCAATTCCATGCCAGGTCGATGGCATTTAAGTGTGTTTAAATGCGTCAGGCTCATGTCAGTAGATTTACTGGCATGTAAAAGAACTCCTGCGTGACAAAATTCCGGCACACCAGCGACGCTAATATAACCTCGGCAGTTGCGAGCGTCGTTAAATAAAACATAACATTTCAATGCAGTGACTAGTCCTACTTGATTTTCAAAATTGTGGTTGAACACATCAGAGGCAGTCTCGTCGATAATCTTCAATAAAGCAATCGTACTTGCTGCCATTTTCAGCATAAATGTCCAACATTATGAAACAAGACAATTTGCAGTTTATTCACGGCCACCTAGAACAATCAACTGCTCGCTGCATTTTTAGCGTTGTACGAAATAATGCACAAGATACTCATCGGCCGGCGTTGGCAGCTATTTACTAGCTACATACGCTATAATTTTTGTGGAAAACGTCATTTATTATTGAATGCGTTTCGTGCACTATTGCATGCATTGCTTCCACGCGTAAAGTTGAAAGGAAAGTTTGTGTGGAGATGCACTTTTATGATTTATTACGTCTAATGATTTGCTGTAGGATTCCCTGACTTTTGCTTTGCAGTTGGATAAAATTTCGAAGAAAAAGAAACTATATGATCACCCAAGAGATATTTGAATCTACACTTGAGCGCAGGCTTGAAATACGAATCTTTCTTCTCTACTCCTAGGACATGCCACTGGAAAAAAAAGTATAGAATCACTTTTGCATAAATTGCTATTTTGTATCTCTCTTTCAAATAAACAACTGTCAATATTTTATTTATTCTCTCCCGAAGAAAGCTATAATAATGAATAGTGGTGGTTTTTATCACCCATAGGAAATTATTGCTTTTGGTCGGGTTTGAATTCGCAGTCTCTTATAATTACGAACATGATAGCAACTCACCGCCTAGGACGACTATGAGAGAATCCCTGCCGATTCTATCTTTAGATATATATTTTCGGCGCCTATAATAAATTTTCTTGACCATAAACTCTACAAAAGTCTCTTCTTTTATACTCGTCTCAAAATTCCATGCATTTCGAAGAGCCCTGCTCACTGCTTCTTACTTTTATGAGGCAGTCTGGATGTTGTTTAGTATTTCTTGCTCCGAACTTCACGGAATTTTCAAGCGATTCAGCAGGGAAAGTTTAATGAATTTACCGCCCTAATCCTCCTATTACGCAAGCAGCTCAACTGTCTTAGGTAAATGCGCACCTTGATGTCTGTCGTTTAGAGCAGAGGGATGATGCTGTATTCAACAGTTCAGGTTTACTTCAGTTATTTCCAAGGAAATACTCTAGATGTAAATGATCGTTAGTTACAAGTGTAGATTGTTTTGTGAGTTATGAAATTAATTTGCTGTGATATAATTTTCATTTGTTAACATTACAGAGCATTTTCCGGAGGAGCTATTTCAATGCTAAAAGGTTATTTTAGGACATAGCTCGAAATACATGTTCTAGCAAATGTAAATATGGTTTTCAGCGTTCTGCCTGTTTATCTGTTTGTTTGCGTTTCTATCATCCGTCAGTCACTATGTCCGTTCGTTCGATCGATCCAGTTGTCAGTCAGTCAGTCTAAAAGGCTGGCTCTTCTTCTGTCAGTTTGTAGACTCTATTTTATCTGCATCCCCATCATCAGTTTTCCCTCGTTCTTCTGTTTTTCTATCCAACCGAGCGACCATCCGTCCAACTCTCATAATCCCTCTGCATCTCCATCATCAGTTTTTCCCTCGTTCTTCTGTCTGTTTTTTCTATCCAACCGAGCGACCATTCGTCCATCTCTCATAATCCCTCTGCATCTCCGTCATCAGTTTTTCCCTCGTTCTTCTGTCTGTTTTTTCTATCCAACCGAGCGACCATTCGTCCATCTCTCATAATCCCTCTGCATCTCCATCATCAGTTTTCCCTCGTTCTTCTGCCTGCTTTTTCTATCCAACCGAGCGACCATCCGTCCAACTCTCATAATCCCTCTGCATCTCCATCATCAGTTTTTCCCTCGTTCTTCTGTCTGTTTTTTCTATCCAACCGAGCGACCATTCGTCCATCTCTCATAATCCCTCTGCATCTCCGTCATCAGTTTTTCCCTCGTTCTTCTGTCTGTTTTTTCTATCCAACCGAGCGACCATTCGTCCATCTCTCATAATCCCTCTGCATCTCCATCATCAGTTTTCCCTCGTTCTTCTGCCTGCTTTTTCTATCCAACCGAGCGACCATCCGTCCAACTCTCATAATCCCTCTGCATCTCCATCATCAGTTTTTCCCTCGTTCTTCTGTCTGTTTTTTCTATCCAACCGAGCGACCATTCGTCCATCTCTCATATTCCCTCTGCATCTCCGTCATCAGTTTTTCCCTCGTTCTTCTGTCTGTTTTTTTCTATCCAACCGAGCGACCATTCGGTCATCTCTCATAATCCCTCTGCATCTCCATCATCAGTTTTTCCCTCGTTCTTCTGTCTGTTTTTTCTATCCAACCGAGCGACCATTCGTCCATCTCCCATAATCCCTCTGCATCTCCATCATCAGTTTTCCCTCGTTCTTCTGTCTGTTTTTTCTATTCAACCGATCGACATTGAGCCTCAAGCAAAATTAAGTAAAATAAGATAAGATGAACCAATATAATCCCTTTAGGGCAAGAGACTTCTACCTCCTGGTAGGGCTAGCTCAGAAAATCTCACAGGATAAGCCAATCCCTGTGAACTTCACTTACTTTTGCACTCATTTATACGCTTACTCTTTCATGCTTTTCCTATAGCCTACTCCTTGCCTCTATAGGCTACACTAATATCTATACGATATATGGAGCGTTCAGAGCACAAGGGATTCAAGTCACAAAAATAAACTTTTCAGAAAATTAGACTTAGACTTTATGTATAGTTAATAACCCATTAAAGGCGAGTGTGATTTTAAACATCTGCACCATTGCAAAGATTGTGAGGACATGATTCTTTTATGCTCTGAAAGTAGCCTCGTCTAACGTATGTACAGACGAAATATCTCTCAATTGACCAAAAATGGACTTGATTCCTTTGTAATCTAAACGCTCCATATCTAGACGCTTATAACTATACACTTGCATCTATTCTCTTGACTTTGCGTTTATATAGGGTGAACCGTAACTAATGTCATTAAGTTCAGGGGGTTGTTCTTTGGAATATTTCAAACAAAAAAGTTTAATACAATTTTCTCGTTTTTGCTTCCTTTTCGAGATAAAAATTGTTTTATATGAAACATTTCATAGCATGTTTTGGGAAAGTCATTGTTTGAATTCTCAATATACTCAGTCAATGTAAGAGAGCAGTGCATTATGATGATAAATGATTGAAAGAATTTTAATTTTGTCTTTTAAATGTGCAGAAATTTGGTCCGAACAAATGTAACATTGAAAAATTCCTTTGCATAACGAAAAGTTACATTTGTTCGGATCAAATTTCTGCACATCTAAATAACAAAACTAAAATTATTTCAATCATTTTTTATCATAATACACTGCTCTCTTAAATTGACTGAGCATTTTGGAAATTCAGTCAATGGCTTTCTCAAAACAAGCTATGAATTATTTCATATAAAACAATTTTTATATGGAATAGGAAGCAAAAACCAGCAAAATTGTATTACACTTTTTAAAAAATACCTCAAAGAATGACCCTCTGAAATTAATTATATTACTTACGGTTCACCCTGTATATATATGAATTCTTGCGACCATCTGTGTCTTGTGCGTCCTCTGCTTCTGCTACCTGTTCTCGGGTTCCAAGTCGTCGTAGCGTAGGTCCATCGGTCCTGCTTCATTCTGGGCACATGCCCTCCCCAGTGCCATTTAAGATGTGCTCTGGTGGCTGCATCCTTCACGCCGCATCCATTCCTCAACTCCTTGTTTCGGTTCCTGACGTCCAGTATCCTCCTCTCCATTTTGCGCTGCCATACTTGGATCAAGCTGGTTTGTCATCTCGAAAATCCTTATCTGGCTTCCGTATTTTAGTGCTGGGATGACGCAGGCTTGTAATATTTCAAACCTCGTTCTGGGGATGATTGCTCTGTTCATGAATATAAACTTAAGGCTCCAGAATTTATGAAGTACGACGTTGTAAATAAACCTTAAAAATAATATCAACATAACATGTTTTCAACATTTCTTTGAAGTTTACCGCTCACTGACGGAAAACAATTTTTTGTTGTCAACATATTGGCAACATGAATGTTGCTAACATTTACAAGTGCTTTTTCACGTTGCCAGCAATGTTATGCAGGTGTAATTGCGTCTTTAGGTAGAAACGTGTCTGCTTACTTCATGTGACGAGAATCTGATCTTGTATCCTTATAGTATTTGTTAAAATAAGCATGAAATATAGCTTAAAATAAACCTCTTTAGAGGTATGAATACCTCTGATTGAGATTCTGGCTGATATGTACATCTATTATCAGGCAGTACATCTCACTTGACGATATGTGTCAGAGGAAGAACAATTGTTTGTATGCATCTGAAGTCTGACTAGTGTAAATATAGCTAGTCGGCGATGTATGCAATGGAAAGGGAAAGAAACTGGCCTCCCTACCCCATTATCCCCTGGCCTAGTTGTCTCATAAGTGGTGCCTTCTTGGTATCACTTGTGAGGTTCAGACCTGTCTTCGGACAGTTGACTAAAGAACAACAGAGATATGAAATAGTCTCAAGGTAGTAATAAAGCACTAGGTAATTCTCAGAACAGAAACTTTAGTTAAAAGTGTCGTACAATGCAGAATAACATTGGTTGTTGTAGAGCTGTTCACTTAGCGGAAAATATGTGCAATTTCTGAACGTCTTTCGATAGAGATGAATTGCCATATTTCAGTACACATACCTGCTTAAAGCTATAAAATTAAGTACGTCTATTAGGAGCAGAATTATCCTTTATTCAGCTGCAAGAACGTGTCTGTCAAATCTGTGCCTCAGATTTTCACGTGCTCGTTTATCATTCTTTCGGGAGGATTTATCCAGATTTGTAACATAATTTCTTTGAGTCTTGGCGGCTATGTTTGCCCTTCTCAAATAACACCCGTCGTAAACTTGTCTGCATTGTGTACCGTCGTGTTTGATGGATAATATTTGTACTAGGAGTGTACTATTGTGTTCTTGTGGCGGGACAAAGCCTGCTAACCCAGATAAAGAAATTCTGACTCCATAGTTTCCTTTTAAAAGTTTACCATGTGGGGATTTGAAGTTCTGAGAGGCTTTTGAGAAACAAAGTGAGGCGTTTATACTAGATTCTGTTTCTAAACACAAGTTCCAGTTTTAGAAAACATCGCATAAATAACTGACAAAAATAAAACTTCCAAAATAACATTCATCATCAATTATAATATTGTAATATCGTGACTATTGATGCTATCATCACCTCATTTAATTTATAATTCAACTTCATTTCTCATTTTTTAAATATATTTCGTGCCATGTCATCTCATATCAACTCTCTAATCTCATATCGCATCTAAAATATAGCTTAAATTCATACGTAATCTCATATTTCATCTTTTAATTATCTTATCTCACATCACTCCAATAATCACCTTTCATTTAATACCTAATCTAATATTCAATCTCATCTCATATATCGTATCATATATCATATCATATATCATATCATATCATATCATATCATATCATAGATCGTATCATATGTCATATCATATCATAGATTATAGATCATAGATCATAATCATAGATCATAGATCATAATCATAGATCATAGATCATACAGTATATTTAACTTTATTTCAATCGGTAATTATGTATGGAATTATAGGATGGGGTAGCTCATTTAAATCCAATTTTAATCCACTTTATTTATTACAGAAGAAAATAATTAAAATATGTCTTCATAAACCTATTGATTTTCCACCTCAAAATTTGTTTCTAGACTTTAATGTACTTAACGTAAGACAAATTTATTATATTGTATTAATAAAATGCATACATAAAAATCGAAATAATTTTGAATTGTATTCTCATAGTTATGAAACAAAAGGTATGAATTATTTAAGATTGTTTGAACCAAAATGCAACACTGTTACAGTATTTAATCATTGTAGTAATTTAGGCCCAAGAATATATAACAAATTTATATTTAAATATCCGAATCTTGTCAATTCGAATAGTTCTAGTATTAAATTTAAAAAGTTATGTATGGATTTTATAAAAATTGAAAAATTGTAAATTTAAATTTATACACTATAATTGAAAATTGTATTGTATAATTATTAATTTCAATTCAGGAATCCGCCCCTGAGCACGAGTTCTACTCTTTCAGGGGCGAGCTAAAGTTTCTCTGCATATTTTATATTTTATGTTACAATTATTAGGAAAATAATAAATAAATAAATAAATCATATCATATATCATATCATATCATATTTTTTTGCTTGGTTATTTAAAGAAGCTGTACAACTACGAAGTTATTTAGCGTCGATGGAATTGGTGATAGCAAGATGATATTTGGCGAGATGAGGCCGAGGATTCGCCATAGATTACCTCACATTTGCCTTATGGTTGGGGAAAACCTCAGAAAAACCCCAACCTGGTATTCAATCCAAGCGGGAATCGAACCCGCGCCCGAACGTATATCATATGTCTTATCATATATCATCATATTTATATCATATATCATATATCACATCATATATCATATATCACATCATATATCATATATCACATCATGTATCATATCATATCATATATCATATCATATCTCATATATATATCTCATCTCATCTCATCTCATCTCATCTCATCTCATCTCATCTCATCTCATCTCATCTCATCTCATCTCATCTCATCTCATCTCATCTCATCTCATTAGATATAATTTATCTATTATCTCCCATCTAAAACTAACTTGTCCACCGCTGTAGATTAATAGTTAGTATATATCTGATCGTGGAACGAGCGAGCCCTGGTTCAAATGCTGGTTATGAAAAGTTACCTGGTTGAGGTTTTTTCCGGATTTTCCCTCAAAACATTAAGAATAAATGCAGGGTAACTTTCGACTCCGGAGCCTAGGCTCATTTCGCTGGCATTATAATCTTCATCTCACTCAGACGCTAGATAACCATCGCAGTTGATAAAGTGTCGTAAAATAAACCATTTAAAAAATATTATCTTAGGCACACCATTCTAAAGGCAAAATGTGATCACTGCGATAGCTCTAAACCGATCCGAGCAAATGTAACTTTTCGTTCTGAAAAAGAATTTTACAAAGTTACATTTGTTCGGATCAAATTCCTGCACACTCAAAGGACAAAACTAAAATTCTTTCAATCATTTATTATAACACACTGCTCTCTTAAATTAACTGATCATATTGGGAATTAATTCAATGGCTTTCCAGAAACACGCTGTGAAATGTTTCGTATAAAACAATTTTTATCTGGAAAAGGAAGCAAAAACGATCAAAATTGTATTACACTTTTTTTGTTTGAAATCTTTCGAAGAATAACCTCCTGAAATGAATGGCACTACTTACGGTTCATCCCGTATAACCGACCGATGATTTTCTCAGACATTTTCTCGTGAAATCATCATGTAGCCCAGTGGTATCACCATTATGTTGCACTACGAGGAAAAACATTCATTTCTTTAGTACAGGGTAAATTTATCTGTGCACTTCTAAATCAAAAAGCGTATATGTGAGACATACCAAAGGGCAAACTGCAATTTAATTGCTTATTAAAGCTATAAATTATCACATTTTGTATCCATAATTTAAGAATGAATTTGCTATCTGCGAGTTAAGGATTGTTACAAATTGATTATTGCGCTCATATAAAATCTTCTTTCCACAAGGAAGTAACCAGTTTAAACTGAATGAATCATGCTGTAATTGAGACGTAAGGGTACTTGTTTGAGAGTTAAATCTTAGTTACACAAGGGTTAATAGAGTTAAATATTCATGATGAAGGCTTCCCTTGCAAGGAATTGTTATAAAATAAAGAAGGGCGTCTGTCTGTCTCAGAGCGCGGCTTCTAATTACACCAGACGGTCTTGGTTATGTGGTATTTGTCGTCACGTCTCATTGAAAGCTCCGTTAGCGTTCAAGCTTTTCTCTTAAGACAGTCCTCATGCTAACTCCAAGTCAAATGAGTCTCATTTCTCGTCCTTGTTTATAGACTTGTTTTAATTCTTGTCTTTCCTCTCTTTTCAATAATTTATTCTTTTACTGTCCATGGCTGTGTAGCTTTATATTATATATAGTGTATTTTTTTTCTCTGTTTTTCTATATTATTGTATTTGTATTCCTGCTGTTGTGGAAGAGAAGGCCTGATGGCCTTAACTACACCAAAATAAATCTATACTAATAATAAATCTGTAGCCGAAATTTTTCTGGTAATTTTCGATTTTCCAAAAATAATTGGTCCTAACATATATAATTAACCACCCTGAAACCGAAAATCGCATTTTTGAAATTTTTGTTTGTATGTCTGTCTGTATGTTTGTTACCTTTTCACGCGATAATGGCTGAACCGATTTATATGAAAATTGGAATATAAATTAAGTTCGTTGTAACTTAGATTTTAGGCTATATGGCATTCAAAATACTTTATTTAAAAGGGAGGTTATAAGGGGGCCTGAATTAAATAAATCGAAATATCTCGCTTATTATTGATTTTTGTGAAAAATGTTACATAACAAAAGTTTCTTTAAAAATGATTTCCGATAAGTTTTATTCTATGCAAAATTTGGTAGGTCTGATAGACTTTTAAAATAATAATACAATACGTTTTCACCGCCGCCTCAGATTGTAGCGTTGTTGTTCCTGCAGTAATTCCCATGTGCAAAATATAAAATTTTTGAGTAGGAAGAAAAAACACATTTATTCATTCCATGGCAATGGTACGTAGGAGATCGTGAATTCTTACATTTTCGAAAGAAAGAAATATAATTACATATCACTGTTTCTGCTGTATCACTATTTAAGTTATTTGAAGGTTTCAGAACCATAGTGGGCCAAGCTCCATTTACTGAAGGCGTAGAAAACAAGGGTTAAAATTAGGTTATTATCATAATTCAATGGAACCATATAGCAAGTAATATAAAGTATACACAATAAAACTAAATGATATGTCAATCTTCATTAAACTATAGTTGCGTGTAATAACAAATAACAAACATGTTAAAGGAATTGTCATTGCACCAAATGAGTGGTCTCTGGACCAAAATGGTCGCAATTTAATTATTTAAATACAATTTAAATTAAGTAACATATTAAACGATTTATCCTTCTAACAAACACGAATGTTCCCTGGATCAAACGTCCTATTTTAATTACGTAATTACTTTATATTTATTTCTAACAGGTGCAGCGGAGCGCACGGGTACGGCTAGTAAATAAATAAATAAATTAATAAATAAATGAATGAATAAATAAATAAATAAAAATAAGTAAATGAATAAACAAATTAGTGAGTGAGTGAATAAATACATAAATAAATAAATACGTACATAAATACATAAATAAATAAATAAATAAATAAATGAGTGAATAAATGAATAAATTAATTTTTTTAATAACCCAGGTTCTGTTGCTATTCATATTGTCCTCACCTCTCCTTTACTGTTTTCCCCTTTTTCCATTTTTGCTCCCTTGACCTTATTTTTTATTAATTTTCCCCGCCTTCTCATCCTTCTCACAAGCAAACATTCTCACAAGCAAACATTCTCATGGGGGCAGATAAAAAAGTTACTTTTTTTCTTCCACTATGTTAATAATGTCAAAACAAGTGCTTATACAAATTTTGGCCACTCGACCGCAATTACGAGGGCCGTAAAAACAAATTTCCCTGGGGACGTTTACAGAAATGAAACACATTTTCATGGAAATATTTATAGGAACAGATGCAGCAATTGTTGAGCTATTTTTCAGCATATTCCCCACCGGAATTGAAACATTTGTCATACAGTGGGGTCAACTTTTGTATGCCTGTGTCGTAAAGTCTACCGCCTAGGATCGGAACCGGTGTGTGGCAGTCCTCTGCACATCTCTGTTGATCCCATAGATAAGAAAATTGCTGGGAAAATAAAAGAATTCGTAATCACAATGCGCCTCTTCCTAAATATATAGTCCGTAATTTTAGCCTAGTGAGGACATTGGGTGATAAGAATAAAAATGAGTAGGCCTATATAGTATATACTAGGAAATTTTATATAAATAACTGCTCCCGTAAATGTATAATTTATTTGTTATAGTACACAATTTATTTATTGTATTATATCCAATATGCTGTAGTAAAACTCATCACCTAGTATGAAACAACTATTATTACAAATACCCACAGAACTAAATATTACAAACTGGAACATTATTTTAACGTCCAAAATACCACAGTTACTTCACATACTTTATACGTACCTTTTTTTTTTTTCGTTAATAACTCTATAGCATCTATTAGTGCTTTTTGGTTGTGCTAACAGATGTAGTTACTTGTCAACAATGTGACTCTGAAACGTGTGTTCAGGTTACTGCCCAGCGACAGTCCCGATGTATTTTATATTTTTGATGATTGGCTAATTAATATTAATCCGGCACACAATCACATTCACATTCACACAAATTTCCAGACTCTAGACACCCAGGTAATTGTTCTTCTTCGAGAAAAAATTCACAGAGAGCCGAGCCCGGGAATCGAACACGGGACCTCCAGATCTGGAAGCTAACCAACAGACCACGGAAGCAGTCTAGTTATATGTACCTGTTCAAAATTGCCATTGTTCTAATAGATACGTGTGTACATGTTCCAAGATACCACTGTACAACTGCATAGTTACTATTTTACTAGTCGGTTAAGACGCTTGCCTTCCGGTCTGAAGTTGCGCTCGGGCGCGGGTTCGACCCCCGCTTGGACTGATTACCTGGTTGGGTTTTTTCCGAGGCTTTCCCCAACCGTAAGGTAAATACCAGGTAATCTATGGCGAATCCTCGGCCTCATCTCGCTATCACCAATCTCATCGACGCTAAATAACCTAGTAGTTGATACAGAGTCGTTAAATAACCAACTAAAAAAATATATTTTTTTTACTGTTATTTGAAACCTAGTATTTTTAAGGGATTGGAACACTTGGAACTGCTATCAGAAAACAACTTTTTCCGTTTCTATTTGGAAACTTTATTTTCAAATTTCCATTATTGATCAGTTATATTTTCCCCATCGTTCAGTTAATCTTTGATCATAGAAATAGCAACGAAGAAAAAATTTGTTGGGGTCTGGCAAGCCCAAGTGCAAGCCGGGTCTCGCGTGGAATTCGGGATACAACATTCAGAGCAGTTGGCCCCCTCGTCCGCAGACTACGGGAGACAATGCTCGAAATTACGGCAATCAGATCACCGTAATCGTCGACCCCTAGTATCTCACGCTACATCGGAGACCACCCCGACATTTACTGTATACACAATTTCGTGTTTATATAGTAAATGTTAGGCTACGAGTACTATTCGCAAGAGATGAAAATTATAGAAATGTTGCAAATTGTTTCTTTTATAGACAGTATATATCTATCATATGCTTACTAAGATGTATATTTCTCCATCAAATGAGACCGATTTAAAAGATCTAACCATACTAAAACGTACTAACCGTCGACCCCAAGTATCTCACACTTTACGGATACCACCTCAACAATTACTGTATAGACACAATCTCGTGTATATATAGTAAAAGTTAGGCTACGAGTGTATATGCAAGAGATAAAAATTATACAATTGTTGCACATTTTTCTTTTAAATATAGTATATCTCTTTCATACGCTTATTAATCTTGTATATGTCTCCATCAAATGAGACTAATTTAAATGATCTAACCATACTCCTACCGGTATAATCAAATGTTGGAGACACTAATAACTCCATCTGTTAGCACAACCATAAAGCATCTAATAGATGCTATAGAGTTATCAACAACGAAAAAAAAAAAATGTTGGAGATACTGAACTTCGTACCCAGGAATTCCAGCGAAAACACAAATAAGTCAGCCAGCATGCCATGGCATAGATAGAGTTATGAGTACAGTAACATATACCTCAACCGTTTTGGCAGGTAACTTTCACAATAGCGATAACGGCCATACCATGTTGAAAATATCAGTTTTCTTCCGATCATCGAAGTCAAGCAACGTTGGGCTTGGTCAGTACTTGGATGGGTGAACTTGGGAAGACCACGTGCGTGCCGTTGGAATAATTTTTAATCCGAATCACATAAGTACAGAGGATGGGCATTGCACACACACACACACACACACACACACATACAAAACACACACACATACACACTTTCACAATAACCGAAATAATTAGAGGTAGTAATGTTGTAGCCTTCACGGTTTCACCTATGGAATCTCCGACGAACTTGTTTCCTGAGTTCGAGGGACGAAAAATTATAGTTTGTAGTAATCTGAACCCAGGGAGGACATTATTTTCTGAGTTCGAGCCCCGTAACTGTATAATTCGCTGTTACAGATATAACATATTGCTGAAAAAAAATAAAAAATAATAATAAAAACTTGTATACACAATATAGATCTTCGGTTAAGATTTACCGAAAGTGAAAAAATCCTATCCCTGGTAGAGAGATCTAGATAAAATTGGCTCATTTTCCATTTACATTATACAACTTAGCTTCATCGGCAAAGACGCTTGCGTTCTAATCCGGAATTGCACTCGGGCGTGGGTTAGATTTCAGCTTGGGTTGATTATTTGGTTAGATTATTTCCGAGGTTCTTTCCAACAGTAAGGCGAATGTCAGGTAATGTATGGCGAATTCTCGGCCTCATTTCGCCAAATACTATTTCGCTATCACCAATTCCATCGACCATAAATAACTTAGTAGTTTATATGCTTACAAATGACTTTTAAGGAACCCACAGGTTCATTGCTGACCTCACATAATCCCGCCATCGGTCCCTATCCTGTGCAAGATTAATCCAGTTTCTATAATCATATCTCATCTCCCTCAAATCCACTTTAATATTATCCTCCCATCTACGTCTCGGCCTCCCCAAAGGTTTTTTTCCCTCCGGTCTCCCAACTAACACTCTATAGCCTATGCATTTCTGGATTCGCCCATACGTACTACATGCCCTGCCCATCTCAAACGTCTAGATTTAATGTTCCTAATTATGTGAGGTGAAGAATACAATGCGTGTAGTTCTGCGTTGTGTAACTTTCTCCATTCTCCTGTAACGTCATTCTTCTTAGCCCCAAATATTTTCCTAAGAACCTTATTCTCTAACATCCTTAACCTCTGTTCCTCTCTCAAAGTGAGAGTCCAAGTTTCACAACCATACAGAACAACCGGTAATATAACTGTTTTATAAATTCTAACTTTCAGATTTTTTGACAGCAGACTAGATGACAAGAGCTTCTCAACCGAATAATAACACGCATTTCCCATATTTATTCCGAGTTTAATTTCCTCCCGAGTGTCATTTATATTTGTTACTGTTGTTCCAAGATATTTGAATTTTTCTTCCTCGCCGAAGGATAAATCTCCAACTTTTGTTTCCATTTCGTACAATATTCTGGTCACGAGACATAATCATATACTTTGTCTTTTCGGGATTTACTTCCAAACCTTTCGCTTTACTTGCTTCAATTAAAATTTCCGCATTTTCCATAATCGTTTGTGGATTTCTCCTAACATATTCATGTCATCCGCATAGGCAAGCAGCTGATGTAACCCGTTCAATTCCGAAAACCCTGTCTGTTATTCTGAAGTTTCCTAATGGCATATTCTAGAGCGAAGTTAAAAAAGTAAAGGTGATAGTGCATCTCCTTGCTTTAACCCGCAGTGAATTTTAAAAGCATCAGACAGAAGCTGTCCTATACGGACTCTGCTGTAAGTTTCATTGAGACACATTTTAATTAATCGAACTAGTTTCTTGAGAATACCAAATTCAATAAGATACTACAAGTAGCCTGGGAAAATCACAACTAATATTAACAAATTAAAAACAGTTTTTATTTTTTATTTTTATTATTTTAGAAACGGTAGAGATTTCTATTTTTGTGAATTACCGGTATGTATAATCTGTGTACAGGTAATCAGAATCTTAAATTTTATTTCAGAATAAATAGGTGTGTTTCGTGAACAATGTAATTTTTTATGTAATTTTCAAGTCTTTCTATCAAAACCGAAATGTCCCCGAACACGAGCTTTGCTCTTTCGGGGTATCTTCATTTAGCGTTTATATATATATATATATATATATATATATATATATATATATATATATATATATGTATGTTATTATTAAATAAATCTAAATCTAAAATCTAAATCTAAAAACCAAGCTGGGAAAACCAATACTAACTTGAAGGTACTACATTTAATCTTCATGTCTACTACTACTACTCTCTACTACTATTATACTATTCTACTACCATGCTATTACTACTACTACTATTATACTATTACTACTACTACTCCTACTACTACTACTACTACTACTATACTGTACTATTATGCTATTCTACTACCACATTATTACTACTACTACTACTACTACTACTACTACTACCACTACCATTACCACTACCACTACCACCAATACTACTACACTGTACTACTATTATACTACTCTACTACCATACATTACTACTACTACTTTTACTATCACTACTACCAATACTACTACACTGTACTACTATTATACTATTCTACTACCATGCTATTACTACTACTACTACTATTATACTATTCTACTACCATGCTATTACTACTACTACTACTATTATACTATAACTACTACTACTACTCCTACTACTACTACTACACTGTACTATTATACTATTCTACTACAACATTATTATTACTACTACTACTACTATTACCACCACTACTACAACAATGTACTACTATTATACTACTACTACTACCACTACCATTACCACTACCACTACCACCAATACTACTACACTGTACTACTATTATACTACTCCACTACCATACATTACTACTACTACTACTTTTACTACCACTACTACCAATACTACTACACTGTACTACTATTATACTATTCTACTACCATGCTATTACTACTACTACTACTACTACTACTACTTCTACTACTACTACTACTACTACTACTACTCCTACTACCACTACTACTACCATGCTATTACTACTACTACTATTATACTATAACTACTACTACTCCTACTACTACTACTACTACTACTACTACCATGCTATTACTACTACTACTACTACTACTACTATTATACTATAACTACTACTACTCCTACTACTACTACTACTACTACTACTACTACTAATACACTTTACTATTATACTATTCTACTACCACATTATTATTACTACTACTATTACCACCACTACTACTACAATGTACTACTATTATACTACTACTACCACTACCATTACCACTACCACCAATACTACTACACTGTACTACTATTATACTACTCTACAACCATACATTACTACTACTACTTTTACTACCACTACTACCAATACTACTACACTGTACTAATATACTATTCTACTACCACATTATTATTACTACTACTACTATTACCACCACTACTACTACAATGTACTACTATTATACTACTGCTACTACTACTACTACTACTACCACTACCAGCACCACCAATACTACTACACTGTACTACTATTATACTACTCTACTACCATACATTACTACTACTACTTTTACTACCACTACTACCAATAGTACTACACTGTACTACTATTATACTACTCTACTACCATACATTACTACTACTACTTTTACTACCACTACTACCAATACTACTACACTGTACTACTATTATACTATTCTACTACCATGCTATTACTACTACTACTACTACTACTACTACTACTACTACTACTTGTACTACTACTACGACTATTATACTATTACTACTACTACTGCTGCTGCTGTTGCTACTACTACTACAACACTGTACTATTATACTATTCTACTACTACATTATTATTACTACTACTACTACTATTACTGCCACTACTACTACAATGTACTACTATACTACTACTACTACTACCACCACTACCATTACCACCACTATTACCACCAATACTACTACACTGTACTACTATTATACTACTCTACTACCATACATTACTATTACTACTTTTACTACCACTACTACTACTCTATACTACTATTATATTATTCTACTACCATGCTATTACTACTACTACTATTATACTATTACTACTACTACAACACTACTATTATACTATTCTACTGCCACATTATTATTACTACTACTACTACTACTACTACTACTACTACTACTACTACTACTACTACCACTACCTACTACAATGTACTACAGTTATACTACTACTACTACTACTATTACCACTACCACCACCACTACCATTACCACTACCACCAATACTACTACACTGTACTATTATTATACTACTCTATTACCATACATTACTACTACTACTTTTACTACTGAATTCACCTAAATGCTTACTGTGCACCAGAGAAGAGGACATGGAGATGGGGCACGTGGCTAATTGTGAAACTCTTAGGACATTTGTGGACCTTCCATCAAAATATTGGGAAGCAAGAAGGATGATGACTTCATTGTTAAATCCAGAGCATTAGATACACACACACACACTTTTACTACCACTACTACCAATACTACTACACTGTACTAATGTTATACTATTCTACTACCATAATACTAGTACTACTACTACTACTACTACTACTACTATATTACGACTTTCCAGTACAGTATACGTAGTATATTATACTATACTATAATATACTACTTCCAGTACTTGATTGTGTTCAGAAATGGACTTTGGTTATTTCACTGTGTGCTAGTACTAAACAGTTCCAAAGTTTCGGAACTGCATAAACTCATAAAGGTTCCATTTTCAGGATAGTAAACTACTATATGTCTGAAGGGTTGCCTACTCTAATGGGGCCCGTATGTCTGCCTACTTAAAGCAATTGGAGAACTTTTAGGTCTCGCTACTGTGTGATATTTTCCTGACGGTAGTGTGTGTCTGTAGATACAAAACGTTGGAGATAAAGTCTTAGCACAAGATATAATACACAAGACTATTCCTCTGAACTACCATGCTGCTATTGCTCTTCTGTTCCCTCTTATTTCTTCCTGCTCTTTCTTTCCACTCAATTCTTATTTATTCTATTCACGCATTTCCTCCTTATACGGTACTTTTTTCCTGTTATATTTATCTGTGAATTTCTCTTTTCCCTCTCTACGGTTGCTTCTAAGCTTTCTATTATTATTATTTACTTTTTTCTCCTTTGTCTTTTTCGTTTTGCATTTATTCTTTCTCTCCCCCATTTCCCCCACTTCACTGTCATCTTTAATTTCTCTTTTTTATTATTCTACTTCACTGTTCTGTTTCTTCTTTGTGTCCTTTACCTCATACATATATTCTACCGTTTATTCTGTACCTTTATGTTCTCCTTTCTCTTATTCTTCTCCCCTCCTTTCGTCTTCCCCTCGATACCATCCACTTTCAAGTACAAAACTAACACAATGCCAGACTTTTTTCGATTATAAAATATGAAATTACTTTTCGTTGTAGCCTTTGTGCAGGCAAATTAGCCTCGTATGGGTGGCGTCACCGGTAAGACCTCTGCCCCATTTAATAGCTGTGAAATTTTTGTGCAGTTCCGTAGTAAACATAATTCGGCGTTGAAATCACAGAGGCGTGATATTTTGCTGACCTTGGTGCCAGACGTGCTGTACTGATGCCGGAACCGGAATATGGAATTTCGCCGTATCGATACCGTTGTTCGGTGGTCACTATCACGTTCTTCCAATTTGGCAATTAGGAAGCTTCGACTAATATTTCGTGTCTCGATATTTGGCTATAATGACGTCGATCCTACCGGTTTGACACAACGAGCCCAGGGTCATCACTTCGGCAGGTTTTGAAGCGGGGATGTGCAGCTGTGGGGCCGTGAGGGCATCGCTTGGTTAATAGGCCGGCAAATTGGTGCGCTCCTGGCGGAATACCAGGAATCTCGAGGAAGGGTAACACGTTACTTGTTTCTTTTAAGCTTCCTCCCTCAAAATGACGGTTTGCTATTGTTCCACACACCAGATATTTTCAGTTCATTTTAATCTCTCGTTGTAGACCACTACGGATATAACGAATATTAATTAAGCATGGATATTGGAATATTACTGATATCTTCTTAAATTTTAATCTGACAAAAAAAAAAAAAAGATTTATACAGGGTGCAGCAGAATGATCTCCCCAATTAGAAATATAAATAAGATAATAATAATAATACTGTAATAATAATACTAATAATAATAATAATAATAATGTTTTATTTTCGCTGGCAGAGTTAAGGCCATAAGGTCTTCTCTTCCACTCAACCAGCCTTAATCAATACATACTTACTTACTTACTGGCTTTTAAGGAACCCGGAGGTTCATTGCCGCCCTCACATAAGCCCGCCATTGGTCCCTATCCTGAGCAAGATTAATCCAGTCTCTACCATCATATCCCACCTCCCTCAAATCCATTTTAATATTATCTTCCCACCTACGTTTCGGTCTCCCCAAAGGTCTTTTTCCCTCCGGCCTCCCAACTAACACTCTATATGCATTTCTGGAACCGCCCATACGTGCTACATGTCCTGCCCATCTCAAACGTCTGGATTTTATGTTCCTAATTATGTCAGGTGAAGTATACAATGCGTGCAGCTCTGCGTTGTGTAACTTTCTCCATTCTCCTGTAACTTCATCCCTCTTAGTCCCAAATATTTTCCTAAGAACCTTATTCTCAAATACCCTTAATCTCTGTTCCTCTCTCAAAGTGAGAGTCCAAGTTTCACAACCATACAGAACAACCGGTAATATAACTGTTTTATAAATTCTAACTTTCAGATTTTTTGACAGAGGACTAATCAATACAATACATATTTAAATTACGAATATTTACACTACACTTAAAAGGTTCTCCAGCAATATTCTTCAGTTAAGTTTTAACGACTAGTAGACTACATATTAATTTAAATTTAGATAAACCTATAAGGTAAAGTAGCAACTTAATTTATGAGCTAATTTAATTCAATCAATTATAATTCATTTGAGATTTGAGATAGCTAGTAAAATGATGAAAATTAATTTGATATAAGCTTACTAGAACTATGTTACAGGGAGAAAAAAAATATATATATATAAATCTAAAATATATTTCTATAATGAGAATATTAATGTAATTGCCATTAGAGGTTTTGTAAATCTATTTAGAGAAATTAATGATGATAATAATAAGAATGGACAGATGTTAGTTTCATTATATGTAATAAATATTAATCAGCAATTAATTTGTTAAGAAAGAAATTATGTAATTTTGACCTAAATGAAGTTATTGTCCAACAACCCCTTACATCACTCGGAAGCGAGTTCCAATTTCTAGCAACTGAAACTATAAGATGAAGAATATAAAGATGTCTTGTGGTAGGGCATAATGAGCAAATAGTTATGATGAGACCTGGTACTTAGCTGATGATATGCGGATAAATTTTGAAAACGAGAAGCCAAATAGATTATGGTAGCGGTGCGCAGAATTTGAAATAAGCGAACAAGAGAATACAGGGCTCGTCGATCGCTTAGCCTCAGCCAAGACAGAGTTTGGAAAGACGGGGAAACATGATCATACTTACGAATATTACAAATATAATGGACGCACGCATTATGCACACGTTGTAGCCTGCTGCTCAAATTTGCATTTAGATAGATCCTATTCAAAATTTTAATTTATCGTCTTACAGAAGAATGTTTGCCATTTTGACATCACTGAAGATAATATCGTCCAAATGCTTGCTCTCACTAGCTATACACTCCTCAAACAGTGACTGTGCGTCCTTCTTCCCCCCCCCCCAAATGGCTCTATTATACCAAACAGTAACACGCTCGCTGTGGAGAGGTCGCTGATACATTTCTCGAGGGTTTTCTGGGTACCAATATGGAATGTCTTAATTGTTGACACAACCCGACAAATAAAAATGATGAAAGATGAGTGGAACGGAGAAAAATTCTCTCCGGCACCGGGATTTGAACCCGGGTTTTCAGTTCTAGGTGCTGACGCTCTATCCACTAGGCCACACTGGATTCCCATCCCGATGTCGGATTGAATCCTCTCAGTTTAAGTTCCACCTCTTGGGTTCCCTCTAGTGGCCTACCCTCATGCACTGCGTCATAGATGTATGACAGTGGCACAATGTCCACACATGTGCAGAGATGCACCCGTTACGAGTGACTATATGGCCGGGATCCGACGGAATAAGCGCCATCTTAAATCACTAAGGGCCGTATTCATAGACATTCTTAGCGCGGGCTTCCGGTGGATGATCAGCGAACTAAAGTTTTCCGTATTCATAAACCAGTGTTAGCGATATATGATATGATATGAATCCTGTACAAGTAACCAGTCGATAGGCGGGGCTAGTTTAGCACGCTCGTAGCGCGGACTAGCGAAATGTCTATGAATAGCACCCTAAGTGATTATTTTTCGCATATTTCGGATCCCGGTCCGGCCCGATATTTTGACTGCTTGAAATTTCATTATCGTATTCTATCGTACGTATCATAATGAAATGAATAAACAGCTACAACAATGGACAGTTTTATGCCATAATCGATTGTTGGCATTCTTCCTGTCAGTATTTCATTAGTCATCAGTAGAATTACAAATGTCTGTTCGCATTCTGCAAAATGACTTTTTTTTCTCTTTGTACGGAGGAGGGACCCGAAGGCTTACACTGCAGTCTTAGACTTGTTGTGTTTACCACTCCTGTTCTTATGAATGATTGGGTAGCTGAACGGCCGCGCTCTTGTACAAGTACAGCACGCCGCATCGTGAAATTAACCCGGGCTATTGTAGGGATGAGGATGATGATGATGATGATGATGATATGTGAATTAATGATGGCGAAATGAGTCCGAGATCCAACGCCGAAAATTAACTAGCAATTCCGCTTCAATTTGTTGAAGGAAACTCTCGGAAAAAACCCTAACCAAGTAATTTGTCCCAACCAGGATTTGAACCCGGGTCCGCTAGTTTCATAGCCAGACGTGCTGACCATTGCTCCACAGCGGTGGACGCAAAATGACTTACGTGGAAATTGTGGAACCGTATGTGAGAACAGGTTCGATTAAGGAAACCCACGAAATTATCAGGACAAGTTTCCGAATAGGGGACAACCGGCAAAGAGAGCAATAACAAGTGGTACGATACGGGATCTGTGCAAGTGTATCTGAATACGTTTAGACGTGCACAGCTGTGTACTGATGCTGCAGGGAGCCACTTTCAACATCTTCTATAAAAGGCGAGTCCTTTTCAGCACTTCGGTTCTGTAATTTTTTTCTGTATTTACTCTATACTTGTCCCGCGCCGTGGCATCGTGGTCTAAGGCATCCTGCCTAGGACTCGCGTTACGGAATGCACGCTGATTCGAGTCCTCATGGGAGAAGAAATTTCCATATGAAATTTCGGCCAGTGTATGGGACCGGTGCCCACCCAGCATCATGATGAACTTTGAGAACTACGATAGGCAGCGAAAATCCGGTTTCGAAAACCAGCCATAACGGCTGGGGGATCATCGTGTTAACCACACGACACCTCCATTCTGGTTGGATGATCGTCCACCTCTGCTTCGGCATGTGGACGTGAGGCCAGCAGCCGGCTGGTTGGTCTTTGCCCTTCATGGGCTGTAGCACCACGAACTTACTTTTATTTTACTCTATACTTACACGGACTACTTTTATCTGCGCCATTCTGTAGGCCTATAATGTTATTCAACGATAACGTAGGAACTGTGATTCCTCTGTTTCATCCTTCTGCCCCTCATCCTCTTCTTCTTCTTTAAGAAATGCATACAAAATTGAATGGTGTGAAGTATAAACCCCAACTCATGTAGAACAGATGTTTTGCATAGTCGGTGAGTCGTCTTTACTTTTTTGATTAGCCTATACACAGTAAGTATGAAAAGAAAGTGTTATGGTGCTACAGAAGATATATTTTCATGATTTTGACGGATACACACGTTTTCAGAATGTCTGGATTCTGGTTATTCATTGCTCTGTCTGTCTGTGTACAACCATTTCCCCTGAAGTGATTGTTGGATTTTGTTCCACATTCAGTATTTCCTAGTCAATTTATCCGGAAATGAACGTAAAATTTAATAATTGTTAGTAATAATGGATCTTTATTTGAAATCTGAAACTAAAACGTGTTGAACGCGGCATTTGAAGATTTTTTTATTTCTGCCCCCCCCCCCCCCGTAGAATGAATGCTGTCATGTAAAGTGTATGTAGATGGCTAAAAGAAACCTTTAAATTATCAGCCTTCTGGAACACATTCTATTTTAAGATTCTTAAAAAATGGTGTGAAATCACTGCGATCGAATAGGACTATTTGATTTGATCCAGAATCTAAATCGGAAGGTGGTGGTGATGTTGATGAATAAGATAAAGAGATAAATGAAATCAGGTACCCAGACTGTTTTATTTCGGAGAAATTTATTATATACAGAATGTTATTTAAAGAAAAACTGATTTGCTATGAAAAGTTTTTCTGGATCTTAGCAAATAGTTTTATTCCGTTGTTAATGTTGTTTTCTGTATTGTCTCAGGTGTGTGCCTGGTGTTACATTGATCACATATTATGGAGCGTTCACCATCACATGTCTGTTTTATGATAAATTGGAATTCGGTGAATAAGGTCAAACTCTGACGGAAAGAAAGGAGAAGAATTTTCCTATATTTTGGTGCACTTTTCTGAAAACCATACAGTATTGAAGCTTAACAAAGGCTCGTGTTTTAAACGGGGTTTTAAGAAAAATGTGAAATAATTCAAATCATGGAAATATTATTATTATTATTATTATTATTATTATTATTATTATTATTGTTGTTGTTGTTGTTGTTGTTGTTGTTGTTGTTGTTGTTGTTGTTGTTGTTGTATAAAATTGTCATAAAGTTAAACATATTTTGAAAAAAGTGTTCGACGAAAAAAAAATTTCAAATTTGCATATCAATAAATTAATATTATGTAGTAATAACACATGTAAAAATTAAGACATTAAACAAACACCAGCTCTAACAGTTTTTGAAGTAGCTAACCTGAACTTAGGGAGGTTACGTATTTCCACATACATTTTTCTCAACATTTACCATATAAAAGGAATCTGCAGTGCTTGTCATAGGTTCTAGGCCTAAATGTTTTTCTAAAATTTTACTTAACATTTGTTGTAGTTTTATTGAAATAATGCGAGATATAACAGTTCTAAACTCAACACCGGTACAGCAAATTATACAGTGGATTACTCAGTTTACAATTTCGTTCCTTGAAATTATTGCTTATAAGAACAGCGAGTGTGTAAAGTACATACTGTATGATTAAAATGGTATTATTCTATGTTTGATAGAAGCTGAGAAAATGTGTTATAATTTAACATTAGAAGAAGGATATTGCATTCTGAAGCCCTTTAAGACATTTTATATCATAGGTTGTCCAGACTCTCCTTAATAAGCTTCCTTAATTGTTTTTAGATTCTGTGATTCATATTTACAGAAGATATCACAAGAATTTGCTGTATGGTATCCCAGTTGCACATATGCTGGCCACGAAGGGAAGAGATTGAACTGTTGGCTTGCGTGAAAATAAAGTGCGTTATTAAAATAATAACTGAAATTATATGCTTCTTAGGCATGTAAATATAAGCGTTTTGGCCTCTTAAATCACTGGAGATATGTTTGTATTTCTCGCTACGGTGTGGGATGTGTTACCATGGCAACTCGTGTGAGGCAGCCTCCAGTAACAGCTGACTACCAGCTACTACGCTCGCACGCACGCGAATATAATGTCAGATGTTCTTTTATTTTCGTATGCCGCACACGACGCCAAAGAGAAGAAGAAAAAAACCTGTTTCCTCGAAGATTTTTCAATTGTTAACTTCCTATACTGAAAGATCTACTACTAGCGTTGGAAATATGAGTTTTCTTCCATATTTATTACTGTATTACACTGTAAAGTTGTCAAACAACAAAACAAAAAACGATTGTGAGTGTGTTCCTTCGCTTTATTTTTTGCTCTTTTTTAATAAAGATCTTGTTTCCATAGTAACGTGGAAGTACAGTTCGGTTAGCAGATTTGCATTTTACGAATACTTCTTTACTGAATTGAATGATTTTCTTGTTGCTTCAGCCTTCATTTTACAACAAGAATAGTTTTTGTGTTAAAGATAATAAAGCTGGTTTATTGAACAGTGCGTGAAATGAATAAATATCTATTATAATCATTCAGTATGTTCTTGTTTTTGTGACTGTATACAGACGGTTGGGAAACCCAGAAGCCTTAAAGAAAATAAAAAGCAAAACAAAACCAATTAATGGTATTTATAAGCGTAAATATGTGTAATTTGCATCCTAATCTACATATAAGACGTTTATACTAAATACTTCCTTCTTGGTTAATATTCTTAAATAGAGGACCAAACAGATTGTAAAATAAAATAGTCTGTAAGGACCAGTACCAAAATACTTTTAATTTCTGTGTCTTTTTAAAGGCAGCGTGGATCTCATAACTTTCGGACCTCTTATATTTTCCACTTACAGTAGATCAATGCATTATAGATCTAATATACTGCTTCTATAAATACTTAAATATTGAAAGGAAGTTGAAAAATTATAACAGATGAAGTAGATATTGCTGAAAAAATATGTAAATATAATAAAACAATGGTAATCATTAATAAAATCATGAAAACTTCACTAATACAAAGATACACAAGAATAGGCTTGTACAAAACCTTAGCACAGCCAGTATTAAGCTATGGTAGTGAAGAGTGGACTGTGAAGAATAAAGATGTCAGTAGAATAACAGCAAGTGAGATGAGGTCCATGAGAGCAACAGCTGGATATACTCGCTGGGATCATAAAAAATGAAGACATAATGCAAGAACTTCAAATAGAACCCATTATGCAGTTCATCAGCAAATATAAACTTCAGTGGAAGGGTCATCTCGAACGAATGGATCGATGAAGAATTCCAAAAGCACTGTTTCATTACCATCCGCATGGCAAAAGATCTCTAGGTCGTCCGAAGAAGAGATGGACTGAAAATTCTAGTTTGAGACCGTAACAGGCCACTCGGCCTAATACTTGTTAGGAAGACGACGACAAATAAGGAATGACGTATTATTTAAAACAGGAAAATAAATTACTACTAAATGAAACACAAAGTCTTTCAAGAAGAATTAAAAAACAGAGATAAATATTGCATTACAAACTATACACTTTCAAAGATGTCAGCACTATTGTGAAAGGTAGCTAAAGCTGTGGCATGAGGTAGAGATCACATGGTTTTTTGACTTCGGCACGTGAGAAAATATGGTTAGCACCACGCTCCGATGGGGATAGGGGGATTTCTGTCCTGTTGAAAAGTTATCTCCCTCTCATAAATTCATATTAACATACATGCCAGGGATAACTTCTATTCCCTCCTCACAAAATATAATTGTTTTAATACGAGTATACTTTATAAAATATATCGTTGGTGTCAGGATCCAGTTCCATCACTTACTAGTTATAACTGCGCATTTTCGGGAATCGAGTTGATAACCGCATTTTAAGACGACCGCGGTATAACCGATGCTTAAAAAATAATGGTTTCTTGCTCCTAACGGAATCAGAATATAGGCCTAAACGCTAGTGAAGTACGACCATATTTGTGATATTTAAAGCCGTATTCCGTGACTCTGTGCGTTAATTTTATACTTCTAACTGCATATAAAAATTTAAATCGAGCGAAGTGGATCAGTAGTAACGCACTAGACTCGCATTCGGGAGGTCCCGGGTTCGAATCCTGTAGTCGGCCAATTTACCTGAGGTTTTTTTCTTTTGTACGGAGAGGAACCCGAAGACTTACGCTACAGCCTTAGGCTTATTGTGCTTACCACTCCTATTCTTGTGATTGATTGGATAGCCGAACGGCCGCGCTCTTGTACAAGTACAGCACGCCGCACCGTGAACTTAACCAGGCTATTGTAGGGATGATGATGATGATGATGATGATGATGATATGATGGCGAAATGAGTTCAAGGTCCAACGCCGAAAATTACCTAGCAATTCTGTTTCAATTGGCTGAGGGAAAACACCGGAAAAACCCTAACCAAGTAATTTGTCCCAACAAGGATTTGAATCCAGGTCCTCTAGTTTCATAGCCAGATGTGCTGACCATTATTCCAAAGCGGTGGACGCAAAATGACTTGCGTGGAAATTGTGGAAGCGTATGTGCGAACAGGTTCGATTAAGGAAACCCGCGAAATTTTCAGGGACAATTTTTCCTCAGTCACAAAGGCAAACGCAGAATTGGAAATTTACATATCGTATCATAAAAATTAAAACAAAATCTAAAAGCATAGGCCTGCTTGAACACAAACCATCTATAGGACCTAACACGCGATATTAGAAACAGAAATTCAACAATAGGCAACGGCCTACTGATACACGGAAAAAATCCTACACACGCGATAGGACCGTGTTATTTGATACTGACCCGATTTTAACTGATTATTCGTATAAGATTCTCACCTAACATAATTAGGAACATTAAATTCAGACGTTTGAGATGGGCAAGGCATGTAGCACGTATGGGGGAATCCAAAAATGCATATAGAGTGTTAGTTGGGAGGCCGGAGGGAAAAATACCTTTGGGGAGTCCGAGACGTAGATGGGAGGATAATATTAAAATGGATTTGAGGAGGTGGGATATGATGGTAGAGACTGGATTAATCTTGCTCAGGATAGGGACGATGGCGGGCTTATGTGAGGGTGGCAATGAACCTCCGGGTTCCTTAAAAGCCATATGTAAGTATAAGGACGAAGTGTAATGATACGACAATTTGTTTTTGCGTCAAATGTAAATCTCGAACTTGTTATTTTTGTATTACATTCTAGTATATATTTTATGCGATATGTCCACATCTTAATCGTTTATTAATTTCAAAATAATGATGGTCATATAAGGAATGTTGTTATCTTTAATGGGATTCCGTCGTGGTTGTTGATGCAAAATGCCCCAAGGTGTCAGTTCATAAATAATAGTTATAGAGAGTGGTTAAAAATATTGTCATTACACAAAATGGTTGACTTAATATTCGGCCACTTATTCTCCCAATAAGGGCAGATATATTAAGATACGGCTAATTGGAGGGACATGCAAAATGTTACTCCATGAATTATTAAAATAATAATAAAGGATATTGTAAATAAGTAATCCGTAGCTTTACAGCCCGTGAAGGGCCAAGACCGACCAGCCGACTGCTGACCTCACGTAAATATATCTCAGCAGAGGTGGACGATCATCCAACCAGTACGAGGGTAATGTGTGGTCAGCACAATGATTTCTCCCCCCAGTTGTTTAGCCGGTTTTCGAAACCGGATGTCGCTACCTACAATAGATCTCCAAATTCTTCACGAGGTTTGGTGGGCACCAATTCCATACCCTGGTCGAAATTTCATAAGAAAATTCGTTTCCCATGGGGACTCGAACCAGGGCTCATTTCGCACAACGCGAGTCCGGCATGATGCCATAGACCACGATGCTATGGTGCGGAACAAAGGATAGTGTACTGTACGTTGTTTAGAGCCTTGGTTTTTCTGAACCGACGCATGTGAGGGCCTCTCATCAACTGTTCTCCCGTTCACCATTCCTTTCAGTGCATCCTTCAGTAGGCAATTTCTTTTCAGCTAGTGACCCTATATATATATATATATATATATATATATATATATATATATATATATATAAAGATTTTCACGAAAATAGACTATGTTTTTGTCATCTCTAACATCGAAAGAAAGTTTTCGTCATTCTGCCAATGTGTCCATTGTTTGTCTGTGTGTAACAACTTCTCCTATCTGTTGGACAATTTGTTCATATTATTTTTTAAGATACGGTGCAAATACCCAAAAACCTCACACCACTCTGACCACTGTTAACTTATGCTTATATAAGAGTCTATTTACACAGAAATGATGCACGTGGATGTAATAATTTTAGTAAACGTATAATCAGTCACTATTTAAAATTATTGTAATATAGGAAAGGAAAAGGAAAATCTTCTTCGAATCTTCAGCATTCACATCCCTCACTACCTACGTCAGTGGTCTTCATCATTCGCTGAAAAGGATAGAGTGAATGGAGGGTAAGGAAATATGCTCACGCAGTGCACAAGGGATAGGGAGTCAGCATACCTGTCAGCAGCCACGAATGCACGCTAGGGCAGTGTCTTGTCCGAGGGCAAGAGACGCTAGCCCGAGGGTGCAGTGTTCTGATGACCGCTGACCTACCTTGTCCGCTAGCGACGTGGCCTGACTGGGGAGCGATTCTTCTGAAGTACTCCAGAAAGAGGTTAACTGAGCAGATTAAGCCGAATAAGACAGATTAAAAAGTAGAGAAAAATATGGTTTCGTGAGGAATGCATTTTATTTTAATTTATTGATAAAATAATAATTATTTTATTAAAGTGGCGAAGATGGCATTCACCTATTTCATTTGACTATCCGTCACTGAATCTACCTCTATTCCCCCTTTTCATCTTAGCCATCGTTTCATATTAATATACGCCTACCTGACAAGCATCGGCTAATTTCAAGGATTCCCATACTTACTTGCTCGTACAATTTTCCCCGCAGGAATTCTGTGCAGAAAAATATACACGCAATCAATAGAATATTTCTCTCTGCCACAATCAAAACCCTTATAAGAATTGTCTCAAATATAAAATTATATTATTTGCCTTCTCTGAAAGTGAAGCCGATATGTTGTTGCGAAACGTTAAATGTTTCTGCATGTACGGCACGGTGAGAAAAACAAAAATCCTAGAGTCGTTTATGGTTTAGCTGCAATGTCAAATATATGGACTGTTTCTTTTAAAAGTTCTTCATTGTTTGTCATGCAAAGCCGTTCATCTGCAAATAAAAGTTATTTTAAGATTTAGTCTTCCAATTTTAACGGGTTACATCAGCTTCTTGTCTATGCGGATGTCGTGAATATGTTAGGAGAAAATCCACAAACGATTAGGGAAAACGCGGAAATTCTACTTGAAATAAGTAAAAGCGATAGGTTTGGAAGTAAATCCCGAAAAGGCGAAGTATATGATTATGTCTCGTGACCAGAACATTATACGAAATAAACTATAAAAATTGAATGTTTTTCCTTCGAAGAGGTGGAAAAATTCAAATATCTTGGAGCAACAGTAACAAATATAAACGACACTTGGGAGGAAATTAAACGCAGAATAAATGTGGGAAATGCGTGTTATTATTCGGTTGAAAAGCTTTTGTCACCTAGTCTGCTGTCAAAAAATCTGAAAGTTAGAATTTATAGAACAATTATATTACCGGTTGTTTTGTATGATTGTGAAACTTGGACTCCTACTTTGGGAGAGGAACAGAGATTAAGGATGTTTGAGAATAAGGTTCTTAGGAAAATATTTGAGGCTAAGAGGGATGAAGTTATAGGAGAATGGGGAAAGTTACACAATGCAGAACTGCACACATTATATTCTTCACCTGACATAATTAGGAATATTAAATCCAGACGTTTGAGATGTGCAGGGCCTGTAGCACGTATGGGCGAATCCAGAAATGCATATAGAATGTTAGTTGGGAGGCCGGAGGGAAAAAGACCTTTGGGTAGACTGAGACGTAGATAGGAGGATAATATTAAAATGGATTTGAGGGAGGTGGGATATGTTGGTACGGACTGGATTAATCTTGCTCAGGATAGGGACCGATGGCGGGCTTATGTGAGGACGGCAATGAACCTCCTGGTTCCTTAAAAGCCGTAAGTAAGTATGTAAGTTAAGTAAGTAATGAAGTAAATCTTCCAATTTTAAGTTGGCCACCGGCGTAGCTCAGTCAGCTCAGGCATTTGCCTTCTGATCCGAAGTTGCGTTCGGGCGTAGGTTCGATTCCCGCTTGGGTTGAGTACCTGGTTGGGTTTATTCCGAGCTTTTCGCCAACCTTAAGGTAAATTTCCGAATATTTTAAAAGAACATTTTATGGGAATGAAATGAGAATGTATTACCTCTTATTTGCAGATGACAAAGTTTTCTTTAGAAAATCAACTCCTAGAAAGTCACTTACAACGGGGGGTGGAACTGATCAGTAGGCCCAAACCCGACGTTGATGATGACCACTATGATGATGATGGTGATATGAAATTTTATTATACTTGTCATTAGCCGAGATTTTATACCCGGGTCTACAAGATAGGAAACAGACGCTGTAGTCGTTCGATTGACGGTGGTTCCGTTACTACGAATTAGGTCCCGATGAGAGAGCACATGTCAGTATGAATTTGCTTCTCGAGACACGGAAAGATCTTGACAATGTCTTCGCCGGGTGGTTGCGTGCTCCAGCATTGCGTGACGAGCTTCAGTCAATAACAAGGTTGAAGAGCCAAACCCGAGAGCCTGCCTACGTTTAACTGATATTTATATGCATACACGTCTCAATCAAGACGGAGAGATGATTTCAATTCCGCTATATCACTTTGTTGTGGCAAAAATTAATAATAACTGTTAATGGATATGTATAAACATCGTTGTTATCTCTTGTATAGTAGCTTCTATGGCAACAGCCGTGTCTTGGGGCTAGATAAGTGACAGTTGGCCACACACAGAGTTAAGTCAGGAAACGTTCACTGACCAGAAACTCTTAAGCCAGAGTGACAAGTGTGTACAAATGGATGCCGATCGTTTTAAAGTCCTCTCTAGATATTCAGTTGTTCCTTTGTCGGTTTCTGTTTCTGTTTCATACTGACAGATAACGAATCATTATCTTGATACATGCCACAGACATTTTTCATCATACTCTAAACTTTGAGATGTAATTAACATTATGGAATGAGATACTTAGTTTCTAAAAGCAAGTCAATTAATCTTCATATGTCGTTGTTACAAGATTCACAGTTCTCTAATTTCAAAGAGCGTAATGAGGACGTAGTAGATGCGTCACTTCTTGACGTAACAATAACATGAAATCTGTCTCTGTGTGCACTGGTTTGTTTTCATATCGTTACATATGGAAATAATTACTTATATAATGCTATTCTCTGTGAATAGCTCAATTTGTTATTTTAGTTGTATATGATTAAGTTATTCAGGGTTTTTCAAAAGCACCGCAATTGCTATTAAAATTAAATGAGGGGATTTTGAATGAAAAGTTTAGATACGTTAAACCTTGCTATATAGAAAAGAAAATTTTTATTGAAAAAAAAAAAACTTCTATTGTTGTGCGACTTATGACGTCATCGAAAAGATTTTTAAACGACATCCTATATTTTTTTTATTTGCATTTATTTATACACGCTTTGACATCTATGGTCTAAAGATTTTTAAATTAATAGAAAATGCGTATGATTTAGAATTTCTGCAAATTGATATTAACAATATTTATCGATGGATTTTAAATAATGCGTTAAACTTTAATATCTAAAAATGTTGTTATATGACTTACACAAGGAGTACATATTATTTAAGAGCTAATTATACAATGAATGATGAGCCATTAGAAAGAATATATTATCTAAAATATCTTGGTAGAACTATTACAAAATCTTGAGGGGGGGGGGAAACCATGAAAACCCTACTCAAATTTGCTAACCACTTGGGTTGAACCCGGAGCCTCCCGAATGCGAGTTTCAAACGTTATCGTCTGAGCTACTTCGCTCGGTTTAAATATCATCTGACCGAGCGAGATGGCTCAGACGGGACTCGCTTTCGGGAGGTCTCGGGTTCAAACCCCTCTGCCAGCCAATCTGATTGGGTTTTTTCATGGTTTCCCTCAGTCACTCACAAAGGCAAATGTTGGATTGGAAATGTAAATACTATGATTCATCACGCCTAAATCGAAAATATCATGAATATTAATCTAAATCTATAATCAGTTACATGAACACAAGCTATCTACAACACAATAGAAACAGGAACTCAGCATTAGTCAACACAGAGTTTGTGTGCACTCAGAGTTGGGTTTCTGGCATCTTGTCATCCCACTTGAGGTGGGTGGATATAAAGGGAAAAATTGAAAAGATGTCGGGTGCAATTCCGGGGTAGCTCAGTCAGTAGAGCGTTGACGCGCTCAGCCAAAGGTCCCGGAATCGATACCCGGCGCGGAACAATTTTTCCATGAAATTATTCAACTCAACATTAGTGAAAACGGCCTACTGGTAGGCCTATGCCCACATATTCTAAAGACGCGATATCACCACAGATGTTAAAGCGTGTATAAATAAACTTAACAAAAACAAAAATATGTTCTTAACCGCGCGAGATGGCTCAGTGGTAATGCACTGGACTTGCATACGGGAGATCCCGAGTTCGATCCCCGATACTGACCAATCCGTGGCTTTTCTCGACTTATATAACTAACATATTCATTTTGTATGAGGTCTCGCCCACCTCTTTGAATATTACACGGCTACTATGAAGTAGCCAATATGTATTATTACCATTTAATACGAGAAAAGTTCGTACCGACACCGGGAATCGAACCCAGGACCTCTCATCTCTGCGCGCTGATCGTTCTTTCCAACTGAGCTATGCCGGGACACGATCCACGGCGCCGGCAGAGCTGAGAGGTCCTGGGTTCGATTCCCGGTGCCGGTACGAATTTTTCTCGTATTAAATGGTAATTATATAACTAATGTTCAGTTAAATAAAGACGAATTCCAAATTGGACCCCAATTTTATTAGCTCATTAGTTGATGCAGCGTCGTTAAATAACTCATATTTGGGATAAATAATTGAATACCTGTAATGCCTATTCTGTATTCCAGACAGTTGGTGAAGCTTTGTTAAATAACATAGTTCTGCTCTGACAATTACACAGTTTCGTGACACATGTGCCTCTCGTACGTCTTCGCGGCACCGTGGACGGCATATTGAAGACCACCGATACCGGAAGTACTTTGTAACGTCGTGCATCCTGATTCCGAGACTCTCAGATTTATCTCCCGTGAGAGATTTGTGTGGAATATAAATTCCACGTGAGTAACAGGCTGCACACACTGTTGATTATGTCCTCACGAGCTGTATCTTCTTAACCAAGAGAGCTAGAGGGTCCCTCGGGTGTATATAATGTGTGCATGTGTGTCTGTGTAGGCCTATAGGTATCGCTGTAAACTTTATGTGCTCGTGTTATCTACGAAAGAAAATCAGTATGCAGTATGTTTAAAATCCACACAGTCTGAAATGATCGCAGTTCTCAAAATTCGTTGAAAAAATTAAGGTAAATAAGGCGAAATATTTCGTACATTAAGCATCTTATGTAGATATTTGGAGAAATAATTAAGGAAGAGAACAGTGAAGAAAGATCTCATCTAGATATTCGATATAAGGCAGACTACTCACGTAAAACCCACGGCCGTGTCCCCGATAGTCACACCTCGATTTTTTTTTTTTTTGTTAAATAAGACTAACTGTTTGATAATACGTTCATTTATATTTAACTTCTTATGCTACCTGATGATGCCGGATAAAACGAAAGTACTTGTAGCCACTACTTGATTAGGGGACTGCAGAAATAGCACATGTCATGAAAACCAAATTTTTCAATAGACACGAAAACGGTATTACTAGTGGTAGACCACATCATTGGTTATAGTACTGGCTTCTTCAGACAGAAGCCTAATAGATGTGTCGTTTTATACTAAATTTATTGGAATCTAATGAATTGTTAATGAAATAAATCAAAATACATTGGTTTGATATGTGCTGTTTCTGCAAGAAATCAAAATTGTAGTATAATAATTTCAGTTCAACTAAAGTTTATTTTGTAAATCTAATCTTTCAGGTAAATCTCCCTGTAAAGCAGATTTGAATAATTTCAAGGGAAAAATTGTTCCGGGGCCGGGTATCGATCCCGGAACCTCTGGTTGAACGTACCAGCGCTTTACCAACTGAGCTACCCGGGAACTCCATCCGACACCGTCTCAACTTTTCCCTTTATATCCACACAACTCGCGTGGGCTGACGAAACGCTAGAGACCCACATCGAGTGCACACAATCTCTGTGTGACTTGGAATTGTGGTTTTCCACAGAGATTGTGTGCACTCGATGTGGGTCTCTAGCGTTTCGTCAGCCCACGCGAGTTGTGTGGATATAAAGGGAAAAGTTGAAACGGTGTCGGGTGGAGTTCCCGGGTAGCTTAGTTGGTAGAGCGCTGGTACGTTCAACCAGAGGTCCCGGGATCTATACCCGGCTCCGGAACAATTTTTGCCTTGAAATTGAAGTTTATTTGTCAAATTAGGGATATAATATATGCATAGGCCTATTGTGTACTTAATACATAAGTTCTGCATATAAATGAACTTATTTTTCCACAATAGGCCACTGAAGAATATTATTGTAAAATTCTTGATATTCATGTTGTATGTAACACATTACTTTGCATATGTCGTCAAGTTTCTCTCTTTGAATTGGCACGATTTTGTCTAGATATGCCAATGATGAATGTAAATATGGTATTCTCCTTTGTATTTACAAGCAAACATTCTCATGAGGGCAGATAAAAAAATTAATCTTTTTTTCTTCCATCATGTTAATAATGTCAAAAGAAGTGCTTACACAAATTTTGGCCACTTGAGCGCAATTACGAAGGCCGTAAAAAACTAAGTTTCCCTGGGCCCGTTTACAGAAAGAGAACGAAATTTCATGGAAAGTTTTATTTGAACATACAGCAATTGTTGAGTTATTTTTCAACGTATTCACCACCAGAATTGAGACATTTGTCATTCAGTGGGATCAATTTTTGTATCCTTGTGTCGTAGATGTCTGGCGTCTGGAATCGGAACCAATGTGTCGGCACATGTCTTTGACATGAGTTGTTTCTGCGCGCTTCCAGGATTTCACAGGTCTCCAAATGTGAAACGACTATACTGACATACGTGGTTTCTGCATGGAATGATAGCCCTATATCCAACAGTTCATGAAACTCGAATAAACTCCTTTCGCCAAAAATAGTGACATGTGCTGTTTCTGCAATCCCTGATTCACTTGTTTTTGCATACTATTTACTTATTGAATGATACATAATAAATAGGCAATCAAATGAAGGTTCTTTTTATCATAATTTATTTTTTAGTATTGACTTGTCGGTGCTAAACGTATTCATATTACCTACAACAGTAACCATAGTTTTACATCAGAGTGAAACCGACATAGGATATAGGTAAACCGCAGTCAGTATCTAATAAACTACTATTATTACCCTAGTACATGTTTATAGAGAATGAATGTGGTTCTCACCGAGCTAGTTGGCTTAGACGGTAGCGTTTGAGACTCGTATTCGGGAGGTTTCGTATTCAAAGCCCTGGCCGACTAATCTGTCTCGGATTTTTCATGGTTTCCCTCAGTCACAAAGACAAGTGCCGGATTGGAAATTGACATACCATGATTCATCACCGTCTCAATCACCAATATCATAATCATTAATCAAAATCTAAAATGAGTTACATCAACTCAAGCCAACTACAACACACAATAGAAAATCAATAATTCAACAAAGTAACAACGGCCTACTGGTATACCCACAGATCTTAACACGCGATATATCCACAGATGTTAAAGCATGTATAGATAAATTTGACAAAAAAGATTGTCGTTCTGAACGTCAACCAAAGTTTGAGGTGCATACATAAAAAAGAGAAAATGTTGGACTAAGGACGTTTTCACAGGAAATTTAATTTGTCAAAATGTGAGTTTAGTATCGGTTTACAAACAACCATTTCACTTATTCTCTGTTCTTTCTAACTTATCGAGTACAGTGATGTTAGTTGATGGTTCTTTTATCTGAGAAACCATATTCGATTCTTGACATACTTCCTGTTTGTGGTTTCGTGTTACGCCGCACAATACATCTCACAGACAAAAGACATACATACATTCCTAGACGGGATACGTAAGATAAGGTCTGTTAAAGCATTCTTAATTACTTTATCTTGTAATTCTTTCCACTCAGTCAGTACTGAACAAATGACAGTCCATTCACTATGGAAACTTATAAGAGAAGACATGTGAAAGTCTAGTCTCGACTGTTTAACAACTGACAATTAGAAAAGCGTGTAGAACGTTCTTTTGTTTTTTGATGCCCTTCGTTTTAAATAATTATATTGTCAATTGGTGAGTGTCCTTTGATTGTGACCTAAATAGCGACCCAAAATAAACACAATCGATCAACCTCTTTCTTACAATCCTCGCCTTTAATTATTACGTTGGAATTAAGGTCTCGTGGTGTATAGGATGTTTGTTTAGATCGACCCACGTGCTATTCGATACGTGGGTGTGGGAAAAGTGGCGGTGGACCATACTGTCTGTTCTTTAATCCTGTGAATGTTGTTTCAGATGGTAAGAGAGCCTTGTTTCGTAGCAGGGGACTAAATCCTTTTATGGACGCGCCTTTTCGAGACTGATAGCATTTTAATGCATAGACCAGTAGCGAGTTACAGGAAGAAAAATTCAACGCAGTCTGTGTTAAGACAGTAAAAGTCTCATACATATTCATTGCAGTATGACTAACTGGAGGTCTACTTCTATATACAATGCCGGACATCTTTAGTGTTAAGCGACAAGTTCTGTATCACCTTGATTGCTGTTTTATTTTATGTTCGTACAGTCCTTGATGTTTAATGTGTTTGCCATTAGACTGGAGGATCAGAAGCTCGGTCCCGGTAGAAGGCAGGTTTTCCTCGAAAGGCAAGTAAAATCAGGAGACTTCTGTCGTAGATTAACGGCACGTGGAAGAAACCTCGTTAAAATAAAAGAGCTCCAAGCAATTATATATGCCTACATAACAATTCAACTCTTCCAGTAGTTTATGTCCTGTCATCGGGTTAATGAAACATCTGTACGAGTGTCACCATACGAGAAATGGATAGATTGGTAGATTATGCAGACATTCGGTAAAACAACCGGTCATTCAGCCATCTGATTAAGCAATCGATCGATCGATCGAGCGACCGCCCGACCGACCGACCGACCGACCGATCGCTTGAACAACCATTCAACTAACCTGTCAACCGAATAATCGGACTGCAAACAACCTACCTCCCAGTTAGTCAATCGATCAAATAAAAGACTAAATAAGTAAATAATTAAATAAAAAATTAATCAATCGACCAATAAACAGATAATTTATTATTGCATTCACAGTATTGTAGTTTAGAGTAACATTAATTATTTCCAAATGTCCTGTAGCTTAGCAAATTAAGTGTTGAAAATAACAGTGCGGTACTCAAAATATATGTTAAAATCAACCATACAATTTTTCCTCTTCTGTCAATTGCTGAAGAAACGGTGTTAAGATTAGTTCGGAATATGTATGATAAGACTTTCTTGTGTTAAATTCTAACGTACCTCATTTACATATTTCGACCTATTTATGGGTCATCCTCAGAACTTGTCGTTGTTGGTCTTGGCGCCACTTGTTTTGTTTCCTGTGAGGGTGTGTTCGTGTGGTATAATGTAGAGTCAAAGAGTGTGTGTGTTCTGAAATTGAGTTATGTGTTGAGAATTTCGTTGGAATGTGTTTTCGTGTGTCTGTATATTTCATATTGTTCTAGTGTATTTCGTTTCTGGCTTTTTGGTTGGATGTGTAGCATTTCCATGTCATTGTTGATGTCTCCAACCAAAAAGCCAGAAACTAAACACACTAGAACAATATGAAATTTACAGACACACGAAAACACACTCCAACGAAATTCTCAACACACAACTCAATTTCAGAACACACACACTCTTTGAATCTACTTTATACCACACGAACACACCCTCACAGGAAACAAAACAAGAGGCGTGGCTTAGTGGATAAAGCATCAGCACGTAGAGCTGAAAACCCGGGTTCAAATCCCGGCGCCGGAGAGAATTTTTCGCCGTTCCATCACTCTTTCATCATATGATGACGCAGAATATCTGCATGGAAATATCATATGTACTTCGGTACATCAAAATATATATGATATGCGTAATAAATCACTTTGTGATTTAAGACGGCGCCTATACCGTCGGATCCCGGCCAACCAGTCACTCATACGAGTGCACCTTAACACATGTATGGACTTCGGTCCTGCGTTCATAGACATCTATGACGTAGTGTAGAGGGCGGCCACTAAAGGGAACCCAAGAGATGGAGCTTAATCTGAGACGATTCTAACCGGCGTCGGGGTTGTATCCGGCGTGGCTTAGTGGATAAAGCATCAGCACGTAGAGCTGAAAACCCGGGTTCAAATCCCGGCGCCGGAGAGAATTTTTCTCCGTTCCATCACTCTTTCATCAAAACAAGAGGCGCCAAGACCAACAACGACCAGTTCTGAGGATGACCCATAAATAGGTCGAAACATGTAAATAAGGTACGTTAGACTTTAACACAAGAAAGTCTTATCATACATAGCCTATTCCGAAGTGATACAGTGTTAAAAGTTGTGTAATAAAGATGTAAAGATTAGTGTTTGATAGCGATCCGTATTTATTGTTTTACGATAAGATATTGGACCTGTTATTCTCCTTTCACTTATGCACATCACACCAATTTTCTGATCATAATAGGGAGTTTCATGCAAAATTAGAGATTTTTCGGAAGATCAATATCGGCAAATTTCTGAGTTCACACTCCCGTTTACAAGAAACCAACCGGTTCAAAGAGTATATTAATACAATTGATTTATGAGCTCAGTTCAGAGTGGTGAAATTGATCTGTAGCTCCTTTTCTTCTCAGACGAATCTTTATTATTTGCTTCTACCATATCTTAGTGCTGCTATCACTACCAATAACGATCCTTCTACCATCTCCACTGCTTATGCTGTTGAAGACGTGAGCGTACGGAGTAATCTTGTAGCCTAAAAATAAATTATACATGATTTTGTGATCTTGATCTCCTTTCTTGAAACGGTAGCCTAACTTCCGGCCAGGCCCACAATAAACATTATATTGCTGGTGCTTTCAAACCTTCAGCTGCAATTGAGTAACCTCAGAAGCAGGGCCGGAAGCCTCACTTAAGGCGATGATTCCATCCCATATATTAATTCTGACACTTCCATAAACAAAGCGTATGAATTCGCTTTCTATAGTGTTAGCAGGACGCCCGATTTTCACACAAAGGCAAGTTTGTAGCTTGTAAGTGTTCTGGCATTCCTAGGTCCAGTGCAATAAGTCCCTCGAGATTCATTTATATCTCAGTAAGCCGAAGGTTGTTCATCAAAGGGTACTATATTTGATCATCTGAGAAACCCTTTAAAATCTTTTTTATACTGCCATGCCTAAAACTGAATCTTTTAACTCTAAGCAAGCGTGTTAAAATTGACTAATATACGGTAGCGTGCGAAAAGTACTTTTAACACTAGTGCGAAAAGTACGGCAGTATCGAAAACTATCAATAAAGCAGTTCAAACAATGGCAGACCTACTTTAAAAAATAACAATTTTTGGTTAAGAAACGCACAGAAATGAAATAAATTTCTTCAATAACTATTTTATTAATAATTATAGACCTATGAAATAATTGAAAAGTGTAAACAACAAAGTTTTAAGTGTACAGAACCTCAGCACTGTTACCTATCAATCTATGAATAAACCATGAACACCTGCAACGGAGGATGGTTGATCCAATGCTGGACGCAAATGGGTGCCCTATTTTTCGAAACGAATATGGTAATGAAAGAGGAATTGTAGATAATGTTGGTGCAAGGGAAAGAGAAAACACGGGAGAACCCCGAGTAAATTCTCACGGCCTTAGCTTTATCAACCGCAAAAACAAGATCGCCATGACCGGAATTTGAAGTCAGGTCCGCTTTCATCGTAAGCCAGCGTTCTGTCAACTGTTTTACCAAGGCGACTAATTGTTGAGGCCTTAGGTGGAGATGAGTGGGAACATGTCTTTTTAAAAATTTCAGTGATCCACAGTCTTAGTACGTAACGACATCTGCCGACGTAGTAATATATTACATTTACACAAATTTAAAATTGATATCTGATACGCAAAGGTCATTCAACAAAAGCCAATGATTTGACTAAAAAATTCTTGGCTCTGAAAGCAAGGCAGTCAGGTGATCGAGTGACCGACCAACCAACCGAATCATCCAGCCACCCACCCACCGACCGAATGACTGTCCCACCTACCTACCCACCCACCCATTGATCAACCGACCGACCGACGGAACGACAGACCAATCCACCGATCGACCGAACATCCCCTCCCGAACGACATACCCACACAACGACCGAAGGGTAACCGACCAACAAACTAACCATTTCAACATTATCGACTGTAACAATTTAGCTGACAGTAGATACTAATCTTAATAGCCTATAATAGTAAAGATAAACCTATTGAAAATCATAGACAGACTAAAGGTGTTGGCATAAGACTAAGGTTCCTACCTTTTTTTGGCAGTTGATAGTATTGTCTATAATATAGATTGTTTGCGGATATCTGTTCTGAGTACTTTTCGCCTTCATTCTCATTTCTGTTAAAGACATAATTTACTTAAATAAGAGTAATTGTGCCAAGTCATTGGGATGGCTGAGTGGTATAGATCTTCGACCTATCACGCAGATGGTCCGATATCGAGTCCGGGTCAGGCCTTTCATTTTTCATTTAAAAATCGTTGTGTCACAGCTAGTGAACAACGTAGCAGTTACGGCTTTCCTCGAGGTTCTGCCGTTAGTCAAAAGATTACGTACGTCCGATCTCCATTCAAATTAATATATATTAATATTATAATATAGTATTTCCCGATCGCCAGCTGTTGGCGCACGGAGGGTGTTGGTCTAGGTACGAATATGGGTGCTCTAAACGTGGATACTCAGTGAACCTTACTATAGTTAACTGGTGTGAGTTGGGAATGGACCTAGCTTGGGTCAGAGTAAAAGTTCTCCTAGGAACTCCAGAGGAACTCCACATGCAGCCATTAGAAGAAAAACTTTTCAATTATAGGGAAAGATGGCTCCAACATGTGTCACGAATGCCACCAACTAGGATACGTAATGCTGTATTACATTACCATCCACAAGGAAGACGTCGACCTGGCCGTCCACAAAAACCATTCTTAGACTCTGCCTAGCTGAGGTCGAAACAGGTCAACTCATGGCTCAAATTCGTGTTTGTTGAGTGATGATGATGATGATTATTCTTCCGTTTTACTACTACAACCTTCACGATTTTCATTTTCTCGCGGCACGCCGGTTGAAAATGGCTGCCTTAGATGGACGTAAAACTATGGTTTGCCCTCCTCCTTCAGGATATCATTGTCCTACAAAAATTTAGGCTAAAGTGGAAAAATCGAATGACTTCTTTGGGAATCGAACCCATGTCCTCTGGCTAAATAGTGTAACGTCATAAATTCTTCACCACCTCTGATCCCTATACAGATGTTGAAGAATTACTATCGAAAATAACATATTATGTAGGTTAATGTTAACAATAGTTTCTTTTTTTAGTGTTTATTTTGTCGGAATGCTCTTTAATCATGCAGTTTATTTGCTAGAAGATTGGCATGACCATTTGTTTAGATTGTGCCATGATTAGTTGGAATTTCCTCTACTACACGAATGCAAGATGGGGAGAGAGAGTCAGATCAGCTCTTTAATCTACTCCGTATGCTGCAGCGCATTACTTGCAGTTTCCGGAAATTACAGAGCTGAACATTCCTCGTGAATGTTGTAAACTCGTTTGGTATTGCTCTTTGTGTCCAGAGCAGTGAATGTCGTCGTTCTCGCCGTAATAATAATAATAATAATAATAATAATAATAATAATAATAATAATAATCATAATCATAATCATAATAATCAGTGTGGTCACTTTGAATATAAGTACGGCGATCATAACTAGCTTCGTTTGGTATGGAGAGCACTTTGAGTCAAAGCAGTTCAATTTACAGGGAAGCTCCGGTACTGTGTTTACATCTGTTTATTAATGTGTAGGGTTCGGATAAAGTAACTATATCAGGATAGGTTGTATACCTGTATAGAATAGGGCCTTGACTTGCTTCAGACTAAGTAAACACTTCCCCCATTCTACTAGCTAAAACTCTGCGCTCCCCACCACCTTGCTAAAACATCAGTGAATGGACAGTACAATCGACAGGAATTGAATATACGTCATCGCTACTGTCGGCTGGGGGACATGCGACAACTAGTTAATGTATGTAAACGCACGGATTAAGGATGTCTATCCTGATACAGCTATTTTATCCGAGCCTTATTAATGTGCCTATGTGTATAAGTCGGTGAACAATAGAGTCCCAAATCCAAAATTTAGTATTTTTTTAATTAATCGACTCAAAAACATAACTGTTCTGTATTCGGGATCGTTGTGGTCACCCTCACTGGAGGACTGATGATTTAATCAAATCCTTCCCCCTACTTATTTACAGCATACCACTTGGATTTAACAACAGTAATAACAAAGTATTCATTCAAAGGCAGCTTATATATTGTAATAACATATTTTTACAATAAGTAAAACGCATATAAATACTTTAGATCACATTAAAGGCTGGAATTAATAATTAGAAAAGAACACAAGTGTTAATACAGTCGTAAAATCAAACAAATTATATTGGCTGCGTGCTTTAGGAGCCTCGACACAATATTTGACTGTAGTCTAAACATTTTTAGCGTTTCAAATGAAAAATTTCTCCTTTCTCTTCGAAATTTCCTAAAGGTCATTCAGTGGAGCAGCGAAACCCGATGTGAGACAAGTGGCCAACAGGCTTGGAGCTCACACATTCAGTTTTTCACAGCCCCAACTCCCTTGCAAGAACGTGTTTTCACGTACCTTTAAAGTTTCTCCTCCCATTTCCCTCTCTTCATTCATTCATTCATTCCTAGCGAAGTACTCGTTACTAAATTATTCTAGCTATTACAGCATTGATCTCCAAGCGCCTAGCTTTGTTTTATTTTCGCATGTTCACTGAACAGCAGACCTTAACTGTGTGAGTGGTTGTATGCCGTTGAGATATACATACATACATACATACTCGTACATACATACATACATACATACATACATACATACATACATACATACATACATACATACATTGCGGATTTCTAGGACAGGTGTTCAAACGCAGGTCTCTAGTCATCATCATCTTTTTCATTTTATTTTTCCTACTTATTTTTTTATCGTCTTTCGATTCTTACTTCTCAATGATTTTGATTGTCTAGTGATGTTGAGGAAACGTCTGGGTGGCAGTTTAAGAAACAGATCTGTGCCTACTCTTGAATAAATTCGGATTTAAATGAATAATGAACTTAGAACACTGTGTAGGCAGAGTACTACGCCCATCGCGTGTAGGTAAACGGGTCTGTAGTCTTCAGATTACAAAATTAGCCTTGACGAATTCCTCCTTTTCACTTAGCTGGATAATACTCCCCATTACGGGGCGGATGGGGTCTGTACTTTAATTGCCGTTGATGGCAGAGCTTATGGTCATGAATTACAGTAAGCACTGCGCCGAGGCTCCTTGTAAAGAGAGCGCAACGAATTGTTGTTCCATAGCACCACTTGGTACTATATAAAAGAGCTGGCCTCATTGACTCATTCACTTGATTTATATGACTGATTCCGAAGCATTTCAACTGACGTACGTAATTCGGCCGTTATTTTTGTGTTACCGAAGTCAAAGGGTTGCAGGGGTGTGTGTAGTCCATTTTATCACAAGTTGGGTGTCAGAACATAGACATCACACTGTCGGATTCTTGGAGTGGTTGAGGATTAACAGCAATGCAGCTTAACAGAATTTATAAAAAGTTCAATCCAGTTGAATTTTACAGTTCTTGTGACAGTTCAATTTGCAACCCTTACTTCAAAAGAGCTGAATTAAATGAGTTGCCTATACATTCAATAATGTAGTATTCACGAGAATGATTGAAAAAGTAAGATAACAAGAGCTTTCACGGGTGTCATAATATCCTTCTTGTTCGGATTTTTCGCCAGGACCGCAGCAGCAGCCATTAGATGGCGCATATGTTGCGCCAAACTCTCGCAATATCAGTTGTAAGATGGCTGCGCGCACAGAAACATGGAAGTGCGTAGTATGATCCGCTTTTGGCGTCTGAATGGCACCTCACCAGCAGAAATTCATCGTTGAGGCGCAAGGTGAGAAACAGCGCTTACCGTGGGAGGTATTGGACCATCCTCCCTACAGCCCCATCCTGGAACGCAATGATTTCCATCTCTTGGGACCTTTGAAGCACCTGGGTGGTAAGCGCTTCAACACCGATACGGTCGTTCAGCAAGCTGTCAGGGCTTCAGGGACTTGACGCAGATTTCTTCTATGCCTACATCTATGCCTTGGTCTACCATTGGAACAAGTGTTTGTACAAGTATGGTGACTATGTTGAAAAGTAATGCATACTAGAGCTCTACTACTGTGTATAAATATATTATCTTTGAAATAAAGTCTGTCCAGTCCGTGAGAGCTCTTGTTACCTTACTTTTTGAAGCACCCCGTATTCGTCAGTAGATCAGTCTGTAAGAAAGTCATGTAGCCAATAAATATGTGAAGGAGCTACTCAATAAATAATCAGTCAGTCAGTCAGTCAGTCAGTCAATGTCAGTGTCATTGGGGAAATGGGAGGAGAAATGTTTAAAAGGTACACGAAAAGGCGTCCTTGCAAGAGAATTTGGGACTGACAAAAACTGAATATGTGAGCTCCAAGTCTATTGGCCACTTGTCTCACTTCGATTATCGCCGTTTTTTGAGGGGAAAACCCGAAAATGGACGTAACCTAATAGTTACCACAAAAGATAAGTAGAACGGTCAGTAAAGTATACAGTCCTCCCCGTCTTTGCCTCAGGGCTAGCGCGCTGGCTTTTCATTAAGACGGACCGGGTTCGAGCACAGGCCTAATCGTGATATAATTTGTGGTGTAGAAAATAGACGTTGTAGAGTGTTTTTCAGGTATTCTCGTTTCTCTCTTTTTATTCCACCAATATTCTCCATCTTTCTCTCATTTCATATATCATCTAAAATAGTTGAAAAATAAGTGGAGGTGAAGTGTCTGAGATAGTACATCAAACCCTGCATGATTGTGAAGATGGGTATAGTACAGGTTTCCGACACTGATATAGGGAGGACTTTGACCTTCGTGCCTTGGAACTTATCAATTACTAATCTGCAAATGGACTTGGCTCGGTCAGAGCAGAGGCAGGATGATCCACCTCTCGCCATTGGATTCGTGAATGCCCAGGCCATCTGTCGATTTTGAACAACCATCGCACACATAGGGTCTACAATAGGTTAATGTAAGCCAAAGTGCATAGATTCGTCCAGGATCCGGCTCTCTAAAACCAAGCTAAGATATGCAATCATTCAAGAAAATATTATTTTTTTCAGTCATTCATTCACTAGTACATATATACATAAATGTTCTGCTCAAGGGCAGGTATTTCACCTCAAACCCAGCATTCTTCAATCTTTTTTATTTTCTGTCTCCCTCTTAGTCTCCGCATATGATCCACTTATCTTAATTTCGTCTATCATTTGATACCTTCTTCTGCCCCGAATTCTTCTCCCGTTCACTATTCCTTCCAGTGCATCCTTAAGTAGGCAATTTCTCCTCAGCCAGTTAGGCTAATTTAAGAAAGAAACTGCATTACCGGACCTTTGGAATGGTGAAAAATTAACAATCATCATTATCATCATTTACTTTTCGTTTTTTACCCTTTGGTCTGGTTCGTCGCCACTCATGGAAATTTTGAATCACCACTGGATGTTCACAAATAAAATAACTTTGTCATGTAGGCGGCATGACTCTGGAATGCCTTACAGGTGAAAACTCATGATAAACAACACAAGATCCACGTAAAGTCCTTGTTGAAGCGATATAGATCTTTATTTTCCAGCCGAGAATTGAATTCTCATCCACTAGATGTGTAGCTGTCTGTGCTATCATTTAAAATCTTTTGGATCACAGTCATTGTATCACCAGGTTTAGGCACTTTTCTTTCTCTGTATTTTAACTTCACTCAACAGAAAACGGAATAAAAGAATAATCCACAGCCACACTCTGTAGAAGACAAAGAGATAGAAGAATATTTATGCAGAAAATCGACCCTGAGTACGCTAAATTTATAGCTGGAATGCTACCAGCTGAAAATTTTTACAGAAAATACAATATCCAATTTTTTATTCACCCGGTACTTGTCATGGCATATATAACTCGGAGTGTAGTTCATATAGTCAGTTTAAAAAGGGGGTAATTTAATAACCATACCGAAGCATAGGTTATAGGGGTCAGTGGTCATCAAAACTTCAGGTCGATTTTGACTTGACTTATGATCTCTTCAGGGAGATTTGAACCCGAGACATTAACTGAGGGCTGTAACATCACGACTTTCCAGGTAACATATAGTTATGGATTATGGCATGGAGCGCAGAATGGTTCTGTTCTTTGTTGAGATATAATGAAATAGTGTTTGAAGTGTGCATAAAATGTGTCATTTTACTCCAAGCATAACCATTATCTTATAAAAGCTGGGCTTCGGATAACAAGGCAGGTAAAAGAAGACTTTAGTGACTTTGAATAATGTTTGCACAATACGTTCGTTAAAAAGAATTATACAGCACACTTACTTCAGACTATGAATAGAACTCTGAAAAGTTTATGCTTGTGTTTACTACTTTAAAATACGATCTTGCCGTCAGTGGTGTACACAAGAGTTATAGCGCAGCTTTGACAATACTTGTCGTAGGTTCGAATCTCTTCTAGAGCACGGACATTTGCTCGTTGACAATGAGATGCCTGTATTGTCTTGTGTACAGACTCGATGTCGTGTTGATACCACATAACTGTAGCTCCGCTATATTTTTTCCTAACGTCAAGTCTAAAAAAAATGAGTGTCTTTTTACATCTTTTACAAGCTCCTCAACAATTGTGTTTCTTTATAATAATAATATGTGAATGATATTACTGTTGAAACGTAATTAGGGTAAAGTTGTCTATTTCCGTGATACCTCTAATCCCGTGATACTTTTTTTTTTAATTGAATGTCAGTCAAAGCTTTGCCGTTCCACCATAGCGCCTGACATCTTTCTCGAAAGAGTGCATCTTTCGCTTACTTTTGAGACATCGGTGAACTTCCTAGCAAGATACCCAACCTCGTGACATTTAGTGAAAAAAAAAACCTATCACGGAATTAGGCAACTTTACCCTATATGTAAAAATGGAATATTTTAATAAATATTATAATTGTTAAAACATAGGATTTTTATGAACTTACTAACATAGTTGAAATTAATAGAACTGCCAAACTAATTGAGGATTCAAGATGAACTAAGCAAACTATGGAATATGCTAAGAATGGGTTTTACTCTACACGTGTATTGACTGTTACCCATGTTCGACAATTGTGGGTACACTGCTCTGTCGATATAGAAGAAAGCCAGTGTTTATCTACTTAGATATAACACGCGGAGCAAGTCTCCTGCAATCGGGGTAATGTAACGCGCCCTAACCTCACAAGTGGGTTACAACTAAGCCACTGCCAGGAGAAAAGACCAGAAATGTCGAAAAGACAACCTGGTGGCATTGGATAAAAAAAATGTTGTTTCTGGTGCGTCTGGATAGGTGGAAGATTTGGCGGAGAATTCTTCTTTCGCGGGCTTCGAATTTTGATTCAATTCAATTTATTAAGCCATTAAACATACAGTGATAGGCTTCGTCACAATACAGAAGAGAAAAAAAATATATTTGAAAATACACATATAATTGAAAACAGTAAAGATTAATTAGAATGAAAACACAAATTCGAATCATATTAAGGGATGCTCATAAAAACACATCATTGAAAAAAAGAAATAGTTTTATATTCGAAGGCACCAATTTAAATTCATGCGAATTTCATTCGTATTGAAGAAAAACTTATTCTTAATCCATCTCTCAAGTTTTATGACGTTAACTAAAAAAACCTATGAATAATTAAATTAATAGTCTACAATTACTAATTTTTGTTCCGACGGTTGAAAATCGCTTGCTACGTGTGGCGGTCGCAGCATTCGCGAGACTTCATAACGATGAGTAATCTCAAACGTCAGTCTCCCTGACCTTGATCGCGCAACATTCTGTACGACGGGATAGCCTATCTGCTGAGCTCCTTTGTTCCGGTGAGTTATTTTTATTAAAAACTGACATGATATTTAAGTCCATATTCTGAAATTTTCACAGTGGAATCAATATACCCTAGAGAATTAAAATGTTTTTTTTTTCGTCTGCAAAAATGAATTGTATTTTGTGTCCTATATTATTTTAAATTATTTTACGACGGGTAAATACTTAAAAAATTATAAATTTTTTTCATTTTGAGGGAATTTATAAACAAGGCTCTCCTCTTTCGAATTGCATTGAAATTACCTTTCCATCTTCTTTTACATAGTAAGAAAACTTCAATGAATGAAACTGTGTTCTTTGCTTAACCAATATTTTAAATGCTGATTGCTGCCAAACTATGAAGGGTATAAATATAATATTGCCTGAAATTCATATTTAGAACTTTCAAAATAACTTACTGCAGTATTTTTAACTTTCGAGACATCATGGTTCAAAAGCATACTTTTTTGCATAGAATGACCCAGTAGATACATACGAAATACCGTCGTGCATGCTGATCTATGTTTTTCTGGAGACTTGTCCTCCGCATAAGCCATGGTAAACTGCGAAACATTATCGACTACAGTGTCAACATTTGCTTAGACAAACTCCTGAAAGTCACCCTCCAGACCCACCGATGAGACGTGTAACAAAAGAAGAAAGTGACATTCGGACTTGAGGTTGGAATGGACCGGATTGTGAAGGGTGGAGAATGAAACAAGCCCACGCTCACTTTGGCTGTCATATGGGTCCATTGTGCTACATCCTTAAGGAGCTCCTTAGTGACTTATACAATGGTGGGCAAAAAGATTACCAGGCTAGAATATTTCTAAGTCGAAGAATTATGCATCGCGCATGACCAGCGTCAAAAGCGTCTGTTCACAAGACTGCGACCATATGACATGTTCGTTTGCTGATTAAAGGATTAAAGTGGAAGAGGTATGAAACAGGATGCAGTATATGCGAAAGTTTTCTTTATAATTAAACTGAATTAGGTCTATTACAATTCTTTTTCGAAAAGCTTAATGATGAGAAACGTCAAGTCTTTGAAGTGATCAAGACTAAAACCCTGTTCACACGGTACGTAATGGCTACATATTACCAGCCATGTTGAGATGAGTGAAACGCAGGTCATTTCTCTGCGGTGTTTCAACTACGTTCATTTATTTTCTAAGATCAAGAATAGGGCCTATCCAATAAATTTTAGCTGTTACGAAGATTTTAATTATGCTATTTTAATCGTGATCGCTTGCTTCATTATTCTTACAAATTTATTTATTTATTTATTTTGCTAATAATTGTAACAAAATATAATATAAACAGAAAAACTTTAGCTCGCCCCTGAAAGAGTAGAACTCATGTTCAGGGGCGGATTCCTGAATTGAAATTAAGTAGTATATAATACAATTTGTCTTATGTCTACTACGCAATAATATATAAATTTAAATTTACAATTTTTCAATTTTTATAAAATCCATACATAACTTTTTAAATTTAATACTAGAATCTATTAGAATTGACAAGATTAGAATATTTAAATATAAATTTGTTATATATTCTGTGATTAAATACTGTTACAGTGTTGCATTTTGGTTCAAACAATCTTAAAGAATTCATACCTTTTGTTTCATAACTATGAGAATACAATTAAAAATTATTTAGATTTTCATGTATGAATTTTATTAATACAATATAATAAATTTTTCTTATTTTAAGAACATTAAAGTCTAAAAACAATTTTTGAGATGGAAAATCAATAGGTTTATGTAGACACATTTTAATTATTTTCTTTTGTAATAAATGAAGTGGGTTAAAATTGGATTTAAATAAGCTACCGCATTCTATAATTCCATACATAATTACCGATTGAAATAAAGTTAAGTATATTGTGCGTAATAAACTGATTGACAAATAAATTAATATGTTTAATTTATTGTTGTGTATACTTTATTTCACAAGTTACACCGTAATAATTTTACATTTTAGTGCAAAATAGCTTAGTCGTGGTCTTCCTCGTGGTGTTTACCCCTTAGAAATTTTTTCTCATAACTAGCATGCTTTTTTAATTCTTGTGATGGTCTTGCAATTTACTTTTATTAAATTTTAAGTACCTCAACTTGATATTTTTCCTTAAATTATCTGAATTTTGTTTCGTATTTCTTAAAGTCTTAATACTAATGGAAAAATTTACAGAGGAACTTCGGTATCCAAATTATCCTTACCATTTGCAGGCTTAGGATTGTCAGTAATATAGCCTGATGTGCATAATTCGTACATATTCCTAGTATGGTAAAAAAATGTGTCTCAGTATGATTAAAATGTTGGTCAGCTTCAGTTAGAAAAACTTCGTCATAAACCTTAAAATGTGTTTAAAACATTAAATGAAGGGTTCAGAGCAATAGTGGGCCAAACACCATATATTAAAACAGAGAAAACAAGGGTTAAAGTTAAGTGCTTGCCATAATTCAATGAAACATATAGCAATTTTAATATAAAGTATGCACATAAAAACTAAATGATATGTCAATCTTCATTAAAATATGATGTTCACTTAACTTTAAACCTTGCTTTCTACGTTTTTAATAAATGGCGCTTGGCCCACTATGGTTCTGAAGCGTTCAAATACTGACTTCTTTAAACAGACAGGAAATTAAAACAAACAGCCCTTACAAACTCAAGTCGAGTAATCTGTTCTCGCCGAAGTACAATTTTTTTTATTTTGTGAAAATAATTCTTTGTTCAAAACAGATTTATTCCTTTTTCCCAGGCTTCTAAGCGACACATAGGTGTTGTGCCGTATTTGTTTAAGAATTTCAATGAAGTGATAAATGTTTGGATGGCTGGCGTTGAAAAGACTGTTAATTTTTGTATGGAATGACGCCATTTCAGTATACGAACAAGTAGTACTGTGCGAGATGCACTCAGTGGCGGATTTGAAGATAGAACATCTTAGGCAAATGGGAGGCAATTTACGTACAATATCTCTAGTAAACAGGATGCAATTTATTTACTTATAATAGCTCCTTCAGAGACAATTTACATCACCCTGATAAACCCAGAGGTTCGGAGCCCTAAACTCTTCCCATATCAGCATCGGAAATCCGTATTGCACCAGACTTCACCCAGCATAACTTACATTTTGTGTCAAGCGCGGAATCGTAGATAAAGACTATTCAAAATTGAGATAAAATCATTTTCTTTTTCGGTTTCCCAAAAGCATAAAATAATACGAGTATTCCAAAATATTATATGAAACAAAAAATCTACTGACGTCATAAATTACTTGTAATGTAAAGTAGTGGCAAAAAAAACCGGACCGACCCTTGTAGCTGATTTCAGAGCCTTATTCACTCCAGAGCACGATAGACTGGTAACTAAGACTTTTGTGGTTCGAATCCTGCCTGGGAAGGAAACATTTTTGTTCCTTATTCAAATTTATTCCCAATACTTTTCGATTGCAGCGATATTTTACTACTTAATTAACTTATTATTCCCAGAACATGGATTTTACCAGCTTATTTTCTAATGGCTTTCGAAATGGGCTACGTCAGCAGTCGAATCTACAACACTTTCAATAGATTACTCGCTATCTTGTGAATGCGGGCGCACAGTGTGTAATTTCAAGCAGCTAGCCGGCCAAAAATCAATTTTCACACCCTATCTTTAATGCTAAATTCTTATATAGACGTGTTTATAACACTCCAAAGTATACTATCCAAGTGTAGACAGATGCTTACATCTGTTAGGGGACCCTCACAACAGAGCGAAAGTTGCATGTCTCCGATAAGATCATTTACGCTGCAGAGGCGGGCGCGAAGTATGTGTTTGGATGGTGCAAAGTGGTAAAGTTAATACAGTATTTTTTCTAATACAGAGTGTGGATATATTATAAGAAGGTATGCACTTACATATAAGCTAATTTTCGTGACAAAAATTATTATCTCATTGTCTAGAATAAGTGTCTGGATAAACATGTGCAAAGAGTTTGAGTTTTACCTTATTATATATTTCGAGTTTACTTCTAAAAGGTGTAACCCTCTATCACCTCGATAAAATTTTGTAGAGATATTCATTATACTTTTCTGAATACGACGTCGTGATTTTTTTCTTCAAACAGATGCAGACAGAGTAGCTATTAATTATTTTCAGATACCATGCGCTCCGTAATCCGGAGAGCTGTTTTCCAGGTGTGGAACAAGAGCGAGAGAAAAGTGAAATTCTCAAATATAATTCAAATTTTGGTCTCAAAGATTACTCTAAAGACATTTTACAGTCAATAAAATAATGAATTAAATTTCTATGCTCGAAAATTCGATTACGGTGGGAAAAATACAGCATAAATGAGAAAAATGTCTTAAAATATAATGCGCTATGTTTCAACCAAGATGCAAAGTCTGAAAATAAAATATATAATACTTTGCCATGTACTACAAAACAATTCCAATTTGATTCTGCCAGTACAAGCATTCGAGGGCGTCCACGTAAACTTTTCGGAGACTGAGCGAAAGATCAAAACGGAAAAAAAACCTAGTCCACATTTTAAAGAAAGATCGCCAGAAGTAAAGCTTTCTGTTGCCCATATGAATTTCAGAACTTCTAGAAAAAGAGATGCGGCCAATATTGTAGGAGAGCTTTCACTTGTATTACTTCAACGTGCGACAAAATTGAAAAAAAATCGTAAAAATTGATTTTGCAGGAACGACCAACAATTGTCACCTAATAAGGATCTTGCTTTGATTACTGATCTACAGTTGACCTCAAATCAATATAAAGAATTAAGGGAAATACAAAATCTTGTAACAGTTAATTTAGATCCACCGTTTTACTTATTGCGAAACATTGAAGATAGGATAGGTTCAGGCATGTTGACATGACATGTTGTTGACATGATAAAACAAAGCAGTCGCAATAAAAACGATGCAAATACCGCAAGAATATTTTTCAGGAGGTTTCCACTTTCGCATATATTACGGGAATAGATGGAAATGTAATAAGTCGTTTACACATAATATATCAAAAACCTTTTTCTTGTGGTTTTGCAATACTGATGAACGGGCACTTGACATGTATGCAAGGGAGACAAGGGAATTATATTTATGCTTGCACAAATAGTATTATATGCCTACAATCCTTCACTAACTCTTGGCTCATGGACAGAAGGTCACAGGACACTATTATACTTACTGGCAAACTATCTGAGGAAGCCCAGGAAACGAGGAACAAATACTATATTAGACTTTTCAGAGAAGTCTTCGCAAGAAAAACATCAAGAAAGACACAAATACTGATCTTTTACTCAGGCTACTTATTTCTTTGGACCCTTACATCACCAGCTTAAAGAAACTAAGAAGAGGAAATCTCGGTCGATTTCAATAGTTGTGCTGCAGTTGTCTCCGAGCCTCCATTAGTCGGTGGTGTCAAAGGAGAGACTAGCAGCGAGGATACAGATTCTGATGGGGATGCATCTGACGTTCGAACGAGTAAGATATGTAGCAATATTCCTTCGCCTTACGCTTGCAATTTTAAGTGCATTCCACATTATGAATATTATTTCCACATTATGAACATTATTTCCATATTATGAACATTAATTTTTTTTTTCACTCGAATCGAATTTTTTTTACAATATTACTATTTTTATTTTCAGTAAAAATAGTTGCTATTTTCATTTTCATTATTAAAAACTTATCCACTTCAATAATTGAAGGTACATACTAAATTTTATGAAAATTAAGCGATTAGTTTTCGAGAAATGATTTTTGGCCGGCTAGACTCGCTAAATTACACACTGTGGGGCGTGGCATGCGCAGTGGCTCATTTCGGGGACTTTGATTATCCCGTCGGTCCGGTTTTTTTGCCACTACTGTACAGTATATAGCCGCCAATGGAGTAGCTCAGTCGACTAAGGCGCTTGCCTGCCGATCTGAAGTTGCACTCGGGCGTGAGCTCGATTCCCGCTTGGACTGATTATTGATTGGGTTTTTTTGCGAAGTTTCCCCAACTGTAAGGCAAATGTCAGGTGATCTATGACGAATCTTCGGCCTCATCTCACGAAATATCACCTCGCCATCACCAATCCCATCGACGCCAAATAACGTCGCAGTTTATACAGCGGCGTTAAATAACCAAGTAAAAAAAGTACATAGCCTAAAACGATTCTTTCGCTTTAACGGCCACTCGATAGTCTAGCCACAGCAATGAAGATAGGCATTAAATAAATGTTCAGCTTTAAAATATACTAAGCAAGCGCTGCAGAGACCAGATCATATCTTGTTTCCTAATTATATTACAGCGTAATTTCTAGCTGGTATCTGCTAGCTGTGTGTTTATTGGACTACAGCTCTGACTTCGCAGCCGGGATTCCGATATCCGGGACGAAATGTCTTTCCTCTCTTCTCTTCGCTTAAATATATTTGCCTTCACCCCATCTCAGCTTGACTTTTCTCAAGACACACCTCAGAATTAGATTCTCGGCAGACCTGTAAGACATTTAGAGGCGAAAGTGCTTTGGAATTGAAGTAACGTTTTTGCAGTGTATCCAACTTACCGAGTTTGGTCTGTTGGTAGAACTACAGATTACAACTCATAAAATATAAATTGAGATGTGATTTTAAATGTCACAACTCTGACTACGGCTTCAGTTCACCATGTCAAGCATATGCCTAGAACAAGGATTCCTCGAGCTATCTTGAACTACAGACCAATAGGGAAAAGATCACTGGGTCGCCCTGTGAAGAGATGGCGGGAAAACTTTTGTAGACCGAAACAGCCCTTCTAGGACTATCACCTGTTAAGAAGATGACTATGATGATGATGTTTATTATTATTATTATTATTATTATTATTATTATTACTATTATTAAAGTAAGTTTCACTAGTCGAGGACGAGTTTGTTGCTATGTTACTGTTGATTGAAACATATTTTCACTTACTTCCTTAGACTTATGTCCCGTTGTCAATAGCAACCAACACTATCACGGTGAAATTCATTTATTTCCCTAAAAACAAGGTAATAACAGCATACTTACAGCAGTGGGAGTGGAAAAAATATATATCTAATTTTCTACTGGGAATCGAACCCGGGCCATCGAATTGTAGCCACAAAAGTATCGAATAACAACCATGTATTACCTCCCACACCAAATTTCACGATTCATAAGCGTCCACGTGGTCTGGTTGGTCGTAATAACAAGATTGCTATGCGACGCACTCCTGAGGCTTTGGAATGCATCTTCGTCTGGAATAGCCGTTACTTCTGACGCCAAATCAAAGACAGCGAGCACAGAGCGGAATTATTATGCTACACGTGCTAATATGTTACAACTATATTAGTGTTTATCAAGTGTTACAAGTAAATAAAGAATACATTAGCACTATGGTAGGATATTATTGATGGCTGTTTATCTTGTTACCTTAAGTAATCATTGAAAAACATCTTTCAAGTGTGTTACAATACTTCGAACTGCTTCAATGACTGCGTGGTCTATACCATCAACTTACCACGCAAGCAAACCGGAGTTTTAGCTCCGGAGAGGTTGCAATTTTTTAAATTGAAATCCATATCTCGCTTGACGATATTTGTCAGAGAAAGAACAATAAGTATAAATCTTAGTCTGACGAGTGTAATATATTACTAGTCAGCAATGTATACATTGGAGGAGAAAGGAACTGACCACCCTACCACATTATCTCCCAGCTTAATTGCCTCATGGGTGATGCTTTATTGGTTCCACTTATGAGATTCCAACCTGTCTTCGGACAATTGACTAAACAACAACAGTTACATTTGTGGCGGAGAAGAGATCGCAGTTGGGATTTTTCTGCGAGCTCTGCTTTTCCCCATTTATGGGCATTAACATCGTTCCTGCAGATCTACATTCCATTTCCACCTTTACAATATTTCTCCGACCAATACCTAAAGATTCAGGCCTTGCAAAGAAGTATTCATATCTTTGTAGCGGAAATTGGAACCACTCAAACATTAATTTAATATTTAAATAATTGTTGTCCTATTTACTTTATGATCGTGAAAATCACTAAAATCCCGTCTCGGGATTAAATCCGAGACCTTCGGAATGCAAGTGTAGTGTTTTAATATATTCATTCATGGTTTTCTGCCCAAGGGCAGGTCTTTCACTGCAAACCAAGCATTCTCCAGTCTTTCCTATTTTCTACCTTCCTCTTTGTCTCCGCATATTGTGATCCATATATCTTAATGTCGTCTGCCATCTGATATCTTCTTCCGCCACGAACTTTTCTCCCATTCACCATTCCTTCCAGTGCATCCTTCAGTAGGCAGTTTCTTCTCAGCCAGCCTTAATCAATACAGTACATTTTTAAATTACGAATATTTACACTACACTTAAAAGGTTCTCCAGTAATATTTTTCAATTAAATTTTAACTTCTAGTAGATATTTAAATTTAGATAAACCTATAAGATAAAGTAGTAACTTAATTTATCAATCAATTATAATTAATTTGAGATAGCTAGTAAAATGATGAGAATTAATTTAATATGAGTTTACTAGAACTAGAACTACGGGGAGAAAAGATATAATTCTAAAATATATTTATATAATGATAATATTAACTAATTAATTAATAATAATATTCTCATATTAATATAATGAAATTTTGCCATTAGAGGTTTTGTAATCTATTTAGAAAAATTAATGATAATAATAGAATGGACAGATGTTAGTTTCATTATAGGTAAGATTTATGCAATTTTGACCTAATGAAGTTATTGTCCAACAACCCTTTACATCACTCGGAAGCGAGTTCCAATTTCTAGCAACTGAAACTGTATAAGATGAATAATATAAAGATGTCTTGTGGTAGGGTATAATGAGTAAGTTGTTATGATGATACCTGGTACTTAACTGATGATATGCGGATAAATTTTGAAAACGAGAAGCCAAATAGATTGGGGTAGCGGTGCGCATAATTTGAAATAAGAGAGTAAGAGAATGCAGAGCTCGTCGGTCACTTAGTCTTAACCAAGACAGATTTTGAAAAGACAGGGAAACAAGATCATGCTTACGAATATTGCAAATATAACGGGCGCACGCATTATGCACACGTTGTAGCCTGCTGCTCAAATTTGCATTTAGGTTACTTAATATAATATCGCAGTAGTCGAAGTGTGACATCACGAGTGTTTGTACAAGGATTAATTTTAATTTATCAGGAAGAAAGTGCTTCAGTCGCTTTAATGAGTGAATAATAGAAAATATTTTTTTAGAAGTGTGATTCACTTGTTCATTCCATTCCAGGTGACAATCCATATAATTGCCAGATTCTTCACAGTCGAGCTGTATGGAATAGTAGTATTATTTACAATTATCGGTGGAAAATTTTGTTTCTCACACTTCGATCTTTGATGTTCTATTAAGATAGCCTGCGATTTACTTGCATTTAAATTAAATCCGTGTGTTTTCGACAGTATGGATATTGAATTCAAGTCACCATTAACTTTAGTTATAGCGTCATTTATGTAATTAGGTCGAGTATGCAGATAGATTTGTATGTCGTCAGCATAAATATGGTGTCGGCAGTATGTTACATTAGAAGAAAATAATATCATTAATACAAATAGAAAACAGTAGAGGTCCTAGGACAGAGCCTTGTGGTACGCCAGTCTTCGTGGTACGCCAAGTGGAATAACGATTATTAATAGACACACACTATTGGTGTTCACGAAGATAGGAGTCCATCCACGCTAAAGCATTATCAGAAAAAATGCAGTGCTCTTAATTTTGCATTTAGTAAGTCAACGTCTACAGTGTCGAAGACTTTGGAGCAGTCTAAAAGTGTTAGTATTGTGATCTGTCCTTTGTCTAAAGCTTCACGTGTATCCTCAGTCACTTTAAGCAGTGCAGTCGCTGTGCTATGTCCCGTCCTGAAGCCTGATTGGTAAGGGTCAAGAATATTGTGGGTATTGAGGTAATCTGTCAATTGTTTGTGCACAATTCGTTCCAAAGCTTTTTAGAGAACAGGAAGAGTACTAACTGGTCTATAGAGAGCGTTGGTACGTTTAACCAAAGGTCCCGGGTTCGATACCCGGCCCCGGAACAATTTTTCCCCCGAAATTATTCAAATTAACTTTACAGGGAGATATTCCTGAAAGCTTAATTTGCATAATACAGTCACTGTACGTAACACAAAACCACAATTTAAAGTCACACAGAGTTAGTGTGCACTCAAATGTTGGTTGCTTGACGGTTGTCAGCCCACTTTGAGGTCTGTGGATATAGAGGAAAAATTGGATCGGTGTCGGGTAGAGTTCCCGTGTAGCTCAGTGGGAGAGCGTTGGTACGTTTAACCAAAGGTCCCGGGTTCGATACCCGGCCCTGGAACAATTTTTCCCTCGAAATTATTCATGGTCTATAGTCATTAGGTGTTACGGGTAGCATAATTTTAGGAAGGGGACGAACAATAGCCTTTTTCCATAAGTCTGGGTAATGTGAAGTCATTATAGATGCATTAAATATATGGGTTAGTGTCGGGAGAATTATGTCCATACATACATACATACATACATACATATTTAGGGAAAGTAGAATAGGGTAGCAATAATGTGTATACATTGTATTCGGAAGAGTTAGCAATATTGTAATGTGTAGTCTATTAGCATGCAGTATTGCATTTTTGTAATGGAACATGCTTGTAAAGAAGGGTTAAAAATACATACATACATACATACATACATACATACATACATACATACTGTGCATTACACATAAATAAAATTATATAAGGCAAGGATTATGTATATAAACATGGCATCACAAACACAAAGGTCTGAAATGTTTAAAGGTGTGGTTTCCACAGAAACCAAGCATCCTAAAAGTGGCCCACTTTCTGTCAGCACAAGTGCTTGATATAGATCGCCCGTGTGATGAACTCCGCGGAAGCGTAGGTAAAGCTGTGTGTCGACTTCCTACACGAACCTTCCCTGCACCTGTATTATGCCAAGGCCGCGAGCCGGGGAGACACTCAGTCTCACGAGACGCGTGCTCTGCACAAGAAAAATTCTGGACGATATATTTGCATTAGCAGTACCACACACATCTGTCGGCGAGGTTAACAGTCACTAATGAAATAATCCACTTGTTTATACTCATTTAAATGTGAGTTGTTTGCCCCATAAATCATAAATGCAGGCAGAGAGAAATTTTATCACCCATATTCCCAGGTGTTCTTATATCAGTAACCTGCTCTGATTGTGGTTATAATGAAGTTAATGCACCACTAAATGGAGGTGAATAAATAGAAAATAAATATTGCAAAATATTATATTAATGCATTTTTCTTATATTGTTACTGCATTAATTTTGCTTGTACTAACTTTATATGTTCTAAAACGTAATGACACCATGCCACCTCACTGCCTACGCGTCTCAACCTGCCAAGTCGCTGCTAATCACATTCCTCACACTGACAAACTCATCAGGTGATAGCAGTAGTTTTAAGTTATGAAAAAAATAGAATTAGGAACAATCTTCGGAGATGTTAAAAATGTACTGAAGCAGTAGGAGGACACCTTGAAGATCTCATATCACACAAGTAAGATACACTTGTATTAATATTTAAGTTATTCTTCAACAATTTTCCTTCTAAGGAGGTTTTAGAAACTACTCGTAATGTTTTTACTGTAGAAACTGCAGACGATTTCGCGGTAACTGTGCTAGGCTTATAACAGAAAATTCCGCTGAACTTGTGGTGTGAGGGAAGCGTCACATATAATATGAAAGAACCTGTATTATATACCATAGTTTATTTTCTTTAAGACATGTATAAGTTAAAACTTTATAATCATATAACCTACTAATTGGAACACATGTTCTGTAGTAGTGAATTTCTTAAATAAATAAATTAAGCCTATTAGGTCTACTATATAATACTGTATATTGAATTTATTAATGTAGTGTCATATTTACTCTGTAATTTGCCAATTATTGCTACATTTTACATTTTTGGCTATGATATCTATACCTAACTATTTTTCATTTATTTTTATTTGGTACTTTCCATTTATATCTATATCTGTGTCTTTTATTTAGGTAGTATCTATTTGTTTTTTGTTTTTTTTTTTTTCATTTTTCATTTTTAATTTGTAATTACACTTATATCTTGCATTTGTATCTGTTTTATCTCTTTTTTCATGTTATATGTAATTCTATGTTTTTTTAAACAAATATCTGTACTGTCTATTGTAATTGGGGCTTGTCCTGTTATAGACATAAATAAATAAATAAATAAATAAATAAATAAATAAATAAATAATACGATAAAATTTGTTTCTCGATTCTACACAAATATAAAATCCTTTGGAAAGAGAGAAGACTGTTCTGTAACCTTTATATGAAACAACGAGCCAGGATAATATTATTATTATGGCCCTAATAATAATAGTTTTATTTCCCCTGGCAGAGTTAAGGCCATCAGGCCTTCTCTTCCACTCAACCAGGATCAAATCTCATACAGGAAAATACATACCAGTATCTTAGGATAGGAGAAGAAATGTCAGAAGGAAGTGAAATAAGGAAAGGAGTACGACAAGGATGCTCTTTATCACCTACTCTGTTCAACATCTACTTGGAGGGTTTAGTGAACAACTGTTTTCAGATTATGAGAGGGGTGATAATCATCAATTAAAATAATGACACTTATACCACTTACACTCTGTATATATGAATCATCATCATCATCATCATCATCGTAACAAGTTATAGTCATATAAAAACTGTTAATAATAATAATCCGAGGCACGACAGCCCATGAAGGACCATGATCTACTAGCCGTCTACTGGCCTCACGTCCACATGCCGAAGCAGAGGTGGACGATCATCCAATCAGAATGGAGGTATCGTGTGGTTAGCACGATGATCCCCCCCAGCCGTTATAGCTGGCTACCTATCGTAGCTCCCCAAGTGCTTCACGATGTTGGGTGGGCACCGGTTCCATACACTGGTAGAAATATCATGAGAAAATTTCTTCCCCCATGTATAAGAACTATTAAGATCTACAAAAGTTTACGACCCATCTCTTCACAGGACGTCCTTGTGATCTATTGCCTCGAGTTTTATAATTCAAGATCGCTCTAGGGATATAATATAGGATAGCTACAGCTGAGATGTAGGAAGTTAGAATCGTGTTGGAGTAAGGTAACTTATTTTTAATAAAAGCTTTTGATCTCACGGGGGTTTTTCCATACAACACCATTACTGCTATTTCGTTGTAGAAATGTTTACAGTTGAAGTTCTCTTGATACTTGGTCAAAAGTGAAAGTCATCTTTTGAAATTCATTTTGGAACTTGGTCGCTAGACTAACATCGTCAGCAAATGAAAGTGCACTAATACTTTTTTTTATGTTCTTAATTATTAAAGTAATATAGCTCATACAAAAAATTTGGACTTTCTTTCTCTGATAGAGCATCCATGTATAAGTTAAATAACGCCGGTTATAGACTACATCAGCCGTGGCGAAAATGTGACGCGCGAGCACATTGTGGCTCGCAATGATAGCTATGAATTTCTCTTGCTTCCTACCTCCCCCAACCCCCCCCCTCTCACTCACTGGAGTCAAACTCCGTTCCATTTGTATTTGTCTCTGACCTGCGAGTGGCGTATCGTCGCAATGTCTCTCTCGAAATCATATACCTCTACAAAAACGAAAGTTTCAAGTAAGATGGGAGGACGGATTTTTTTGCTGCCTATATGATGAAAATATTGAATGTATGATTTGTTCACAAGTATTACGAGGAAAACGGTTGTATAACATAAAAATACATTATACTACAGGTTACTCATGAAACATTAAAATGATTATTATTATTATTATTATTATTATTGTTATTATCATTATTATTATTATTATTATTATCGTCATCATCATCATCTCTGTACGTCGATCCTTTTTCAGCAGATGTACGAATAATGCTGTTAGATCTTCAATTTAAACGCACAGATTTACAATGTAATGTTAAATTGAAGCTAGATGTAAGGACTTGACAAATGTTGAAATTTTCGAATCTTTGCCAAAAAATAAATATCCGAAGCTTCGTTCTTTCGCTTGCTCTGTTGAAGCCATGTTCGCTACAACTTACGTTCGTGAAAAATTATTTTCAACAATGAAAATAGTAAAAACCAAATTTAGATCGCGAGTGACAGATAAATACCTTCGTGATCACCTACGACTGGCAGTAAATGGCATAATTCCTGATTTTGAAACTCTGTCGCAGAGACATTCTGAAGACAGCTAATTTTAGGTTGTGATAATGTGTCCTAAGTTTTCTTATTCATTTCTTCGTTACACGTACTAAACATTAGTTTGTAACCTTATACTGTATAAAATTATATTTAAGTGCTTGACGTAGGCCTAAGGAAAATGAAAATCCATTAATAAGTCAGACGGTTGCTTCACTTCTCCTTCGGGTGTCCGCCTCCCTCCATAGGTACTATGCACGTTGCAGGTTACACAGTGGCTCGGCGCATGATCACATTTTCGCCACGGCTGGACTACATCATTACGGTCACCAGAGTTTACGTTTAAAATATTATCAAGATTTTTTATTTCTCATCTGAATACCTATTTTTGTTTCTCTATAAAAACTTTTTATTGCTTGAGTTATGTGGGGTAGGAGGCCCTTTTCTTTTAAAATAAGTATTTCATAATAATTGTCAGTTAACTTAGGCCTACCGAAGGCCTAGAGAGCAGACAAATAAATATTTGGTCTCGCATTATGTATTGATCGCCAGTCATGATCCCACGGGATGAAAGGAATTAAAACTTCGCCTGGAAACGGACGAACATCGATGTGTGGGCGAGATTCGGATCCTCGCCCGTCGCATCGGTTTTATTCGGCACCAAGGTTGTTCCAGGGACCATGTGTACACCTCGGGCGACTACTTTTGGTATAAATCCAAATAAAATTAATTTGCATGTGTTCTGGTCGGGGGCATGTGGAGAGAAGGCAAATGTAGCTGATCGCTCGCATATGCTCCGCGTGGGCGTCGCTCGGCAACAGATTTAGTGCGGACCGCGTGGAAAACACCAGCTTTTTGGCGAGCCCGCAGATGCATTAACGTCACAAAAATCTTACAATATAAATTTATGTTTATTGTTGACGTCATACCCACGTATGGACCTTATCCTCTTTGGCAGTGTTTACATCAAGCTAATATTCCTGATCCTGATTCAAACGTTAGTTATCTTCCACCACAATAATCCAATTATATTGTTGTAGATATTGTAGAGGAACTGGAATAAAAGGTGTTATTTAAAACTACCCGTACCCGTGCGCTCCGCTGCCCCTGTTAGAAATAAATACAGGGACATCATTTTATTTTTACTAACATTTTTAATATTAACCTGTCTATACCTTTAGAGAACCGGAAACACCGCTTGCTCCCCCCTTCAAGACTGGAGTTCGATGATACTGGCGTAAAACACAAATTACTCTACTAGGTATAGGATAGAAGAAAAGTAGTTCATACATTTACGTAAACTAGGAAATATCGCGATTTTGAGTTTGATAATTTTCATTGGGTTTTTCTTTAATCAAAGTACAGTACTGTATTAAGAAGAAGTGTTTTTACTCACGAAGTGAGTTATCCATGCGAACGTATTCATTATGCAGTGTATATTATACTGTCTACAGCACATTAGCGTACAATATAGAGAAAGAAGTTAAATTGAAAAATAATCATAATATGAATATTTAACCACAATTTTGAAAATGGTGGCCGTTCATTTCGATACAGGCTTCAGTTCTTTTGTGCATATTATCGCACTATAGACTATTGCATCTAATTCCAATTGCCAGTTTCGTCCTTTGTACTAGTAACTCATGTTGAAATAATTCTGTACCTACTCTACGTACTGTAAATTCGATCTTCACTTCTGCCCGACCCGCACAGATAAAATTACTCAGACATGCTATCTACTGTCCGTCCAAGTGGTTATGCCGCAGGATTGTAGAAAGGGAGGAAATCACGTGACAGTTAATTACTTAACGAGGCCCTTTTATTTAAGTTAAATTAAACAGCTGTATAATATTACGTAGACGTCCAATTCCTAAGAGAAATTAATGTTTTCAGAAAAGAGCTAAGACAGCCCAGCTTTTACAGAGGGGCGAGCAGAAGCAGGAGGGGGAAATCGGGATCTGACGTAGGCAAACGGACAGTACCTGTGCGAAAATATGATTCAATATTGAAAGCTCTTTCGTCACTGGAAAACGCGAACATATTTCTGGAACGTACTATACTCAATAACTCAGTACTGCTTACTATCTGCGGTTTGGTTCTGTGTGGAGTTGGAACTTCCTTAGTAGAAGGGGTGGGAGTGAAGTACATTCAAAAACTCAGGTACAATAAAAATTGAAGTAAAAATAAAATGATGTCCCCGTATAAAGTAATTACATAATTAAAATAGGACGTTTGATCCAGGGAACATTCGTGTTTGATAGAAGGATAAATCGTTTAATATGTTACTTAATTTAAATTGTATTTAAATAATTAAAATGCGGTAATTTTGGTCCAGAGAGCAATCATTTGGTGCAATGACAATTCTTTTAACATATTTCTTAATTGTTATTACATGCAACCATAGTTTAATGAAGATTGACATATCATTTAGTTTTAATGTGTATACTTTATATTACTTACTATATGTTTCAGAAGTTACTGTAATAATATTGTAGAATTATGTCCATCTAGAGAAACTACACTTTCCAATGGTGAAATAATAATTAAACAATTAATTAGCTTCCGATATTACTTCATACAAACACAGAAACATTCTCTTAGGCTATGTTTAATAGCTTTCGATTGTTGTTGTCCAGGGCCTCTTATAGACGAAGTCATTTGTTTTTATTCCAGTACAGCGCCTTAGATGGCGTTGTTATTGTAATTTTAAAATTCATTTATCTCATTAAATATCAGTCCTATAAAAATTATGTATAGAATAAAACTTATCGGAAATTAGTTTTAAAGAAACTTTCGTTATGTAATATTTTTCATAAAAATCAATAATAAGCGAGATATTTCAATTTACTTAATTAAGGCCCCCTTATAACCCCCCTTTTAAATAAAGTATTTTGAATGACATATAGCCTATAATCTAAGTTACAACGAACTTAATTTAATATTCCAATTTTCATATAAATCGGTTCAGCCATTATCGCGTGAAAAGGTAACAAAAATCCAGACTGACAGACAAAAATTTCAAAAAAGCGATTTTTGTTTTCAGGATGATTAATTATACATGTTGACACCAATTATTTTAGGAAAATCGAAAATTACCAGAAAAATTTCGGTTACAGATTTATTTATAGGCATTACATGTCCCGTGCCGTGGTGTCGCGGTCTAAGGCATCCTGTCTAGGACTCGCGCTACGGAATGCGCGCTGGTTCGAGTCACATGGGAGAAGAAATTTTCTCATGAAATTTCGGCCAATGTATGGGACCGGTGCCCACCCAGCATCGTGATGCACTTGGGGAGCTACGATAGGTAGCGAAATCCGGTTGCGAAAGCCAGCTATAACGGCTGGGAGGATAATCGTGCTACCACACGATACCTCCATTCTGGTTGAATGATCTTACACCTCTGCTTCTGCATGTGGACGTGAGGCCAGCAGCCCGCTGGTCGGTCTAAGCCCTTCCCGGGCTGTAGCGCCATGGATTATAGATATTACATATTTCAATCTAAGATCTTACATACATTTTTGTAGATAACTATTATGATGGGCTAAGTATTAAAACAAGTCATGAGCGTAGCTTAAAAAAATCCATATGCTTAATGGATAGAATATGTGCGACGGAAGCATCCTGTTTTTTTTTTTTTTTTTTTTTTTTGGGAAGGGGATTAGTAATTTAAACAATTTTTGTTATATAAAGAGGATAATTACGCGTCGTCATTTCGCACTTCTGGAGCGGAAATGACGCAATGACAGTTGACAGTAGTCGAGAACGACCAGTACCATAGCGACGCCAGAGCATAAAACACGGCCTATGATTCGGTTCATTGAAACTAAATCGATTGTTGCAGTTCAATGAAACTTTCGTCGTGAATGTGGTGGTGACGCGCCAACAGATAAGACTATTCATCAGTGGGTGCGACGTTGTAAAGAAACGGGGAGTCGTTTAAAAGGGAAATCGTCCGTGAGACCATGTACTGTATATCGGAAGAAAACTCTGAAAGAATTCGAGCTTCCTCTTCTCGAAGTCAAGAAAAATCGTTGCCACAACGCAGTTTAGACTTGGAAATTGCTGAAAGTGCCATGTACAACGTGGTATGTAAAAGCTTCCAGTACATGCATAAATTATTCAAATGTCGCAGGAAACCAAAGTCAGTGATAAGCTTAAGAGAATAGATTTCTCACATTCCAGGTTGAGCAAGATTGGAGAGAATAAAGATTTCCAAAATAAACTTTATTGCACATAAAGCGATTTTTCACATTAGTTGTGTACTTCATCGTTATAATTGCAGAATTTGGGTTTTAAAACAATCTCTTTAAATCTTTGCATATGCAGTAAGACTGTCCGAAGGTGAATATTTCGCGTGAATTTGATGCATGGCCATGTGTTTTTCCACAGTTGAACGATAGAGAGGCGTATGTTGGATGGATTTTCTTCCGAAATACAGTGATTGCAGTATGTTCGTATAGCGTTACACTTGCAATTTCCTAACAGGTGGATTGGGATATCAGGGTCGATCTTATGGACATTATGCAGTCCAGACATTACTTCCCTTGATTCTTTCATGTTGGTTTTTCCGGAAAGATTAATGACAGCCATAGTGATCATCCCCGAAATGCTGGCGTGCGTATGGGAAGAGAACGTGTCCACCATAAGACGTGTAATTACGAATTTTTCAGTGACACCGTCTGCATGATAGCTACTCCAGACCACTCTGTCTCCGCAGGGACCACTGTGTCAGTTACTTAATATCTATCAATCCAATCAATCAGTCAAATCCTGTCTCTGCTGCTGGAGCAAAGGGTTACAACAAATATTCTCCATCTTCATCTATTTTTGACCAGCAAGTTCAGATCTGGCCAGGATTTCCTACTTAGCCCTAATCAATTATACTGGTGGAATTTTTATTGTTGTTTTTTTTTAACTTTGGTAGATAGAGACTGTGTATGTATAATGAACTTTGTGTCGTATTTCATGTGATTAATAATAATAATAATAATAATAATAATAATAATAATAATAATAATACCACTTTTTTGTCCACTTTAGGTACAACGTCATCCCTCTGGGATTCGAACCTAAGTTTCTAGCGTGGAAAGGCAGTGCTCTTGCTAAGACTACAGTGCTTTAAATGAAATAGAATTAGGCCTACCATAAATGTCTCATGAAAATATGGAACACCACCGACGTTTTTTATAAGGAAATTGAAGTTTTCACACCTCATGTACGAGGGAGGGACCGAAGGCTTACACTGCAGCCTGAGGCTTATTGTGCTTACCACTCCTATTCTGTGAATGATTTTTTAGTTTGTTATTTAACGACGCTGTATCAGCTACTAGGTTATTTAGCGGCGATGAGATTGGTGATAGTGAGATGGTATTTGGCGAGATTATGTCGAGGATTCGTCATAGATTACCTGGTATTCACCTTACAGTTGGGAAAACCTCGGAAAAAACCCGATCAGGTAATCAGCCCAAGCGGGGATCGAACCCGCACCCGAGCGCAACTTCAGACCGGCAGGCAAGCGCCTTAACCGACTGAGCCGCGCCGGTGGCTCTGTGAATGATTGGATAGCCGAACGGCCGCGCTCTTGTACAAGTACAACACGCCGCACCGTGAACTGGATGGAGAAATGAGTCAGAGGTCCAACGCCGAAAGTTACACAGCAATTCTGCTTCAATTGGATGAGGTAAAACACCGGAAAAAGTCCAATCAGGTAACATGTCCCAACCAGGATTTGAACCCGGGTCCGCTCGTTTCACAGTCAGGGTGCTAGCCATTACTCCACAGCGGTGGACTAAATTGAAATTGAAGTTGAACTTACTGAAAAATCTATTACGTAAGATTCTAATAAGGGCTTTAACAAAAGAAAGAACACCATTGCCTTTAAATAATGTTTAGTCATGTCACTTTATTTACTTCACTTGACACTACTTTGCACTTACCTTTTTGTTTAACAGTACCCTTGAAACAGTTTATTCATCCATGTTGAATCTTGCGTACATTACTTTTAACACTTGAATATAAATAATTGATTAAATGTCGATCTTACTCGTGTTAATTGTGTAAGCCGCACATGCTTACACAATTAACACGAGTAAGATCGCCATTTAATCAATTAGCTTATTCATGTTAGTTGTTTTCAAAATCAAACACATGCAAACATTTATACAAATCAAAACTATAATCCAACAATAATCTATGAATTGAACATCAGTTAGAAAAATCATTGATGTTTTATATTATGAAATAAAGTTTAGTTAATATATGGGACCTTTGCGCGTCCCGACAAAAATTACGGGGGACGCCTGACACCTAGATCAAAAAAGGGGGCTGTTCCGTTTTTACGGCACGTATGGTAAGCTTAAATAGCCTTTAATGCATGCTTGAGGCTTGCGATTTATACATACACGTTTTAAAAATAACTCGGTATTGTTTATATATTCGATATATTTCGCTGTGTTGAATACTTGCATTAATATCATGAAGGGAGAAAATATTACAAATTAACGGATGAAACGTATTCTAACGATTAGTTAATGCTTTAGTAACTCCGTGTAACCTTGTAGCAACTTTGCTCTTGAATATTTATAGTGAAGTGGTGCAGATAGCGCTCTCGTGAGTGTATACTTGGTATTGATAGTTTATAATCCCCCCTCTGGAGTATCTGACATCATGGACGCTTAAAGCGTGAGCTCTAACATGGCAAATCAGTCTTGTTGTAAATTTGTGCGAGTTTCCCATCTGCTTGAAGCTGGTACATAATACGGTAACCCTTGACTTCTGAATGCATAATTTATTAGGTCGGGGGTCATTCTTGTCTTATTGCAGAGATCTAGAGCTCGATTCCAGGGGAGTAAACTAGAATTCCTTGTTTACAAATCACTGTATTCAGATAATAAAGCAGATTTTTATGCATTCGAAAAAGCCAGTGGTTTCCAAACTGTTCTCTGTGGACTCCAAATGAACCACGATAAAATTCATTTGGGAATCCGTAAATAAGTTTTGTTCGTTCGTTCGTTCGTTCGTTCACTTACAGAAATATGTAATATACTCAATCACCGACCTAATCAAATTGTTGACTGACTCATTTACTCACACCCAGGTCATTCAAACAATTCACTCACTCACTCACTCACTCACTCACTCACTCACTCACTCACTCACTCACTCACTCACTCACTCACTCACTCACTCACTCTTTCATCCGATCACGTTTATAGGCTTTTGGTGCCCATTGTTTTTTTACGTGGTTATTTAACGACGCTGTGTTAACTACTGAGTTATTTAGCGTCGATGGAATTGATGATAGCGAGATGGTATTTGGCGAGATAGGGCCGAGGATTCGCCATAGATTACTTGGCTTTCGTCTTACGGTTGGGGAAACCTCGGAAAAAAACCAACAAGGTAATCAGTCCAAGCAGGAATCGAAATCACGCTCAAGCGTAACTCCGGATAAGCAGGCAAACGGGTTACCGCTTGAGCTAAGCCAGTGACTCTCTCCTTTTTGGAACTATTTAAGAAATATCAACTTGCTATGAAAGTAATATATGAGCCGTTGAGAGCAGAAGTGGTGTAAGTCAAAATGGGTAATGAGGGTTAAAATAAACATTCTACAGTATAAAATATAGCGCAAAGTAGCAATTAATATTCAATTTATTTAAACTATTAGTAGTATATCAGTGGATAGCACGAAGAACATATTAATTGCTACTTTGCGCTGTATTTTACAGAATTCTTACTTTAAACATCATTACCCAATTTTGATCTACACCATTCTGCTCATATGATGGTGATGATAGTGGTAGTGAATGTTGAAGAAATAATGCCAGAAATGCCAGACGACCTTAAAGTAACCCCAGGAAATCTTCACAACGCGACGCTTTTCTCCACTGCAGAAATTCAAACTTCATCTTAATGGAATTTTGAATCGCCATCGCAGGCGTGGAATATCTACACATATTTATTTTGAATACATTATTTTCACCGTTGTTCTTTCTTAAATTTAAATGGATGAACATTTGTAGACCTGCATACTTTCAGAATTCAATTGTGTTTCCCTTCTCGTTTCGCTTTTATTTTATTATGTTTGTTGAAAATATGCGGTTCTATCACCTGACAAATCTTGAACAGAACATTTTCGATCAATTTTCCTTTGTCGATATTCGCAGATGCGTTCTTTAAAAAGAATTCCACACTGTTTTTTTCTGTATGTATTGTCTTAAATTACTTTACCAGTTAGTATTATATACGGCGATTTTTCATTGACAAAGAAATGTTTAATTAAACGAGTGGAATTCTGTCTAATGCGGTTACATTCAGAATAATGAAACATTCACCTAGAATTTTAAGTACAAAGAGAAGCTGGAACAGGTTGCATTGTTCACCCACCATTATTAGCCAGAGAGATTGTCTACATTTAATGCAGAAAGTTTCTGAAGTTGGTTCATTTGGTTTGAGATTGCATTAGCATAATAACTTTCTATATTATAGCGATGTACCGAAGTACATATGATATTTCCATGCAGAAATTCTGCGTCATCATAATATGATGAAGAATGAGTGGAACGGAACGCATATGATATGCGAAAAATAATCACTTGACGTGATTTAAGACGGCGCTTATTCCGTCGGATCCCGGCCGCTTAGTCATTCGTAAGAGTGCACCTCTGTACATTGTGTACATTGTGCCACTGTCACACATCTGTGACGCAGTGCATGAGGGTTGGTCACTAGAGGGAACCTAAGAGGTGGAACTTAAACTGAGAGAATTGTGTCCGGCATCGGAATGGGAATCCGGTGTGGCTTAGTGGATAGAGCGTCAGCACTTAGAGCTGAAAACCCGGGTTCAAATCCCGGTGCCTGAGAGAATTTTCTCCGTTCCACTCTTTCTTCATGGTATAATAACTTTCGTTTATATGAGTCGCTATAAAGTAATGTATCTATTTTCATTAATCTGATTTTAATGAAATTAGGAAAATTAAATTTATGTACGTATATGGCAGTGCAAACCTCCGTCAGGCGATCTGAGTTCGATCCAAGGCCAGGTCGAGATGGAATTTATGGTGGACAAAGCAGATTTTGAAGAGAGTTTTTCTCGGGATACTTCCATTGTCATTCCAGTAACATTCTCCACCTTCCTCTCATTTCATCTGTCTCCTGATATAGTTAAAAGTAGACTGGACTGAAGTCTGTGGGTACTACGGTTTCCGATGCGCTTACAGGAAGGGCTTGGGTCTCCAGGCCCTGGGACATATACAAGGCTACTCGTCTGGCTATGTCAGGGCTGAGGCAAGATGATCCCCCGTCAGCATCGGATTCACGAATACCACCAATGCTCTCCTGTTGGACTTGGACATTTATCACTAATAGGCCTACAGTGTGTTTAAAACATTCATTTTTCTAAGAGGTGGTAGTATTCATTAACACAAGAAAAAAGACTAAAAACATGATTTTGAAATTAAATTTTGTACGAAACAAAGACTTTGAAACTAGAGATGATCAAAACTAACTGCCGCTCTCGCTCGCTGTGTATATTGCATTTGTCTTTCGAATCTCGTCTCGTCATTCTTGTGCGCTTCGAGTCTCGCTCATCATTCTCGAAATAGCATTTGGTCTGCGTGGAAAGATTTTGTAACTGTGAATAACATACATAATTGAAATAAATAACATTATAAATGTTAAATGAGACAAAAAGAAAAAAAAACTGAACAGTATCTTAGTTATCAAAATGTTCTGGTTCTATTATTATATGATATTATCTATGTTTATATATATATATATATATATATATATATATATATATAAACAATTCTCAAATAAATTTGAATTTCTAAGAAACATAAGCCTAATATCTTTTTACTTGAGATTGTACACTTGATCTCAAACATATGAAAAGAAAATTCCTGGCCTTTTAATAAGGGCTTAGTAATTAAATAAAGATTAGGGAACGGATTATTATACACTGAAAGGTAGAGATGATGTTTCAAATAAGCTACTTGATTGTTTATACATAACAGTTGCCAAAGTAGATAAAAGTTCAGTCAGGTATACACAACTGTGGCGATTCAAGGCTGCTTGACGTTCGGGACTTCTAGAGCGATCAATCTCGACGTCTCGAAACACTCACAAGCAGCCTTTACTTCAACGACGCGACGTATACAACATTGTCGCGGAAGTTTTCGGCTTTGCGTGCGCTGTTAGTCTTGCTTTCTCGATCGTTGTTCATCTCTATTTGAAACTAGTATTGTAAGAATAGCATATCTTCTAATGTTCGCTCTTTGCTCCTTTCTTATTGCGGGGTACTAAACAAAATAGTAAACAAGCATGCAGTCATTTTGCGTCTGTAATGCAGTAACCATTAAAATAATGGTTGTGATTGTCCGTATTAGGCAGATAATTAAAGGCCTTCCGAGATATGATTGCGATACTTGTTCATACACATCATAGAAGATACTCCATGTGATTTCCATTCATTGTCTCGTCCTTCTGCCATCAGCGTAGATCAGTGGGCTGAGACGCTTGCCTGGCGACCTGGAGTTACGCTCTGGCGCGGGTTCGATTTCTGCTTAGACTGATTATCTGGTTGTGTTTTCTCCGAGGTTTTCCCCAACCGTAAGGCGAAAGTCAGGTAATTTATGGCAAATCCTCGTCCTCATCTCGCCAAATACTATCTCACTATCACCAATATCACCGACGTTAACAACCGAGTAGTTGATAAAGCGTCGTTAAATAACCATTTAAAAATAAAACAAAAAAATCCTTCTGCCTCACGTCTTAGGGACTTACGCACTTCTTAAAACATTCCTGGTTGTTCTCAGATGTGCTGACAGGCATTGGAGACGCGCTCCTGTAGTGTTTGTACATTACTGCTGTGGGTTGCATACGCCAACCGCGAACCTCTATGTAAATAAGACTGTCTTTTAGGACAACACAGGAGGGGGAAATAATTTTTCTTGTACCTGAATTTTTATCTCTGACTATTACACTCTTACTACGTCATACTACTTTTGACCAATAAAACGGTACGAAAGGGCGTATTTGAACCAATCATGGCTGCTTATCCCACAATTTTATCGCGTCCCTAGCATTTGTTTAATTTTATCGCGTCCCTAGCATTTGTTTAATTTTATCGCATCCCTAGCATTTGTTTCTTTGTTTGCCAACATTTGAAACTGCGCTGGTCTGGACGTCAAAAAAAAAAAAAAAAAAAAAATATATATATATATATATATATATATATATATATAAAATTACAAACCACTCCAGTCGATGCACAGCAGTTTCAAATATGACTCGCATTGGCATTCAAGAACAAGAATTGATAAAAATCACTGATCATACCTATGCATCTTCTGAAATCCGATTTACAAATAAATGAAGAGCACCATTCGGAAATCCTGAATAAGTTCAATACACCATGTAGGCCTAAATCAACAAGTTCCACTTCTATTACGCACACGTCCAATATAACATCAAATGAACCACCAACTACATTCAAATTTGAAAATTGTACATTCAATAATTATTCCCTTTAAAATTATTCATCAATTGAACCACCAACCACATTCAAATTTGAAAATTGTACATTCAATAATTATTCCCTTTAAAATTATTCATGTTTATTTTTTATGTCATCGTCGTTAATTAAAACTTTTCTAACACTTGTGTATTATATTAGTTAGGTTATGTTATAGTTTCTGCTATATGATATTATGGATAGTCATGTATCAGAGATTGTTTAATATTAAGATTTATTGAAAATCATCTATCAAGTGACGTTGAATACTGGGATTCGGATAATTGAAGTGGAATGCAACTGTTTTAATAAAAATGAAACTGAATCAACAAAGTCTTCTTGACTAGTAACATTGCCATCGTGTATAATAGATCGAGGACTTCTCGACGAGAAGGCATTGCTCACTACTGCCATCTAGCATGCATCTAGCGTAATATTTGTAATGTTGAGATACAATGATACATTTGAAGACAGTTGTATTTTCGTAAGTCAATTAATATTTTATTGTATTGGAGTACTTCGTTACTTCTAATCGTTATATACTTTCTTCTAATCGTGTAATAGTCAATTAAATCCCACTCGAGTTTTGATTTTCTCTAGATAAATCAAAACGTCTAGTGAGATTACTGTTGATAAAACTCATCTTCCTGAAAATGTCTCTGCAAATGCTATTACAAGAATAAATATGTAAATAAATGTGTTAATAAATGCGGGTATTAGTAAATGAATAATACACCAGGCAAAATGGACAAAACCACAGGCGTAGCTCAAGCGATAGGTGCGTTTGTTTTATAATCCGGGGGTGCGCTCCGGCGTGGATTCGATTTCCGCTTGGGTTGGTTAACTTGTTGGGTTTTTTTTTTTCGAGGTTTTCCTAAACTTTAAGGCGAATGTCTTGTAATTCTATGGTGAGTCTCCGGTTCATCTCGTCAAATACCACCTCACTATATCCAATTTAATCGACACTGAATAAGCTAGTAGGTGATACAGTGTCGTTAAATAGCGCAGTAAAATGAATAAATAGCTGTAGGCCTATATATAAAAAATAATTACTCACTACATTATGAAAGACAATAAGTAAATAAATAAATGAATAAATAAATAAATAAATACATAAATGAATGAATAAATAAACGATTAAATGAATACATAAGTAGATAAATGAATGTATAATTAAAGACCTGAATAATTAGATAAATAATTGAATGAATGTATGAATGAATAAATAAGTAAATAAATAAATGAGTATATATAAAGGGTTATTAAAAATCACAAAAGATTTGAAACTCCTCTTTGTTAAGATGTGAATTTATAGAAAAATAAAAATACAGTTTTCTTTGTGAAAGAGTGAAGTTCAGACAAATATAAACCAACTTCTGAATATACTACGAAAGTTGTTATCTGCTGTCCCCTCCCAACTTCAGCCACACTGCATGTTCCATATTCTAAATTCTGTCTAATTTCCCAGACTTCTTGTAAAATTATCGCAGCATCCACATCGTTTTCTACGATTTTGTTTGTCTACCACAACGTTTTTGTCTGCCACGGAACTGGTCTGTTAAATTTTCTTACAAGCTCCCATAATGACAAATTGCAGGCTCCATAGCTCAATCCATTTAGAATTTTTCTGGATATTCTCATTGCGCTGCAACAATCTCTATTACGTTCATAGTAATACCGTATAAGTCTATTTCGCATTTGTAGAGTAAAAATAATTATTTTGTGAAATGGATTCGGTTAAGAAACACATTGACTCATTCAATAATAGCCTTAATTACTGTTTATTTATTTAATTTGCCATAGCAACAATAGTTAAACAATTGAAACAGAAATTCCTGTGATTAAACCCTACTCTTTTATGGATAAAACTATTATTTTTCTATAAACTTACTTCTTAATACAGAGAACTTCAAAATGTTTCGTCACTTTTGAATAATTCGCTATATTGTTGATAAAGAAATAAGTGTATAATTAAATAACTGTGTAAAAAATAAACAAAACAACTAAACAGGTTGATAATTTAAGAAAAAAATATTATGATAAATAACTACTTACATTACATGCAAAGAAATAATGATGAGTCAGAAATAAAGAAATTTATAATGTTAAATCGTAGTCAGTCGTGGAACTTGAAAATGCATTTTTTTTACTCATGTTGATGACTAGCTTTGCTGGTTTAACATGCGTAGACTATCATTAAAAATAGCGAGTTTGGACCTTGGTGCTTTGCACGTTCGTATAGACTTAATTAGGTTGGACCGAATTAATTAATTTAATCTGTAACGTACGGAATTAACTGTCACGGGAAGAATACTGTCATGGCATTTTAAAGGGGGGGGGGGGTTCCGCCTCCCTCTAAGTGAAATTTGGTTTAGTTTATTACTGTTAACATGGGTGTTCCTCAACACATCTCTCACCACGTGGTACAAGCTCACCTTCTCTTGTTTTTATAGGTTGATAATATCGTTGCTAGGAGATTCAAACGTCGCTCCATAACTTATCCAAAGTAACCGAATTTAAAATGCTAAACAGTATGAGAGATAAAAAAGCTGTTATTTCTAGGAGACTCGGCGTTTGTCAGAGGTATTAGGCCTACACGTGTCTTCTGCTGTTTGTAGGCTGCGGTTCTTGTATAGTAGAAGTATTCTTATGAGGCTAGGTATTTGTATTTTCCTATTAACTTCCAAACCTACTGCCCGATTTTAATGAGTCTCCGTGCAGGTACCCAGAAGGTCATCCAGGCGCCATATTTTGTAATCCTTTGTTTTTAACGAATCCTGTATTGTAGACGTTCAGGTGTAAAGCGGGTTGTATAGTAGCGCAACTAAACATTGATTTCAAAATTTGTCTTTAATGGAAAATAGAAAAAAATAAGTTAAAGGGGATTTATTAAAGGGACAGGGTAGGTACTTAGAATAATAAAAAAATTGAATTTTTTGTTGGGAACATAAATATATTGTAAGTTCACAGGGCTAACGGCTTCGAAGCTGGGTACCTGGTTCTAATGAAGTGCACTGGTAGCAATCTAAAACATGGGGGCATGAGATAGTTACTCTGCCTGCCATTAAAAATTCACTTCACTAAATCCCCAAGGTAATAAAAAAAAAAAGAATTTTTTGTTTTTAACGGAAATAAATTCTCTGAATCCTCCTGATCGAGAATATATATAGTTTTATAATGTTGCGATGTGTCTAACCTACAAAAAACAATTTTTAATGGAAGCGGGTGTCTCATTAAATCAGCAGTGCCACGCCCCTTCACTGAAATGTGAAAGTGAAAACGTTGTACAGGATGTAAATACTATGGTGATAGTGCTGTAAATTTACAGTAATGATAAAGGCCTAAATAGTAGTGATAATATTATAATTAGTGTAGATTTGTACGTAAGTTAGAAATTGATGTTAATTTTTAAACACTGTTTTCTTAAAACAACATTTTTATGTATATATGCACCAGTATCTCAGAAACTATTCATGTTACAGAGCTGAAATTTTGCACGCTCATTATAATGACTTAATGGTAGCACTTTTACATTAATGTAATATGTATTACAAGATTTAAATACCGGTATATATTTTTGTGTTGAAAATTTTAGGTTTTTCTCTGCAGAATTTTTATAATATTATATATACATATTTTTTAAATTCATAAAATCGAGCTAGATCTATAATTTTGCTAGTAAACGTAGATAAGTATATTGCAAATATATAAAAAAAAATTTAGTCATGTACATAACCAGTTTTCAAGAGAAAGCTGCATGAATTTAACATTTTTTTTTCTTTCATTTGAATACAATTTTTTTAAAACTCAATTACAGCAATTAATATAACAAACTAACCACCAATATAATCCTAAAAACATGTAGAATAACATGTACAAATTTGAAAGTAACACCTATTATACTTTCGGAGAAATAACCACTTAAAATCAGCATTGCACACTATGAAAACACCTAGACTACCTTGTCCCCTCAAAGCCTTTGGATTGCGTGAAACGTTTTTATTCTTGGTATGTAATTTTTAAGTTAAGTAAAGATGAATTTAAGTATTAAATAAATACTACTACAGGCAGACTGAATAACGCGAGACACATTACATTCCGAAAATGGAACGAAACGGACCACGTGACAGAACCACGAGGCGTTAAGTTTATCTAGCACTTCTGTTGTTTCAGTCGTGCCACGAGTATGGTCTGAGTTTACAGAGAAACCTTTCATGTTAAAACGTTACAAATTTTTTCTTCTTGTAGGTAGAGTATAGGTCAGCAATGGGCACAACGGGAAAGTGGAACGGAATTCTGAAACCCCCGTCCATGTAATTTTCGCTTACACTGCCTTATAACAAACACACTGTGCATCAGTGATGGATTTCAGATGACTAGCGAGAGCCGAAAGTTCATAAAAGCTATAATGCCCGCCTTATACAATCCGTCACTGAACAATGCTCATCTTGTCAACTTGTTTCAGCCGGGGAAGGTGGAGTGGGGAGTTAAAGGGAAATCTGTAGTGACTCAATTGAGCTATTAGTGCCCACATTTGGTATGGTCATTTCACGTCAAAATTTTATGTAGATGACAAAACAGTGCGCGGCATATATAGTGAGGGTCACGTAAGAACAGTTCCTAAACAGCAAATATTGCCGTCTTGTCAGTGTTGCCAACTGTTACCAGATATCGCCATATGAAGTAAAATCACGATCCTACATAATGAATGACTTATTTACTTACCGTACTTTACCTTTAAGTTGGAAGGTTATTCTAAATAATTCAATAAATTTGTAACATATTTTCGTAGGCAAACTATAAGAGAAAGGGACCAACATGTTAGGTATTTTGTCTGGCAATATGAAATTCATTGGTTTGACTAAGCAATTGATTCACGAGACCTAACCTAAAAATGTATTTTGTTTGACCACATGAAATTATTAATACTAACTCCGAAAACCGAATATCATCATGAACTGTAGCTTAAGAATACTTATTCCTAATAATTTTGCAATTCTAGTTATAATTGCTGTCTCCGTGAGCATAATTCCTTCTTTATTATCTTCTTTCGGTTAAATCTGAAAGAACAGAACGCCAGTAGGGGAAATTATCCTCACTCTCGCAGGACGCTTTACGCTTTCTTGGTGGAGTCGCTGCCATGCATTTTCCTATTTTTTACATTATTGTAATACAAATATAAACACGAAAGAAATTCATTAAAATGTGTAATAGTATTTCTATTGATTACTCTGCATTATCACACCCAAGTATGTTATATTTATTTACTCTTACCTGACTATAGTCTTGAATTGTAACCACAACGCAACACATAAAATAACTATTACATATTAATACTGATATTATTTAATTATTGGTATGTTCAAATTTCACTAGCTTCCAGTACAGTTTTAATTCCAGGGAACTCCAGTACCGACAATGTCTGTCTCAGCTGCCAACATAAAAGTTACAAATCACTACTATTTGTAGTATTTATTAGTATCGAAATTCGAAACGAAGTTGGCAAAAGAAAATTCAACCTGCAAACTAGAAAATCACCACAATCCACTAGCATATTATGTAGTAATAGGGGGGAAAAAATGGTTAGGTCTCACCTTTAGGGTATGAAGTAAGTTGAACCGGACTATACTAATAATGCATCTTGTTTTAGCCTGCAGTGAATTGGAAAAGCGCTACACAGAAACTGGAAAACGATTGTTATATGAATACTTTGTTTAAACCTACATTTTTAAGTGCATAGAATGATCTTCCAAACTAACCCACTAGACATCGCTAGTTGTAGCGTTACGTCATCAGATAAGCGCACTAGTCCTACATTTAGCATCACCTTGACAGAAAGTCGAGCATCGTAATTTGTAACAATGTAAGAAATGCAGATCTAGTAGGCCGTGTCTTGAGTTTTAATATGCAGGAGCGTGCACAAAGACGAAACGTCACTGGAATATTAAGTTCAGCGTGACGCGAGCAACTTCCGCTCTGCCTTTTAATTTATTTCTTTGCGCTCTTTTTTCTGTATCATCTAAATTTTAATGATCGTTAGCACTGCCTATTTGTAATGTAGAAATACTAAAAACCTTGGACGTATACAGATTCTACCATTGCGTGTGCTCATAATTCAGAGATGGTAAAAAGAAATGAATCCGAATTTGAAGCTCACCTGATGTCACACAAAAAACTAATAGAGTAATGAGTTTGACACTTAGATAAACGTTGGATAGAACGACTTTTAAGTAATTTGACGATTTTTTTAAATTTCAAAATAAATTACATCGTGTAAATTTTTTAAGTTATTGAAGAAGAGTCTTAATATCTGGAACAAATTTAACTAGAAGGAAAAAAAGTAAAGAGAAGCAGCTAAAGAAGAAAACGAACTTTGTAATTATCGTCTTTTACTGTGATCGGAGGACATTTTGTTCCGTGCTGCTTCGGGGGCAGATACAAACAATACCATTTGTCATACAATTCAATAAAGGAAGCTAATTTTCTTCATTGTTTTATTGTTATATTTTAAACAACTTGTCAATTAGCAGTAATTATTTTAACCTGCTAAGAAACAGAGAATGGGAAGTACATGAGGAGATTCATTGTATGTCTGAAGATGATTCTCATAGAAGAGTCGATATAATTGCCATCAATAGAAGAACCCAGAAAGCGATGGTCGTAGACCCTACGATTTGTTTTGAACGAGACACGAATCAAGCACTACAGATAAATGATGACAAGCGAGCTAAATATGTACCTTGTCTTCCATATCTTAGTGAAAAATATGGCATTTCGCTTTACAACTGCGTTGTTACAGGCTTACTATTCGGAGCGAGGGGCTGTTTACCAAAATTTACATGTAATATCCTTAAATCCTTTAAAATTCCCTTTTATGAGGTTCAGAAAATTGTGATGGAAATTATGAAGGCCTCTCTTCAAATTCTACACTATCATCTATATGTTAACACGTAAATTTTTGTTTTAATGTACAAATCGAATCATTATTTTGCTCGTTTCATTTCCCTTTATCTTTTATGTTTGTTAATTCCGGATCCCAGTGGTCAACCTCACTTGAGGACGGATGATTTTAAATAAATCTTCGTAGTAGTATGTAACTATTTTAACTTTTGACATTCTTTTTATTCTAATTCAGTAATGTGTTCATATATTTTTACATTTATACCAAAATTATCTGAAGATGGCAAAACATTTACCGAAAACGTTCATATATGTAACATTGTCGTATACATCATGCTAATTGAGTGAATACATTTCACTTAGCAATTTTATAAGCTTATTAGACAGCAAACGCTCAATAAACTTTGATATTTCATGTTTTGTGGTGGAAAAAGTGTCCCAGTTGTAGGGCAAAGAATGCAGGCTAGCAGAATTCCGATTCTTTAATTATCTGACACTAGAATTAAGTGAACGGTAAGTATCACGCTTAAGATGGTTGTGTATGTGCGCATGTAGTCTTTGTGCATGTAGATTATATGCAAGCCCTTCATGAATACAACTCACAGGAGGTTGAGCTGAGATGGGTAGAAAATTCTACATGTGCTTTTCACTGACGCAGATAAGTCAGGAAGAAGGTTCGTAACGGTCACCAGACATCGCAAATCACTTCCGAATACCAGCGGGATATGTCATGGTCCCCAACTTACTACTACAATCGGAAACACAGTCTTGAGCATTACTGGGAAGTAGACTAGACTTATAGGATCACTTTCGATACTTTTACTCAACATTATTTGATAACCTGCAGAAAGATGGAGTCCTACAGCATCTTATAACGCATGAAACACATGTTATAAAATAATGTATTGTTGTTTTAATGAAAATAAGTATTGAAATATGGGCATGGAAGCCCATGAACCAAACATTAGGGTAGGAATGTTGTATATCGCTTTTACTTTGATAGTTTCCTAACAGATTATAAAATAGAATCAGAGGCAGGTAGAACATGATTTCTCTTTTAATTTTACAGCCATGCCAGAGCAGAGTCGAGGAATTTTCATGAAAAATTATTGGCGATTAAAACATCTATAAAAAGTCTTAACGTCTCGGTCAACATGTTTCTTAGAGCTGGTCTTTTATGACTGTAAAGACAATCAGATAATCTCAAACTCAAACATTATTGAAACAAAAGAATGTAGTAAAATGATATCAGCTTTAAAACACAGATAAATAAATTGTACCGCCGTGAATCCCATCTCAATGTAACATGGCCGGAAATTAAGTTGCGGAATAACAGCAGAAGAAGGGATTTTGCGTTCTACAAGTCAGGAAGAAAGATATATTAGCTCTCAGTTAAAATATGCATTAAAAGAAGAAGGAAAAACCATAAATAATTACAGAATCCAAAGGATATCTGAGTTGAGGAGATGGGAACTGATTTGCAAAGTTACAGAAACAGTTTTCGCTGCAGCCAGAATGTCGGCGGATGCTTTATTAGGGTTGAGTACTGGACATTACTCATTTTTCGATACCTTCACATGCTAAAAATCTAGATGTAGTCTAGGGGTAGCAAATTCCGTTCGAGCTCCGAGGCTGCATTCAGGTGTAGGTTTTAATTGTGTTGGGACTGATTAATTATCGATTGCTTTACTATTTCCGAGAATTTTCCCAAACTTTAAGGCGTAGGTAATCTCATTGCGAGTCCTCTAACTAATCTGTTCAAAAATACAATGTATCACCAATTCCGTCGACGCTAAGTACCTGAACAGTTGATAGAGCGTAGTTAAATAACCAATTAAACATCAAGTGAAAATGAATGGTACACATAAACTAACATGTGCTGATTTCGCTTTTCGCAGTTGAAACACCGTTAAATAAAATACTACTGCTACTGTTACTAAAAAAGAAAGAAGAAATGCGTGTTATAACGTTTAAGAAGAGTACTACATCATGTTATGCAAAATGGGATTACAGAAAAAATGAAGAACTAATGTAAGAATTGAAGATACTGTAAAACCCGTAATAAAGTACATAATTACCTGAAGAAAGGCACAATATGACATGTCAACACAATGAATAGAGAATGAATACCAAAACATTTGCTGGGGTGCTACTCAAGAGCGCTGACTTAGGTTTGTTTCCCATTTCTGATTACAATGATAAGCTCGGAGAATAAGGATGTTCCACCACAGTCTAGTATATACAGTCACGAAGCTCAATATGTAGGAAATATGCATCCATAGATAGTTGCTAACCACTAGGATCGCTACTATCGCCCCATTAAGGCAATGCGAAATAGTACCGGAACAGTCTATTTTTCCTAGTACCCTCAACAACTCAAAGCTTCGTGACTGTATATACTAGACTATGGTTCCACCAACTCCTCTTCTCTTCTGTCGTCTCCTCTCACCATTTCTCTTTTTCCTGTCTCTTCTCTCTTTTCTCTTCCCTGCTCCCTCCTCTGCACTTCTCTCTTCTATGCTCTCTTCTCTTCATTTCGCATCAATACATATCATAAAATATATCAGGGTAAGGTGTAGGAGCCTCGTTGTTATCTAATGGAGATGACCAGTCAGTTTACTGCTTCGCTGTAAAACGTTCACGACTGTGCCTCGGTTCGGATATATTTTTTGGCAATGTTCCCGGTGCGGGGCGGCGACCATCGCTGACAACCGGGGAATGTTCATGCCCGTCGGGACCTCTCAAGTGGCGTCCTGCTTGTGTTCGAGAAAGTCTGTGTTATCTGGTGACTGTTAGGAAATTTCATGAGTCATCTTTTGGGGTATTTCAGAGATTGAAAAGCCAAGAATGTTCTATTCATCTCACCCATACTCCATGGGGATTGCGTTCATAATGGACCTTGCTGATTTGTTTACTCGCCCGCCCTCTTCATATACACATAGGCCTAAACGCTGCTGAAGCAACAGAAATAGTTTGGTCGATCGTCTATTAAACGTTTCTATACTATAAAGGTAAGCGTTCACTACATCGTATCGCACTCATCGGACGAAATGCACGGATCGGAAAAAGACAATCTTTGCTGTAATTGTTATGTAACCGCGTTGACTACATCGTATCGCACGCATCGGCTCTCGGCAAATCCGTCCACGTTTCTCGGATGAGCAACTTTTCCGATGCGTGCGATCATGGCCTTCTTTAATAAATCAATTTTAATTGGTCAACTGTTACTATTATGTTGTGTCATGTTTAGTGTCTCACCAAAATGGCAGCCGGAAAACTTATTTCGCTTTAAAAAAATTGAGAAGAAATATGTAATTTGAGGCATTCCTATTACAGTAATCAAGTCGTTTCTTACATATATATTATGTAACCAATATCTCTTTCGTTTCTTCCTCTTCAATTAAGACGCATGAAGCAATTACAAATTCTTATTCGCTAACACTCATAATTAATATACCTAACCTCAAACTCCTCTGTTTTCAGCAATGTCAATATCGTACAACGTCATGTTTTAAACAGCTGATAGGGAATCCGATGAGGCGATGAGGTGGAGCCGTTAGAGTGAACGCACTGCACTTAAAATATCCGTTGCGTGCGATTCGTACGAGGAGTGCGATACGATGTAGTGAAAGCTTGTCTTAACTGGTTGCTAAGTTCCAGAAGTTTCTTTCTTGTTAGATTGTTGCATAGATAAATTGTAGAGAAATGGTGGAATGCAGTGGAAGTGGGAAGATACCGGTCAAAACCTTCATCGTACAGTGTTTTTCCATCACAAAGTGACTTGCATTCGTCAGAATTTGATCCTTAGTCTTTGTACGAATCATTCAGTTAACCTACATAGGCATATAATGCCATGATCATAAGAATAACTGGTGTACCACGCGGCTTACTTAGCATGGTTGATGGTGCATTTTTAATGTGTAGGCAACTATACACGAGCTGCACCTGCTGCGGCCCAGAACCTGTTACTCGAGATATGCATTTTTTTTAAACATTGCGCGCCATTCGTTCATAATCACGAACTCTGTGCGAGCCCACGTGAAGGGATTTCACGGGCGTGTTTCACCGATCTCCATGGTGACAGCTCCCGTCTGTTTACTGCTCTTGAAAAAAAAAACATTTCTTGGAATCGATTGATTTGAACAGGAGTTGTGAATACTGTCACTGGACGCTTCACTTTAACGTCGGGATAGTCGCAATGTTCACAAAATTGTTCACAGAGGAATCGGGATAGTGAATTGCCAGTGTCGGGCGAAGATGCTGTGAATTTATTCTAATTATAGTGTTGTTTCTTGAAATTTATGGTCCAAAGAGCTGCTGTGGGTCTGGTTGCACTCAGAATAATTCGACTTTTGCTGGCTTATTATTTAATCATTGGTGCATTATACAAGGTGGGGCGTCTTCAGCTCATTATTTTTAAAGTGTGATTAACCTTTGTGAAGTTAATTAAATATGTATTTAAAGGGAGACAGAGGTGAAATTTTCGAACAGAACTGAAGAAAAAATTAAAATTTGGTTTTTTCCATTTTTATTATCTTTATTTTGATATTCCGATGTTAGTTTTTGATTTTGGGCCCTTAAAAGTATGAAATTGAAACCAAGATAACTGTATTACTCTATTATTCCCATAATAAACTAATACTTATCATTATTTATATACCTTCTCTGAACATATAAATAAAAAGAAATATTGAAAATTTCTTACAATATGGTGCATGGAGCATTTTATATCAAACGATATAAAGTTTTATAAAATTATTAATATTTACAGAACTATTGTACTTAGAAAGTTGAAACTTTGTATGTCCATTACTAATAACATACTTAGTATCCATGATCAATTTCAAACAAATCGGATAAATGTAGTGGATTTTGAAATATTCACCTCTGCCTCCCCTTAAACAACCTAATGGCTTATTTATGCTTTTTCATTTTGTTTATTTACACAATTTAAGTTCTTTCTTAAAACCAACTACTTTCAAACGACCTCTTTCACTTGCAATGCACTGCTGAAGTCGTTTCTAGAAACTTGTCATGACACGAAGACATAATTCCTCATCTATAGGCTATGTTCTATTTCATGTCGAATCTTGTTCTTCTGATCTTGAATATCATATAATTTATAGAAGAACACTCTCCCTTTCAAATACCTTCCCAGATTTTGCAGATGTGCTTCCCCGGACCCCAGATCACATATAGATTGCTCATTCCTATGTTAAAATCGGTTGCAATTTGAAGAGAACAACCGCCAGGATCGCCGTAAACGAATACGAGATGGCAGTACAATCGCTAATGCAATTCAAATGGGAGTTATGACGTGACTCCTTGTGTAACAACTAGATGGCAGAATAGTAAACCTGACAAAAGTTGTTACCATCAAAACCTGTAACGCCGAGCAATCTGGATATATATAATATATGATGTAGGCCCGGACGTATCATCTCTCTATCTGGTGATATTCCATGACCTTCGCGTTCAACTTGGAAGTGTCTTTACACTTAGGCATACTTTGATCCAATATGCTTCCTATATAGGGTGTAACTAAATTCTATGTCAAAACTTTAGCGACATATGCCTTTCATAAAAAAATGCTATATGAACATTGGCCCAGAAACGCTTTATTTCCTTGTTACAGCCCTTTTCTTACAACTCTGATTCCATTGTTTGATGCGGTACATTACGAAATAAAAATAGCATGCCATATGAAAATCTCTCTTGCAGGAAGTGTTCAAGATCGTTCCCGTTAGTCGACCTGGTTGGCGAGTTGGTATAGCGCTGGCCTTCAATGCCCAAGGTTGCGGGTTCGATCCCGGGCCAAGTCGATGGTATTTAAGTGTGCTTAAATGCGACAGGCTCATGTCAGTAGATTTACTGGCATGTACAGTAGCGTGCAAATTAATCCGAACACGACATATTTTTACATTTTCTGTCATTGTTGGCCCCACAGCTGCTCATACCGCTTTAATTGACATTTGTAGTACGTGTAATTCCATTGTTGAAGGTCTGTCGTTATTATTTTTTATAGTATGTGACATTTTGCCTGTCGTTTTGTACTTATAAGCATTTCAGTTGTGTTGAAGACTTAATACTGCAATCCTGTGTACATTCTGTCGTCTTCACAAATGGATACAACTCCACGAAAACGGTCTAAAATTATAACATTAGCAGAGCATTCTTCTATGACACAGAAGCAAATTGCTGCAGAATGTCACATCGGTTTGGCTACTGTTAATTCGATCATAAAACGATACAGGGAGACTGGATCTATCACACCCCAGAAAAAAGGAAACTGTGGCCGGAAAAGGAAGACTTCACCTGCAGATGATCGTTTAATTATCAGGAAAAGTAAATTAAATCCTAGACTAACTGCTGTCGACTTAACCCGCGAGTTAATGGCTACCACTGGGGCGAATATTCACGTCACAACAGTGTGGCGTAGGCTTTTGGAAGCTGGACGGAGGGCTCGTAAGCCTATTAAGAAGCAACTGCTAACCCCTGTTATGTGCAAAAAACGCTTAATGTGGGCAAAATTATATCAACACTGGACAGTGAATGACTGGAAGAATGTACTTTTTTGCGATGAGTCTCATTTCGAGGTCCACGGCCACCGTGTTTCTTACGTACGGAAAGGATCCGAAAAAGTAACAGCAGCTCATCTCCAACAAGCACCGAAATACCCCCCTAAAGTAATGTTTTGGGGTTGTTTTACACATGAAGTGCCTGGAGCATTAATACCTATCAAGGGAATGATGAATTCTGGCAAATATATTCACTTATTGGAAACCAGAATCATACCCCAGCTGCAAAAATCATTTCCGGATGGCAGAGGTGTGTTCCAACAAGATCTGGCACCATGCAGCTACAGAATTCTTCAACAAGAAGAATATTCAGGTACTTCCCTGGCCAGGCAACTCACCCGACATCAACCCCATTGAGAACTTGTGGTCAATTTGCAAAAGAAGAATGCAAAAAATGGATTGTTCTACAAAGGAGAAGATGATTTCTGCCCTCATTGGTGTATGGTTTCGCGATGAAGAAATGAAGAATATTTGTGGGAAATTAGTGGAATCCATACCAAATCGTCTCAGAACTGTTATTAGGAACAAGGGAGGCCACATAGATTACTGAGGTATGTCTTAGATCCTTTTTTTTTATCCCGTTTGAGTGTTTTTGTATAAGTAATTACGTTGTTCGGATTAATTTGCACGCTACTGTAAAAGAACTCCTGCGGGACAAAATTCCGGCACATTCTCTGCAGTTGCGAGCGTCGTTAAATAAACCATGACATTTTCGTTCCCGTTAGCATGAATACATGCGTCAACCCATCGTCGCATTCAATCTCGGAAGCGCTAATGCATCCCTGGAGAATGTCGTTTTGTCTCGCAGCCTTCCAAAATACGGGCTCGAAGACTCTCTTCGTCTTGCACCGGGGTTCCATTTACAAGATTTTTATTTTTAATATATCAATTTTTTTCTTCATTATGTTAATCATTCATTTGGTCCAAATTATCTTATTGAACACTAAATTGTAATTAGAATTGCATGTAACCTATCTAAATACATTTACTTTTGATCTTACTATTATAACGATTGTTGCTATTATTATTATTATTATTATTATTATTATTATTATTATCATTATTATTATTATTACTACATTGTTTTCTGTATTGCTGTTATTTATAACATTTGAGGGGCACAGAGAAAAAACGAACAGAGTCACAGTTTTCTTAAGGATGATGTCATTATCTAATTCAGTATATTACTGCTAAATTTATTGCTGTTCCTAATGAAAAAGTAGGGTAGGATGACTGTATCCGTGGTGATAATTCTCCTTTACCAGTTTTGAAAAGAAAAACCTATACAATTTTACAGTAATATACTAAATTAAATGACATCGTCACCATTACGAGAATTGTGACTTTGTTCGTTTTTTCTCTGTGCCTTTCATTTGCTATGTATTTTTATATTTGTTAAATGGAAGGGAAAGCCTAAGGCCTTAACTCTGCCAGTAGAATTAAATCAATTAAATAAATAATTTAAATTGTAGGAAAGGTCATCGTAGTATCATTCTTCATCACTAGAATGCATTGTGAACAGTCTGCGGGGTCTAGTTCTGAATCACGAATAGAATTCAACTATATAAAAAAAACAATACGCAAGTGTTCCCTAATAGTAGCCTACCTGTATCGCGCGCGAAAAATGACGTTACGTCAATATAGTCTATGAACAACTGACCTTTGCGATCCCTAGTTTATTACTGTGTCTTGCTGGCTTCTTCAGGTCATGAGGATACTATCATATGTCCGTTCGGTCCTCAAGTGTCAAGTCGAAGAAGCTAAGAAAGTGACCTACAGTGAAGAAGTAAAAGCCGTTAGTGTTAGGAAAATCCGCAATGGCGTTAATGATTACAGAATTTTCTGTAATTTATGAGCCCAACTTTCAAGTCCAGACCTCGACTGCAGGTTTAAGTAATAAACTAGTAAAAACATTTCTATTATAATTTTCCTTTGATAGGAAGATCGAAACCCACAGCACAAACACTATAGGTGGTTGGTCTTACAAGCATCTACAAGGGACAAATTACGTTCTTGGTTGGTGGCCAGTGAGTTGGTAAAACCCCTGGTGTGATCAAAGAAGAATAGAAATCGGTTTCCTTTTTATTTTACCCATGGGCCTTACGTTATACTTGATCATTTCCCTTTTTTTCTCTACAGTTATGATTTTTAGCTTTTGGTATTATTTTATACAATATTAACGAAAGTTGTTTCCAGTTCTTTGTGAAGAGTTTTGAGTTATCCTCTTTTCTTTGTATACAAAATATAGGCGGTTTAATCTAAACTAATTTTAAAGACACACATACTCCCAGAAAGCGTGGTGTGAGTGCTGTATTGACAGTGTTCTAGACACTTAAAATGCGGTCTTTGGAAATCCGGGAAATGACCGTTAAACAGAAATATTTTGCTACTGTTATAAAGCAGACGAATAGTGTATTACAAGATGGCGTTTTTAATTAATACTTTAACAGATGCAAGTAATTAGTATTATTCTGTATTATTTTAGTTAGTAATTTGATAGGAACCAATAATACGCAACAATATGTTAGATATGGACCAGTCATGATCCTCTGTATCGATATATTGTGGATCATACTACATTATTGATCAGCAATTATTTTGTTACCTATCGATCAGGCATAACAAACATGTGTGCAGTGAAAACAAGCTCTAGATTAAAACACAGTTTAGTTAGCCGACATAGTCACGAAGCTCAATACGTAGGGAATATGCATGCAATGACAGTTGAATTTTAGTTGCTAGCCACTAGGATCGCTACTATTGCACAGTCTATTATTCCTAGTACTCTCAATTGCTAACCGCTTGGAGCATTGTATCGCGAGAAATGCAAATAATCATCCCAAGCTTCGTGACTATATGTACTAGACTGTATTAAAACAGAGTTTGGCGTCTGAAAGATTTTCCAAGCAACAATTGAAGAAATAAATTAATTCGACAGGCTAAGACTCAGAACACTGAAATGAATAGAAAGTGTATGTTATGCATTATATTTGATTATTTATTACAATCTCCAGCACCACTTTAGCTCTATTTTATAAGCACTAATGTAAACAGCCATAAGATTATAGTTCTAGTGACCAATTTTGTGAGGTTAAGATATCAGTTATTGTAAATATTTGAAATATTATCTTCTTTTGTGGATTTTATTAGTTCTACTACTTTGTTTTATTCGTGAAGTAGTCCTAACGAATACAACTCGTAATATTGAACTTCTATAGAAAGTTCAGAATCACTTACATAATATATAAATTTGTTACATTTTAAACGGAGAACTTGCAGGGATATGCACGTTTTGATACCGCCGGATTTTTCGTTTCCAAGATTATGACTATTTTTGTGACGAGTGAAAAATCAGGATTTTCTGCTATCTTCCTTCCCATTCACAGTAGATTCCAAAGGTACGCGACTTCAATCCCGAACGGTTCTCGAACTCTGGACCTCTTTTTCAGTCCAGAGTGTTATCTCATAAGATGCTAGAGCTGCGAAGTTGAACGCATTGGTAGTAACGTAGGTAGATAAAGCAAAGAGGAAACAAACTGCAACTTCTAGCCCATAATTCGCCAACTTTGAGTGTTATGTAATTTGGTTTTACTATACTTCGTTTTATGTTTTTGAGTTAAAACTGAAATAATCTCGTTAAAAATGTGTTTTCTCCTTGGTAGCGGTTTACAAATACACGACTGTGGCATCTAGGCGAAGTCACAACTACGATTCAGTCGTTGCGTAGACCACACAGAGTTGAATGGCACTTGTATAGCATGTGAAATGACTCAGCCTAAGTATAAGTTATTTGGGCTTTTATTTCGACATTGATTATATGGTCACATCAAGAGGTCCTCGGTTTGTTTGTGATCGTTTCTTAACCAAGACATTTACTTTGAAAATTAGGCCTGGCATTGCTTGAATCGCTTTATTCATCGGTTGCGATTGCATCCTTGTGACATCTCGTGGGAAACAATTGACAATGTGTTAAAAATGCTTTTCCCACTAGTGTTAAAAGTACTTTTCGCACTAGTGTTGAAAATACTTTTCGCACTTGTGTTAAAAAGTACTTTTCGCACTAGTGTTAAAAGTAAAAGTACTTTTCGCATTAGTGTTAAAAGTAAAAGTACTTTCCGCACTAGTGTTAAAAGTAAAAGTACTTTCCGCACTAGTGTTAAAAGTAAAAGTACTTTCCGCACTAGTGTTAAATGTAAATGTACTTTCCGCACTAGTGTTAAAAGTAAAAGTACTTTTCGCACTAGTGTTAAAAGTAAAAGTACTTTTCGCACTAGTGTTAAAAGTAAAAGTACTTTTCGCATTAGTGTTAAAAGTAAAAGTACTTTCCGCACTAGTGTTAAAAGTAAAAGTACTTTCCGCACTAGTGTTAAAAGTAAAAGTACTTTCCGCACTAGTGTTAAATGTAAATGTACTTTCCGCACTAGTGTTAAAAGTAAAAGTACTTTTCGCACTAGTGTTAAAAGTAAAAGTACTTTTCGCACTAGTGTTAAAAGTAAAAGTACTTTTCGCATTAGTGTTAAAAGTAAAAGTACTTTCCGCACTAGTGTTAAATGTAAATGTACTTTCCGCACTAGTGTTAAAAGTAAAAGTACTTTTCGCACTAGTGTTAAAAGTAAAAGTACTTTTCGCACTAGTGTTAAAAGTAAAAGTACTTTTCGCATTAGTGTTAAAAGTAAAAGTACTTTCCGCACTAGTGTTAAAAGTAAAAGTACTTTCCGCACTAGTGTTAAAAGTAAAAGTACTTTCCGCACTAGTGTTAAATGTAAATGTACTTTCCGCACTAGTGTTAAAAGTAAAAGTACTTTTCGCACTAGTGTTAAAAGTAAAAGTACTTTTCGCACTAGTGTTAAAAGTAAAAGTACTTTTCGCACTAGTGTTAAAAGTAAAAGTACTTTCCGCACTAGTGTTAAAAGTAAAAGTACTTTCCGCACTAGTGTTAAAAGTAACTACTTTTCGCACTAGTGTTAAAAAGTACTTTTCGCAGTAGTGTTAAAAGTGAAAGTACTTTTCTCACTAGTTGAAAGTACTTTTTACACACTATACCGTAGTCAGTTTTTAACACTCTTGCCTAGCGCTAAAAAAATCTAATTTTAGGAATGGCTGTCTAATAGAAATAATTTATATCATGTTGCTAGTGGGAGTCTACTCCATGACTCTGGCATCTATGCAATGTTTTCGGTCCTTCAACCGTTACTCGTACTACTAGCGGCATCTTTTCCTTCTTTTTATAATGGAAAAATAAAATGAGTGTTAGAAATACAGCACTGAAGGTGATTTGCATTCTTTTTACTTTATTATCGAATATATGTTATGTGATGCTGTAAGTAGCGATTGTTTTGCCAGTAATGACTTGGTCGATGCGCATGTAAAGGATACTTTTAATTCAAGAGACGGTAGCTATATTAGATCTGCATGCACAACGTGAGCAAGAGGGGCAAGAATTCGTGACTGCAATCAGAAGCAACTCCCTGAATCGGTAGTGTGCAGGCAGGCGCCCTTTGACAGAATAAATAATAGCGTTCGATTATAGAAATTTCCAACAACAGTAGTGAGTCGGTTTCAAACACGATTTTCGCTTACGTGAAACCAAATCTCCACCCACGTAGCGGAATCAATACAATTCTCTTCGAACATTCCTACACTGCGAAACAATGGCACGAACCAATCTCAGGTTCGTTTCCAGGCATGGAAATATATATATTCATATTTCATTTTCTAATATAATGTCCTTCTCTGTGTCTTTTTTTTTAAACCGGTTATTCAACGATGCTATACCTACTACGTTGGTGTTTATCGTCGGTGTGATTATTGAGATTGGTGGTAGTGAAATCCCATTTGGCGAGATGAGGCTGAGGATTTACTATAGAATTGCCTGAAATTCGCCTTCCAGTTTGAGATAACCTAGAAGAAACGCATTTAGGCAATCGGCCCAAATCCGAACCCACGCTCAGACACAACCTCAAATCATGGATCACACCGTGTTAAGCGGTAACGTAGAGTACGTGGCTAGAAATTCAGTGGGTTTGGGTTTGATTTCTTTCAGAGAGTTAGGGATTTATTTCTTCTGCATAGAGGTAAATACACATGTAACTTATATATCTCTTGTCTTGTGTTTGCTATACATATTATGTCTGCTTTAAGGGAACTGGGTACTGATACTGTGCGATAAAAAAATTTCAATACAAAAGTTTAGTTCAATATTTCTAGGCTTTTAGTGCTCAGAACGGAATAAAAATTTCCAGGCTTATACAATCAATCATTCTGGATTCAATGGTATAAAAGACAACTAATTTGTTACGTATAAAAGTGCAAAAGAAAGGCCTTAACTGATAACCTGTTTTTCCACTTTGCTAAGTGTACCTCATTCTTCAGGTGCACATTACTTGCTACAATCTTCACTCATATACCTTGTATTTGTTTAAAGTTATCTAGTAATGTGTATTGTAAATTCCAAAGCAAAATTTAGTTAAATATTTCACCCCTAGTGAAACAGAAAAAATATTGAACTTTGTTTAAAATTTTTCACAATTTTTTCAATGCACATATATTTTTTTCTCGTGTTATGTATGTGATATTCTTAAACCCGTAGGTCTACTATGTAGAACACAGACTGCAGAAAACGGTGTAAACATTTCATGTCAATTGATTCAGTAATTTCAGAGAAAAATGCACTTAAGTTTGAAAAATGTCAACTTATGGAAAACTGTATTTAAAAAAAGAAGAATGTATGAATTACATGCACCGTCAAATTTAAAGAGGTCGTTTAAAAGGCTTATCTGCAGAAATACCCTCCACAATATTTATATTGCTTTAAAGAGCAGTTTTGTACTTTATTTTAAGACACAAAATAAAAAATCGGATTTTTTACCCATAATCACTACCTGGTTCCCTTAAGGGGTTAGATACAGCTAACAGCAGTAAAATTTTTGGAAATATTCAACATTTTTTTCCTCCATTACTGTATCTTGTACAATAATGAAAATTGGTATGTATAAAACACTGTCCTTCTGCTATATGAAAAAAATATATCAATATTTTTACGATTTAAAAAAAATAGTTTTATTTTTCAAAATTCAAAATGTTAGCAATTCACTGTGCAGTGATGAAGCGTTTCCCTCATAACTCAAAAACTTGTTAAATTTTCCATGTTCTCTCTCTTTTATTTTATTGCCGAAACTCGTGTTTACAATATAATGCTCTTTCAACTATATTCCTTAATAATTTTTTTTATTTTGTGTAATAGAAATACTGATATTTGACCATTTTTTAAAATGAATTTATTTTTTATCAGACAATCTATCAAAGGTAGAGAAGTGATCTTGCATCATATTGTAGATATCATCATCATCCTTCACGAATTAGGCCTCTGTAGACCTGTTTCGGCCCCATCTAGCAGTCTTCTAAAAGGTCTTCCTGGTCGACGATGTCCTCAAGGTTTATACTGCATCTTAATTTTTGGGATTCTTGAATTTTCCATTCTTCTTACATGATCTAGCCAATTGAATTTGTATCTGCTGATTTTTTCTTCTACTGATTCTACTTCTAATTGTTCTAAAATTTCTTCATTCCTTTTTCGGTCTAAAAGAGTACATCCTGCTGCCCTCCTGAAAAATTTCATTTCCGTTGCTTTGATTCTGTTCATATCTGTTTTTCTTTAATGTCCAAATCTTGCTTCCGTATAAAAGGGAGGGTGATGCTAGTGTATTATATATTTTTATTCGTGTAGATTTTTGTACTAATTTAGCTTTTAAGGTGTTGTTTATTATTCCTAGAATTTGTGTAAATTTGGTAATTTTCTTGTTCACATCTTTTTCATTTCACAACCCAGATAATTGAAATTTTGTACTTGTTCGAGGCATTGGTTATTGTGTATTATCTTACTTCTGACTGGGTCTTGCCATTACTTTTGATTTTTGTGCTGAAATTTCCATCCCAAAATCTTTTAATATTTTAATATTGTAGATATGACATACATTAATACATGCACAGCATTTCATTACAGAATGTTGGGTAGTTTTTGAGTTATGTGGGAAATGCATCATCACTGCACAGTGAACTGCATTTTGAAAAAAAAAAATGTAAATAATTTTTTTAAGTCATATAGCAGACGGACAGTGTTTTACACATAATAATTTTCATTATTGTACAAGATACAGTAATGGAGGAAAAAAAATGTTGAATATTTCCAACATTTTATTGCTGTAAGTAGTACTTAACCCCTTAAGCGGTTGTTTTGAGCCACGTTAGTCACATGATGAAGGATTAAAAATAGTTGTATTGGTTTAGGCGACAAAGCATATTCAGCACAAAAAGTCTCACGTATGACAATACAAATAAATAATAATAATAATAATAATAATAATAATAATAATAATAATAATACTGATGATAATTATGATAATAATAACAACGATGATGATAATGATAATGATAATGATAATAATAATAATAATAATAATAAATAACCTATTTTAACACAGAGGTAGTACAGAATGATATACGTACTCATATTTGTGAAACATTGCATCATTTAGGCCTACTGTCCTGAAACAAATTATTTACATAATCCATTCGATTACTACTCTATATAGGCTAAATACAGTTTGACAGTCGTTTCAGGAAACAAAATATAAATTACATTGAGACAAAGACATAACACATATCACAACAGCAGATAGAGTACTCGATATAATACATATTTAGGATAAATTAAAGATAAAATCGATGATTCAGTACCGTTAATTTTTTTATGGGGGGGGGGGGAGCTAATATGAGAAACCTTTTTGTCTACTCAAATTTTCAGAGCATCTTCATGGCGTCAAACAAGATCCTTTCAGTGAATAATAATCAGTTTATAGAGCCACGTCTCTCTTCTGAGCTGTAATTGAGCAGCGAGGGAATGGAAAATGGAAATCGAAGAACTGTGAAGAAAATTGTCCCACAGCTTTAGGTCTTGCAGAATTTACTGTACGTGGAATCCAACTCCGTTAAAATATACGAGTATTAGCCAATATTTTTCCATATTAATCTTTCTGTGTTACGGTGTCATACCTGAATACTGATTTGTTGATGACAACATATAAGATTTCTGTCGTTTCTTGCTCCGTACAAAGTTCGCCGTAGAGATTCCGAATGTTTAACCTACTGTGGAAGATGTTAAACGGTAACGTTGTTTTCTATTTCTTCAGCGTAGGAGATAAGGATGGTTACGAGTTGTCGAGAAATTGTGGAACAGTGGTAAGGAAAATGGTCGAGGAGGTTCTGTCGTATAGCCCTTCCGGTCTCCTGACTTAAACTTCCCTGACGATTACTTGTGGAAACATCTGAAAAGTGTCGTTTAAGCGGAGACTCTCGAACAACCTATGCATGCCGCCTGTAACGCTCGTCGGAGACATACACAACCATTCGAAAAGGCGCGTCAGTCCATGGTGCAACTTGTGATCGATAGCATTGACTCATAGGGGACACTTCTAGCTCCTAAAAGTAATTCTGCCAGAAAGACACGCATGCCATACTGTTTTGCATCATAAATCCTGTATTGTGGGTTGATTGTGCTTTTCCGGACATGTGTTCATAGGACCAGGAATCACAGCCCGAAATTTATATCCATATGTTGGAACCACACTGTATACTGATGTGTACAGTAGTGGCAAAAAAACCGGACCGACCCGTTTAGTTGATTTCAGAGCCTTGTTCACTCCAGAGCACCATAGACTGGTAACTAAGACTTTCGTGGTTCGAATCCTGCCTGGGAAGGAAACTTTTTTTTGTTCCTTATTCAAATTTATTCCTAATACTTTTCGATTGCAGCGATATTTTACTACTTAATTAACTTATTATTCCCAGAATATGAATTTTACCAGCAATCGAAAAGTATTGGGAATAAATTTGAATAAGGAACAAAAAAAGTTTTCTTCTCAGGCAGGATTCGAACCAGGAAAGTCTTAGTTACCAGTCTGCCATGCTCTGGAGTGAACAAGGCTCTGAAATCAGCTACAAGAGTCGGTCCGGTTTTTTTTGCCACTACTGTACATTACCCGTGATATTATTTTCATATAATATATCATTATATTACTGTAAACTAGTTTATTACAGAAGAAAACTTTAAGACATTGGCCAGAGTGAAATATATCTGATATTTTAAAAATGCAGTTTTTAGAAAAATAAAATGTTCACAATTGTAATGACGAAATATGAACAATCCCTGAGCTTATACTAATAGGTTCAAAATGTAAGGATTAACAGTTGAATGAAAGTTTAGATAAAATAATTTTTGATAATATTTAATACCCCAGTTTATTTAAGTTGGTTGTTTCATTACCCAGATTGGAATGTGTTTAGGATAGCCTACATAATTTTGTGCTAGTTCAAGCTGTTACTGGTAATAATCGATGGAATCGTGTCACAGTTTTTTTTACGGAAGAAGGTTTTTCTCGTAGTCTAAACTTATTGAACTTCGTTATTTAGTCGTTTCGGCTTTCCTCTTCCTCAAAATCCTGAAGTGTACTGCGAACTCAGAAAAGTAGCCCAAGGCGTGCGGCTTGCACAGACATTCAATTTGTCTCAAGACGCTTTGCAAAAACATTATAATCTTTAGAAATATCAGACTTCATTCTCTGTTTCTTCTACGTATTTTCATTTTCGTGTCACGAATTTAACGATTTAGGTTTTTAAATCTGTTTCATTTAAAGTTTTATTTGGCCATTTCATCTTATCATAGGAGTTACTTGTTCTTTCCTCATTATGCTTTCTTTGATATTAATTGTATGTCGTTATTTTGAAAGAGGCGCGATTCTTATACTATAGTAAAATATATGCTGGTGTCAGGGATTCCTGCAGTCAGTTAATGTCTTCGTTATTGTCTTAGATGCTTAATTAGTTGTGGATAACGTGTTTTCGATAATTATCAAGTCAGTGATCTGAACTGTTATATACACGGTTATTCACGAGGATTTATCGCTACTTACGGAGCTTATTTCTGAAGACATTTTGAGCAAAAAATGTCATATAAACATGGGTCCTATTCGCGATATTTACAGAGTTACGTTTCGTCACTGGAACGCATTGCTGTGAACAACGCGTGATATTGGTCAGCGGGCAGTCAGCAGCCAGCGCGAGAGCTACGAAAATCAAAGATAGCCGTATGCAGTTACGTAGAGCGACGAATGCCGTTCACAAGCGTGCGGCCAAGTGCATTGAAGCGGACGGCGACATTTTTAAAAATGTGTTGTAAACTCTCCAAGAGTGTAAATTAGGATGCAGAATTGAACTGCAAATAATTAAGTCGGTGGAAGTGGTGTGATTTGTAATAATTGTTGTGATAAGTGCGTAGGAATAATGTAATTTTCTAGTTAAAAATAGAAAAAGATGTCTGTACGAAGCAACTAAGGAGTTCACAGCATATTTTTAGCTTCACAATTCTTGCCAATTAAAGAAATGATACTTTTGAATTGTTCATTCTCTATTTGTATTATTCTTTTACCTTCAAACTAAAGAAGAAACGTATATTACAAACAACTTTAAATTAGTGTAACTCTGAAAGTATTGAGAATAGGAACTATGTTTATATGACATGTTTTGCTCGAAATTTCTACAGAAATAAGCTCCTTAGGTGGGGGTAAACCCTCGTTAATTACCTTGTGTGTACTGTTTTGATTTTTATTTTCTATTCTTATGTTGTAATAACTCTGAATAGTACTGTAAATCCAGATTATCGCAGTTATGTATAATTTTATATTTTTGTCGCGGTTTTTTATTATGTTCACTTTTATAGATTCCCTTAAAATTGTAAATATCTGTAATTTTAATTTATTAATTTATTTTCATACTTGATACTATAATTTGAAACATCCTATATCAACGAAGAAGGAATCCTTGTAAGTGTTGGGGACATAGGTCAAATGTGCATCTCTGAAAGAACAATACGATAGGGGTCACTGTGTGCATGTTTTCTATAGTACCATACCTCTCACACCGTTGCTATGGAGATGTATCAGCCAAGACAGTTGAAAACCTGCCGATGCCTTATAAAGATTCTAAATAAAATATGCCGTACAAGCTTTCCCTCTTGAATCTATGCAAGCCCAGTTGTGAAAGAATATAGAAACTAGGTATTTTCTTCAAAAGTAGAGTGAAGATATACTGTAGGGTAAAGGTTAGTAATATTGTGATAGTTCTTTCTGAGAATTTATTACAATTTTACTGAGGGAGAGAAGGACCAGTTTTCTGCATAAACTTGTCCACGAATATTTCCTTAATACGTTGACGCAAAAAACCGACCTTCCTCTCACTCGGTAAAATTTTAATAAATTATCAAAAAGAACTATCACTATGTCTTATAAACCTTCGATATGTGACAATTAATACCCCATTTTTTCTTTGTGAATAATATAATTTTTGGACATCGCACTGCGTTCTTCTGCAGTAGTTACAGCTTCACAACTATCCAAATATCGGGTAGGGCACCACAGATTCAAAAAGAGAGCTTAATGCCTTCCATGTTGTATATCCATTTTTTTTCGTGTCTTGTAAACTAAACACGAACCGCTGGGTTGGAAAGCGCGTACGTCAGCCACAGAGCTGTATTTACTATATAATGTCTGTATACAGAATGTCCCAAAAATAAGCGGCATAATTTCAGGAATGCGTTACTCATATATAAACAATGAAAGTAGTTTATATGTACGAAGGTCCAAAAATACATGGTTTTCTAGCTATAGGCTTTCACAGCACGTGCTAACCAGAATGTCTTTATCTCCCGCAAGTGTTCTATGGCAATTTGTTTCTCGCAGTAACCTAGAGATGATGTTCAAAATGTTCACCTCCTGTCTCAATACGTACCACACATTGACATCTCATGGCCCCGCAGAGATGTCCCTCAATTTCTGGCGTGTTTCGTTTCGTCTCACAACCTGCTACAATTTCATTGCGGGAAGTGACCATACAGGCCACCGGAGATTATACACCAGTGCTTTTAAATGGCTCCACAAGTATAAATCTAAGGAGCTTAAATCAGGTGAGCGTGGAGGCCAGGCAATTGGTCCACCTCTACAGATCCACCGACCAGGGTACTTGCGATTCAGGTATTTGCGGTCAACGACACTAAAATGCGCGGGAACACCAACATAAATGTAGTATCATGGACATTCCGGTATGATGGACTGAAATACAGACGTCGCACAGTGGGTAAGAATATCAATCTAGCTGGAAAAAGTTATATTTTTCAAAGTCACTGAAGTTGGTGTTTCTACTCTGTAAACACAAACCAGATGTCTGCACTTCAGAAATCCGCAACGCAGAAAGGGATTCGGAAAGATTAACAAAAGTAAATACAAAGCGGAAGTTGATAAATGATAAACACCGGGGTGGTCCGCACCCAGTTGTGAGTTGAAGGTTGAGATTCTGGCCCACTGTGCGTCGTGGAGAACCAATTGATTGGCCATCCTGATTATCGGACATGGCCTTCCCCCTGGACTTCTATCATTGGAGTCATCTGAATTCGCTAGTTTATGCCAGTGACATTCCGGATAGATCATAACTGCATCGACATATTGAGTGTGGCTGTGAAATTTTTCGGAATGAGTTTGAATTCAGGCATTAGAGGGAAACGGGAGTACCCCGAGAAAACCCTCTGCAACGTCTGCTTTGTCGACCACAAAATTCCATCACGATCTGGCCGGGGCTCGAGCCCGGTCCGTTTTAATTGCTAGCAGCAGCACGTAGCAAATAGCCACAGACACGGCTGCGAAAATTCCTATGGGAAATAGCTGAGTTTGTAGCCAGAATCTTCATAAATTAAAACGCAGATCTGCAACTACATGCATAAGCCTATCTTACATTAAATATGATTCCTTCTTTGATACAAACGGTAACGGTAACCATGGTGATCAATATAGAAGGCAGCAGTGTAGTCCTATGCAGGCGGTTTGACTGCCAAAAGTTGTGACAGCGATTTTGTGTTGGGTGTCGCGAGATATTCCCCGAACTGTCGCTCGTTTATCCGAGGCATTTTGCCAAATTACCTCGCCTCGCTGCCAAATTATATCCACAAATGCAGCAGTTTATGATAACAGCTTCGAGACATTTAGTTAAACGTCCACTGGGCTATTAGCACAAGTGAACTACTGTAATGTTCTTACGTCTTTCCTTTTTTCTTAAAGAATCGATTTAGTTTCTCTAAATTGTTTCGCAGTTCTGTGGGAAAGACACACTTAAATGCCGGAATTGTACAGCTTATCCATTCCACGAATTTGTAATCTTGGCGAACATAATAAATTAACTTCCTAATCATCCGATCAAGAAAATCTATTCGGATTCAATTTTAAACCCTTTTATTGGAAACATCGTGAATTCTCTTAGAACACGAAGTATAACATTGGCTATTCCAAAAGAATCTATTAGAAAAAAACTAGATACTAGAAATGAAGAGCAACAATAACCAATATTTGTCCGATTAGTTAGATATATGTACAGTAGTGGCAAAAAAATCCGGACCGACCCTTGTAGCTGATTTCAGAGCCTTGTTCACTCAGAACACAATAGACTGGTAACTAAGACTTTCGTGGTTCGGATCCTACCTGGGAAGGAAACTTTTTTTTTTTCCTTATTCAAATTTATTCCCAATACTTTTCGATTGCAGCGATATTTTACTACTTAACTTATTATTCCCAGAACATGAATTTTACCAGCAATCGAAAAGTATTGGGAATAAATTTGAATAACGAACAAAAAAACTTTCCTTCCCAGGCAGGATTCGAACCACGAAAGTCTTAGTTACCAGCCTATCGTGCTCTGGAGTGAACAAGGCTCTGAAATCAGCTACAAGTGTCGGTCCGGTTTTTTTGCCACTACTGTACGTACGTACATGCATGCATACATGCATACATACATACATACATACATACATACATACATACAACAAACATTGATTGATTGATCTCACGATCCGGGATGGATTCATACACTTAGGCCGTTGTATGCCCTATATGCGATTATTGTCTGAGTCCGATGGATGGTCCGAGTAGCATTCGTGAATCCGACTCTGACAGGCGAGCCATCCTTCCTGGGCCCTGCAGGGAAGGTCCCATCATTTACTAACGAGTCCCAACCCAGAGCCCGAAGTCCCAAGCGCTTAGAACGTAAATCAGCATCGGAAACCCGTACTACCGCGAGACAATAACCCCCCAGCCTACTTTTTACTACTGCAGATAATAGATGAAATGAAGAGCTAGTGGAGAGTGTTGGTGGAATGAAATAGGAAAACGGGAGCACTCCGAAGTAAACCCTCTGCAACGTCTGTTTTTTCCACCACAAATTCGGCCCAGACCTGACAGGGAATCTAATCCTGGCTGTCTGGATGGAAGCCCAGCGCGCTAGTACTGTACTCACAGACGCGGCTACATACACACATACATACATACATACATACATACATACATACATACATACATACATACATACATACATACATACATACATACATAGATACATACATACAGGCCAGCGCTATACCAACTACGCTACCGAGGACTACTAATTTAACGGAAATTGCCCTGTTAAGTAAATAACTGTCACGTGATTTCCGCCGTTTCGATTGCCTTTCAATTTTGCTACATGGAATAAAAGCACAACTTATTTTTTTTTCAAACTAATTATGTCTGCATAATTTTACGTTAACTTTAAACAATAATAATTTTTCAGACAAAAATCTTTGGACTTTAAAATATAGACTATATACGAATTTATTTTAAAAACTAATGTAACCATAGTCGTTAATATATATATTCTGATCCATATCAGTTTATTCCAATCCACTCTCTCAAACGCCTTTCCTAAGTCCACAAATATTAAATGTTTTTTATTGGCAACAATGTGCCCGCAGTTTATTGCTCAACTAAGCTTCTTAAAATCGCCTGTTTCTCTGCCGGACTAATGGAGAATATTTAGTGGAAATCTGACAGGGGAAACGGTAGTACCCCACGAGAACGTGATCCAGACATGATTTAACAGTCGCAAATTTCACATAAAGTGGCCGGAATTGATCTCGATCCTTCGTCATACAGTGCTGATACTCTAATCCTTTGGCTAACGATGCATCTTCTAATGAGGTCATTTCTGTGGACATTGTTCCTTAGAAATTACTATTAATAATCTCGTAAGATTTGGTAGTACAATTTAAATTGGCATTCCTTTACATTTTCGCCCGAGTATTGAAAGAAAACATAATTTTTTGAATTGCTATACCGGTATAGCCTATTTCATATGCATATCACGAACATAAACGAACACGTAACTTAAATAATGAAGATGAATAAAATTAATCGAAAAAAAATACTTAAAAGTTATAAAAGAAAGAAGTGAGCGTGACAACTGACAGTCTACACTCGCGTTCATCGTCGGAAGTGCCATTACTTTATGAATTTATAATTCCATTTCCTTCCTAATGTGATATTTATTGTCATGTCTTATTAGTATGTTGAGAAACTGCCGATCTCTGGAGGCCACTTCATCACGCAAGTCGCGTCTCTTCAAAGTGACAACCCGAGATAAAAAAGAAGCCTTCAAATGCGATACATGGCTCAGCGCTACGTCATAAAAATACATGAATGATACTTCACAGCATGCAGACACTTCTTCGGCGTCCCCAGCTCAACAGATTGATTTCATAGCCTCGAGGCATTGCTCTACTGTAGAAGCGCATCTTTGCGTTATATGGAGGCAGTTGTCTTCACTTCGAATCCTACTTACGACATCCAAACTCTGATCAACATAACCTCTACGATATCGATTGCGAAGGCCTCTGGCAGAAAAGGGTGGATTCGTGTTAATCTATAAACTTGTTGGTTTACATCCTTTAAATAAGAAAACGGCTGTTAAAATTTTAGTTCAATACAGAAAAATGGTAAAACTGATTCATAACTTTACTAAACGTGGAACAATTCCTTCGTAAACAAGATATCAACATATAGACATCGGATTTATATGCACTAAAATATCTAAAATATGCATGCATTTATAATGACAAAATCTTTCAAATATGCTCTATTATTTCGAAAATATGCACTAAACATGCACTAAAAATTTTAATTTTAGGCTTATGCTGATACAATCTACATTCTTCCTTAGACATCATTCTGGTCGTTATAACTTGATATGCAGTACACAATGATTATTTTCTCCAAATGCTCAGAGGTAAGTTTATGACGTTTATCACTTAACAAAAGTTTGTATGCTACAGATGTTATTGAGTTCTGGGGAAATTTCTTTTGGAAGCACAACGTTTTCAAATTGAAGATATTTATGTACAGAACATAAAACTTTTTTGTCAGAATTTCTTCCTAAAACAGCACACAATTTACAACTTAATTTTTCTGCATACTTTAAAGGAGCATTCTGAAGTTTATTCTAAACCTCCTTGAGGATTGATAAAGATTCATGTAATGGCAAATCATATTTTTCGAGTTTTTTTTTGTGGCTTCAGCTAGGTATGACTTTGAAAAGTGCCTTGATTACAACCAAGTCTCTTCGCAAATATTCACTATTAAAATATTCTGTGAACGTTGACTTGACAAAACTTCAGTTGCATTTAGCGCACCAACGAATTCTTTAATTGCATTGAAATTATCTGAATAGAGAGAGCAGCTCCAATCCACGTACCCCAGCGGGTAAGTATTGGCTGTGGGAGTAATGGGAGGTCTGTAAATTTTTCTTTGTAAGCATTAGGTAATCTAATTGAGGCTCGCAAACACTTCTGCTTTCAACTGTAAATAGGAGTGTTATTCCCCAATAACATCACGTGGTTTTTCACAGCAGCACTCGGAGGCTCCTTACGGGTGCCTCCATAGTAAAGACTTTATTATCTTGTCACTAATGTGTTTAAATATTAATTTTAAAATTAAAAATTAAAAAAACCTGTAATATATGCTCGATGCATGGAAAAATGATGAAATATGCAGCAACATCGTAAATATGCAATTATATGCACTATAAAACTTCACACACAAAAACAGAAGAACATGGAACATATTGTAGTGTTTATTTACACTAGGCCTACAAGAGGGCAAGCACCCGATGGCAGTGGTACACTCAATACAAACAATACACAATACAATTAGTACACAATAATTACAATTAATAATAAAACTGTACATAAAATAACCAATTAATAAGTTAACCTAATTTTGCATTACATCCTACATATGTATAGGCCCTACATAAGTTTCACATTGGTACTGATAATAATCTTTCACTTTATTCTCATCTCACTCAGTGCACTGGCACTATGACACACTTCACTGACACCTTACAAGACATTCCACTGACATTATATAACACATTTTACTGACACTATAGAACACATTTCATTGACACTATAAATTATCACTGATCGAAACTATTCACTGCACTGTAAAACCATAACTTCACTGATTCACCACGCTACACTGATACAACAGTTCAAATAAGACGAACAATTACACCCTTATTCATACTTGTAAACAGAGCTACATTTAAACTAAACATTTCTAGTCTGATTCCATATCACAAGTAAGAACAAACTAAATATGCATTTGTGTATAAACCCGATGTCTAGTTACGTAACCATGATGCGAGATAGGTTACATGACGTCAGGGGGAGGAGGGTGGGAACATCACATAAGAAAATAGTTCCGACTCTGGTATCGGAATGTATACTAGACCCCTTATTGACACGATCCAGAAACTTTTATCCTCCTCATATATAGTTAAAAATGTTTTCAGTTAAAACCAGTCATTCACTGCTTCCACCACTTCATTACTATTCACGGATTTCTTTCCTTTTAAGTCCTGTTTGAGCTTTAGAAACACAAAATAGTCTCCTGGAACCAAAGCTGTTAGGCTAAATGTAGCGGATGACACAACAGTTCAAACACAGAGTCTTGCAATGTCACTTCAATTGACAAACGCTCTGTTGAAGGATTACTCCTTTGCTCAGTTTCCCTCGCTTGTTGAGCTTTTAGTCTACAAAATATTCGCAGTCGTGTTAGAAGTTGGGAATAATATTCATCATTTATAGCGATACCATGTTTCAGAAAATGAGCCATGCTAATCCCTTCTGTATTCCAAGAAACTGAAGCCATAATCTTCCGAGCTGATATCTGCGCTGTAAATATTTTTCGGGTACGGAACGTGAGATGTCTCCACTGTTTTGATTAATTTCTTATTTCTGCAATGTTCTGTACGTATTTTGCTTCATTTTGTTATCTTTCTGGGAGAAACAGAACTGTCTCAAAGCAAAGCACTTTTACCCGTTTCTATGCTAGGGATGCTTAACGCAGAATATTATAGCTACTGTACAGACTTGAACATTTCTGTCAACAATAAGGATAGAAATCCATTTTTTATAATATAATATAATGTAATATAATACAATACAATACAATATAATGTTTTATTTTCGATGGCAGAGTTAAGCCCAAAAGGCCTTCTTTTCCACTCAACCTGCCTTAATCAATACAATACTGAGTGTTCATTTCAAAGTGTGTCATGACGTCACTGTTGTTGGGTCAACGATTTGAAGCGAGTTTCAGCTTATATGTTAGAAAAGTTGCCTATTATTTAAGGCGTTCTTCAATCTGAACTTGAGAACGTGTACGGTATAACTTGAACGTCGTAGCAACAGATGGCGGTCTGTACGGTCTGTGTGCTACCATAACCTCTTTCGAACTGTGTTTTGCGCCGGCAAGTCGTACACAGGGTATTTGTTATCATCGGTTGCGTACGGTAACATTCCACAACACAAATCAAATGCTCCGTGTCCATGTTGACCGTCGAAGTTAATGTCAACAAATACGTAAGTAATCGTCTTAACCCTCTCCCCCTTTTCCCGACAGTACGTATTTCCAAACAGTTTACATTCCTGCCACTACCGGCGTTACCGTACGTATCGGTACTACTCTTCAGAATGAACGCCGTACTTGCTAGGCAACTTTTATGCCTCTAAGGTTATACACCTCTGCGGAAGTGTAGGAAGATTGAATTCTCTAGGCTCATCGGCTAGCCACATGACGGCATACAGCGAGCCATGACACATTTTGAACTGAACACCCAGTAGTTACATACATATTTAATTTATGAATATTTACAATACACTTAAAAGATTCTCCAGCAATATTCTTCAGTTAAGTTGAGTTTGTCATGTGTGGTGAAATAAGTCGCCCCCATCATATAATGGTACCTACGTATTGGATTCAGAAATTGGTATTTAATAATTAGTGCCCTTTTGAGAAGAGTCTATGACTTTGTTGTCACGTGTTAGACATTGGAAATCAACCAACCTCAGCGCTTTTATTGATAGCGATAAAACTGCACTTCTGAGTCAGTGTCGTCGGATTTTTATACATTTTATTATTTTATACTAATTTACCGTTATACTGTGATAAAATACTGTTGCATATTTTCAAATAACGCCTTTTTTATATAATTTTCCATGTCCGAAATTTAGGCACTAAATACAAAATTTGAAATAAATAAAATTTCTTCTTCCATTATTACATCTCTAATCCAGTATATTAACATTTATTTTCAAAGAAATTTTATAGAAACATACAGGGTGTTTCCGAGGTGGTGTTACAAACTTTCAGGGATGATGGCGAAGGGCACATGTATCAATTTGAGATAAGGAACCCTGGTTCGGAAATGACCGAGTCGAAAGTTACAAGCAAAAATAGTTCTGTGGAAATGAAATAATTTTATTCCTCTGTATACCTTATTTATGTGTATTTATCTGTACATCTTACACGTACTGTATTCATCTGACGTTGTTTACTTACAGTATCTCATTCAGTTCGCTATCTGAGGGATGGGACAGGAAACTACACTAAAGCAATGCAGATAGCGTAATGTGTATAATGGACATGGTCGGTCCTGATATGCACGTCTGTAGACAGCAGTGTATGTGTACAAGTTGCAGTGTCCAGTCGATCAGTCCTAGTGAAATGGAGTACACGAGAGCGGAATAAGCAGACTCGATTTTCGAATACGGATGAGCCAATGGGAACAGTAGACAAGCGTTCCAAAATTCAAGGGAAGAAGGGCACGTGGTGCCAAATTACAATTATTCCATTTCCACACAACTGTTTTTGCTTATAACTTTCGACTAAGTCATTTCCGGACCATGGTTCCTTATCTCAAATTGATACATGTGCCCTTCGCCATCATCCTTGAAAATTTGTACCACCACAAAGGAAACACTCTGTATATTTATAAGCAATAGCAAATTTATTGTAGGAACTATTGACTTGAGAACTTGTTTAATTTTGAAGAGCACAGTTATTATTACTAGATGATAGTTTGTAGGAATTTGTTAACAGTTTGTTATTAAAATACAGTGACTTGAAATTAAAGATTGAATGATAAACTTTATGCTTTATTATGTAGATCGTGGTTATTATGATATTAAACATTATATATTTCAAGCCATATATTCCTTTCTTCTGTTATTCATTGTATACCACTTCTGAGTTTTGCAATTTTATTTATTATTATTATTATTATTATTATTATTATTATTATTATTATTATTATTATTATTATTACAGCATAATATTTCAATACGTAAATTGTCTTTCGGGTACCGCAGTATCTACTGTGCATGGTAGAATACGGCTGGTATAAAAGATGACAGATTGCTGCCTTGTCCATGCCAATTGTTTCATGTTTAAATTATTTAGTTACCTTATGAGGGTGTCTAGAACTATTCGTGCTGTTGGATCCGAAGTTGTTTGAATATTCCTGAGTCAGCTTCCCACATTTGTTTGATCTCCTCCGCTGGTCCTAAACATTCGATTTTGTTTGCATAGATGGATTGTAGATCACTGTTTAATGGCACTACCTCTTATGTCATAGAGACCTCTCTAGTTTGTTTGTTGTACAATAATGCGTGAGGTCTATTTGCTTGAATTTCTATGTAGGTTTTTATCTCGCTGTCTCAATATTATATTAGTATAATAGTATTTGCTCACTGTACAATCTGTCAAAGTGGACTCCCACTTATACAAGCTCACCAAGGGGGCAAAATTTGAGCATTGTCTGCAAATACGGAAGGTCTTTGGCCAGAAGAGACTTTCGAGCTTTATTTATTTCTTCTTATAGGGAATAACATAAATCAGTGACTTTCAATTAGTTATTCTAATACATTCGATTCTCGGCCAGGTCGTGATGGAATTTCTTAATGGACAAAGACGTTGCAGAATGTTTTTCTCGTGGTATTCACTTTTTACCTCTATTATTCCACCAACACCCCGAATCTTCCCCAAATTTCTTCTGTCATAATGCAGTAGTTAAAAATTGGATGGGGTGAAGTTCTAGCTATAAAAGTTTTACGTCTCTCGAGATACACCCTGAGATCATTATTGGTGTATTGTTCCTGTATGTTCCTCGTATAGTCTTTACCCAGGGCCGAGTATTTATGGAGATCGCGAAAATCACGACATAATAGATATACAATAGATTTTTACTAATCTTTACGAATTAAGTGATTTTGATTAATAATATGCGGATAAAACAATCGCGACAAATCGCGAAATAAAGTTCTAAGAGCGAAATATGAACACATTCGCGAATTATTTCTATTGCGTCATTTTATAGCGACTTTCATATTCTGAGTTTTTCGGATTTTTTTTTCACTTGAAATTGCTATATATCCAAGTAGACTATTTTACATAGGTGTCCTGATTACATTAGTCAACTCAAAAGTCGGAGAATTCAACATTTCACTAATAATTTTAAAGTGTTAATTTGAGGGCTGCAATTTTTTTTTAACGAATGTATTAAATACAGTCTCAATCCAACAAATGCTGTCTATTGGCCATACCGTACATTTATCAGAATCCAACGAACCTTTAATGTTAATTATTTGGAAAATAATATTCATACTGAGTTAATACTCCAATTAAAAAATAACTGTATTTCCCAAAATGTCCATTAATCTCCACCAAGAGTGCAAATCAATCTCCAACAATCTCCGCCGGCACTAATATTAAAAAACACAAATTATAAAATTAATCTCCATAAATACCTGCCCCTGTCTATACCTACAGTAATTTATAAATATCCTTGACAATGTATTTACTACTACTACTACTACTACTACTACTACTACTACTACTACTACTACTATTACTACTACTACTACGCTACTGCTACTACCGCTACTACTAATAATAATAATTATTTATTTATACTGGCAGAGTTAAGGCCATAGGGCCTTCTCTTACACTCTTATCAGATCACAAAGTATACAAGCAGTGAAAATTTAACAAAAAGTTAAAGAACAGAATACTAACATATTACAAAAAAAATAATAATAGCAAAATAAAATCGACACTAAACAACATGAAAATAATACCACACCCTAATAAAAAAAGATAAAGTAGAAAATATTGTATTGTAGTAAAAGCAACTCATTTAGTACAAATAGTTAATATGGAAAACGTAAGGAAGAACATAACAAAATGGAATGTAATAAAACAATAATAAAAAAGGAAAGAAATACGAAAATTAAATAAAATTCACAATAAAAAGGGTATGATAATAAATTCATCTGGTGATCAAGAGAACAAAAAAGGGGAAAGGAAGGAAAAGAAATGTGTATATTTTTACAAAACTATAGCAGAGAAAAGGGCTTATAAATGAAAGGAATCTGAATTGAAAAAGTGTAATTTTAGTTTATTTTTGAAACTAGATAATGTCCGACAGTCTCTAACATGTTGTGGTAGAGAGTTCCAGAATGAGCTGCAGAGACGGTGAAAGATGAAGAGTAGAGGGATGTTCTGTGTTTAGGAATGGAGAGAGTGGTATGGTGTTGTGAGCGAGTATCTATTTCGTGATATGAGGACAAAATATGTTGAAAACGAGAAGCTAAGTAGCTAGGGTTAGAGTTTTGAAGAATATTAAACTACTAGCTACTTTTGCTGTTATTGCGGCTAACTATGGTTGACCGTCTTCCCTACTTTACAATAGAACAAATAAAGGAAAATTTCGAACAAATATAGAATTTATCCTTCCCCAGCTTCATATAGCACAAGATCCCTGTAATTCCACATCGCCATGGCGACCTTAAATCTCAGTGTCAACTTTTATTTCCTTTGCACGTGTCCAATAACAATTGAAGTCCGATAAGAGAAGCAGTTCCATTATTTCAGACGTCCTTGTGATATTGTTTCCCGTAGAAAATTTAGTGTTACACCGAAATCTATAGAAAGCATCGTTCATCTCCGAGAGGGAGGTTCTTTTCAATACCCGCCCGGAGCAATGGCTACCGCCGCTGTGGCTACTGTTTGAATCGATAATTCAAGATCTGGACATCCAATTTAAGGGGTGGGGGGCTATGCCCACGTGGCTGCCCGCCTGGCAATGTGTTTCGTTTGTCAGGCTGAAGGTGATCTACTAATCTTATATCAATGGCGAGCAGGCAGGCTTCTTGTAGATTCCACTCACACTTAAGAAACAAGTTCATCCCTGACTGACTGGTTCACTGAATCACAAACCTACATTCCCTTCGTACGAGAGAAATTATGTTACTTAGCCGAGAAAAAGAAAACAGTTCAGCTGGTACAAACTGCACACAAATGTGGGTAGATTTCTCTGTGTGATTTTATTGGGTTAATTTAAGAACGGCGAATCAACTGCGAAGTAGGTTTGATGGTAGCGATATGAGTCCAATTATTCGCCAAGAGAAAAAAAAAATGTTATGTTTTATTTAACGACGCTCGCAATTGCAGAGGTTATATCAGCGTCGCCGGATGTGCCGGAATTTTGTCCCGCAGGAGTTCTTTTACATGCCAGTAAATCTACTGACATGAGCCTGTCGCATTTAAGCACACTTAAATGCCATCGACCTGGCCCGGGATCGAACCCGCAACCTTGGGCATAGAAGGCCAGCGCTATACCAACTTACCAACCAGGTCGACTCGCCAAGAGATCCTCTGACATTCACCTTATAGGTGAAAACATTGACAACTCGTGTAAGATTCGAACCCGTGCTAGAGTAAAGTCTCGAACAGCCAATCGCACTCATTATCCTTAGATCACTCGAAATGTCCATTATCTCGAAGTTACAGATTAAAGCACTCCTTCTGCAATGGTTCAAGTAATATAGGCTAGAGCTACAAATGCAATGTATCCAGGTTCAAGTCTTGGCAGATATAAGGAGATTTATTTCTTTTGAATTTTAATTAGCCTATTTTGTCACGAGTGGAGTAACAATTAGCGCGTCTAGCCGTGAAACCAGGTGGCTCGGGTTTGATTCCCGGTCGGGGTAAGTTACCTGGTTGAGGTTTTTTCCGGGGTTTTCCTTCAACCCAATATGAGCAAATGCTAGGTAACTTTCGGTGCTGGACCCCGGACTCATTTCACCGGTATTATCATCTTCAGCTCATTCAGACTCTAAATAACCTAAGATGTTGATAAAGCGTCGTAAAATAACCTACTAAAACTAAATAGTAACAGTGAATATAGCAAAAAAAAACAGTACATTTCTAAAAACATATCACTCCTTTAAAATAATTTTTGTTATGAGAAAATACATTACATAAAAATTTAATGCGCGTTTATAGCCTTGTTAGCTGCTATGACGCTATTTTTAAAGCTTTGCTGCACATGTTTTTTTATAGACACTAAACTTTGTTTGTAATTTTTTGTAACTTCAATAAAATTGTTTGCTTTGTTTCTATATAAAAAGCTATATATTTTCGGAACTAAAAATGCTACATGCACAATATTATTTTCTACACAGATTATTTAGGCTTTTAGGAAAAGTTTCTCTGGAAGAGAAATTTGTTATTATGTTGCATTTCAAAAATATGCCTACTGTATATATTTCTGTAAGAGTACTTTTAATATTTATTCTTAAAATGTAATTGTTTATCTTAAAATTTTGAAAGACAACATCAAAATTATGCTCTATCACATTTTTAATAACGTATCTTTAGGAGTAAAATGTCGTACCTAGGCATTTTAAATTTTAATAATATTATTAGAGGAGAAAAATTTGCTCCGGCGCCGGGGATCGAACTCGGGTCCTTGGTTCTACGTACCAAGCGCTCTCGCCATTGAGCTACGAAGTCCAATCCACAGCACCGGATCGAACTCCTCTCCTCCAGTGTTTTTCCCTTTGTGGCCTCTAATATTAATTGTCACCGTAACAGATATATTCTGTAGGACCAAAAAATAATAATCTTTAGTAAAACTTTAAATTTTGCTTTGAAAATGGCTGAGATATATTCTTTTTAGGAATTACTCTATGCCTCTCCTTTTTTTTCTTCAAAATATGGGCTCCCATTTTTTTTTCCTTTATCATAATGTAAAAGTAAAAATAGCGTAATCTAGTGTATATAGTTTAAATAATATAAATTGTAATTATTAGTGTAATTGTTATAGGCCTAGTGGTCTGTGTTTTGTTTTGCCCAACTTGACCAAACAGATGTGACGTGAACAGAAAGAAGTACTTCACTTGCCACATGCACGCACTCGTCCGTTACAGTGAAAACTCCAGTAATACTTAACCTTGTAGCTTCCTGGGACAAATACAGTCCATAGTTATTATTGTACTAATAAATTGTTTTATAATGCTGTCGTACAAAGAATTAGAGTATTAAAATACATTTATAATGTCATATGGTTATTGCATTCGTAAAAATTAGGAAACTCATTTGATTCATTTTCTAAACACTGACTCATGCAATAAATTAGGCCTATAATATAATAAAACTAGTTTCATAATATTCTACTTTCAACCAGGTTGAGTTAAGAACATTGATATTGCTTTTCGTGTATTATTTATCTGCACATTTGAAGCTTTTGATACATTATTTTATCCTGCACGGCTGTTAGTCTCTGTGAGTAACAGCATTAGCTCTGCATCTTACAATAATCTCCCCCTTCTCATCACCGATAAACACCTACATTGGACAAATAAATGAAGCCTACATCTTTTTGTATTACTCCTTCAGTTTCCTCATCATTATGTATGCATTTCTGCAAACATTCAAGGAGTACATATTTGTACCTTATAAAGAATTCTCATGTTGTGGAATTTTCTTTTTCCGCTCTAGAGTTGTTTATGGTCAGAATTTTAACCTATTTTACACAGCAAATTGGCTAATATTACACGTCCGAGAAAACCACAAGATAGTGCGTGCAGGCGCTCGTTTGTTTTTCGTTGTCATGGCAACCGAAACTCTGCGATTCATTAAGCGGCTGGGCTTGCATTCCTGTTGTGTCGGTGTTCATTCAGTTGTCTTGCGTTACGTAACGGGGACGTGGCCTGGGAGACCTAGCCAGTCGCCGCACAAGGCCACTACTCCCATAAAAGTACTGGACTCTGAAAAACGACCAAATGGACGCTCGGAGGACCTGAATTTCCTCTTGTGCACGCGTTTAGATGCCTTTAATGCTTACCCTGCAAGTGCCAGCGTACATAATAGTGCCTGATTGAGAGCTTGAAATAGATGCGTTTCCATGTATGTACACGCGCATCTTACCTCGTCGATGTTTGTCTGTTTGTATAAAAAAACGTGACTATCACTTGAAAGATTTTTACGAAACTTTTGGCCGGTTCCACCAGCGACGAACAAGGCAAGGTAACGAATGTCAAAAGTTTAACGAATGTCAAAGAGCTTATTTTAATTTCATCAACGTTTCTAATTTCTGACATCTTCCTCAGAGGTCTGGTGGTTACAATGCTGCCAGTAGGAATCAAGATTTGCGGGTTCAAACCAGTAGAGGCCGGTGACTGAAATCCTCGGTGAGGTCTGATATAACTAGTTTAAGTACCTACCATACAGATTGTTTATTATTAAAGTATATAAAAACTTTCTTAAAATTAAGACTTTAAAAGTGTTGAAGATATTAAAAAAGGTAATATACCATATTGACAGACGGTACCGTTTCGACACCGGTGTAGTGTCATCAGTCTGGCGCTCTAGCTCGTCTTCATTTTCGGCGATTGCTGTCGTCAGTATTGGGAGTGTGCTGCTCCTATGCTGATAGGGGTTGTTTGTTTTGTGTGTTATGTAGAGTTGCCAACTTTTTTTGAAGAAAATACGTTAGACTAAGAAATTGGCAGAATTTCACATATAAAATTGACAAATTAGTATGTATGTATTTATTAACACTGCAAATGGGTATATACCCTGTGACAGTGGTAACTAATTACACTCAATAATGACAATAATAAAAACGATTAATAAGAAATGTAATTAATAATAAATTAATAATAATAATAATAATAATAATAATCCTTAATTAAATGAAGCACGATTACTTAAAATAACATTTAAAGTAAATCTAATTTGTTACTTAACCCTAAGTTCGAACTAAAACCCACGAGTATGATATGTTCATACCTGCATAAGTACCTTTCAGCACTACACTCATTTCGCTGACAACTCACTCACTGCGCTGGAACTACGACACATTTTACTGATTCTATCCTGATTTCACTAACACTTTAAAAATATTTCACTGTTCAAATACTTTGCACTGCCACTATAAACTATAAAGCTTCACTGAAAGGAACACACTTCACTGACACAACACACTTCTTTACTGATACAACACTTCAATAACAATACACCCTTTAAATAGTATGTATAATATAGTACCGTCTATTAGTAAAGTTCTTAAGTCTATTTTTAAATATATTTTTGGTTATTGATAAAGCCTTTAGTAAGTCTGCAGGTAAAGCATTCCAGTCCCTGATAATACGATTCAGAAAAAACTTTCCAGTGTCCGTCCTCTGTCTTCTTTCCCTCAATTTATAAGAGTGGTCGTTCCTTGAAGAGTAATTTGGCGGCTGCAACCTATTTTTTTTCTCTTCAGGCAGGCTCACCTCTGTATGTTTTTAACATTGCGCATAATCGAATTCCCGTTCTCCTGTACGTGTGTCCCATTTTAATGGTGAATTTTTACGACAACGTGTCTTAGTGTGTTATAATCTGTAAGGATCAATTATTCAGTTCAATTAAAAGAAAAACAACATTTTCTATACACTTTGATAGTTAATCTTGAATTGAAAGTATTTCGAGACAGATTTTATATTTTTATTTTTATTTTTACAAATTGAAAAAGTTCTCTGCATGAGTAATTGAAGTTGAGTGCGATTTGTAATTCTCAGTTGATTAGATGTGTCGCACTCCTGTTTCAAACATCTGTCCAAGTTATTGTTCATGAGAGAAAACACCATCTCGCTCTCTCTCTCTCTCTCTCTCTCTCTCTCTCTCTCTGTCTGTCTGTCAGCATTAATACCTGATAAGCTTAGAACAAAACTCATCAGTTTTTCCAAATTTATATTAACATTTTTTATTTTAACCTAGTCAGCATTGAAAACCATTTCCGCCAAGCACTTACCTTATATAAAGACTGCACATTTTAATGCATCTCTGGAACGACAAAATTCATCATGTAAGTCATCTTCATTTACGGTAAAATGAAATGTTTGAAATAAAGCTTCTACATTATGAAAAAATAAGGGAGGAAAATGCTCGAAGGGAAGATACCATATGTCTTCTGAATAATGATTCTTAAATTGAATATTGATGATGTTATTCCCAGCATGATAAAAGAAATGAATTGTTTTGAAATGCATAAAATGAATAGTGAGAAAAATGTAGGCCTGTGTTACCTTCATGACACTCATTTTGTCTATTTCTTCCATTTATATACAGTATATATATATATATATATATAATTTTTGTATATATTTTTATTGTTTCTTCGTTTACTTTCTTTACTTCTTTCTTTGTATAACATTTTGATTCATTCCCTAATAAAGATATTCTTATTTTTCAGGTAAGTACCTGTTGTGTCAAGAAATATGTTCCTGCATAAAAACTGGAAGAAGTTCCCGTAAGTGTTGTTAAATTAATTTTAAGTTACTGTTAAAATTAGTTGAAATCTATAACGTAATGCGGGGGTAACTAGGTACGCGAAAAATTGTAATGAGTGATAATACACATGTTCGCACGATTATTATCCTATTACACTTATTTTTTTTTAATGAAACGCTATAATTTTCGTGTGATTTATTGAGGACTCTCTCCGAATAAAATAACATAGGGTCTAGGATTCATATTTCCAAACATTACAGAAATACGCTATCTACCAAAAAGTAATTGAGCACTGTTTTTGCCCCTTTAGAACCTCATGGTACCACCTCTTGTTGCTATAACAGCAGCCACCCTGTCAAGCACGCTTTCCACTAGTTTGTGTAGGATATCCACTGGAATACGTCGCCATTCCTCTTGCAACATGGCATTCAGTTGGACAATGGAAGTTGGCCGCATCTCCCGAGACCTCAATCGCCGGTCCAATCCCTCCAAAGGTGCTCAATGGGATTGAGATCAGGACTCTGTGCAGGTCAGTCCAACCGGTGAACATTATTGTCTGCATACCACTGCATAGTAGCCACCGAAACATGGGGCCAACTTCCTTTGTCCAACTGAGTGCCATGTTGCAAGAGGAATGGCGATGCATTCCAGTGGATATCCTACACAAACTAGTGGAGAGCATGCCTGACAGTGTGGCTGCTGTTATAGCAACAAGAGGTTCTAAAGGGGCAAAAGCAGTGGCCAATTACTTTTTGGTAGATAGTGTAATTGATAATGGGGACTTAATTGTAATATAATTAAGTACAAAGTTTTATGTTATTTATTGATTCTCAAACTTACTGAAACCCTATTTCACAAATAGCATAGGCCTATGAGGGTTATAATTTGCTAAATAATCTTAACGATGTGGGCGTACAGTTCTTTAGATTGTTTTAAACGAGTCAACGAACCTTCGAGAATTCTGTTAAGCAGCAATCTTTGTTGAATTTTTCGTATTTCATTAAGTGGATATACAATTGTACGTGTATGTATCTTATGTAAAAATAAGTGAGATAAGATGTAAAGACATTATTTTTTTGCAGCTAGGTAAAGAACATTCGAACAGTATATGTTTCACTTTCTTTCTAGATCCTTCACACTTACAGGATTAGCATTTCGGCGAATCTACACCATTTACAGTATGTCAAAATAATATTTCACTTTCCTATGCTCGGTTAAAAACTGTATCAGTATAAATTTTGAATTTTCGAGTTTGAATCGTATACGGCTATGAATTATTCGGAAATAAAGCTCTTCTGTGGGTCCACCTTTGTTTCTGTTCACCCATACGTTGTTCCATTTGTCTAATAATTCACTTTTAAGTTCATATTTCACATGGGCTATGGGACAGTACCTCTAAGTTTATTCCTCACTAAATGTCACAGCTTTTTAATCGAATTAATGGCTCTTTTGTTCCCTATGGTACCTGCATGGTCTATAGGCCTACTCAAATTAAGCTAATGCAGACGTGTTTAAGATTTGTATCACAATGAGTGTAACATAAAGCAATGTATCCACGAAGCGAGGCTGCCTCACGATCATTGCCTCGCTCAGTAGATACCTTGCCTCTCAAAGGTACGAGGCTGCCTCATCAGTGAGCCAATTCCAGTCGGTTTTTGGATGCGATCAATGGTGCCTAGCAGTGATTAATTCACCCCGTGTCAACCGTTCGTTAGTAAAGATTTCATCACGCACGCTATTAGCTCACGCTTCTACGCGTTCTTGCCTCGGTACCAAAAGTACAAAACTGCGAGGCAAACAACAAACGAGGCTGCCGCGATAGGCGGCCGCGCATGAAAACTTGCTTCGTGGGTACGCAGTTTAAGAATCGCTATGAGTACGAGCTCTGAACATAGACGCATGTGCACCATTGCACTGCTTGTCTTAGGGTGAAGAGCAGCTTTGAAAATTGAACATTTTGATTTCAGTTTGTACTGTTGGCTGAAGTATATTGCAATGGCAACTAACACTTCCATGTCCTAGTCAATATTCGAATCCATGACTCCACGCAATGTCGAAGCCATAACTTTACAGATAAAACATCTACTGTACATTTAAAATCTATCTTTGCATTTTATCGTTATTTTCTATGTTGTGATATAACACACTTGATTAATTAATTCCTGCAGTTGCCTAGCAACGGATGTCAAGTACAGAACAAATGACGTTTTAATTTGAATTGACGTTGGATGTCCTTCGTGCCTGTTAAGTCTTCAATAACTTATCAATCAAGTATGCGGATAGAATCATCGTGGCTGCTAAGATGCGTTGTAGAAAGACTGTAAATCGCAGTGACAATATGATAAGGTGGGTTGGGGTAATTTGGGTATAAAAAGTATTTTTTAAGTTTAGAGACCTATAACCTGTTATTATGGTAAAATTTTCAATTCAGTTAAAATTACATTAATAATGTTCCTGTCCTGTGTAAAAGTTTTTGCTAAAGAACATGTATTTTAATTTAGTTTTAAAAACTCTAATATTATTAATATTTCTAATGTTAAGAGGAATTTTATTGAAAGGTTTCACGCTCACAACAAAATGGCTAATCTACATGTAGGAATAGTTAGGTTGCGGTTATTCCTAGTCTCATAAAAATGTACCATATTACCAGAATCATACACGATGATGGTTAGGCCTATATCCCTTAGGGTCATTGACCGAACCGTTCCCGTCTATGAGCCACGCGCCGAAACTATATTTATTTTTGCAGTTGTAGGTTTGGCTTTTATACATTATGGAGGTGAAGTGCAAAACACCGGATAATGATGATGATGGTTAATGGATAATGGAGCAATGGTGGAAGGATGAGAAGGGGAATGTATAAGATGATCGATGTACACCCAGAAATTATGAATCTTTGCGTTGTTTCCAATTATTAACAAATTACTGGTATCGTACAACAAGAACAGTAAGAAATTAATATATGCACTGTACATTATAGCACACATAATACAGTCTGATGCGTCTGGGAAGACATAAAATAAAATGACTATAAAATTTGTAATGAAGGTGCTGTAGAATTCATTTCAGTTCCAATGTAATACTGAATCACGGGAGTTTTGTATCATCATTGTTACCGCATAAGAAACAAAAGAAGTTACTCAGCAACGACCGAATAAACAAAATGCCGTTTACTGCACAACAACGAGCGAAATGTGTCTTGTGGTTTGCTAAATTTGAAAGTGTAAAATCTGTTCAACGGCGGTTTCAACGAGAGTATGGTGTTCGGAGAGCTCCGAATTACAAATTGATAATGTTATAATTTCTCACGTTTGAAGGAAAACATGAGTATCGTGTTGCAACAGACTGGTGCACCACCTCATTGGGCAACAGACGTCCGTGATTATTTGGGTGACACGTTTGGTAACAACTTGTCTGTTCGAGGAGGATCAATTATGTGACCTCCAAATTCCCCAGACCTGACACCACCCGATTTCTTTCTCTGAGGTTCCGTGAAGAATGATGTGTATGCATGGATATCCATGATCTCAGAGCAAAGATTTTCTCAGCTTTTGAGAAAGATACCTCTGAGATGTTAGATCACGTATTATGAGAGAAATTAGGCTCAAGATATGAACTGTGTCGTGTTGGCATGTTTAATTGGAACAAAACTCCTCTTCTTCTAGAATGAATGTACAAATTATTTAACAATAAATACCAATAGTTCTCATTTTATCATGTTTTTATTTTATGTCTTCCCAAACGGATCACCCTGTAAGTTTGAAAATGAACTAAAGAGTAAATATTGAAGCGTTCATTAACTCCGGAAATATAGACAGAATAATGAGGATTTACGGGGCACGCGTAACGTACAAAACTGAAGGTAGCGAGTTCGATTAACGATGGGGAATCCTTCAGGCTGCACTATGATCCTAGGATTGACAAAACCTTTAATTTAAATTTTTTACCCTGTAAGTAACGGAGAAAAGTACGTTGAGTTGGCATCCTTACTGCTACTAAAGCCGACCGTCTACAAAGGTGGGAATCTTATCCCACTACCCTGTGGGAGGAGTGGATCAGGACAGCACGTTTGCACATCTCCTTTTTATGTTACGTTAGGTTCTTTTCAAACTGAAATGACGAGTGAAGCGTAGGACAGTTAAAATTACTCTAACCTAATCTAACCTAACCTAACCTAACCTAACCTAACCTAACCTAACCTAACCTAATCTTTTTATGTTATGTTAGGATAGGATAGGTTGGTTAGGTTAGGTTAGAGTAATTTTAACTGTACGTTTCACTCGTCATTTCAGTTTGAAAAGAACCTAACCTAACATAAAAAGGAGATGTGCAAACGTGCTGTCCTGATCCACTCCTCCTGTGGGCCTCTATGGCCTGAAATATGGATGACTTCACTTCTTTATAGAGGATATACAGACAAGAATTAAGCTGGGATACCGACATGCGACTGCTTGTACAGAGCTGGATACAGACAGATGGAATAACTTTATTTTAATGTACGAAATTTTTACTCTTTCAACATTAAAAAAATATATGAATTGCAGGCAGGAAAGTGTTAGAAGTCGGCCGGTTGTAGTAGAATAATTAATGGTGAACTGAATGGCGATTTATTTCTACCCCCTTGTAGGTGATCTTCTTGAATGATATAACGTGTATGCAAGTGAGAACACATGTCAGGCTGTCACGATAAGCTGTAATAGAGTGAGACACACAGAAAGAGCGCCGACACGTGCGGGCCACCACGGTTGTTCATTGAATGAATACAATTCATTCAGACACGATAGCTTTCGTAGCAGACTTGCACAGGGAATCATATAGGAATACTCTTTCATATCAACAATGTATCCCTAGCTCTCTATTAGACAGATGGATAGGGGGTCGGCATTCCATGCAGAAGATTGTGGTTAAATTTCTGGTGAGTCCAAAACGGCCCGAAATACTTCATTATTCTAGTCCATTCATACGATTTTTAGTCCCGTCTGTGATTCAAATGCTAGCGTGCTGGCCTTCCAGGCGGTTCACGTTCGATCCTCCGCCAGGTCGTGATGGAATTTGTGATGAACAATGTAGAAGTTGGGGAGGTTTTTATCGAAGTACTCCTGTTTCCCTCTATCATTCCACTAATATTCTATACATCCTTCTCACTTCATCTATCATCTGCAATAGTAAAAATTGGCCGGGGAAAAGTCTGGGAGGAGTAGTACGAGTTTCCGATGCTGATAAAGGAGGGCTTGGGGTTTCGGGTCCCTGAGGATTTATCATGCTACACGTCCTCGGATGGGTCCTGGATCTATTAGGGGCTGAGACAGAGTGGCCCACCTGTCAGTGTTGGATTCACGAATGCCACCCAAGTCTGTCGGACTTGGATCACATATAAGGGTGCTCAATGAGCTAAGGCATACCTAAATGTAAAGACCGGTCCCTGGTTCAGCTCTCAGAAAAGCCAAACCAGTCGATTTTTAAAAATTGGTGTCCACACCTGTGGAGTAACGGTCAGTGCGTCTGGTCGCGAAATCAGGTGGCCGGGTTCGAATCCCGGTCGGGGCAAGTTACCTAGTTGAGGTTTTTTCCGGGGTTTTCCCTCAACCCAATACGAGCAAATGCTGGGTAACTTTCGGTGCTGGACCCCGGACTCATTTCACTGGCATTATCACCTTCATTTCATTCAGACGCTAAATAAACTAGATGTTGATACAGCGTCGTAAAATAACCCAATAAAAAATTAAAAATTGGTTACTTAACGACTCTGTTTGAACTGACTTATTCTCTAGCAGCGAAGGAATTGTTGATACACAACTTATAATGAGTCAGGAGGTTCTTTCTTGACGGTATTACCTGACTTTCGTCTTATTGTTGTGGAGATTCTCGAAAAAAATCATGTTTTTGGTTTTGTAACGCACATAGTGTTCAGAGTTTATCACAAAAGTCCAATGATGTTAAGTCAGGAGATCGAGGTGGGTACTGCAGACTTCCTCTTGTCTGGTTAATCTCCCAGAAAAGTGACATTGAGGAAGTACCTAATACCAGTATGGTAATGTGAAGGTGTACCATTCTATTGAAAATAACACTTTTAATCCAAAAGCGAGTCAGTAATCCGAGATATTATGCTGCCTCTCTACGTTGTTAAGTAAGCGGCATTTGTGACAGTAGCTTAAAAAATGGCACTTCATTCGTCACACTGTTATCACTGGTAGATTAACTCCTCGTTCTTCAGTTATGTGTGGAATTTCATTAGCCCATTACAAACAGTTATGCCAGATCTACAGTTAAATTTAAAAGTAGCTTAATCTGACCAAAGAAATCTTAAAAATCTTCCCTTTCTTCAACAACCACCTACAACATTTAAGTTATCTTTCTGGACCGTCATTCATTGCATAGGGCAGTCTCAGAACGCATGGTTTCCACTTCTCACTCCGAAAAATGCAATGAACACTGGATTTACAGACATAATTGAGAAAAAAAATGGCTGAGTGCAAGAATTTAGGCCAAGGAAGAAGACATTATCTAATGTGTCTTATGCGGTTCAATTACGAAGTGTCAACTATTTAGTGAATGTTCCTAAACCGCCAACAATCAACGAAGAATCAACGAGTGCAATGACTGATGCAAGTGGTGTCAATGATTTAGAATTGAATTATATTTCACCGTATAAGACTTTAAATAAAATAAAAATGCCATGGAACTTTTGGAAAACAATTTAATTTATAAGTAATCATTTTGTTTTTATTTGCTCCATTTTACATATTTTAGCTATCATAAACTAATTGTTTCATTTTCAAATTTTGTAGAGTATTACTTAAATACTTACTTACTGGCTTTTAAGGAACCCAGAGGTTCATTGCCGCCCTCACATAAGCCCGCCATTGGTCCCTATCCTGAGCAAGATTAATCCATTCTCTATCATCATATCCCACCTCCCTCAAGTCCATTTTAATATTATCTTCCCATCTACGTCTCGGCCTCCCTAAAGGTCTTTTTTCCCTCCGGCCTCCCAACTAACACTCTATATGCATTTCTGGATTCGCCCATACGTGCTACATGCCCTGCCCATCTCAAACGTCTCGATTTAATGTTCCTTATTATGTCAGGTGAAGAATACAATGCGTGCAGTTCTGTGTTGTGTAACTTTCTCCATTCTCCTGTAACTTCATCCCTCTTAGCCCGAAATATTTTCCTAAGCACCTTATTCTCAAACACCCTTAATCTCTGTTCCTCTCTCAAAGTGAGAGTCCAAGTTTCACAACCATACAGAACAACCGGTAATATAACTGTTTTATAAATTCTAACTTTCAGATTTTTCGACAGCAGACTCGATGATAAAAGTTTGTCAACAGAATAATAACAGGCATTTCCCATATTTATTCTGTGTTTAATTTCCTCCCGACTATCAGTTATATTTGTTACTGTTGCTCCCAGATATTTGAACTTCTCCACTTTATCAAAAGATAAATTTCCAATTTTTATATTTCCATTTCGTACAATATTCTGGTCACGAGATATAATCATATACTTTGTGTTTTCGGGATTGACTTCCAAACCTATCTCTTTACTTGCTTCCAGTAAAATTCCCGTGTTTTCCCTAATCGTTTGTGGATTTTCTCCTAACATATTCACGTCATCCGCATAGACATTTGTAGAGTATTGAATATAAAAATTTAATGAACCGTAATTTATCGTCTCTTATTGAACGGACATTTAAAAAGATTACTGCACCTTTAAAGCTTAAGAAGTTTATTGATGATGGAGTCGGTGCATAGCTCTGAAACGTTGGACTAGAGCTGTCCTAGAAAATAGCTCTTTGTGAAGGATCCAACAGACAGGTTTCCTTTTACTTATGGTTCTTGAGAATGGAATTTGATACTTAGTTCCAAAACTTGGAATGTTTCTACATCTTCGACACGGTGAAAATCCCAACAATCTGACGCCAAACAACAAAAGTTGGGAAACACACTTATTTATTTTAGAGAAAAATTAATTCTACTTTGGATATTTTCTATCGGTTTCATTGTTTGACATCTGATCGATGTTGCAAATGGCAGTAAAATATCGTGCGTCTACATCGGTATTCCCAGTTCACTTGAGTTTACACTAGCAATAAATAAGAGAGGCAGCTTGGTTACTGATTAAACATGATGACTACGCAATTCAGATTTTGTCGTGCAATTCCACAAATAACAATGCCGTGCATGCTGTGAATTTCACTTCCTTGATTTAGTACACATTCTCTTAAGTCCACTTGAAATAAAATTATAAAGAGCCATGCTTAACTGGATTGTCAAGACAGTTGACGTACGTAGATTTTACCATTCAAGTATACTTTGTCTTACGGGATATTTATGCTACTGGATTCAAGCTATCACGCTAAAGTGTACAAATTGAATGTGACATTGGCGGAATTATATCCTTGTTTTCTCTTTAAAGCAATTGAACACACATTGAATGGTGTCCAACCTCGAGAATGTTGTCTTGCAACTTCGGGTCTGTAATTTTATGTTTGTTTTTTGTGTCCTTTGATAGCTTGCCAATTTCAAAACACATACGTACTGTGAGTTACTTTCTATGAAATAGCTCAGTTCTCGAGATAATCGGCTTTCCATTCTGGAGATACGAGTTGAAATTCCATTGAGTTCAAGTGATGGACAAAGATAGTGTTGAGGTATATTTTATATGGTTCTTCCAACCATTTCTTTGTCACCACTTCATCACTAAATATTGCGCACAGTTGTCTGCATACCATATATTAGTATCCTGTTTTTGAATTCGAAATGGTAGTAGTTCTATAGACGAGAAAAAATGCGGGCTATAAAGGTAACGATTATAGTGTTGAGACATTAAGAGAGAGCGTAACAAGTCACTGGGATTTCTTTTGAAAAATGTCATCAGCTAGAAATAAATTGGCAACATGTTCCAGGAGAACATCGTGTCAGAACTCATGAAGTAAATGTCATATAAGCACCAGCAATTAATTTGTCATCATCATCATCATCATTATAAGGAGACAATAGAGATGTTTTCCACGAAATACTTGAGAAACCAAAGAATCCCATTCCATCAACATTCCAGGGTTCCAAGGAGCAAGTGAAATATCCAAATTTCCCTTTAGAGTCATTGAAATCATAGAGTCAATGAAACATGTAATAATAGTAATATGCGTTACAAGAGCGGTATGTTGAAATTTTCATGTTCGAGGAAAAGTTTGAAAAAGCGAAACGTAGTTGAGCTTTTTTAATTTCCGAGAATTGAAAGAAAACATACCGCTCGTGTATCGTACATTATTTTGTGCGAAGATCGTTTATTACATACTTGAAAGAGGAATTTCTAATTAGTTGCAATGAAATCTCCATCTTGGTTTCTGTTCAATGACGGCAATTTTGGAAAACAAAAATATCTATCTTCAACATTGTTGCTTTAAAATGTTTTCTGTGTTTACTATACTCCAGCAGGCCGTGATATACGTCTGTCTTTTTTTTCCCCCAATCTATAAATGCGAACTTAAAACAAACGGCTTCCTTAATGTTACATGCATCACGAATGCAGTAATTTTAGTGGAGTAGTAGAGTTTACTTAATTTTTGCAAATATTTAGAAACAATAATTGACAGTGCAATTTAGATGATATTGCAGTGGTAGGTTTCCAATTTATAATTATTACTATATTGAACGTCTCTAAAAATAATATGTTAAAAGCCTAAAGCAGTAAAATCAATATGGCACTTAAGCGGTAAGAAGAGGGAAATTGTTATGTGTTCGGTTGGGAATACTGAATGTGGAATTTTAGACTTACCGCCGGTTGGTTTTGTGCGGAAACCAAGCAAATACGCACGATCTCGCACAAAAGCATGTTTTGCAGCATACCTATCTAATAAATGCAATTAATTATAAAATAGTAAGATATAACAAATAATAAACATAGCTTCTGTTTAACTTAAGGAGTTTTACATAATGAGGCCTATAACAATTAGCCTAAATTATTGTTATTAACTGTTACATAGCCATGTACTACTTATATGAGCATCATCACACTTCTAGAAACAAATTTAAATTCCTAACTTCTCGCGTAATTCAGAAGTGCTTTTTCTGATTTTTGCCGACACCAGCCTGCTTACGTGAAATGCTGTTTTCTGCAGCAGAATAATTTCTAATGGAAGATCTCAATTGGCTAACATTCCAAGTTCACTGAAGTAAATTTTTCAGGACCGCAAATATAGGCTTGCATTATGAGTATTGAAATAAATATTTGTATGATCCAAAAACATAAACTTAGAGTCAGAATTGGGACATTCTTTTTTACAGATTGATAGCCTATGTAAAACACAACTTGTAAGGTAAAAAGTCGAGTTCGGTAAATTTTTTGACTCGGGATGTTTGTCAAATCAGGTATTCAATTATAACTGTGTTGGTATATTTTCTGGGTTTGATGAGTAAGGATCAAAAAAACAAATCCAACTTGGGTTGGAACAGGTTAATATCTTTAAATAGTCTATGGAACTCTTCCCAGAAATTTTTAAAACATTGCAGTAGGCTATCTTACACTGTTGAGAAGGAGTTCAATGACTGAAGGCGTTGAAATTATAAAACTTTTGATGTGAGATCTGTGACATCCACATTGTAATCTTCATCTGAAAGCTTTTAACAATATCTGTCGACACAAATTAATTGATTCTTTCCTTGCGATCTCAAATTCAAAACGTTCAGATGTTCGAATATATCCTTGAGAAAGTTCCTCGATCCATGTAGTGTCAATTAGTTCTGGATTTTCTCTATTTTGCTATTATGAATTCTGATAAATATTCATCCAATTCAAAATACTTGGACATAAATTTTTCTTGGCTTAACGAAAGGATATCGTAATGGTAAGAAACATCGTCAAACTGAGAATTTATGTATGAAAATCTGGACAATTTATAGACACAACTGGTAACTGACATGTAACGAGTCTGCGCCATTAGCGGCACACACTTTTGTTTGTACTTTATTATGGAAACATAAATACAATGCTGTGAGGAAGAAGCTTTACAATACATCTTCACATACATTTACTATTATTTAATGTCAATAAAAAGAAACTAATTTGAATATAATATCATTCTGTAGATGAACTAATAATTTCAGGCGTTCGATACTGCTTGTCTTTATAACTAAATAATTTCTACAAATCAACAAAGAGCATCACCTCATCTTTCATTTGCACAAGAAGTCAAGAGTCTAGTCAGCCTGAAACTTACTGAACGACTTCTTCGTCAATGTGTAATGTACAGGGACATCATTTTATTTTTACTTCAATTTTTATTGTACCTGAGTACAGGACCTTAATACAGGACGATAATATTAAAATGGATTTGAGGGAGGTAGGATATGATGATAGAGACTGGATTAATCTTGCACAGGATAGGGACCGATGGCGGGCTTATGTGAGGGCGGCAATGAACCTCCGGGTTCCTTAAAAGCTATTTGTAAGTAAGTAGGGTATCAGAATTCGTTGTCGAGTCACTGCTTACATCTGGTGAGTTGTGAACAATCTCTACGTCCCCACACGCTACAATGTGCACAAACTTGCGCGTCTCCAGCATCAGGTAATGGAAACGTTGTCCCGATACTGTCAATAGTAGCCCTCAGGCGATCAATACATATAGGAAGTCAATATAAAAAATATTTTAGTTTTCATCAAACCAGCCCCTCAATATTTTCAATATTGACAGCACTTCTATCTATTCCGGCACACGTTCAACAATGCTGATAATATTGCAATTCTGACAATAAATTTTGATAGTCTAATTGCCCCTACTATTAAATAGTCATAATTTAACTAACTGTAAAACTCAAATTAATTATAAGTGTGTGTGCGTGTGTGTGACCTTGTAGATTGAAAGCGACGATAGGTTACATTTAAATGAATAGAAAAACCTATATTACGTTTTGTGATTAAATGCATGGTTAATTAGAAAATTAAGTTTGAAGCTTCAGCAGTCCGGCAACATCGCCGTTAACACACACTACTCGTGATACAGATGTAAGAGGTCAACGAATTCGGTGTGTCTCGGTAGCTGAGCTGCGCTCTATCTCGACGGTGTTGCAACCTGCCTGCATCGTGCAGTGGCTTGGATTTAGAGGTTTTTAAAATTAGATTTACACGAAAACCGTCCACGCTATTGAAATACGCCAGAGGGATAAATTATTCTTTATTAGTTTTTCTATCGATATAGACAAAGTCACGATTCTACTCGCAATATTTACCGAATAAGATGTTGTTAAACATTTGAAAAAAATATTTTTTTCTGAAAAAACTATGAACTTTTCACCAATATGATATTATAGTTTTTTGTTGCATACAAAATGAGCTATACACTCTGAAAATCTACAAGGCTATTTCACTTCCACCCTATATACAGAGTGTTTCCGGGCTAGTGTTACAAACTTTCAGGGATGATTGGGAAGGGCACATTTATCAATTTGAGATAAGAAACCCTGGTCCGGAAATGACATCTACGTAATATTATACAACTGTTTAAAATAACTTAAATAGAAGGGCCTCGTTAAGAAATTAACTGTCACGTGATTTCCCCTCCCCCTTTCTATGACCCTGCGATAAAACCACTTGGACGGACAGTAGATAGCATTTCTGAGTAATTTTATCTTTTCGGATTGGGCAGAAGTGAAGATTGAATTTACAGTGCGTAAGGTACTCTTTTATAGAGTAGGTATAGAATTATTTTAATATGAGTTACTCGTACGAAGGACGAAACTGGTAATTGGAATTAGGTACAATAGTCTATAGTGTGATAATATGCTCAAAAGAACTGAAGCCTGTATCGAAATGAACGGCCACCACTTTCAAAAATGTGTTTAAATATCCATATTATGATTATTTTTCAATTTAACTTCTTTCTCTATATTGTACGCTAATGTGCTGTAACACTACAATATACACTGCATAATTAATACGTCCGAATGGATAGCTCAATTCGTGAGTGAAAACACTAAGTGTTAATACATTACTGTATTTTGATTAAACAAAAACCTAATGAAAGTTATCAAACTCAAAATTACGATATTTCCTAGTTTACATAAATGGATGAACTACTTTTCTTCCCTCCTATACCTAGTAAAGTGATTTGTATTTTACGCCAGTATCATCGAACTCCAGTCTTGGAAGGGGGAGCAAGCGGTGTTCCGGTTCTAGATCTTTAATCCACAGATATAGCCAGGTTGATATTAAAAATGTTAGTAAAAATAAAATGATGTCCCTGTACAACACTTGTGTTCACCAGTGACTTGTACCTGCATGCCTTACGTGTTCTGATCAGCGCATACGGGCTGTGAGCACATTTGCGCTCTCGTTCACATCACTGCCAGCTCAAATGCCACTAACACGTACGAGTTACGGTTGAACTTGGCTGTTTTATAATATGCCTAAAAGGTCAGCGGTTTTTTCGATTTTTTTCGGGAATCGAAAACGTTCTTGCGAAATTTTAATACTCGCTTTAGTGCTGACGTACGAAAAGCACTCAGTCGATGCTGCGCCGGTGGGTTAAGGCTTTATCAAGCTCAGAAAGTGCCTGCAGTACATTACACAGCCGTGGGAGGGCCTGTTCTACGTTGTAATCCATCTGTGAATAACATTGTGCGCTTGAACACGAAAGTGGCTTCCCCATTTGTTCATTCATGTGTCAGGACTTCACATATATTTTTTTTTATCTTGATCGCTTATTGGATGACCGACTGACCTGCCTCTTCGTCGAGGTTCAAGGCCGTTCCTAGTCCATATTCTCCTCCAAGACGGAGTACGCAAACTCTCAGTTAATTTTAGTAGTGACGAGATTTTTTTCTCCGAATTTGTGTCCATTAATCAAGGCAAGATGAAGAAGGAGTGTGCGAGTCGAGTAGAATAAACCGTCGCAATTACCACGCTTTTCAACAAATTGAGGGCGAAATACACTTTGCAAATTGGCATCTCTGATATCTATTAGGTCTAATATGAAAATGTCAGTCCGTTCATTTACCCAGACATTCCAGTCATCCATCAACCATGCATCTACCTATCCACCTAAACTCTCAACCATTAAACCATCCATCCATCCATCCATCTACTCAGTCAACCATCCATTAATGTAATCAGTCGAACCACACATACATTCTAGTCGCCCCTATATCCACCTAAGCCCAAATATCTATCCAAAAATATTTCCATTTGCTTTAATTCTTTCGGAAATAATACAGCATTGCTAAATCAAAAGAAAAAAATCAAAGTATATTATTACAACTATAATATAGCCTATATACAAATTACAAATTAATTACAAATACATTCATTCATTCATTCATTCATTCATTCATTCATTCATTCATTCATTCATTCATTCATTCATTCATTCATTCATTCATTTTATTCCATAGATCTTACATGAGCAATGAAGCTTTAAGATGTAGAACAAGTCAAAATTTTACAATATTACAATTACAATTTTTACAAATTTTTACAGTTTTACAATTTAGTAATTTTCTACAATTTTTACAATTTTGTGCAATTTTTTACAATATTTTGGCGAGATGTAGTGAGATGAGGTGAAGTCCGAGGATTCGCCAAAAAATTACCCGGCATTTGCCTTTTGGTTGGGGAAACTTCGGAAAAACCCAACCAGGTAATCAAATCAAAGGGGGGTAATCAAATGAAAGGGGTTGATGCCGAGGACTCGCCATAGACCATCCGTCTTCAGTCCCACGGCTGTAGAAAACCTCGAAAGAAACCAAAGACCAAAGGGGGATCCAACCCAAACCCGAACACAGCTCCGGATCAGCAGCCCAGCGAGTCTGCCGACTGAGCTACATCGATGGCTCTACTAAAAGTATACAATACATAGCCAATCTGATTATTAAATTTACAAACGCAAACGATCATTCATAAGTTGAGCTATATGTATAATACAAAACAAGTAAGTTAATTAAATTTAAGGCATAAACAATTCAACCAGTTGTGATACACAGAAATTGATAATACATATCATGCAAACTACTTCAAATTATAAACACAAACAATTTATCAACAGAGCTATACAGATTACTATTACAAATATATTACTATACAAAAAGACATTAATAGCACTCGAGAGGAAATTAAACGTAGAAAAAATATGGCAAATGTCTGCTCATATTCGATTCAGATGCTTTTACCATCTAGTCTGCTTTCAAAGGAACTGAAAATTAGAATTTATAAAACATTTATATTACCGGTTCTGTATGGTTGTGAAACTTGGACTGTGACTTTGAGAGAGGAACAGAGGTTAAGAATGTTCGAGAGTAAGGTGCTTAGGAAAATATTTGGGACTAAGAGGGATGAAGTTGCAGGAAAATAGAGAAAGTTACACAACGCAGAGCTGCACATATTATATTCTACACATAACACAATTAGGAACATTAAATTCAGACGTTTGAGATGGGCAGGACATGTAGTACATATGGTGAATCCAGAAATGCGTATAGAGTGTTAGTTGGGCGACTGAAGGGAAAAAGACTCTTGGGGAGGCCAAAACGTAGATGGAAGGATAATATTAAAATGAATTTGAGGGAGGTGGGATGTGATGCTAGGGACTGGGTTAATGTTACTCAGGATAGGGACCGATGTCGAGCTTGTGTGAGGGCGGCAATGATGATAGTAGTAGGCTAATTATTCCCATGTTGATACTATCTTTATAGCATTGTTAATTGTTGAGATGAAAATGTTTGTGTTGATAAATTTTACAATTATATGATAAGAGAAAGATGGCGACAACAACGACGATAATGAAGTAATAAATAAGTAGTTTTATTAACACAATATGTAACATTCAGCTATTTTTTACTTCTTCTTGAGGCGTGGCTCGCAACCTCGCAGTGTGGCGGTGATTATGGAGTACTGGTAGGTCCATCTCTGTGGACCCGGGTTTAAATCCTGATTGGGACAATTCGATAGTGTTCGGGTAAAGGAATTAAGTCATTTTTTTTGTGCAAATGGATTTTTTCAGCTATTTTTTACTTCTTCTTGAGGCGTGGCTCGCAACCTCGCAGAGTGGCGGTGACTATGGAGTACTGGTGGGTCTATCTCTGTGGACCCGGGTTGAAATCCTGATTGGGACAATTCGATGGTGTTCAGGTAAAGGAATGAAGTCATTTTTTTGTGCAAATGGATTTTTTTTCCACAGGCGAATACGCAAGTTAAATTCTGCAAGTGGGTGCGCAAAAAACAAAAGAATACAATCATTTGATCTCTTTTATTTGTTCTAGAAAATTGTTTCCAATAAGGTTCCGAAGTTTAATTTTTCATTTATTTCGAAACTCATTTTTAAGACTTATCTCCCTTTACCCAAACACCATCGAATTTATCTGATTGAGTTTTTTTCGGAGTTTTCCCCTCAACCCTTAAGAATAACTTTCGTCGCTGGACTCAGGAGTCATTTCGATACCATTATCACGTTCACTTCACTCTCAGTTAATAAAGCGTCATAAAATAGATCAATTAAAGCTACTGCTGGAATGATGATGATGGTGAGAGGAAACGGGATAACCCCGAGAAAACTCCTCGCGTCCGCTCTGTTACCACTGATTTTTTCATGACCCAGAAGGAAATCGAACCCGAGTCGCCACGGTAGAAGGCAGAGAGACTAATGATTCGGCCACGGGAGAAGTCTGTAATGAAGAAAAGGAGTCCACACCTGTGGAGTAACGGTTAGCTCGTCTTGCCACGAAACCAGGTGACCTGGGTTCGATTCCCGGTTGGGGCAAGTTACCTGGTTGAGGTTTTTTCTGGGGTTTTCCCTCAACCCAATATGAGCAAATGCTGGGTAACTTTCGGTGCTAGACCCCGGATTCATTTCACCGGCATTATCACCTTCATCTCATTCAAACGCTAAATAACCTAAGATGTTGATAAAGCGTCGTAAAATAACCTACTAATATAAAATAATGAAAGAAAAGGAATATATGATGATGTGGGTGCACTCAAGTCAAACCCAGACGGTCTGCAATCCCATAGTCAGCTCGCTGTACGTTACACTTCACATTGGATTAGAAACATGAACTTTCCAGGGCGGTCAAGTTACTTAATGGAAATAAAATGAGAGGTACGCCGTGTAACAGGATAAGCTGGGTCGTTTACAAAATGCTCCGGATCACCGCTTCCGAGACGCATATCAGGTAGCCAAATCCAGTCTAGACCTGAGGTTGTCGTATCGGAAGGAACTGGTTTCAGAATCTTTCATTGCATGCAGTAGCCACAAATATTTTGTAATGGAGAAGGGAACAAAATCCATATTTACTTGCTTTTTTATAGCAACAACGATAGGGATCACTATGATCCTTCTAAAGGCTGAAAATGAAGACAAAATAGGAGTATCTTCTTCCTCCCTACTGGACTATATTCACTTATTCATCTCCCCGTAAGATACACGGTAGCTAATGAAAATAGGTTTACTTAAATTAAAATGGGGATGAATTCCTTATTGATCTTTCCCCTGAATTCATCTCTTATACGTACAACTGAACAGAATGGATTCACTGAGACACCTGAAGTCGTTCATTGATATGGCTGATGATCAACCAACTCGCTGACATTTCGAGGATCGGATCCTGGATGGTGCATTTAGCCTGACCTTAGCCTCTTGTGCACCATATTTGTATGTGATAGATGATCTGGGTAGGATTTCGATGCTGACAAGTGGGCCATCCAGCCTCAACCACGACATAGCCCGTTTCCATCTTCAGACGAGTACACCTGATAAATCTCAATCGCGAGTCCTAGCCCATAAATCCTAAATCAGCATCAGAGATCCGAGCCATCACTACATGACTTCACCACATACTATTTTTAATTGTTGCAGAAGATAGATGAAATGATGGGAAAGATGGAAAAATGGAATGAAAAGGGAAAAGGGGATGCCTCTATTCCAATCCTCTACAACGACAGTTTTGTCTACCACAAATTCCATCACGAGAAGATTCGAGATTGAACCCGGACCGCTCTGAATAAATAACCGCGCTAGTGCTGAACCTCAAACGTAGGCATCATTAGTAATTCGCCTGGTTGACTCTTCTAGGCCCGGATTCAGAATGGATATATACGCCTAGACTTAGAATACAATTTATTTATTTATTTATTTATTTATTTATTCATTCATTCATACTTTCTGCCTTCCTCTCAGTTTCCGCATGCGCTCCATATATCTTAATGTTATCTAGTATCTGATACTTTCTTCTGCCCCGAACCTTCTTCCCGTTCACCATTCCTACCAGTACATCCTTCCATAGGCAGTTCCTTCTTACTAAGTGACCCAGCCAGTTTCTTTCCTCTTCCTGATCAGTTTCAACATTATGCTTTCTCCACCCACTCTTTTCAACACAGCTTCATTTCTTATTCTAGCTGTCCATGTCACACGCTCCATTATTATGCATAGGCCTATCCATATTGCAAATGCTTATAGTCGTTTATCTTCACTTCGTCTTAATGTCCATGTTTCTGCTCCATACAGTGCCACACTCCACACAAAGCACTTCACTTGTCTATTCCTTAGTTTTTTTTTTCAGAGATCCTCAGAAGATGCGTCTTTTTCTATTAAATGTTTCCTTTGCCTGACTTCCTGGCCGCAGCTCATGTTACTACTATTTATAGCACACCCCAAGCATCTAAAACTGTCGACTTGTTATTACTGCCTCATTTCGAATTCGCAAGTTTACCTTAATTTCCCTTTCGATAACCATGATCTTCGTCTTGTTTGCATTTATCTTCATTCCATGCTGCTCACAGCTGTCATTTATTTTTTGCAGCATATCCCTTAGTATCGTATTCTCTCCTGCTAACAACGCCAAAGCAAATTTTATGTACTTGATTCTCTTTTCTCCTACTACCACCCCTCTCATGTTCTGAAAACAGTTCTTCATTAAATTCTCCAATTGTAGACCCATTCTCTCCCTATTCAACTTCCCGCTGACATTTCTTCTGCTTTTTTCTATTAAATGATTTTGACTCGTTTCATATAACGATTAGGTCTACGTACTGAATGGCTTTTTCTCTTTCCAATCCACACTAATTTTCTTCAGAATCCCCATAAGTTTATTCCAGTTCGCACTGTCAAAAGCCTTTTCTGGGTCTACAAATACTATATATACCTCCTTATTTTTCTGTAATATTATTGTACGTCCTATATGCAATGATTGTTCCATTCCGACAGGTTGTCCGGGTGGCATTCGTGAATTCGATGCTGACATTTGGGCCACAGATGCTTATATCATCAATTTATCGTGGCTTGCCGGAGTCAGATCCAGCCCTAGACGTGTGCGTGATAAGCTACGGGTTCCGGAGCCCCGAGCTCTTTCTGTGTCAGCATTGGGAACCCGTACCATCCTTAAGCCTATTTGTAACTGTTGCAGGTGATATGAAGAGATAGGAAATTGTAGTGGCGTGAATAATGGAAACGAAAATAGGCCTATACCGAGAAAATCCTCTGAAACGTTTCCTTTGTCCATCTAATATTCCAGACCTAGCTGGGGATAGAACCTGGACCGCCTGGATGGAAGAACAACACAGACGCGTCTATCATCAACCATCACTACCACTACTTGCAAGATTTCATGGAGATCACGGAGAGCATGATAATGTTGAAAGTATTTATTTATACTATGCATAGAGTCGTGATGGTTAGAAGACCATTGATAGAGCGGAATGGTCTTTCCGAAAATATTACTAGGATGTTCTGATGATTTGGAATACAGTAACAGGAGAACATAAGGCTGAAGTGTTGGAGAATTTCTGTTTCCATGGTAACGATTTTGAGACTGCTCCTGCGCGTTGTGATTCGTGGAGGAGTGTTTCTATGCAAGATTACGTATAGAGGCCACACTGGACCACGCTGTGGCGGTAGTCCCATCGTTTGCTCCTTCACTCCGCTAACAGATCTGGTTTCCACAGAATAGACCACGCGTCTCGTCTGCTGATGTAATGATTGAACCCGCTCTATGCAGAAACATGAATTCGTGCGGAATGTTGCCTACTAACCGTTGCAAGAACGTTGTCCCTTGTTGTTTCTATGGAAACATGTAAAATAGAAGAGAATACACAGGAGCTTAGAATTGTTTAAATTACTAGGAATTCGGTTTTCTTTATTATACCTTATCTACACCAGTAACGTAATAGTGTCTTAGCCCATTCATTTTAAGTGAGATAAGAAGTTCATTACAACATTAGCCTTTCTTATCCAACTCGTTTTCAGGAATGAATGATAGAATCAAGTATATTTAAAAATGTATTGAAACTAAGTATAACATAATATTACAAAGTAAATCTTATCTACTTATTGTAAATATTGCTAAACAGTCTTTACAGTTATTTAAGTTCTCTCTTTCTCTCTCGCTGTTATTTATACTCGCTTTAACATCTCTGGTCATATCACGAGTTAATCTTTTTGGGTGTAATCCGAAGGCCTGTGTACTAGCCTATATTGTTGAGACTGGTTCTGCTGTTGTGAACTAGATGGCGACTGTATATGTATTACTGATTTGTTATGAATATGATTTCGGTGATGAATGAGGCCAGTGATATTCAGGGATGTTCTGGCCCGAATTTCCTTACAGTTGAGGGAAAACCCTGAAAAACCTCAATCAGGAAATTCAACCCGACCGGGAATCGAACCCGGGCCCTCTGCATAAGAGACCAGCCACAGAGGTGTTCAGTTATTGAAGTTAATTCCTGCTGACCAAGAATATTGAGACTTTTTCGTGACCAAGTTACATGTTATTTTTTCGTTGCAAATTTGCAGTAAAAACAAACTTTCGTTTATAGTAACATTGTAGTTGTCATGGATTTATAGCGTCACAATACATTATTTCAATTTGCTGCTTTTTTAAAGTTATTTTTGCTTTATTTTTTTTATTTTTGCACGCGTGTAGATACAGTAAAATATTGTGCAATACATGAGTGATAACGCTCTATTAATACACTTGTGTAGTTACACGCTTATATTAATAATGCTCTCATCCCACTTGTATCGTAAATATCTATTAGAGGTTCTCCACTAAATTGAAAGTGATACTGCAAGTTTAGCAGATCCGGGTTCGAGTACCGACAGAGCGTGCCTCTTAATGCTTTGCGTTTGTTCTTTGTAGTCGTGGGGTGACATTGCACCAAGTTACAGAAAACAGATACTTTTCTCCCTTTTAAATTAAATGTTTATTTAACGACGCTCGCGACTGCCGAAATAATATCAGCGTCGCCGGTGTGCCAGAATTTTGTCCCGCAGGAGTTCTTTCACGTGCCAGTAAATCTACTGACATGAGCTGTCGCATTTAAGCACACTTAAATGGTATCGACATGAGCCGGGATCGAATCTGCGACCTCGGGCACAGAAAGTCAGCATTATACAGATTGCGCTACCGAGGCCGACTCTCTTCTTTTATACATATTTATCGGATAACTTATACCTTTAATTATTATCAATATCGTGGTTGGCCTGTATACGAGAAATATGTTTCTACGTGTATAAGTTGAATTGAAATAAAACATGTTGTATTAATAATATCAAATAATTTAGTATTAAAACAATTAAACAAACATATATATATATATATATATATATATATATATATATATATATATATATGAGTAGCTTAATATCAAAGACGGACATCTGACCTCAATTGAAATTTAGATAGCTGTGGTTTTTTATACAATTTTTCATATTTTCTCCAGTTATAGTGAAACCATGTGCAAACTCTAACACTATATTTATAAAATAAATTGTGTTAAATATTACAAAGAACACTGCGAATTTAAAAATTGCCGCTATATCAAAACTATAGAGACGACAGATGTCCGTCTTTGATATTAAGTTATATATATATATATATATATATATATATATATAAAAACACAAATACAAACACGGGAAAACACAGTACAATGAACACAAGGTCAGCGTCATTTGTAGGGAGAAATCTACGTTTCATTACTGGGAATCAAAGTCCGGTTCTCTGGAGTTCGAGCTGGAAACGAGCCGCTTGTCACAGAACGAAGGACTTTATCAACATTTTAAAATAGTGTAATTTAATATTTTAACGACAATATTTTGAAAAGACTTTTTACACTGTAAATCGTACAAAACTTTGGAAAATATTATTGAATAGAGGTATCCCACAACATTTAATATGTACCATAAAAAGCTTATGTAAATACAACGATTACAATAAAAACCAATAGCGGAATAAGTAAGGAGAAAAGAGAAATAACAAGAGGTGTACGACAAGGGTGCCCATTGTCACCTACTCTCTTTAATTTATATATTGACGAAATCGCCAGAATCAGGCAAAGAGAACTAAGGTCACATTTTATAATAAACAATACACCTGTAAATACGATCTTATTCGCAGATGATCAGGTTGTATTTGCTAATTCAGAGGATGATCTGCAACGGGCACTATTTCAACTAAATCAGATAGCCTGCAATTATGACCTGAAGATCTCAACGAAGAAAACGAAAGTAATGGGCTTTCAGGGAAAAATGCCTCTAAGAACGAAAATTGTAATAAATAATGAGCCCATTGAACAAGCTAATAATTTTAACTACCTTGGCTGTAATATATCATATGATAAAACATCTGATGTAGAAATAAAACTTCCTAAATTCCAACAACTAGTAGGAACCATTAAAATAACACTCTGCAACAAGATCAGAAAGGAAACAGTTTTCAAATTTTATAAAGTATTTGCCGTACCGTCATTAATCTATGGATCTGAGATTTGGACTTTGACTGAGAAACAAAAGAAAAGAAAGGAAGCAGCCGAAATGAGATTGCTCAGACCACTGACAGGTTACAGTCTATTCCACCATAAAAGAAATACAGAAATATGTGAAGAACTAAATATGACAAATGTAACAACAACACATGAATATATAAATAGATGGCATGACCATATTACCAGAATGGAACAAAACCGTACTAACCAAGAGGTAGAAGAGGCGTCGGTCAACCTAGGAAGAGATGGAGTGACCAATTTTAATTTTAACATTTAGAATACGTATGGAGACGGAACAGGCCTTATGGCCTAAACCGTGTTGTTTGTGATGATGATGATTATGACGACGTCAATATTTACTATTTGGCAATAAGTTATTTTAGATTGGCCTTGTGATTACTTGACATCCCTGTTACAGTTATGGAAAACCTCGGAAAAAATCCAACCAGCTAATCAGCCTAAATGGAAATTGAACCAACGCAACGCCCCGGATCGGCAGGCAAATGCGCTTATCGTCTGGGCTACACCGGTTGCCTAATAATCTAATCTGTCCAACGTGGATGGACGCCGACGGTGGCGTAATAATATTATTGACAAAGCATTAGTACGGAAACAATGCTCGACGGCCGATGTTTTCAGTTATGAACGAACTGAATCTGTCGGAAGTCGAATCCTGATTCACAGAGTGATAAAAGATGTTCCCTCATGCATTGTGGACAGCCCTAGTACTCATTTCGCAGCAAGTAAACCAAGTGAAGAGAAATGTTTATTTACGAGTGGCATGATAAAATGATCAAAAATAGAATCGTATGGGTCTGTATCAGAAGTATTGAGTGAAGCAATCCCTCGGAATAGTGGGCGTGAATATTCGTTATTAAATGAGAAGTCAAAATTCTTTTCTTCAATAATTCTTACCGGCCTACTGTAGATTTCAAGTGAAGGATTCTTTTGGAGTATAATTCTGAAGGCACTGGGATAGTTTTTCACCGTCTGCTAATTATATTGTGTTTCGTAGAACGCACTTACATAAATTGCCGCAACGACTTCTTTGTCTTTGGTTTATAGCCTACTTAATCGTGTTTCGTCTCTTATATGCTTTTATTCTTCATTATTTTTACTTCTTCTTTTCCTCGTCATCTGATTTTAGTGCAGTACTGTGGTTATTAAGATTCGATTTTCTCATTATGCCTTATTGTGTGTTTTTTTATTATTTCCTACAAGTAATATTATTTCATATTTGCGGTCTCTTTTCTCATCTGCTATTTAATCACATATTAAATTGTTAGTGTTGTATCACAATCTTCGAACGTCGACGTCGTCGTCGTCATCATCATCATCATCATCATCATCTTACTTGCTTACTTACTTACTTATTCACTCACTCACAAATGGCTTTTAAGGAACCCATAGGTTCATTGCCGACCTCACATAAGCCCGCCATCGGGTCCTATCCCATGCAAGATTAATCCAGTCTCTATCATCATATCCCATCTCCCTCAAATCCATTTTAATATTATCCTCCCATCTACGTCTCGGCCTCCCAAAAAGTCTTTTTCCCTCCGGCCTCCGAAATAAAACTCTACGAGTATATGCATTTCTGGATTCGCCCATACGTGCTACATGCCCTGCCCATCTCAAACGTCTGGATTTAATGTTCCTAATTATGTCAGGTGAAGAATACAATGCGTGGAGTTCTGCGTTGTGTAACTGTCTTCATTCTCCTGTAACTTCATTCCTCTTAGCCCCAAATATTTTCCTAAGAATCTTATTCTCAAACACTCTTCAGGTTTTTTGACAGCAGACTGGATGACAAAAGCTTCTCAACCGAATAATAACAGGCATTTCCCATATTTATTCTAAATATAATTTCCTCCCGAGTGTCATTTATATTTGTTACTGTTGCTCCCAGATATTTGAATTTTTCCACCTCTTGGAAGGATAAATCTCCAATTTTCATGTTTCCATTTCCTACAATATTCTGGTCACGAGACATAATCATATACTTTGTCTTTTCGGGATTTACTTCCAAACCTATCGCTTTACATACTTAGAGTAGAATTTCCGCGTTTTCCCTAATCGTTTGTGGATTTTCTCCTAACATATTCACGTCATCCGCATAGACAAGAAGCTGATATAACCCGTTGAATTCCAAACCCTGTCTGTTACCCTGAACTTTCCTAATGGCATATTCTAGACCAAAGTTAAAAAATAAATGTGATAATGCATCTCCTTGCTTTAGCCCGCAGTGAATTGGAAAAGCATCAGATAGAAAATGGCCTATACGGACTCTGCTGTAAGTTTCACTGAGACACATTTTAATTAATCGAATTAATTTCTTCGGAATACCAAATTCAATAAGAATATTATATAAAACTTCTCTCTTAACCGTGTCATATGCCATTTTTAAATCTATGAATAACTGATGTACTGTATCCTTATACTCCCATTTTATCTCCAATATCTGTCAAATACAAAAAATCTGATCAATAGTCGGTCTATTACGCCTAAAACCGCACTGATGATCCTCAATAATAATAATAATAATAATAATAATAATAATAATAATAATAATAATAATAATAATCATCATCATCATCATCATCATCAATATGATATGTGCATTATTGTCTGTATCTTTTCTCTTCTCCGTACATTTGGTTTCATCTTCTATAATCTTCAGAGGAGGTTAAAAGTGTTCGAGATAAAGGTGTTTAGGAAAATATTTGAGGCTAATAGGGATTAAGTTGCAGGAGAATGTATAAAGTTACACAACGCAAATCTGCACACACTGTATTCTTCACTTGACATAACTTAATTAAGAACATTAAATTCAAACGTTGGAAATGGGCAGGGCATGTAGCACGTACTGTATGAGTGAATGCAGAAATGCATGTAAAGTTATAGTTGAAAGACCTCGGGACAGAGACCTTTGGGGAGGCTGAAACGTAGATGGGAGGATAATATTAAAGTGAATTTGAGGGAGGTGGGTTACGATGGTAAGGACTGGATTGATCTTGCTCAGGATAGAGACCGATGACGGGTTTATGTGAGGGCGGCAATGAACATCCGGGTTCTCTAAAAGCCACTTGTAAGTTCTGTGTCGTAGATTTACAACACGTAAAAGAACCCTGTCCCTGATAGAGAGTTCCATGCAAAATTTTCTGGTCATTTTTCGCTTACGTAAAAATTTGGAGGTAGCACAATAGTCCATATCAGTGACCTAGGTTCGCGTGGACTTGTACCACCCTTATACTCTAACCTTTCTGTAGTGCGAGATATCCCCGAAATCAAATCATGCTTCCCTGTCGTGAGAATCTGTCGAAACTCAATGAATAAGATATTTAAGAACCCTGAAAACGTTAATTTCTTTACTTTAATCATCATAAAATTTCGAAAATCACAAATTTTAGGGCCTAAGATGTTATTTAATTGTGCCAATAGCGACAAAACATTCTGAACTAGAAATTCATTTCATTCCGATTTTTGACACCCCTGAATGTGGAAAAAAGATTGTTTAGAATGTATCCTGTTTGTCGGTACGACTGTACGCTACGCAAAGTTTAAACCGCGGGCGGTTTTTGTTCGGATTTGATATTTATGAGCTCACTATTGGGAATATACCATGTCCAACTTTTATATTTCCCTTTGGGTGCAAGATTAAGTTGCTGGAAAGATGAGAGTGGAAAAGTTGTACTGGAGATACGTTTATATGGGAGAAAATAATACGTAAGAGACATTCTGCATCTTTGCGTTCTTTTTATGATTGTGGATAACATTGCCCCCCTTATAACAGCATGATCCTAAGCAGTAGCTCAAGTAATAAACTTTATCGGTTATAGCCTATCTCAGTGAGGTAGATTTGTTTCCCTTTTTATGTCCTTGTGTTAAACAATGGTCTTTGTTCAAGATAACCACATGACCAATGAGTCCTGCTACATGTAATTGTCTATAGTTAGTTAAAAATATCATTAAATATGGTGATAGTAATATGCGTACAAGAGCGGTATGTTGAAGCTTTCATGTTCGAGGAAAAGTTTGAAAAAGCGAAACGTAGTTGAGCTTTTTTAATTTCCGAGAATTGAAAGAAAACATACCGCTCGTGTATCGTACATTATTTTGTGCGATGATCGTTTATTACATACCTGAAAGAGTAATTTCTAATTAGTTGCAATGAAATCTCCATCTTGGTTTCTGTTCAATGACGGCAAATTTGCAAAACAAAAATATCTATCTTCAACATTGTTGCTTTAAAATGTTTTCTGTGTTTACTATACTCCAGCAGGCCGTGATAAACGTCTCTTTTTTTTTCCCCCAGTCTATAAATGCGAGCTTAAAATAAACTGTAAGGTTATGTAATGATTTATTTTTCATTTTAATATTTTAACAATATTATTTATATAACATATTGCCGTAATAACATCGGCATCTGGAATCTTGTTGATTTTTTCACGGCTTCCTTAATGTTACTTGCATCACGAATGCAGTAACTTTAGCGGAGTTGTAGAGTTTACTTAATTTTTGCAAATATTTAAAAACAATAATTAACAGTGTAATTTAGGTGAAATTGCAGTGGTAAGTTTCCAATTTATAATTGTTAATATATTGAACGTCTCTAAAAATAATATGTTAAAAGCCTAAAGCAGTAAAATCAATATGTCACTTAAGCGGTAAGAAGAGAGAAATTGTTGTGTGTGTTAGGTTGGGAATACTGAATGTGGAATTTTAGACTTTCCGCGGATTGGTTTTGTGCGGAAACCAAGCAAATACGCACGATCTCGCACAAACATAATATAATGTCCATTCCATTCTTGTTCATGTGGTAGTAAGAATAGCTACATTTCCTCGAAATTCTTCGACCTTCTATTTTCAATCTATCGTCACTTCATCGTCGCAAATAAATAATCACTTCCACCCCTATCAGCCTTAAATTCACTGTTTCTCAGATCAGACATTTTATCTCCAGAATTAATTTCGATTCTCTTGGGTGTCGTCTATTCTTAAATTACAATATTTTGCTACTCTTCTATTTTTCGAGGAATATATGAGTCTTATTTTTTTTTTATTTCAGAATCGACTCAGTTGTGACTCAGAATATTATAGTGTGTTATCAGGGGGACGTTTTTCGATTCTTGACTGATCCTGTGAGATTTGTAGTAGCCAAATCGACAATGAGGGAGTTTTTTCTGAGTTTCGACTTCGTTTGCATTACATTTAAAATTTTTACGTCATTGGTCAATGTCGTCGTATATTTTCGGTATCGGTATATTATTACGTACTAAGCTTTTGTTATCTTTGTCTGAGAGAGATTTGGACGAGATAAGAAACCTTACGGAGATCGGTTCAGAGAATTCAGACTATTTCCTAACGATTCTATAAACTATTTTTCATACATTCCAATCAAATTATTAACAGAAAAAAAATCAATACAAAAGTTATAAATTGAAAATTATAATTTATTTTCTTGGCAGCGTAAATTACATGGTAAATATTTTACGTAAATTACATTATTATATGTAATTTACGTCACGTAGGAAAACTAAAATTTACTCAATTTTCTATGCGGCGTAATAAATTATTCTCATGGTAGTAAATTAATAAGTTACATACTCTACTATGTGCTTGAAGACGCCATGTTGCTTTATTTTTAATTATCGAGCCACAAAATGTACATTTTGCGCAGTTGTGTGGAATAAAACCAAGTTCTTCATAGTTGCTAGTCAAAGGTCTTCTTGCGTATGACATATGGTCTTCAGCTTTTATTTTTAATACAGGATCTTAGTAACTTTAAAATCGCTGATTATGAACTCTTAGGGCCGTATTCATAGACATTCTTAGCGCGGGCTTCCAGTGGATGATCAGCGAACTAACGTTTTTCGTATTCATAAACCAGTGTTAGCTATATGATATGATATGAATCCTGTACAAGTAATCACTCGATAGCCGGAGCTAGTTAAGCACGATCGTAGCGCGGGCTAGCGAAAAATGTCTATGAATAGCACCCTTTCTGACCGCTTCGGAACTATGCTGTGAACTGAAGTTCTGGATCATCAATCAGATCACGATATGCTGCCTCTGGGAAAGTTCCCACGGAGAGCTCTCAAAAGGACAACAAATTTTGTGTATTTTTCTCTTTTAATATTGACCTCTGTGCACAGGACTTCTTCAGTCAGTGGATAAAGTAAAGTAAACGAAGTCAACATTACACATACGAGTAAAGATCTATCCATTACCACATTGATATAAGGAGTTCGGAAAAAAAGTATAAAGATAATAGATAGCGTTGGAAACCATGGGAAACACAATGACAAAATTATTAAAATAGTTGGCAGCCGGGATAGAAGAAATGAAGACTTCGTATGAAGAGGTCGAATAAATTGCAACAATTTAGCACTTTGTTTATTTAATGTATTGCAGCAAGTTTTGAATTTATTACATTTGTGACATAGATAAGTTAAGGCTGGTTCACAATAAACCGGGAATGGAAACGAGAACGAGAACGGAAATAATGTTAAAATAAATGTATTTAAATGTAAGCATTCACAATAGTTAATTGCGAATGCTCACATTTAAAGACATTTATTTTAAGAATATTTCCCTTCTCGTTCTCGTTCTAGTTTGCATTCCCGGTTTATTGTGAACCAGCCTTTACCTGTATTTTGCGTGTCGAGTAAAAATTGATTTTTTACTCGTAATTTCTCAACTCTGTTGCCAATTCTTACTGACTATCCCCTAATCTCAATGACGCTATTATGAGTACTTGGTCACCAGAGTTATACAAAGCAGTGTATCTAACTGGTTACACAAGTTTTTGCGCCATTTCGTGCGCTTATATAGGCTATATTTTCGTATGGAATTTTTATGAAATTGGGAAAAAAAGTAAATTTACATAATGAGTAGTCCCGCGCCGTGGCGTCGCGGTCTAAGGCATCCTGCCTAGGACTCGCGTTACGGAGTGCGCGCTGGTTCGAGTCCTCATGGGGGAAGAAATTTTCTCATGAAATTTCGGCCAGTGTATGGGACCGGTGCCCACCCAGCATCGTGATGCACTTGGGGAGCTACGATAGGTAGCGAAATCCGGTTGCGAAAGCCAGCTACAACGGCTGGGGGGATCATCGTGCTAACCACACGATACCTCCGTTCTGGTTGGATGATCGTCCACCACTGCTTCGACATATGGGCGTGAGACCTGCAGCCGGCTGGTCGGTCTAGGTCCTTCATGGGCTGTAGCGCCACGGATTATTATTATTATTATTATTATTATTATTATTATTATTATTATTATTATTAAATTTACAAAATGAATATTTGTGGTGAAATGAAATTCCAGAGTTAAGGGAAGAAGAAAACACCGAGAAAACTCTTATCCTCCGATCTTGTTTATCATAGTCTGCAATAGTCAATAGAATATCAACTTTGAAATTGGGGAAAATAGGAAAATCCGAAAATCTTGTCCACCACAAGTAACTATTTCACTGAACATCGCGGATAGAATTCGAGTCTACTGAGTGATGAATTCGCGTTCAATGCCTGAGCCACTGTAGGAATTTAAACAAGAATTACATTTTCCCCCTCCCTACAATACAAGTCTGACCTAATTGTCCGAAACGTCTGCCATAGTCAACGCTCTGTGAGTTTGATAGGTTTCCGCTGAGTTCTTCGATCTTTTTGCTATTATGTATGTATGTATTTATTCACACTGCAGATGGGTATATACCCGGTGGCAGTGGTAACTATTTACACTCAATAATGACAATTAATTATAAACACAACTATTAAAAAACAATAATTAATAATAATAATAATAATAATAATAATAGTAATAATAACAAGGAGTATCCTAAATTAAATGAAGAATGATCACTTAAAATAACATTTAAAGTAAATCTAATTTGTATCTTAACCCTAAGTTCGAATTAAGACCCACGAGTGTGACAGGTTTATACCTGCACAAGTACCTTTCGGCACTACACTTATTTCGCTGTCAACTCATTCACTGCACTGATTCTATCCTGATTTCACTAACACTTCAAAACCATTTCACTGATCATATACTTTGCACAGCCACTTCACTGACACAAACACACTTCACTTACACCATAGGTTTCACTGACACTACACACTTCACTGATACAACACACTTCCTCACTGATAGAACACTTCAAATAACAAGATATCAATTACACTCTTTAAATAGTGTGTATAATATACTACCGTCTATTAGTAAAGTCCTTAAGCCTATTTTTAAATACATTTTTGGTTATTGGTAAAGCCTTTAGTAAGTCTGCAGGTAAAGCATTCCAGTCTCTGATAGTTATAATTCCATAGTTGCTACACAGTCGCCATATCACACCGTATCTTCATGTCATCGTCTCTGTAGAACCTTGTGTGTGTGTATGTGTGTGTGTGTGTGTTTTGAGCGGACGAAATGTCTTCTGAATGTAGATCACTGAGTCAGCTCTTGAATGAATCAGGGAACGTCTGTTCAAAATCTCCGTTGTGCACGGTCATGAGCTTATAGGCTAGAGGAGTGTTCATCTCCATCTCGTAACATCACAGTTCGTACACTTTATCCTGAAACAATGCATTTAAGACATGAAATTATATGCAATGAAGAGAAAAGTAGATCGAAATGAAGAGTACTCTTCCAACGAAACTTGTACGACACGTAATTTTGAGAGAAGCGGGAGAACACACAAAAGCAGTCATCCGCCAATCAGCACCAGGGTTCGAACCCAAGTTCTCGAAATGTTGAGCCCATGTAATAGCAAGATGAACCGTTGGTGCTGCATTAATCTTAAAAGAAGTTAAGACAGAAAATTAGAACACTTTTTTTTTTACTTGATTGTTTCTCCGAAACGTCCGTTGTAGAGTCAACGTTCTCCGAGTGAGTAGTGGTGGCCGGGTGGGTCTGCTCTCTCTGTCGAAGGTCATGGCACGCAGAAACCGGATCATGGGAAGCGGCGATTGACTGACGGACTTGGCGTATAATGCCCGCCCGCAGTAGCGTAGCGGTGGGAGAGCTGTAACGCACGCTGAAAGCTACTTGTTCGCCAGCTTCTGTGTCCAAAACTGCGCCACGAGTTGGGAGCTAGATATCCGGACTCAGTATAGTTGAAACAATCGCACACGTGCACAGAAGTGATACTGACGTCTGGACAGAAGTTACAGTATTTATTGAAATGCGTACTATTATGTTATTGTTACTTAGTTAACTGTCCGAAGACAGGTCTCAACCTCACAAGTGATATCATTAGGACACCATTTATGAAGCAACTAGGCCAGGAGATAATGAGGTAGGGTGACTCTGAACATGGAGTAGGGCCACTAAGGGAAAGAACCAAAGGAGAAAGATTCGATCCGGCGCGGAGAGTTGAACTTCGGCGTAGCTCAGTGGTTAGAGCATCCAGTGTTTAGAACTGGGGGGGTCCCGGGATCGATCCTCGGCGCCGGAGCGAATTTTTCCCCATTAATAACGAATGGTTTTATTGGGTTTTCGAGGGTGGACCTATGATGGATGTGTCACGGCACATATTGACCTATTTTACGCTCCGTATGCTATTATTATTCCAGCCCGACAGGCAGCTTAAGTGGTAGGAGACTTGTTTATGGTAATGCAAATGCACACCTGTACTACAATATAGTTAAATTTTTATTTTTATTTAACTAAAATTTACAAGGACAGTTTACTAAATACAGTAAGTAACTTAATTCAAACCAATAAATAACATACAAAAAAAAGGAGAAAAAGAGAGAAAAACACATTTAATATAAATTGACAATCAGACAGAAGCCAGCGATATTCAATAAAAACATGAATGTAGTCGACAGAAATAAAAAGTTAAAAAAAAAAAAAATACACACAATTGTTAATATTATATATCATGAATAATTTTGTAAATTTCTTTTTTAACAGCTTCAATTTTAAAATATTTCAAATTTGGAAAATGATTTGTAATTTTATTATAAAGTCTTGGGCCGAAACTAGCATGATGTTAAGAGCTGCACGTGCATGACATTTAGGCTCAGTTAATGGGAAAGTAGACTTTGTCTTCGAGTACAATATTCATGTCGATTAGATGTATGTTTTGTTTGATTTCTGTGGTAGTAAGTTAGTAAACTATATTTATAAATTTCTTCAATAGTTAATACATTAAAATCTGTATAAATTAAATTTGGTGGGTAATCCATATTTTTGGTTAGATAAATTTTTATTAATCTTCTGTATAATAAAATTAATGGATTAAGTACAGATGATGCTACTCCACCCCAATTTATTATGCCATATTGTATTAATGATTGTGCCAAAGCTAAAAATATTATTCTCAATGCCTCCTTAGTGATAAAATTTCGAAGTATTATGAATTTATAAATTGTCTTTCTTATACTTGTACACATAAAATCAATTTGTTTATCCCAATGTAAATGCTGATCTATAATAATAATTCCTAAATATTTAACTTGTGTGGAAGGTGTTAGATGTGGGCAATTACAATAATATTTGTTAATTCATTATAGGAAATATTATGTATTACTAATTGATAATTATTCATAGGTGGAGGTAAACCTTTCGTTGTTAAAGAAAATGGAATATAGGTAGTTTTATTAGTATTTAAGGACAGGACATTAGAGTCAAGCCAATTTTTCACATGTTTAATTAATGTAAATTTGTAGCGGCCTAGTATATAATTATGTAGTTTTATTGTATATAGGATTTTAAGCAATTTACATTTATGCATATTGTGATATTGTGCTTCATTATTTACGTGTCCTATATCAAATGTACTCGATATATAGGACGAAATAAATAAAAATAAATAAATAAAAATTTATGAATCCGAAGTTTACAGGCGGGACCATTCTGCCTTATAGGCTACCTGACAGAGCCATGCCCCATACCCAGACGAGTATCTGTTAAAATCCCAGGACTCAGAGTCCTAAGTCCTTAGAAAATATATCAGCATCAGAAAATCTGTATTACCCCCCCAAGACTTGACTGCACACTATTTTTAAGTATTACAGATGATAGAGAAATGAGGGGGAGTGGGATAACGTTGGTGGAATTAAAAGGAAACTGGAGTACTTTGAGAGAGAACCTTGTGTAACGTCTGCTATATACACCATGAACTCCATCACGATCAGGTCGGTCGTAGAACCTGGGCTGTCGGGATTTTAAACCAGCGCGCTAGTTGACAGACAGTTCCTTGCTCTGATACTCAAATGCTCAAAAGGCACATCAATTTAGGCAGAGACATTCACATACTTGAATCCCACATGGAATTGCGGAATGCAAGTGCCTGACGTCAGTATGCTGAGCAGGCTTTTATCATGTTAAGTATGTTATTCCCAGAGGAATTTTTGTGACATACGTAATGACGTAATGAAATCTCCCGACTTTGTGAACTCGTCTTGAAACAAGATTCTCTTGTACAACGAAACTGCATCTTTTAATGCTATGTAGTAATGCTTTACGCCGCGCCTGTGGTTCAAAATATAGCGCGCTGCTCTTCCATCAAGGTGGCATGGGTTCGATCCCCAGCTACGTCGTAATGGAATTTGTGGTGCACAAAGCACCATTGTAGAGAGTTTTTCTTGTCTTCCTCTGTCATTCCGCCAATACAACAGTCTAGTATATACAGTCACGAAGCTTGAGTTGTGAGGGTGCTAGAATCAATAGACTGTGCCGGTACTATTTCTCATGGTCTGTAATGAGGCGATATTAGCGATCCTAGTGGTTAGCAACTATCTACGGATGTATATTTACTACGTATTGAGCTTCGTGACTGTATGTACTAGGCTGTGCCAATACTCTCTTCTCCCCCCTCTTTTCGTCTATTATCTGCAGTAGTTAAAAGTAAGATGGGGTGAAATCTTGGGGAGTAGTACGAGTTTCCGAAGTTTATTTAGAAACACTTTGGACTTCGGACCCTAGGGTTAATAGGTACTCTTCTGAGGATAGGACCTGGTTTCTCAGGGGCGAGGCAGGATGGCCCACCTGTCAGCATCCGATTCACGAATGCCATCAATATCACCTGTAGAACATGAACAATAATCACATTCATTGGACGCACAATGGCCCAAAGCAAGCCTATTTGCAAGGATCCGTCCCTAATGCAGCCCTCGAATAGCCAAGTCATTGCTTACATAGAGTTTACGCTTAGAAGATTCAGTCTCAGTATGATTTGGTTGTAGTTCCACCTCTAGTTTTGTACGTATTGTTTCATCTTTCATGAACATAAAAAGTTAATTTTTTTTTATAAAAACGCCTACACGATTTCCTAGGAGAATTTTATATGCAATAAGTAATGTCAAACTAACATTCATCTGCGAGAACAATATCTTTTATCTATGCTGTTTTGACCACATTTTATATCACGAACTTAATTCACCAATTTAAGAATAGCTCTTGTGTCAAAAGACAAAAGGAAGTAAGCGCCAAAAATAGGATTATCAGGTTATGGTTGATTTATACAGAATGTCCCATTTATCTTGTGCACCTATTATACTTTTTTGTTAAGATAGGTATTGGAATTTTTGTTTTTGAGAATTATGTTACAACGAGGGGCTAACATGAGTGTAGAGATTTGGTGCATATAACTGAGTTATGGTACAAGATACACGTGACGCCATCAATTTTTCAAATAGCACTACATACTTTAATCATGTTACGTTCATTACACACATTAAGACACGCTGAAAAATGTATCACGATGTCACCTTCGCAATCAATAACAACAATAAAATGCAAAATGAATGTCATCCGAATGTGCCGTTTGTTGCGGTGCCCCATTCATCTTTGTGCATTAACTTACACAAAACGAAAGACGAATGACGCCCATACACGTCGTGTGTTTGCTGTCTTAACAAATAAAGAAACCACAACAACTGTCGACGCCACAATCCACGTACAGTGGCCTGCACATTCTCCGGACCTGTCTCCACTCGACTTCTTCCTGTGGGGAACTGTAAATGACAGTGTGTACCAGAACATTCTGACAACACCAGACATGCAGCAACGTTTTCGACAGGCTTGTGTGTCCATTCAGCCAGTAACATGCCAGGCAGTCATACGGTCTTTCGGAGAACGCCTTCGAATGTGCATTAATGTGAATGGTCACCATTTGGAACATCTTCTGTGACTCTCAAAGCATAACATTATCACATTGAGAGTACGTTTTTGTTTCGTTTTGTTGTTATTGATTAGGAAGGTGACATTGTGATATATTTTTGAACTCATCTTAATGTGTGTAATCAATGTAACATGATTAAAGTATGTAGTTCTATTTGAAAAATTGATGACGTCACGTGTATCTTGTATCATAACGTAGTTACATGCACCAAATCTCCACATTCATGTTAGCCCCTCGTTCTAATATAACGTCCAAAAACAAAAATTCCAATACCTATCCAAACAAAAAAGTTATAAAAGGTGCACAAGATAAATGGGACACTCTGTATACAGGATGGAAGGGGACCGATGCACCAAAATTTAAGAAGTGATTCCTTCGATGAAGCACCGTTAAGCAGGAAAAAAATAATCTTTGCTCAATGTTCGCAACGCTCTATTGCGGTAATAACCCGAGAGAAATGGCTGATTGCTATACAAGCAGATAGGTAAAAATAACCTGAATAGTTAATGACATGAATATTTTATTGCATATTAAACAGTTTAGCCATCAATTTAAATTGAATAATTGCCAGAAGTTGTTAAAATAAATCTTGCAACGCAGCGCACTGTCCCGCGTTACCGACTGAGTACAGCAGAGGGGGAGGGGAAGGTAAGGAGTGCAGGCCGCGCTTGGTAGAGTTATTGCAGGAGCCGTGATGTTGCCAAATGCTTCATAGAAACATAACTATTTCCTCTAAAACAGTGAATGTTAGAGAAAAAATTATTTGGATTTTTCGAATATCTACTCATGATCTATTACCAGTTTCATTTTGGTGCAGAAGATACCATCTACTCTGAATAATACTTTATGATTCTTTTGATGTTGGTACTCCAGAATTGCAGGGATGAATGGTTGTGTATACAGGATATCCCATTTATCTTGACCACCCTAAATAACTTTGTACGTAAGCACCAAATTAAAAATTGTTTCATACAAAAAGTGTACAACTGACAGAGGAAAATAATACTGAAGGGGAGGCAACCTTGTAGCAATGGCGTGCGGTAGCTTGACGTGAAGGGAAGCGGTGTCTGTGTATGCCATTGCTCGACTGGGCTTCGACGCCTGTTGCCTACATACAGAGTTTCCATGGAATTGCTTCCCCGAAAACGTCATCACCGCACGCCGCTGCCTTGTAGCGTTATTTATTAATAAGATAGAGTACTAACACTGTTTTTTTAAATGACACTATGTATTTATTGTTCATTATTTCAATTAAGCTCTTCAAGACCTGTCCAAAAATGTATCACAGTGGATCATTCTAATAAACAAAATATTAATAAACGACACATTATTTGGTTCTTTTGCATGGTAAGTAGGCTACAAAGGAAGTGGTTTGACTTTAAGTTGGTGTAAACAATACGTGATAGGCTTACATTGCAGATGTCCGGGATCGCGTAACCCACTCCATGTAGCTTTGGTTTGCAGTAAACACATGAAACCAAATATAGCACAGACTACTCAGTCATCATTGTTCAGTGGAATAAAAGCAAAGCTGTGTGTAATGGATTACGCGACCTGAGTATCATCTGCAATATAGGCTACTACGTAATATTTAAACCATCTTAAGGTCAAACGACTTCATATTATGCACAGGAACTATGCTGTCAAGGCACCAATAACGTTCCATTTATTAACGCTCTATTTATCGGAATGGCCCACTGTGATACATTTTTGAAAAGGCCTTGATGAGCTTAATTCAAATATGTCATTAAAAAAACAGTGTTAGTATTCGAATCTCATTAATAAATAACGCTACAAGGTTGCCTCCCCGTCAGTATTATTTCCCCCTTTCAGTTGTACACTTTTTGTGTGAAACAATTTTTCATTTGGTGCTTGCGTGCAAAGTTATTTAGGGTGGTCAAGATAAATGGGACATTCTGTATATTTCGGTATTAAAAGAAAGTCATAAATCTTTATGGAAAAGTGGAACATTCATTTCACCATATCTCAAAATAGAGATTTTAGACTTCCTTCCTTCTGGCTTCTGAGGTAAGAGTTGTACGGTTTGAAACTTTGCCACCAGGGAATCTTTCTTCAAATCGTATTTGAACTTGCACGTGCTCGCTATATTAGCACATGAATTGTATAAAAACTGTTGAATAGAATACTTTAACTCATCCGTTTTATCATTTGTGGTTACACAGTAACAACACGTACTATGGGAAAACAGACGCGAACGGAATCTAGATCGACAGCTTTGATGCAAAATAGCTGCTTGTGTTAAAGAAGTTGCACACGACGCAAACACAGCCAGGCGGGAAAGTTATGTTTATCTAAAGGTACTTTGCCATTTTTAAACTGTGTCTGAAAGCAAGCCTTATACCGGCAACGACCGTAGCTCCGCTCGCGGAACATGCGGCATGATTCTTGGCAGAAAATCAAATTAATAAGTTGGGTGTTTGTTTAGAACAGTGACAACAGTACTCGCTCATGTCATAGCAGTGGGTGAACACTTTGCCTACCAGCATCTACTGTACGTACAGGGACATCATTTTATTTTTACTAACATTTCTAATATTAGCTTGGCTATATATTTGGATTAACGGTTGAGAACCGGAAACACCGTTTGCTACTCCCTTCAAAGACTGGAGTTCGATGATACTGGCGTAAAATACAAATAAATCACATTATAGGTATAGGAGGGAAGAAAAGTGGTTCATCCATTTACGTAAGCTAGGAAATATTGCGATTTTCCAGTTTGATAATTTTCGTTATATGTTTTTGTTTAATCAAAATACAGTACTGTATTAACAAAAAGTTTTTTTACTCACGAATTGAGCTATCCATTCGGACGTGTTCATTATGCGGTGTATATTATACTACCTACAGCACATTAGCGTACAATGTAAAGAGTGAAGTTAAATTGAAAAATAATCATAATGGATATTTAAACACATTTTTGAAAATGGTGGCCGTTCATTTCGATACAGACTTCAGTTCTTTTGTGCATATTATCACACTATAGACTATTGTACCTAAATTCCAATTACTAGTTTCGGCCTTCGTACTAGTAACGTACGTTGAAATAATTCTGTACCTACTCTGTAAAAGAGTACCTTACGTACTGTAAATTCAATTTTCACTTCTGTCCTATCCGAAAAGATAAAATTACTCATACATGCTACCTACTTTCCGTCCAAGTGGTTATGTAGCAAGGTCGTAAAAAGGGAGGGAAATTACGTGACAGTCAATTACTTAACGAGGCCCTTTTATTTAAGTCATTTTAAACAGTTGTATAATATTACGTAGACGTTCAATTCCTAACAGAAATTAATGTTTTCAGAAAAGAGCTAAGACAGCCCAGCCACTTGCCTTTACAGAGGGAAGAGCAGAAGCGAGTGGGGGAAACCGGGATGCGACGTAGGGAAACGGACGACAGTACCTGTGCGAAAATATGATTCAATATCGAAAGCTCTTTCGTTACTGGAAAACGCGAACATGTTTCTGGAACGTACTATAGTCACTAACTCAGTACTGCTTACTATGACCGCATACGCGGCCTTTGTTGTGTGTGGAGAACGATTGGAAGTTTACTAGTAGAGGGAGTGGGAGTGAAGTACATTAAAAAATTCAGGTACAATAAAAATTGAAGTGAAAATAAAATGATGTCCCTGTATAACTGTTAGATATTTAATCAGAATTTATATTTGAAAATAGTTTTAAGGGATTTAGCGGTGAATTTCTCTACTAATAGTCCCACACCGTAGTTGTGTGGTCTAAGGCATCATTTCTTGGAATAACCATGAGCCCTATTTCGAGTCCTTAAAGGAGTAGAAATTTTCTCGTGAAATTACGGCCAGTGCACGGAACCGGTGCCCACCCTGAGGAGCTACAGCGAGCAGCGAAATCCTATTTCGATAGCCAGCTGTAACGACTGTGGGGACCATCATGCTTACCATATGTTAACCCCGTACTGGTGGATAATCGTTCACATCTTCTGAAGCATGTGGAAGTGAGGTCAGCTTTCGACTGGTAAGTCTTGGCCCTCCACGGGCTGTCGCACCATGGATTATTAATATTGAAAATGGCATGATGTTATATTAAGAGAGCTAATGTTATATAGGCTTAAACAAAATAGGAAAGTGTAAGAAGAGTGGGGTTAAATAATTATTGGTAATAATATTATTGCAACTCTCGAACTAACATAAAAATCTCTGTATACCTTTTGCAGTCAACGCAAAGTATTGCAATATTTTAACATAAAGAGTAATGCAGCGTAATACGATGAGTATTTATGAAGGGTAAATTCTTATTATACAGAGATGGTGTTAACCGAGATGACGTCACATCAATTCTTCACGATGTGGGTACCGTTGTGGCATTGACATGCCATATACAACCGCAGTAGAAATGTTACAGTCCCAGCCATCAAGTATCGTCATGGTGACAGGCGTAAGAAAAAAATGACAGCTATCCGTAGGCATTCTTACGGAGTCAACTACCTTGAAGATATACATCAATCTGTTGCTATAGTAAACTACAGTCTCTGTCAGATATGATTCAGAGTTGTAGGATATGATGTAGTGGTTAGAATATTATTGACTGAATCCAGAAATTCGTACTCAGTTCCTAAAACCATGAGTCTTAACTAAATATTTTTGCACGATCGTGTTTCTTGTCGTTGTACTTATCTCCATTGTCGACATGCCTTGTAAATTGGATTTACAAGACGCGGACTGGTTGCTAGAGAAACATATCATTACTAAAACTCATTTCAAGAAGTAACAGTACCAATGAATTACAGCCAATTTTCCATAAATCTTCAATTCTAAGTCCACAGACATGTCAGAAACATCGCTTTGAATCATCGTAGCTGCTACGATGTATTATAACTTAGAATCTTGCGTTTGATTACTTTAATACAAGTTAGGTGTACGTCAGGCATGTCAATTGATGCCCACAGGAGCAAGCGCGCGCTTTAGAGCCCAGGAGAGCCTGAGCGCTTTACAGCGGAAAGGAAAGAGACAGACGAAAGAGGTGGTATATGCCGCTTGGTCGAGCTATATTCAGGGATGGCCAGCACTGATTCAATAGATAAAGGGAAGAGAACTTATTAAAACTGTATCCGTGTTAATTTTTAGATTTGCCTGAGAAGTATAAGTGCATTATAAGAATGTAAGTTTTAATTTTAATGCTCATTTTTCACAAGTTTGATTTTTTTATTCAAAAGAAATATTTTCTCAACTTTTCGTATAGAAAAGTGAAATTTTCAGATATAGGCTATTTATTTAGTAGCCTTACAGAATGTTTTCGTAAATCTAATATACCGTATATACGTATTACTGAAGATAGTGTATTGAAGAGTTTGAAAATATTCGCATGGAAATTGTTTGTACGGAAATGAATTAACGGAGCAACTACTGTTATATCAAAAGCAAAAGATACGTGCCCATGTGTTGTAAAAATGTCAGCTCTATAGCTTCAGCAGATTTTGAGAAAATAATTTAATATTCTGATGATAGGAAGTTGCTCACAAATATCACCTTAAAAGCATAATGCGATAAGAGTTTTGTTATGTAATATTAGTTACACTTAAAACAGATACAGTCCACACCTGTGGAGTAACGGTCAGCGCGTCTGCCCGCGAAACCAGGTGGCCCGGGTTCGAATCCCGGTCGGGGCAAGTTACCTGATTGAGGTTTTTTCCGGGGTTTTCCCTCAACCCAATACGAGCAAATGCTGGGTAACTTTCGGTGCTGGACCCCGGACTCATTTCACCGGCATTATCACCTTCATATCATTCAGACGCTAAATAACCTAGATGTTGATACAGCGTCGTAAAATATCCCAATAAAAAAATAAAATAGATACAGTACCTAGGTAACTTTGCTTTGTACTGTAATATTGCTTTGATTAGTTTATTGATTACTTTTGTAAGGCTGAAGATACCATCAATATAAATTCCAACTTATCATGTCATTCTCAATCTCTTTCATTGGAATATCACTTTCTCTATGAATGATGTGTTTCATCCACTTAATACAGTATAATATTATACTACTATGGAATTTAAGTGAATATTCCTTCTTAACTCTCTATTATGTTATTAAGATTTAAAACGCAACTGCAATATTAAGAAATCAGTGTTAGTACTTTTGTTTTACAGACAATATAGATAATATTAAACATATAAAATTTCAGTTCCGTTTGAAGTTTGTGCACCACTGTTTTCTTAATCCAACAGGTTGCTTATTCATATACACAACCCTTCCTCTTTCCATACTTAGCGCTTACTGCCCGCGCACGACGTCAAGGTCAGAAAAATGCGCTTGCTTTGACATCACTGATGTATGTTGATCATACTAACTTCGCTTGATACGGAGAGCAAGTTGCGAGTCAACACTTCACGCTGCGGTCTGTTCCCGCACGCTTCGACAGTGTGTGTTTACATCTATTCGTGTGCCTGTTTCTGTAAGTCAGTGAACAACAGGAATAGTACTCATGTACAAAATACCACTTGAATTTAATAACAATTAAAGTATTCATTTAAAGGCAGCTTATATGCAATAAAAAATATATATATTTTTTATCACTGTGAGACAAAACTGAACATTTTCAGGAGCCAACCTATTCATTTTTGGGAGACACCACATTTTGCCCACACATGCAATGAGAAAACCATTCGAGCTAAGATGATACATTCATTGAAATATATTAAATAGTATTAAATATCTATGCAATGCAAGCACGCTCTCAGAGATAGGATGACCAGATTCACATCGATAAAATAGAGGATACAAATTTTCAAAAAGGAGGACATCGTTCGAAAGTAGAGGACAGAAAATATTATGTACTTAGATTTAGGCTTAAGCCTATATTATACTTTAAATTACGTCAATATCTATTTTATTACAAAATATTTACAGTATAGATTTAGGCTTATATCATACTTAAAAGTTTGTTAATATCTATTTCATTACAAAATAATTACGATAAAACTTAATAATAATGATTTTACAGTTAGTTACATATGAAAGTCAAGGGAACTATAATAAATTATTAACGAGGACACAAAATGGCAGAATGGACAGACTGAGAGGCGAGAATGCATAAATGGATTTACATTCGCACCTCAGCCTTTCGATTTACTAGCTGCCTGTGAGCAACGACCATAACAAGAAGGAGCAAAGAGATTTATGATGTTGGCAAAGAGTATATTCCGCCCATGCTGCCACCTATAGGCAAATTACTTGAAAAAGCCGTCAAATCAGATAATTTCAAAATATCAGGCATACAAGTTACGAAAAGGAGGAAATTTCTTGATTTTTTTTTTAAATTCGCCCGGACCACGGACAAAGGTTTAAAAAGGAGGATATGTCCGGACAAAAGAGGACGTCTGGTCATCCTACTCAGAGACGCTATGTGCTCTTCACTGAAGCTGTGTAGTGACAACATCTTGAGATGCGCAACAAATGTAACATTATTAACCTAAAAAGCGTATTCTTCCTGCAACCGATTTTATTAATATACTGTTTTAGTCGCAGTGTCATAAAAGAAATCGAAGTCTAAAAGGTGTTTGAACTCAACAAACAATTCAGGCACCACATAAAAATTTTTAGTCTCCATGGCTACATGATGCCAGGAAATTGTCTACCTCTGACTTTTACATTAAGTAAAACGCATTAAGAGACTTTAGATTTAATTAAAGGTTGGAATTAATAAACGAAAAAGCGTAAATGTCAGCACAAACTTAAAATAAAAAAAATATGAGTGACTGCTTCGCGAGTCTCTACAAATTACAATCAATGACTGTAAACATTTTAATTGTCTGAAATGAATAATTTCTCCTTCCTTCTGATAAAATACATGTTCTTCTTTCCTAATGAAATGCTGGCTATCAAATTCTCCTATTAGGGCACAGGTCTCCAACCTCCTAGTTTTGTTTTGTTTCCTCATGTTCACTGAACAGCAGACCTGAACTGTGTAGTAGTATCGGGGTACTGCCGATTTATACTCCGTACATATCTACGAAATATTTTATTATACACTCAAAACCCATCTTTCAGTTTTATTCTATTTTATTTTTCCGTGATTTTTAATATGTTTGTTGCGGGTCGCTTGGAAGCTTTAGTAGAGGAGAAGGTGAAAATATGGGCTACCATTTTGTTTTCCTCTTAATAATGGAAAATGGTTGGCATATTGCTTGGAAATCTTTATTGACACATTGTAATTATTCATATACAATTTTTCCAGTCTTAAAGGTCAATAGTTGCAATAGATATTTGCATATACTTACTTTTTGAAAGAAAGACGAACCGGTCCGTTATAGGTAGTAGGGTCTAAATATGGGCTACCACAAAAATTTTAAAATAAAATTGGAAGAAACAAAGAAACATAAGTAGGAAACCTGTGTAACATGACTGGCAGTATTCTGTAACAAATAACGCAAATCACGATAGTGAAAATACGGGACGTGTTAACGTGCTGGTAATATGGGCTACCTATCCCATATTTGACACATAAGTTAGCTGTAGCCCATATTAGCAGCATCGACTCATAAAAGTTTCTAAGATTATGTATGGCAATTGTTTTATAAATAAAACATTACTCTTATGCCATGTCATAGAGCTATTCTTAATCATTGCAACACACCAAGCGTGATTTCTAAACACGAAATATATTTCTTTCAATAAACGTGAAACTACATACCCGCAAAAACTTTGAAATTGATGAAAAACATAAAGAAAACACCACATACACCCCACAAAGGCAACTGGTTTGTCTCTTTGTGCACGGAGACTGATGGACACGAGATGTACTTTTAGGGTGCTATGCATAGACATTTCGCTAGCCCGCTCTACGAGCGTGCTAAACTAGCCCCGGTTATCAACTGATTACTTGTACAGGATTCATATCATATCATATATCATATCATATCATATATCATATCATATCATATATCATATCATATCATATATCATATCATATCATATGATACATCACACATCACACACACTAGTTTATGAATACGAAAAAAGTTAGTTCGCAGATCATCTACCGGAAGCCCGCGCTAAGAATATCTATGAATATGGCCTTTAGAGTTTTTCGCTGGATAACAACACCATATTTAGTAAAAAACGAGGTAGCCCATATTACCACTCCTAGCCCATATTTCCACCTTCTTTTCTAACCATAAGGAAACACATAATTACTGCACTGAAATTCCATATGTGCTTCGGTACATCACAGTAATATTGTAACACCAATTTTTTTTAACTCATCCGGTTTACTAGTAATTCAATTTTTCATGATTCCTGTAAAAAATTATGTCTTAGATTTATAACACGTTTTGAAACGATGTTCCTCATTTATGTCTTTAACATTATAGGCCTACGATGCAATAATATAATATATAAACATTGGTGGCTTTTTAATTCCGCTAATGACAGTTAGAGCCTCTGTTTTACACATCATCACGGTGCCTTCCTAATCATGCTCAATTCGCACTTCATTACCATCCCAGAATTGCTTCCAGATGTCTCGTACCGAACTATATCAACAAACGCTACATGAAATCCTTCCTTATTGAATCTACCGTTTCCTAGAAAGCCAACAAGCTCGAGTTTGTGATTTCCCTCATTACCTATGCATCTTTGAACACGATCTTCAAATGTTTTCACAAATCGTTTGTTCGAAACTCTTTTTTTTTTTTTTTTTGACATATACGCGAATTTAGTCATGGTAAATAATTTCGCATCGAGTCGTGTTTCCTAGAATACTTACATCATAAAGATGTGAGTCTAGATATATGCATTTTGTTTATTCAGTGCTCTCATTCGGAACTTGCAAATTAATCGTGCATTTGTACTATATCCGTCTGGCATTGTGTGGGGTCTTTCATGCATTCATCGCGTAAATCGCTCCGTCACCGCTTTTAGCGTTGCAAACATTCTGCTCCTTGGCAACACAGATTTGCATATTATTCATGGCAATTTGCAGGAATCAATTATCCTTTTGTTCCGGTGTTACGTATGTCTTGTTCGTGGTTACTGGTTTTATTTATAGATATACTTTTTCAGGCGAGATCATAATCTATTTATGTTGGCCTCTGTTCGATAATTTAGCGCAGTACTTTGAATTATGCTGTAGTACAGAATGTAGTATTTCCTACTATAAGTCCGTATCACTCGGGTTTTGTTACTAATACTTTATTTTCATTGTGACGCATAAGGCAACATATGCAGCTATAATTCTACAAAGTAATGTCATTAATTTCAGGAGTTTATTCTTTGAGATACTTCAAACAAAAAATACTTAATATAATTGTGTTCGTTTTTGCTTCCTTTTCGAGATAAAATTGTTTTATATTTATTTATTTATTTATTATTTATTTATTTATTTATTTTGCTTATAATTGTAACATAAATTATAATATAAGTTAAACAGAAAAACTTTAGCTCGCCCCTGAAAGAGTAGAACTCATGCTCAGGGGCGGATTTATGAATTGAAATTAAGAAATATATAATACAATAGAAGACATTATTACAAAAACAAATTGAGTTAAGGACACATTTGCTACTATTTAAAATGTTTATAGACTCCAAAAACGGCCGATTTCAAGTATAATAGGTACAAGAATGAAACACTAGTTGAACGGAAATAGCTGACATGTGTTATTCTTTTATTTTTTATTGTTTTCCTGAAAAATAGCAGTTTTGACAAGGGTTTTTTTTTTGTAATAATGTCTTCAATTTGTCTTATGTCTACTACGCAATAAGAAAATATGAATTTAAATTTACAAATTTCCAATTTTTATGAAGTCCATACATAACTTTTTAAATTTATTAGAATTGACAAGATTAGGTTATTTAAATACAAATTTATTATATATTCTTGGGTCTAAATTACTGCTATGATTAAATCCAGTAGCAGTATTGCATTTTGATTCAAACAATGTTAAAGAATGCAAACCATTTGTTTCATAACTATGAGAATACAATTCATTATTATTTAGATTTTTATGTATGAATTTTATTAATACAATATAATCAATTTGTCTTATTTTAACAACATTAAATATGAAATATTTCATAGTAGTTTTGGAAAAGCCATTAATTTAATTCCCAATATGCTCAGATATTTTAAGAGAGCAGTGTATTATGATAACAAATTATTAAAAGAATTTTAGTTTTGTCCTTCAGATGTGCAGAAATTTGATTCGAATAAGTGTAACTTTTAGCTCTGAAAAGGAATTTTAAAATGTTATATTTGTTTGGATCAAATTTATACACATTTAAAAAGAAAAACTAAAATTATTTCAATCATTTACTATCATAATATACTGCTATCTTAAATTGACCGAGCATATTGGAAATTAAATCAACGACTTTCCCAAAACACGCTACGAAATGTTCCATATAAAACAATTTTTATCTCGAAAAGGAAACAAAAACGAGCAAAATTGTACCAAACTGTTTTGTTTGAAATATTTCAAAGAATAATCCCAAATGAATTTAATGACATTACTTACGGTTCATTCTGTATACAGAGGACTCGGCTTCATAATGCAATAGTTTCATTTTCATTATAGCTCATAGGGCTTTGTTCATAATGCGATATTTTTATTTTTTGCTGTGGTTTGTATCTGCATCTGTTTTATAGGTCTATAATACTTTCATAACGGCGCATGAGGTAACGTTTCCGGCTATAAATAAAAAAAAAACCGGGGTAAGTTTATAAAAAATACTTTTCTTTCCTCCTTGGCGCATAAGCCCTAAATACAGAGGACTTGGTTTCAATTTATAATGCAATATTTTTATGTCTTCTTTGTCGCATACGGTAACGTTTAACGTTTGTAGTTATACATCCAAAGGATTCGAGTTCTTTTCATAATGCTATACTTTTGGTGGTGTGGAAGAGAAGGCCTGATGAACTTAACTGCACCAGAATAAATAAATAAATAAATAAATAAATAAATAAATAAATAAATAAATAAATGAATAAATGAATAAATGAATAAATGAATAAATAAATGAATAAATAAATGAATAAATAAATAAAAAATCAATAAAAAATAAATAAAAAAATAAATAAATAAATAAATAAATACATACATAAATAAATACATACATAAATACATACATACATACATACATACATACATACATACATACATACATACATACATACATACATACATACATACATACATACATACATACATACATACATACATACATACATACATACATACATACATACATACATACATACATACATACATAAATAAATACATACATACATAAATAAATACATACATAAATGAATGAATAAATAAATACATAAATAATCGAATAAATAAATCGAATAAATGAGTAAATAACTAAATAAACACTTTTATTTCTTTTTTGGCGCATAAGTTAACGTTACTAGCTATAAATCCAAAGACCTGAAGTAAGTTTATAAAGAATTAGAGCCTGGTATTCTTTCCTTTTTGGTGCATAAGTAACATTTCTAGCTATAAGTATAAAGGGCTTTGGTTATGGTCATAATGCAATGATTTTATGTCCTTTATGTCGCACAAGGTAACATTTTATAGCTGCGAATCCAAAAGACCTGAGTTTAGTTCATAATGAAATACTTTTACCTGTATTTACTTTTGGTGCATAAGGTAACGTTTCTAGCTATAACGTTAGGTTCTGGGTGCGGTACTTTCATTTACATTGTGGCGTATAAGGTAAAGCTTCTAGCTGTAAATTCAAAGGACACGGGTTACGTCCATGATGTTATGTTAATTTACCCTGTGGAGCATAAGATTGCATTCCCAGTTATAAATTCAAAGACTCCGGATTCGGCTGTAATGCAATACAGTAAAACCTGTCTGTATGGGAATTTGCAATAAACAGAAACTTCTCCACAAGGGAATTTTTTCGTGGTCCCATGAATTTACAGCTATAAAACTACATAAAACCACTTTATTTAGCAGACACTGTACAACGCGGAAACGAAAAGGAAACCCAAGACTGTAACGAGAAATAATAGCTTTTATTTTACCTGTTTATAGCATGAAACTGTTTTAATATACAATTAATACGGGGAATTAACAACGTACTTATTAATTTTGGTGCGGTTTGTTCAGTGGAAAATTGTATGCGGCGGTATTCAGCAGAAAAGAAAAAGATAGACAAGGTATTTCAAGTGTGGGCGTTCGAGAAATTGTAGGAGACGAGGCAGTGATGTGTTCAGGTGCAAATTTTATTAGCTGTGGCAAGTTGTCATTGTCTACTAATTGATCTCCCTTTACCAACACTCGTATTACAGTTTGATCTGGTCGGGCACCTGCTAAACAATATCCATTCAGTAAATTGAGAAAGATGTTTATCTTTCATTAAATTTACGACTTTCAGCAAAATATAGATAAATACAATATGCAAACAAAAGTCATGAATGTAACTGAGCTCCTATGATCTAGGCTGAGTTGCACACACATACGTGTATATGTGTGTGTTTTAACATTTAATTTTATGATAAAGCACTTTTAATAATGTATTGATATCAGTACAAATGTGATAATTAGAGAACGGAATTTAGGCAAAAACCTATTTTTTTTCCTTGATACATACAGGCTTGAGATTTAATATTTACATTGTTCATGGATATATAGTATAAATAAAGGGGTTTTATAGAGCCTAAAATGCCTATTTCGACGTTAGTGCCTATTTTTAAGTTTTCTTTACTTTTGCATCATTTTTCGTAACTATTTACTGTTTTTCTTAACATCCTGTACCATTTACATTCCAAGACGGATAACAACTTCTTCATAGCAGTGAACGACACAATAGAGAAGTACCTCTGGGTCACCCCTTCTCATTCTTACAATCTTTCAATCCTAAAATTCCAACTTTCAGTCGGCCTGGGTAGCGTAGTCGGTATAGCGCTGGCCTTCTGTGCTCGAGGTTGCGGGTTCGATCCCGGCCCAGGACAATGGCATTTAAGTGTGCTTAAATGCGACAGGCTCATTCAGTAGATTTACTGGCATGTAAGAGAATTCCTGCCGGACAAATTATTATTATTATTATTATTATTATTATTATTATTATTATATCTTCCTCTGTCTATCAGTAATTTAACACAAACTCGCTGGATTGTACCCTAATAAGCATTCTCTGACTTTCCAAGACAGATAACAACTCCTTCCTTTTTTCTCACCATTTGTAAGTACAGGAGTGAGCGACACAATAGCCACAATAGGTGCTGATATTATACTGTCAAGCAAACTTTGGAAAGGTGATTGGTGAATGAAAAACACTAACTCAAAGACAGAATGTCTTCATTTTGTGTATGCATGTGTACCCTTGTAAAATGTGAAATATGTAGGAGTTTCTTTTAATCCTACAATTTTGCATTAAATAAATGTTGAAACTTATATTAGTGACATTCTTTAACAAAAAAGAGCCTATTTTTTATTTTATAGCCTAATTAAAGGAGTTTAAGAGCCTATTTTAGGCGCCTAAAATGCCACTCTCCGCTCTCTGGTGATAATTCGTATATAGTTTATAACGGAACAAGTTAAAACACCATTGCACCATAGAAAACATAATAGGCCTAATTTATATAAATAAGGTTCATCAAATCGATGTAATTTGTAAAAACTGGGAGAAACCAAGAGAGAAATCCCAATTTCCTACATGCGTAGCTATCGACTATGAATTATATATCCTACCTCCCACTGAAAATAGATATGGTTCTTGAATCGAGTTCCCAGTAAATTGTAATAGAAGATCGTCGTGAACTGAATGTGGGCGATGCTTTATTGCTTCAGAACAGCCACCGTTCGCAGAGAGAGAGAGAGAGAGAGAGAGAGAGAGAGAGAGAGAGAGAGAGAGAGAGAGAGAGAGAAGTAGAAAGAGGGACGCACGAATAGTTCTCAAATCGAATAATCCATGCAGGAATTCACTATAGCAGTTCTGTAATGTCGAAGATAGTAAATCTTAAGACGCTGTTGATAATCCCAAATTATTCTTCACTGCCTGGAGTCTGAAGCTAAAATTATTAATTTCCTATTCGCTCTGTTATTCAACTAGGTCAATGAGAAAGCAGTAAAATAATCAAGACACTTTGACTATGTATTATGCATTATGTTACGTATTTCACAGTACCATAAAATACTCTTGGGTCACGTGTTGATGACTGACGACGATGACGACGACGACGACGACGACGACGACGACGATGATGATGATGATGATAATAAAGATTATACCTTAGAAACAATATACCTTGCATACTTCAACTCAGTAATGAGTTTTGGAATAATATTCTGGGGAAATTCTGTAGTGCTCGGGAAAAGTGACACAAGTCAGTTTCCACAAACCTTTTTTGATAATTTATTGACAACTTACGGAACATCTGCTCGCTTGGAAAAAAATACATAAGTATTCCTCCCATTGCAATAATTCTTACAGAAAAAAAACCAAATCGACATAAACCAGTGTAAGTTGTCAATAAATTATCAAAAAAGGTTTGTGGAAACTGACTTATGTCACTTTTCCCAAGCACTGCATAATTCCACAGATAGTAACAGTAAGTTATATTTCTACTACATAAAAGAATAATTAGAATAATAGTAGGTGCGAAATCTAGGGAATCGTGTAGGGCTATTTTAAAAAACTACGATTGATGCTCACGGCTTGTCAGTATATTTTTTCATTAATAATCTTCCTCGTATGTAATCGTGAAAACTTTGTTACTGTCTACTTTGTCCTACAGACGTGCAAATACATGTATTGGATTCAAATGGACTTGTGTGGTTTCTCAAATAATCGATTCAATTGTACCTTTATCATAATCTCGGTACTAGTGAGTATATGGCTTACAGGTCTCACAAGAATGGGATGATGGTGGTGGTGTTATGCATCTAACAAAAGTGGATGTTTCATTTTTCAGTAATGGGTGAGGCCACCCTATCACAAACTCAACAGCTTCAGCTAGCTACGCCAGGTTTTGTTTTTCGCACATTCGTTCTCCGACGTCCTCTGGAAAGACGAATGCCTTATTGTCTCTCCTCCTACTTAGGACAGGTTGATGACTAGACAGTTATTGTTTTCTGTTGTTCGTCTGTAATTTCCAGCGCCACGTGGTGTTATTCCTTGGTTGCTTCACAGTCGCGTTTCTTCTCCGTCTGTAACACAATGGAAGTCAATATACAACCAAGTATCCACTTTTCGAATGACAAATGACAGACGCTTTTCCAGTTTCTTATCCATGGCAACAAGTGATTTGTATTCCCATGTATCGATTCCGTATTGTTGTGTTATACTCCTACATTTTCTCATTTTTCAGCTGCCAATACAATGCTTCCAAGCAATTTAATAATTATTTAATTTGTAGCTTTGATTTGTAAGGTGTTCTATAAATCACTGTCTCGTACTGATAACAGAACATTAAACAAAATATATACGTATTCATATGAAAAGTAATCGTGATGTAATGAAGAAACAAATTTAATGTTTCGTGGATGCCACGACGATTTGTTCAAATCTCATATAAGATATGGATCTTTGCATGTTAATGATTTAATGTTCCCTGTTTTAGGAAGAGACTACGTCGTCGTGTTAATCTTATATCATAGAATTTACACATCGTGTGTCATTGTTTTGTCGTTAAAAGTAGCTCAACTTTTGGTGTACTTTCTGACTTCTTATACAGGTTGGTTCAGAACTCACATTAAAGAAGAACATTGTAAATCAGTGGTACGTCCATCATAGTGGCTGAGGAGTTAGCGAGTCTAAATCCGAACCAGCGGGCCCAGATTCGATTCCCGGTCGGGGCGAGTTGCCTGGGTGAGGTTTTTCGTTTTTTTTTTCTCACTCCTATGGATGAATATCAGGTAACTTTATCAAGCGATTGGAAGCCCACTTATCGTCACTTCCTTTCCTCCCCTATCATCCTTTCATTCATCATCGCATTATTTCTTATGAATTTCAGATCGCTCTACAGGCGGCCCTCCGAAGCTGCTGGCTCTTTCGACCAGCCTCCGTGGATTGTATTCATGCGATGTTGGATAGCTTCTGCAACGGAACCCGGTGGAAAACCTTCTCGGGGGAAGACTTCCGCCTCGAACCGTTAGGGTACGGCCACATGAGCTACATTTGTCGCAGGTTTTCTGCTACAAATGAAGCTGCCGTAATTGTCGCAAAATGGGTGGCCACAAGGGCGCTACAATTACTGCTAGTTTCTGCGTTAAATGTCGCTACGTGTGGCCACATGACATGCCACACGTAGCGACATTTGTAGCAACTTTCTGCGACAAATGTAGCTGGAATTATAGACCGCATTGAGTTAAATGGAAGCGGCCACACGGAGCAGTAAGTGTAGCAAGTTTGGCGCCGTCTGACATGAGGTCTATTCGTGACCAATAATTTTCCAGCCTAAACGAATTAACATTGTTGTTAGTTACTGGGAATTTCTTATTATGAAATTCATATTTTTTAAACTTTAAATTTATATTAATATTTATTTCTGCTTTACTAATTCCCAGAGGAGACTCAGTGAGTCAAAGAATATACATGTCAAAAGACTTTTATCTACTAACTGACAATAAATAAAGAATAAATATCATGCAAAAGAAAACAAAAAAATTGTAATAAAAGTACAAACAACCGTGTAAAATGAATAGTTATGCTTTAATTTTTTAGGAATGAGATAGAAAGCGAAAATCAAATGTCATGTAAAGGACACACAGATTAAGACTTTAAAAAGAGCGAAATAACAAATCAAAGTTATTCATTTTACAGTAGAGAATTACAATAATTTAGCGCAATGTAAATTTACAGATGCGTATGGATACACGCGTAAGCTAATTTTAAATACTATTTTCTTAATCTTATTTCTGTTTTTTTGTTACTTCACCAGAAGTTACAGATTAGACATGCTCTTCCCTTTCCAATACATGAATTTCTGAAGCATCTCCAAGTAAAAAGGAGTTTTAAACATGACCCAAAACACAACTCAAAGAGGCAATCTGTTTGTAACATATTTGAGAGATGTCTTGTAAAAAGAATTGTCTTTTTTTTTACCAAATGAAGTCGCTGTGAAGGGTTTACTGGTACGCTATTGTGTAGATTTTATTATTGAAGGAAACCTTTGGTCGAAAATGAAAGAAAAAAAATGTGTACTCTCAAAGAACGGTATTTTGAAAAGAGTCTAAGTAAACACATCTATCATAAAAGTTCTCTTTTTCTTGGTTTTGCAGAATTCTTATTGGACGTTGCGGCAATTTAAACTTGACCCTTATATCCCAAAATACAACTCAAAGTGGAAATGTCTTTATAACACAATACTATTTATAAACAATACTGATTTGTGAGGTCTGTCCTGCAAAAGAATTGTACGTTTTTTTTTTTTTACCAAACAAATTGCTGTGAACGGCTTGCTAGAACGCTTTTGTATACATTTTATTATTGAAGAATTCTTTAGGTCGAAATTGAAAGAAGAAAAATGTATGTACTTTTCAAAGAAATATATTTTGAAGAGAGTTAAAAAATAGGGAACTTAGCCTGGACTATACATAAGCGAAGCAATATTTATTGGCACCGTATTGTTAGTAACAAAATTTGTTATATATATTGGCATCGTATTGTTATAAATCTGACATGATAATAATTTCCCATCTAAAAGTCAATCTCCCTCTCTACTTCACTCCCTCATAAACACAAGTTAATTCTGTTGTTATGATTACATATACATACTGAGAATTTCAACCATTAAAAAAAAACGGGTTTTCCTTCAAATTTGAGAATGCCTTTCTCCCATTGTAGGCCTACATCTTATCCTATAGAAAACAGAGTTTACGTCCTCTTAAACATGATAGATCACGTTTTTCAGATTACTAAATTTCGGGGGAGGGGGAAACTGAAATGTGAATCTTAGGGTATGTTACAGTTTCATGTCTCATAAAGTTTTTTTACCAACAAAAGAAAATTTTAACGCTAAAAGATAAGCGGGGTGCTACAAATTGCGCTATCTTATAGCTAATTCGAGAGACAAATTTCACTGCACTCATCAATGTCACTTGTTTTATTTTTAAATACATTAAGCCTGAATAAAATGCCAAGGTGTTGTATGCCTGGCTGCAAATTCAATTACCAGAAAGGAACTTAGTGGCGATATTTACTTTCCTTCTGGTGAAGTAACAAAAAAACAGGAGTAAGATTAAGAAAATAGTATTTAAAATTAGCTTACGCGTGTATCCATACGCATTTGTAAATTTACATTGCGCTAAATTATTGTAATTCTCTACTGTAAAATGAATAACTTTGATTTGTTATTTCACTCTTTTTAAAGTCTTAATCTGTGTGTCCTTTACATGACATTTGATTTTCGCTTTCTATCTCATTCCTAAAAATTAAAGCATAAACATTCATTTTACACGGTTGTTTGTACTTTTATTACAATTGTTTTTGTTTTCTTTTGCATGATATTTATTCTTTATTTATTGTCAGTTAGTAGATAAAAGTCTTTTGACATGTATATTCTTTGACTCACTGAGTCTCCTCTGGGAATTAGTAAAGCAGAAATAAATATTAATATAAATTTAAAGTTTAAAAAATATGAATTTCATAATAAGAAATTCCCAGTAACTAACAACAATGTTAATTCGTTTAGGCTGGAAAATTATTGGTCACGAATAGACCTAACATGTCAGACGGCGCCAAACTTGCTACACTTACTGCTTCGTGTGGCCGCTTCCATTTAACTCAATGCGGTCTATAATTCCAGCTACATTTGTCGCAGAAAGTTGCTACAAATGTCGCTACGTGTGGCATGTCATGTGGCCACACGTAGCGACATTTAACGCAGAAACTAGCAGTAATTGTAGCGCCCGTGTGGCCACCCATTTTGCGACAATTACGGCAGCTTCATTTGTAGCAGAAAACCTGCGACAAATGTAGCTCGTGTGGCCGTACCCTAAGGGAGGCTTGGGGGGGTTGCCGAAGTAGGAGTGGTACATGGACTCTGTTGGCTGTAGGGACCGGTCGTGAAGGGGGTCAAGTGGTTAGGTCGGTGCGCGTAGAGGATCGGTGGACACGCAACTCATCCCATATCGGGATGGTGTACAATAGACCTCACGTCTTAGTGCGCTGGATGTTCCCTCCCTCCCTCCCTCCAAACAAGTAAAAAGAAACAAACAAACAGTGGTACTAAAACCAACATTTATTGATGAGCAATGTGTGTTCCATCTCACACCGGTACGGCGCTAGAGTTGTTTTAGTGTTTGGTAGGCAATCATTCATGCAAGGGCCAGTGACAACGTGTAGTACTGTGCATTACTGAAACGATTAAAAACATTACTGACAGATAGCACCACTGTTAGCGACTATGTTAGGTAGGGTTTGATAAGCGGATACATATATTAGTCTAAATTAAACACATGGACAGTGAAATATACTCTCGTTAGGATTATTTTGTTCTTCAAAAGTATTTTGAAATATATTCTCATTAGAATTATGTTGTTTCTTATCAATATTTTCAAATATATTAACATTAACATTAGATACTGTTATTTTTCTTTTATTCTTTTTTCTCCGGTTACACATCTTGCATGTACGAAGGTTCGGTTTGGTTTAGTTTAGGTTTTTATTAATCAAGTCCGCACATGCGCAGTTATCATTTCACAGCCAAATTGTTCATGTCGCGAGCCGCACGTGACAAAACTTACTAATTTAAACATAAGATTTAATTTCATTCTCCATGTACTAATTTAAATTATGTCGTACTTAATAAATAATTTGTAACTTTAAACATAAACTGTTTCATTTACATATTACTTGTATGTAATACAAAAATATTATATGACGAGATATTTTCTCTAGACCAAAAATAAAACAGCAACGAGGTCATAATTACTTAGTTAACGCTTTGGCGAACATTAATCGCAAATTTACTTTCGTTCATTTCAATGATATTCCCCGAACCACATCTTTTTTTCCTCCTTTATTTCGTTGTGATAACCTACTATAAGATTTACTACATTTGCATTTTCTTTCAGTGTTTTCAAAATATCGCCGTTATACTCCGTAAACCTTGGATTCGACTAGGGGAGTCAATTATTTAAGAATATAGTAGTGAATTTTACTAACCATTTCGATTGTCTTTTGTTTCACACAGCTCAGTGCGGTTCAGTGACTTGTGGACAGCGTAGTCGGCGTTGCTCTACCGTGTGTATTGTCCAGTTGTTCCGAAATTAAGAAAAGGAGTAGCAAAATAGAAAATGAAATTAATGGAGAATAAAAATGCAGATAAAAGGAAAAGGAGAGAAGAATATGACGGACAAGACTTTTGTATTAATTCCCTTGTGCTGTATAGTGCAGTATTACGCTGCCGTGGATCTTCTTCCGTCATTTAGAGCTTTGAACTCATCCCGTTGCATAGCAACATGCCGGTGCCGTGTAGTTGTGATTTACACGTTCCAGGAAGGCCCGGTGCAGAGTCCATCAAGGCCCCGCCAGCTGTTACACGTACCATTTTCATTGACTGAGTGAGTGCATTATAAACCATCTGTTGTATTGCTGTTCGTCGGTCAATCTATTACCAGAGTGGGTGTGGTAAATATTAATTTAATACAATCACTTTGAGTCTATAGTCGGCCATGGTGTACGAAATGGCTACGACGTGGCTTTATGATGCGTGAAAATCACCGTCTTGGTTTCGATTCTCATCTGAAACATGTTAGTTGTCAGCGTTATGTTTGGTTATCAGGTAACCTGCATTTCTCCTATTTTCCGTATTTCATACATGTTGTTTTCTATCTCCCAGTTTATATAATTAAGAATAATTCTCTCGTATTTAATAAACATTTAGGGCCGTATTCATAGACATTCTTAGCGCGGGCTTCCGGTGGATGATCAGCGAACTAACGTTTTTCGTGTTCATAAACCAGTGTTAGCGATATATGATATGATATGAATCCTGTACAAGTAACCAGTCGATAGCCGAGGCTAGTTTAGCACGCTCATAGCGCGGGCTAGCGAAATGTCTATGCATAGCACCCTTAGAGTTTTCTTTGTTTTATTTACCTAAAATTCGCTGCTAAAATTTCAGAGTTGTTTTGAAGAGTATGATTGTTCACATTTAACATTTCCTGCATTGTCAGGGTCATTTCCGCTTCAGTCTTATACATTCACAAATTCCACAATTTGGGACATCTGGCCGACATCTACGGCTGACCACTAGGATCCAGAATACAAAGCAGAGGTTAAATTAAAAATATAATATGATTGCGGAGAGAATACGGAACAATGATAAATTTAAAAATAAAGTACAATTTGATTTCGGAAAAACATGACATGAAAATACATTGAAGAGTAATGAAACGAAGTGTATATATATATATATATATATATATATATATATATATAACGTAGTATTATACAAGTGATTGTGTAAAATGGATAATACCATTAGACAAATTTTGTTAATATCCTCATTAGAAAATTTAAGAGAAAGGAGAATAGTTTTGGTTTACTTAAACGAAGTTCCCCTAGCGCCAAAAAGAAGTCCTTTCACTTCATATATATTTTCCGCGGGCCAGTTTTATTTTTCCCACTCCGTATTAGACCTACTAAAGTCCCGTCGCTCTAATTTCCGGCAGCCAATCACGTTGCAGGTCGGCTACATTTAAACGTGTGCGTCTTGTGATTCGCTGATGAAGATGTAAAGCATTTCCTAAGGCTGGATAAATACTTAATATATAATCGCCCGCCATTTTGGCTCTTCCGTTGGCGATCGCAGAAAGCACACGAGGACGTTATTTGCCGCTCAATTATTTGCTGAATTACAGTGCGTTTGATTTATTATTTATCATAGGAGCTACGACATGATAATGTTTAACGGTGTGGCAAATAGATCTCTCGTCTGGTAACTCGGCAACGAAAGAACAAAAATGGCGAACGATAGACTACTACCTACCTTGACTTTTTAGAGCCTTGATTTCCTAAGACGTAAGCAAAGGGGAGGAGTCACACCGGGAATAACAGCGTCGCGACTATAATTTATTTTTGTCTTCTATTTATTCCAAATAAAAACTTTTGTCACAGCGAAAAAACGCTACGAACTTTTCCACCAACCTAATAAATAAAATAACATGATATTGCTTTTCTATGTAAATATCTCGGGTCATCACATTGGCAACGGACAAACATTCACGACTTAGGAGAAATCAAACTCACGACTGTATGGAAGCAGCTACAACCAACATTTCGGTCTTTTACGTAACCATAACCCACTTGGTGTAGAAGTTAGTATTGTGCAGATCAGTTTCAACGTTATGCTGCGTTTAATTTTGGCTGTTGCTACTGGTCGGGAAGCAATGTCATGCTACACAGAGTGCGAGTGCAGACTTGACGCTAAATGGAGTCATTTTGTTCATTATCTTGCATGCTACATACATGCGCCGAGCTGATCGTGATGGCTATGATTAGCACCCATGACAAGCAAGCTGGCGAAGTGACATCCTGCACTACATAATCTCAAACATGCACTTATAGGAATTTGGTAATTATTTAACTATTCCTTTTACTTTCTTCACTATCCTCTTCATTCCCTCTCTTACAACATAACATATGCGAGAAATTTCACATATCTTCATCTCAACTTTTGCAACGGGCCGACATTTGTCCGGGAGTGTGCACTTCAAAAAAAATTGTTTGTTTTTGTGCGTAAAATCAGAATTCGATGAAGAACGTTCGTGTTTCCATTTAATAAAAACCAAATTTACTTCAAAATGACCCTTATAACCTACATCAATTAAAAATAATGCCACAGGTTTTCCCTTTAAATGAAGAAATGTTTATTCATTTTCGCAAACACGTTGTTCAAAGACATTACAAGTCCGAGATAAGTGTCCACACCTGTGGAGTAACGGTTAGCGCGTCTGGCCGCGAAACCAGGTGGCCTGGGTTCGATTTCCGGTCGGGGCAAGTTACTTTGTTGAGGTTTTTTCCGGGGTTTTTCTCAACCCAATATGAGCAAATGCTGGGTAACTTTCAGTGCTGGATCCCGGACTCATTTCACCAGCATTATCACCTTTATCTCATTCAGACGCTAAATAACCTAAGCTGTTGATAAAGCGTCGTAAAATAACCTACTACCTCCTCCCGATAAAAGTTGAAAAATTAGCTACTTTTCATCTGCTCTAGGTTCAGTATCATGGAAAAATTATACGTTTATGTAAAGTAATTTTTAATAGTGAGGATTCAGTAATTTTTTTATAAAGATTAGGTCTATGTAATTTCATAAATCCATTAAAAACAAACATTTACTGTATAGTTCTATAGGTATTTTATTTAGGCCTACCTGTTGTTTCCATTTTTTGTGCTATGATCTTCTACACAGCAGAAATTTATTACGATATTTCGGATTCTTAGCATCGTAAATTTCGCCATGTTTTCTAACAAGAGCTATTAATTTAGCATAATCCATAATAGTTTAAATGTCCACGGTATAGATGACTGACAGAGACTGACACTAATATTCAACTGGTTGAGTCATCTTCAGTCCTGACGCGACTGGCATAGTGATGACCTTGATTGGACGCATTGTGTGTGAAAGTATCTGGTTGATATTCCTATGCACTGCAATGTGACTCATCTCGCTCGAATCTCAGCGCGGTTGACTTGACTCGACGTGCCTTGACTGGACGCGCTCGGTGCGAAATCAACCTATTAAAGATAGTGACATAACGTCTCTCGCTCTTCGCTCCGTCCCTGCTGACATGTTGACGTTGCAGCTGTGAAACACTGATTCGTTACAATGTTCTGTTACATTTCTCCTCATTGTGTTATTTAATGGTTTACGTCCATTTCCTTCTTGTTACTTTCAGAATTTTATACTGTATTTCTTTAATGGAATTATGACCAACGGAACGAGACAAGTGGGCTATTGTCTTGGAGGTGACACAGATTTTTTTTTCCACAGCTCCACATCCCCTTGCAAGAACGAGTGCTCCTATACACTTGTTTTTCCTTTCTTTTATCCTTATTCATTCATTCATTCATTCATTCATTCATTCATTCATTCATTCATTCACTCATTCATTCATACTGACTTAAAGTAAAGATATTCACTGTTGCAACATACAAATATCGCAGTTTTGCCACATTTCGAATGTTGACGTATACTAATTAAACTGTACTAACTGAATCATGGGAGTAAATAACATTGACAGGAGATTTAAGAAAATCCCAGTAATTGCGTAAAACCTAAAGTAATACAATAAAATATATTAGTACATTATGCAACGAGCGTCTTAATTACCATTATAGGCAAGTTTCATACGACTTTTTATGCTCGGCCATATTTCTAACTTGAAATTATTCATAAGTATTCATGTTATTCTTATCTGACTGGGGAGCGGAACTGATCTTGTGCAATATCTCGTAAATTGTGTGATGTGCGCAGACGCGAAAGTATTGATTTTTTCCGAGACACAAATGTCATTGATCTCGATATAATCTAGAGAGTAAAATAAACATTAATCTTGATATAACCTTGAAATTGATTTAGACATTGAAAAACGAGATGACAAATTGAATTTATTTGAATATTATTTACAATTAACGCTAATTATTATAGTAACAGAACCTTCTGCGACAGTATTAAATTTCCAGCCTCCGTGACGTTTCGCTAGTTGTCTTTCGATTGCATATCCGAGAATAATCGATACTTGCACTTTCATATTGCTACAATGGTGTTTTCTGATTGGTGGAACACCTGAACTTTAATGAATAGGTGTACTTTAATGAGGTCCATTAAAGGGCTGCTACCAGGTGTATAATTACTACATTTCGGCATGGTCGAGCATAAAATTTATTTTAACATTGTAGTGTATTTTATTTGATATTCACATATTTATGTAGAGTGTGGGCCAAAGTCATGTTACCCCCGCTTATAATTTGTTTATTTCACAAATAACTAACAGCTAACGACTCCTATACATACACACATAGGTCTATCTTATTTATCCAGAAGATCTGTGTGTGCACCATCGTTATTATGGCATAACCGAATACGACACCATGTTTCACGAAAGGTTTTGCGAAGAAAATCTTCTGTTTTAATCCTGAATGCTTCTGCCACAGCAACCCACAGTTGATTAATTGCAAAATATTAAAATATTACAAGAGTAATGTGACTTATGGTCCACCTGTAGCTTACATAATCCATATGCTCAATACTTCCTTGTTTATTGGGTTGAAAAGCTCAATGTAACTTATCTAAAAAACAATGAACGAAAAAGAAAGTAGGGAAAATAAGCTAAAGGTATACATGAATGTGCAAGAGCTCTTTGGATCCATCTTAACATTTATGCGAGCTCCTAATATAAAGGCTATTTGTCTTTGCACGCACCGTGCCACTTAATGGAGCTAAGTAAATTTTGCAGGAGAAAAAAGCCGGAAACCCCGTAAGCCAGCTAGAACCTTCAGAATCGTTTTTCAGAGCTGAATAGCATTGGAGCGGGGGTGAGTTTAATGGCAGAGACAGTATTAACTTATCTCATGCCTCCATGTTAAGTTGGAAAGCCAGCCATTCATTTGACCCAGCTGCTGAAGCCAGCTGAAAGTCATTGTCATTGATAATGGAGAAATGGAAGGAGAAACACTTAATTAAAAGGTACGTCAAATCCCGTCCTTGCAAGGGAATTTGGAGCTGAGGAAAACTGAATATGTGAGCTCCAAGCCTGTTGATCACTCATCTCACTCCGATTTTCGCCGTTCCACTGAATGAACTTTAGAAATTTTTAAGGGGAAGACCGAAAATGGACGTAACTTAATATCCAACACATGAGGGGTTAGCCAGCTAGAACTTAGAGGCACATTGAATAGAGAACTGAGAGAGACTGAGCGTGTGATAAACCGTGAGACACGGAGGTCATCTTACTCCTCCTCCCGTGGTACCACAACTGACGTTAGAGTGAACCTTTCATGTCAGAATGTTATGATTTTTACCACTTCGAACATAGGCATTTCACGACAGAAGTCATCTTCTGCAATCGCTTGTTATTAATCACAGATTCTTTCTGGAATTGACAATTGATGACAAATCGGTATATAATTGACTTACAATGGGATTCTCACATGAATATTCGTAGCTTCAACAGCAATTCGTTGCGATGTTCGTAACAAGCATCAGTTAGAGCCATGTGATACTTCCGGAATTTGTATTTGATCCAATACTATGAGTTATGATTTAGATGCATTTGTACAAATTACACTACACCGTGTATAGGCCTAAAATATTGTTCTTAAAATTAACTGTAAAAAAAATTAAAATCTTCAACGTTTGCAGTAGTTACATGGGCGACCACAGGGGGTAGCCAGTGGCAGCAATTGCTACCACTGAGTTTTTTTATTTTTACGCTTTTTTTATATTTTTTCTCTATGTGCTCGATACATGTTTTCTCAAACCATCGGTAAACAATTCAACAAAAGCGAGTGCTTTAAACTATGAATGCGTGCGCAAAGTAATTTAGATTTTAGATGGCTATTTTTCACGTTCAGTTTTCTCTCTCCTCGTCCATCAATTTCCTATAATTTTCTAACCATCTTGCTATCACTGAGATTGGATCCTGCGGGCGCCCTTGAATAGTTAAGTATACAATCTAGCTGCTGATACTTGCTGTCCTGTATTTATTAGTTAAGTTCACTTAGTTCCACCACAGTCTAATATATACAGTCACGAAGCTTCAGTTGTGAGGGTGCTAGGAACAATAGACTGTGCAGGTACTAATTCGCATTGTCTGTAATGAGGCGATATTAGCGATCCTAGTGGTTAGCAACTATCTATGGATCCATATTTACTACGTATTGAGCTTCGTGACTGTATATACTAGACTGTGGTTCTACCATATGAATATCTTCGATTGTTCGGCTGATATTAAATTTTGTCACCTTTCACTTGTTTATGTATACGAGACTGTACTAGCGGAATCGTGTGAACAAATGACGGTCAAGTCTGAATGAATGAGGCAGTGTGATGAAACCATGGCAACCGTCTGTTGCGGCGCTTGAGTGTGTTTCGCCAAGTGGGGGGTCCGACACACACGTAATAAAATAAAAAGAAACAAATTGTGAAGAGGAAGTGCATGTACGTGCATGTAAAGATTTCAGCCACCTAATGGAAGTCGCAGCTCGCATTCATCGTCTGTGAAAATGTCTTGAACAATTATCGTTCCTCATTTTTTTCTATCTCTAGGATTAAAATCTTACAATAATTAAGCAGTAATTATTGTTTAAATATTTCACGTTGTCGGACCGAAGGACTGTCACTTTGGGACAGCTGGAGGTTACCTACAGAGCAGTTTAAATTGAAGGGGCTAAAACTTAGTGGCTACTGGAAATTAAAATTCTAATTCTGACAGTTAACAGTTCAAGGTCTCTTCTCTTCGTTTTTTAGTTTTTGTAGTGTTGGATGACGAGCTCCCACAATCATTTTTTTGTTTATAATACAAAAGTTTACACAGAAGAGCTGGGATGATGATTCTAACAACAGTAATAATAATAATAATAATAATAATAATAATAATAATAATAATAATATTTGCTTTTCCAATTCACTGCGGGCTAAAGCAAGGAGATGCACTATCACTTTTACTTTTTTAACTTCGCTCTAGAATATGCCATTAGAAAAGTTCAGGATAACAGACAGGATTTGGAATTGAACGGGTTAATCAGCTTCTTGTCTATGCGGATGACGTGAATATGTTAGGAGAAACTCCACAAACCATTAGGGAAAAAAGGAAATTTTACTTGAAGCAAGTAAAGCGATAGGTTTGGAAGTAAATCCTGAAAAGACAAAGTATATGATTATGTCTCGTGACCAGAATATTGTACGAAATGGAAATATAAAAATTGGAGATTTATCCTTAGAAGAGGTGGAAAAATTCAAATATATTGGAGCAACAGAAACAAATATAAATGACACTCGGGAGGAAATTAAACGCAGAATAAATATGAGAAATGCCTGTTATTATTGGGTTGAGAAGTTTTTGTCATCTAGTCTGCTGTCAAAAAATGTGAAAGTATAATTTATAAAACAGTTATATTACCGGTTGTTCTGTATGGTTGTGAAACTTGCACTCTTACTTTGAGAGAGGAAGAGAGATTAAGAGTGTTTGAGAATAAGGTTCTTAGGAAAATATTTGGAGCTAAGAGGGATGAAGTTGCAGGAGAATGAAGAAAGTTACACAACGCAGAACGTCACGCATCGTATTCTTCACCTGGCATAATTAGGAACATTAAATCCAGACGTTTGAGATGGGCAGGGCATGTACTTACAAATGACTTTTAGAGAACCCGGAGGTTCATTGCCGCCCTCACATAAGCCCGTCATCGGTTCCTATTCTGAGCAAAATTAATCCAGTCCCTACCATCATATCTCACCTCCCTCAAAACCATTTTAATATCTTCCCAACTACGTTTCGGCCTCCCCAAATTTCTTTTTCCCTCCGGGAGGCCTCCCAACTAACACTCTTATGCATTTCTGGAATCGCCCGTACGTCCTACATGCCCTGTCTATCTCAAACGTCTGGATTTAATGTTTCTAATAATAATAATAATAATAATAATAATAATAATAATAATAATAATAATAATGCATTATAACAATGTAATATTAAGATGATAAGTAAAGAACTGTTTTTTGAGCCATAGACAACAATTAACTAGTATACTATGTTATACAGAGTGTAAGGGGTATAAGTGCCGTCCTTTTCACGGTCGTCGGGGACGGTCTACAGGATCAAAAAATGTCCGTATAACATAGGGTGAAAACTTGATAGTTTTCCAAGAGAAAATATTTATTTTCTTATTTTATTCGCGTTATACTGCTTATATCGTTAGTAAAATTACGAAAACAATCACATCAGTAGATTCGTCAATTGTATTTCAGAAAGCGTCAATTATATTTCAGATTAGTGATTTGTATTTCAGAAGTTATCAATTATATTTCAGAAAGTGTTAATTGTATTTGAGAATAGCATGAGCCAACAATTTGCTATATTCATAATTCTAACATTCATAGGATTGTGGATAATTATTTTGAACTGTGTTGTATGTACCATATTTTACAAATCACAATACACATACAGTAGTTTGTAATTCACAGTTTTTCGATGATATATTGACAAAGTGAATTGTAAAATACAGGAAAGTCAAAGACAAAATGAAGCCTAATAAATTCGTTATTGCAAACTCATGATAAAAAATTTACATAGTTTCCATGATAACAAAAGTAAATGATTGGAATGTCATTGGACTTATGTTTGGTGCGCGAGGAACATTTCCCAAATTTACATTGGAGATCCTCAGAAAATTAAAGGTTCTTGATAAGACTCTTCAGACAATTGCATCAACCATTTTAAAATCTTCATTGAACATCATCAATCACCATCTCTAGTCATCTTTATAGTTTTCAATGTATATTATTTATTTTCAATAAAGTTTTATCGTTTTGATAGCTACCAAATCTTGTCTTTTTTAAAATTTCATTATGTATTTTTTTAACATTAATTTACATTTTCTTTTTGTTCATTTGAATTGATTAGGATGCCGATATTATAAATCCAAGATTTGGACGGCTATCATTTCGATGATATTCTCTCTGAAATACAATTGACGAATCTGAAATAAAAATTACACTTTCTGAAATACAATTGACGAATCTGAAATACAAATGATGTTTTCTGAAATAAAATTGACGAATCTGAAATACAAATTATACTTTCTGGAATACAATTGACGAAACTGAATACAAATGATGATTTGTGAAATACAATTAATTAATCTGAAGTACAAATGATGCTTTGTGAAATACAATTGATTAATATGAATTATAAATGATACTTTCTGATATAAATACATCCGGAAAAGTTGTAGTCATTACGGAAATCGAATAAAATAAAACAATTGTATATATCTGTCAAAATTTAACTTTTCTGTGGATATATATTATTTTAATGTACCGAAGTACATATGATATTTCCATGCAGATATTCTGCGTCATCATACGATGAAAGAGTAATGGAACGGAGAAAAATTCTCTCCGGCGCCGGGATTTGAACCCGGGTTTTCAGCTCTACGTGCTGATGCTTTATCCACTAAGCCACACCGGATAAAACTCCGACGCCGGTTAGAATCGTCTCAGATTAAGCTCCAACTCTTGGGTTCCCTCTAGTGGCCGCCCTCTGCACTACGTCATAGATGTCTATGAACGCAGGACCGAAGTCCACACATGTTCTGAGGTGCACTCGATATGAGTGACTAGTTGGCCGGGATCCGACGGAATAAGCGCCGTCTTAAATCACGAAGTGATTTACGCATATCATATATATTATTTTAATGTACCGAAGTACATATGATATTTCCATGCACATATTCTGCGTCATCATACGATGCAAGAGTAATGGAACGGAGAAAAATTCTCTCCGGCGCCGGGATTTGAACCCGGGTTTTCATATCGAGTGCACCTCAGCACATGTGTGGACTTCGATCCTGCGTTCATAGACATCTATGACGTAGTGCAGAGGGCGGCCACTAGAGGGAACCCAAGAGTTGGAGCTTAATCTGAGACGATTCTAACCGGCGTCGGAGTTGTATCCGGTGTGGCTTAGTGGATAGAGCATCAGCACGCAGAGCTGAAAACCCGGGTTCAAATCCCGGCGCCGGAGAGAACTTTTCTCCGTTCCATTACTCTTTCATCGTTTTCTGTGGATGTTATTGCAATGTAATAATCAGAAATAGTTCGAGACATAATTAAAAAGTCAACTATGATGGTAAAAATATTTGGAATCGCTCTTTCTTCAGTGTTTAACTGTAACTAATTATGAGGGAAATGTATGATTCACTTTTGTGATACTCATTTTTTATCTTGTGATTAGATTGTGATTTTTATTCAGTGGACGTTCATTTAATCTATTCCGTCTCTAATTATCTAATTTAAATTTAACAAACAGAAACTACTTGATTGTCTACAGTACGAAATAAATATAGAAACCAGATTAAGATAAAAAAAAAACGTAAATTTAATATGCACATCACATACTTACCAGACTCGAAAATAGTTTAACATGTATCCCATTATTTTGGCACTTAAGTATTGGCATGTTATTAATTACAAGCTTCGCGTCGTCCGAAATCCATATTAAATATTAATGTTAGCTCATTACAATTCCCGAAGAACAAACTATTACTACACCTTTAACGTCAGCAATTTCATTTCATATCAATACACGAACCACACCAAGTAACAATTATCACAACTTTTTAAGTGTATGTTTGTGAAATGTAGTTCCACCGTGAGTTACAATTAATTTTATAACCTGCCTTAGGTGAATAACCTTGTACGTAAATTGTACACCTCGATCTAGCCCGCTGCATAAAAACCTCGTCCTGCAGATACAATTCTACTATAATCATTCCAGTTCAACAACCTGCCAGTATGGAGAAAGGAAAAATATCTACCCTTGGATTAAAACACTCTAAAAATGTAGAAAGTCAATAATAAATCACACGATTGGCACTCAATTCTTAACCACTTCTCAATAATTTATAGATACGCAGAAAAGTCAATAATTTCGTTACAGTACTTTTGAACACAAGTCCCGCGCCGTGATGCCGCTGTCTAAGGCATCTTGCCTAGGACTCACATTACGGAATGCGCGCTGGTTCGAGTCCTCTTGGGGGAAGAAATTTTCTCATGAAATTTCGGCCATGTATGGGACCGGTGCCCACCCAGCATCGCGATGCACTTGGGGAGCTACGATGGGTAACGAAAATCCGGTTTCGAAAACCAGCTATAACGGCTGGGGGGATCATCGTGCTAACCATATGATACCTCCATCTGGTTGGATGATCGTCCACCTCTGCTTCGGCATGTGGACGTGAGGCCAGCAGCCGGCTGGTCGGTCTTGGCCCTTCATGGGCTTCAGCCCCATGGATTTACTTTACTTTACTTACTTTTGAACACAAGGACCCGGAAATTCATGCAGTTTCGTTTTTTCCTGGGGCAATAACTATATTTTAATAGTAAGTTATAAATGATATGGAAGCTACTGACACTGTTTTAATTTGAAATGAAAAGAAAAGTTTAAAATGGTTTGGTTATTTATTGAGAATGGGAAAGAATCGCTGTCCTAGCAAAATTTACTAGTGCGTACCTTTACGAAGGAGGAAAAAGAATACCTATACCATAAAAAACATGGAAGAATGCAATTAAAGAAACTATGTAATCGTGAAACTCGGGAGGAAATTAAGCACAGGATAAACATGGGAAATGCGTGTTATTTATTATTCGGTTGAGAAGCTTTTGTCATCTAGTCTGCTGTCAAAAAATCTGAAAGTTAGAATTTATAAAACAGTTATATTACCGGTTGTTCTGTATGGTTGTGAAACTTGGACTCTCACTTTGAGAGAGGAACAGAGATTAAGGGTGTTTGAGAATAAGGTTCTTAGGAAAATATTTGGGGCTAAGAGGGATGCAGTTACAGGAGAATGGAGAAAGTTACACAACGCAGAACTGCACGCATTGTATTCTTCACCTGACATAATCAGGAACATTAAATCCAGACGTTTGAGATGGGCAGGGCATGTAGCACGTATGGACGAATCCAGAAATGCATATAGAGTGTTAGTTGTGAGGCCGGAGGGAATAAGACCTTTGGGGAGGCCGAGACGTAGATGGGAGGATAATATTAAAATGGATTTGAGGGAGGAGGGGTATGATGGTAAGGACTGGATTAATCTTGCTCAGGATAGGGACCTATGGCGGGCTTGTGTGAGGGCGGCAATGTACCTCCGGGTTCCTTAAAAGTCATAAGTATGTAAGTATGTAATCGTGAAACGTCACATAAGAAAAAGGTTTTAAGAGAGGAACATGACGTCTGCAAATAGGGAAACAGTGTAATAATGTATAACAATCCGTGATTATGTGTGTGTATCCACTTCACTTACGTGATTCAGGTTCCGCTTATTGCGGACAGATGGCAAGACTGTGATCCATTTTCAAGTTACACACCACTTCGGAAGGCCACGTTGTGCATGATGTATCTGTGGAGAGTTGTGGATATGTAGTGTGGAGAATGGGTGGTGGTGATGATGATGATGATGATGATGATGATGATGATGATGATGAAGAGAGAAAGGGAAACCTGGTGCCGGCACATAGCCCACTCCTGTCGAATAGCACCAAGGGGGCCGCCAGGCTTTACGTTCCCATCCGACGGACGAATCACTATCAACAATGACATATGCCTTCCCTTCATATGCACTGCGGAGAGATTTGGCATATTGGTGGTTATGTAGTGATTAGAAGTTGTGCACCGCCTCCTTTTATAATCCGTGATTGTAACTATATAATATATACACGACAATTTTGTCTGTCTGTCCCTCCCCGTTCTTCGAAAACGGTGCGTAATACAGAAAGACTCTAATGACCAAAAAGTATTCCATTTTGATAGTCTCGGGAAAACTATTGGTTTCTTTCAGTGGGCCACAAATCTTCATCATCGAATGTTTAAATGGAAAAATATTGCAATTCACGCTATTTCGTTTAAAGGCCTGCTACTAAACGACGTTAACGACAATGTAATGGGTAATTCTGCAGTGAAGCAGGCCGTGGATAGAGATGCGAATTTGCTTTCAAATGATTCACATTAAGCATATCAGATAGTACTGATATAAGTTGATAACACAAATAATAAGGCAACACTACTTGACACAAAGTTTACTGTTGTAATTAGCGACATGATTTACTATGACTCCAGGTGGTATTATTCACAAAATGAATGATACAATAATACTTGATGCAGAGTTGAATTGAAATCATGTGATAAGAATTACTATGACATCAAATGAAAATAAGTAATACTTTACTTTATTTTACTTAGTCGATCCTCTTCTACCACCTGGTGTAGAGGTTTCACAAAGAGTCTTCCATCTCACACGGTCCTGAGGAATGGACCTTGTCTTTTTCCATTCAATCCCTCTCTCACGCATGCTATCTTGGAGTCCTTGTTTCCAGGTCTGCCCCGGTCTTCCTTTAGGTCTTTTACCCTCAATTCTAACTTGTCACTCTATTTTTGGGTATGTATCATTGTTCATTCTAGCCAAATGTCCAAACCACCTTAATTGTGATAATTTTATTTGTTCTATGAGAGGATCAATTCCTAGACCTAGCCTTATTGTTTGGTTCCGTATTCTATCTCTTCTAGTTTTTCCTTCTATTCTTCTCCATATAGGCCTAGGCCTATAAATGTGGGGATATACTACGAGTATATATGGTTTTATGTACAAAATAAGTAATAATGATTACGATATAAGTTGATATTATTACATACTAGCCGTACCCGTGCGCTCCGCTGCACCCGTTAGAAATAAATATAAAGTAATTACATAATTAAAATAGGACATTTGATCCAGGGAACATTCGTGTTTGATATAAGGATAAATCGTTTATTATGTTACTTAATTTAAATTGTATTTGCATAATTAAAATGCGATCATTTTGATCCAGAGACCACTCATTTGGTCATAAAAATTATTTTAGGAAATACAGGAAACGAATGTACAGAATAGCCTATCAAGTTTTCTGTGCATAAGAAGCTATTTTAATCTTACCTGTCCTCGATTCACTCAGAAGTTACTGTAATAACATTATAGCATTATGCCCATCTAGAGAAACTACACTTTCCAATGGTGAATTAATAATTAATTATACGAATCGGTTAATTTAGCTTCCGATATTACTTCATACAAACACAGAAACATTCTCTGTAGGCTATCTTTCATAGCTTTCGATTGTTGCTGTCCAAGGCCCCTTATAGACGAAGTCATTTGTTTTTTAATTCATTACACGGTCTTAGATGGCAGTTATTTTAATTTTAAAACTCATTTATCTCATTAAATATCAGTCCTATCAAATTTTTTCAAGGAATAAAACTTATCGGAAATGAGTTTTAAAGAAACTTTTGTTATGTAACATTTATCACAAAAATCAATAATAAGCGAGATATTTCGATTTATTTAATTCAGGCCCCCTTTTAAATAATGTATTTTAAATGCCATATAGTCTAAAATCTAAGTTACAACGAACTTAATTTATATTCCAATTTTCATCGAAATCCATTCTGCCATTATCGCGTGAAAAGGTAACAAACATACAGACAGACAGACAGACAAAAATTTCAAAAAAGCGATTTTCGGTTTCAGGGTGATTAATTATGTATGTTAGGACCAATTATTTTTGGAAAATCGAAAATTACCAGAAAAATTCGGCTACAGATTTATTATTAGTATACATTATACTATACGTCAAAATTGACGTAATTAGAGATACGGTTATCTCACGAAACGTAATTACAGTGTGGGACTCATCTCACCGGCCCTTAATGGAGGAGAACATCACAGGGAAAGCTGGGAGCGAGGATGTAGTGGAACTGGAGGTGATGACAGGCTAAAGTCTGACCATTCACCTACCGCAGAAGTTAATACATATATAGTGATTCGTTAATGTTTATATGAAGCTTGTACTATAGAAGTTATCAGCTCGGAAGCTGGCGAATAGGGGCGTGGTTTCAAGTAGCTTTGGAGTGAGTAACAGTTGATGCATTCCTTTTGTATTCTTCACAGGGCCGGTGAGGTGAGTCTCATACAACAGAGTGAAGTTGATAGTATTATTAGTAATATACTGTATATTTATATATACCAGCGGTGACCAAAGCGGGTGTCGTGATTACATCGTGTAGTAAGACATTCAAACGGGTACGAGGAGTTTCCTGTACATTGTTGTGTGCTTATTCACGTACTGAAGGCAAGCAGTGGCGATCTCATGTCGCTCTACAAACTCCGTCTCTACAAGCAGTAAGAGGTGGTTTCGTAAAGAATGAGAAGGAGAACTTCAACGATTGAATTAGGAGTATATAGAAACATTAATTGCCACGCTGAATACTGTATTATTACTATTATCTTTAGGCTACTGAGCACTAAGTATGTGTTTCTATAATTCTGCTGTACGTGAATGAATATTGATAGTTTTAGACCTCTCCCTAGAAGAATACAATTATTAGGTTTTATCTCAATTCTAATCTTCTTAATCTTTAGATGAGGGTAACTATTTATTAGTTATTCATTTAATAATAATATTGTAGAAAAACTGATTCAATATTATGTGCCAACGAAATGTTAAACGCTAGGAATTGACATGTCTTAAATCATAGCCAGGAAGAGAAAGATGAGATAAAAAAATGTAAGGAAGTCAGCTACCTAATGTGGTTTGAAACATCTCGTGCTCTAAAGCCTATTAATAGAACAGAATTTCTCAAAAGAGTAATATTAAAAATAACTTAAATAACTTGTCCATAAGAAGTTTCTAATTTTGAAAAACTACGAATTTCTCGACCAAGTATCAAGAGAAGAATTTAGAAAATTCCTGATTATACTCAAGAGGAAGTTTAAAAAAGAAGCAAGAAAAATCGTATATTATTTACTGGCTCCTAATGTCAGCAGTGACATTACTGATACAGCAAAACTTGAGATTTTTATCCGCGGGATTGATCAATATGTTAGTACAGGAACCACCACTGGTTGTAGTTTTCATGCCAAGTACCTTTCCTCCGTCTCCTTACTTCATAGGTTGTCTGTCGCATGTAATCACTGCAGCTCAGTTTTGGTCACCGCTGATATATACATACACACAGTGGATTGTTATGTGTCTTATTAAATGTTGTTAGTATTTGTGTCGTGAAATATTTTGAAAGAGTTTATTGTTACTGAAGCTAAATTTTGACACGTTATCGAAAAAATATGTAATTCCTTAAAAGAAAAGTGACACGTCGCTCGTTGCTAGTCGTAACGATTTCTGCGATTTTTAGTGCATTAAAACATTTATTGTGACTATTTATTTTCATACGAGTAATAAGAATGATCTCATAGATTATGTAGATATACTGAAATGCTTGAAAAAGAAAGGGGAGTACATCGAGAAAAACCGTACTCCCCTAAAACCTGTTTTTCCATCAAAATTGCACATGGATCTCCGGTGTTGAATCCATGTCTTTGGCATTGAAAACCAACGCTCTAAATTTACTGAATATGTACTTCAACTTTTTACTCTGGGGTGTGATATCTAGTCTAAAATTTTACATTGAACTTTCCTCCATTCTTTAATTTGTTTTCCTTTTTCTGTGAAGTGCAATTTAAATTATTCAGTACATGGTAAATTATTTAGAGAACTAAAATTAGAAGCCTTTGTCTCGGAGTTACTTAAAACTCTTAAATTGGAGTGGCGAACTGTGGATAATCTACATTTTAATGTGCTGTTGGTGGTAGCCCGTCCACTGCGTGACGTAACGCGATTTTCAAACAATGGTCTTATTGTTTCCTAGCAGCAATTTTTACTACCGGCAACCCCGCCATCCTCTGGTTTATTATTGGATGAGTTACAGGGTGATTCAGAAAATAGGTCACGTTTAATATTTTGTCGTCTCACCGGTCTAACTATTACCATTCCCACAATTTGTTGCGATGTTGTTCAAACCCTACTGTGTGCAAGGGTCTTTAACCCTTTCCAGCCCAAATTAAATTGAAAATTAAAAATAAATATTTTGACATGAAGGAGAAACGCTGCCCGGTAGTGTTTTGTTTCGGGATTTCAGGGGTGCCAGCTATCTTAAAAATAACTAAGAATATGGCTATGATAACATATGGAGTCATTTGGCATTTTACATGCATTCTCAGAGCAGGGAAAGTGTATGATGCCATATGGAATCATTGGGCTGGAAAGGGTTAAAAGCGATGAAACTTCTTAGAATATTTTCTTCAGAAACGATAAGACGGAGAAGTTCTGTGTCCTAGGTTCCTGTACCTGATTGAGAAGTAACCATACAAATTTATTAATACAGTATTTCCTCGCCTATGAAGTTTCTGCTTTGCTGAGGGAACACCTCTTGAAAAAAAATCCAAAGCAAGTAACTTATCCCAACCACGATTTGAACCAGGGCTCTTCGTTTCATTGTCAGACACCGTTATTTCACAGCCGTAACCTTTCCCATTTATAAACATCACTCTTTTATGTAGGCTCATAAAATGTTCGCCTAAGGACACATTCGTCCGTAAAGCAAAGACTTCATAGGCGAGGAAATATTGTATTCCTAAATTTGTATGGTTACTTCTCAATCAGGTACAGGAATCTAGGACACAGAACTTCTCCTTCTTGTCCTCTCTGAAGAAAGTTTTCTAATTAGGCTTAAATACAATTTGCTGTAATATTTAAGTACAGTATGTGTAAAGAACGGAATGAAATAAGCTGTGAATAACAGTCAATCTTCCAATAATAATAATAATAATAATAATAATAATAATAATAATAATAATAATAATAATAATAATAATAATAATAATAATAACAATAACAATAATAACAATAATAGAGCAATTCCATGAAAATGTCATACCGAGATGATTTTTTAAAATTAATGTGAAAATATTTTGTTGAAGAAACATGTATCTTCATAATTTAAGTTGACTTATTTAATTAAATAATGTTTCAAATGTCCTCTGTTTTAGGTTATAACTTGCTGCAGACCTCATATTCCAAACACTTAAAAAAATCACATGTAAAGAAACATATATTTCGTATCACAATTTGGACATGTAATTTTTTTATTTATCTTTTTACTTCGGACGCTGTACCAACTACTAGGTTATTTAGCATTGATGGGAGTGGTGATAGCGAGATGGTGTTTGGCGAAATGAGGCCGAGGATTCGCAATACATTATCTGAAATTTGCCTTACGGTTGTGGAAAACCTCGGAAAAAAAACCAACCAGGTAATCAGCCCAAGCGGAGATCGAACCCGCGCCCGAGCACAACTCCGGATCGGTAGGCAAGCATCTTAGCCGACTGAGCTACGCCAGTGGCTATTTGTTTTATTTCAAACGTCTTTTTTGTATACCATATTTACTTTTGATATTGCCTTGAAATAAATATGAAAATAGTTCGATGGTTATTTTAAGGTTTTAAATAACTTAGAAACACTATAATTATTTGTAGACGTTTGAGATGGGCAGGGCATGTAGCACGTATGGGCGAATCCAGAAATGCATATAGAGTGTTAGTTGGGAGGCCGGAGGGAAAAAAACCTTTAGGGAGGCCGAGACGTAGATGGGAAGATAATATTAAAATGGATTTGAGGGAGGTGGGATATGATGATAGAGAATGGATTAATCTTGCTCAGCATAGGGACCAATGGCGGGCTTATGTGAGGGCGGCAATGAACCTCCGGGTTACTTAAAAGCCAGTAAGTAAGTAAGTATAATTATAATTATACTTACTTACTTACTGGCTTTACAAATAATTATTTGTACTTAAGTTACAAATGGAAAATATATATAAATATAAATTTGGCTTCGCTTATGAAAAGGTTGCCAGATTTGACAAAGCGTATTACATATAATTTGGAAACACACCTAAAAGGTAAAATTATATACATTTGAAACGATTAGGGAATCGAATATACAAAATGTCAGAAAAAAATTACACCTAAGTAGCGTTTGTGCTCATTTACAGTTAAGAAGTGGGGGGGGGATATCATCAGATAGGTTAAAATGATTTGAATGCCATATACCGCGAGAAAAATAATAGTACGGATTTATTGGCATTGATATCTAAACCAATCAACAGCCATCACTTAAGATAACTTGAAATATTCATTATCACTCCCAAACAAATGACTTCTCAATATCTGAACCGATGGCTATTTCCTTCACAATGCTGTGTGTTAGCCCCAGGTTTTTACATTTGTTGGCAAAGAAGGAGGGTATGGTACCTCGTGCTCCCACCATCAGACCTATTAGGCCTACATCAATGTGGGACAGGCTATATTTATCTTTATAGAACGGGATTGTTGGTTCATAGATCCGATTCTTTTCACTGTCTACCTCATGTGGTTGATCTCCATGTGTCTCAAATCTGATGGTGGGATCGAGAATGTATGCCGAGTTGTTCTTAATGGCAATGATATCAATTCTCCGAACACTTTCTTGTGTGGCTAGTCCCTGCACCTCTTGATGGAATGTAAACCCTACTTCCTTTAGTGCCTCGGCCAGCATAGAACGAACAGCATGGTGACGGATGTTGCGAAGGGCTTCACTATAGGGGCAGAAGCCAAGGATATGGGGAAGAGTTTCAATCTCGCTGAGACAGCGCCTACAGCGGGTACCATCCCGACTTATACCCGGTACAGCTCGGACCGGAGCGACATAGCCTACCATTTTAAGGACGTCTATCCATTCCGAGAGGGTTAGACCTTTGTGATTTCTTATCCAGCTGTTTGATGGGGGGAACTCTTTGTTGAGAATCACTCCTTTACCCTTTTGTTGCAATGCACACCAATTTTCAAATTCTTTTCCTCTTAAAGCGTCTCTAACTTTTCGAAAATTTTCACGATTATTTAAAAAAGAATTAGCAGGAGTTAATTTAAGGCTCTTTAAACATGTTTTACTCTCCTCAATAAGGTCCACAGTGGAAGGATAAATATTTTAACCCTTAAATTGGCAAAACTTTATTTCTCACACTAGTTTATTAAACCGTGTCGGACTGTAAAGAAAACAACTATCGCAATGTCCATATTTTATATGTTGTGCAATGTTATAGTATTGTGAAGTTTTAATTTTCCTACCAATTTTTTTTCTATTGTTCTATTAAAATTACAGCATATAGCCTATTAACCTGTAGTATCCTATCGGATACAATATTATCAATTTAAGGCTTAATAATAAACTAATTCAACCTTGCTTTCTTCTTTATTAACATGTTTGTTACTGAAATTGAATTTGGATGGTTCAGACCCGAGTATAGTGAAGCCCAGGGATGGGTTTAGGGCTGCAAGAGTCATGGAGTAGAACGGAGAACAGCCTGTCTTTTGGAAGGCTTTACGTTTCTATGAAGTTTATGAAGACTGTAGAGGGCTAACGGACTTGTAAAAATAACCGGTGCGACAGTCCTACTTCCTGACTGAGACAGTTTACTTGGGTGCGTTCTGTAACAGTGGAGGTGAGTTACGATGGGCGTGTTCTCGATGACATACTACACTACTCCGGGGCTCGTGTGGGTGTGTTCACTGACACCAGGATGCGTGCCTGCGGAACAAGGTACGTTCAGGAACTTCTTACTAAGTTATTGACGTTCCCTTGAGCGTTTTCAATTTCTAACCTATGCATTCGCGTGTTTCGCGTCAGGTTATTAGACACAACAAAAGAATAAGTCTTATCTCCCACTCCACTACCTCAAACCCTGTGGGTATACATAGGATCTGTATATTAAAACATGTAAGAGGGTCGTCTCAATAGATTGACTACGCACTGAAATGGTCACGAGTTCGATCCTGCAGGGAATTTAACCGTTCTTAAGTCAGCTAACAGTTTCTGACTAAAGGGAACATGGCAGATCTCTGTTGAACAGGTTGTGGTACAGGGACATCACTTTATTTTTACTAACATTTTTAATATTAACCTGGCTATACCTTTGAATTAACTGTTGACAACCGGAAACACGTTTGCTTCCCCCTTCCACGACTGGAGTTCAATGATACTGGCGTAAAATACAAACAAATCACTTTACTAGGTATAGGAGGGAAGAAAAGTATTTCATCCATTTACGTAATCCAGGAAATATAGCGATTTTGAGTTTTATAATTTTCATTAGGTTTTTGTTCAATCAAAATACAGTACAGCATTAACAATGAGTGTTTTTACTCACGAACTGAGCTATCCATTTGGACGTATTCATTATGCAGTGTATATTATACTGTCTACAGCACATTAGCGTACAATATAGAGAATGAAGTTAAATTTTAAAATAATCATAATATGGATATTTAAACACATTTTTTAAAATGGTGGCCGTTCATTTCGATACAGGCTTCGGTTCTTTTGTGCATATTATCGTACTGTAGACTATTGTACCTAATTCTAATTACCAGTTTCGTCCTTCGTACTAGTAACTCGTGTTGAAATAATTCTGTACCTACTCTATATAAGAGTAGGCCTACCTTACGTGCTGTAAATTCAATCTTCACTTCTGCCCGATCCGAAAAGATAAAATTATTCAGACATGCTATCTACTGTCCTTCCAAGTGGTTATGTCGCAGGGTCGTAGAAAGGGGGGAAATCACGTGACAGTTAATTACTTAACGAGGCCATTTTATTGAAGTTATTTTAAACAGTTGTATAATATTACGTAGACGTCCAATTAATGTTTTCAGAAAAGAGCTAAGACAGCCCAGCCACTTGTCTTTACAGAGAGGCGAGCAGAAGCGGGTGCGGGAAAACCGAGATGCGACGTAGGCAAACGGACGACAGTACCTGTGCGAAAATATGATTCAATATTGAAAGCTCTTTCGTCACTGGAAAACGTGAACATATTTCTGAAACGTACTATACTCACTAACTCAGTACTGCTTACTATAACTGTAAGGCGACTTTGACTGCATACGCGGTCTTGGATCTGTGTGGAGGACGGTTATAAGTTTACTAGTAGAGGGATGGGAGTGAAGTACAGTAAAAAACTCAGTTACAATAAAAATTGAAGTAAAAATAAAATGATGTCCCTGTAGATTTTTTTCTCCGATTTCCTCGGTTTATGTTGCCATTTTCATTACTCTGTTGCTCCATTGTCACCGTATCACAATGATCATAATTATAGATTTATCATCATCATCATCATCATCATCATCATCATCATCATCAGCAGCAGCATCGTCGTCTTCGTTACCACCAGCACTATTATAATAAACTAAATTATATTTATAAAGAAACTATTTATTTTTAACAATAAGAACCATGTAATACGTTTATTATTTTTAATCATATCCCTCGGCCTTTAATTTATAAAAATACTTGTGTATTTATTGTAAATAATATATTTTATTACTCGACAGAGGCTAGTGGAGCCGCGGGCGTAATGTGAACTATCGCGATGCGGTATTACGAACGCAGGAGCAGTAGCGCCACGGCTCCGGGCTGCAGGACTTCACAGGCCTTGGTCGAGTTACACTTACATCTCCGAGCCATCTGATACAGCGTACATTTAACTATACTCTGCTTAGGACTGGCAACTTACACCTATACAAAGTGAATCGTAAATAATGTCATTAATTTTCTTGAGATATTTCAAACAAAAAAGTTTAATATAAATTTTGCTCGTTTTTTCTTCCTTTTCGAGATAAAAATTGTTTTATAAGAAATATTTCATGACTTGTTTTGAGAAGGCATTGATTGAATTCCCAATATGCTCAGTCCATTTAAGAGAACAGTATATTATGACCATAAATGATCGAAAGAATTTGTGCAGAAATATGATCCGAACAAATATAACTCTTCAGATAAAATTTCTGCACATTTAAAGGACAAAACGAAAATTCTTTCATTAATTTATCATCATAATACACTTACTTACTTACAAATGGCTTTAAGGAACCCGCAGGTTCATTGCCGCCCTCACATAAGCCCGCCATCGGTCCTTATCCTGTGCAAGATTAATCCATTCCCTATCATCATATCCCACCTCCCTCAAATCCATTTTAATATTATCCTCCCATCTACGTCTCGGTCTCCCCAAAGGTCTTTTTCCCTCTGGCCTCCCAACTAACACTCTATATGCATTTCTGGATTCGTCAATACTTACTACATGCTCTGCCCATCTCAAACGTCTGGATTTAATATTCCTAATTATGTCAGGTGAAGAATACAATACGTGCAGTTCTGCGTTATGTAACTTTCTCCATTATCCTGTAACTTCATCCCTTTTAGCCTCAAGTATTTTCCAAAGAACCTTATTCTCAAACACCCTTAATATGTTCCTCTCTCAAAGTGAGAGTCCAAGTTTCACAAGCATGCATAATAACCGGTAATATAACTGTTTTATAAATTCTAACTTTCACATTTTATGACAGCAGACTAGATGACAAAAGTTTCTCAACCGAATAATAACACGCATTTCCCAGATTTATTCTGAGTTTAATTTCCTCCCGAGTCATAATAGACTGCTGTCTTAAATTGACTGAGCGTATTAGAAATCAAATCAATAGCTTTCCCAAAACATGCTATGAAATATTTTATATAAAACAATTTTTATATATCGAAAAGTAAGCAAAAACGAGCAAAACTGTATTAAACCTTTTTGGTCGAAATATCTCAAGGAATAATTACTTGAAATTAATGATATTACATTCACCCTATATGTCCTCGTTGGCCATGTTTAGGATATCTGTGTGGATCTATTGTTAAGTTCATTCGATTTTCATAATTTTTATATCCGAAAGTAAAGCTATGGTTGTTAAAGGATTTAGGAAGGCTCAAACCGATAATGTATCACTGGTAGATTATTGGCTTGATTTTTATTTAGGTCTGGACTAGGGACGGTTCATTGCAGTTATGCTTACATTGGCCCATTTGTGCCCTATATATGCGTTGATCGACAAAGTCCAACATGTGGCCTGAGTGAATCCGATACTGACAGGTGGACCACTTCCTCAGCCCTGACAGACCCATCGGAAACTCTTATTACCCCTTAGACTTCACCCCATAATGATTTTAATTATTTCGAATTAGGCCTATATATGATATGAGGAGAAGATAAAAGTGTGTTGGAGGAATGTTATATAGAAATGGGAGTACCCCAGGAAAACCCCCCTGCAACATCTGCTTTTTCCACTACAATTTTCATGACTACCTGACCGAGGATTGAATCCGGGTCGCTTGGATTTAAGACAAGCCACAGATGCGGCAAACCGATAAATTACACATTTGTTAATACGAGGGCTATTCATAAAGTAACTTCCGTTTTCATATAGCGTGCGTAACAACAGAGACAGTGGCGCCGCTCTTGCGGTGGAGTGTACCTTGAAGGAATACGCGTCGAGCAGCGTTAGAGTCAAGGTCGTGTCTTTGTTCCTCTGTGAGGCACGCTCTGTCAAAATGTGTGCTTCAATCGCAAGTCCCGCCAGGTGTGAGGTACGTTCTGTAATAAGATTTCTTGTGGCCAAAAACTATAAAGCTAGTGAAATCCATCGCCAACGTTGTGAAGTTTATGTGCCAGACGTAATAAGTGAAGGTGGTGTAAGACAATGGTGCCGTATGTTCAAAAATGGGCGAACCAATGTCCATGATGAAGAAAGAAGTGGTCGACCGAGTATCGTGAATGCAGATCTGATTCGTTTGGTTGACGAAAGAGTTAGAACAAACCGCAGGTTCACCATGTCGGAGATTAATGAGGATTTCCCACAGATTAGTCGTACTCTTTTGTACAAAGTTATTACCGAAGATTTGGGCTACCGGAAACTTCCTGCCATGGCAGCTGTCTTCTGGGACAGAAAAGGAATTTTGCTAGTGGAGTTCTTGGAGAGGAATGCCACAATTAACGTTGAGCGTTACTGTAACACACTAACAAATTTGAAAAAGGCCATTCAAAACAAACGTCGTGGCATGTTGAGCTCTGGGGTTATTTTCCTGCATGACAACGCCCGGCCGCATACAGCGTGTCGTACTGCGACCAAACTGCAAGAGTTCAACTGGGAAGTATTGGATCACCCTCCCTATAGCCCAGATTTAGCGCGTAGCGATTACCATCTCTTCATGCACATGAAGACGTGGCTTGGCTCGAAGCGCTTTGACGATGACGAAGAGTTGAAAACTAGCGTCGTAGGTTGGCTTCCGTCGCAGGCGGCCGAATTCAACGATCGCGGAATTTCAAAGTTCGTCAAACGCTATGACAAGTGTCTCAATGTGACTGGAAACTATGTGAAAAAATAAACTAGAGTGTATACTTTCAAACGTATTGTAACCCAATTCTGTAACGTCATTCACAGGTTTGTAAAAAATAAACGGAAGTTACTTTATGAATAGCCCTCGTATTTGCTGTTCAAAATCCCCTAACATCACTTCTCCAACGTCTCCCAATTTCCTGGAATACGAACTCTAAAATTCAATAAAAAATGCTACTTTTTTCAAATTCGTTCACAAAAGACCACAATAATATTACACATTTTTCTTTAACTCAGGATCCTGATTCATCTCTCACAAGGATCCTATTTATTTTCCTTTCACCCCGTAATGTTATAACTCTCTACGAAATTAAAAAACAAATGTTTACCTTACACATTTTTGGCGCTTCCCAGTTTCCTAGCCTCTGCATACACTAAATATAACTCAGACTGGAAATGTATTTCTTGTAACTACGTAACATTGGTGGTAAAATATAATTCTAAGGATTTTTTTACCTTAATATCTCAACTTAAAAAATTATCGTGCTGGATGCATGGACTTAAATACGAATTATAGCTAAAGAAGTCTCTTCTGTACGTCTGAGCTGTGGATTTATATGATGAACGCGAGTTTGAAAACTTTTGATGATGGATCATAAACATGACTACGTAAAGAAATTCCAAGGCCCCCTTCTGTTGTTTTGTTCCTTTCCTCGCTGAGTTGCTATTGATACATACAAGGTACATAGAAGTGAAGACACGGAGTCATTCATCTTTGGGTTGTCTATAGTAACAGATTTTTTTAACACCTTAGTAAGAATGATGTTTGTGTTCAACACATGGTGGCTTTAAATGTAAAATTCAAATTATCCCGGTTGCAATGTAGTATTTTAGCTTTCGTACCGTATGTGTCTGTTAAATAATGCCATTCCCATAGAACTCTGTTGTCTTAGTCGGACAGGACATTTAATAATAGTAAAAAAATAATAAATAAATATTCTGTCCTAATCGTCATATCATTATTCATTGCCATAATCATCCTGTCGTCACCACCACCACCACCACCACCACCACCACCACCACCACCACCACCACCACCACCACCACCACCACCACCACCGCCACCACCAGAAACAGCATTACTATCCCTTTGGCTCGTGTTTCGGAGCTGCACCCGGCCGTGGGTTTGAATCCTTCTTGGATTGATTACCTGATTGGATTTATTTCTAGGTAACGTATTCTCTCATACTGTAAGGCAAATGACAGGTGATTCTATGGCGAGCCTTCAGACTCATCTCGCTATCACAAATTCAATCAATACTAAAGAACAGAGTATATGATACACCGTTATTAAATAACCCACAAAAATAATCATCAGCGGAGGTTTAACCGAGCTGAAGCCCCTCATTTTCCAATAAATACACTGCTCAAAAAATAAATTGTCACTTCTTTAGATATTCATAGTTTAATTGGTTAATGCAGTAGGAAATTTATTGAAGTTCAAACTGAAAAAATATAAAAATACTCCTTCTTCTTTACGAAATAGAAAAAGGGATGATTTCATATTATTTCTGTTTGAATTTCAATACATGTAATAGCCAGTAAAGTTAAGAATGTTTAAAAGAGTGACTAAATTGATCTTTTGAGGAGTGTATTTTGAAATTATACAGGGTGGAAGTGAAATAACCGAGGAGATTTTCAGAGCGAATAGCCCATGTTTTATGCAACAAAAAAGTGTAATATCATATTGTTGGGAAGTCCAAAGTTTTCTAAGAAAAAAATGTTTAACACCCTCTTATTCGGTAATTATTGCAAGTAGGGTCTTGTTTTTGTCCATATCGATAGAAAAACTAATGAAGAATCATTTATCCTTCTGGCGTATTTCAATTGCGTTGACGGTTTTCGTGTAAATTAATTTAAAAGCCACTAATTTCAAGCCACTGAACGATGTGAGCAGATTGCAACGTCTTAGCGAGAGAGGGAGGTACGCGTGCATAGACAGACATGAGTTCATTGACCTCTTACATCTGTATTGTGGGAAGAAAGAAGACTGTGTTAGCGGCGATGTTGTCAGACTGCTGAAACTTCCAACTTAATTTTCTAATGGATCCTGTATTTAATCATGAAATGTAATATAGGTTTTCTGTTACTTTAAGTTTACTCTATCGTTTTCTTTAAATCTGCAGGATTATTTCTCATCCACCCTCTATAAAGTTTAAACCATGAAGAAACAATCCGCCCTTGGCGATGCAAATGCGACACTGAAAAGAAAAAAAATTGTTTGACTGTTTCTACTGACAAAGACCAACATTTTGGATAACGAATACTTTATATTTCGGCTGACATTTTGTTTTAAATAGACCAATGATGTTCATGGAAATATTATGAAGCCTACCTTTCTCAACACAATAACTAGATTTATTTATAGTCGGTGCCTGTTCATTCACTTTGCAATGCCGGCGAATGGATTTTGCTTTATCCTCCTGAATCCTGAGAGTACAGTATACTATACTTCATACATGATTATGATACAAGATGTATGTGCAGAGACTCGGAAATATAGTATAATACACGTGCATTTTTGCCCTAACTGTAATCTGCAGAATTTTTTCAACATTTTTCATGTCAGTGCTTTTTTTAAGTGTAGAATTATATTGAACTTTAAAAATAAAACAACAAATATCTCAGGACTCAGGAGGTTGTAACAACATTACGGGAGTCAAAATTGATTTTAAATGTCATAGTATTAAACAATAATAAACTGTTGCTTTTTAAATATGTTGGTGTAAGTTATAGGCGAATTTTCCAAGTGATGTTCCATAACTTTCCCCACCATCTTAAATTCCTGGCTACGCCACTGATCATCATAAGCCACCAATGGAAAGACTGATAAAGGACATACTTCTTTCCCTAACGGGAATTGAACCCGGATCAGCTTTCTGAAGACGGACACTCTGTCATTTGAAGGTTTCAGAGCTATAGTGGGTCAAGCGCCATTTATTAAAAACGGAGAAAGCAAGGGTTAAAGTTAAGTGAATAGGCTACCATAGTTTAATGAAGATTGACATATCATTTAGTTTTAATGTGTATACTTTATATTACTTGCTATATATTTCCATTGAATTATGGTGACTATTACACTTTTACTACGTCACACTACTTTTGACCAATAAAACGGTACGAAAGGACGTCTTTCAACCAATCACGGCTGCTTATCGCACAATTTTATCGCGTCCCTAGCATTTGTTTAATTTTATCGTGTCCCTAGCATTTGTTTATTTTTATAACTACCCTAGAATTTGTTTCTTTGTTTGCCAACATTTCAAACTGCACTGGTCTGGACGTCAAAAAACAGAAAATTACAAACCACTCCAGTCGATGCACAGCACTTTCAAATACGACTCACATTGACATTCAAGAACAAGAATTAATAAAGATCACTCGTCATAGCTATGCATCTTCCCTGAAACCCTATTTACAAATAAATGAAGAGCACCATTCGGAAATCCTGAATAAGTTCAGGGATACACCATATACATCACCGAGTTCACTTCTTTTACGCACACGTCCAATATAACATCAACTGAACCACCAATCACTAAAACATTCAAATTTGAAAATTGTACCTACTTTCAATAATTCTTTCTTTTAAAATTATTCATGTTTATATTTTTTATTTCATCATCGTTAATTAAAATGTTTCTTGTTTATTTCATCATCCCTAATTAAAATTTTTCTAACACTCGTTTATGTTATTTAGGTTATGTTATAGCTTCTGCTATATGCTATTATGAAGAGTCACGTATCAGAGATTGTTTAATACTAAGATTTATTGAAAATCATCTGTCAAGTGACGTTGATTACTGAAGTGGAATGCAACTGTTTTAATAAAAATGAAACTGAATCAACAAAGCCTTCTTGACCAGTAACCGTCCACAGAGTTCAATGAAGATTCCATAGTTGGCACAACTGATAAAAACAGCTATTCATAACACACTACTGCCATCTACTAGCGTAATATTTATAATGTTGAGATGGTACAAATTTGAAGACAGTTGTATTTTCGTAAGTCAATTAATATTTTATTGTATTGGAGTACTTCGTTACTTCTAATCTTTATATACTTTCTTCTAATCGTGTAATAGTTAATTAAATCCCACTTGAGGTTTGATTTTCTCTAGATAAATCAAAACCTCTAGTGAGATTACTGTTGATAACTTCAATTTAACTCTAGTTTTCTACGGTTTTAGTAAATGGCGTTTGGCCCACTATAGTTCTGAACCCTTCATTTGATGTAGTACAGTGGACTGCATAAACAATCTAAACAAATACATTTTAGTAGAAAATATTTACAACCATTCAATCGAAAGATAGGCTTCATTAGAGATTTAACATTTTGATAGCATATGTTCATATTCTGGATTGCTTTTCGTGGTGAAAGGAAATTAAGAGCAGCCGAGCAAAACAATCAAAGGTTTGAAAAGTTAATTTACCTTACCGTAACCAAGTAATTACGAGGAACACACGGAGGCATTAGTCACTTGTTTCAACTCCGTCTCCATGGAGATATGCAAATCTGAAATTTTTATTATGTATAAGGCGGAGCGAGTACCCTGTTCCTGGTGTGTCTGACTGAATAGTTTCTTAATTGTGCAGCGAATGTATTCTAGTTTGATTATCTGGCGGGCGAGTCTGGGAGGCACGCAAGATTGTTATCTGTCTGCATTCAATACACTTTCAATCAACGAGGCGGGAGGTTGTCCCGCAGAACAAATGTGTCATGAAGACATTATTGTTGATGCTCTCCTTTTCTAGTTAGTATTTTGCTAACCCTTTCATATTTTGTCTTCCTCTTACTCTCTTTTCTTTCTCTATCTAGCCTCTGCTATTCTTTTCCTTTTTCACTTTACGAAGTATAAACAGAGAGAAATAATTGTGTTGTTGCAAGAAATCGATTTAGATATTTTTACGGAAAAATACTTTTTCAGCATCCTTATTATTAAAACAGTAATTTTGACATGAAGCGCCTATATTCGACCTACAAGGTGGGAAGAATTGCAACGTTTTAAAGATGAAAGGTCTACTCTCGTGCTACCAAGGAAACAGAAGTGTAAGATACAGTCCGCGTCACCGCTTTTGGCGTGTGAAATAAGTAATGGGAACGTTAAGTACAAGTATTTTACCTTTGCTGCAGTCAGTCTGACAACTGTGTTTGACAAATGGCTGATGTGTCGTGTATATGAAGCGGTACCATTCTCAGCTGCACTAGCAACATGCTCACAAACTGGGCACTATATTCTAGGACACACGCCAGAAACGCTGGCGCCAGCTGTACCTCATTGTTTTCCACGCGGTCCGGCTCGATCCATTTTCTGTTTCATGTGCTTCGCTGGTCCTCGCTTTTTATGTAGTAGATATTAGGTTACGTCCATTTTCGGCTTTCTCCTTCAAGATTCTCTCCGGTTCCTTGAAAGGAACAGCGAAATTCGGAGTTAGCCAAGTGGCCAAAAGGCTTGGAGTTCACATATTCAATTTTTCTCAGCCCAAACTCCCTTGCAAGGACTCGTTTTCGAGTACCTTTTAATGTTTCTCTTCACACTTCCTCATTCATTCATTCATTCATTCATTCATTCATTCATTCATTCATTCATTCATTCATTCATTCATTCATTCATTCATTCATTCATTCATTCGTCCTTCTAGCTCCATTGTCTAACAATTGGATAGGGAGTACTGATCCTGCCTGTTATAATCTGTACATTTAATTTGAATTTTGCATCAAAATTTTTAGAAAGCTCTAAAATCTATGACATTGTGTGATGTCTCAATCGACAACTATTAACGCCGTAACTGCGGGAAAAATATAACTTTAGATGTTAAATTATTTTAAAACTGAAAATAAAGGAATTCGATAACATTCACTATCATAATACAGTCAACTGTTTTCATTAAATGTAATATTCAAAGTTTTTTTTATCAAGGACACTCAGACCCAAATTAGTATTATTGGTAGTAACGAAGCTCTTAAGAGGCTTTTGAGACTTACCGAAAAAATTTGATTTATTATTCCTATTAACAGTAGGCCTATAAATGAGTTCGTAATAACGATGTATCGTAACACTTGGTTGCACTCCGATCCTTCCATATATTAAGTTCACTGTTGGCAGTCATTACAGTATGGAGAGAGTAGTGCGAGCAGAGAGACTTAAGGCAAAAGCCTCTAAAGGCATGGCTACGATCTTGACTCGCAAGCTTGAGGGGGGAACTGCCGAAGGGGTATCGATTCGCTACATCTCCGTACGGGACGAGGCTAGCCTTACGTTGCAATATTACGTCGCGCTATGCTGCGTTGTTGACTTTAGTTTAATAAAAAAAGTGCATGTGTGTGTGTTATATATTAATTTTGTTTGAAATGACTCATACTCAGAGAACATTGAGGTCATTATTTGTAGAATTAAAAGAGAAACCGTTTTCAAGTTGGACGCATGAAAAAAAATGTGCTTAGAAAGATAGGAGATCGACACCACATATACGTATTAAAATAGCGGACGGAGGAAGACATAGAAATTTTCAGTTTTCATGGTACAGGGGTTCCCAACCGGTGTGTCGCGCAGCTCAGTGGAGTGTGTCGCGAAATTTTGGAATTCAAAAATAAATTGCTATCCAGAAAGCCTCTTTACAACGAATTTTTTTATTTGCAACGAACTCTTTGATATGGTACATTTTATTTTAAGACAGGCTGTACCAATGAAACGTGAACACCTGCAACAATGCTCAGTTCAGTATTTCCACCATAAGGCCACGTATAAAGAAACTCTGTGCAACCCACCAAACGCAGACGTAAAATTAATTTAAATAGGCGAGTTTTCAAAAACGATAATAAAAATTTTTATCGGACATCCAGCATAGATAGGTTCGAATTTTTGACACATTCCTTTATTTTTTTTTCTAATGCCACTCAAGTTGCTGCTTGTTCTTTTAGAATTTTCGATTGCATGTTAACATCAACCTATCTACCAGACATTGACGACAAAATCGAAAAATTTAACGACCTAGTAATTCAGTTATACGATAAACACGCACCCTTGAAAACCAGACGAGTTGGTAGACACCCTGCGCCTTGGATGTGCGATGCCATAAAATTACTCATGACCAGGGAACGGATTTATATGGACTAAAAATATATGAAATATGTAAATATATATGTAGTTATTTTTACCAAAATATGGAATTAAATATGGATTTTTACCAAAATATGGAATTAAATATGGACTTAAAATTATAAAAAAATGACTATGTACGTTAAATATTGGTACATTTTAATCAAACTAAACAAAAAATATAATGGACGTACCTTATCTTCCAATGTAGTTTCAACAAAACACAATTTTTATTGTCTGTTACCATAACAATAGGTTACAAACATTTCTTTCAAGTGCTGAAAAGTGAATCTTCTTCTATTGTCTCTGAGGATAGATTTATACTGACTAAAAGAGCGTTCGACGTCACAAGAAGTAACTGGTACATAATTCAATTTCACAATGTCTGCTGGGGATAAGTCCAAGTTAATCTTCACTGTTGATTCACCACTCATCACAGCAACAACCTTTTGTAGTTCTTCATATCCAGGGTTTTTTGAAAGTACAGTGTCCACCTTAGCTCTTACTGCATCTGCAACTTTACCTCTACCACGATTCAGTTGTTCCACAGTACTATTTATAATTTCAAAACTTTCAGATAGTGAAAGGTGCCTATTTTGGAGACTTTTGAGCGTTTTTATGATGCATGAAAATGTATGCTGAATGTGAGCTAAGTCATTCTTCACACTTATGTCACAGGTAACTGTTTTCGCAGTATCAATTGAGACTGCATCTTCAGAGTCCAATGCAAGGAGAACATTGTTAATAGAGTCTATATGTTCGGCATAATATTCAACTGCTTCTAGCCATGTACCCCATCTAGTTAAAATTGGCTTTGGTGGCAATGGAATTTCAGGGTACATTTCTTTCAACACGTTAACTCTACTGGGAGCTTTGAGAAATACTTTTTTCACTGATGAAATGAACAAATCTACTTTAGGGAAATTGTCTCTGACCACTTCTGCCACACGATGAAATGCATGCGCCACACAAGTAAAATGAGTCAATTTAGGATATACAACAGATAATGCTTGTCCAGCTTTGACCATATAAGGGGCAGCATCGCTAATAAAGAATAACACATTATCGTACATAATACCCTTTGGCCACAGGATACCCATAGCTTCGTTGAACAGTTTAACTATAGTTTTGTTATTGCACTTTTCTAGAACATCACAATGTAAAAGAATTCGTTCAGAATATTGTTCACTTAACAAACCGATAACTACATTACCAACAAGTCTACCTTCTTTGTCGGGAGTCTCATCAATGGAAACCCAAATTGAACTATCTTTAATTTCATCTCTTATCTTCTGTATTGTCTCATCGTAGATGGATGGAGCATACGTCTTCCTAAGTGTTGACTCATCTGGGATTGTATGTTGAGTATATTTTTCAAGGAATTCCCTGAAGACCTTATTCTTTAGTTTGTAGAGAGGAATATCAGCAGAGATGAGAGAACGGCACAGGTCGATGTTAAACTCAGATCTTACATTCGATGTTGTTGGTTGTGTTAAAAACAATTGTCTCTGCTTGGAATTTAGTTGTTTGTTGGCCTGATGTTTACTAGTTGTAATGTGTTGTTGCACCAGGAACTTTTGTGTAGATGATACTGCACACTGACACAAATTACAAAATAATATTTTATTGTCAGTTGATAAACCATCTTCTTTAAATTCTGAAATGTAACTTGTTAGTTTTGATTTTAAATTGACTGAATGACGTACTTTTGGCATATTTACCGTCTTTATAGTATGATTTACAAAACTGAACCTATGTGTACTCTGACTGGCATTTAACTGTTGAGCTGCACAACTGAAGTCTGTTAAAAATTTTAAATTAAATTAATACAGTTTTGTAACTTACTTTCCCATTGTTGATAGGACTGCTAATTTTCAAATAACTCTGATGTTAAAGGGATTACTGAACATGTGTTTAAATCTCTATTGTTGAAATGTATTTTTAAAAGTTAATGGAATTTTGTTTTGTTTTATTGTTAAACCTAATATAATATGGACTGTTTTATATGAAATATGGAAAATATATGGAAATTAACGAAAATATGTACTAAACTCTAAAATATGGAAAAATATGGAAAATAAAAGTAGGATTTTTCAACCCTACACATTGTGAAACATAAAGATAATGCAAAATATAAATTATATTAGCTTTATAAGTAAATATGTATTTACATATAAATCCTTTCCCTGCTCATGACAGACAGAGACACTGCTTATCGTAAATACAGACGGAGCAAGGACGAATTAGATTTGAATACTTACAAAGTTTTAAGAAATAAATGTAATCAAGCAGTAAGAAATGCTAAATTACGCCATGCACATTCCCTTATTCTACCTTCGGTCAGTGCGAAAGAATTGTGGCGTAACCTTAATGACCTGGGTCTAACAAAAGCAAAGCCTCGGGTAGATAACATCAACTTGTCACTCAATAGTCTAAATGAACATTTTGTCACTGCTCCACCTGAACCATTACATAAGCAAGAGACTCTTGAATTTCTCAGATCTTACCCCCAACCTGTGTGGGATAAATTCTTCTTTAAATACATTAACCCGACTGATGTAATGAAGACGCTGCGACGTATGAAATCTAAAGCCCAAGGTATAGACAATATAAATATCACTCTCCTGTATAAAATAATAGATGTGATCCTGCCGACCGTCACACATATATTCAATGCATCTATTATGACTGGGTCCTACCCCTCACTCTGGAAAATGGCATTAGTGAAACCTTTACCTAAATCTAACACACCTTCTACAGTAAACCAATACAGACCGATATCAATTCTTCCCACTCTTTCAAAAGCATTAGAACATATTGTACATGGACAACTTATGAACTATCTCGACGAACACAAACTCCTTGATGACTATCAATCGGGTTTTAGACATGGACACAGCACTTCTACAGCCCTACTTAAAGTGACTGAGGACATCCGTGAAGCTATGGATAGGGGTGAAGTAACGGCACTAACTCTTCTCGATTTCAGCAATGCCTTTGGTTCTGTTGATATCGACTTGCTTCTTGCAAAGATGAAGGTTTTGCACCTGTCAGACAATACCTTGAGCTGGATGGACTCCTACCTACGTGACCGCCAACAGTGTGTTTCACTTGATAATCAATTCTCCCAATGGAGATGCACAAAGGCGGGAGTGCCGCAGGGCTCCGTACTAGGACCACTACTTTTCTCTATCTACATTAATGACGTATCAAAGAACTTACAGTATTGCCGATATCACCTCTATGCCGACGACCTACAACTTTACATACATTCCAGACCCAATACGATCAATGAATCGATTGACAAGTTAAATTGTGACCTAGCCACTGTCTCCACTTGGGCGGCCAATTTCGGACTCGCACTTAATCCAAGTAAGACTCAAGCCATAATTATTGGACATAAGCGTTTAGTTAACTCCCTTAATAACAGTAATCTTTCAGTTGTTACCCTTAACAACACGCTAATCCCTTATTCATCTGTCGTAAAAAATCTTGGCTTCTTTTTTGATAATAATCTAAGTTGGAATTTTCAAGTTAAAGAAACGATAAAAAAAATCTGTTCCTCCATTCACTGTTTGAGTCGCTTGAGAAACTTCTTGCCCCAGCAACTAAAACTTACCCTAGTGCAAACCCTAGTAACGTCGCACTTCGATTATTGTGACGTTTTGTTAAGTGACCTAAGTTCTGAATTGTCAGTCAAGTTACAGCGAGCTCAGAATATGTGCGTCAGATACGTGTGCAACATCCGACGGTATGATCACATATCACCGTCCTTCGCAAGTCTCTCGTGGCTCCGACTTAAAGAACGTAGAATTTTACACTCTTTGTCTTTACTCTTTCGAATTCTGCACACTTCAACACCAAATTACCTTTCGTCTCGTTTCTCTTATCTATACTCTAACCACGACGTAAATACCAGATCACTTATCTGTGGCACGCTAAGTATACCTCTTCATAGAACATCTTGTTATTCATCATCTTTTACAATATCCACCTCGCGTCAATGGAATTCCCTGTCACAAAGTATTAGGGGCTGCAAGACAATAAACACCTTTAAGAACAGCTTAAAAGATAACCTTATTAGTATTTCACTCCAATCATACTGATTTAAACTATCACTGACTACATTGTTACTTTTTTCTTTAGACATCATCCTGATTGTGCTGTATTTTAATTGTCTCGTAATAATCTCTTTCTATTATCTAATATTATTTGAAATATATTAACATTCTATGTATTTTAGTTTAATTCTGCTACACAGTTTATTTCAGCGTTTAATTAATAGTTCATAGTATTTTGTTGTTTAATTTGTAAATAACTTTTGTATACATGTAACTCTCATCTAAATCAAATTGTTGGATTCTTTGTAAGTTCATGCATATGTATATACACTTTTTGCTGGTTGAGTGGAAGAGAAGGCCTTACGGCCTTAACTCTGCCAGCTAAAATAAATCATTATTATTATTATTATTATTATTATTATTATTATTATTATTATTATCTACAACACTGGATGTCCGACACTACAAAGAAGTTATCAGTGCTTTTTTCTGGCGGAAAGCGCTCGAACGGCGTTATTATTATTATTATTATTATTATTATTATTATTATCATTATTATTATCATTATTATCATTATTATTATCATCATTATTATTATCATCATTATTATTATCATTATTATTATCATCATTATTATTATTATTATTATTATTATTATTATTATTATTATTATTATATAATCAAATAAGTGTGTCGCGATATCGTGGGCGTTCAGTAAAGTATGTCGTCAGTCAAAATAGGTTGGGAATCACTGGTATAAGAAATATTCTTAGCTAATAGTGCTCTGAGACAAATAAATTATATTGTTATACCTGTTTTCTGTTTGGGGGCGAAAATGAGTGGTCATCATCTTCTTGTGGGGGTCTGTGTCTCAAGACATTTGATAGAAAAGTCGATAAACATCTCCTGTATAAAAAAATATACAAGGTAAGCAGATTTTTTCAGCCTACTCAGTATTTAGTCTTCACCTTGCTTCGCCTCTGAATGTAGTCTAAAGAACTAAACGAAAAGGGCAAGGTGTTAATCAGCTTTTTTTCAAACCATTTTTTTAGTTGGTTATTTAACAACGCTGTATCAACTACTATGTTATTTAGCGTAGATGGGATTGGTGATAGCGAGATGGTATTTGGCAAGTTGAGGCCGAGGATTCGCCGCAGATTACCTGACATTCGTCTTACGGTTGGGGGGAAAACCTAGGAAAAAACCCAACCAGGTAATCAGTCCAAGCGCAACTCCGGATCGGCAGGCAAGCGCCGACTGAGGTGTCCCATGGCTCCTCAGTTTTTCCGATTACGAGGAGAAACCGTGATGGTAGTAACAGTATTTATACCGATAGAAATGGTTGTGGTGGTAACGATAATTATGCTGATGTAAATGCTGGTAGTGATAGTTACACAGGTTATAACAGTGATTATGCGTATATGGTGATAATAGCGGTGATGTTCCTGAGCTACGAACTTGTGAAAGCAGTCACGGACGTAAATCAGTGCTATCTGTACGACTGGTTGCCGTCAGCAGGCGATACCCATCTTTCACATGGTGTCGCATGAAGCTATGCACGTAGATGAGACTGGAATGCCTTGACCTTGTTTGTGTGCAGTGATAGCGGACGGAATCAGATGAGATGCGGCGTCTGCGATTCGGTGCGGGCGAGGTGACACTGCCTCATTGCGCCATTCATTTGTCACAACGCTATAGGGTGTCTCTTGGTTTCCATTACCTCCAGAAGCATAGTCAACTAAGATCTTTCTAGACCCCTCCGACTGATAGTCCAATGCACTTAGGATTGATCAGGAAATCAATCTTTTGCTGTAAATTTTATATCAAAGCATATAAAAATTTGAAAAAGAAAAAAATCATGTGCAACTGTAGATACATATGAAGGATTTGGAGTCAAATGTATTTCTTATTTGTAATAATGAATAAAACTATAACAAAACCATTGTGTCATAATCAGGCTTCGGTTCTGGGCACAGAAACGCATGAAGTTCAGAACGCATTGGCGATAGTGTTGTGTTGATCGAGTGGAGTGGGAGATGAAGCGCGCCGTTACTTCGTGTCTCAACATGTAAACAGTCCGTTATAGTACGGCACAAAATACATTTCACCCTGTACAGATGCAGTATATACAGTACATTCCTAGTGCAGACAATAAATGTCTACCATTAAAGTATTAACTTGAGTTGTAACCTTCAATCAGGTGTCCCTACGCCGAAGCCTGTTACACGTACCGCAGCCAAGCAGCAATAGGCCTACACACAACGGTAATGCACATTACAGACCAACCTGTGCTATTGCTGTCGGGTGACTGCACACGGGTCATGTCATTTATACTCCGTGTACTCTAAACCTCATACTTGCTACTCTGTGTCCCTAGGCCTAAGCCTGGTAATGACCTCTTTTCCCCATAGCAATGTATACAGTTTACTGAAACTTTAACAGTTACTGACAATGCTAGAAAATTTCTGTATGTACAAATAATTTTTTTGTATGTAATAATTAATAATAATAATTTATTTATTTAGTCTGGCAGAGCTAAGGCCAGTAGGCCTTCTCTTCTGCCCAGCCAGACTCTAATTCTAATTGAATAAAATTGGTTACATAGCTATTACATTAATATCTAGACCATAAAACAACATGAAAGGGAATATTGAAAGTTGGATAAGTAATGTTAGTGTGACAATAAGGAAGTACATTGATAAAATCATGATACAGTTTGTATTGCTAAATTAAATTAAAATGCGTTTTCAAATAATGATGAATGTAGGCTATTTTCCAAAGTTGTGTTAAATTTTAGCAGTAAGATTAATGAATATAATGTAAAATTGTTAGGTAAATAAGTAAAAATAAATTTACATGTGTAATTTTTTTAACTTGCACTGTATTGTAGGTGCCATTCAAACATGTCTCGAGAAATGAGAAATTATGAAATACTCCTCAAGAGGTAATAAATTACTTTATGTAAGAAAATTGATCAACTTGATCAGTTTATTTAATTGTAAATATAATATCATAATAGCCCTTCTAGCATATCATAATAGCCCTAAAATGTGTCTCACAATAGCCCTTCTCACTAACACACTAATTACTACTAGACTGCTGAACATTCAGAGCTTTTCTTTAGAAAAAAAATAAAGCTGACACTATTCTGAGTAAAAGGAAAGTTTAAGAATGTTTCTATCTTTATTCATTCAAGAACAATAACAAAAGTAACCTGAGTATCACATCAAAATCTTTTAAGAAACAAAACTGCTTATTCTCCTAGTACATTTATGAGGATGATAATGATTTTTTTAAACTTCGTTCAATATTACTCCTTAAAGAGCACAAAATGTAATTCTATAATCGCAGTTTTAAATATTTGGCACATTTTAGTCTCTGTATCAAATTAACCTGACTTTTTTTACTGTATCATATTAGCCCTACTTGAACCTTCATGGTGCTTTTAATAGATTATTTACCCACGTTGTATCAACTGCATGGTTATCTAGCATAGGTAGAATTCTTGAAGTGAGTCCTAGGATTCACCCTGGGATAACTTCATTTGTCTTATGTTTGACGAACACCTCGGAGTAACCCAAGGAGGTGATCAGCTCAAGTGGGATTTGAATCCAACCCCGAGTCCCGCTTGCTATCCCTAGAGTATGCAGTGGCATGAACTTTTAGTCGCAAGATCAGAAGATGAGGTCTTGTTTCCTGCCCTGGAGATAGGGGGTTTCCGTTCCTCTGTAGATCTTTGAGTCGTTTAGAATCTACTATCACTGCCGTCTACCAGCTTTTGTACAAACCATGAGGAACACCTTCCACGACGGACGGCCGATACGACGCCGAACAAACGCATAGTCATCATGTTTTAACGGACATGGAGATGATGGTGATGTGATAGGCGAATTATGGAAAGTTTTGATGGATGAAGAGGGGAACAACAAGAGAACCTCGAGAAGAACCCTTACAATCTTGGCGCTATCAAAATGACGTATTATTCCACCATCGCCGGGATTTGAAGAGGTATCAGTAGTCGTAGCGTTCTGTCAACACTGAGTTACCAATGCAGTAATTTTTATTGGTATTATAGCTGAAAATTTTGCCTTGCGTGGGAGATAACCTATAGATTTTTCGCCAACATTCACCTGCCAACCTGCCAAGGACTATCAACACATGCGAAGCATGACGTAATAGTATTAGAAGCTAGTTAGAAAAGATCGTCAGTCTCTAGTTTGTTTTCTTGAGCCTTATAAAGATCGTCACCGAAATTCAGTGGAATGTGGAGAAATTACAAAGTGGACAATCACCTCTAAAGAAGAAGAAGCACGATGTTCTTGATAAGCGGGTTGAACTGTACACCTGTACAACAGATGTCTTAAAACACTTACTTTCAATTGAAGGATTCAGAGCCATAGTGGGCCAAGCGCCATTTATTAAAAACGGAGAAAGCAAGGGTTAAAGTTAAATGAATACCATAGTTTAATGAAGATTGACATATCGTTTAGTTTGAATGTGTATACTTTATACTACTTGCTATATGTTTCAATTGAATTATGGTAATAACTTCATTTTAACCCTTGTTTCCTACGGTTTTAGTAAATGGCGCTTGGCCCACTATGGTCCTGAATCCTTCAATTGTTTGAATCGCAAATGAGTGATTTATTAAGAAGAAATTTGTAACTACTAACTAATAATAAAAAATGTTATAATTGAATTTTTATTACTATACGGATCACAAAAATGTAACTCTACGAGAAGATGTATTTGTAACATCTAAAGTGCTGCTCCGTACTTTTGAGGAATAGCTCCCGGTGAGAAGCTGTCAGCTGAGAGCAATACTGTTGATGTAAACTCCGATATGTTTGACTGCTGTCTGTCAGAAAGACGTATCTCAGCCGCATACGTCATTCAGGAAGAATTCTGCTCTGTGTATTTACGATTCAAGAAGAATTAAGTGCACAATGCAGTTTAAGTGGGATCATCAAGTCAATTTGTGTTTGTGCTCTCATTGTTTCAGCTTCGGGGCGTGGAATACCCAAACTCTTGCCAGGTGGAAAATAGTTCACTTCCACCTCGACAGACTTCAGTCATTTCTAAATATAGACCGTGAATGTACACTTAATGATACCTAATAAATTAAGATACGGGAGCGGTGGGGTGAGGTACGAACTTCTGTCATTATGTCATCCTCTTAGTGTGCCAACTGCAATTCAGGACGGTATCCTATTTCCTTTCCCATCAATAACTTTCTAACCTCAAAATTAATGAGATCACAGATCATTGTTCTCCGAGCATTCTAGAAATGCTGCATTGTTTTGATAAATTACATGCAGTGAACCGGTCGCCATGTACGAGACGGTTAAGGCGCAGCTTGAAGACTGTTTGGAAGCCATGGTTCTGGATAAATGGAGCTCTGGCGTCGTGCAATCCCACGGCATCGGAGTTCCACAACGTAAACGTCATTTTTAAATCGGTTATTTTAACGACTATTTATATATCTACTAAGTGATTACTTAACTGAGATATATTGATAGCGAAATGGTATTTAGCGAGATGAGTGAGATGATCGTCGTAGGATTACCTAATATGTGCCTTACAGTCAGAAGAAACCCGGGATAAGGATCTAATTAAGCAAACGAACCGAACGCAGTTTCAGATAACGATTCTCGCTTGTTATCTCTAGATCACGACATAATCGTCTTTTATAAGGTCTAGAAAAGATCCATAAATACATAGTCTTTCATCCTTCAAAGTCTGTTGTGTGTATGTTTCTACTGAGGGACTTTATGAATGTATAATTTCAGAATACATTCCACCTATCATTCGCATAACCCATAGGAAGGAAAGGAGGGATGAGTGTCGTCCATACAGATGAATTTTAGCCCTTGAGACACAAAAGAAATGGCTGATTTTCGCAATACTATTAAAAAGTATAGGTCCTCCTTATACTCGTATGACGCCACGGAACGTACAGAAATGCTGCCTCCCACAATGCGCCTGTCGTACGCGCCGAAGTTCAAGGAGGTTTGCACGTTTGCAGTTCAATTCTGTTGTGAGCTACTACCGAAGGGATTACTCATTCGTGCGTAATTTATTACAAATTTTCTTTTTATTTGAGAACAATAAAGAGAATACTCATTCATGCATAGTTGTTTCTTCTAGTTATTTGAGAATGGTGTGTTACGTATTTAAGTGAATTGTTGTAGTTTTAAGTTAAGTAGAAAGTGAAAAAAAAAAAATCCCACAAGTTATTTACAACATTTTGCAAGAAGAGATTAGTCGGATATTTGAGAACAATCTTCGGGCATATAAAGAATGTATTGAAGCAGAGGAGGACACGATGAACATCACTTGTGACACAGATAAGATGCAGTTGGATTAATTATTTTTTTAAAGTTTTTTTATGAATATTATCCTCGCTAAACAGGTTTTAGAAACTGACGCAACTATCGTAGAAACGGCAGCCGATTTCCCTTAATTGTAAAACAGAAAATGATTCTCAGCTTGCGGTGTGAGGGAAGCGTCATATATGGAAAAGCCTGTAGTAGCAGTAGCAGTAGCAGCAATAATAGTACGAGTAGCAGCAGTAGATTCTTAGTAGATTATTTAACGACGTTGTATTAACTACTATGTAAGTTTTAATATTAGAAGAAAAAAATTCGCTCCGGCGCCGGGATCGAACCCGGGTCCTTGGTTCTACGTACCAATCGCTCTCATCATTGAGCTACGCCGAAGTCCAATCCACAGCACCGAATCGAACTCCCCTCCTCCAGTGTTTTTCCCTTTGTGACCTGACTCCATGTTGGGCAGGTATGTTGACATTTATTAAGCCAGCTGCCATTATACAAGGAGCGTACTCAGTTTGGTGGCTTGGTGGTCGGGATTCCACAGTAACGTGTACAACTTTTCTCCTCTAATATTGTTACCATAACAGATATATTCTGTAGGACCAAAAAAAAAAAAAAACAAGGGCTCGGATTCGATCCCCAGCGTCTGAGAGAATTTTGCTCCTCTAATGTTAATTATTATCATAACAGATACATTCTGTAGGACCAAAAAATAATAATAATCTTTAGTAAATACTATGTAAGTTATTTAGCATCGATGGAATGGGTGATAGCGAAATGAGGCCAAAGATTCGCCATAGAATTAAATAACATTCGCTTTATAGTCGGTGAAAACCTCGGAAAAACCTAACAAAATAATCAGCTTCAGTGGGAATCTAACACACGCCCAAACGCAGCTCCGGATTAGCAGGCAGCGCGCCTACCGCCTGAGCTACGCCGATGGCTAGTAGTAGTAGTAGTGGTAGTGTTAATAGTGATAGTGGTAATGTTAGTGGTAGTGATAGTGGTAATAGTATTAGTAGTAACAGCAGCAAGTGCAGTAGTGGTAGATACTTAACACCGCTTTCAATGTAGAGGACGGTTATTTAACATCGAAATTTGACGTGGGCTATAAATAACCGATATATTTTCTAGAGTTTTCTATCAGAATAAGGAAGAGGGTTCTTTTACATGACGTAAATGTACGACACTGTTCTCCCAGATTTATTTTCCTCGCTGAGGAAGCCATGCTGAGGATTGTATCTCCCTTTAAAACAGGGTACAATGATTTTAAATGATAGTGATTTAAATTATGATTTTAATCATTTGAAAATATAAATCACTTATTTAAATCAAATTATTTTATAAAAATCACTTAATTATTTTTAAAATAACTTGTCTACCTAGTGAACACAAGGAATGGAACACGAATTTGTAGAGTAATAAGTTCACGCTCTTTGTCTGAGTTACTAGAGGAACCTCAAAGTCTGTTGGATCGCGAAAAAATATTAAGGAATGTAGGCCTAGTATTAGAGTTGAGATGCTTATTGGACGAGACGTTGAACATACCTAAGCAATACAACTGAAAAAGGTTTTTTGATCATCAGACATGGCATGAGTTGCATGCCGGCTGTGCTACCCGGTTAAGCCGACTTCACCATCCGTCTCACAACACATTCTTCACCAGTCTTCAAATCTTTATATTGTGTCTCTACCGTACCTCACAGATTCATATGAATAGTAAATGTATTATCATAACTCTGTCAGATGGAGTTAAGAACCTGGGGTCCTCCGGTGCCTCTTATGCAGATCTGTGATTCTTCTATACCGTTTACCAGTCTTTCAAGGAGGAGGCGGACGGTCTATTCAACATCATGCATATACAAGGAATGTTCTGTTTATCAAGACGGAGATAATAATGACATTCTGGAGAGTGTTGTTGGTATGAGGAGGGGAAAACGGCAGAACTTCTCACAACTTTGGATCTGTTCACTACAGCTACGACTCTGCTATTGCTGTGATTTGAACTCGAATCCGGTGTTGTTGTAAGCCTGAGCTATACTAACTAAGCAACCAGAGCATTGTAGTTTTAAAGGGTTAAGTACAGCTTACAGCAGTAAAATTTTGGAAATATTCAACATTTTTTCCTCCATTACTGTACCTTGTACAATAATGAAAATTATTATGTGTAAAATACTGTCAAGCTGCTATATGAATTTTTTTTTTAAATATGTAAATTTTTGTTTTCAAAATTCAGTTCACTGTGCAGTGATGAAGCGTTTTCCACATAACTCAAAAACTATCCAACATTCTGTGATGAAATATTTTGTGTGTATTTTTGCATGTCATATATACAATATGTTACAAGATCACTTCTCTACTTTTGATAGATTGTCTGATAAGAATAAATTCATTTAAAAATGGTCAGATATCAGTACTTTCTTCTAACACAAGGAATGTAGTTGAAAGAGCATGATATTGTAAACATTCGTTTCAGCAATAAAATAAAAGAGAGAGAACATGAAAAAGTTAACAAGTTTATGAATTATGAGGGAATTGCTTCATCACTGCACAGTGAACTGCCACCATTATGAATTTCGAAAAAAAAAAAAAAAATATATATATATATATATATAATTTTTTTTAAATCGTCAAAATATGTTTTTCATATAGCAGAAGGACAGTGTTTTTAGACATACCAATTTTCATTATTGTACAAGATACAGTAATGGAGGAAAAAATGTTGAATATTTCCAAAACATTTACTACTGCACTAACCACTTAAGCGTTACTCTGTAAGTTGACGGCTTCTTGCTTAAAGACGTGGGATTCGATGCCGTAAATGTCCTATGAGATTTGTGGGAAAATTACTTCAACTAATGTATAAGACATTTTGAGCGTAGGGTTATTCGAAATTAACGAAATAGTTGACAGTCCTCTCTGTTTTTTTTACTTGGTTATTTAACGACGCTATATCAACTACTAGGTATTTAGCATCGATGGAATTGGTGATAGCGAGATGGTATTTGGCGAGATGAGGTCGAGGATTCGCTGTAGTTTACCTGACATTCTACTTACGTTGGGAAAAACCTCGGAAAACACCCAAACAGGTAATCAGCCCAAGCGGCAATCGAACACACGCCCGAGCGCAACTCCTAATCTGCAGGCAAGCACCTCAGTCGACTGAGCTACCCCGGCGGCTCTCTAACTTCTTTAAGAAGTAGCTGTATAGAAAACGTAATGCACTGGTTTGTTTAGTCTCTCTTATAAGGAATGAACAGTATTAAGAAGAATATACTCAAATTTTACAAGCTTCCACAATGACGACGAAAAATTTCAGGGTGCTCACCTGAATCAATTTAGAGTTCTGAATCTCCTCAGTGCTCTGGAACAATCTCTCTTACAATCATAGTAATATTAAATAAGGAAATTTCTCATTTTTATTGGCAGAACCATTATTTTCTGGTATGAATTTGCAAAATAAGAAAAAAACACTCCTTCAAGAATAGCTGTGTGGACTATTTGTTTTGTTTGCCATGGCAATGATAGTGAAACAAAAGTTTCTGTGAAAATAGAATCATCTTTCTTGACTTTTCAACAATCCTATACTTCTGTTTCTCTTGTTATTCAAGTTTCTCATTCCGCTATTGCTCCATTATCGCAAAATTATTTCCTCACAGTTTCTGAATACCTCTAGTTTTCGTATGCAGACTATGATGATATGTTAGATTAAACTAAATTTTTGTACGATAGTGCGTAAAGTTGCATTTTACCCACTGTTATCAGTGCCTAAAGTTAGCCTTTAAAACACTAGTGCGTAAAAAAAAGTAATCACTTTAGGCACCACTATTCATTTTACGCACTGCCAAAGAAACTGAAACATTCAATGCACAAACTTCATTCAGTAAGAAACTAAAGCATTACCTCTGTCTTTCATTACTTAAATATTATACGTAACACAAATAAGTAACAAATTTAACATTCATATCTACATTTTAGTCATTATTATTCTGAAGTTCATGTAGTACTCATTGCAACAAGATTTATCATTCAACTTTTCTACCCGGTTTGTTGATTAAATAGCCAGTTTAGACGGTCATGAAACTGTGAACATGAATAAAACAGACTGCCATTCCATGGATACTTATTTATTAATGCTTCTGAGTTTAGAGTTTAGTTTGTGATCTTATAACCTCTCCAACTTGAAATATTTATTTACTGCAAATTTGTGCTATCGTAGAAAAAACATTGTATGGCACACATTGGTAAAGTTCTATTTTTGCACGATTGTGAAATTTCGCCTCGTTTCACAAACTTCACACTCGTGCCAAAAAAAGAACCCTTACGAACTTCTCCCATAAACAACTTTTGCCATCGATTATTTTTGCAACATAATACGTAGGTCTTCTCCATATAAATGCAGACACAGTTATACTGTAATTTTCAAAATTTTAGACTATTAGCTCCGTATCTTATTTTATACATCTTAATTTGCACATAAGCCTACATCATGTTAGTCAGAAGTCATACACAGAAGCTTAGTTGCGTTTTCACCAATCTGCATTACCTTTGCTTTAACTGCAGTAGCCTATTGTGTAAGAATTTGCGCAGTGTATGACGTCAGACAGAGACATAGTTATATTTTCGTTCATGCACAGTATTTTCATCGCTGCTGTCGTCTTCGGTTACATAGCATGTATTGCATGATGTTGATTCTGCTTTTCTTTTGAGCATCAGAATTATGGCGCTATACAGAAAGAAGGCTAGTCACATTTTCGATCCTGTACACCCAAGTTTTATTTCGAGGCTGTTTGTATAACACATATCCATACTAACATGACTTGCATGACGTCAAATAAAGACATAGCTACGTTTCCGTCGCTGCAATCAAATTTTCAGAAGCAGTAAGGCCGAGTCTGTTTTCATCACGGTAGTTAGGGAATAATGTCTCAGTCTAAAGAAATTGGTTGATTAATGACTGGGCCGAATGCTGACAGGTAGCAAGCTCCAGTGATCAGAGAGATGATACAATGCCTGGTAATTGTTCGGTCCCATTGTGATGCGGTAACTGGAGCAACACTCTCCCACAGATCCCGGGGATTCCTGTCTCGATATGACTTGTCACATTCCATTCCTCTCTACATACCTCTCGGATACCCCCCGATGACAAGTTACAAGTTCTTCCCTGTGTCGTCTGATGTAGGGAGATGATTGTCGTTGAAATACAGTACAGCGCTCCAAGCACCGTGGGCATGATGTCTTTTCCTCGCTAAGGAAATTTGTATAAAACATAATTATATATACCCCTAGAAACAAGCAGTTGTGGCATGATGGAAGTAAACTACGTAGGACAGACAGGCAGATAATTTCAAACACGTTACAAAGAACACATCACAGCCATAACAAAATTACAAAACACCTCCACATATGCAGAACACATCACAAATGCCAACCACATCTACAGAGACATCAACACAGACATGGAAATACTGCACATCCAACCGAAAAGCAAGAAACTCAACACACTAAAACAATATAAAATATACAAACACACAAAAATACACCCCAGCGATATTCTCAACACATAACTCAATTTCAAAACACATACACTCTTTGACTCTACACTACGAACGCATCCTCACAGGAAACAAGAGGCGCCAAGACCAACAACGACCAGTTCTGAAGATGACCCAAAATAGGTCGAAACATGTTAACAAGGTACGTTAAAATGAAATACAAGAAAGTTCTTATCATACATATTCCAAAGGAAATAAACTGCTAGAGGGTAACAGGGTAACAACCAGACACAGGAAAATTAGCATGGGGAGAAGCCCATAACTGTCCGCCAGCAGGATTTGGTTCAAATGAAAACATTACGACCTCAAGACTAGCCTGCCCAACACAGGTAAAGCTAGCGCAAACCAGGCAGGACCGATGAAAGACTGGACTATTTCTCCTCCTCCTTCCTCTTCTTCTTGTTCTTCTTGTTTAGTCAACTGTCCAAGGACGTCTGAACTTCACAAGTGATACCAATAAGGCACCATTTATTAGGCAACTAAGCCAGGAGATAATGGAGTAGGGTGGCCAGTTTCTGTCCCCTTCCATTGCATATATCGCCAATTGGCTACCTGTTACGCTAATCAGGCTTCAGAAGTAGGGCCTATATAGGCAATAGTTCTTTCTCTGACACATATCGTCAAGTGAGATGTACTGCCTGATAATAGATGTACAGTAGTGGCAAAAAAACCGGACCGACCCTTGTAGCTGATTTCAGAGTCACAGATTCAAATTTTGCTAGTCACAAAACACATCCATCTTGTATAATTAATTGTAACAATGAAATTTATTGCATTTGTTCGATTCTTACCTTCTTTTGTTTCCTTCAGTGCCTCAAACTTACAGACGAAAAAACTTTGAGAGTTTATTTTCATCTGGCATCAATATTACATTTCTACCTCTATTCGGCAAAGATAACTGCGTATTTTTACATTAAATAGCAGTACATACCTCTGGCTTCGCTATCCATATTGAAATTACTACAGTTTGACACAATACATTGCACAGGATTCTTTTGTTTCAGCTACAAGAGTCGGTCCGGTTTTTTTTGCCACTACTGTACATATTAGCCAGAACCTCAATTACAGGTGGAATTACATGATACATACATTTTAAAAATGAAATAAATATAACAATTTCACTATATTGAGTTCTAACGCTAGTTAATTTACGTTAATCTACAAATAGGCAGCTTTATGTTAAAGGAAACAAATGCCGTTACAAAGTACTGAAAGAAAAGAACTATTCTATATAATATTTGAGTTAAAAATTTAAATAAAAGAAACATTTTCATCATCGCAGCTACTACTACTACTACTACTACTACTACTACTACTACTACTACTACTACTACTACTACTACTACTACTGCGTCCACACCTGTGGAGTAACGGTCAGCGCGTCTGGCCGCGAAACCAGGTGGCCCGGGTTGAGATCCCGATACGGACAAGTTATCTGGTTGCGGTTTTTTCCGAGGTTTTCCCTCAACCCAATACGAGCAAATGCTGGGTAACTTTCGGTGCTGGACCCCGGACTCATTTCACCGGCATTATCACCTTCATTTCATTCAGACTCTAAATAACCTGAGATGTTGATACAGCGTCGTAAAATAACCCAATAAAATAAAATAATAAACTACTACTGCTGCTGCTGCTGCTGCTACTGCTGCTACCACTACCACTACCACTATCACTACTGCTGCTATAACTATTGCTGTCATTACTACTACTACTACTACTGTTATAACATTACACGTTATTGCATACCCCAAATGTGTTTCAAATTTAGGTATTTTTTCTGTAGTTCTTCGCCTCTTGTTCCAGCCAGTTCTACAGCAACAAGAAATTTATTCTGGCTCTTGGTTTTTTAAACATCCTCGTAAAACTTCCTGTTGTTTACATGGCTGGAATTTCATGAATAGCTATTGCGAAACAGGCTTCTGATCTGCCGTAAGTACTTTGAACTATGGCAGGCGATTGTGTTAGAGATAATATCAAAAGATTTTATATTAAAATTTGCATGTGAATCGTCCCTTGGATTAATAACACATGAAGACTGGAAACACAACGTAAAAAAGGAAACATTGTCTGGACTAACTCTGGGGGGCAGAAATCTTTTTGTAAAGCCCCACACTTGTATAATTCTACAAGGCAACAATTTATTTTTGATGTAACAACAATTGGTGATGGATAGTTAAGAATTTCACTTTCGTGTATCTCAGTGGAAAATCAAGGAATGGAGGAATTCTTTACAGTAGTTAAAAATAACCAGGACTGCCATGCCGCTCGTATCGTACCATATCATTTTATTAGCGTGTATGTCTTACTAGATGCAAGTCAGAACGTGATGCGTCCTGTAGGTATATGCGTGTGCAGCGTTATTAATTATTTTGTCAAGGAATGTGTTATTCTTTCTTTCTTCTTTATTTTCTTTTTATTGCCTTGTTTATTTTCGCGTCCGTTTGAGCTTTCTTCCTTTATTTTCTCCTTTTTCGTTTTGCTATCCCTTGAATGTTACTTACTTTGTTTTCTTTTTAATTTCACCTTCTTTTTATGTTTATTTATTATTGATTGATCGATTTATTTATTTATTTATTTATTTATTTATTTATTTATTTATTTATTTATTTATTTATTTATTTATTTATTTATTTATTTATTTATTTATATACCTTTTCTCTTTTCTCTATATTTTGTAATTTTATCCATTTTATTTTCTTTGCCTCATTTTTCATTTCGTTTTTTTTTCCTTTTGTGTGTCTGTATGTCTTCGTTTGTTTGCATTCTCTTTTTTTTGTCGCTCATGTTATCTTGGGATGGAATGGAATTTAACTTGGGGGGGGGCACGGATGGCCCAGCACTGCGACCTGTTGAGATCTATTACTCGATATGGAATGAGTTGCGTGCCACAGATCCCCTACGCGTACCGACCTAACCACATGACTCCCTTAACGACCGGTCCCTACAGCCGACAGAAATCCATATACCATTCTTGCTTCGGCAACTTCCCCCAAGCCCCCCCTCCCCTTTCAGTCCGAGGCGAAACTCCTCCCCGAGTAGGTCCGCCTCGGGTGCTCGCTGCAGAAGCCATCCAACGTCGCTTAACTACATTCCACGGAGGCCGGTCGAGAGAGCCAGTAGCTTCGGAAGGCCGCCTAAAGAGTAATCTGAAAAACCAGAAACGGGATGATGAGGAAAGGATGACGGGGGAGGAAAGGAAGTGGCGAAGTTGAGTGGGGTTCCAATCGCCTGATAAAGTTACTTGTTATTCATCCATAAGAGTGAGGGGGAAAAAAACCCGAAAAAACCTCACCCAGGCAATTCGTCCTGACCGGAAATTGAACCCGGGACCGCTGGTTTCGGACTCGCTAGTTAGACTCGCTATCGCCTCAGCCACATCGGTGGACATTTCTTCTCTTTATAACATATATATTTTTTGTTAATTCATGTAGTTCTTTCTCGTAAACACCGACGTACCTCTGGACTCTATAGGCGTGGCTTCGCTGGGGTTAAGATTTCTCTTGGACTGATTGTCTTGTTTTATTTTTTCGACCTCAACAGTAAGGCGAATGTCAGATAAAATTTCATGGCGAATCCTCTGTCTTATCTCGCCATTATCAATTCCTCTTACATCAAATAACCTCGCAAATGATGCAACGGCATTAAAACACACTTTTATTGTTTTTTCGAACATACATGTAGTCTTTTTGTTATGCTATTTGACGTTCACTAGTTCCTTTCTTTAACCATTTATATTTTTCTTTCTTGTTTTCTCTTCCTCCTTTTTCCTTCTACTCGTCCTTTTTCTTTATTTGCTTATAACTTTTCCCATGCTTGGTGTTTTCTTAACTATTTTCTTGTCCGTTTTATTATAACGAAGTCTTCCAAATCTAGCATAAAAAGGTATTACTTGTCCTCAGAATTGGGTCCGTGTTTTTGTTTAGCACTGCACAGTTTTTCGACTGACGATCGTTGCTCGGGCCTTGTAAGATGAACACGTAAGGTCTTGACACCTTTCAGATGTCATCATTAGTCTTTATTTGGAAGTAGTTTCCTTAATTGGTTGCCCGCCTCGCGGACGCATATATCACGACAACCCAGTTCGCAGCCTGCCAGGTTCACGCAACAGTGTGTCCTTTCTCGCCTGTAACAAACCACTGACAATAATAAATAGCGAGAATGGCTAATAATAGTGGACCAATCGTAGCTCAGTCAGCTGCTTACCTACTACTCAACAAAGAGCACTGGCTTTTCGATCTCAGGAAGACTGTGTGACCTGTGATGGACAACATGGCTGTGGAGCACGTGTCTTCTCGTACTTCAGTTTCTCTGTCATCATTGCACTGACTAGTTTGCCATTTAACATACCTAATGTTTAATAGAAAAAGGACCATATCGATGGTGATGAACAGCAACCTCGTAAGTAAAAAATATGAACGAAATAAGACTTCGTTTAATTCCTATCACAGAAATGTTCTCGAATATTCTGCAAACACATATTGTGCAAAGAAATGGATATAAACTTCAGAAGAAGAGATTTAAATATAAATTTATGTCAGATCTTAGTTAGTTTTCAAGATATTCAATTTTTTTCGCTCTCCTGTAAAATTGAATTTTTTTTATCATACGCCATGTATAATTCAAGGGTTCAGAGCCATAGTGGGCCAAGCGCCATTTCTTAAAAACTGAGAAAGTAAGGGGTAAAGTTAAGTGAAGTTAAAGTTAACGAAGATTGACATTTCATTTAGTTTTTAATGTGCATACTTTATACAGGGACATCATTTTATTTTTACTTCAATTTTTATTGTACCTAAGTTTTTTAATGTATTTCACTCCCACCCCTTCTACTAATGAAGTTCAATCGTCCTCCACACAGATCCAAGACTGCATATACAGTCATAGTGAACAGTACGTTCCAAAAATATGTTTGCGTTTTCCAGTGACGAAAGAGCTTTCAATATTGAATCATTTTCGCACAGGTACTGTCGTCCATTTGCCTACGTCGTATCCCGGTTTCCTCCACCAGCTTTTAATCGCCAGCTAGTGACTGGGCTGTCTTAGCTCTTTTCTAAAAACATTAATTTCTGTTAGGAGTTAATTGGACGTCTACGTAATATTATACTACTATTCAAAATAACTTAAATAAAAGGGCCTCGTTAAGTAATTAACTATCACATGATTTCGTCCCTTTCTGCAACCCTACGACATAACCACTTGGACGGACAGTACATAGTAGGCTATGTCTGAGTAATTTTATCTTTTCGGATCAGGCAGAAGTGAAGGTTGAATTTAGAGTACGTAAGGTAATCTGTTATAGAGTAGATACAGAATTATTTCAACATGAGTTACTTAGTACGAAGGACGAAACTGGTAATTGGGATTAGGTGCAATAGTCTATAGTGCGATAATATACACATTAGAACTGAAGCCTGTATCGAAATGAACTGCCACCATTTTCAAAAATGTGTTTAAATATTATTTTTCAATTTAACTTCATTCTCTATATTGTAGGCCTACGCTAATGTGCTGTAGACAGTATAATATACACTGCATAATGAATACGTCCACATGGACAGCTCAGTTCGTGAGTAAAAACACTCATTGTTAATACTGTATTGTATTTTGATTAAACAAAAACCTAATGAAAATGATCAAAGTCAAAATCGCGATAGGCTATTTCCTAGTTTACGTAAATGGATGAACTACTTTTCTTCCCTCCTATACCTAGTAAAGTGATTTGTTTGTACATTACGTCAGTATCATCGAACTCCAGTAGTGGAAGGGGGTAGCAAACGGCGTTGATCCAAAGGTATAGCCAGGTTAATATTATAAATGTTAGTAAACAAGAAAATGATGTCCCTGTATTACTTGCTATATGTTTCCATTGAATTATGGTTATAACTTCATTTTAACCCTTGTTTCCTACGGTTTTAGTAAATGGCGCTTGGCCCACTATGGTTCTGAACACTTCAATTGTTGCTTTCGAACTGGAGTATTGTTTGATTACATGGCATAGAAACAGATTTGTATTCGTAATTAATTCCAAATTTTAATTTATTTTTCAACGAATAGCAATCTTTCACGTTCTCATTAAGTAGCGTTTAAACAGCGAACGAAGCCGATCGAACGTGAACGAACACGTTCTCTTTTGTTCGCTCCAGTGAGTATTCTCCAATCAGTAACGTTCCATGTTCGGAGGAAATGTGTAATTTTAGAAACATACGTAGGTGGGTGACACAAATTATGGAAAGCTTACGACGATATGGCGGGAACGATTTGTCAAACTTAAAATCAGGTATTGAAACAGGGCGAATTAGTTATAAACCAGAAAACAACTGAATGCTGATTCTGAGCGACGCGAACATCTTTTGATTTACAGAATTTTCTCAGAACTTCTGCGAAGCCGAACGAACTTGTTCCTTCACCTTCGTTCGCTTTCGTTTTGCTGTTCAGACAGAGCAAATTATTTTGTATGTACATGTTAATTCGGCTTCGTTCGCTATGTGTATGAAGGTGCGTACCCACGTAGCGAACGAACAAGGAACGAACAACAAACGAATGGATTCGCTGTTTAAAATCGGAACGTGTGGACGACCCAGCGAAGGCGAACCCATAGTTTGATTTGTCTTCGGTAGTGATCCGTCGCTTGTCGGTACATCAAAGGAAGTTGGTATTCGTTGTGGACGGGATTTGCCATTTGTTTGCAGTTCATAGCAGAATGCAGGGGTTAGTTTAATTTCACCAACAGGATGTCAAAACTGGAGTGGACTGAAGAAGCTGTTATCAAACTTATTAATGTAACTTATATAGGGACCAGGAAATTATATGGCCCTATTTTTCACGGTAATATTTCGAAGTCTGTTTCTGAAATGCGACAAAAATTGTGAAACTGTCCCGATTCAATTAGACATAAATCATGAAGCAAGTCAGTACCTCTATATCGATTGTGACTTTCGTAGAGTGGCGTCTGCTACAATCGCCCTTTATTTTTTTGTTTTAACTTTCTTTTTGTTGGAATGCCTATGATAATAACAACGGCTACACTTGCTATAATTACATCTTCGTCTGCTATTACTGCGAATAATCAGCAAACGCGAATGTTTTCTGACCATTTGCTGATGATTTGTATGTTGCTGCGAACAGTGAACGAAAAACGATGTTTTGCTTCATCATCCGTTCGTTGTTCGTTCGCTACGTGTGTACACATCTTGAGAAGTACATAGCGTTCGGAAAGTCCACTGTGAACTTGTAAGACTCGGTGAGGGATTTTATTTTCTTTTCAATTTCTACAATCCAAAGTCACGGCCACGTTAATTCCCGAATAAAATTATATAGATTATTTTGAACTTCATCATTTGTCAATCCTACGTCGCAGTTGATGCATTTTATCGACTACACGCTATTGTTCTTACCCGAGGACGTGTTTTTCTAGGTGATAAGAGCATGTCGTTAGTACATCAGAAGCCCTAGCGCATGCGTACCGCCTCCCCCCCCCCCAAAAGAGAGAGAGAATTTCGCACCAGCAATCGACAGCAGAAATACTTTTTAGCAGCCTTGCCAGAGATTAGGGATTCCCGTTCCGTCGTTACTTTGACGGTTGGTCGTAAAATTCAATGACTAAAAATCTAACTTTTGAATGTTTGACACAGCAATTAGCACGGTAGCAGGTAGGCTACTAACTAATTTTAACGATGAACAAACTCCATTGGTTTACGAATACAAACATAGTTTGTTTTTGAGTAAACTTGAGTTCGTAACAAAAAGAATGTTACAAAAGTACCTACTTTAACTATATGTTTTGCAACAATTCGGTTCCTTTATCGTGTTGCGAATGATTAGGCCTATAGTTTATGTTCTTGAACTAATGTTCAAAAGACATGCCTAAATGGCTAATTTCATATGCATCCAAATAAAATGAACTTCAGTTTACTTCATTTATGAATTTGTTCGGTCTAGATATTATGTAATTAATTTTTCATAAATTTACATACAGTAGTTTCTCGGTATAATATGAAAATGGTTTTAAAACCAAAATGAAAGTTCCTCACTCATACGTAACAAATGGGCTGACAAGGGTTTTATCTACCTATTAGTCCCCTTGAGGGAAGGAGCAAGGGCTGGGGACTGCCCTCGCGCATAGGCCGCTTGGGTGGACACATTGTACATGCTCTAAGCCCATCCGCGCTACAGTTCTCCCTGCGGGCCGCTTCCGAATTCCCCTACAGCCTACAGCATTTCTTTACCTTTCCGCGTAGGGATCACCGCGCTCCCTCAACCCCAGATCCTACGATAACAATGAGCCCCAGGGGAGAGCCCACGGTATATAGCACTACCACCAGCAGTTAATGACCAAGTTCGCTGGCGACCCACAGTCGACTCTACATTGGAGGAAGTCCGAAATATGGGAAAGATGATGGTGAAAGAAAGGAAATGTAATTATGATGGCGGAATAAGTAGATACTAGGTCCAACGCCGAAAGTTTCTGCTGCAATCGGTTGAGAAAAAACCTCGCGAAAGCCAGAACCATGTAACTTGTCCCAACCAGGATTTAAGCCAGGCTTCGCTCCTTTCGCGATTAGTCATGCTAATCGTCACTCCACAACGATGGACATGGGATGTTAATCCTATAATAGTGAGACGTTCTCTACTAAGATTCGTGACCAGAACGGCCTTGACCTGAAAGTTTTTGGGACTCAGAATAATCCTAAAGAAAATGTAAATAATTCTACACATAATAATTAATTCCTCCTAGACTTAAAGATCGGGAAACATATTGGGCAGGTCTGTTCGATGACTTTTTTAATCTAAAGAAAAATAAAATATAAATATTTCAGCCACCAGCGTGACTCAGTCTGTTAAGGCGCTTGCCTGCCGGTCTGCAGTTGCGCTCAGACACGGGCTCCATCCCCGCTTGGGTTGATTTACCTGGTTGGATTTTTTCCGAGTTTTTCCCCAATCGTAAGTTGAATGCCAGGTAATCTACAGCGAATCTCGGCCTCATCTTGCCAAATACCATCCTGCTATCGCCAATTTCATCGACGTTAAATAACCTAGTAGTTGATACAGCGTCGTTAAATAATCAACTAAAATATTTCAGCTCATTTAGTGTTCAATTCAAATAAAGACCAATTAATGTTTGCACTAATAGTTGCTGCATAGACCTATCATGTTCATAATTAAATAGACTGAATAGGCCTATGAATATAATCTGTCCATTAGTTCAGGAGAAATTGCTGTGAATAGACGGACAGACAGCACGTTCAAAAAATTTTTTTTTATGTATTAGCGATAGTGCAAGGTATAGGATATTTCTGCGAAAATCCCAAAATAATTTTTTTTGAGCCGCACACTACTTCCTCTGATAAAAAAATGTAGGGATTAGTTACGACATTTGCAGAACTTAATTTTCTTTAGAATTATTTTATTTGATAAATTAATGTCTCACAATAAATAAAACTAGACCTATATATTTGTCACTACGTCATTTTATGTTCTTTGAAACGAAATGAGTGTGGAGAAGGTTTTCTTGGTGCACTTCTGTTTCGTCTACAATGCTCATTGCTCCATAATCTCTAACTACCATATTTACGTAGCATATTAAAAACTAGAGAAAAGACATAACATATCTTCTACAGAAGAATGTATCTCCCCTCTTTTATTTAGCATGGAGTTTTAAGAAATATCACTCAGTTCTGGATTCGATCTCGGGAAGATTCTAAAAAACTGTGACGGACCAAGCGACTGTTAGGCAGATGTTCGCCGAGTAGGTTACTTCGATTTGCTCTTCTTCTTCTTCTTCTTCTTCTTCTTCTTCTTCTTCTTCTTCTTCTTCTTCTTCTTCTTCTTCTTCTTCAGGCATTACAACTGCATTGAAGTTTTGGCCTTCTCAACGATCTCTTTCCATTTCTCTCTCTCTCTCTCGGATAATTTTGGGCCAATTCTGAATCCTTAATAATTTTATATCTTCCAGTACGTCATCCCTCCACCTATTTTTTATCTTCTTGTTGCTCTTGTCGTTAGAGGTTGCCACTGGTAGATCTTATTCACCAGTCTATCATTTGCATTCGGTTTACATGTCCAAACCATCTTATTCTTTGAGCTTTAATAAAATTGATTATATTTTTATTTTTACTTGTCCTATTTAATTCCATATTGGTTTGAATCCTCCTTGTACCATCTATTTCTTTGATTGGTCCCATTATTCTACGTAAAATTTTCCTTTCAAAAATCAAAAGCTTTTCTTTTATTGTTTCCTTCAACACCCAGGTTTCACCTGCATATGTCACAATTGGTCTTACAATTTTTTTTATATAGTTTGAATTTTTCTGACTTAGATAGGCCTATTAATTTACTTTTGAACAACATTTTGTTCGCAAAATATGCTTTATTGCCTAGAGCAATTCTCTCATTTATTTTTTCTTGTCTACTATTATTTTGGTTTATAACGGAACATAAATATTTAAACGAATTTACTCCTTCATAACTAATATTTTCTAAATGTAATCTTCATCTTACGATGTATGGTGACGTATGCACGTCCGTTGATGTGACATATTAATGAATTTAAATACTATTATAGTCACAACCATACCATGGCATGATTGTGACTATAATAGTATCTAAATTCATTAATATTTTCTATTTTAAGATATTTTGTTGCTTTATTTTTGCTTCGATTTGCTCTGTCATTCTCAATTTAGTATTTCTCACAATTGCTATATCATCGCGTTATTAGCTCTGAATAGTAGACTCCTATTTGAACTTTTTTACCTGGTTATTTAACGACGCTGTATAAACTACGAGGTTATTTAGCGTCGATGGGATTGGTGATAGCGAGATGATATTAGGCGGGATGAGGCCGAGGATTCGCCGTAGATTACCTGAAATTTACCTTACGGTGGGGAAAAACCTCGAAAAAAACCCAACCAGGTAATCAGCCCAAACAGGAATCGAACCTGCGCCCGAGCGCAACTCCGGATCGGCAGGCAAGCGCCTTAGCCGACTGAGCTACGCACTTTAAAAGGGACTTTGTGATAGTAATAATAATAATAATAATAATAGCCTAATAATAATACATCTCCAAGCCATTGTCCAATTGTCTATTCTTGTTGTAGAACATACCTGCTCAGATTTTTAACTAGAATTTGACATTCACAAGTGATACGGTTCTCTTACCATAACGTTAATTACTGCTTACAATATAGGACAAACAGGAAAACATTTCACTCAAATGTATCCTCACATGTTTGATGAGAATCGAGCTGCATTCATCTGGATTTTATAATAGTAGCAGAAAACAAGAATAACCATAACAAACTTGTTTTCTAGTTGTTTGCTTATCAGAGTCTTAAAACATGGCCAGTTAAGTCTTTCCGGACTCTGCTAGTTTCATAATTTCGACTTTTATTGTCTGAAGTTGGGACACTTATAAGTAGGAATTCATTACGTCAGATGATAAGGCCATAAATGAGAATTTGGAATTTTTTAGATGGATGAGACTGCCAGTAAATTTTGCCTGAAGTCCTTTGATTTAGGGACTGGTTCTTTTACGTGATATAAATCAGCGATACGGGACCCCGGCTTTATTTCTCTTTCGAAGGAAGTCATAATAAGTATTTTTTGTTGTATTTGAAAACTCAATGTCCTTGGCCGGATTTGAACTCTCGAACCTTGAGTGTAATTGCAAGGATGGTAATCGGTCGACCACCGAGGACGACACCATAATTATAATAAACTGTTATACATGATAATGGATCTTCTCTCTTATGTCAGACATAACCTCAAATCTTAATACAGCGTCTCTGAAGAACATCAGTCAATTTCATGGGATGTTAGTATATACGTGGGTGTTGGAATAGCCAACACTGAATGTAACTCAGCGCTCTCGAAGTTACTGCAAGACCAGCACGTGCGAGAGTGAGTGGAACTGGGTCCACGGTTCCTGAATGGCCATCCCCTGCAGCAAGTTTGCTGACAGAACGTTGCAGTTGTTAGGACATGACAGACTCTCATTTTATTCTATTCAAGCGGAATTCTGCGAGATGGTGCTCGGGACAGCAAGACGTGAACAGAAGTAACCACGAGTTTATAGTCAAACACACTCCAACAACTACGTCACACCCAGATGTCTTGGCTGCCTGCCATCTGTAGGATATACTACACATTATCCGTATTAGGACTGTTGAACGCCTACAATGAAAGAGCTTTGAATGAGTGATTTTTCAGTGTTAACAATTACTATGAACAGGTCTCTCTTCATGTGGGATGTAAGATGTGTTACGGCAAAAGTGACGATCATGTATGCCCCAGCTCTCTTACGTGATTCGAATGGTAGCATCCTCTGGCATAAATTACGTGGACGGGCGTTCGATTCCGGACAGGGAGGTTGAAATTTATTGTTCTCTTAGATTTTGTTTCCTTAAGCAACAGTCTTCAGCCATGCTAACCATAAGACAGTGTGTGCCACGATCGAGCAGGAAGCAGGTCGCTGCTATAGGTTTTTTGTCATCACTTCGTTAGTTTGTGATTAAACTACAGAACTACCAACTTTAATGCGTAAGGCGCGAGTCACCCGCAATTAGCTCACGACTTTCGCTGCCCCGTATTGACAAGATAATCCCCGGAATTTAGGTGATCGTATAACTATCGTGTTTAACGTTATGTTTTATGCCATTGCTGTATTATTATTATTATTATTATTATTATTATTATTATTATTATTATTATTATTATTATTACACTGGACAACAAATTTAAACTTTGTTTCTGTCCTTTAGATGAAACTATGTAATTTCAACTAAATGAGAAGTGCTGAGTTCATTTCTGAAAACCCACATTTTCTAAGACATACCATTTTTATGGTACACGCACATCATTTATTTATAAAAAAATTGTTATACTAGCACATAAAGCAACCTTTGTTGGCAAAAATTCACAAATTAAAAGTATTATTTTATCTTTTACGTTTGTAGACAGCTTCTGCAGTCTCTCTGATTAGTGAACAGCAATATTCAGCCAACATACTTGCATTCCACCTTCCACTGAAGCGCTTTTCGAAGGTAGATATTTCTTGATGAAACCTCTCCCCGTGTTCATCGCTTACAGCACCAAGGTCTTTGGAAAGAAGTCCAGGTGGCTGTCACAAAAGTGTACTATCGGTGACATGTTGCATCCCATAAGGTGAAAGTAGTGCAACATTTCACTAACATTAAATAACTTTTTATTTTGGAGAAACAGTACTTGCTGGACAAAAACTAACTGCAGATTCGTTTTTGCGACCACAAAATACATCGAATACGCTATTTTATAAAAAGAACGAATTTCATGTTTTACAGTGTTATTATTATTATTATTATTATTATTATTATTATTATTATTATTATTATTATTATTATTATTATTAACAGGCCTATTATATGCCCTACTAAATTTCCATCTCTCGCATTTCATTTCTCGTAGGTTAGCAGATCTGATATTACATCTTCCTGCCAATGCCTCGTTTACTTCCCTTTTTATATTGATAATAAGTTACAATATATTACATTTTTAACGCATAATATGACCAAGGTATCACTCTGTTCCTTCTTCCAATCTCCCGTTCTTTACGCATCCTGAACATAACATTTTCATCTGTGACTTGATAGGTCCAGATAATTTTAAGGTCTGGTAACAGGAGGGTTTAAATCCACGTTTCAAATACTTGGAACTTATAGCATGACAAAGTGTTGAGCCATATTACCGAAATAGTGACTAAACATTTTACGTCATTTTGACAATCGCAGAGATATCAGAAATTGAATTTTATCTTTGTCGGTGAACTATTAATTTTTGAATATCAGTGTTTATTAAAACTCTTTTATAATTAATTTGAGAGTTGAGTTAATAGCAGATTAAAAATATTCCTTTAGTTATCAGAACATACACTTTTCTTTAATAATAATTTAAACAATTGCATGCAGAGTTAACAAAAGCATATACACAGAATGAAGGACAGTGTAATAAAAAGTTGGAAGACAGAGAATAGAAATTCAAATTACAGAACGGGCTTAAGGAACTTATTTGTTGACGCTGAGAAGAGGGAAATACGAGAAAACAATTTAAACAGCACAATGACAAAATTGATTTAGAGATTGGTTGAATTACTAACCCTCTGCACTTCAATCGCAGTATTGTATTTTCTAACGCTATTAAACCAACTTTGTTCCTTTACACAATATTAAACGATTTTATAGAAACATTTAGAATATTCGTAACGAACTTTTTTTTTCTGTTTTCATAATTTGGAATCGGAGCAAAAAATTTTGACTACGAAATTATTGACACTTTTGCTCGAAAAGCTTTCATTAGGGATAAATCTACGACAAATCACTACCTGGTCGACTATGATTCCACTGGTCTGGCTTCTATTTTGATGAATATGTTTACAAGCAAGAAGCTACAAATATCTTGGCGGTGTAAAGTCACAGAAAATCTCAAATCATAAACAAACTTTAGGCCTATATTTGAAATACTCGTAATAAGTCCCTACATCACAACGTTAAGCTACTTTTTGTAGAAAATTATGTACATATTCTTCCTTGTATGTGTTTTAGAGCTGACTGCCAGAAAGCTACACAGGAGATAAGACATTTGACACATGTATGGGTTGAATGAATAGGCATTCTTTATTACTTACCGCGCTATTGTTAGTCAATACGCTCCCTGTAATCATTTTGCATTTAAATATGTGACTGTAGGAAGAAAAGAAATACATAATACAAATCTTTCTGTGTCATAAATATGACAGAAAAGCATGGTTTAACTCAGACGTCTTCACTCACTCACTCACTCACTCACTCACTCACTCACTCACTCACTCACTCACTCACTCACTCACTCACTCACTCACTCACTCACTCACTCACTCACTCACTCACTCACTCACTCACTCACCCACCCACTCAACTTTGTTTTTCTTTATTATGTTCATATTTTACTCTTCTATCATTCTTTCTTTCTATCTTCCTGTCATTCCTTCTTCTCTTCCTTCTTTCTCTTCTCTGCTTTTTCTTTTATTTCTAAATTTCTTTTATTTTTCGTTTCATTATTTCTCCATATTTTGTTTTCTTACTTTAATTTATGGCTTTATTCTCTTCTACCATCTTTATTTCCCATTTCTAATTTCTTTTGTTTGTTTAACATGCGAGATAACCAATGACCATACTGTTATCCAACCAGGAGATTAACCATGAAAGGAATGTGCTTACTATTGCGTCATGTATTGGAGCGAAGTAGGTAGATAATGTTACCGTTATAACGTCAGTTTAAAAAACATGCGCTCTCCTGTATATCGTCAGTTTCTTGGTAAAAGTGACCAAGTCACATTCCAAGGCTTCCAAGCATTATGAAAATATAAGACATAATTTAATACTAAAAACTAATAATATAGCACGTTTACCTTTAAAATAACTTATTACTAACATCTAATGAAGTACAGTTATCTTTGAATGGATCATTAAACCTTTAAACGCCTTTTCTCAACAATTTTGCATTTTGGACTTGGTCACTTTTACCAAGAAACCGACGATATGTTATTGCCTATATGGAGGGATTAAAAGACCAGGAGATTAACAGTGATCTAATTTTGTAACTAGGGTAGTATAAGTATGTGTATCATTGCAGAGTGAAGAGGGAAGTACATCTTAGGAAGGTAAACCAATACTGATGGTACCAATATTCTAGAATGAGTTGAGTCTTGCACAATAACTGAAAGCTAGTGCAAGACAAAACAAATATGTTAATAGGTAAAACGTAGAAATTGTATTTAAATAATAATATATCTTTGTGTAAAATTGTTGTATGTAATGTGTCTGTGATCTATTATATATAATAAACCAAATATTGAAAATATTGATTGATAAGTATGTGTATCAGTATTATCGTTTGTGTTTTGAGAGTTAGCCAATGGAGATGCGTGTACCCACATGTGTGACCTTATGACATCTTATGATATCAACATTCATTCACAGCATTACCCCGCTGCTTCTCATTCCCCTGAGACTTTCTCCTGGTTGGAGTACAGTAGGTGAACTATCTTGTCTCCTTTAGAGGCGCTGTAATCCGCCATTCCTGCGCCAAGGGAGTCCAACCACGTGTCTATTCTGTGTTAGATACAGAAAAATTCTTAGGTATTGACAAGCAAGGATATATTGACTTATTTTTACACTCGGGCATGCTTTGTCCCATTATGCGCTCTTTATATTCGATGGTTTTTCCAAGTACGACGGGTGGCCTGGATGGTATTTGTGAATCCCTTGCTGACAGATGGGCCATCCTGCCTCAGCCTTAATAGGCCTAGATCCATGTCCCATCCTCAGACGATTATCCGATAAAACCCCAGGACCCGGAGTCCGAAGCCCTTCCTGTATATCAGTATCGGAAACCTGTACTAACCCGAAGACTTCACCCCAGCCTATTTTTAACTATTACAAATGATAGATGAAATGAGGGGAAGGTGGAAAGTGTTGGTGGAATGATAGAGGGAAAAGGAAGCTTCATACAACGTCCGCTATGTCCACTACAAATTTCATCACAATCTAGCCGGGGATCGAACCCGGATTGCCTGGGTGGAAAATCACTGAACCAAGGCTTAAGGAAGCCTTAGACAATGATCAAATTGAACCTTTCCTTGGAATATTATTTTAATTTTTCCTTCGAATAAAAAATCCCAAGCCTGATCGCGATTCGAACCCGGACCACCTGCATGAGAGGCCAAAGGTCTACACTGCTCAACTACCGCAGAGACGTATGGACAGTCTTCAAATCACTTGGATTTTCTAAGTCTAAAAATGGTATATTGCGTTAAAATAATGTACATTACAACCATTTCCTATTTCACATAGAACTTTTCATGGTATATATACTTCGAAACTCTCGATTTCACTTTTGAATAGTGTATAGAAATAAATTACATTCATGCCAAAGCGTGTTGCGGCATAAAGTTTCCTAAAACTAGTGATTTGTCGTAGATTTATCCCTAATGAACGCTTTTCGAGCAAAAGTGTCAATTTCGTTGTCAAAATGTTTTGCTCCGATTCCAAATTATGAAAACAGAAAAAAAGGTCGTTGCGAAGTTCTGAATATTTCTATAAAATCGTTAAACACTGTGAAAAGGAACAAAGTAGGCTTAATAGCATTAGAAGATACAGTACTGCGATTAAAGTGCTGAGGGTTAATCCAACCCATCTCTATATCAATTTTGTCATTTTGCTGTTTTTTCGTTTTTCCCTTTTCTCAGCGTCAACAAATAAATTCCTTAAGCCCGTTCTGTAATTTGAGTTTCCATTCTCTGTCTTCCAACTTTTCTGGAGCATAACTTTTCATTACATTGTCCTTCATTCTGTGTATGTGCTTTTATTAATTCTGCATGTAATGGTTTAAATTATTATTAAAGAAAAGTACATGTTCTGATAACTGAAGGAGTATTTTAAATCTTCTATTAACTCGACTCTCAAATTAATTATAAAAGAGTTTTAATAAACGTTGATATTCAAAAAGTAATAGTTCACTGACAAAGATAAAATTCAATTTCTGATATATCTGCGATTGTCAAAATGACGTAAAATGTTTAGTCACTATTTCGGTAATATGGCTCAACACTTTGTCATGCTATAAGTTCCAAGTATTTGAAACGTGGATTTAAACCCTCCTGTTACCAGACCTTAAAATTATCTGGACCTATCAAGTCACAGATGAAAATGTTATGTTCAGGATGCGTAAAGAACGGGAGATTGGAAGAAGGAACAGAGTGATACCTTGGTCATATTATGCGTTAAAAATGTAATATATTGCAATTTATCATCAATATAAAAAAGAAAAATATACGAGGCATTGGCAGGAAGATGTAACATCAGCTCTGCTAACCTACGGGAAATGAAATACGAGAGATGGAAATTTAGTAGGGCATATAATAGGCCTGTTAATAATAATAATAATAATAATAATAATAATAATAATAATAATAATAATAAAAATTGTAGTAATAATAATAATAATAATATGATGATGATATGCCATTATAGCACCGGTGTAGCTCAGACACTAGTCACATTTGTCTGCTTGCTGATATGGAGCTGCGTTTGGGCATGGGGTCGATTCCCGCTTGGGCTGGAATTTTTTTAAGGTTTTTCCTAACTGTAAGGCGAATGTCATGTAATACCCTGATGAATTCTCGAACTCATTTCATCAAACATAATCTCACTATCATCAATTTCATCGACGCTAAATAACCCAGTAGTTGATACAGTTTCGTTAAATAACCTACTAAAAAACATATGACAGTGTCATTCCACACTTCATTTGTTTATTTCGGGACTGTTGTTTAAAATCTGGTAGTTCAGAGGAACCGGAATGGATGAAAAAAAAAGGATTTTTCTCATTTCTTATTGCTCTTAGCCAGTAGAAAAATGTTACTTCTATCTCCGATCGGTTGGAATTCGTTTTGACTCAATCCAGGGAGTTGTGAACAGCCTGTAGTTCAATAGCATCGCAGTGAACAAACTTGCATAAAATTCCTCGTTCACAGCAAGATAATAAGCAAAACTAGGAAGCATCAGGTGTAGACAAAAGCCATCTGTCGGTGCGAAATATGCGGAAGCGAAGATAACCATGGCCAATAAACCAGTCGACGAGACTTTGGTCACTGACCAACCAAATCCATAGGAAGCACTTAACATTTTCCACCACTCTGTCAATAGCATCTCAACTGTAGCATAGTTGTGTCAGGATCATTACCAAAGAAGCCGAGGTTCGTTAGCTTAGTTGCTTAGCTGTTGATTTCTTATCGAAGGAGCTCGAGCATGGCAAGATCTTGTAACAAATTGACAAAGCAGACTCTGGACAGGTTTTCCCATAGGTTGTTTTACTATTTTCCCTCGTCACTAATTTCTGTCACATATCATAGCTTGCTAATAATATAAGTAGTTGAAAATAACGCTGGACATAGGGTTATAATTTGTTTTCAATTTAAGAGTCGGAATGGGTTTGGCCACCGATATGCGTCAGGGAATAGCTCGTTTGCCTCTTAATGCAGAGTTGCGCTTGGGCGTGAGTTCGATTCCTACTTAGACTGATTAACTACTTGAGATTTTTTCCTAGCTTTTCCCGAACTGAGACGAATGTCAGGTAATCATGTGGCGAATTCTCGACTTCATTTCGTCAAATACCATCCATTACTAAGTACATCGATGCTAAATAACCTGGTAGTTGATACAACGTCGTTAAATAGCCGAGTGGCTCTGATGGTAGAGGTAGACCCTACATTTGAAACCTCAACTCGAATGGTAGAATTTTAGGTGAACAAAGATGGTATTCGGGCAGATTTGTTGATGGTACTCTCGTTTAGTCTGTAACATTCTTACCACATATTTCACCAAGACGGAAATAATCGAAAAGCTGCTACACCGTACTCTCTCAGGGGCCTGACTTCATGAAAACATTTAACAAAACCGCAGGCATCCCTGTAAATGGTGCTAATGCCTGAATTATCAGAAACGGTACAATAATAATGGCATGTGAAAATCGACAAAGTTGCTATGCATATGTTTTGTTTTAAGGATCTAAGGGAGAGCGGATGCAAGTATGTTCTGAACAGACCAGTGTTTGATCGATTAGGCGTACTAGACTCTTCGAAAAGACAAACTAGGCAAGACAGAAGAACCAAATTGGTAGATTTACAGCTCTCGAAGATAACACACAAGAAGACGCAGGCAATTCTGAGACAGTTGCCATATTTAAACTAATAATGCCATATACTTTCAGATTCCCCTATCTGGACTGTACCCACTAGTACCGGTATTTGGCTTTGAACATTTCGATTGCCCAGAACCAGACTGGTCCAAGTTCAGTTTACTATTTTTTTTTTCTTCAGGAAAGCTGTTTTAAGCTCCTGACATTCAAAGCTTCATGAAACAATTTGGAATAGCTTCATAGCAACCTTATAGAGAGAAATATTTACAATTTTATTCGATTCATATATGGAGACAAGAACTGGAACACAATGAAACACAGATTTCTTTCTTATAACAAGTTGGACTTAGAACAGTCTGGTTCTCAGCATCGATTACACAAAGGAAAGTTGCAATGTGATGAATATCTTCATCTGACATCTTCTAAGATCGTCAGCCTGTGTCATATTGCTTAATGGAATTAAGTAGAGTTAATATAAAATGGGGAGAGTGTTGAGGACTAAAGCTTTTGATGATGAGGAAAACAAGAGAATACAGAAGAAAAACCTCTTTGTCCGATCTTGTTCACCACAAGTTTCAGTGCAGCCACAGATCGAATCCAAGCCTTTAGAAAGATTAGTTTAGTTCGCGCTTTAGCACTGATCTATCGGCGCGGCTATTTAAACATTAAGGAACACTTGAAGAAGATAAAACAGGTACCTGTACCGTCTTTGAGGTCGGAGCTTTGTTGAAATAATGAAGACCTCTTTACTTGGCCTGTCGAACGAGCTTATATTGGAGAGCCAAATTTAAGAGCTTCTGACGTCGAAGTCCTGTAGTTCATGACCTTTGCCCTAAATAAATTCTATTCCGACAGGCCAGACGCACAAACCAATCATCACCTCCATTCACGAGCTCCATTCCACCCACTACATTCCAAGTTCTAAAGGAAATCGACCTCTGGCGGTGATTATTTGAACTAAGCCTTTGTTTACGTCTGTTGCCGAAAGCACTGGGGTCGTCTATCAAAGTTAAGAGAAGCGCCGAGTTCCAGAATTAGACGTTTCGCGAGGGTCATTCCTGACTGTCGTCTGCAGACGCGACACTTTTGATCAGTGGCGGTTCAGAAAGCGATGAAGAGCTACCGAACCATACCACATAGGCCATTTATTTCTGGAGCGAAACAGGTCGCGGGATAACAACAATTTGGAAGCAATGGAATTGACAGTATCGCTTGACATTTAACAAGATAGTGGAAAGAAGGGAGAAAGAGAGTTAGAAGAAAATGAGAAGAAGAGAGAAGAAGACGATAACATGGAAATTCAGAAGAATATGATGTAAAAGAAAGATGAAGAACAAGAAAAATAAGAAAAAAAATATAAAAGTGAGGAAGTACGAGGGCAAAGAAGAGAAGAAGAATACGAATTTGCTGAAGAAAGTGAAGATGATGCCGATGAAAGAGAATGACAAGGATTAATGGTAGCATTTTTTTTTAGGAATTATCCAAGTGAAGGACTTATTCAGAGCCAAAATTATAACGAGGACAAGAAATATTGCTCGAGCCTTCTATAAGAGACGGAGTTATTTTACGTGCTGTAAAGGTAAGCGTTCACTACATCGTATCGCACTCCTCGTACGAATCGCACCCAACGGATATTTTAAGTGCAGTGCGTTCACTGCAACGGCTCCACCTCATCGCCTCATCGGATTCCCCTACCAGCTGTTTAAAACATGACGTCGTACAATATTGACATTACTGAAAACAGAGGAGTTGAGGTTAGGTCTATTAATTACGTCTGTTAGCGAATAAGAATTTGTAATTGCTTCATGCGTCTTAATTGAAGAGAAAGAAACGAAATAAATATTGGTTACATAATATATTTGCAAGAAACGACTTGATTACTGTAATGGGAACGCCTCAAATTATATAATTCTTCGCAATTTTCTACACGCGAAGTAGTTTTCCGTCTGCCATTTTGGCGCGACACTGAACATGGCACAACATAATAGTAACAGTTGACCAATTAAAATTGATTTATTAAAGAAGTCCATAATCGCACGCATCGGAAAAGTTGCCCATCCAAGTAACGTGGACGGATTTGCCGAGAGGCGATGCGTCCGATATCTTGTAGTGAACGCGGTTACATAACAATTACAGCAAAGATCGTCTTTTTCCGATCCGTGCGATTCGTCCGATGCGTGCGATACGATGTAGTGAACGCTTACCTTAACTCTATGATATGGGACTCACAGTCTTCCGGAAAAAGCCCAGGCTAAAAATTTTGTTGCTCTCGTAATTTCCATTGTTTTCGTTCGGGTATGAACTCGTGAACCTGCTATCCAACGGCTAACATGATAACCGTTAGACTACCGTGGACAACAATGATAAATAATAATGATAATAATAATAATAATAATAATAATAATAATAATAATAACTGATTTTCGAGATACGATCCTTTTGCAATCTGCTCAGTGGAAGTCTTCATGCAACGTATCTTGTTTGCGTTGAGTGGCGAAGCATTCGAAGATTTCTTTCTGTACAGCTGAGGGATCTATGAATTGTCTGGCGTTATCAAAATACTAAAATAGTTGGGTGAGGAACTGTAAAAAGTTTTGATTATTATGTTAGCTTTATACTTACTTCTGAATTTTTCTTTTGGTTAGCATTTGTTACGGTATTTCATACTTTCGTACTGCTGTTTGTATTTTGTGTTTGTCTATGTTTTTATTTAGAGACGTATAAGATAAAGATGCAACTCCAATAGACTCATTGTAGCTTATTTATCGTTGTTGCTTATTTACTTTATCATCTAATCTATAGCTCACATTAGCTTACATTGTTATAATGTCTCATCTCACTCAAATGGTTAACGTCGGCAAGTCAAAGAGTGTGAAGTGTTCAATGTATCGCAAACAAACAGTCGCAGAGCTTCCTTGCAACACTGGCTGATTTTTGTTTATAAGTGATCCGATACGCGACGCACTGTAAGGTGAAGATAAGACCTGATTGATGACCTCAACCTCAGCTCCACTGATCCAATAGACTCTATCTGTATAATAATAGTTCACTCAGCGAGTAATAACCACAAATAACAAACATGCGGTGAGCGGTGCAAACTTAATTATCAAAGAGTTGCCGAAGTTAAGAATTACACTAATTTGAAGTTGTTTGTAAAATACTATTATTCTTGAGTTTTAAGGGTAAAAGAATATTACAGATAAAGAATGAATTATTCAGGAGTATCATTTATTTAATTAGCTAGTATTCGGAAGCTAAAAAGTGTTATAAATTCCATAGTCGATTCATAAAGAATTTATTTTTCGATTTTTAACTACAAAATTACATTTTCTTACTCACTTATCACAGCAATTATTACAAATTACGCCACTCTTGTAAATTCTTGAAGACTATACATTAGAATGTGTAATTAAACTATAAAGAATGAAGTTCCTAAAGTCGTATGAAACAGTTTTTGTGAGAATGATGTCATTTTTAGTTAAAAATTAAAACATAAAATCTGTGCAAAGCAATTAACAACACATTTTTAGCTTCAGAGAACACTAGCCAATTAAAGAACTTATACTTCTGAATAGTTCATTCTCTATTTGTAATATTTTTTTACGGTAAAACTAAAGAACAAAAAGGTATTTTACGAACAACTTCAAATTAACGTAACTTTGAAAATATTGAGATTAGGACAAATGTTTATATGACATTTTTTCCTCAGAATGTCTTCGGAAATAAGTTCCGTAAGTGACGGTAAATTCTCGTGAAACACCCTGTAATATATATTTTTTGAAACTGAAAAGGAATATCCAGAAATCGAGAGCGGATAACTAATTTTTTAAATTTTTTTCGATATTCCCAATGCTCAAATTTTGCTTGCATAAAATAATCCATAGGTCTTTATTGTGTCATAAAATATAATTTGTGTGTTCTGTCTTAATTTCCTACTAAGAGTTCGTTTTGTTGTTCCGAATGTTAAAATAACAATAATAGGCTAGTAATAAAGAGGACTAGAAGGCGAAGTTTAGAGGACAATATGGAAATTTAAAAGGATGAAATTATAAGACGAATAAAAGTGTAGGAAAACGATGGAACACTAAAAGAAGACGAATAATGAATGAGATGAAGAATGAGAAGAAGAATAAGTTGTTGAAGATGAAAAGTGAGAAGAATAAAATGAAGAAAACGAGTGAGAAGGCAGTAAGTGAAGTGAAAGAATATATAGCAGATTGATGAAGATAAAGGGGGTAAAATCACAGTGTAGTAAAGTTGCCTCGTTTAATTATTAGGCAGCGGCATTCCTTTTAAGATTTATAGGTCTTTATTGCATGCACCGATAATAAAATGAAAATGCGACGTTGTCACGTCTTGTTTGTTGCTGCTATATATTAATATAACATGGATATGGGCTAGGCTTAATTGCTCAAAGCATGAGTTAATATGAAGATTATTTATATTATTTAGATTATTTATTTTAAAAATTAATTATTTAAAGAACTGTAGTATAATTAATTTTCACTGTGAACTAGAACAAGACACACTGTTAAAATTTGCAACTCTGGTTTATACACTCCGCGTGGAGTATTGGAGCGGCCTTCAAAAGACTTGACGACGACAATGGACAGCGTGACATAATTAAAATTATTGAAACTACAAAGCTTCCGTCCTCTTTGACACCGCTAGCTTACTAATTGAACGTGGCTACTTTATATACAATCACGAAGCTTGAGTTGTTGATGGTGCTAGGAACAATAGACTGTGCCGGTACTATTTCGCATTGTCTGTGATGAAGCGATAGCAGCGATCCTAGTGGTTAGCAACTATGTATCTATAGATGCATATTTCGTACGTATTGAGCTTCGTGACTGTATATATTAGACTGTGGTAAAAATATGGAGAAGAAAGAGAAGAACAAACAGCATATGAGAATGAGAAGAAATGAATAATGGAGAAATGAAGCAATGACGAAGGAGAAACTGGAGGAAGACGAAGAGAAATGGAGAAGAAAAAGAAGTGAAGTGGAAGGACGAAAGAAGAGGACAGAGACTGTTAGAATGAGAGGGAACATAGTCGATTCGCTGGCACGTGGGAATCTGTAAAGCGGGTCACGTGAGCCGGCCGGCTGGTTATCAATGGAGCCAGTGCGCTGTTCCCAGCCGCTCCACGATTCAATGAGAGAGAAAACGAGACCACTTCACGGGTTACGTGACTGCACACCCATTACAGTGCGTTCTTTACGAAATTGAATTATTAGGTTAAAACCTGTTAATCGTAATAATGCACTTTTTAAGGTTTTGGGCAGTTATTGTAGCACTCTCTGCTATCACTGTTTTGAAGAACAAGATCTTGGTCTAGACATAGGGTTGCCAGATTTTAAAAATATCAGAGAGGGACATTTTACTACAGTCGATATATAGGTGACATAATAATAATAATAATAATAATAATAATAATAATAATAATAATAATAATAATAATAATAATAATAATAACAACAACAACACAGGGTTGCGAAATTAAATTTTGGTTCAAGGCTTTTAATATCGAAGGTTGATTTTGATTAGTTGTTGGCTTCTGTTGAAAGCTCTGAAGTCAGATTTTGCCTGTCAAGTATGAAAAAATTGTATAATGATATGAATAATTCCCATATTAATAGCTCCATTCATGCAGTACTACTAATTCCACAATTTGGGACATAAAATAACTTCGCATAAGAATATCGCCACGGGATAAAAAACCTCACTGAAAGATGGCTAAATTCCATAGAATATAATGGCCTTTACTTTGAAGATTAGATTAATTTCTCGTCAAAACACACTGAAACTGAAATTTTGCTCAAAAACCGACATTACTTATGACCAGGGTTCGGTCCTGGGCACAGAAACGCATGAAGTTCAGAACGCACGGACGATAGTGTTTTGTTAATCGAGTGGAGTGGGAGATGGAGCGCGCCGTTACTTCGTGTCTCAACATGTAAACAGTCCGTTATAGTACGGCACAAAATACATTTCACCCTGTACAGATGCAGTATATACAGCACATTCCTAGTGTAGACAATAAATGTCTGCCATTAAAGTATTAACGTGAGTTGTAACCTTCACTCAGGTGTCCCTACACCGAAGCCTGTTACACGTACCGCAGCCAAGCAGCAATACACACAACGGTAATGTACATTACGGACCCACCTGTGCTGTTGCAGTCACCCGTCCATACTTGTCATGACGTCATTTATACTCCGTGTACTCTAAACCTCATACTGGTTACTCTGTGTCCCTAGACCGAAGCCTACTTATGACAGTTAAGATTTCATGAGATAATGTCTGTAATAAAGGCACTCACCCATTCTGAATTTCATTACTCGTTTATCACACTCCAAGTCTTACTGACCCATTCCAGTCTTTCACACACCCGTTAAGTCTGCTGCACATTCTTTCTGTTACCCAGAAATTCTCTGTTATTCACACTTAAGGGACACTGAGACTGAATTTTGAAACTTTCGAAGTTTTGTATTAATTTCTTTCAAATTCGGCGGGTTTGTTGTGTCTGTACGTTTAAATAATAGTACCAAATTTCATCAAGTTTCATTCACTAGTTCCTTGTATTTTAATGATATTAAATTATGCGTAAATTCAGAATATTCCTGACGGCTTCAGAATTGATTTTGCTTCTAAAAATTTTCTGTAAAAGTTTTACATTTCATGATAAAGAAAATTGCGCATGAATTTTTAAATTTGAGAATTGGTTCATGAGACAAACATTTTCTTACAAATCATAATTTTTGCTTGATAATTTTCTTTGATTTTTAGAAGTTAAATTCATATCATGAAAAGTTTTCAGTGAAGAGCTGATTCCATCCACAACTTTGTGTATTGATGAATGCTGTGTTTTCGTGCAAAGTTTCATATAAATCGGAACAAATGAAAACCGCTAGGAACTTTATTATTGACCAAAAACGTAGTTTTGAGAAAACGCAAATATTAGTGGGTGTGCAAGATTTAAGAAAGCTGCGCCTAATATTTTAAAAATGGTCGCCAGACCTTTAAAAGTAGTAGGCGGGGGTTACATACGGGACAAAGTTAACATGTGTATAAGGTAGTCTAATTACTTCTGTAAAAAAATCAAATTTTCATTTTGGCCAAAAATTCAGTTCTAGTGTCCCGTTATTATTCTTCCACGTACCGGTACCCATACCACCATCTGCATTTCGATACTCACTCACTCACTCACTCACTCACTCACTCACTCACTCACTCACTCACTCACTCACTCACTCACTCACTCACTCAGCTGCCACGTCTCTTTCATCGATCATGTTTCACATGCGGAAGACTGACTGATAATAATTACTGTACTAATAATACAAAACTAGAAGCCGGTGGTTGTTCCTAAGTAAATAAATCAATCATCCTATCGATGAATAAACAATAAACAAAAACCTCGTTGTGTGTGTTCGGAGTGTCAAGTACGCAGGAGGAAGCTGGAAACACGCCAACTTCACTTCTTATTGGACAGCCATTGTCTCGCCTGAGGTTTATGTCTCACGCGCTGCAATTCATCACAAAGGCGAGTCTCTCGCATTGTATACGCAGTGCACAGTAAAGTTCGCGGACTTTCGCTAGGCCCATGTACGCGTATTTTATACATTTATGTATTTTACATTAATCATAAAGGAACCATGTCTTGTGTAGGTCTTGAGCTCGTTTCGATGTCAGAGAAATTACAGATCATCTGTCCATTTCGTTTTCAATCTTCCAGCGTTCCTCCGTCCCTAAGATGATGAAATTTGTTGCTTGAAGGCCTACTTCATACAATAGGTATAATTATGGATTACAGAAGCATTTAAAGTCACATTACATAAATATTAATACAAAATACAAATAAAATAAAGCATTAATAAGATCTTTATTGTTATGTGAATGTAAAGCAGCGGTGACCAAAACTCGAGCTACAGCGATTACAAGCGACAGACAGCCTATGAAGTAAGGAGACGGAGGAGAGGTACTTTGCATGAAAACTACAACCAGTGATGGTTCCTGTACTAACTTATTGATCAATCCCGCGGATAAAAATCTCAAGCTTTGCTCTATCAGTAATGCCACTGCTGTCATCAAGAGCCAGCGAATAATATACGATTTTTCTTGCTTCTTTTTATAAACTTCCTCTTGAATATAATCAGGAATTTTCTAAATTTTTCTCTCGATACTTGGTCGAGAAATTCGTAGTTTTTCAAAATTAGAAACTTCTTATCGACAAGTTATTTAAGTTATTTTTAATATTAGACTACTCTTTTGAGATATTCTGTTCCATTAAAAGGCTTTAGAGCACGAGATATTTCAAACCCCATTAGGTAGCTGACTTCCTCATTTATTTATCTCATCTTTCTCTTCCTGGCTATGATTTGAGACATGTCAATTCCTGGCGTTTAACAGTTCGTTGGCACATAATATTGAATCAGTTTTTCTACATTATTATTATTATTATTATTATTATTATTATTATTATTATTATTATTATTATTATTATTAAATGAATAACTAATAAATAGTCACCCTCATCTAAAGATTAAGAAGATTAAAATTGAAATAAAACCTAATAATTTTATCCTTTTAGGGGGAAGATCTAAAAATATCAATGTTCATGCACGCACAGAAGAATTATAGAAACATATACTTGCTGGTCAATAATAATAATAATAATAATAATAATAATAATAATAATAATAGATTATTCAGCGTGGCAATTGTTTCTACTGTATGTACTCCTAATTGAACCTTTGAGCAAAGTAAACATATTACATTTTGTCCGACAGAACAACAAAAAAGTTCTCCTCATTCTTTACGAAACCATCCCTTACTGCTTGTAGAGACAGAGTTTGTAGAGCGACATGATACCACCACTGCTTGCCTTCAGTACGTGAATGAAACATACATCAAGTACAGGAAACTCCTCGTATCCGTTTGAATGTCTGTGATTACACGATATAATCACGACACCCGCTTTGGTCATCGCTGATGTAAAGCCTGGGTTGTGACTAAATTGACGATAATAAACTGAAATTCTTTTTAAAACAAATGATTATAAGGATATATGGCCCACAGTGGTGTCCGAAGAACTACATAAAATCATTAATGACATCCTAGATTTGGTGAACCTGACAATACGAAGTCAAAGCAAGAAGGCTTGAACGTGTTATGATGAAGGATGGAAATGATTGATGGACGTTTAATTAGAGATAAATAGAAAGAAAAAGCAACAGACGTTATTGATCTGTAAAGACAGGTATGAAACTAGGCAAAACAGGCATAAAACTAGGGAGGTATATACAGTAAACAAACAAACATAACACAAACAGGGAGGTAGACAAAAGGACATAAAGACGGATGATTTAATTTTAAGTAGAGTACCGGTACTACATTTTGTGGACGTAATAATTAAATCTCCGATAAATTAAGAATAGGCGTAAATAGAAAGATTAGACGAACATTGCCTTCCATTATTTGCTTACCTATATCTATATATGTATATAAAATATGATAAGCAATTTTTAAGGTTACAAGATTCTTAAGAAACATTGACCCTTTAATCTACTAATTTTAATTATGCTGCTGATGATAATGGTAATGAAGAAATATTCAGAGTGGAAGTGAAATAGTCTTACAGATTTTTCAGAGCGAATAGCTCATGTAGTATGTAACAAAAAACTATGGGCTAATACCATATTGGTGGAAAGTTCATAGTTTTTCCATAAAAAAATTTCCAAATGTTATTTTTGTCCATATCAATAGGAAACATAATAAAACATTTATCCCTTTGACATATTTATAGTGTGGACGGTTTTCGTGTAAATTTAAAATGCGTTTTAAGTGTTTTATACTGTTGTGTGTTTTATTGTATTAAGTTGGATATGGGACTGAGTACCAGTCTTCGAAAGCAGCTTTGCCAGTCATTCGTCTGATACGCTTAAGCCATTAAGTGTTATATTCGGGTATACGACTGAGCCTTAAGAAGCGACTAATTCGGTGCCATCAAAAGAGATTATTAACTCATAAATCATAATTACAAAGACGTCACAATATTTTAACACTAATGGAAGTAATGGAAGATACGAGTAAAGATGGGATAGAATGCTAATGGTTTTAATGCTATCAGAACTATAACTCTAAGTTTTTGTTAACAATAAAAATTTGATCTACGATAATTACTAAACCTTTACGTAGCTACAAAACTTGTATAGATAGTAATGGTGACTTTTTTAACGTCTAATGTCTACGAAGTCTTTGCGTTACTGGGATAGTAATGTATTGTATATAATGACGACCGCACAAATAAGTTATAACTATTTCAGTAGTACATGATCAGTATTTAAAGACGTAACAGAAGGCCGCCACCGCCATGTTTTGTTAGATGAATGACATAATGCAGATATATAGGTCAATAAGGATGGGAGCTCCCCTTCCCCCCGAAGTGAGGGCGGGTCTGCGATGACCTCACGATAGCTGGAGTCGTGACCCCGGAACGAAGAGGTCTTCCTCATGTCATCGCAGGCAAGGGGACTGACTGTTCCTCCAACCCACACTGTGGTTAACCACAAAACTGCCTGGATAAATATTTGTATAATAGGCAACGTGACAATCAGGAAGTGTATATTAGCAGGAAATGTACAAACTCATTCGAGTGGGAGAGGTATATGATAAGTGATTTAGTCTGTAGCTACTCTCACATCAGGTTATGGTGGCCTTGTGTATTTGTTTTCTTTATTAGTACCACTAGAATCATAATCATAGCATAATTTTGCTACTAGTGAGGATTAAGGATAAGAGCGGGATTCGTGATCCGAGGCTGCGCTCGGAAGTGGGTTCGAATCCCATTTGGTTGAAATTTTTTCCGAAGTTTCTTCCAACTGCAAGGCGAATGCCAAGTAATTTCATGGCAAACTCATGCTGTCATCAATTCTAAGGACGCTAGATATAACCCTAGATCATATATACCCCAGATAGGTCGGCCTTATAGGCTTTGACGTTAACAACATTTGTCAGATTTACTACGCTGCCATCTAGTTGTTACATAAGGAGTCACGTCATAATTCCCATTTGAATTGCATTAGCGACTGTACTGCCATCTCGTGTTCGTTTACGGCGGACGGGTGGCGATCCTGGCGGTTGTTCTCTTCAAAGTGCTGTCGATTTTAACATAGCGATGACCTATCTGTTACATATATGATCTAGAATATAACGTCTTCAAATAACCGGTTTAAAAAGTAATGTTCTTGTTTCTTCATCTTCATTTTACCTGCCTTCTCTACGTTCTCAACAATCGTAGTAGTAATTTTTAGGCTAGTATAAGAGCGTAAAATTATGTTTCTTCCACGAGTAGAAAGTTTAGCGTCCCAGGCGAAGCTGAGTGTGATAATTTCCACGAGCGCATGAAATTTGTTTACTTTTATGTGCTATGCAATATTTTACTCATTACTGGTATCTAAATTTAATTTTGAAATCTTGAACTCCTCTATTTCTTCGTACCTGTCGTCTCGCTTCACATATCTTTCTTCACATCATAAGAACACACGTTCTCGCCATGAAACAACACTATCACATCGCATCTTCTCGTAGTCATCCTCTTTCACACCCTGCCAAGACTCTGGAATTGGCTGTTAACATAAGAGACTGTCGAAATAAAATTGAATTCAAACGCATACTTGCGAGGCACTTCGTCAGTAATAGACACTCGTTCAGACACGGCTTTTTGTAAACAGCACAAAATAGGTACTTCAATATCCAGTAAATTCATCCATATATAATTAACAGACCTACACCTTTAACTTGTACTTAAGGAACTAGTTCTTTCTGTTCCTAACTTCTACAGGGTGCGTCAGAAAGAACGGATGGATTTCAAACTATCGATACGCAGCGAGGGGAGGGATAGAGTGAGGGGGACCACGACTGTTGGGTCAGCGAGAGAATGCAGTTTCAGTTGAGAACATGGTGTTGGTCTGTTGTACAACGTGCTTTCATCGCAGAGACATTTTTAAAAAATGAAGAATCTGTGATCGACACTCAAGACTCATTTCGACATCGGACGTCACGCTAGGATTCCAACTCGGAATACAATTTTGCGATGGGTGGCTTCATTTCGTACCACAGGTTCAACATTAAAGAAGAAATCACCTGAACGAACAAGGAGCGCGTGTACACTGCAAATGTGGAGACAGACAGTAGGTTGTCCGGCCACCTCAAAGATCAGCCCGCAAACATGCCATTGCACTGAGATTGTCCGAGGTTACGGTAAGATCTCGCGCCCTGCGAGTTCTTTCTTTGGGACCATTTGAAGGCGTAAGTAACCACATACACTGGACGAACTGAAGATGGCGATTCGTGAAGAAATCGTGGCAATCCCACCAACTATGACTGTGAAAGTGACGGCGAACTTCAGAAAACGCCTCGATGCCTGTATCGAAAGCCAAGGACATCATATGGATGATGTTATATACCATAAATAAACTGCATGTATTGGTGAATCTGTTGATAACAATACATTTTTGATTTGATGAATCCTTACAATTTTCTTGCCCTGTGAAATCCATCCGTTCTTTCTGACGCACCCTATACAATAAATTGTCCAGTCTTTATTAATCAAGTAACGTTAGTGCTTTGATTTTATTGTAATTGTAAATATAATATTAATTGTAAGATTAATTTTAATAATACAGTACTAACAGTGATGTTGTAGTTTTAATCATTTGGTAGAAGGGAAGGAAGGCCTAATGATGTTATCTCTATCAGGTTAAATAAATAAATATGTATTTATGTAAATAGATATACAGATAAATAAATGGATAAATAAGTAAATACATAAGTAAGAAATAAAATTCCTCTTAAATCCTTGTTATTAATATAATTTGAGTATAAATAAAATTTTAATCTATTACATTAAGTAAATTCAAACAAATGAGATGCTCTGAGATGTCATACAGCAGTCTACTAAGAAAACTGAAACTTCGAACTACAATCATACCCCTGTACTGAATTATATTAACGAAATAATAGCCTTATGAATGGAAGCTGTCAGGAGAAGGGCCAACTGTAAATAGCTGGACCGTTCTTCTACAAACTGAAATACGGTATTAATACAGTAAAGTCCCAAAATCAATAATTTGGCCTTTCTTCTACCAATTGAGATATTCATTACTGTAGCCTACGTGTTTTCTGCTGAAATTATGATTATGACGGGGTTCTTTTCTACTGAACAGATGCGTCTTCTAAAAAAGTAGGCCTACAAAAAAATGGAAAATAGTGACGTTTAAAAAAAATGTTAGTTGGGCCCTTTCATGAGTAGCCGCTTCAAATCTTTCTTCCATATCTTAGTTTAGGCTAACTTGTTTTATACAGAGCTGCCCAAATATTTAATTTTTATTACATGTTCTATGATTTTATTTCACTCTTAGCCAATTGTTTCTTCTTATATCAGTTATTTTAGTTTTTTCTTCAGAAATCTTATATTATCTTATTGAAATCTTTTCCTCATATTCTCTATTATCATCTTCATCATTGTATTCGTCCAGATCTTCATTACCACCTTTTTTATTGTGATGATAAAGATGATGAAGCTGGAAATGTTGGCAAGATAAAGAAGTATACATTTTATTTAAGCCTCTGATTGAGGTTCTGGATGATATGTACTGTATTTACATCTATTATAAGACATTACATCTCACTTGACGATAGGCCTATATTTCAGAGGAAGAACAATTGTTTGTATGCATCTGAAGTCTGATGAGTGCAATATGTAGCTAATCGGCGATGTATGCAATGGAGGGCGAAAGAAACTAAGCCACTCTACGCCATTATCTCCTGGCTTATTGCCTCATAAGTGATGCCTTGTTGGCATCATTTGTGTGGTTCAGATCTGTCTTCGGACAGTTGACTAAACATTTTAACCGGAAGAAGATCTGGCTAACGATGTTCCTTTCTCTTTTGAACCACAAAATATGTTCATACACTATTATAATGTAACACGGCGATAATGGAGCTATGGTTGAATGAGAATAGCAAGGAATAACGCAGTATTGGCAAGAAACCGGTCCCCTTTGTTGCGAAATCGTCTGTGCTGACGGACATGTTGTGTAAACTTTGCAAACGGTCGGAATCTGAACAAAAAGGATGTTAAACGAGGTTAAATTATCTCGCACAGCACTATATTTAGTGGGCATCGGCACACCACAACCTTTGTTATCGTTACAGCTGTTTTTTGGCACAGGATGCAGACTTCCTATAGGCCCACATGGAGAGGAAATGAAACTGAATCCCCGAGATGATAGTGATTACGTGCTGCAACGGGGAGCTCGAAATAAGTAGCTTGCTGTGAAGCCATGCAATCTGTGTAGATGTTATCGCGCGGGGAATTGCTCATTTACACATAATTTCGTGATCGTGGCATAGTTGCTTTGGGAGTGGTAATCAGCACATGCTACAGTCGACCCTCAGTTCGTCTGTATGTCTGTCTTGCAGTGCCTTTTCTTTGCGCTACTGTTTCCACTTCGTCATTATGTGGAGTATAAAGAATGTACTGTGGCTCTACTGAAGTAACACACTTCGAAGTGTTCACGGAAATGCATTTTTCAACAATTCTGATGTAGGTGAAATATGACTTCTGTCTCTGCCTGTTTTGCAGTTTCTTTTTGTTACGCTATTGCTTTATCATCATTATCATTATCAGTTGTTTTCATGAATTAAGTCTGTGAAGATCGTTTCGACCTCGTAAAAGGTTGAATAAAATTGTTCTTATCCACCGTTTCCATAGTCTACTTATGAACATTTTACCTGTTGGTCTGTATTTGAAAGGTTCAGAGCCATAGTGGGCCAAGCGCCATTTATTAAAAACTGAGAAAGCAAGGGTTGAAGTAAGTGAATACCACAGTTTAATGACGATTGACGTATCATTTAGTTTCAATGTGTATTCTTTATTTTACTTGCTATATGTTTCCATTGAATTATGGTAATAACTTCATTTTAACCCTTGTTTTCTGCGGTTTTAGTAAATGGCGCTTGGCCCACTATGGTTCTGAACCCTTCATTTCTTCACCTCTTTTCGTATCTGATGGTTTCTCATTCTGTTAATGTGATCCATCCAACTTCCTCTGTGTTTTTTATCATCCATTAATTTAAAAATATTTAATTGCTTTATTTGGTTTTTATCTATAGATTGTTATGCTTCTCAGGAAGCTCATTTCAAATGTTTCTGTTGTCTGTCCATGCTCTCTGCAAATTGAACATCTCATTTGAAAGAGGATGATATAGAACTAACTACCTATACAATGACTGAAATTTAGGTAGAGTGATTCGGGGGGAGATGACTATCGGGGGAAGATGCTTATTTCTTTGTAGTTTCACATTCTTCCATGCCATGCGCATGTATTCATGATCACTGAGACAGTTGAATGTATGTAGACTGGAAGCTAACTCATTTTGCTACGTGTTCTTGTTGTGAAAAAAAAAAAAAAGAAAAGCAAGAAGATAGGTCATTTTTCTGCTATAAAATAATTGCAAAGGTATGTTAAAATTGCAATACATCCTTGAATTCGTAATAACTGTCAAACCTTTGTAATGGATATTGTATTAAAGGTTCTAAAGTTTGTATTGTTAACAACCAACGATCTTGTTCCGTCATCTTAGATTGCGTCACAGTCCTAGGCATCTTATCCCGATACTTGGGAAAGATGCTTACTTTTTTCGGGGTAAGATGGCAACTTGTTACAAGAGGTTTATTTTTTGTTTTATTGCAGAGAATGCGTAAGGTAAGGTCCTTTGATAGAGGTCAGTCTTCTACTTACGGTGGAACATATTAGAACAGGGGACATGAACTGTTTTAGAGCATCGCAAGCATACGGGATTCCTTACCGTTCCCTTAAACGCCGCATAAAAAAGAATGATGACAAACAATGTATTGGATTAAATTCATTGTGTGGCTGAGGTGATTTCACGAGTCTTGCACACGGCAATAAAATCTGTGCAATGACAGTGTTTTGCTAAGTAGTGATAAACGAGTGAGAAAGTGTCCATGAGCTTCAGATTGTCATTTTTATTATATAGGCTTATATGTATCAAACCAAGTTCAGGTAAAATGCATATATCAGTAAAGTTGACCTGGTTGGCGAGTTGGTATCGCGCTGGCCTTCTGTGCCCAAGGTTGCGGGTTCGATCCCGGGCCAGGTCGATGGCATTTAAGTGTGCTTAAATGCGACAGGCTCATGTCAGTAGATTTACTGGCATGTAAAAGAACTCCTGCGGGACAAAATTCCGGCACATCCGGCGACGCTGATATAACCTCTGCATTTGCGAGCGTCGTTAAATAAAACATAACATTTATATCAGTAAATGTGTTAATTGCATTTGCCATCTTAACCGACTATTGGGGAAAGATGCCTCCAGTGCAAGTAAGAAGAAAACTTGTATCTATAAACAAGCTAAGTAATGTTTTCTGTTTTGTACCAAAAATATAGTTTCAAAATACTTCCAGATTTTGATATTTCAATATGAATTCGAAACTAAATGAAAAGTATCTTAAATTTTCAATCAAAGAAAAAGCTAGGCATCTTCCCCCGATCCATTCTATAGATAATACTCTTGAAATCTATTATACAGAATGGAAAAAGATTAAAGATTTTTGAGTTTGCTGTACTGTAAAGTATAGTTCTAGAGCTGAAAGAAAGTAGAAACTTGTCATTCAGATTTTCAAAATGATTGTTTCTTAAACGGTTAACATTATCTCCATCTGGCTCTTGATTTTCGATGTAACAATTCTACGTCGAAACATTCCGCTATTTTGTATTGTAACTACTGAATCGTTAAAAATTTAAAGACGGAAATTTCTATCAGTAAATTAATGATAGCTTTACTGGTTCGTCAGGGCTAAGAATGCTTGGTGAGCTATAAAAATAATTTAATGAACTATAAATAAATTAATGAATCATTAAAAACATATTGAAGCTTGGTGAAACTAGCTATACGTCTGCAGTTGGTCATGTGTTCGAAACCCGCTTAGGCTTATTACCTGGTTTTGTGTTTTTTTTTTCAGTTTTTCGTAAGTGTATGACGAATTACAGGTAATGTCAAGGTGAAAAATGGAACTCATCTCGCTAAATACTATTTTGCTACTATCAGTTCCACCTTGCAATTGTTACAGCATCGTTAAATAACCGATTAACATGTTACGAATTTTAGCCGAAAGATGTGACGAGTCCTGACTCATATTGCTACTAGTACAATTTTTGTTTTGGGGAGAAATGGCCAGAAATTTTCCCTGGAGTCTTCTCTTTCAGGAACAGGTTCCTTCTACTTGCGTTAAATCTAAGATACGTTCTTCTATGCATTACTTACCATTATAAGAAAGCCATTCTGAGTACTTTTTATTGCCCTTAAAAGTCTTTCGCCATTTTAAGAAGTTATCTTTTGGAATAACGGCTGGCTATATGCCTATAACATATAGCTACATATATTATTACGATGTACCGAAGTACATATGATATTTCAGTGCAGAAATGCTGCGTCATCATATGATGATGGATGAGTGGAACGGAGAAAAATTCTCTCCGGCACCGGGATTTGAACCCGGGTTTTCAGCTCTACGTGCTGACGCTCTATCCACTAAGCCACATCGGATTCCCATCCCGATGTCGGATCGAATCCTCTCAGTTTAAGTTCCACTTCTTGGGTTCCCTCTAGTGGCCTACCCTCATACACTGCGTCATAGATGTATGACAGTGGCACAATGTCCACACATGTGCAAAGGTGCAGTCGTTATGAGTGACTAAGTGGCCGGGATCCGACGGAATAAGCGCCGTCTTAAATCACAAAGTGATTATTTTTCGCATATCATACGTATATTATCCCGGCCACTTAGTCACTCATAACGAATGCACCTCTGCACATGTGTGGACATTGTGCCACTCTCATACATTTATGACGCAGTGCATGAGGGTAGGCCACTAGAGGGAACCCAAGAGGTGGAACTTAAACTGAGAGGATTCGATCCGACATCGGGAAGGGAATCCGATGTGGCTTAGTGGATAGAGCGTCAGCACGTAGAGCTGAAAACCCGGGTTCAAATTCCGGTGTCGGAGAGAATTTTTCTCTGTTCCACTCATCCATCATCATACATATATTATGTCTGGGTCTATTCTTCAAACCCTAGAGTTTGGTATGGGTGTTATTAAAATATCGCAATTCTCGTTAGCGGTCTCCCCTTTTGAATATGTCTCCTTTGTCTTAAAGCGTTAACCTTGCATCAAAAAACCGCATAATCTAGGAGCCGTGGTACAAGTGAATGCGTAACTTAGTGTTGTAGCGTAATAAAGAGAATAGAGGAGCGAAGACTAAAGGCAAACAAGCTCAGTACTTGGGAGTGAATCGTGGATTCTGAAGTAGGCTCTCCTGGAGCAAGGCAAGGCATAGAGAATGTTCGGTAAGGTAGTGCGCTGCAGTCTTGCCGGGTGGTCAGATGAATATGCAATGTGATCCGGAAGTTAACGCCCTACACGACTGAAATATGTGCCGAATAAAACGTAACTTACGGTTCATCTCGAATGAAGACGTGAACGTTCATTTCATTGGAAGCTTTAACAATAAACAAGTCAAGACGTAGGTATAAATTGTAGGCCTTAGGTATAATGATATGTGTTATAAATATAAAAACAATGAACATGGCTACCAGTCTTATTATAGTTGTAACAGAAGTTAGTCGTTCTTTGTGAATGACTGGTTACAATGGCATTCAATCTGAGGTGTGCGACTTCTAATCCTGCCAATGACAGTGGATTTTATGGTTGGTAAAAATGCTTGACATTGCTTTTTTTAAGTTTAATTGGTTATTTAACGATGTTGTGTCAACGACTAGTTTATTTAGCGTCGAAAGAATTTGTGATAGTGAGATGGTATTTAGAGAGATGAGACCGAAGATTCGCCTGATATTTGCCTGCCTTACGGTTGCGGAAAACCTCGGAAAAACCCAACCAGGTAATTAGACCAAGCGGGAATAAAACACACGCCCGAGCGCAGCTCTGGATCAAGGGCAAGCGCCTCTGCCGGCTGAGCTACGCCGGTGGCTCATTGCTTTTTAGAACCTCGGGTAAAGACGGGAAAGAGAGAGAATAATAATAATAATATAATAATAATAATAATAATAATAATAATGGTTTATTTAACCTGGCAGAGTAAAGGCCATACGGCCTTCTCTAACACTCAACCAGGAGTAAAACTGCGTTAGAAAAAACAGTACAAATTTACAAAGTGCACTACAATTTTATACACAAAACTTAATAAGATAATAATAATGTAATGTAAACAACAAGTAAGTAGAAATCAGACATAATATATAACATACACAGAGAAAGGAAAAAGCATAATAAAATGTGATCAGCAGGTCAAAATAAATGAGACAAACAAAGTATAAAACAATGAGACAATTATTGATGATAATAATAATAATGAAAATTATAGTAATAATAATAATAATAATAATAATAATAGTAATAATAATAATAATAGTAATAGTAGTAATAAAATAGTACAGTACAAAGCATACAATGAATACAATATTTTTAGGTTCACACAGTAAGGAAAATTATGATTAATATATAGCTCAAGTTATCACAGTATAGATATACCATTTATCGGGAAATAAGAAAACAAAAAGACAAAATAAGTTAAATATCACTAGCATATAAAAAATGTGAATACGTGGAAACATGCGATACAACACTTGTCATAATAGTTAGTTAATTTGGCACCTCGTCATAAGATAATTTTATAACTTGGATTTGAAAGATTTCAATGTTCGGCAGCCCTTTACTTCAGGCGGCAGAGAGTTCCAGTGACGAGAAGTAGCAATAGTGAAAGATGAGGAATACAGAGATGATGTGTGAAGTGGAATTTCTAGCGTGTTATCACGTTGTGATCGAGTATTAATATTATGATAGCAAGAGAGAGTACGAATAAATAAGTTCTAATAAGTCTTGTTGTGGTACCTTGTAATTTTTGTCCAATTGTGAGTTCATTTCCTTATAAAATTTTAGAAATTTAGAGCCTGCATTTTCTGATAATATTTCTGGTCGTTCACGTAAAAATCATTGTTGGCAAACGCTCACAGAACGCTTGGGAACTGTGCCGTGAACTGTTAACACTGCCTATCATTGTAACCTAAATGCATTGTTCTAATGTTACTATGGAAACAACTTTCAAAATTATGTGGAACAATTTTAATTTTTCAATATTCAGTGCATCGCTTTGGTATTCACGTGAGTATATTTATTGCGCTATTACAATTTAAATACTAATGACATAAATAGACTAGTAATTAAGTAAATTGAAATAAAAATTAATATAAAATAATCTTAGATCTATATCATCCACCGCTAGCAAACACAACCCAGCAAATTACCAGTACGTTCTCAAGAAACTTAACTTCGCGAGTTGTATTTCTCTTAAAGCTGTACACTGTTGGTATGTAATGTATATAAATGTGAGACAATAATTTTTATCATTATTTCATATTGCATTATTTTTTTATCTGATAGTTCGTTCTGTCTATGAGCAACATCTGCAACAGCAGATTTTTTAGACTTCTCCTTCCGATTTGTTCCACCTATCCTCAAATGTGTGAATCGTGCATGTAGATGATATTCATTGCTTCGCGGGATAATCGTTCGGCTACATTTGATAAGGATGCGTAGGCGATGGCGGGTTAATGTCTGCTTCTTAGTGATCTGCCTGTCTAAATGTGAAATAAATTGTTAACACCTCGAAATATAAGCCACTTTCTTGTAATTTTTATTCGCACGTCGAACACCGGAATAAGGTTTGCGTGTTCCTGATTAATTTTAAATTATAAAAAACAATAAAATGTGAAAGAAATTAATATCTATTTGTGTACATAATTATAAAAATAGTAATAATTTTATAATAATTCAAATTAAATTTTAAATGCAAGCATTAGAGAATTCACTAAACTTAATAGATATGCATTCCAGGGCCTTATTCACACTTGTTTTAGAAATAGTTATTGGGAAGATAAAATAATGATATATATGTCAAATTAAACAGAAAAGAATGTATAATTATATAGCATAAAACTCGAAAAAAAAATTTTTCAAGAAATTTTGCCTACCGGATCCCCTTAAAAAATCATTGTTGGCAAACGCTCACAGAACGCTTAGGAACTGTTAACACTGCCTATCATTGTAACCTAAATGCATTGTTCTAATGTTACTATGGAAACAATTTTCAAAATAAAATGGAACAATTTTAATTTTTCAATATTAAGTGCATCGCTTTGGTATGCAAGTGAGTATATTTATCACGCTATTACAATTTAAGTACTAATGACATAAGTAGACTAGTAATTAAGTAAACTGGAATAAAAAGTAATGTAAAATAAGCTTAGATCTATATCATCCACCGCTAGCAAACACAACCCAGCAAATACGTTCTCAAGAAACTTAACTTCGCGAGTTGTATTTCTCTTAAAGCCGTACACTGTTGGTATGTAATGTATATAAATGTGAGAAAATAATTTTTATCATTATTTTATATTGCATTATCTTTGTATCTCGTAATTCGTTCTGTCTATGAACAACATCTGCAACAGCAGATTTTTTAGACTTCTCCTCCTGATTTGTTTCACCTACCCGCAAATGTGTGAATCGTGCATGTACAGATGATATGCATTGCTTCGTGGGATAATCGTTCGCCTACATTTGATAAGGATGCGTAGGCGATGGCGGGATAATGTCTGATTCTTAGTGATCTGCCTGTCTAAATATGAAATAAATAGTTAACACCTCGAAATATAAGCCACTTTCTTGTAATTTTTATTCGCACGTCTAACACCGGAATAAGTTTTGCGTGTTCCTGATTAATTTTGTGATTCACCCAATTTTTTTACAAGGAACTTGATGCCTTCAGAATTTAAAATTTTTAGTATTTACAATACTCTTTAATAAAATTCTAAGATGAAAATGTGATGAATTTTGTAGCTCACCATATGATTATATACAAGACGAAATAATAGTTATTTATGGTACTTGTGAGGTAAGTGCATCTTTATTACACGAGCGCAATGAAGATCACGCTCACAAGTACCATACGTAATTTTATCCATGACCATAACGAAAAATTCTGTTTTATAAAAGAAAATATGTTGAAAAAAGTCCTCATATAATCACATATCATGGCATGGATTTTAGAATCGATACGTGTACTAGGTAGGTTATGATGTAGGAGGCCATGATTAGTGAAGAATGGTATCTAAGCGTTGGATAAATAACAAATTATAATTAATTATATAATTTTAATATAAACAGATGTGAGATCGTAACAGGCGAAGACCTAATCCGTGAAAGCAGATGATGATGATGATGATGATGAATTTTAATATATATATATATATATATATATATATATATATATATATATATATATATATATTTTTTTTTTTTTTCATTTTAAACGTGTATTTTCGTCTTTTTGAAGTTTCAGGGATTATTTAGAAGTGTTCACGGGACTAATGTGAATAAAATAATTTCACATTTTACTTCTGTAAACTTAAGAGGAATATTAAAACTTAATTAATCATCGTGTCTGTTTAGCTCAGTTGACTAACGCGTGTTGTTATAAAATCCTATAAATATAAACCCAACTTCGCAGGATCAAGTCGCCTCGCATCCCAAAAGGTAAATTATTACAAAATTAAAAAAAAAAAACCTATTAGATATGGATGCAATGCACAAATTACGACGTAGTAGAAAGAGAAGGAGATTGAGTGTATGTATATTTAAGAAACGGTAATAAAGAAGTAGAGGTAGTGACATCTAGTAACTAATATATTAACTTCTTGAGTAATAGTTGAATGGAAAAGTATACGTGTGTGCCCGGGTACTAAATGAACTGTGAGATAAAGTTCAAAGTATGAGGTAAAGTCTTTATCTCACTAGTGGAATAAAATAATGTTGAATAAAAGCCTACTTTACAAACGCAAAATAATTTAGTAAAGGCATGTTTTTCGTTATGGTCATGGATAAAATTCTTATTTTAATTGAACCTAACGTCTTCACATGTAACGGTTTACTACATAGTATAAATTATGGTCAACATCTATATAATTCGATACTAAAACTTCAGCCTGAATTGGCTACTTGTAGTAATGAAATTTTCAAATGTAGAATTAAGAATTTCATAGCTTTTATTATATATCATGTAGCCTATTGTAAAGCAGATTTATTTTTTCCCTAAGTAAGTTGTGTCATTTATCTCAATGTTATATTTGTTACTATGTCAATATGATTTGCTGCTTATTACAATAATAATATTAATCCATCACCATTCTTAACATCGCTCTGAAATGATGAAATAAATTATCTCAGTTACTACTAGTATCATTGTTATGAACTATATTTCATCTTTATGTAGCTTACTTCAAGTATCATATTCTGGTGTTTAAATGTTAGTCTAAAAAGTATGTAGTCTATTTTCTGATTTTTGTATGTTTTTGTCTATCTGTTCCTCTGAAGAATTTGATCCTGGTATTATAATTTTGAATTTTATTTTATACAGTAGAACAGAGACTTTTATATATGCGAATTATGTAAAATTTTTGTAATACTCTCTTATTAGAATTTTAAATTTCAGTTTGGGAACAAAAGGGATATATTTGTGATGATGTATCAAATTTTGTGTAATTCGCGTGTTATTTTATCAAAACGGAACTGTTGTTGACACGAGCTTTGTTCTTTTGGGATACTTTCATGTAAGGTTTTGTTGGTATATTTTATTATTACTACTATTGTTATTATTATTATTATTATTATTATTATTATTATTATTATTATTACACTTTTTAAATTAATATTATACTTTATTATTATTATTATTATTACACTTATTTAATTAATAACAATATCATTATTATTATTATTATTATTATTATTATTATTATTATTATTATTATTATTATTATTATTATTATTATTATTATTATTTGTAAGATAATGTTCACACAGTAAGCTTAAAGAAATCATTACAAATTGATTTTCTTTCTCCCCTTGTCTTTTTATCTCTCTTATTTTCTCGGCGTCTACATTTTGTGTCCTCTTAGACAAAACATTGGATAGGTAGGGTACATATTACCTACCTTCTTGGTTCTATGGTGAGCACAGACACAGGATCATCTCGAAGACAACACAGAACATCACACAACAAGGGACAAACTCCCAATCACGTTACAGATTAAAAATACCTTTCATTGCCCACGCCGGGAATTAATGCACTGACCGTTTGGATGAGAAGCGTGTAAGCTGTTGATTAATACGAGAAGGCAGACACTAACAAGTAGTAATGGGATAATCGCGTGGTATTGCAATTTTGAGTAATTTTTATGCGGCTTCTAAGCAAATCAGTAAAGTATGTTTGACAATTTATATTGTTTATGAGCATTTTATTTGCCGCTGGGACGTATCTCATTACTCTTACCGTAGTGATGAGACGTAGTAACACAATATATACAGTCACGAAGCTTTAGTTTATGAGGGTACTAGAAACAATAGACTGTGCAGGTACTATTTCGCATTGTCTGTAATGAGGCGATATTAGCGATCCTAGTGGTTAGCAACTATCTATGGATGCAAATTTACTACGTATTGAGCTTCGTGACTGTATATACTAGACTGTGGTAGTAATCTAGTGAGTCTATTTAAGTAAGTGAAGACAAGGTATGAACACAGTTTCTGGGTTGTTAGCCGAATGAACTTACAATTTACATCGGAGGCTCGGATTCAGATCCAGTCGATTCAAAGTAAACATAATACCGGTATTTCCATTTCCTGTCTCGTGATTCCAACATTTATCTATGTAACATCTCGTTATCACAGTTTTTTTGTAGAAGCGTTCGTTGTTAACGACTACCCATAAACCCTCTGTCCTTCATATAACTGAGTTTTTTAATTCCATGGACCACTTCAAGCACGTGGCTCATTTTTGTGGACCCCTAAAATGTCTTGCATAATTTAGGCCCATGATATTTTATACTCATGAAATATTCGGATGAATTATTGAATTAAATATCCTTAATAAATTGACAGTATATAAAATGTCAGTTTTAGTTTTAAATACCGATATAATTTCAAAATACATAACTACAAAATTCTTTAGATGCTGTAAAAAACGACACCAGATTATTAGATATACTACAAGATTGTCAATTTCTGCTCTCAAAAAAATTGAAAGTTAGGATTTATAGAAAAGTTATATTACAGGTTGTTTTGCATGGTTCTGAAACTTGGACTCTCACTTTGAGAGAGGAACAGAGGTTAAGGTGTTTGAGAATAAGGTGCTTATAAAATATTTGAGGCTAAGAGAGATGAAGATACAGGAGAATGGACTCTTCTTCCAGTTATTCTTTCCATTACAGAAATGAAGATGTTCCCTGAATGTTAATGTGAATTAATATTTACTTTTTTATATTTATAATGTACCCCGACGAGAGATCGCCATCATATGCTGCTAAAAACTCACTGAGAGTGGGATATGAATGGAATACTCACTTTTTAACTCACGGAAGTTACAGTTTAATTTCTTTATCGTTGTTTCAGTGTTATGCTGATTTGGTGAATAATTTTAAAGATAGACACTGAGGATATTAATTTGAAAATAAAAAAAAATAAAAATGTGACCTTATTTAGGAAAAATGTGTTACGTTCTCTACCTGTAGCATGTGAGGTAAGCATAAGATATTTCATCATCCTGAGAAAAATCAGAGAACATGATAAAATTAAGCTTAATTAAAAAAAATATGATACATATATGTATGTATTGGCATGACCTTCGTGCACCAAAACATGCAAAAAATTAAAGCATGCAAAAATGATTTTAAAATGTCGATTTTCCATCGCGAGAACCTGTTTGTTGTTGTAAAATATAGCTAAGCCAAAAATTTTGATATCTATTATTTTGATAAAATTTGCCAATATATACGTAGTCTATATGAAATTTCATTGATTATTTTATCTGAAACAATCGAAAATGAATTTTATCTGGAGTTTCAACCATGTTATTTCTTATAATTCTCACATTTCTCTTCTTCTCTGAAGGACAAACTATTTTTGTCACCAAGAATGGACTCTACTTCCAGTTATTCTTTCCATTCGGGAAAAGAAAGGAAGATGTTCCCTGAATGTAAATGTGAATTAATAATTATGTCTTTTGTATTTATAATGATATCCGACGAGATATCGCCATCATATGCTGCTAAAACTCACTGAGAGTGGGATATGAATAGAATACTCACTCTTTAATTCACGGATGTTACAGTTTAATTTCTTTATCGTTGTTTCAGTGTTATGCTGATTTGGTGAATAATTTTAAAGATAGATTCTGAGAATATTATTTTGAAAATAAAAAAAAAATAAAAATATGACCTTATTTAGAAAAAATGTGTTACGTTCTCTACCTGTAGCATGTGAGGTAAGCATAAGATATTTCATCATCCTGAGAAAAATCAGAGAACATGATATAATTAAGCTTAATTAAAAAAAATATGATATATATGTATGTATTGGCATGACCTTCGTGCACCAAAACATGCAAAAAATTACAGTTTGCAAAAATGATTTTAAAATGTCGATTTTCCATCACGAGAACTTGTTTGTAATTGTAAAATGTAGCTAAGCCATGAATTTTGATATGTATTATTTTGATAAAATTGGCCAATATATACGTAGGTCTATATGAAATTTCATTTATTATTTTATTTGAAACAATCGAAAATGAATTATATCTAGAGTTTCAACCATGTTATTTCTTACAATTCTCACAATTTCTCTTCTTCTCTGAAGGACAAACTATTTTTGTCACCAAGAATGGACTCTTCTTCCAGTTATTATTTCCTTTCGGGAAAAGAAAGGAAGATGTTCCCTGAATTTAAATGTGAATTAATAATTATTTCTTTACTATTTATAATGATATCCGACGAGATATCGCCATCATATGCTGCTAAAACTCACTGAGAGTGGGATATGAATGGAATACTCACTTTTTAACTCACGGATATTACAGTTTAATTTCTTTATCGTTGTTTCAATGTTATGCTGATTTGGTGAATAATTTTAAAGATAGACACTGAGGATATTAATTTGAAAAAAAAAAAGTGACCTTATTTAGGAAAAATGTATTACGTTCTCTACCTGTAGAATGTGAGGTAAGCATAAGATATTTCATCATCCTGAGAAAAATCAGAGAACATGATAAAATTAAGCTTAATTAAAAAAATATGATGCATAGATGTATGTATTGGCATGACCTTCGTGCACCAAAACATGCAACAAATTAAAGTGTGCAAAAATGGTTTTAAAATGTCGATTTTCCATCACGAGAACCTGTTTGTAATTGTAAAATGTAGCTAAGCCATGAATTTTGATATGTATTAATTTGACTATTGCACTCTTACTACTTCATACTACTTTTGACCAATAAAATGGTACGAAAGGACGTATTTCAACCAATCATGGCTGCTTATCGCTCAATTTTATCTCGTCCCTAGCATTTGTTTAATTTTATCGTGTCCCTAGCTTTTTTAAAATTTTATCGCGTCCCTAGCATTTGTTTCTTTGTTTGCCAACATTTGAAACTGCGCAGGTCTGGACGTCAAATATATATATAAAATTACAAACCACTCCAGTTGATGCACAGCAGTTTCAAATATGACTCACATTGGCATTCAAGAACAAGAATTAATAAAAATCACTGATCATACCTATGCATCTTCTGAAATCCGATTTACAAATAAATGAGCACAATTCGGAAATCCTGAATAAGTTGAATACACCATGTAGGCCTAAATCAACGAGTTCCATTTCTATTACGCACACGTCCAATATAACATCAATTGAACCACCAACCACATTCAAATTTGAAAATTGTACATTCAATAATTATTCCTTTTAAAATTATTCATTCGGAAATCCTGAATAAGTTGAATACACCATGTAGGCCTAATTCAACGAGTTCCATTTCTATTATGCACACTTCCAATATAACATCAATTGAACCACCAACCACATTCAAATTTGAAAATTGTACATTCAATAATTATTCTTTTTAAAATAATTCATTCGGAAATCCTGAATAAGTTGAGGAAAGCACCATGTAGGCCTAAATCAACGAGTTCCACTTCTATTACGCACACGTCCAATATAACATCAATTGAACCACCAACCACATTCAAATTTGATAATTGTACATTCAATAATTATTCCTTTTAAAATTATTCATGTTTATTTTTTATGTCATCGTCGTTAATTAAAACTTTTCTAATACTTGTGTACAGTATATTGGTTAGGTTATGTTATAGCTTCTGCTATACGATATTGTGGATAGTCACGTATCAGAGATTGTTTAATATTAAGATTTATTGAAAATCATCTGTCAAGTGACGTTGTTTACTGGGATTCGGATAATTGAAGTGGAATGCAACTGTTTTAATAATAAAAATGAAACTGAATCAACAAAGCCTTCTTGACTAATAACATTGCCATTGTGTATACAGTAGATCGAGAACTTCTCGACGAGAAGGCATTGCTCACTACTGCCATCTAGCATGCATCTAGCGTAATATTTGTAATGTTGAGATGGTACAATAATACATTTGAAGACAGTTGTATTTTCGTAAGTCAATTAATATTTTATTGTATTGGAGTACTTCGTTACTTCTAACCTTTATATACTTTCTTCTAATCGTGTAATAGTCAATTAAATCCCACTCGAGTTTTGATTTTCTCTAGATAAATCAAAACGTCTAGTGAGATTACTGTTGATAAAATTGGCCAATATATACGTAGGTCTATATGAAATTTCATTGATTATTTTATCTGAAACAATCGAAAATGAATTTTATCTAGAGTTGCAACCATATTATTTCTTATAATTCTCACAATTTCTCTTTTTCTCTGAAGGACAAACTATTTTTGTCACCATGAATGGACTCTTCTTCCAGTTATTCTTTCCATTCGGGAAAAGAAAGGAAGATGTTCCCTGAATGTTAATGTGAATTAATAATTATTTCTTTTGTATTTATAATGATATCCGACGAGATATCGCCATCATATGCTGCTAAAAACTCACTGAGAGTGGGATATGAATGGAATACTCACTCTTTAATTGACAGATGTTACAGTTTAATTTCTTTATCGTTGTTTCAGTATTATGCTGATTTGGTCAATAATTTTAAAGATAGACACTGAGGATATTAATTTGAAAATAAAAAAAAATAAAAATGTGACCTTATTTAGGAGAAATGTGTTACGTTCTCTACCTGTAGCACGTGAGGTAAGCATAAGATATTTTATCATCCTGAGAAAAATCAGAGAACATGATATAATTAAGCTTAATTAAAAAAATATGATGCATATATGTATGTATTGGCATGACCTTCGTGCACCAAAACATGGAAAAATTAAAGTGTGCAAAAATGATTTTAAAATATCGATTTTCCATCACGAGAACCTGTTTGTAATTGTAAAATGTAGCTAAGCCATGAATTTTGATATGTATTATTTTGATAAAATTGGTCAATATATACGTAGGTCTATATGAAATTTCATTGATTATTTTATCTGAAAGAATCGAAAATGAATTCAAGGGCTTAGAACAAAAAGCAGGTAAGTGACATTATTTAAAAAAAAATTAGGTAAGTGCGTGTTGTGATAACCCAAAAGGATGTTTCTTTGGGATAAAATCAGGGAAGTGATCACATTGTGCAGTGCTGCTATATGGGCATCATTTCACCAAGCTAGTGTATAATATTCCATTGCATGTACAACTTTAACTGCAATTTCCTCAAAACTAGGTTTCTGTCACTTGCCTGCTTTTTGTTCTAACCCCCTCAATTTTATCTGGAGTTTCAACCATGTTATTTCTTACAATTCTCACAATTTCTCTTCTTCTCTGAAGGACAAACTATTTTTGTCACCAAGAATGGACTCTACTTCCAGTTATTATTTCCATTCGGGAAAGAAAGGAAGATGTTCCCTGAATGTTCATGTGATTTAATAATTATTTCTTTTGTATTTATAATGATATCCGACGAGATATCGCCATCATATGCTGCTAAAACTCGCTGAGAGTGGGATATGGATGGAATACTCACTTTTTAACTCATGGATATTACAGTTTAATTTCTTTATCGTTGTTTCAGTGTTATGCTGATTTGGTCAATAATTTTAAAGATAGACACTGAGGATATTAATTTGAAAATAAAAAAAAAATAAAAATGTGACCTTATTTAGGAAAAATGTGTTACGTTCTCTACCTGTAGCATGTGAGGTAAGCATAAGATATTTCATCATCCTGAGAAAAATCAGAGAACATGATAAAATTAAGCTTAAGTAAAAAAAAAATATGATACATAGATGTATGTATTGGCATGACCTTCGTGCACCAAAACATGCAAAAAATTAAAGTCTGCAAAAAATGATTTTAAAATATCGATTTTCCATCACGAGAACCTGTTTGTAATTGTAAAATGTAGCTAAGCCATGAATTTTGATATGTATTATTTTGATTGGCCAATATATACTTAGGTATATATGAAATATCATTGATTATTTTATTTGAAACAATCGAAAATGAAGTTTTTTTTTAGAGTTTCAAGCATTGCAATTCTTATAATTCTCACAGTTTCTCTTCTTCTTTGAAGGACAAACTATTTTTGTCACCATGAATGGACTCTTCTTCCAGTTATTCTTTCTATTCCAGAAAGGAAGATGTTCCCTGAATGTTAATGTCAATTAATAATATTTTTTTATATTTATAATGATACCCGACGAGAGATTGTCATCATATGTTGCTAAAAACTGACTTAGAGTGGGATATGAATGGAATACTCACTTTTTAACTCACGGATGTTACAGTTTAATTTCTATATCGTTGTTTCAGTGTTATGCTGACTTCATAAATACTGTTAAAGATAGACTCTGAGGATATTAATTTGAAAATAAAAAAAGTAAAAATGTGACCTTAGAAATAAATGTGCAAGCAAGATGTATCCACATCTGTTGAGGTCTGTCTCTGTAGCATCTGAGGTAAGCTAAATGTATTCTGGCATTCTGAGAAAATCAGAGAATATGATAAAATTAAGAGTAATTTAAAAATGTGATACATCCATGTAAGTATTGGCATGATCTTCGTGCATAAAAAATGCAAAGTTTTACTAATAAGTAGAGCTGGGATTTCTGCGTAATTACAATTGCTTTTCCCTTAAGCATTACCTAATTTAATTATTTAAATTGTGTGTGTTTCATGGAAAATCATGAAACTTGGTAGAGTTTTATGGTATTTACCCTTAAACATCTATTTGGGTCTTCCGTTTCTATTTGATCGCTTCAATGTGATTTCGATGTTCATCTCGTCGGTCAGTCAGTGCAATGCAGTTTACATGATAAATTCAATTTTATTTGTAGTGCAGTTTAGGCTACTATTTTTGTCAGTGGATTTTATAATCGCCCGTTAAGGGTATATTATGATATGGTAGATGATTGCAGAAAATGGAAGGAGAAACAATTAAATGGTACGCGATTGCGCGTCCCTGGAAGGGAATTTAGATTGTCAGGAAGAATCTATGTGAGCTCCATACCTGTTACATACTTGTTTCACTCCATTCTTCTTAAGAGAATGTTGAAGGGGAGAAAATAGTGTGGTAGGCACGGTAGTACAGTGCTTCTGCACTCTTTTGATGATGAGGCCTCCTTTTTCTCATTTTACGTGCGGTCCCTGGCGTAATATGCAGTGTGTTAAATAACGTTTACAACGTTTCAGGGATAATAGAGGAGGTAAAAACAAATATCTTTTGTAAGTGACAAAACTTTGGCCGATCCGTTTATTGTGTACGTAAGTGTTAGCATGATCCATAAAGAACAAGATCAATTGTCGTTTTAGAGGTGGTGGTCAAACTGCCGTCCATTGAAGGCATTGCACAAATGGTACCTTCGTACTATGTAGTGTCTGCAACGCTCAAAAAGGCCAACATTGTCTCTAATAACATGTGCAGCTTCAACAACGCGAGCAACTAAGTCTTCTGCCGTATCTGTCGGTGTCTCATACACAAAACGTTTCACGTCTCCCCACAAAAAGAAATCCAGTGTGGTTAGGTCCGGTGATCGAGGTGGCCACGGTACCGGCTCACCCCTGCCAATCCAATGATCGGAGAATGTAGCATTTAAGTGGTTCCTGACAAGACGATCAAAGTGTGGAGGGGCACCGTCATGCTGAAACCAAATTCGTTCTCTGATGTTCAATGGGATATTTTCTAAAAGTTCTGTTAGGACGTCGCGTAGAAAAACAAAATAATTACCACCACTGAGACTGTTAGGCAACAGATAAGACTCTACAAAATGGTCGTGCACAAACAGAACCAACCAGTGTGTGTTGTGACGGAAGTCAAGTTATCTATCCTTCAGGCCATCTAGCGGAAAAACGGCGCATCTGCTAAAGTTTTGTCACTTAAAAGAGATGTTTGTTTTTACCTCCTCTATCATCCCTGAAACGTTCTAAACGTTATTTTTCAACAACCTGTATAGAGTAGAACAGTAATTCTCAACCGGAGACCGCGGTCCTCTGGAGATAAAACTTCCATTTTGTAATTTTTTTTAGTTATAAATTTTAATTTTTTTATACACAAACCTCTTGTTACTAATTACTATTAATTTCCCCATTAGTATCAGTTTAATGCTTTTTTTTTAATTATTTAATATATTTTTTTAATGCAATTTGCCATAATTTTAATTTAGGTTATACTCGCATAAGTGAACTGTAACTCGGTTTGAAAAGTTATTTATTATCCGGATAATATGTGATATAAGATAAGCCTCATGGGCTAGTAGCCAGAGCTTCTGACTACATTTCACGAGGTCCCGAGTTCGATTCCCGGTTAGAACAGGAATTTTTCCTTGAAGTGGAATGTTCCTGTGTTCGTACATGGTCTGCAAATTAAGTTAGGCTTAGGTTTCAGATCTATCCTGGCACTTAATAATCATCCTATCATAATATGTTCGGGACAGCGTAAATCCGCCTTCCAGGCGCCCCAACCTCAGAAGTGGGTTACAAATAAGCCATTGTCAGGAGAGATCATAAATGTGAAATGACACCTGTTGGCATTGGTAAATATATATATATATAATATATATATATATGATATGATATGATATGATATGATATGATATGATATGATATGATATGATATGATATGATATGATATGATATGATATGATATGATATGATATGATATGATATGGATATTGTGTATATACAGGGTGTTTCCGATGTGGTGTTACAAACTTTCAGGGATGATGGCGAAGGGCACATGTATCAATTTGAGATAAGGAATCATAGTCCGGAAATGACCGAGTCGAAAGTTATAAGCAAAAATAGTTGTGTGGAAATGGAATTGTAATTTGGTACCACGTGCCCTCCTTCCCTTAACCTTTGGAACAGTCGTGGGAAGATGGTATGTGCGAGATGTCTTCTACTTGGTTACTTGTGGATACAATCTGTGAGCTTGTCTACTGTTCCCATTGACTCATCCGTATTCGAAAATCAGGTCTGCTTATTCCGCTCTCGTGTACTCCTCCATTTCACTAGGACTGATCGACTGGACACTGCAACTTGTACACATACACTGCTGTCTACAGACGTGCATATCAGGACTGACCATGTCCGTTACACATTACGCTATCTGCATTGCTTTAGTGTAGTTTCCTATCCCTATCCCTCAGACAGCGCACTGAATGGAATACTGTAAGTAGACAACGTAAACAATGTCAGATGAATACAGTATGTGTAAGATGTACAGATAAATACACATAAATAAGGTGTACAAAGGAATAAAATGATTTAATTTCCACACAATTATTTTTGCTTGTAACTTTCGACTCGGTCATTTCAGTTTACATGTGCCCTTCGCCATCATCCCTGAAAGTTTGTAACACCATCTCGGATACACTCTGTATATATATATATATATATATATATATATATATATGATACGACATTGATATTATATTTATTCGTCAACCAAACTTTACAATTCATAGTTATTGTGGACCTTTACATTTCTGCTTTTCGATCAACCATCATTTTAAAATCTACCCACATACCATCCTTGTTGATTGGTTTAATACAAATTTTAAATAATAATAATTATAAGTGTACCCTTTAAATTAAATATTACTAGTGGCTTGTGCAGCAAATGCTGCTGCGAACTAAGTTCGTTAGACGTTCAAATAAAAATTTTTCAGATTTATTTTCAATGAAGAATACTTGTCTTTTTGATAGTTATTTGCTTCCATAATAATGAAACATACTCCCTCTGAATGGATTTTTTAGGCCAAATACTTTTTCTTGAACCTATCCAACTTCAGTTTTTAAGTTTCAACGCGAAAACGCAAGTATCAATGTCAGGACCATAGCAGTAGCTATTTCAGGTCATTGTGGATTGTAGGCAAAAGTTAAAAAAATGTCAGGTTTGCTAAGCTTTCGAACAATAGCATTTTCGTATAGCTGCTGCATGTAGAACTTGAAATGTAGAGCGTAAAATCATTTTATCCTACTAAGAGATCTTGCTGAAATGATCTGGAGACTACAAAATTTTCTAGGCCTCTTATTTTATCAGTAAGTAATACCTTTTCAACTTTCCTTATGAACTGTAATTTTTGCGCTCTCTCGAGCCAATACTGAAGACAATGACACATATCAATATCTACACTACACCGCCATTAATTATATGGAAAAAAACCCAACCCCACTGGGTTAATAAGTATAAAAATATTTGATTTTAATAACAATATTAGTATCTTACTTAAGTTTTGTAGTTATATATAGCAGCCACTCAGTAAATTATAGAAATGAAGATCTAAATTAAGATAATATTCTCTACATTTACTTACATAAACTCAAAAACGTTTCACTTTCATGTCATCAATATAGCATCAATATTACGTACAATTAATGAAAAATAGACGCATCATGATATTAACTATAATAATATTTAATTTCTAATGGTAACAATGTCATCAAACCACCTCAAGTTTCGTAGATTTGAATATCCAATACACAGCTGTACTCAGAAAATTATACACTGCAGAATCAGTTTTTAATAACAAATTGAATAAATTGAGCTCTAAATATGTCTGAAATCCTGCAGGTCATGGCCTTCGTGTAATAGCCTATTGTTTATTGTAGTGTGTGTTTTGTGCTGAAATTCAATCAAGTCGGCCGTGATTGAATAAAATTAGTTCTCAAAACTGACAACAGATGGATTTTGGAAAATAGGAAAATTATGTAGGAAAATTGACATTTCACTGAAAACTACTACTTTTCCGAAAAACTTTGGGTTCCAAGCCTCAAAATGAGGGGCCATTTATTAAAATCCGTTTAGCCGTTTTCCCGTAATTTCCATTACCAGTTCAAATTATATATATATATATATATATATATATATATATATATATTGTTTTATTATTTCATAATTAATAATTCACAATACATGAAGTCCACCGCAGTGCAGTAATGGGTGAAAGGAGAAGGTCCGGGTTCAAATCCTGATTGGGACGAGTTACCTGGTTAGTTTTTTCGGGGTTTTCCCTCAACCCATTAAGAGCAAATGCAGGGTACCGGTAACATTAGGCGCTGGACCGCGAACTTATTTCGTTAGTATCATCACCTTCATTTCAGACGCTCCATAACCATAACAATTGAAGGCTATACGAAAAGACAAAGCTAAATCATGTTTTGTTTATTTTTGTTTGTTGCTCCCATCTGATAGCTCAAAAAGTGTGCTATCTTTCTTGTAAATCAGAATGTCAAAAAACCCGCATTATAATATGGTAATTTAAAAGTAAATGAGATGTAAACTAATGATGTCTCATCAGTGTATTAAAGTTAAGAAATACTGTCTATGTAAAATTTACGAAAAATGACTTGGAATATTCTTTCTGTGGACACTTTCAATTGATAAAGTGTCTTTAAGTAAACAGTCAATCAAAATAGATTACAAGATATTCCACGCTTACATTTGTGAAAAAACTCCTAATGATCTAATAATATTAATCCGTTTAGATCAGAGGCGTTCAAAAGTGGAATTTTACCTCCAACCGCACAGTGTACAATAACGTAAATCTAGCTGGACAAAATTCATAACTTCTCTGTATTCCAACGGATTGTTATGAAACTTTGTACAGACCTTATACATAGCACATATTATTTGTGTACAAACTCTGACTACGATTGTATAAGAGGAACTACTCCTTTATACGGGGTGGTTTTAGACAAAAATAGTAACTTCTCTCCTATCCAACAGATTTTTATGAAAAATTGTACGGAAGTTACAGGTAGGATATATTTTTTGTGTACAAGCTATATTTACAGTTTCAAAAGAGGAAGTACCTCTTTACAGGGGGTGTATTTACACAAGATTAACTTCTGTCCTACATAACAGATTTTATGAAACTTTGTACAGGAGTTACAGGTAGCATATATTGTGTACAAATTCTAATTACATCTGTATGCTACCTGTAAGCCTAGTAGTTGTACAAAGTTGCACAAAAATATATTACATAGGAGAGAAGTTGTTAATTTTGTCTAAATACACCACTATAAAGAGGCAATTTCTCTTATAAAACTTAATCAGACTTTGTAGACAAAAAAAAAAATATATTCCACCTGAAACTTCTGCATAAAGTTTCATAAAAAATCTGTCAGATAGGAGAGAATTTATTAATTTTGTTTTAATGCATCCCTAAAAGGAGTAGTTCCACTTATGGAACCGTAAATATAGTTTGTGCACAAAAAATATATGCTACCTGTAACTTCCGTACAGTGTATAAAAAAAATCTTTTAGATAGGAGAGAAGTTATTAATTCTGTCTAATGCACTCACTATAAAGGAGTAGTTTCTCTTGTGAAAACGTAATCAGAGTTTGTACACAAATCATATATGCCACCTGTAAGTCATGTAGAAGGTTTCATAACAATGCGTTAGACTGCAGAGAAGTTATTAATTTTGTCCAGCTAATGATTTGCGTTCTGATTTACTGTGCGTTTTTTTAAGGTTAGATAAAAATGTGTCCAATGTATTTTTAACCTGATATTCCATATCCTGTGAATAATAATGTAGGCCTAAAACACTCTCACAGTGACTAAAACTTCCTTAGTCAGTGATTCTTTTCTGCTGTTAAGCCAAACATGGATCAGTTACCGTATGCCCCACCACTGAAAAAAAATTAATTACTGATAAATGCGCAAGAACGCGCAAACTTTAAAACAAGGATTCAACACTCTAAATGATGCTGTATTAAATGGTAAAAGAATTGTTGTAACCGGACGTGACCGGCTATACTAAAACTCACATTATATTTGGAGAACTTTAAAAACATAAGTTTTTGAATTGTAATATTTAAACCCTACTGTAAGAAGAAAAATACTTTATAAACTTGTAATGAAGTTACATTAGTGAGAACGTACCTATATGAACAAATTCCATGTCTCACAACACAACGAATCCCTAACAATTGGCTCTTTTTCGCCCACATAGTAAGCCTCTCTCTCTACGACTAAACCGGAGCTAGAAGTGTTAGGAAGAACTCAAAGTTTATACCCTTCTAAATATAGTTTGCCGCTGATAAATCAGTAAAAGTTATTACTCATATCATTCTTCAAATATTAAAGAACACGAATTCATATTCACCTATGCTTAACTAAACAAGTCGAAATTTGATTTTTGTCCACCTAGATCGGGAAAATTACACACTGTGAACCGGTGGAAAGAAGAGAAAGGTCATACTACGTAAAAATGATGTAGTACGTACTTCCTTCCACCTCCTCCGCACAGTGGAGGGTGAGTAGGCTACTCGAGACAGTGATGACATTTAGCTTACTGTTGTTAGCAATGTCTGTGTCGAAGGCGTGTTCTTCTGGTCCGGTGTCCAAAATAAAGGAAATTTATTTCCAAGTGGGAAGAAACGTTTTTTTAGTCACCAGCATGAGAAAAACAGCCAATGCCTTATTTGTTCTAAAATTACACGTGGAATGAAGAAAACTAATGTAGGGCGACATTACATGGCGGCTCATTCTATATATTCACAATTATTAGACGGTAAGCTCCAAATAATTTCTTGCACAACTGCGTATTGATGTAACCGACTTAACACCTGATTTTGAATCCACAATTTCTAGTCACAGAAGATGCGCGAAAGAAAGTGAAGAAGAAAACATGACGATGAAAAAGTAACAAAATGACGATAAACAGTAAAAATAATAAACTAAAACTGAAAATGACAATGGCACTTTGGCCCGTTAAACATTTTCATTTTCAAAAACTATTTAATATTAGGCTAATTACCATATGGTTATAATTATTATGTTAATAACTTTACAAGTTAGTGAGCGGTTTATAAACATAATTAATTTTTTTGTTTTGTTTAGGTTAAAAATTTCAGAGTTTATACTGAAGAATACATTTCGGCTATATTATTTTCATGCAGGCATTTAAAAATTTAAAATGTTTGAATGTAAAAATGATTGGCTTTTATTTTTGTAAATAATATTTTAAAAGTATCTATGCCATATTCTTACTGATTTCATAAAGATTTATAACTTAGTTCATGACACCAAATACGTTTTATTTTCGAACAACGTATCAACATTTCTAATATCTTAAAACTAATGCAATGAAATGTTTCATAGTATATCTTTGTTCTATTTATGGCCATTTTAGTAACTAGGTAAGTAAACTCTAATCAGCAAAATACTATAACTCGCCGTTGTTTCGGTTCTTTCTTGAAATCTCCTCCCACCGTACATGCACGTTACATATGTGTGTTGCGGGATGCATTTCTTTGAATCTCTCAAACTTATCGTTCTGAGCAGGTCAGATTTAGATAGATCTGTTGTTTTTGAAATAAACCAAATTTCACACTACCATGTTCTACAATATATATATATATATATATATATATATATATATATATATATATATATATATATATATTGTATATCAAAGTCCACGTAGACACACTAATCCAAAAGGGTGGAAAAGACTGCAGCTGAATGTCGAACAGAGTAATATTTAAGAAGAAACAATTTAAATCCCACCCTTATTTCATGCAAAAAATTTTAAAACCTATTAAAACTCTATAATGTTATTTTATGCTCGACCATGCCGAAATGTAATTATACATCTGGTAGCAGACCTTTAATGGACTTTAGTACACCTATTCATTAAAGTTCAGGTTTTCCACCAATCATAAAGCACCATTGTAGCAATATGAAAGCGCAAGTATCAATTATTCTCGGATATGCAATCGAAAGACAACTAGCGAAACGTCACGGAAGCTGGAAATCCAATTCTGTAGCAGAAGGTTATGTTCTGTTACTATAATAATTAGCGTTAATTGTAAATAATATTCAAATAAATTCAATTTGTCATCTCGTTTTTCAATGTCTAAATCAATTTCCAGGTTATATCAAGATTAATGCTCATTTTACTCTCTAGATTATATCAAGGTCAATGACATTTGTGTCTCGGAAAAAATCAATACTTTCGCGTCTGCGCACATCTCACAATTTACGAGATATTGCACAAGGTCACTTCCGCTCCCCAGTCAGATAAGAATATTATGAATACTTATGAATAATTTCAAGTTAGAAATATGGTCGAGCATAAAAAGTCGTATGAAACTTGCCTATAATGGTAATTAAGACGCTCGTATGAAAATTATGAAACTCGCTTGCGCTCGTTTCATAAACATACTCGCGTCTTAATTATTACCATTATAGGCTCGTTGCATAATGTAATATTATTTTTTTCCCGGTCCCCTGTTAACTGCTATACAGACTGACCCCATCTGAGAATCAGTGAGGTAGAGTAGGGCTGAGGAGTGAGAGCTAGGACAATCCCACGCATACTTATGTCACTGGTACTAGCCGATTGACACCTTTGAAATTTCCAAATGGATATGACAGACGAATTATTCCTGGAGATCTCTCTCACGGCAAGATTTCTTTAGTGCTGTAAATATACGATACCGGAGTCCCAGCTTTACTTCCTTCCCTAAAAAAATATGGCAGGGATTTTATCGCTCTATTATGGATTTGAACCTGCGAATGTTGGTTTCAAAAGCCATATTGACAACCATGATGGCAACCATGATACCACCGACGACGATAGAACATAAAAATAACCCTACAAACGATTGAACTTTTTCCCCCCAGTAGGCCTATGATATCGTTTATTTTACTTTAATATTATAATTTAGTGGATTTCAGTAATTTTAATTGGCCAAGACAAGAATACGATCACAAACTGCAATCTGGTTTGTGAACCATTTGTCTATTGCAAATGAATTGTATCCACAAAATTCAAAATATATTTATATAATTAATTCAGTAGACTAGTTTTTCTTTCGATAAACTGAAATTACCGTTTTCACAAAAGTTTGACTCACTACTAGAGTATCCAACCCGTTTCATACATTAACACCGATCTGAATGTATTTTTATACTAGGCCTACCATATCGTAATGTGACAATTACTACCTTATTTCAGATTTGAAGGACATACATTTCCTGCATTTAAATAAAACAATTGAAAATGAGGGTGGTAAAGAAACAATGCAGCCCTACTTTTCCGCATTAAATACTTTGCTGCACTATCTTTTATAAATGACATTTTGCACAATATTAATACAATGAGACTACAGAAACTCAAATTTATCCAGCATTTTAACATTCAATAAATGGAAAATAATATGAAAGATTTCATTGATTTAGATTTTTCTAGGAAATACGCCGACATAACATTTTCTGTAATCGTAGTTACCCTCTCATTCTTGGACGAAACTATGAAAAATAGATAGGTATGTTCTCTCATGTAATTGTCTAGATATTTCAAGGAGCAGTTGTTTACTCACAGTGTACGCTACTTCAGCGATATCTGGTGGAGTTCCGATAATTTACTATTCGTCACATATCTATCCATAATAATTTGCGGTATTTTTCGTAATCTTCAAACAAACTTGAAGCAAAGACAATTATTGTTAAATTACATAACGTTTGGCTTAGACTAAATAAAAGTTATCTGGACATGGGATGGTAACAAACTAACAAATGCTCGTCTATTCGCGGTTTCTAGCAATGTGGAATTTTAAACCAAAATTATAACATTACCTACAGTGTACTATTATATCTTAATATTTTCGTAGTATGAAACCTACATGTATAAAGGCTCAGTGCAAACCTCGTGTCATATGCAATCCTCGGCAAAAATTGGGTTATAACCAGTGACACTCAGATATGCAATGTGTGCTTTTTTACGCTAGTAGGCCTACTACAATATTATATTAACTGTCCTCTATTGTAACATGTGAATTAGGCCTACTTTATGACTTTCTTGTAATATGAAGGCATCTATACGTTCTCCTGTATATTACACTTAAGGGAAAAGAAACAGTGCTGAATGAAACAGAGTAGACTATAATAACTCCAAAAAATGTCCTTCGGCGTAACAATTGATGTTGTGAGAATGATATAATCTTAAGCCACACGTCAAACTTTCACAAGGGAGCATATTAAAGGTTTAGATATCAGTAACTTATCATTAGGTGCGGTAGACACTTAATTTCTTCTGCGTATACTTCAGTTATTTCTTGAGTATATTTGGTAATATTTTTCTAGTAGCTTCCACATATTGTATGTAAGAAATGAACCTGCAAAAAAAAGTATATTTGTTAAAAATGTGACTTTAGTCTATCTCAGTCTCACCTCTCCAATTATCTACAAAATTCTATAGACGCTTCGTGGCGATGAAAGTAAACAATGTTCTTAAATCCTCAGGATTCTCGATCTGAAGTTGGTTTAGGACAGTAACATTGTTTAAGTTGAGTTGATCTTTGCCTTTCTGTCTGTACATTCTTTGATGAAGGATTGAAGTCAACAAAGAACTCGGGTTCTGTAACTGAAAAAATGTATAAAATGTGATCGAGAATAAGTTGGTAAACGTTAACCTAAAAGAATTAATATTTCAATAGCTGAGTAACGTGGTTCGTGTCAATGTATGTCTGAAAACTAGACATAGAAAAGATAAAAGTGCCAATATCATTTAAAATTATTAAAAAAAAAACAAGAATTGAAACTATGATTCTGCCTCAAACCACTAGAAAAATTATATCTCTTTGTATTTTATTTAGCTCTCTTACTCCTATAGATATGCAGAATCTACGATATTACATTACTAGTAGCACAAGAAAGCTCTGTTTTCTACGATTTGTCTCTTTGGTACGTACATAATTTCTATGTCCAGTCTTCAACCCTCTTAGTTACACGAAGTGTTAAATTATAAATTAGCATTCTATCGAAACACATATCCTTTCAATTTAATCATAAGTTAAAATTTTAAGCTTTCCGTCTTTATTTGGACTAAATGTGACCAAAGATTTTATAAGTTGTACGTAGTATTTAAGTAATTATTATGAGTTACAAATATATTTTATTATTTTGTTCTTATTTTTAAGTGAAAAGAGCTGTTGGTGAAGGAGACTATTCATATCTTACTTTTATCGAGTTCGCGTAATGCTGAGCTAAGCGGAATGATTTTCATGGACTAATGAAGAAATGAAATCAAAAAGGAAGCTAAGATAATCAGAAGAAAAGAGGAGGCCGATAAAGAAAAATAAAATATAGAACACGAAAAGAATAACGATGTGAAAAAAGCATAGAAGAATTATTGAAAGTGCAAATGTAAGCCGGGGATGAGAAAGAGGAGTAGCAAAATCAAGAAGAAAAATATATGTAGGCGGTATGCCGACCGGGGGAGTAGTAGAAGCATGCGTAGTAGCGAAAGTTATGGAGCAGAAAAACCATAATGATCAAAAGCAAAGCATTACATGCACTCAGAGAACCAAAATCGGAGAGGCAGAAACGGCGCAATATTCAGTAAACGGAAGAAGAGAAGAAGGAAGAAAAGCAAAACCGTCGGAGCATAAAGGGCGCAATATTCAGTAAGAGGAAGAAGATGATGAGGAAGAAAAGCAAAAGCGTCGGAGCATAAAAGGCGCAATATTCAGAAAGAGGAAGAAGAGGAGGAAGCGTCGGAGCATAAAGGGCGCAATATTGAGTAAGAGGAAGAAGATGAGGAGGAAGAAAAGCAAAAGCGTCGGAGCATAAAAGGTGCCATATTCAGTAAGAGGAAGAAGAGGAGGAAGAAGAAAAGCAAAAGCGTCGGAGTACAAAGGGCGCAATATTCATTAAGAGGAAGAAGAGGAGGAGGAGGAGGAAGAAAAGCAAAAGCGTCGGAGAATAAAGGGCGCAATATTCAGTAAAAGGAAGAAGAGGAGGAGGAAGAAAAGCAAAAACGTCGGAGCATAAAGGGCGCAATATTCAGTAAAAGGAAGAAGAGGAGGAGGAAGAAAAGCAAAAGCGTCGGAGCATAAAGGGCGCAATATTCAGTAAGAGGAAGAAGAGGAGGAGGAAGAAAAGCAAAAGTGTCGGATCATAATGGGCACAATATTCAGTAATAGGAAGAAGAGAAGGAGGAAGAAAAGCAAAAACTTCGGAGCATAAAGGGCGCAATATTCAGTAAGAGGAAGAAGATGAGGAGGAAGACAAGCAAAAACGGCGTAGCATAAAGGGGCAAATGCTCAGCAAAAGACAGACCAGAAGGAGGCGGACAAGCAAAAGCGGCGGAGCATAAAGAGCCAATGCTCAGCAAGAGATAGACAAGAAGGAGGCGGACAAGCAAAAGCGGCGGAGCATAAATGGGCAATGCTCAGCAAGAGATAGACCAGAAGGAGGCGGACAAGTAAAAGCGGCGGAGCATAAATGGGCAATGCTCAGCAAGAGATAGACCAAAAGGAGGCGGACAAGCAAAAGTGGCGGAGCATAAATGGGCAATGCTCAGCAAGAGGTAAACCAGAAGGAGGCGGACAAGCAAAAGCGGCGGAGCATAAATGGACAATGCTCAGCAAGAGATAGACCAAAAGGAGGCGGACAAACAAAAGCGGCGGAGCATAAAGGGGCCAATATTCAGCAAGAGATATATAAGAAGGAGGCGGACAAGCAAAAGCGGCGGAGCATGAATGGGCAATGCTCACCAAGAGATAGACCAGAAGGAGGCGGACAAGTAAAAGCGGCGGAGCATAAATGGGCAATGCTCACCAAGAGATAGACCAGAATGAGGCGGACAAGTAAAAGCGGCGGAGCATAAATGGGCAATGCTCACCAAGAGATAGACCAAAAGGAGGCGGACAAGCAAAAGCGGCGGAGCATAAATGGGCAATGCTTACCAAGAGATAGACCAGAATGTGGCGGACAAGTAAAAGCGGCGGAGCATAAATGGGCAATGCTCACCAAGAGATAGACCAAAAGGAGGCGGACAAGCAAAAGCGGCGGAACATAAATGGGCAATGCTCACCAAGAGATAGACCAGAAGGAGGCGGACAAGTAAAAGCGGCGGAGCATAAATGGGCAATGCTCACCAAGAGATAGACCAATAGGAGGCGGAAAAGCAAAAGCGGCGGAGTATAAATGGGCAATGCTCACCAAGAGATAGACCAGAATGTGGCGGACAAGTAAAAGCGGCGGAGCATAAATGGGCAATGCTCAGCAAGAGATAGACCAGAAGGAGGCGGACAAGTAAAAGCGGCGGAGCATAAATGGGCAATGCTCACCAAGAGATAGACCAAAAGGAGGCGGACAAGCAAAAGCGGCGGACTATAAATGGGCAATGCTCACCAAGAGATAGACCAGAAGGAGGCGGACAAGCAAAAGCGGCGGAGCATAAATGGGCAATGCTCAGCAATAGATAGACCAGAAGGAGGCGGACAAGTAAAAGCGGCGGAGCATAAATGGGCAATGCTCACCAAGAGATAGACCAGAAGGAGGAGGACAAGCAAAAGCGGCGGAGCATAAATGGGCAATGCTCAGCAATAGATAGACCAGAAGGAGGCGGACAAGTAAAAGCGGCGGAGCATAAATGGGCAATGCTCACCAAGAGATAGACCAGAAGGAGGCGGACAAGCAAAAGCGGCGGAGCATAAATGGGCAATGCTCAGCAATAGATAGACCAGAAGGAGGCGGACAAGTAAAAGCGGCGGAGCATAAATGGGCAATGCTCAGCAAGAGATAGACCAGAAGGAGGCGGACAAGCAAAAGCGGCGGAGCATAAATGGGCAATGCTTAGCAAGAGGTAGACCAGAAGGAGGCGGACAAGCAAAAGCGGCGGACTATAAATGGGCAATGCTCAGCAATAGATAGACCAGAAGGAGGCGGACAAACAAAAGCGACGGAACATAAAGGGGGCAATGCTCAGCAAGAGATAGACCAGAATGAGGAAGACAAGCAAAAGCGGCGGAGCATAAAGGCAACAATGCTCAGCAAGAGATAGACCAGAAGGAGGAAGACAAGCAAAAGCGGCAGAGCATAAAGGCAGCAACGCTCAGCAAGAGATAGCCAGAATGAGGAAGGCAAGCAAAAGCGGCGGAGCATAAAGGGGGCAATGCTCAGCAAGGGATAGACCAGAATGAGGAAGACAAGCAAAAGTGGCGAAGCATAAAGGCAACAATGGTCAGCAAGAGATAGACCAGAATGAGGAAGACAAGCAATAGCGGCGAAGCATAAAGGCAACAATGGTCAGCAAGAGATAGACCAGAATGAGGAAGACAAGCAAAAGCGGCGGAGCATAAAGGCAACAATGCTCAGCAAGAGATAGACCAGAAGGAGGAAGACAAGCATAAGCGGCAGAGCATAAAGGCAGCAACGCTCAGCAAGAGATAGCCAGAATGAGGAAGGGAAGCAAAAGCGGCGGAGCATAAAGGGGGCAATGCTCAGCAAGGGATAGACCAGAATGATCACCCATATAATATCTTGTGTTATTTTTTAATCTTGTAGCTTGTAAAAATTAATTGTTCGCGTTCTCAGTATAAAATATATAATTATTTTCTTATTGTTAATTATTGTTTTATTCTATTTTATAGAGTAGAATTTGTGGACTTCATAAACATTTCCTTATTTACATTCACTGTAGATGGATAATTATATCAGATTGAAGCAAGATAAGTTGTGTTTGTAAATTTCTATGGGTTAAAATATAGACTGTAATATGACTAAAGCTTAGTCGAAAATGTTTTGTCTGAACAAATATATAAAGTAAATAGTATGATTATTATTTAGGCTGTTGGTGTTTTATGGTAAGTTATAGACTGAATCGTTCCGAAGACACTACTTGTAAAACTAAATAACTTATCGGAAAATACAAGCATGTCAGTAAAGACTCCAATTGAGGGGCAAGGTTATTTTATGTGAAGAAAATCCAAAACTATAGACTCCCACATTTATTTATTATGTGAAGATATTTGTATAGCTTGACTTAGTGGTCTGTCTGGCAGATATATTTTGCCGTCTCAACTAGCTGTATGAAAACTGGTAGTGTGCAAGTACTTCCGTTATTCTCAGTGCAGAACAAAATAACGGCCCTGATAAAAAAAACATGGGGCTCATCATTAAAGAAACAGATTGTGGAAGCACGTGTTCCTTACCACTGTTCAATGCTTTGTTGTGTGGGAGTAATATTCTTCTTATTAGTGTACTGGCAGCGAATATAAAGATGCACTGTGGGAACCTGGTCACAGATTTCAAGGAATATTTTCCTGGAAACTTTATATCATAATTTTTATTAGTGACCCATCTTCAATTAAAGATACCTATCCAGAAACCTTAACTACTACTGAGAAAGACGAACTGATAGAGCTGTCTACTTGGCTGAAGTCTGAGGCAAGTAATGTCAGCATTGAATAAATCGTCCCCCCACCCCGAGGAAGAAGGTCTGAATTAAACACTGTATGAAGGTGCCGTAATAGTAAATGAAAATTGACGTTATGGAACTAGTTTCCACATAATTATTAATGCTTTTAGCACATATTTTCTAATTTTTAGCACATTTTTTTTGTTTATAGCGCATAAGTGCATAAATATTTCCAACATTTTTGACACATACAAATTCTAGCAGTATTCATCATACCTTAAAATCCAACAACTTCGGGTGGGTTTGAACTTGCCTAGCGTGATCATGCAATTAGCCCCAACGAGGTTCGAACCCACGTCAAAGAAACCTCGAGCCGCGGGTTCTGCTCGTCTGTAGTCTTAAGTAGATATTAGAATATAGAAACATTATATGTAATAATAGGTATTTTAACTAATAATTTCAAATACAAATTGAAAATAAATCTCTTATAATTATTTTAAGTTCTGCAATTTTTACAGTACTGTTTAAAATCGTTAGTACTGATAATGGGAGTGGAGTTCTTCGTAAACTTGTACTCAATTAGAATGCTGATAATGTTGCTCTCCTTGGTTATGTAAGAGACCTCGAAGGTATGTCGATATATCGATAATTATGATTGAAATCAACAATAGATTGGAATGTTCTAAACGTTATTGATTGGAATATTTCTGTAATGATGTGATGTTGTTACAAGGTTGTGCTGTTATAGTTATATTCTGACGTAATGGAGTGTTTCTGTACTATTCCAAATATAAATCACAGACGATGGCCTTATAATCCTTATCTAAAAGGATTCAAAATGTAATAGGGTAGAGTAGCATAAATCTCACCGCTTCCTAAATCGTACCACTGCTAGTTTAAAACAAATTACTGTAGTAGTGTGGCATCTAGTGGTGTTGTTACAATCTACCATATGAACTTCCACCATGTCACTTGATTTCTCTCCACTTCTTTGTGTCAGCAGCGTGGTGATAGTGTATCTAATTTAATCGCTCAGGTGGATGTATATTTAGCTAACATTTTATAATTAAATAACGGATTTGTATGCAAAGGAATCCATAATCTTAAGATGTTATTCGGTTAAAGAGGTATTAAAGAACATTTAACTTAGTAGGATTTTCGAACATGTGGTGATTATAGGCTAGAATGAAGGAAATAATAACTTATGGCGTAGTTTCTCAATTCTAACCACTTTGTAGGTGTCTAATTGGCACCGGTGCGATATGAGGAACTGTAGCAATTCTAACCGTACAAAAGAAGGCCCCAAAAATTTTAAGTGAACTAGGAATCCATCAGGTGGGTGCAATATCAAGTGGTGAAAAAGGCGTTAATACAACAAGTGTGTGTTGTACAAGCGCACCAGGTATTTTGTGCCACCTGTTATAATTTTTAAACATCAAACGGTGCATTCTTCATTATCAGCTGGTGCTCCTCCAGGATCGTCATTTGTTTGCTCTGAGTCAGGTTACATTCAACAGTGAACTATTTGTCGAATAACTCAAACATTTTATTTGCCACTCAAACCTGCCATAGGAAAAAGTGCTGCTTCTGTATGTCCACTTATACGACCCATTCCAAAAATTTAGAAGCTAGATTATCTCGGGAAAATGGTATGCTCCTGTTTCAGCTTCCTCGTCATAATACTCATAGGCCCAGCCTTTAGATGTTTCTATCTTCAAATCATTTCAGACAGCCATATCATGAAGCAGTTCTTAGGTGGCTTCGAGATAATCGTGGAGAAAAGGTGACGCAGTTTACAGTCCGAACTGCCTGGTGAAGCACATGGCAAATGTATAACAATAAAATACGCATTCAAAAAGTTTAAATGTTACGTAATTTATGCTCTATTTTTTCAATTTCATTTGAAGATGCGTTACTCTCTTTCATTAATTTCAATAAGCTTGTAATTTGCATTTATTACGTTATTCATTCAAATACTGTTCAATATTAAAAACTTTCCTTCATCCTGTTCCCTGCAGATAAAGAGGTGCGATTTAAGAAACCGCAGGTGCTATTTAGGAAATTAGTTGCCTAAATGGCACCACTGACATGTGTTTCGAAAATGTCATTTTAATTAAAAAATATTAAATCAAATTCAAGGATTCTTTTTTACATCAAAGGTAAATGTTCTGGGAATGTATCTCAGTAAAGGGATGCAGAAAATAAAAACTGTATTATTCAATAAAAATTATAAATGCTAAAGTGGTGCGATATAGGCAACCTTACCCTATAAATTCGGTAGCTAGTGTGTGCGTTTCTTGTAGCAGTTCGTGTGGTGTCTATCACTGAAGAGAATTACAGAATATTATTTGATTATAGAACCCGTTTTGCAATTCTGCCTGCGTGTTACATAATCTTCAGCACTTAGCAAAACTAGCGAGATCTTCGTAATCATAGGTCGATTGATCGTTTCTGTTTTGTTGTATGCCAATTTTCTTTTTCTCCGCCTAAAGATTTAAAAATCCGTTTAACCTGCACTTCCTGTGTCAGTAACATCTGATTACTGGATCAATAACGGGCAAATAATAAGAATTTCGAGACTTGAAGCCGCATAAATTGGCCAATTAGAATTACATGCAATTTTGTTTCACACATAGCATTTTTTTAAATTGCCATTTATTAAAAAATCTTGCAAGTTTTCATGATGCTCGCCTAGGTAGAGGTTAGAAAGGTGGTAAAAATATTAGTTGTTAAAGTACGTTCGTTATTACGAAAGGAAGTGAACAGTCTATTATCAATCTCTTCTTGTACTAACGGTTCGCCGAAGAAATTGTATGGGGTATTTGAACCTCTATTAAGAGGTAATCAATGGGAATTTTTATTGTAGGACAGGAGAGAATAAAATGTCATTAAATAATAGTCTAAATTATAATAATAAATAAGTGAGAAGGTAAATAAATTAAACGAGAATGAAATATATACAAGTACAGTGAAACCTCTGCGTTTGGACACCTTACTAGATATCGAATTTCAAAAAGAACTTAATAAATAGGCCAAAGTCTTTTCGAGGTCATTGGCCTCTACGAGAGTGTTGTGGCTCGCGTAACGATTGTAGCAGCTGTCTCGTATAAAACATAATCTACTACGAACTACAACCTTGGGCTACTTACATATATTACAACGTTCTTATGTTAAATGTTAAATTTACGTTACTACACGTAAAATGTGTACAATATGTTCGTATTGAAATATATTCATACAAACGATTTACTCCGAAACTCTAATATTAAGCATGCTCATTGTAAAATATTTAATTAGCTAATTACGTGATATATTATTTCCCCCCCCCCTCATGTAATGAATAATGCATTCTAAGCTATTGATATTTTTAATATTTCGAAGTTTGTAAAACAGGTTTACAAACATTCGATTTTTGAAATCACTGAAATTATGCTACATATCTCACTTAAAATATTGCACAGGAAAATATCTACTTCGGTCGTTAGTATTATACAACACGTAATTGTACTTGAAAAAAATTTCGGTATTCAAAAATTATCAAGGTTGTAATTTTTGCTTCCACTACAAAAATAGGTTGCAGTCGCCAAATTAGTCTTCAAGGAACGACCACTCATATAAATTGAGGGAAAGAAGGCAGAGGACGGACATTGGAAAGTTTTCTTTTCTCAATCGTACTATCAGGGACTGGAATGCTTTACCTGCAGACTTACTAAAGGCTTTACCAACAACCAAAAATGTATTTAAAAATAGACTTAAGGACTTTACTAATAGACGGTAATTATACATGTATTTAAAGGGTGTAAATGATATGTTGTTATTGAAGTGTTGTATCAGTGAAGAATTATGTTGAGTCAGTGAAGTGTGTTGTGTCAGTGAAGTGTGTAGTGTAAGTGAAACGTGTTCCTGTCAGTGAAGCTTTATAGTTTATAGTGGCAGTGCAAAGTATTTGAACAGTGAAATGTTTTTGAAGTGTTAGTGAAATCAGGACAGAATCAGTGAAATGTGTCTTAGTTCCAGTGCAGTGAGTGAGTTGACAGCGAAATGAGTGTAATGTTGAAAGGTACTTGTGTAGATATGAACATATCATACTCGTGGGTTTTAGTTCGATCTTAGGTTTAAGATGCAAATTAGATTTATTTCATATGTTATGTTCAGTGATCGTTTCATTTAATTTAGGATATTCCCTGTTGTTATTATTATTATTATTATTATTATTAATTATTGTTAGTATTAATTATTAGTATTATTATTAATAATTGTATTTTTAATTAATAAGTTTATTATTGTCATTATTGAGTGTAATTAGTTATCACTGCCACCGGGTATATACCCATTGTGAATACATACATACATGCATACATACATACATACATAAAAAAATGTATTATAATATTACAATAATGATACACTTAAAAAAATACTTCCAATCAATAGTAAAACAAAAACAAAAGAACTTTATATCTTCTGAAACAGACTACAACCAATGCTTTTAGTATGCTTACTATAAGAGACTAGCAACTAACTTTCTAGCAATTGAACTCTCAGCTGGGATTCAATCATCTGGTCACTGTAGAAGAGCCGAAGCACGGCTATGGCAAATGCCATCTATGGCTCACTTTGACATGCCTGGCCTAAGTAATTAAACAGATGAATACGTTGATACAGATACAAATAATGTGTATTTTCAAAATATTTGTCAACGGTTAAAATAAATATACTACGCCTATATAATCTCTTAGCCTACAGTGTTGATTCTTGTCCTTCATTTGCTGTTAGCAGCTAATTATCGCAGTCTGAGAAGGTTCTGATGAGTAAATGAAGCCTTCATGTCTAAGCATCAATGAACTGGCTGTGTGATGCATCTAGGAGGCCATGCTGCTCTTATCGTCTACACCGAAGGGTCTCATTAAGAAGCGGACTGGCGAAATACATGTGGTAGCACTCTGCGGATAAAAAAAAAAAGGAAAACAGAGGTTGGGGACCTCTCAGAGCAGCCATAAGCTTTCGTTACTCCAAGTGGATTTTCAATCATTGCTGCTATTATTACATATTGCTATTATGATTTATTACTTTTATTACTAAACTTTTTTTCAAATATTTCAATAGCTGTTCTTTCCTGTAACTCAAGTGGTAAAGTTAATGTCTAGAAATTCAGCTGTCTTTGGTTAAATTCTAGGCAGGAGAGTATAGACTTATCTCTGACATACATTGAGTCTGTGTCCCTTGCGTTTGTCCATTGTTGTCTTCAAGCCCTATTCATATTACACGATCGTTAAATCAACAGCGTGGACAAGTGAATGAAGTTGAGTAATTAACTAATCTCACCAACTACACTTTACCCTCTCAATCATAAGAACGGGGCTATAGAATGAAGATACAATATTATCTTTTGGCTAATACCGCATGGTATTGATATTATATATTTTTGCATTGTACATTGAATGGTGATCTTCATCAAGACGAGAAACTAATAGGTGGAACTTAAACTGAGAGGATTCAATCCGGCATCGGAACTGGAATCCGGTGTGGCTTAGTGGATAAAGCGTCAGCGCGCAGAGTTGAAAACCCGGGTTCGAGTCCCGGTGCCGGAGAGAATTTTTCTCCGTTCGACCCATCCTTTATGAATTACTTAGGTTGTAATATATCTTATGGCTAAACAAATTATATTGATATTAAGTTACCGAAATTCCAACAGTTATTGGGTGCAATTAAAACACTAGTCAGAAGAGTTAGAAGAGACATCATCTTAAAATTTTATAACATTCTGGCCATCCAGTCATTGCTCTATTGTTCAGAAACTTGGTCTCTAACAAACAAGCAAAAACTAAGAATAGAAGCAGCGGAAAAGAAACTATTGAGATCGTTGGCGGAGTACAATAGATTAGATCACAAAGTTCTGAAATACGTGGAGAACTGAGAATTGCAAGTACAATAATATAGAAACAATTGATAGATATAGATTAGAATGGTATCATCATCATCATCATCATCATCATCATCATCATCATCATCATCATTGCAGGTATTAGGCCTAGTGGCCTGTTACGGTCTTCGTCCATCTTTTCAGGGATCGTCCCAAAGATCGTCTTCCATGTGGTATATAGCGGAGAATTTGTCTTGGCAGTCTGGAACGGTCCATCCTATTGACACGGTTAAGCCATTTTTGTCTATAGTGGTTGAGATGAAGGTGACGAGGAAGATAGTGACGAATTTTATTCGTTACTACAAGATGTAATTAGAATGGTATAATCACAGTCTAATATGTACAGTCACGAAGCTCAATACGTAGTAAATATGGATCCATAGATAGTTGCTCACCACTAGGATCGCTAATATCGCCTCATTACAGACAATGAGAAATAGTACCAGCACAGTCTATTGTTCCTAGCACCCTCAAAACTCAAGTTTCGTGACTGTATATACTAAACTGTGGTATAACCATGTTAATATAATGAATTCCGCTCGCGTACCCAGAATAGTACACAACTATAGAGGCAGAGGACGACGAGATATTGGACGCCCTAGGAAAAGATGGAGAGACCAATTTTAATAGTAAAACATATTATGTGGAGACGGAACAGGCCTGCTGACCTAATCCATGTTGTATATGATGATGATGATGATGATGATGATGATAGGAGGAGGAGGAGTTACAGCACAACATAGACACATATTACAGTGAAAAGTGTTCCACCATTTACGTTTTTTTTTTTTTTTTTTTACCAGAGGTGATGCGATGGTATTTTGCCATGTATCCTTTTCTTCTCTATTGCTGACTCAAGGACGAGAAACTGTCGCTCTTCGGAATAAGTCATAACTAGAGACGGTACTTTGTCCCAGGAGGTTACAAGATTAAGTATTTCCGGAGATTTTACTGTAGCGGACGACGCGCGTGCCTCTAGCAAGATAAGTAGCTACTTCTGACTGCTAGCGCGACTCTTGTTTTAAAAATTACGCGGAACAAAACACTGATTACTTTGGCAATTACACTAACATTTACAATTTATGTTATTTACACTATGTACACTAGAATACGCTATTTTTTTTTACTATTTACACTATCATAACGAATGTAGGCCTACATTGATGAAATATCGTTCACACTAGTTTATTATAGGGCCTATGCAGTGTTGTGTATTGTAATGTAAGGTATTTTATTTCATAATACTTATTTTGTAAATAACGTATAATAGTGTAAATAATGTTTTTTCAATTTAAGTTTACATTCTTAATGAAAATGTAAATATTAAAATTAGCGTATTCTGGTGTGCATAATGTAAAAGGGTCTGTCAGACATTGACTGCTTTCAAAGCCGATTCGAAAGACTGCTTTTCGTCTCTAGAATATGATCTTTCTTCAGATATAATTTTTATAGTATATGATTCTTATTTTTTATATATAAATTCAGAAAGGGTTATCTGAAGGGGATACAGGAGTTTGAAATGTGGGGTTACTGAACACAAATGCAGGGTACAAATAAATTATGAGGCAAAAAGCGAAATGAAGATGCGAAAAGAGATAGGAGAAATGACATAATATGAAAACATAGAAATAATTGGTAATGCTACTTACTACGGATACAAGGTGCTCGATTATCGAAAATTAACCACAAATACATACCGGATTTCTTTGTCAATACCCAGACATCTTAAAAACTGTGTCTAGACCATTATTATATTGGAGGCTAATGATGATTAGATGAAAAATAGGATTAATACTAACAATAGCATTAATAATAATTAGACAGTGGATGCGGGATGACTTAAGGAAAAGTGAAGTTGTATCGTATCGGAGTATATGGCACGTGCGGCGTCGTCCGTCTTTTGTGTACCTGGCGAGTACAGCAGCGTACATAACGAAGGAACTCCGGTCCACATTGCAACGCAATGTGTGCAGTTGTGTTATCCTGCTCAAGTATTTAGTACGAGTCGAATAGTGTAGTGCTGATCCATTCATAATGTCGAAGTCAAAACGTTAAATTCGCTTAGAGATACGAAATGCAATTCAGAAGTATGAGAGTGACATTTTATGTATTAACGAAGACAATATCGTGTGTAATGTATGTAAAATTGAAATCAAAACCAGAACAACTCAGGCTATAGAGAAACAATGCAACAGTACATCGCACAGGAAATGCGTTGAAATGAAATCTCAGAAATCATCTACATCATCATCATCATCATCATCATCATCATCATCATTTAGTTGTGCGGGTCTAACGACACGTGCAACATGATGCTCAGTACAAATATTCCTCTAAAGAAATTGAGTGATCCCCATTTTAGAGGTTTTCTTCAGAAATTCTCTCGATACAAAAACTGTTTAAGCGATAGGCGAAGACGATTCAGCTTCGACAACTTACGAGGATATATCGTCGTTTACTGCAACGCTGGTAATTGCATCAATGATGACTAGGACTGAACCTTGCAAGGTATGTACTACAGTATGTTATTTTTCTTTTACTTCTGACTGTACGGAGATACAGTAGTATGTTGACGTCGACTGTTTACGTTTAAAACTGTTCAGCCAATGGTCTGAGTGAAAAAAATGTAACATATAGTAAATGTGCACTTACATTCAACAATAAGTCATCCCGCATCCACTGTCTAATAATAATAATAATAATAATAATAATAATAATAATAATAATAATAATAATAATAATAATAATAATAATAACGTAGGCTATGTAAAGAATTTCTCTTTTATTTTTCGTTGAATTTATGTAACTCTATTTCGGAACTATTTTTCGATCTAATGCCAAAGAAATATAAATGGCAGGAATATGTGATGCGATGTCAGTACAACATTAGATTTCACCAAAGACGGCACGTTAAATAAAAATTGGACGAACGTCTATGCCCTGGGGAGAATTTGAACCTAGACTGTGTCTTCCATGCTGCGTGATACGTACTTTCTTCTTAACCATTTTCGTATAGCATCAGCATGTATTACATTTCTGAGAACCGCACACACATGCTGTAAGAACTTCAAGAGTCATCTTAGGTTCAAATATTTTACGCAGTGGTGATCCCCATGTAATTTGGGATAGCCTGTAATTTGAAATGTCTCGAAATCATTTCGTGATTGGTGCTTGTGATACCGAGCCTGCAATTAATTTCTGTACTCCTATTATTTTGTAACTGACCCCTCTGCTCTGCAATTCGGTTTTCAGACTTCGCCTTTCCTGCTACAGCGAAGCAGTGGTTAATGTCATATTGTGTCTAAACGAGTCGTATTGTATGTATACAATCATGTAGTTATTTAAGATGGTAACTTAGATTCTATCAAACCGGCTAGTCGTGGTGGTTCGATGGTAACCACGAACCAGAAAAGAGTCCACCATGACGTACGAAACTGTTAAGAATAAGAAACAGTTTAAGGCTGTGTGGAAGCCGTGGTTAAGGGTTTGAAATTCGCATTTGCATGGACATTCTTTGTAGCCAGTGTAATGTTCTACTCTACGGTATGATCTTATGTGAGGACCACGCGTTGTGGCGACCTTACATAAATGGGATCCGACATTGTACCTCCGAAGGCAGGCCATTCCGACTAACCACATATGGAGATCCAAAAATCCTCGATGATAGGGCCTACTAATCAACAAAGATTTATTTACGTCATTTTTTCCACTATTGATGAATAAAATATGCCTGTTGAACATATATGTCATTTATTTTCTCTAAATGTTGATAGTTCAAATTATATTTCCAATTTTAATTAAAAGAACCGCCAACATATGTAAGAGGCTTTGTTTTCTTATTTTGGCGTAGAACTACTTGTTCCTCATTACGTATGGGGGAGATTACTTGGAAATTGGCCGTCACATAAAATGCAATCCCCTCGTTCTCCTTGCATGCCCCATGTTATATTTTTATTCCCCTCGTTCTCCTTGCATGCCACATGTTATATTTTTATTCCCCTCGTTCTCCTTGCATGCCCCATGTTATATTTTTATTCCCCTCGTTCTCCTTGCATGCCACATGTTATATTTTTATTCCCCTCGTTCTCCTTGCATGCCCCATGTTATATTTTTATTCCCCTCGTTCTCCTTGCATGCCCCATGTTATATTTTTATTCCCCTCGTTCTCCTTGCATGCCACATGTTATATTTTTATTCCCCTCGTTCTCCTTGCATGCCCCATGTTATATTTTTATTCCCCTCGTTCTCCTTGCATGCCCCATGTTATATTTTTATTCCCCTCGTTCTCCTTGCATGCCACATGTTATATTTTTATTCCCCTCGTTCTCCTTGCATGCCACATGTTATATTTTTATTTCCCTCGTTCTCCTTGCATGCCACATGTTATATTTTTATTCCCCTCGTTCTCCTTGCATGCCACATCTTATATTTTTATTCCCCTCGTTCTCCTTGCATGCCACATGTTATATTTTTATTCCCCTCGTTCTCCTTGCATGCCCCATGTTATATTTTTATTCCCCTCGTTCTCCTTGCATGCCACATGTTATATTTTTATTCCCCTCGTTCTCCTTGCATGCCACATGTTATATTTTTATTCCCCTCGTTCTCCTTGCATGCCCCATGTTATATTTTGATTCCCCTCGTTCTCCTTGCATGCCACATGTTATATTTTTATTCCCCTCGTTCTCCTTGCATGCCACATGTTATATTTTGATTCCCCTCGTTCTCCTTGCATGCCACATGTTATATTTTTATTCCCCTCGTTCTCCTTGCATGCCCCATGTTATATTTTTATTCCCCTCGTTCTCCTTGCATGCCACATGTTATATTTTTATTCTCCTCGTTCTCCTTGCATGCCACATGTTATATTTTTATTCCCCTCGTTCTCCTTGCATGCCCCATGTTATATTTTTATTCCCCTCGTTCTTCTTGTATGTCACATGTTATATTTTTATTCCCCTCGTTCTCCTTGCATGCCCCATGTTATCTTTTTATTCCTCTCGTTCTCCTTGTATGGCCCATGTTATATTTTTATTCCCCTCGTTCTCCTTGCATGCCCCATGTTATATTTTTATTCCCCATATTATCTTTTTATTCCCCTCGTTCTCCTTGTATGCCACATGTTATCTTTTTATTCCTCTCGTTCTCCTTGTATTCCCTTTGTTGTCATTGTATCCCTCTCATTCTCCTTGTATTCCCTTCCTTATACTTTTATTCTCCTTATTCTCCGCGCGTTCTTCTCGTATTCCCCTAATTATCATTGCATTTTCTCTCGTTTTTGTATTCCCCTCGTTTTCCTTGTATTTCTCTGTTCTCATTGTATTTCCCTATTGCCCTAATTCTCCATGTCTTCCCTTGTTCTCCTTGTATTCCCCTCGTTCTCCTTTATCCCTCGTTCTACATGTCTTCTCTTTGTCTACTTGTATTCCCCTTGTTCTCCTTGCATTCCTCTTATCCTTACATTCTTCTTGTTGTCCTTGTCTTCTCCTGGCTGGTGACACATTCTGCGTGCTGTTCGTCAACAACCACTTCTACGTAAAGAGTCCGAGTTTTATCTTATGCCTAGCCAATACACCTAATACCAGAACCATTTTAAAAAGTAGGCCTAACTGAAAAATAGCTGATCATCTCTACAACTTTAATATACTCGCATTGTTAGTTGTATTAGAATCTATTATTAATTAGTTCCTACGATTCGTCACGGGTTCCATTCAAATACATTCCACGTTCAATAGCTTCCCTTGTGAAACAGTTAGGCCTATTAATTTGTCACATTGTGTACGTCATGCAGAGATTTAACAGCATAAGGATAAATTTAAACTTTCGTAAATCGAATAGTTTAATTCTCTTTAAATCTTCGGAAGTCGTTGAGAAATTTATATGATTTAGTTTAGGATGTTTCAGAAATATATGTAATTTTTTTTTTCTTTCTTCCTACATCTGCGATTTCCAACATTTATCTGTAAACTTGAAGTCTCCGTTCAGACAGCATTGATCTGTGAGACCCACTGCTGCAATGGTTAACCCTTTTACGTTAAGCAGTGAAGTTATTTACTAAAATCATTCCATGGACCCTCAGTGAGAAAATTAGCCTGTTCCGCCACTGGAAGCTCGATTAAAGGCTGGTTCACAATAAACCGGGAACGAGAACCAGAATGAAAACGAGAAGCAGAGGACGTGAATATAAAAATTTTTGATTCACAATAAATCGAGAACGTAGACGACTATGCATATCGATATGCATGTCAATAACGATATGTAAAGTCGATATTACGCATTCTGGTGCTATTTGTGTATACCTGACCAATGGCGTTCTCTCATGAGTACAAGGCAGCCAACATAAACACAGGTTAACTAACTTCGAAATTTCAACTGGAACATTTCATTAGGTATGGTACTATAAATATGCCCATGCATCTTTATTATCACGACCTATTTTAAATCTACCATAACGTAAAATAATTAGAGCAGAAACATTTGTAATAGAACAAAAACGAACACAACAGTAGTTATTGAATTGAAGCATGAATATGTAGTGTGTAATACAACCAATACAGTAATAAAATATGATTCACTCACGATCGGTGTTCAAAGACGCAGCTATTGAAAGCCACGTATTCTCCTTCATTTTCTCATCTTTATACGAGGCGCGCCGCTTAATGTAAACGTCAGGATTTTCCTCAACACTCAATATTAGAATCTCATCAAATAAAACTTGCCCCATGATGCACAGCACAGAACAAAATAATGCATAGGTTAGGTCACGGTCTTCTTGCTACAAAATATACGACGACAAAATAGCTTTTAGATGGCAATAGAATGAATCTAGTGGGCTGTGATCGGAAACGTGAACGCCAAAGTTGAAACTTGGCCAACTCTCCGATCCCGATCCTGAGCTCCGGCAAGCTTTTCCTTAATTGTGAATGCTCACATTTCAATGTACACATTTTAACAATTTTACCGTTTTCCTTCCGATTCTCGTTTCCGGTTTATTGTGAACCAGCCTTAAGTGGTCTAGCGGTTCAATCCCCAAGGACAGATTATTATTATTATTATTATTATTATTATTATTATTATTATTCCCTGTCAGGAATCGAATTCCGATCGCCTAGATTTGTAACGACTTTCATTTTTTTAAACCACTCGAGGTGCAGTGAAGAACCGGATATAGACTATAGCCAAGAAGGTTATGTACACATTGAGTCTCCAAGCAGATGAGTCGAAAGATTTTAAACACGCAAGCCACAGTTGACAGTTTCTTGTCGAGAGTGGGAGGCGTGCTAAATTGAAAAGGGGTGTTTGTAGAATGACTGGAGATAGGTGCACTCAACCGCAGATTACTCATGCGGAAAGATAGTGTTCGCCAATGCATGTAAATGTGTTTAAATTGCGTAGTTATGAGTCATATCTTGGAATTAAAATTGGTTCCCCTACTTATGATTCTATAAGTAAAGTTTTATAATTCCTTACGTCACACTTAGCCAAAGTCAAACCCCGTGACGCACAGTATCTACCGACGTTGATGGCTTCGTGGAAATTATTTTCTGAAACATGCTTATGTCAAGACTAACTTTTCAGCTGCAATCGTCCTGTACTTCTATGTTTATAACAGCGGTGACCAAAACTCGAAGTGCAGTGATCACATGTGACACACAGCCTATGAAGTAAGGAGACGTAGGCTAGGAAGGGTACTTGGCATGAAAACTACAACCAGTGGTGGTTCCTGTACTAACATCTTGATCAATCCCGCGGATAAAAATCTCAAGCTTTGCTGTATCAGTAATGTCACTGCTGTCATCAAGAGCCAGTGAATAATATACGATTTTTCTTGCTTGTTTTTTAACCTTCCTCTTGAATATAATCAGGAATTTTCTAAATTCTTCTCTCCATACTTGGTAGAGAAATTCGTAGTTTTTCAAAATTAAAAACTTCTTAGGGCCAAGTTATTTAAGCTATTTTAATCATTACTCTTTTGAGAAATTCTGTTCTATTAAAAGGCTTTAGAGCACAAGATATTTCAAACCCCATTAGGTAGCTGACTTCCTTACATTTATTTATGTCATCTTTCTCTTCCTGGCTATGATTTAAGACAGTGATGTCAAACCAAGCGCATTTTTCTGACTTTGACGTCGTGCGCGGGCAGCAAGCGCTAAGTATGGAAAGGGGAAGGGTTGTGTATATGAATAAGCAACCTGTTGGATTAAGAAAACCGTGGTGCACAAACTTCAAACGGAACGTGAAATTTTATGTCGTCATATTATATGGCTTCTTTCTGTTTAATATTACCTATATTGTCTGTAAAACAATAGTACTAACACTGATTTCTTAATATTGCACTTGTGTTTTAAATCTTAATTACATAATAGAGAGTTAAGAAGGAATATTTATTTAAATTCCATAGTAGTATAATATTATACTGTATTAAGTGGATGAAACACATCATTCATAAAGAAAGTGATATTCCAGAGAAAGAGATTGAGTATGACATGATAAGTTGGAATTTATATTGATGGTAACTTTAGCCTTACAAAAGTAATCAATAAACTAATCAAAACAATAGTTACCTAGGTACTGTATCTGTTTTAAGTGTAACTAATATTACATAACAAAACTCTTATCGGATTATGCTTTCAAGGTGATATTTGTGAGCAACTTCCTATCATCAGAATATTAAATTATTTTCTCGAAATCTGCTGAAGGTATAGAGCTGACATTTTTACAACACATGGGCACGTATCTTTTGCTTATGATGTAACAGTAGTTGCTTTGTTAATTCATTTCCTTACAAACAATTTCCATGCGAATATTTTCAACATTTTCAATACACTATCTTCAGTAGACTAATACGTATATACGTTATATGAAATTTACGAAAACATTCTGTAAGGCTACTAAATAAATAGGCTTGCATCTGAAAATTTCACTTTTCTATACGAAAAGTTAAGGAAATATTTCTTTTGAACAAAAAAATCAAACTTGTGAAAAATGAGTATTAAAATTAAAACTTACATTCTTATAATGCACTTATACTTCTCAGGCAAATCTAAAAATTAACATGGATACAGTTTTAATAAGTTCTCTTCCCTTTATCTATTGAATCAGTGCTGGCCATCCCTGAATATAGCTCGACCAAGCGGCGTATACCACCTCTTTCGTCTGTCTCTTTCCTTTCCGTTGTAAAGCGCTCAGGCTCTCCTGGACTCTAAAGCGCGCGCTTGCTCCTGTGGGCATCAAGTGATATGCCTGATTTAAGACATGTCAATTCTTGGCGTTTAACAGTTCCTCGTGCTACAAATGAAACACTATTATAGAGAAGACATGTGAAACTAAGGGAAAGTATATTTGAAATGAATAGTACATGTATTGAGCTGATATGGAGCAAACCGACTACAATGCCATCCCACGTTTTCGTTGCCCCTTACCTCATCACATTCTTAACTAGCCATCTCTCAAGCTCCTACCATTAGATTAGCAATAGTTTGACTACTGACCATAATGGGGCATCTCGTTTACAATCTGTAGCCTGTATTAACTTATCAAGGAATTCTATACTCGATTCCCGCTTGTTCTGATTACCTGATTGGGTTTTTTCCAATTGTAAGGCAAATATCGGGTAAAGTGTGGCGAATCATAGAGCTCACCTCTCCAAATACCATCTCGCTATCACCAATTGCATCGACGCTAAAATAACCTAGTAGTTGATACAGCGTCGTTAAATAACCGAAAAAAAAATCAAGGCATTCGATTGCGCCATAGGAGTAATTTATTTTTCTGCTACGGGCATTCGAATAATGGTTGACTTATGCAGTATTTGAACGCGCGATTTCCTCCTCCATCCAATTTTTCCCTACAATGATGGATCCATTCACAAATTGGGGCATATATTTTGCGGTTTCAGCGTGGTGCATGTGCGCGAGTAAACCACAAACATTGCAATTTGTTTTAGTGTTTTATTGCTTCTCCTTCATTTGGTAACTGTAAAACATCGTTCGTAATTTACATTTTGTTATTTCATCACTGAATTCGGTTTAGAATTTGACTCCGAGGGCGATGCAAGGACTGTCGTCCTGGTTTATTGAGGCAGCATTATCAGCTATGTTGCTTATGCTATAGATAGGTGAATGATACATCGTGTTCAAGAAACCGAGAAACATCTCCAGACTCCCGTCCTGCTAACCAGATATTTCTGGGATAACATGACTGTAGTGCAGTTCACGTAAGATTATTAGTTTCTAAAAAGCTAATATGGCCATTTTATCAACGCTTCTGTTACTAAATGTCACCAAAGCAGGTAAAATCACTATTTTATATACTGAAAGAATAATAATAATAATAATAATAATAATAATAATAATAATAATAAATACTTTTTACGTGATTATTTAACGACACTGTATCAACTACTAGGTTATTTAACGTTGATGGAATTGGGATTGCGAGATGGTATTTAGCGAGGTGAGACTGAGGATTCGCCATAGATTACTCGAAATTCGCCTTATAGTTGGGGAAAACTTCGGAAAACACCCAACCAGGTAATCAGCCCAAGCGGGAATCAAACCCTCGCCCGAGCGCAACTCCGGATCAGCAGGTAAACGCGCTACCGCCTAAGCCACGTCGGGTAGCTAATAATAATAATAATAATAATAATAATAATAATAATCAGGCTTAGGATCCGAGACAACTTAAGAATGAAGTGAAGTTACAGTGCAACGGAGTACAGATGGAGTGAGGTGGCGAGTTGAGTTTTGTTTCCCCTCGCGTTAGTGTACAACCCGGTTCGTAATAAGAGGTAAAGTATTTTTTTAGTTGGTTATTTAACGACGCTGTATCAACTATTAAGTTAATTAGCGTCGATGAGATTGGTGATAGCGAGATGGTATTTGGCGAGATGAGACCGAGGATTCGCCATAGATTACCTGGTATTCACCTTACGGTTGGGGAAAACCTCGGATAAACCCAACTAGGTAATCAGCCTAAGCGGAGATCGAACCCGCGCCCGAGCGCAACTTCAGACCGGCAGAAAAGCGCCTTAACCGACTGAGCCACGCTGGTGGCTAGTACAGTATTCTTCCGTCTCTCCCTACGAAACGAACTCAGGCCATCACAGTGCATTTTCAATTCATAGTGAACAGTTTATTTTCGAACTAGTTGCAAGTATGTATATGGTTGTTCATTTAACGCCAACGCCTTCAACGTCGCCGAGGGACATGAAAACTTGTGAGGTATGTATCCTACTTCATTTTCCACCGTCACTAGATTGTACTTTTAACAGTAAAATATAACGAAACACATTGACGTCGTTGTTTACATTCACAGTATGTCTGTCTGCTATGTTCGAGGAACTCTATAGTCAAGTTGTGCGTACATTGTTTGCTAAAATGTCCCGGATCCTAAGCCTGATAATAATTTCATTGCGGCCGGTGCTGTCAAGGTGATTTTTTTCCTTGAGCATATGCCCCACCCTTTATTTTTCTCTCTTCATTTTACTCTCCGTCGATAATTCCGACCATCATTTAAAGGATTCATTTTTGTTAAGTAGGCCTAATTAATTAGGCTAATTATAAAACAAGTTTGATTTGAAGGTCCCAAAGTAGGTGCACACTTGTCTTGATGAATTTTGGAGCGTGTATCTGGAGTACTTCAGTGTTTTTCATTTCAACCATTCTTTTATACGTGGTTCTCTATTCCAGTGCTTAATAGAAATGGGCCATTTATGTTTACAAAGAAGCTATAAGTCTACTGCCTTGTAAACGATGGAAGTTCTTGGCGAGTTGACATCATTGCCATTGGTAGAGGAATGACAGAGCAATTACATCGATCCCACCGTGCGCTTTGAAACTGCAGTTGAAAACCTCTAGCAGTACATGAAGAAAAGAAGACCATCTATGACCCTACAATTCAATACTTTAGGGATTATTATCATAGGAGGGATTGAAGTATTTGTACTATTGTTCGGAGGAAAGGGAACAATCCCAAAATTCTCAGTTGAATGTTTTAAGTCTTTTGAAATTCCTTTAAAAATTTTGAAAATTATTGCTATAGACGTAATGAAATATTCTGTTCAGATTTTATACCTATACACCTAAATTTCTTTATATTGTATCTGATTACTAATAATTATTGAATAAACGTACTTTCCCAAGGGTAGCTTCCATTTGAAAATAATAATCATAAATACTGATAACACAAATGTCTATTTTTATTTTTATTTGTTTAGTATGCTGTCTTTTGGCAACCCTTACTGAAGGGCACCTAGCCTTGTGGGATTTATTTAGGAACAGCAAGAGATGATCTAAGATCAGTACAGACCTCCGTGTACAATAATTAGGCACCCATACTCCGTATGACTATGTATGAGCAAATTTTTTCATCTCCATACGACCATACAATTTTTAAAAATATTTTAGGTTTCCATATTCCGCCGTATGACACCGTATGGCCCCCATGACAGCGTTGATTGCGACACACAGTTTAAGAAACTTTGACTGAGACCTTTGGTCTTCAAAAGCTGTAATTCCAAGAAAGAAAAAGTAGAAAGGAAGAAGAAAAAGAACTAATGCTCATTGGCATCATTCTCAAGTCGTGCAATTCAGTGATTTGCATTCTCTCTTCCTTGTCACTCTGTCTCATGCCTTTAACGCCCCTGCTAAAGAACTTAAGAGCTCTATTAGAGTGTTGTTCTTGACTCCATTATCTCGCCATTTTCGAGCCTGAATCTCCTTCACCTTCAGTACGACACGCAGGGTCCTGCAGGTCAAACGAGAAGTCCCAGTAATTCTGTGTCCATGTAAAATGTTCGTGTCATAAAGAATTGTCACCACGATTGTTGTCTCAAGGCTTTCAGAGAGGTGTTACAACGCTCTTTAAACTTTCCATTCATTTCCGTCTGCAGGTTCTGAGAACTATTACAGTAAATTTCAATTCTTACAATAATTAAGCTATTCACTGTGTTCTTTTTTGACCCTGCGGTTCGGGGTGAGACTTGGAATGGGTCCATATTTGAAGGTTTACTTAGCGTGACTCTAGAACAGGGGTTGTTCACCTCCTTACCTTGAAAAAGCATTCAATGTGTATACCTCCTGTTCGTCTTCAAACCAATTAATTAATGAACAAAGCACATAGTTAATGTTATAAAATGTGTGTTAGTCAGTGCCTCAGAATTGAATTCCTGACACAACGATGGTATACTTTGTATGTAATAAGGTTATTCAGAAGTCAGGAGCAATAATTATTTCACTGTTTTTGAAATGGAAAATGAAATAAATAAACATAAAATTTTCTATTCTTATTTATTTATTTATTTATCTATTTATTTATTTATTTTGTTAATTTAATGTCAGAAAATAATGGTTTTGTCTCTATACTTTTCTACTAATCACAGAGCAGGCAATTGCAAATTTTATGAAAAAAAAAAGAGATAATGACGTACAGCAATTCTATGGAGAAGTTTGCACATAATACTAGAGTTTTATGGTTCTAAATATTTTTAAATGATGCACAACTAAGGGTATGTGCATTTGCATACACGTTACGGGCATACTAAGTTGTTTTATTGTTTCTTGTTCACGTAAACGTTTGTTTAAAACTTGAAACTATACTAGTTGAACCGTTAAGGGGTTAGGCACAGCTTACAGCAATAAAATTTTGGAAATATTCAACTTTTTTTCCTCCATTACTATATCTTGTAGAATAATGAAAATTAGTATGTGTGAAGCACTGTTCTTTTGCTATATGTTAAAAATAGTTTTATGATTTAAAAAAGTTATTTATATATATTTTTTCAAAATTCAAAATGGTGGCAGTTCACTGTGCAATGCTGCAGCGTTTTCCTCATAACTCAAAACTATCCCTCATTCTGTGATGGAATTTTTTGTGTGTATTTGTGGATGTCATATCTACAATATGATGCAAAATCATTTCTCTGACTTTGATAGATTGTCTGATAAAAAATAAATAAATTTTTAAAATGGTCAGATATCAGTATTTTCTTCTGATACAAAATTTAAAAAAATATTATTTATTAAGGAATGTAGTTGAAAGAGCATTATATTGTAAACATGAGTTTCAGTAATAAAATAAGAGATAGAAAATGAAAAAGTTAACATGTTTATGAGTTATGAAGGAAATGCTTCATCACTACACAGTGAACTGCCACCGTTTTGAATTTAAAAAATATATATAAATATTTTTTTAAACCGTAAAAATATTTTTTTTTCATATAGGAGAAGGACAGTGTTTTTATTATTGTACAAGATACAGTAGTGGAGGAAATAAATGTTGAATATATCCAAAAAACTTACTACTGTAAGCTGTACCTAACCCCTTAAAAATGTTAAAATTTAAACAGGTTATGTACCTTAGACAGATGGGTCCCCGTTTCGACACCGGTGCGGCGTCATCTTCAGTGTCATACGAACTACTGCTGTTCCAGCTGATCTTGATTTCCGGCGTTTGCGTTCGTCAGTTATAGGGGTGGGTATGTGTTGCTCTTATGGTGGGAGGTGGTTGTTTGTGTGTTATGACACAAGGCATTTCATTAGTTAGTTCAATTAAATAAGCTGTACACAGAAATAGGCCTATGCAAAAAAAATTGAAACGCATGAAATGTATAAAAGAAGGATTAAATTCATCTGTATGATACATATACAGGATATATCAAAATTAATAGCGAAAACTGAAACGGTTGAAAGCATACTCTAATGGAAGCAAAAAAGTTCCAGTAAACATGGGACCGAAAACAGCTCGTTTGCGAGATAATTGCGAATATTTGGTTACAAGCCGCCACTGACTTCATTATGATATATCGTCCTAGTTAGTACAAATTTATTTGCAATGTAGATTTTTCGTTTAATTTCCCATCTAACTTGGCTCAAATTTTACTCATGGCTTACCTTAACAAGGAATATACAATAGGCGTACTACTTCAGCACGTTACACGTTACAATTTTATTTACTGTACACTCTTACCTGTTAAAGGTGGTGTTCCACCTCTCAGCAATGTTCAGTTTTGTAAACAAGAGCACATCGCGGACCGCTTCTAGTGTGCAACGAGTAAAGCATGTGATGTTTACAACTATTAAAGTTAGTGGCGGCTTGTAAGTAAATATTCGCAATTATCTCGCAAACGGCTCGTTTGCGGACCCATGTTTACTAGAACTCTTTTGCTTCTATTATCGTATACTTTCAAACGTTTCAGTTTTCGCTATTAATTTTGATACATCCTTCGTGACTAATAAATAAGTTTATCAGCTGTTGTAATATTAGTACTATGTGATCATAGCATTTACCCCCAAGGAAAACTCCCTGGCACCATATTGCAACTGGAAGGATTAGATTAATTTAGAAAAGTCCATGGCCCTATCGGGAATCGGGTCCCTTACCTTCGGCTTTGTAATGTAACACCTTAACATCGCGTGTCCCCTGAAACAGGGTACGAGATTACATGACCCACAGACGTTTCGTCCATCATAAATATGACGGAATATGCCTCGTTTCGAACTATCAATTGACTGAAGTGACTAAATGACTAATGATGAGATTTAAGTAATTTATATTGCACACTTTCTTGCCACTGAATTTCGCTTAGTGCATACGTTATTTCACTCCGTTTAAGTGACGTTTGTAGGATCAGGACTTCATATCAGTGGATCTCTGCTAAAACGCATTCGTTGTTGGAAGATTACATTTCAAGCGTAACGCTACAGCTGTCAAAAGGCAATATTTGTCTTTTATTACCGGGTAATCCAGGGTCATGGCCGATTAACTGAAGACATTAACAGCAAATCAAAATCCAGCAGCCGCGAGTTCGACACTCCTTGTTAATGGCTTTTATGGATATAAAGCGAAGAGTCTCCATTAGTGCGAAATTAGATCTACGAGTGTACACCATAAAACTTAATGGTCCAAGTCTCTCTCTTTACATTGTCGTCAACGCCTCCGAGCACGGGGCGCGTTTTGCTACAAGTGAGGAGTAATTATAACTTTAATTTTAGTGTGATTATATTTTATAATCAACTTCAACATCTGTTTTTACAGTTTTTGTCATCATCCTGTTACGACTTTTAATGTTATCATAATTTATATATTCACCGTTATTAAAATTTTTATTAATTATAACTAGAGCCCGGATGTTTAGGCATTTATTTTGGTTAAAATAGGCGGACATAAGGGCACTAAAAATAGTAAAAATAGGTAGTGAAATAGGCATTTATTATTCATGGAAACAGACAAAAATAGACAAATAGGCTACTTAATAAACTATCCCATACGGTACTCACTTTCCTTGCTTACATGTCACAACAAGATTGCTTTTTAAGTTGTCAACTGTCATAATGAGCCGCCTGTCAGAGAGAACATTTTTCTTGGTGGAAAAAGATCTTTCTACTTCTGCTGAAGTGATTGGAGCAAACTTAAAACAACTTATTTCAGAAGGACTATCTCTACTTTCTTTCAGAGATCGGGAAAAACCGACTGTGTATTGTCTCAAAAAGAGGGGTGTGAGAAGGGATTAGAGACTTCAAAGTACGCGTGACTTGTGCGTGCAAGCGACAACAGTAACGGGACCTGGAGACTTGCTTTTAATACTTCCCTCATTCCCTTTCTTTCGCTGGTAAACTCCGAAGTGACATGAGCACTGAGGGTTATACTGTTCAAACAACTTTCTTAAGTGACATAAAAGATGGAACCGGTAGGGGAGAAAAGTTTACGATTTCTTGGAAACATATGTATTGCTGGAGAATAAGATTCTCAGGAAATATTTGTGTGAGGTGAATATGTATTTTTAATTTGTACAACCATTCTTTTTTGTTTTTTTGTATAATTTATGTGCGGTTTATTTTAAATGCATTAAAATATAGAAAATGTACAATAACGACGTAAAAGGCTAAAAAAAGGCATTTAACCTTAAAATAGGCAATGGGAGCTAAAATAGGCAAAATAAAAATTGGGCCTATCGTCCCCAAATGTGTGGAAATGTGTTATCTCTAATAGGTCTTTCATACACACACCCAGTTTAAAAAAGTCATGTTGAATCTTTCGTATACTACTTTTAAAATTTGAATATAACAACACAACAGGCAGCGAAGTTGAGATGATGCCAAGACATAGAAGGCTCTGAGGATGATGTCAAGTAGCACCGAAACAGCTGTAAGCCGCACATGCTTACATAATTAACATGAGTAAGATCGCCATTTAATCAATTATTTAAAAAAGGCATTTTTCCTAACATCCGGGCTCTAATTATTACTATAGTTATCTTCATCATCATTGTTATGGTTTTAGTTTGATAATTATAACCGCTTAAGTTTTTAGCACACATCTTGAGATTAGTTTTTTATATGGAATAAGACGAATTTTGTAATATCTTGGTTACCTCTCTCATGTTCAAACATTACAGGACACTCACAATTAGGGATGTTAAAAACCTCTATAGGCCTACCTCTTATGATTCTCAATAGTTTTAAGAGGTAAATATTAACTTTTATGTTAAAAAGAAGGTAAGAAGGACAAGCCTCCGGATAGATCAGGCGGTATGCCCGTTTACGCAAATGTGCTGTTGTGGATTCGATATCCCCTGGAGCTGATTACCTGTTTGGATTTTCCCTCAAGTTTTTCTCAACTGTAAGACGAAAGTCATCTAACCACTCCTCGAATTCATTTCTCCAAATACCATATTGCTGTCACCAATTTCATCAAAGCTAAATAACATAGTATTTGTTATAGCGTCGTTAGATAACCGAAAAAAAAATGGAGAATAATGAGAAAGAAAACAAGGGAAGAAGGACGGAAGCAGAGGAGGCGAAAAATAATGATGTAGAGGAAGTTGAAGACTAGACGAAGGAGAACTCAGACTAAGACGAGAGAAGCAGAATGACGAAGACGATACGAGAGGGAAAAGAATCGCAGAGAGAATTAAGAGGAAAAGAAAGAGGACCGACGAAGATGGGGAGAGAAAAGAAAAAAAAAGAATGTAGGAAGATGACGACGAGGAATTCAACGAAGAGGAAGAAGAGATTGCAGAGAGGAAAACATAATTTTGAGGAAGGAAAGCACCAGTGGAAAATGGAAATTTTAAAAGGAAAAGAAAAGAAAACAATAACTACGCTAGAAGAGAGAGAAGAAAACTGTTAAGCCTTGGTTTTTCTGAACCGACGTATGCGACGTGCGAGGTGCGAGGCCCGCCTCGCATAAATCCGGACTACACGAGAGATAGTGCGTGGTTTCTGTGGCTGCGCTGTGCGCAGATCTTGCATCTCGCAATTATAGAAGCCACTCACTATCTCTCGTGTGAGGCGGGCCTCACACTCCGCACGTCGCATGCGTCGGTTCAGAAAAACCAAGGCTTTAGTTGAACATTAATCGCGGCGAATGCCAGCGAAGATGAAGACAGAGAATCCTCCTAGTAAACTAAAACCTAAATTTTTACTGTACTTTGCTTTTTACCTCGTCCTAATTTTTTATTCACTTTCTTCTTCTTCCTCATTCGATATTTGCTCATCTTCCTCATCTTTATTGTCTTCCTCTACAGTCTCTACATTTACGATCCACTGTAGATTCTTCCTCATGACATTCTTCATGTTCATTACCGTTTTATAACTTGCTCCTTCATTTTATTTTTTCTTGCCTTTGCGTTGTTTTTTCTTTCCAGTTCCGTTCATATTCTTCTCACATTTCTTCTTCTAAAGTTCACCTCGTGTTACTTATCTCCCATAATTGCACTTTTGTGATTCGTCTTATTTTGCCTCTTTTGTTCTTCTTTCCAATGTAAATATTGTGAGGTTACCGAACAAAACGAACCCTGGATGCGAGTTTCAGAGACTTGGCTGAACTATAAATTGGATCTGGACGGACAGACAGGCCGCGCTTTGTGCTAGCAAGGTCACAGCCACAATCCGCGCGAGTGATCTCATTTCGATCTGGCGGGTGCGGAAACGCCGACCGAGTGTGATTAATCTTTGAACTGGCCCTGACCCCCGTCTAGCCCAATCCTAGGTCTGGGCCACCACATTCAACACATCTGTGAGAAAAGTTCTCACGCGATCCCGTGATATGATCATCTGACACAGTCATTACAATTTTGCTTTTCTTAACTTTCACATTGAGATCATTCTTTCTACGTATTTACAGTCTTAAGTAACAAATAGGCCTACCTATTTCTGGAAAATTGTTATTAATAACTGGGTTTTCACGAAAACACGATTCCATCAATATGTATGTATGTATGTGCGTGTAAATATATTTAACTATTCTCGTTATGCAGGTATGTACAGCTCGAGTCAACGTTACTGGCCCCTGTCCTTGGTTGTTTGATTAGTGAACGAGCTGTGTGTTGGCGTCATAAGTAAGAAATTTAATCGCAAATGTGCACAGGAAGGGAAGAAGAAAGAGGAAGAATGAAAATAATATCTATTTATCTATGCTCATACAGCTCGATTCAGCGTTATTGGCCCCTGTCCTTGGTTGTTTGACTAGTGAGCGAGCTGTGTGTTGCGTCATAAGAAAGAAATTTAATCACAAATGTGCACAGGAAGGAAAGAGGAAAGAGGAAGAATGAAAATAATATCTATTATCCATGCTTATACAGCTCGATTCTGCGTTATTGGCCCTTGTCCTCGGTTGTTTGGCTAGTGAGCGAGCTGTGTGTTGCGTCATAAGAAAAAAATTTAATCACAAAGGTGGGGGAGAGGAAAGAGGAAGAATGAAAATAATATCTATTTATCTATGCTCGTACAGCTCGATTCTGCGTTATTGGCCCTTGTCCTCGGTTGTTTGCTTAGTGAGCGAGCTGTGTGTTGCATCATAAGAAAGAAATTTAATCACAAACGTGCATAGAAGGGGAAGAGGGAAGAGGATGAATGAAAATAATATCTTGCTCGTACCTGAGGGACACTCATGTCAAGAAAATATGTCATCATGACAATGTTTAGTCAACAGATGTAATGGTTAGTGACGGGACGTGTGGAAGAATATTGTGTTTTAAGACGGAGCGTACCGCAACATGATAAGCAGAAAGCGTTAGGTGTTATGACTGCGCGGCCTGACCTGTGTGACCCAGTCCGCCAATAGTGTTGAGTAACTCGCTCATAGTCTGTCTATTTACTTTTTGCAAGGGCCAAAATCCCTGAATCAAGATGTAGCTGAAAGTCACCCACGTTCAAGGAAATATAAGTCATCATGGCATTATTTAGTCAACAGACGTACAGCTCAATTCAGCGTTAATGGCCCCTGTCCTTGGTTGTTTGACTAGTGGGCGAGCTGTGTATTGTGTCATAAGAAATAAATTTAACCACAAATGTGCATAGGAGGGAAAGAGGGAAGAGGAAGAATGAAAAGAATATCTATGCTCGTACAACTCGATTCAGCGTTATTGGCCCCTGTTCTTGCTTGTTTTGCTAGTGAGCGAGCTATATGTTGCGTCATAAGAATGAAATTTAATCACAAATGTGCATAGGAGGGGAAGAGGGGAGGTGGAGAATGAAATAATATCTATGCTCTAAGCTGAGGGACACTCATGTCAAGAAAATATGTCATCATTATATTGTTTAGTCAACAGACATACAGCAGTAGTGTTAGTAACGGGACATGTGGAAGAATATTGTGTTTTAAGACGGAGTGTACCGCGACATGTTAAGAAAGAAGTGTTTGGTGTTACGACTGCGCGGCCTTATCTGTGTGACCCAGTCCGCCAGTAGTGATGAGTAACTCGCTCTTAGTCAATCTACTATTCTATTCTAAACGCTCTGCTATAACAGTAGAATATAAAGCAGCACATTAACGTCGTTCTTTACATTCTCAGTATGTCTCTCTACTATGTGCAAGGAACTCTATAGTCAAGTTGTGCCTACATTGGTTGCTAAAGTGTCCTAAGCCTGCTTGTAACAGTTTCGCAATCGACTAGAAATTTATAAAAAGCTGTTCTTGGTTAAGCAGTTTTTTGAGGAAATTTTCTTTTAATCGTGCTCATATTTCTCAGTAAATTTTGTAATGAACAAATTCAGATTTGTATGAGATTTTTTCATGTACTCTCATTTTCTAGTCATTATTTTACTTATTCTTTATCCTCATTTCTTTTACACATTCTCAGCATACTGTATTCTTCCACCTAGTGGAAAGTCATATATTTCTCTCAAGTCATTTAAGAATGAAACCAGATTTGAAAAGAAGGTACATATTGCTACCTTGGAGAATGTTTTAAGAACTAGGATACAGACCATCTTCGTATCCGAATTTGGGAAAGCAAGTGAATGCATGTAATAGGACCGGCCTGGCTAGCAATCGGTTTTGTCAATGGGTACGTGGAATACCACGTGGGCGTGTCGCACTTGCTTTGTATCTAAATTAGCCGGACTCATTTCCTCTGCCGAACCTGTTTGTACTTTTGGATTTGTTGTAGATTACCGCCAACTCTGCACATGGGTCAGTTGATATTTTAGAACCAAACATGACTCATAAATTCTGTTTAGATGATTCACGCCGCCTATTAGCAGTAAGCAAGTCTTAACTAAACAAACCTTACCGAGAGAATTGTCGACTGCATCTTTATGTAATGTTTTCGTCTTGGACTATTCTATTACTACTATTAGTTCCACTATTACTACTAATTTCACTTTTTTACTATTTATGCTACTGCTCTATTAGTGGCGGCTAGTGGATTTAGCTATGGAGGCGTTGAGTTATGAATAGTCAGAATGTTAAATAAAAATGCTGTTATTTTAGAATAGCTCATGCAAAGTGAGTATATGAGTTTATCTTACTCATTTGCATTTTATTCAAGGAGAGTCTTAAATTATTTCCACAGGGAGGGTGGCGCCCCAGAGTACTTCTCTAGCCGTTGTAGCTCTTTTCTACCACTACAGTCATTTTGTTTTTTATTGCGTGTGTATGTTTTTTTATGTATTACCTTTATATTTATTATTTGGATTATTTGTTGCAGTTTCAATAAGGAATTGAATTGAATTGACTTGTTTATATGTTCCACTATGTTTTTTTTTTTTCCTTTCATATCTTACATTTATTTCATTTTTATTATTTTTGTGAAATTTTTATGAAGTTAGATTAGTTGTAATTTTGATAATTAATGATAACGGTAGTAATAATAATAACTGTTGTTATACTATTTTATTATTAGTAGTATTATTTATGTTTTCTTTGAAGATTCAAACTGTGCATAGTTATAGCACGAATGGCCGTACAGGCTCTTGCGAAGAATCTTGTGTACATGAGTTTGTATAATTTATTGTGTATCAATAAATATACTTCATTCATTCATTCATTCATTCATACTTTTGTGTAGTACAGTATATTTATCCAATCGTTGCTTCTTTTATCATATGGGTGACCGTTAGAGAAAATGATACTATGGGTTTTATCCTATCCACCGCTTTGGAGTAAGGGTTAACCTTCCTGACCGTGAAACGAGCGGGCCCGGTTTCAAATCTTGGTTGGGACAAGTTACCTGGTTGTTTTTCCGAGGTTTTTCCCTCAACCACTTGAAGCAGAATTGTTGTGTAACTTTCGGCGTTGGATCTTGGACTCATTTCGCCTTCATTAGCATCGTTCCATTAATCATCTTCAATAGTTACAGACTGACCAGGAGGACATGGCGGACGTGATTCCAGGATTCACCTAGAGATGGCATCTGTCTGCGGGAGCTGCACATATCCCAGAGAAGTTGCAGGGACTTCAATTAGCGCACTGCAGCAAACGGGGAGAATGTAGCTCCCTCGGATAGATGGCGCCTTAGTGAGTCATGGAATTACGTTCAAATTTCACAAGCTTAGTTACTTCCATTTCATCAGATTCCTTGTACTGCAAACAAAATTATTGCTGCCATTATAACAGTTAGAAAATAACTTCCAGTTGTATTTTTCAGTACTCGAAATTCGAAACAAAGTTGGTAAAAGAAGATTCAACCTGACATCTAGAAAATCATTACAATCCACTAGCATATGTAGTAATAGGGGAAACATGGTTAGGTTTCATCCTTGGGGTATTACGTAAGCTGATCCGGACTATAATTTGTAGTTGGGGTATCAACGTTTTCCATTTATTTCGACGTACCGCATACATAAACAATCTTCGCAATAAGGACTATAAAAATTAAATATTTGATACACAAACCTGAATTTAAACAATTTCGTGATATATTTAATATAATATAACTTCATATATGAAAATCTGTCAAATTACACATAAGAAGTTTTCTTATGTACCGTAATAAACTAGCGATTGTTTTCGTAGTATCTAAATGAAATGTTATGTTGTACGAGGTTTATTTATAGTCGATTTAAGTGCGAGGTCATGTACATTAGGAATTGTACAGTAGTGGCAAAAAAAAATCGGACCGACCCTTGTAACTGATTTCAGAGTCACAGATTCAAATTTTGCTAGTCACAAAACACATCCATCTTGTATAATTAATTGTAACAATGAAATTTATTGCATTTGTTCGATTCTTACCGTCTTTTATTTCCTTCAGTGCCTCAAACTTACAGACGAAAAAACTTCGAGAGTTTTATTTTCATCTGACATCAATATTACATTTCTACCTCTATTCGGCAAAGATAACTGCGTATTTTTACATTAAATTGCAGTACATACCTCTGGCTTCACTATCCATATTGAAATTTCCACAGTTTGACACAATACACAGCACAGAATTCTTTTGTATCAGCTACAAGGGTCGGTCTGTTTTTTTTTTTTTTTTTTTTTTTTTTTTTCCACTACTGCACATTGTTTGCACAGTGAGTTTCCATTTTTTGTATTAAGCATCAGCCACCGCGTACAACTTAGTATGGATTCAGTTCAGCGTATTAGTATTAGATATACCAGGTGAAACAAATTTATTTTCAGTCTGATGCAGTCCTGTCGGCTGAACTAACAATTACGGTATCAGACAGATACAAATGAACATTTTCACATCATCGAAGAGGAAGAATTGAAATTCAGTTGAACTTAATACAAAAATAAGATTGGGAATTTGTTAATAGTCGTATCTTTGTTGCAGCGGAAATTGGAACCAATCAGGTATTTTTAATAGTAACCAGATCACTAGTATTTATGACTGAAAAAATTACTGGGAACTACTAAAAGCCCTGATCAAATTTGACCGACTTCAGGATTTGAACTTGGGACATTCCGAAAGCGATCTGACGATTTCCCGTTGAGCTATATCGTTCGATCATTGTTTTACTTTTTTTTTTTTTTCCTCAGAATGGATTTTGTGTGGGATGCCAAGTTTTTCCACCCATATCTCTGAACTCTATCTTCCTCTAGTCTTTTCTGTATATAAATCCCACAAGGGTAGCTGCCTTTCAGTAAGGGTTGTCAAAAGACACAGCATACTAAACAAATAAAATAAAAATAAACATTTGCGTTATGATTATCATTTTCAAATGGAAGCTACCCTTGGGAAAGTACGTTTATTCAATAATTATTGAATTTATTATTATTATTATTATTATTATTATTATTATTATTATTATTATTACTATTATTTATTTATTACTATTTATTCAATATTATTTATTCAGTACTTTTCATGTAGGAATGTAACTTTTTTGGTAATCTCTCAGATATTTTGTTAACTTTATGGTTCAAGTAACTTAGACATACATTTTCTTTTCATAACAAGAGAATATCATGTCTGATTACTTTCTGATATTTTCTTTTAAAATTCATATAATTTTATTCCAGCCTTTACGTTGCGTAGATAGAACGATAACAAAATATATAAATGACACTCGGGAGGAAATTAAACACAGAATAAATATGGGAAATGACTGTTATTATTCGGTTGAGAAGCTTTTATCATCCAGTCTGCTGTCGAGAAATCTGAAAGTTAGAATGTATAAAACAGTTATATTACCGGTTGTTCTTTATGGTTGTGAAACTTGGACTCTCACTTTGAGAGAGGAACATAGGTTAAGGGTATTGAGAATAAGGTGCTTAGGAAAATATTTGGGGCTAAGAGGGATGAAGTTACAGGAGAATGGAGAAAATTACACAACACAGAACTGCACGCATTGTATTCTTCACCTGACATAATTAGGAACATTAAATCCAGACGTTTGAGATGGGCAGGGCATGTAGCACGTATGGGCGAATACAGAAATGCATATAGTGTTAGTTGGGAGACCGGAGGGAAAAAGACCTTTGGGAAGGCCAAGACGTAGATGGTAATATAATATTAAAATGGATTTGAGGGAGGTGGGATATGATGATAGAGACTGGATTAATCTTACTCAGGATAGGGACCAATGGCGTACTTATGTGAGGGCGACAATGAATCTCCGGGTTCCTTAAAAAAGCCAGTAAGTAAGTAAGTATGTTTCAAGTAACTTAGACATACATTTTCTTTTCATAACTAGAGAATATCATATGGTCCACACATGTGGAGTAACGGTCAGCGCGTCTGGCTGCGAAACCAGGTGGCCCGGGTTCGAATCCCGGTCGGGACAAGTTACCTGGTTGAGGTTTTTTCCGGGGTTTTCCCTCAACCCAATACGAGCAAATGTTGGGTAACTTTCGGTGCTGGACTCCGGACTCATTTCACCGGCATTATCACCTTCATCTTATTCATTCGCTAAATAAACCTGAGATGTTGATACAGCGTCGTAAAATAATCTAATAAAATAAAAAAATAAAAAGAATATCATATGTGATTATTTTCTTATATTTTCTTTTAAAATTGATCTAATTTTATTCAAGCCTTTACGTTGCTTAGATAGAACGATAAAATAGCATTCTGAAAAAACCGTATTTTCTGTCCTCTCCAAAGCTTGCACGATCAACTGAGAGTCGAACCACAGCTACTTTTGTGAGCAACTATCAACTGACTGTGCTATAGCTAGGCAATTAATTTGCAATAAATGTTAGGGTCTTCTATGCAAAGTATATGTAACCATCTTTTAAAACCACTACGTGTACCAATTTAAAGTCTTTACAAAAGAAAGGGAACAACGCGACGGTTGGCATAGCAACTGGTTTCGAAATGACTATCTCTGTGTTACAAAAAAAGAAAAAAATAGTGTCCAATTGCCTTGATGCATTGCTGAAGTGCATGATCATTACTGACTGCAGAATTTTCTTGTTATAAATTACAGTTAGAGAAGGACAGTGGCCAAACACTGGGCAGTGGTCCATGCAGCAAGATATAGCCTGTAGGAACGTGGAGCTGGGAGGCGATGGGTGTGTCCCTTGACACTGTACTTGCAGTGCCTTGACAGTTGGAGAGAAATATGATTGTCCCCCAAGCCATACGAATGAATTATACTTTACTTCGAAGAAAATAACTACGAGACAAATTGTGAATTACATGTCTGCATGTAATCTATACTTCACAGTTTGCACATCTAGGCTTGTTATTGCATCATAACAACGTTAATACAGCTACAATAAGAAGGACGATATAGTTGCTTCAAGATATACACTGGTAAAATGACTCTTGTATTATTAGTATTATTTTTTTCTCTGCGTAGATTGGCAGACATGTTGGAAAGGTTGTGGGCTATGTAATGTTGTACTTGGAATTTTTCTCTACCTTGTTTACCTTCGTGGATTTGCTTCGCAGTGTTTTGTTTATTGTTATGACTGATACATGCAAACATATTTCGAAACTCTCATTTCATTTTTTTAATTTCATTTATTATATTCCATAGATCTTACATGAGTAATGAAGCTTTAAGATGTGGAACAAGTCAAAATTTTACAGTATTACAATTACAATTTTTACAAATTTTTACAATATTTTACAATTTTTACTATATTTTACAATTTTTACAGTTTTACAATTTTGTAATTTTCTACCATTTTCCACAATTTCCTACACAATATTTTGGCGAGATATAGTGAGATGATGTGAGGCCAGAGGATTCGCCAGCAGATTACCCGGCATTTGCCTTATGGTTGGGGAAAACCAAATGAATGTAATTTCCTCTTTCGATTCGGAACAGATACCGTAAGTAAACTTTCTGCTTTTTCTACTCTAAATCTGAAATTATTAAGCTAGGGACAGAAGTCTGATTTGTGTTAAAACTATCTCACTTTAATTAATTACAATTGAAGCAAATTCGATAGAATTTTATAGAGTGTTAGCGACGGCGTAGCTCATGTGGTAGGAACGTGTCTGCTGATCCGGGGCTGCGCTGGAACGTGGGTTCGATTCCCGCGTATTCGAATTACCTAGTTTGGACATTACCAAAGTTTTCTCAACTGAAAGACAACATAAACAGATTTGTATGCTGCTGGTGAAAAATGTCAGTTCAGTAATAATAATGAAGAGTCCACAGAAAGAGTATGCTAGGTCAATTGTCTTAAAATTTTTAGGGGAGCATTTCTTAACTTTAAGGGGTTAGTTACAGCTTACAGCAGTAAAATTTTTGGAAATATTCAACATTTTTTTCCTCCATTATTGTATCTTGTACAATAATGAAAATTGGTATGTTTAAAACACTGTCCTTCTGTTAAATAAAACAAATATTTTTACGATTTAAAAAACATATTTATTTAATTTTTTTGAAAATTCAAAACGGTGGCAGTTACTGTGCAGTGACGAAGCGTTTCCTTCATAACTCACAAACATGTTAACTTTTTCATGTTCTCTCTCTTTTATTTTATTGCTGAAACTCATGTTTACAATATCATGCCCTTTCAACTACATTCCTTAACAAATAATATTTTTTGTGTTAGAAGAAAATACTGATATTTAACCATTTTTTAAAATGGATTTATTTTTTATCAGACAATCTATCAAAGGTAGAGTAGTTATTTTGCATCATAGTGTAGATATGACATGCATAAATACACACAAAAAATTTCATCACAGAATGTGGATAGTTTATTTAGTTATGTGGGGAACGCTTCGTCACTGCACAGTGAATTGAATTTTGAAAAAAAAAAAAAAAAAAAAATGTAAATTTTTTAAATCGAAAAAAAATATTTTTTTTTATATATAGGTATAGCAGAAGGACAGTGTTTTACACATACTAATTTTTATTATTGTACAAGACACAGTAATGGAGGAAAATATTGTTGAATATTTCCAAAATGTTACTGCTGTAAGCTGTACCTAACCCCTTAATACACTCATAAGACGTTCTGAATTTACATCTCATTTAGTTTAATTTAGGTCTACCATATTACAATGTAGGCTTTTTGCCATTTTGATGTATTAGAAAGATAGTTCACTTTGTAAGCTAGCAGATGGGACCAAAAAACAAAAATCAACAAAAAGTGACTTAGCATGTTCTTTCCATAGACCCTTCAATTGTAGAGATCTCTGGTGAACATGTGGATACAATGTCGCTTGTTCAAAGCCTTGTGATAATGGAATACGATTTGAGAGTATTTGGTCGTTAACAGGGTCAAACATTGTAATTTAATTTATTTCCTTTTATTAAAGGCTTTCTTTTAGAACAATAGCGTAGTATATATTCCTGAAAATCTCCTTCCACGTGAGTATAGTTCACTCGTCAACATGGTTTACAGCGCTCTTTGCTCGAAGGACACGCCCTCGAGTGCGAGACCTTCGAACAAATACGACCGAGTGAAAAATTTGCATTGCAGTAGCCTGCAAAAGTACTCACACTGACTCACGTTTTCTTTCACCTGATGCTTATATTTTAATATATAGGTGTAAGACTTCTTTATGTGAGCTTGTAAATCATACAAACCGAAATGTTTTGTAGCAGTAATGTTAAAATTTACAGCACTGCAGCATTGTACGTTTCTACACCGGTTTCACGTTATTAAATCCTGTGTGACAGGTATACGAGAATGTAAAGTTTAAAGTGCACAGGAACAAAAAAAATCAGAGGAATTTGTGGTACAGATTATATGTCACACTTCCCTGAGGTATGCGGCATAGAAAATTGTGACCATAGCCAATAAATTCGGCGTCAGTGTTGCCAAAACTCCGCTAATGTCTCTAAATCTAACATACGTTGGCAGACTTAAAGTGAAAATCTTTTTTAACCGTTACTCGGAATATTTAAGCCGGGTATGCTCATTCTCTGACTCCCGATTACGCTCTGTAATCACAACCTTCGAATGCAGAGCGAGCTGTTATCCGTTCGAAGCTCGACGGATGGCTGCAGAAGGCAGTTCAAGTACTTAGTAAACGCACGAACAGTGCGGGACAATGACACAGTCAAAACCTTCTGTAAGCAAACGATCATTCCGTACAGTGTGAGAAGAAGACTATTTTTGTTGTACGTTCGGTGAAAATGGAAAGTGATTACTATATTGTAAGGTACTGTCAGAATACTACTGAGCAACATAAAACTACATTATAGGCTCTGCTATCCAGAACATGCCGAAGTGACAGAGAAGCTGTTTTCTGTAATATAGCTTGTTTTCATATACCAATGTTGTTGTTGTTATTATTATTATTATTATTATTATTATTATTACTATTATTATTGTTATTGTGGTGATTTTATTCCAGCAGAAATAGATATTTTGATAAAATAATTTTTCAGGGGTGCAATGTGCACTACAACTTCAAGAATTGAAAGCACTTCATGAAAGGCCAAACATTGAAGAGAGTCGAATAATTCAGAGTCTATGTTTTGGAGCAAGTTAGCCTATGCTGGGAATTAGCTAAGGCACTAAAACCCTTCACGCATGGTGAACTTGTAAAGAGATGTATGGTGCCTTAACAAAATATAGTTAATTATGTCTCTGTACTGCAACAGTTCAAATGTGAATTCGCAGAACATAGATTTAGTGATTTTAGACGTATGGAGAGTGATATTAGTATTTTTGTTAATCTTTTCATAAATTTAGTACAATCCATGAGAGTGCAGTTCCAGGACGAGTTAATTGATTTACTAAGTAACGTAGAATTCAGAACTAAATGCAGAGAATATGACTTGACAAGCACAGAATTATTTAAAAAATGAACAAAACTAAATATTACAAGATGAGCTTATTCGTTGCCACTGTGTTAGCTACTTTCGCCTCGACATATGTGTGCGAACAATTATTTTCGAGAATGAAGGTTACTAAATCCAAACATAGGTCCCGATTAAGAGATGAGCATCTTTAGCGCATTGCAATAAATTCGTTGGAAATAGACTCCCGATTACTTGCAGAAAAGAATGCAGATGTTGAATGGACCGCAAAGTAGAATATATGGTGGAATATGAAAATGATATTATCTATGATATTATTATATCATAACTGTATTAAATATAATGAATAATGTAATAACTGAATATTGCAGTTTATACTCTTTCCTTTTTCAAATTCAGTTTATTATCCGTATTTGCAAGAGTGTAAGAACTATGCTACTGGCGGTGCTGCAATGTATAATTGCGGAGCCCAGTCCGTACACTGTGTGTGTTATGCAGTGCAGCATCATCCGTGTAATCGGTGCTTTTACAATTTTGAGCATACCTGATTTAAGCTAAAACATTAAATTCTATTATACGAGAAGTAAAATTCTCTCGCAGGTCTTGAAAATTGTACAGACGTACTGTGATAAACGAATGTTGACATTAGTTTACGATAAGCCCGATATAATTTTTTTGTCCAGGTCGAAGAAGAAAAAAATCAAGAGACGTTCCTTTCCACAGACAAGTTGAAGAATAGAAAATACATTAATGTTTCGAAATATCAAGCATTGAAAAGTAAAATTCGAGTTTTAAAACAAATTTAATATTTGCCGTGTTTGCAGTTACTTTATTGCCAGCGGAAATAATACCAAAATGTGCAAAAAAATGTTTGTTTGAATTGTTCATAACAGCAGATGTATGCAATTCATTTTAAAAACCCATGAAATAATAATAATAATAATAATAATATTATTATTATTATTATTATTATTATTATTATTATTATTATTATTATTATTATTCCAGCAAATAACACTGAATTCCTATCTTCAGGTAACTAAAAAAGTCAAATTGGCAACACTGTCTTTAAGAGTTGGATTTTAATTCAGCCAGAAGATACATCTTGATGTTAATCCAGATGGGAGCAGCAGAGATGGTTGATTCGACACGCTCTCCGCAGACTGCAATATGTAGTCTGACAGATCCGGTTGCTACGAAATTCTATTCATAGTGTCGGAATAACGTAACAAGGTAATGAAAAGGGCTGTGTTACTCCCCTCCCCCTCCTCATTATCATGGTGACAGGCAGTGAGAGAGTCCACAATAGACGCAAAACAAATGCCGCGCATTCAAACAATGTGTAGCTGGTAACCATGACGTCGACACCCAGCTCGGTGGGGTGGAGGTTCAGCTCCGTGATAACGAGAACCGGGGTGGGCCTTAGCTGAACACGAGCTTTTCAATTTCCGTGAGGTACAATTTCGTAAAAAGTAAATTATTCAGTTTCCAAAACCGTAATACTAATTTTGTAACTTCCCTTTTCGACAAAGGAGACTATTCACGAATGGCGAGGAAATTATAGGGCGACATTTGAACCATAATGGAATAAGAACGGGGAACAAAGAGAAGTGCTTAGAGAATACCTGCCACTACAGCTACTTAAAAATAAACAGACATTGGTCTATAACAAATGGTAACAGTTTGTGACACCGGGCTTATGAAGATGAGTTTTTGAGATGGCACTCTTTTAGTATTACCTTTCTATTAGTCAGTGATGGTAGAATAAGAATAAAAAAAAGCCATGAGTGCCTCTTGTAGGGCAAAAGCCTCCTATAGTTAGCGCATTTCGAACTGGTGGATCAAGGTCAAGCAATGGACTGCATTTGCCACGTGTACTTACTTACCCCCAATCCTGGACCATTCTCCTGAATTAAAGTCAGCTGAGACAGCCGGGGTTAGCAGTGCTTCAGTTCACAGTTCAGTTCAGTGACTCGTGTGTGGTTTGTACGTTTGTACAGCTTGATTCAGGGATTTTGGTCTCTGCAAAAAGTAAGTAGATAGACTAGTCCAGTCGACTTGGTTGACAAGTTGGTATAGCGCTGGCTTTCTATGACCAAGGTTGCGGGTTCGATCCTGGGCCAGGTCGATGACATTTAAGTGTGCTTAAATGCTACAGGCTCATGTCAGTAGATTTACTGGCATGTAAAAGAACTCCTGCGGGACAAACATTCGACGACGCTGATATAACCTCTGCAGTTGTGAGTGTCGTTAAATAAAACGTATTATTATTATTATTATTATTATTATTATTATTATTATTATTATTACTAGTCCGGTCCACACCTGTGGAGTAACGGTCAGCGCATGGCCCGGGTTCGAATCCCGGTCGGGGCAAGTTATCTGGTTGAGGTTTTTTTCAGGGGTTTTCCCTCAACCCAATAGAGCAAATGCTGGGTAACTTTCGGTGCTGGACCCCGGACTCATTTCACCGGCATTATCACCTTCGTTTCATTCAGACGCTAAATAACCTTAGATGTTGATACAGCGTCGTAAAATAACCCAATAAAATAAATAAAAATAGGCTAGTCCTGTGTAAGAGGTCGTAGGGTCGCGCGGTAGCGTCGCGCTTAAGACATTACGGGTCATGCCGGAAGGTTGCGGGTTCGATTCCCGATGGGATCATGAATTCTCTCAGTTGATTCAATCCTTCCAGCTGAATCATGCGTCTGGGGTCTGTGATAAAAATGAAAACCAAGTGTACTTCGTTGAGGGTACAAGGGGTACAAGACAAGCAGTAAGCACATAGAACTTACATCCCTACTGTTACTAATACCGACTGTCTAGAAAAGGTGGTAGCCATAATCTCCCTCTACTCTGTGAGCCTCCATGGCCTGACTGCCTTTACCTTTATAAAAGATCCTAAGATTACATCTTTCAAAGTTATAAGATAATAAAGACTGACTTTCTTGAAGCCAGGTTTCTAGATGTCGCATTTTACTGACATGTGCTGCAATGAAAATAGGACAAAGAAAACTTGCTGAATGGAGCCATGTTAGAACCGAGACGACACAGAGTGTCTCCGCGGTTTGAAAGACTCCTGTGTGGATCGCCAAATAACCAGAGCGAATGTTTGGTTTTGTGTGGGCTCTGGTGTCGTCACGCCCATGTTTGCAACTTCATTCGCCCCTCTTCAAGGTTCCTGCGTCCTCTTGGCTGATACTTGGAAAACCCAGTCATAGCGCACTCACCTGAGTCTTCTTACCAGGTTGATTCCCGATAAAGTCTTTGAAATTTGTGATAGGCCAATAATTAGGGACAGCGGTACAAATAGAAATGGCAGGCACAAATCAGAAAAATAAGAGGAAATGGATGTATGAAAGGAGTCTTAAAGGAATAATATAAAGGTGTTAAATGGAATAGATAATAAAGATAATTCAATATAAGAGAAGAAAACAAGGAGAAACGTAAAGGGAAGAAAAACAATTATGAAAGTAAAGAAAGTCGTGAAAAAGGGGAAGAAAATTAGGAATTTGAATTGAGAACTAGTAAAAGTAGTAGAGATACTGTAATATATGTAAGAAGAAGCGCAAGGTAGAAGGGAGTTGGAAATTACAGAAGATAAACTAGCAAAAATAGCAGCGGAAATAGAAATGAGAACAGAAGATAATGAGAATTACTATAATGCAAAGAAAATGGAAAAATAGAATTAGGAAAGAAAGGGGAAAAAGAAAGCAATGAAGAGAAAAGGAAGGAGAAATAAAAATAAGAAATAAAATGCAAAAAAAAGATAACTAATAAAAAGAAGTTTTGATAGGCAGGCAGATTTGTACAGTACATAGACAGGTAAGCATATAGATACATAGGTAGGTAGGTAGGTAGGTAGGTAGGTAGGTAGATAGATAGATAGATAGATAGATAGATAGATAGATAGATAGATAGATAGATAGATAGATAGATAGATAGATAGATAGATAGATAGATAGATAGATAGATAGATAGATAGATAGATAGATAGATAGATAGATAGATAGATAGATAGATAGATAGATAGATAGATAGATAGATAGATAGATAGATAGATAGATAGATAGATAGATAGATAGATAGATAGATAGATAGATAGATAGATAGATAGATAGATAGATAGATAGATAGATAGATAGATAGATAGATAGATAGATAGATAGATAGATAGATAGATAGATAGATAGATAGATAGATAGATAGATAGATAGATAGATAGATAGATAGATAGATAGATAGATAGATAGATAGATAGATAGATAGATAGATAGATAGATAGATAGATAGATAGATAGATAGATAGATAGATAGATAGATAGATAGATAGATAGATAGATAGATAGATAGATAGATAGATAGATAGATAGATAGATAGATAGATAGATAGATAGATAGATAGATAGATAGATAGATAGATAGATAGATAGATAGATAGATAGATAGATAGATAGATAGATAGATAGATAGATAGATAGATAGATAGATAGGAAGGTATGTAGATGGATGGACGGATGAGTGGATGGATAGATAGGTAGGCCTAGGTGTATAGGTGAATAAGTGGGTGGTTTGGTGGACGGAGGCAGACAGATGGTTAGATGAGAAACGGTAGAATTTTTGTTTACTACTGGCAGGCACTTGACTCGTGTCATTCACCCAAACGCCCTGAATCTTGTAATTCTTTCAGCCGCCATGAAGGACATAGGAGGCGAATTACGTAACACCATATGATGATAATGGAACAATAATGGAATGTCTGTAGGGCAAACATGCTAAAATCTAATACCAAACACCGTCTTTGTCCACCATAAATTCTGGAATTCCAACCTGGGTTACCAGTGTGGAAGGCCGACGCTCTGCACGTTCTGCTAACGGTGTGCTAGAAATAGAAGAATTAGGAATAGACGACAAGCTCCGGTCTGTATCCAGGCAGGAGGTGGACATTTTGAACAGTTCATTTAAGGAAATGTAAACAGATTGCAGCCTAACAATTCCTGCAAACAAACGTATGGAGTGCACTACGATCATACTTGCAAACCCTACTCGAAACCAAGTATTTCCGGACCCATATTGATGTAACCATTTTTCCTTCTATATACATGAGAAATCCATATCTGAAGTTTTGGCAACTTTTTTCTTTATGCTCTGTTTATAACAATAATAATAATCCTTGGTGCCACAACCCATGAAGGGCCCAGATCAACCAGCCGGCTGCTGGCCTCACGTTCACATGGCGAAGCAGAGGTGGACGATCATCCAACCGGAATGGTAGTATCGTATGGTTAGCACGATGATCCCCCCCAGCCGATATAGCTCGCATTCGCAACCGAATTTCGCTATCTATCGTAGCTCCCCAAGTGCATCACTGGGTGAGCACTGGTCCCATACACTGGCCGAAATTTCATGAGAAAAAGTCTTCCTCTATGAGGACTCAAACCAGCGCGCATTCCGTAACGCGAGTCCCAGGCAGGATGCCTTAGACCTAGACGCCACGGCGCGGGACTAATAATAATAATAATAATAATAATAATAATAATAATAATAATAATAAAGCCACCAAAGAGAAAATGGTGAACAAAGTAATTTATATTAGAAAGACGTATCCTGTACTCAAATATTATATCTTCTGAATTAAATAAAGTTTCTGACATGATAGCGTAAAAGTTATTTAATTATAGAAATTTATATCACATTTCAGGAGTGAAAGATTAGATATTTCTCTTCAAACTTTTGAGAATGGAAAGACACTTGAAAATCTAACATTTTATGACTCATTACAAAAGCAACAAATAATGAAATCGTGAAGTAAAACTTTAAAACTGTTGTGTGCACCGAGAACGTATATTATGACATTTGAATTAAAAGAAAAGAGAATAAATCTAGTTATTTATTAAAAATAAATGAAACTGCTGGATTTCGGAGATATAATACATGCGTATTAATTCAATTTAACAGTAATTTTCATTGAATAGTAAATTGAAGTTATTTAAAAAATCTGCGTCACTATTTCAGAATTAAATAGTACGTACCGTATTAGTGAAGTATTTATTGTCCATACAAGTGAAAATGTATGTTTTTTTCTGAGTAAACGATTAAAATGTTTTTACAAATAGAAATTAACTGTTATTAATCTAAACAAGAGTTTTTGAAAAACTGGACAACAGTGTCAGAAACCATCTCTCTTGATCCGAAAAGAGAACCAGTAATTTTAAAACTTCTACTGCCATAGATGATAAGAAAATTTAGTATTGTAGTCATTTTCACAATTCTCGTATATTGCTCGTTTTTTTCATTGCTGAAATTCACGCGGGGTTAAAGTCTTGTGAAAGGTCGAGGTTCGGTGGATTTTTTCCAGTGATTTAACCCTTCTTGTCGCGCTATAGTCCTACCTTTCACTCAGCCTCTAGTCTAAACAGAAATAAGCATCGAAGGTATTTCTTGGGGTAAAGTCGGCAAGCACGTACAACGGACATAATATCTACTGCTACTAATACTAACTTAAGGGCCGTATTCATAGACATTCTTAGCGCAGGCTTCCGGCGGATGATCGGCGAACTAACGTTTATCGTATTCATAAACCAGTGTTAGCGATATGAATCCTGTAGAAGTAACCAGTCGATAACCGTGACTAGTTTAGCACGCTCGTAGCGCGGGCTAGCGAAATGTCTATGAATAGTACCCCAATTGTCTAGAAAAGGTGGGAGCCGCTAGCCTATGGGTTTCCATGGTCTGTAATTGGGATACATTTACCTTTCCTACATTCCGCAATTCGGTTACCACTTCATAGATGAAAATGAACGGTTCCGGTAAATTGTCGCACCTAACTCTTTTCCCCATAAATTGCGGCCCACCACCTGAATTGTAATATGTCCATTGCTGCCCATGCAATATGTGTGTGTGTCTTGACCCTGACAACATTTTCCTTGCCATTTTTCAGACTTTGGATTGTCTACGTATGCATATGTATGGTTAAAAATGTTCCATGTGTATTCTTCTCGTCAATAAGTTAAAAAATTAGGGGCCATATTCATAGACATTCTTAGCGCGGGCTCTTCATATTGTTTGTCCATTTATATGGTCCATACTTAACTGTCATGAGCGGCTAGCAGCCCACCGCTGTGGAGTAACGATTAGCATGCCTGACCGTGAGACGAGCGGGCCCAGGTTCAGATTCTTGTTGGGACAATTTACCTGGCTGAGGATTTTTCCGGGGTTTTCCCTCAACCCATTAAGAGCAAATGCAGGGTAACTTTCGCCGCTGGACCCTGGACTCACTTCGCTGGCACTATCACTGTCCTCTAAATCAGACGTTAGATAACTGTAACAGTGATAAAGCGTCGTAAAATAACAAATTAAAAATGAGCGGCCAGAATACATTAAAGTGGATATGGAAGTGCTGAAATACGTGTCTTCCTAGAATTTTTTACACTTGTTCGTTATTATTATCATTATTATTATTATTATTATTATTATTATTATTATTATTATTATTATTTATTTACGTATTTACTCATTTGTTTATTTACTTATTTATTTATTTACTTATTTATTTATTTTTTACTTACTTACTGGCTTTTAAGGAACCCGGAGGTTCATTGCCGCCCTCACATAAGCCCGCCATTGGTCCCTATCTGAGCAAGATTAATCCATTCTCTATCATCATATCCCACCTCCCTCAAATCCATTTTAATATTATCCTCCCATCTACGTCTCCGCCTCCCTAAAGGTCTTTTTCCCTCCGGCCTCCCAACTAACACTCTATATGCATTTCTGGATTCGCCCATACGTGCTACATGCCCTGCCCATCTCAAACGTCTGGATTTAATGTTCCTAATTACGTCAGGTGAAGAATACAATGCGTGCAGTTCTGTGTTGTGTAACTTTCTCCATTCTCCTGTAACTTCATCCCGCTTAGCCCCAAATATTTTCCTAAGCACCTTATTCTCAAATACCCTTAACCTATGTTCCTCTCTCAAAGTGAGAGTCAAAGTTTCACAACCATAAAGAACAACCGGTAATATAACTGTTTTATAAATTCTAACTTTCTCTCTTTTTTGACAGCAGACTGGATGATAAAAGCTTTTCAGCTTTTCAGTTATTTTTTACTTACTTACTTTATTTATTTATTTATTTATTTATTTATTTATTTATTTATTTATTTATTTATTTATTTATTTATTTACATTTCGCAGCCTACGGAACGACCTGCATAAAGGAGTAGACCACACTATAAGCGTGCCGAGTGCATTTGTTCTTCCTAGAATTACTTCTACTTCTTCGTTGCCGCATTGTTTTATTTTACAACACTTTATCAACTGCTTTGGCTATTTAGAGTCTGGGTGAAATGAAGATGTCAGCGAAATGAATCCAGGGTCCAGCGCCGAAAGTTATCCAACACTTGCTCTGAAGGGATTATGGGAAAACCCCGGAGACACCTCAACCAGGTAATTTGTCCTAACCAGGATTTGAACCCGGGCCCGCAATTTCGCAGTCCGAGATGCAAACCACTATTCAACGCAGTGGCTCATTATTATTATTTAATAACCCATGGAACATCCTGCATAAAGGGGTATTGGTGTGCTAAAGTAGGCTTATATGTTCTTCTTGGAATTACTTCTACTTATTCGTCATTATCATCTATTATTATTATTATTATTATTATTATTATTATTATTATTATTATTATTATTATTATTATTATTATTTCGAAGCCTACGAAATGCAGTGGGTATAATAATTAAACTAAATTAAAAAGAAATTCTCCGGGGGAATGTGTATCTGGAGTCTTGCATTTCTTCATTTCTGGCTGTCCTTTATTAATACAATAAAATTATTCAAAAGCCTATTAGTATTACTGATCGTCTGATGCTAATTTATACTGTAAGTTATTCTTTACATACAGCCGTGTTATTTCTGTACAAATTCTTATGTAATCCACTCCTTTAAAACTCTCTGAAACACCTTGTTGCAAAAGTTTCGTCTTCATGACATCTACCCCCTCCTCTTGAAACTCACCACTGACTTCAGTAAGACATCGAGAAATGTGATTGGCTGTCACAAAGTGGACTGTTCAGTTTGCTATCATGGCGGTTTTATTGCTTGTGCGTGTGTGTAAATTTCCTAAATATCTGTATTTTTTCGCGACATCAGATAACTTTTCTGGATTTTTTTGTGTTAATCTATTTTATTTCCGTATTACTAACAAATGTGTGCTTGTTTCGTGATTTTTTTCTGTTTCGAATTTATTGACTAGCATCTGTTTTAATAACACGATGTCATTGAAATACAATGAAGGACGTCGAAAGGTAATTCTGTCTCCTTTGATTATCATTTAAAATAATCGCTTTCATTATAATGATATTATGTTATCATTATTAACATTAATATTTAGGCCTGAAGATATTATTACGTCTGCAATTCATTGAATTCATGTTCTGATCATGTATACCATGACTTTACTGTTAAGTAGGCATATGTATTTTTTTTTCCATACTTCGATATGCAGTACAGTAATCACTGTCTACTTGCTTCTGCAAATATAACTTAGAAATAGGGTTAAGCTAACGCTGAGTTTGTTCCGATGATTTCGGAGAAAAAACCCGCCATTTCACTACCTTATTACTGACAATATCAGAAAAAAAAAATCGTCAGCCTTTGCGCAGCGTAAATACAAGGCATAATAAAAGCCTAAACTAACATAACATAGCCTGTCACAGATTCGTATATGCAAGGCATAGTATGAGTGTGTACTAGCGTGATACTTTCGTAATGTTACCACAGTCTACTATATACAGTCACGAAGCTTGGGATGATTTTTTGCAAATCTCGCGATAGTTGCTAGCCGCTTGGAGCGCTGTGAGTACTAGGAACAATAGACTGTGCCACAGCCATCGTGATCTAATACAGGCCGTAAGGCAGACCATGTAACTCGCTTAACCCGATCACGAAGGCGGCGTTTCAATCATATAAATTAGTTGGAATGCATAAACAGTAACGTATGTTTTTCTAAAATGTAGTGTAATTCCATTAATAAAATTTAAAACAATGATTGTGAGACACTTGAGACATAATTCACTTGCGAGTTAAGATGTAATATTATTTATGGTGTGAAAATTACGTTGTTCGTATGTGTAATACCTGCCTTTATTTCGATTAAATATTGCGAAATTCTTGTACACTCATTTATGCACGATTCAATAATTTTCAATTGCACCGCACGGATATTTAGATATGTTGAAATTATAGGTTTTGTTTACTGTATCAGTTGCCCCTTTCTGTCTAAATTTAGTGATCTCCAATGCCTTACCATTCATATGAAAATTATAGGTTATGTTTACTATATTTAACTTATATTCCTAAATTCGCAATCATACATTATAATTAAGCATAATGTCATGTATAATACCCCGGACATTCAATTTGTCTGTATTTTAATACTACAATCGAGTACGTACTGAATTATTGTATTTATCTACTACTTAAGAGACGAAGTAAAACAATTGTACGTACACTAATTTCATAGGAGTGGTATGGTAAATGTTTTGTCTAAAATTAAGAAAGGTAGATGTGCTAAATTGAAATCACAATATAAATTTTTTTATTAAACCTCAAAATAGCTTCCATTCTAAACATTTGAAATGTTGACGCGAACAGATTAAGTTAACATGTAAAATTCTCTTCACATTAAAATAACACAGTTTTGTAATTATTTCTGCAACATATTACGCAACAAGAAGTAAAGGGAACTTATGGATACATTACACTACATAGAGCATAGCAATGATACGCAATAAAGTTATAATATAATATTTCACTGAGCTCCATACACTGAAATAGAAAACCCGAACAAACATTACGGCCTGGTCTAGATCGAAAAAGCATTGACTGTGCCGTATTTAGCATTTTTGTGAAAAGCTATGAATACTGTGAAATGTTCTTTATCGGTTGTAATAAATGTAAATGGCTAAAATACAATAATTTGAATAATAATATGGGACAAGGAGACGTTTGTAGTACAATAAATTGTAAGAAAAATAGGATAGAGTTATCCTACTTCCGAAAGATCCAGGAAGGTAAGTTTATAGAATATAATATATATTTTATGAAAATAATATATAAACCTTCTATATTTCATATTTCAATAGTAGAAGGAAGGTGAAGAACACGATATCGAAAGTACAATAAATTTTATGGTCTGCTAGGGAAAGAGTCTGTGATGAGGCGATAGTAGCGATCCTGGTGGTGAGCAACTATCTATGGATGCATATTTCAACTGTCTATGTTTGCATATTTAGTAAGTATGAAGCTTCGTGACTATATATAGACTGTGATGTTACCAAAGTTATGTTGATATTACAGAGGATACAGCTGAAGGTGTGCATCGTAGTAGGAGGAACAAACTCAGCACTAGTTTAGCCAGAAAAGTCTTGATTTTCTATTTACATCATTACTAAAATTATAAATTGGATTGTTATTTAATTGCTATGTTTTCATGGAGTATTCAGATCAATTTGAATACGCTTAGGCTACTGTACTGAATACGATCCCTATGATCTCCGTTTTCATGCAATTTTCGAAACGTATTGAACTACGTTGCGTTTTCTAAATGAGGCGCATGAAAACTTAACAAGCTTATTCTGGCTGTTGATGTGGAATGGTAATAATGGCTATTAGGAAAATAAAAATATTATCTATAGCGTTTCCACGGAATAATATAAGACTTTGATTATTACCACCTTCATTAATTCTTTTATTGGTTTGAATTAGGTTTATTATTTTTTCTAAAAATGTTTCATTAACAAATGAAACTAGATATGATCTAATAATTATGACAATTACGACAGTTGTTAAGATTAATTTTGAACAAGAAGACTTTTCAAAATACAAAATTGCGTTCGCTCTTAGTAAAATAGATGGATCAAATAAATAACGATCGTTCATGCGCTTAGCCCATTAATTTTAAATCGTTTCGAATACGAGGCGCGTTTTCATGCAACTCAATTCGTATTGAATGCCATCTGATCCCAGTTTTTAGGTGTATCGACCTTGAGACTAAGATCTTTTTGAATCCCCGTATTCATGAAGGTTTCAGTACGATAAGCGTATTCAAATGGATTTGGATACCATATGAAAACATAGTAATTGTCTATGGGTCTCTTACAGGTTTTGTGTTGTCCTAATACAGTAAATAGGTGTATCTAATATGGAATACATTTTCTTATTGTCACATACAAATGTAAACAGAACGTAACGGTATTGTGACACTTTAAAATAGCGACTTCGATATTTTCGCGGAAATACAAGTTTTCAGCATTCTATACCATTTGCCTGTTGGCTGCCTGTTTATAACGAATTATCCTAGATTATTGAACAGACTTCAATTCTATTAAGTAGCGTGGGGAGAGGATGGTAATTTTTAAAACTTTTTTCCTATTTGGTGTAAAATATTAATTTTTTGTATGTAGAGAGCTCACGGCTATAGCAACTCAACAAAATATAAATATTTTGAATAAATTATTTGGGAGCCAGATTTGAAAAAAAAAAAATGTACCCAATGCAGGATTTCACTAAACTCGATATATCCAAGCCATTTTTAAAGATAAATTCAAACACAATGTTACAATTTATTTGTAAAAGCACGCTCTACAAACTGTCTATAACAGAATTTTGATATTAGTTCCTACATTTGTAAAATAAACAATTAAAATTTAATAACATTTTTTTTATTTTCTTTCTTGCAACAGAGAGACTTATTTTAAAAATGAAATCAATTAGGGAAATTCCGTTACAGAGAAAAGTTTCCTAGTAGTCTAGAGAATGGGTATTCTAAATTTCATTCATATATCTTTAATAGTTCAAAAATTATATCGATTTTTGTCTGGCTATGTAGCAAAAAAAATAAAGCTCCAGAAACAGCAATCAAAGGGGGTGTGATTTAATAATCCAGAGCGCAGGAACTTTAAAAATGGCGTCTCAACATCCAATAAGGGTACAGATACCCACACAATGTTATACAATGTATTCCACACACATCACAGAGTATTTTAAAGAAAAATTTGGTTTTGAAAAAAAAAATGAAGTTCCGGAAACAACAAACAAAGTGCGGTGTAATTTAAAAATCCAGAGCGCAGGAAGTTTAAAAATGGCGTCTCAACAACCGATAAGGGCACAAATACCCACAAAATATTATACAATGTATTCTACACATATCACAGAGTATTTTAAGGAAAAAAATTGTTTTTTGAAAATTTACTCATTTTTCACCAAAAAATACCATCCTCTTCCCTTAAGTAGCGTATTTATGAGTCGATTTATTCGAGGATGATGCGTATGAAACATAATAATCCTTTATTAAAATTAGTGAATTTTTATCCAAAACAAAAATTGTACTATTTATTGTAAAATCATAACACTTTTTTATATTTTATCTTTACTGTAAATGACGAATAATACACAGACGAATTACGCGTTCAAATTGGTATACGCGGAAGAAACGTTTTATGATAGTCATTATATATAGAATTATTTAATATATTTCAATATGAAATTTTTCGAACCCACCAAAACAACTATAACTTGCCGAACGCTCCTTTCATTGTCGACCCGTCTTTACTATGAACGCATTTATTAAGTTTGAGTGGACACTGTAGCAAGGTTTAATCTAATTCAATACTCTCAACACTTTTAATTGCTGGTTTTTGTAAATACAAAGTAAGGTAAAGTTTAGAAATCATGTAACGCCTTGAGCCATTATTACACGAACTCTCTTGCAGCTGCGCTTTGCACAGGCGCATACGGCACTGTTGCCTCATCATCCATAACTATGAAAATTTCTCGATAAATTTTAAATATGAAAATTTTATACATAATTTTTTAGTAAGCGTCGTATTTATTCATATACAGTTGCTTTATACTCCTGGGCCGCATCGCAATTATAATTTTATTGTTGTTAATGGTAGTTTGTTGTTGTTTCTGTTTACTATTTCGGTGCAATTGAATTTTAATCCTCCATTCGCCTTTATTTAATTGAAAATTAGTTATATTTGAGGGGCTCACAACCAAAGTGGACCAAGTCCACCGGTGGTTAGTTTGTGGATTAATACAATCTCGGATGAAGAAAACTTAGATTTAAAACTTAGAAAACTAAGCCAAACTCATTTGTTACTCCACAGAGGGCAGCATTTCCTATGGAAGGTGAAGGTTGCTAAGCATGAGCCAGGAACTTTGATTCACTTTCTCAAAATTATTCCAGAAGGACTTGGTCCACTCTGCTTGTGAATCCCTCATTTAATCGAGGAAAATCACGGAAAAATCTCGATCAGATTAAAAGAAACCGGGAATCGAACCCCGGACCTCCCGAATGCGAGTCCAGTGCTTTAACACTGAACCATCTCGCTCGGTTATAATAATTTTATTGATGATGTTGTTCAGTCAACTGTACGAAGACAGGTTTGAACCTCACAAATGACACCAATAAGGCATCACTCGTGATGCATCTAAGCCAGAAAATAATGGCATAGGGTGGCAGTTTATTCCCCCCCTCCAATGCATATGTCGCTGACCAATAACGTAGATATTACACTAATCAGACTTCAGATGTTATTCATTGTGTTCTGCCCAACGGCAGGTCTTTCACTGCAAATCCAGCTTTCTCCAATCTGTCTTATTCTCTGCCTTCCTCTTTGTCTCCTGATATATCCATATATCTTAATGTCGTCTATCATCTGATTTCTTCTGCCCCGAACTCTTCTGATGTTCACCATTTCTTCCAGTGCATCTTTCAGTAGGCAGTTTCTTCTCAGCCAGTGACCCAACCAATTCCTTTTCCTCTTCTTGATCAGTTTCAGCATCATTCTTTCTTCATGCACTCTTTCCAACACAGCTTCATTTCTTATTCTGTCTGTCCAATTCACACGCTCCAATCTTCTCCATATCCACATTTCAATTAATTCTTCTATTCGCTTCTATTTTCTTCGTAGTAATGTCCATGTTTCTGCCCCATACTGTGCCACATTCCATACAAAACACTTCACTAGTCTAGGGGAAAAATCGTTGTAAAAATCCATTATCACTTGGTGAGCTTTCCTTGTAAGGCCTGCGACCCTGGTGATTGGAGAAATTTAAGGATGGGTGAGGACCTGAAAGTGTAAATTATTTTAATGCAGCATTTCAAGTTTTCATATCCTTATATTTTGAATTGACTGCTAATAATATATATTCATCAATTTATGAGCGCAGTTTGAGTAGATATTCCAGAATGAGCCCATTAGCAGTTCCCTTGAAAAAATAATTATTTTGAGTAGAGTTATTTCCACTTTAAGGAGATACTGGAGATCGAGATGTAGAAGAAGAAACGATGGAGATTTAGGAGGAGGATAAGCAAATGTATGAGACACATGAACAAAAGAAAGACTTACATAGAAGAGAAGAAGAACAAGGACAAAAAGGAGATAGATAACTTTTCCCAAGGGCACAAAGTACCACGAGTTTGGCTATATGTCACACAAGACATAGAGCAAGTCAACTCGAATCAAACGGCCAGATGAACTGTATCTGCGCGTGTTATTTTGATCCGGTCTGACATCGGAATGACAAGAAGCTGGCCAGCCGACAGGTGAAGCTAGTCTCAGATAAGCGATAGCATGTGATTTTAGATGGCGGTGTCAGCAATATGGCTGCTATCTCCTACACATCGCAACGAGAACCAGTCTCGCATTCCACGAGACTTGACAACGCGTTTATAAACTGCATAATTGCCCGTTGATGTGTGTTACAAAAGGTATTTCTTACACCGTTTACTTACCTAACGTGCTGGATATATATTCCGAAAGCTGTCGTGGATCAGTGGTTAGTATGATTTTAGTGACAATGAAAGATAGATTATGTCAGATGTTTTAAATATGTTAAATCCAGCTATATCTCGGTCAGGCGGCAGCAGGAAACTAGAAGTACTGAAATTTTTTAGCTCTCTCTCAGACAGATCAATGTAAGATTTGTTGTGGACACTGTAATTGTGGAGAAGTTTTTCTAGAATGCGTAGATTTCCAGTGGAGTTCATATACCGTCAATAATCCGTTACAGATAGCATATATTATCTCGTAATTAGAGATGATAGATTTTAGTAATGACGATAAATGCGAAATGTGCTCGAATGCCGTTAAAATAAAACTATTTTTATGTTTAAAAGCATGTTTAATATTAGTGTAGTTTTTAAATTCGCGAAAAAAATGAAAAATTGAATGTAAACTGCGAAATGTATGTGTTCCTTCGAAACAAGAGGGAAATTAATTTGAGATATTTTTCTATTTTATAAAAAATGAGACAGTCTAAAGGCCCCAACACGTAAAGGTTCTTAATTTTTTTTTCAAAGAATTTGGTCACCCTGCCCCAGTGTTAGATTTTACAGTACAAAAAATACAGGAAAGTGACCTACCTGATATACTCTTTGCTATCTGTAACGTTATCGAGCTTGTTTTCAACTAAGTACGTATCTGTTACTGGTGGTAGAATATTGGCTGCTGTGCAATTTCATTAGGTACAATGTTCCCTCACAAAACAAGAAGTATATTGTTCCCTCACAAAACAAGTAGTATATTATGGTAGCGAGTGATTGTGATTGAGTAATACCCTGGGTCGGAATAAAACCATACCATACATTTTAGCATGTTTGTTAATGTACAGAATTTCACTATACTTTTATACAGTACGTTGTTAAATATCTACCACCAAACATTCCATTAAAAAAAATCATCCATAAACGTAAAAAGTGCTAGATTCTGCCATTAAAAGTGCTACAAAATGCTGAATCTGTTTTCTGAAGAGCTAATTTTTTAATTCTAAGTTGCTAAAATCTACTATCTCTAATCACAGTTCTTTCAAGAGTAATGTAATTTTAAACATTAACGTCACATCTCCCTTCGCCTCATCCTCTTCATTTAATTTTAGTTCATTTCTCGCCACCTTCCTGATACAAGATTTCCTCACCTTATCTCCTTTCACTTTGTTAAGGAAATTTCCAGCTATATCAACTCAGCTCAATTTCTTTTATCTCAGAATTTATTTCTGCTCACTTAACCTCAATTCATATCACCGTATCTCAGCTTATCAGTTCATTGGTCTCTTCACTTCAGTTTAGGTAATTTAAACTTACAACTTATTTCATTTCATGCTACTTTATCGAACCTCAATTCACTCACCTAACCTCAGTTCTTTAACAGATAACCTCAGTTTACTCGCATATCCACAAAGCATTCACGCCTTATCTCATATAACCTTAATTAACTAACTTAACCTCAATTAATTCACCCAACTCAATTCTCTCACTTAAACCTCAGTTCAGTCATCTTTTTCAGATTCCCGTACCTCACCTCAAATCACCGGAATTCATTTTCCTTCTCGATTTTATATTTCGTCCCTTTTTTCTCTCTCATCAGCTGAACTCACATCATTGTCCATCACTTCATCTCATCTTATCACACCTGAATTTATCTTCACTCACCTTTCTTCCACTATCACCACATCGCACTCCATCTCACGTCACCATACCACAGCTTATTGCACTTTAACTGATCTATGTCATCTCAGCTTGTCTCCTCAAATTTCCTCAGTTAACCTAACCTTCCACTCAACTGGTTTTACAAAATTCTCCTCTCCTCTCCTCTCCTCTCCTCTCCTCTCCTCTCCTCTCCTCTCCTCTCCTCTCCTCTCCTCTCCTCTCCTCTCCTCTCCTCTCCTCTCCTCTCCTCTCCTCTCCTCTCCTCTCCTCTCCTCTCCACCAGGGTGCGAATTAAGATTTCTGATGAGGGGGGATAGAATCCTAGATAGAGAATACCACACATAAAATTATTATTATCCACATTCGATACAGCTCAACGCTTGGTCGCACTGAGTTGCTTGTCTTGCATCTTGATTATAATAATAATTACATCCATGAGGAGACTTAAAATAAGATGTGTAATTCCTAAGTTATTGATTGTTGTGAGCTTGCCAGTGATGATAATACATCAATATTATTTTATTTGCTTACTTTATACTGTACTTTATAAAGTATTCTCGTATTAAAACAATTATATTTTGTGAGGGGGGATAGAAGTTATCCCTGGCCGGGATGTTAAAATGAATTTATCAGAAGAGGATAACTTTCCAACAGGGGGAAATTCCCCCCCATCCCCTCCCATTAATTCGCACCCTGCACATCACACGTAACCTGACACCAGATCGCATCACATCATGTTATATTACTTTATTTCATCTCGTCTCACGTTTAACTTTAAATATATCAAGTTCTAGATCTATTTAGAAATAAGTAACTCTTGCTGTATTTGCTTCTGTATTTATTAGAATGAAGAATTTGTTATGAGATCGCATTGTCTCTACGTTCGTATGTATTTAATAGTTTTAAAAATTTTAGTCTATACCAGTATACCATTTCGTGAATGTAAAGTAATCTAAGGATATCATTATTTGTCGGTCTCGTTCTTTATGGCATAGGAATATCATAACTATGGCGAGGACAATCCAGCATTAAAAGGTCGAAGTGATTGGTGATATAGTTCAGTGTTGACATTCTGTGCATATGCAGTACCTTGGTGAAGTTGCTCGTCGTTGTGTGGTGAATCTGCACCGCATCGTGTATCTAGGCGTCGGTACAGTGCATTCAAAAGTAATAGTGTGTTGGATGGTACAGACCGATTATTATTTAGTCCTGACTCCTGACAGCTCAGCGACGCGAAAGAGGGGAAGTAATAGGAGTAGTGGGGAGATCTCCGGAGTAGAGATAAGTGCGAGCGGTCGGTAAAGGAATGCAGTAAAGCTTATTTGTACTAGAAACATACCGCTCTACCGCACGCATGACATCCGATCGCTCCGACGGCAAGCGAGAGACTAACCCAAACACCTCTTGGCGAAACTAAATAGACTCGCTTGACCCAGACGAACATCGCCGGGGACTGTCAGGACTAAATAATCATACTATACGTACGAAACCGTGCAAAATGCCTAGGATAAAATTAAATTATTATCAACAATAAGGGAGTCTGTTTCGAAATATGGTAAAAATCTGTATGTTATAAGTGATAAACTATATTTTAAGTTCTGTAAAAACAGATATTTCGGAGAAAAATCGTTTAATATTCAATACCATATCAACATTAATAAGCATTAGAGCAATCGTAAAGCAGCTGAAATGAAATTGGAGAGCAGGAAACTCAACATAATGAAACCTCTACATTTCATTACGAACTGTGTGAAGCTTTGATTGCTTCGGATATTCCTCTCAGTAAGTTAAATAATGCCAAATTGCTACTTCATATTTTATATTCTGCCATCAGTCAATCCGAAATGGTCAACATTCCAAGAGGCTTGAAATTCGTTCCAAGGTAGGTTATATCAGAATGTACTGGCCAGAGCGATTATGAGCCAGTTTCCTTCTTATTACTTGGGATTTCTCTTGCCAATTTAATTTAAAATAATCATTTCATCGCGTCTTTAGTTGAAATTGAAGAATTACCAATTAACATAACAGAATGTCACGTGTGACTAACTGCCTTAAAATTTCACTGGATGTCCAACAGACCTACAGTGAAGAACTTGGTCTCTGATTAATCTCAAAGCCGGTAGCGACACATCTTTGTAATTCGAGAAGACAGGCCCCCACTAATTATAATACTCTGTTTGTTTCTTCTCCGCCGGCGATAAATATCCTTTTGTCTGATGTCGGTTTCACTTAAAGGAATTCGAAGTTAGAGAGAGGGTCAATGGTCTTTACTTTGGCTTTCTAATCGCGGGGTGGTTGTTTCTTGACCATATATAACTATCTGTTAGAGTTGGACTATTGTCGAACTTCAAGTTGTTTTCGTTATGTCACTGTCGTCAGTAGTTCTTACTAATAGTTTTGAAAAGTTTTTTCATCATGTTGGCATGTGTGTAAGTATAAAACACAGTATGGCGAAGATACATTATTCTGTTATATCGTCGTTGTTCCTGCAATAACTCCTATGTGCAAAATATGAAATTTTTCAGTAGGAAGAGAAAACACATTTATTCATCCTATGGTAGTAGTGCACAGGAGACTGTGAATTCTTACATTTTCGAAAGAAAGAAATATAATTCCATATAGGAGATTTTAGTATTTGGTGTATCACTATTTAAGTTATTTAATAGAGCAAAAATCTATAAATCGATAAATATGTCACATAGGAGTTATTGCCGGAACAACGACGATATGCTGTTTTATTTTTGACGCATTTTCGATATCGATGTTTCATGTACTGTATTTGTGAAGAAGGCTTGTGGAGCCTACTGATTTTTAATATCGTGGTGAATGAAATAATTAAGGAAAGAAGCTCTAAAAGGGATAAATAAATAAATAAATAAATAAATAAATAAATTAACAATTAAATAAACAATTAAATAAATCATTAAATAAATAATTAATTAATTAAATAATTAAATAAATAAATAATTAATTAAATAAATAAATAATTAATTAAATAAATAAATAATTAAATAAATAAATAATTAAATAAATAAATGATTAATTAAATAAATAATTAATTAAATAATTAATTAATTAAATAATTAATTAAATAAATAATTAATTAAATAAATAATTAATTAAATAAATAATTAATTAAATAAATTAATAAATAAATTAAATAATTAAATAAATTAATAAATTAATAAATTAATAAATAAATAAATAAATAAATAAATAAATAAATTAATAAAGTATGCTGATAGTGCCGTATAGTTATAAAAATGAAGATCTGCAGAAACATTTACTCCAGTTTCCTTAAGCTGTGGAAAATGTGGATAGAAGATTTCTTATAAGAAAAGAAAAACAATGACAATAACTAAACGACCATTTCAATGTAAACTGGAACTGAATAATAAAATAACGAAACATCGACATAAAAACTCTCAATAACGTATAGCTCTACAGTTCACTGATAGAATCCAGAATGTTTTATGACATTGAGATATGGGGGCACTATAATAATAGGAGAAAGTTAAATAATACAAGACAAATATTGTAATCTAGTTTTACAATTTCCCAGTTCAGCACCCAGGAGAATAGCAATGTTGGAATGTGGTAGGTGTAGCAGTGGGGGAGAAATTATGGTAACAATAGCAAAATTTTGGTTTAGAATTTTAGAAATGGAAGAAAACGAGATTATGATGATTTCTTACACATATTTGATAACAAATGGGAATGAAATAAATTGGGCTAGTACTTTAAAAAATGAACTTTTCAAGATTGATCTGGAGCAACTGTGAAGAGAAAATCACAAAAGTGAAAATAATGTTTTGAATATTATAAGACAAAGGTGTAACAATATAGAAAACCAACAAATGTTTAGTTACATAATAAGTTGTTTTTAATTTTCCTTCTCATCACGTGAAGTGTAAATATAAATTACGTTGCTGGAAAAGCTGGATATGAATCTGAGTAAGCTTGGTACCGATCAGTGGTTTTCGGCACGCAGCCTATACGTGCGTCTGTATGTACAGTAAGTGATTCCTTATAAATTTTGTTCACATTAATAAATGAAACTCATTGACATTTACTAAAAGTTTACTATAAAATTAAATTAAATAAGACAAAAAGGATACATTAAATCACTCATTTAATGCTTTGAATAACTTCAAAATATTAAAAATTTTGCATAACTATGTTTCTTTAATTCATTTGAACAGAGTAAACACTGTTGATTCACAAAAAATCTTCACAAGCTTTCTCCCTCTCTACATGTGTTGTCACTTGCATTATTGATAATGGTATGTTAGAATGGAGTGAAATATGTTATCTATAATTCATTTTTAATGAATAATCTTCTTCCTGGTGTTGTTCTCTTCAAAGTGCTACCGATTTTAACATAGGGATGAGCAGTATGTTATATATGTGATCTGGAATTAAACTAAGTGCGTTTATAAATATTAAGATTGCAATGTTCTGTTTATTTAATGCACTCATAATTTCTTATCTGCTTTTTAATAATAGGCAGTTGATAAATGTTCATATTACTCGTATGATAGCTTGTATAATGTAAATACTCTTGTAAATTCGGTTCTATTTCGCTTAAAAAAAAAAAGACACAGACAGACACACAAAAGACAGCTGATTAATTGTTAAAGATTGTGATTTCTTGTTTGTCGTCAGGCTTAATTAAAGTGCGTTATGGTAGCAGATACATGTATAGTTTTTCTCTATTTCAGATTGTGATAAAGCTTATCGTTGTTTAAGAACAGTGGCTAAATTATCTCCATCCCGAATTGTATTCCGCACATTTCATAGATTGGTGCGATGCTCATTTTTTCAATATGAATGATAATGAATTGCCCATACACAACAGAAGCTTGTTTATGATATGTCTGAACTGAATGGATCCGTTTTATCGGCGCGAACGCACTGGAATGGACCGTTTCGTTGAGTTCCTATAGCGATGAGAAGTTTTTGCGTGGGTTTCTATCAAAGACAAAGAAAGTTTGTTGTGCTGACTCGGCATCCAGATCTTTAATGAAAAGCTCCTGGGTCAATGCCCCCCACTTTTTCTTGCAGATTTAAAAGCTGATTCATACTGTAGGTACTGCTTGACGTCCCAATCAATTTTGCATTCTTTACTAGTTATTGAATGTACTTGATCTAAGTAGAGTTCAATCAGTCGATTATTCACCAAAGAGGATTGGGGTTCGATATCTTAACATAGTCGTTGCTCATTTCGGTGAATATAGTGGCTGTTAGGTTTTTCCGACTACTTCCTTGTTTCTGCTATTTTAATTCCACAATTCCTCCATTCTAGGTCTATAATCATCCAATCGTCTCTGTAATTGAAGCATGCGGCCGAATAAGGGTCTGTGTTACATTTTCCCTGTTGTTGAATTTATACTGGAATAGATGTCTCTGTTTCTACTTCTGTCATTTACCATATTGCGCTTAAAAATAATCTCACCAAGTGCTAACACAATATCGTACTCCGCTAGCTAAAAGATGGAAACATTTGTTGGACTAAAGTTATATGATACAACTACACGATATAAACATAGGCCTAAAGCATGTTCATTAGTCCTGTATCTCTAGCAGTGTTGCCAATTGGACGGAAATGCCGTCAAAACTGACGGAATTTCAATGTAGCGGACGAAAAAAGAATGGCTTCGACGGGTGACGGGTTTTCTGGCGGAAATTTATGATCTATATCGTCTTTTGACATTTTTAGCTGCTGTCATTTTTAATTGTTTAATTTTTGGGAGATTTTACTTTTTATTTTAACAGCTCTGCCTGTTCCGTACCTTATTTAAGAATCCCCGTTTCAGATTTCCTCGTAATCAAGTCTGAGATTGACGAATTATTATTTTAATCAGGATTGGTAAGTAAGTTAGGTTAAATTTGCTTTTATTTGTGTATGTATTTTAAGTGGATCTTATTTATTTTATTTTTTTTTTCAATTTTGACGGATTCTGACGGATTTCCAGGTGTAAGATGACGGGGATACAATTTATGTGTTGGCAACACTGATTCTCTACCTTCAGAGCTGCACTGTGTAGTGTAGCAAATATGGAGTCTTTAGGCACAAATGTTTATTCCCTTGGGAGTAGCAGTGGTGTTAAACACAAACACAAGCAGGGACATCATTTCAATTTTTCCTTGGGAGGAGTAAGAAGAATTCATAGCGTTTATCGCAAGGCATACTTCGTTCCTATTTCCTCCGAAATTAACTATTTGTTTCATACCGTAAACTGGGGGTAAACTTGACCATAAAAGGATATAACAATGATAGCAGATGCATTGAATATATTTTTGAAGTTCATTATTTTTTCTCAATTTCTTAAATTTATTTTTAATTATTTTATGTCACTAACGGAACTGATATGGTTTAATTTCTTTTGTTTTATGGCGACGTTCACTTCACTTTACAATACATTTTCAGTTTCCATATATAGGCCTAGGATTAATTTCTTATCTTATACGATGCATTTACTTGCTGTTATATGACGTAGGTGCGAAAAAATGAACACACTCAATGTTATTGATAAACAAATTTTAATTTCAATTAAAGATATTTAATTTTATTTGCTAAATGGAACAAGGAACAACCGACTAATGTATGTAGTAGTGGGTAATGCCTTGGTCTTATTTGAGGAAAGTCATTAGGCTCGTCTTTTATTTCTTAAGCATTCATAAAAGTGGAATATTTTAATAGTAAAAGTACAGTTCTCACATTTAAATTTCGAGGCAAGATATTTTTAGTAATATTAAAGACCTAGGATCGCTAAAATACTATAGGGAGGTTAAAGAGTTTTGTGAACAGGAAGAATATATTAGACTAAATTCAAGGGAAGAGAGAACAGGAATGGCATAGTGGAGATAGGTATCTGGAGGCTCAAGAATAAGAGTGGGAATGTACAGAAGGATAAATGTCCTTTATGTGGACTAGCGGAAGACTCAATGCATATTGCGTTAAAGTGTCAGGCAATGAATGATTTGAGAAACGGTTGGGTGGGTAAAATATTTCTACAAATAAACGCTATAGTAGCTTATAAAAAATGAATGGTCCCCTAAACGCCAGCAATCTGCATAAATTAGGAATTTTTTTTTTTGGAATTAAAATTAGATGAGACGTAAAAGTCAAAGCTCTAACGGATATAGAATTATAAATGTTGAGTAGTCTGACACGATAGGAAACTACGAAAAGTAGTCAATGAAGTTAACAGAATAATTTTTAAGAGATTGAGTATAGAAATGAAAAAGCTAAAGTAAGAGTTTCAAATACAAGAGCTATACTTATTATTAGTTTTTGTTATTATTATTATTATTATTATTATTATTATTATTATTATTATTATTATTATTATTATTATTATTATTATTATTATTATTATGGTGAATTGAGGATACTTATAGGTCCAATATGTATTAGTTTTGTAATATTTATATAGAGAGTGATGGCGGATTAAGAACTGGAACACATCAAATCCGCCATGACGTGAAGAAAGATTGATGAAATAAATAAATAAGTAAATAAATAAGTATTTAAATAAATAAATATTTAAATAAATAAGTTTTCAAATTTTTTCTTTAATAAGTAGTATTACTGAATTATTTCAATTTAAAACTCTGTTTCCCCCTGTCTCCCCTAAATAATACCTCTGAACACAAGACTGTGTTAATAATAATGTTCTACTGTCACAGAGTGATAAAAGCCCGATCAATGAGACGTGACATGTATTATTTTTAACTGGATGCATTTTGCTTTGGTAGGAGTACAGTAATTGTTATTCTTATTTTTATTTATGTCCTTTATGAATGTACTACAACCTTACATTTGTTTAGAGTTCATATGAGTAGCATATAATAAAGGTGAATACTGTAGAAATGACAATCATTATTATTACTACCACCATTATATTTTCAAAGCATTAACCCTGAAATCTTATTACGAACGTGTAGTCGAATAAAGATCTTGCACTCAGTGCTTACTAAGCATGCGCAGAATGTTATAACTGGAACTTGGAAAATTCAGATGACCCAAAGTTTGTTTCTGGGTCTGTACATTTCAACACATCACATGATAAAGATGAAAACACCAACTAACATTAATGTGAATACTCATTAGTGATGAGTGATGATTACTTTTCTTATAGGAATACGACCATTCTCTTGCTGGTAATTGATAGTTATAATAACAACTGGATCTATTAAATTTACTTTCTAGTGTGAACATAAAGTTATTGGAATATAAGTAAACTTTTTGTAGTCAGAACCGAAGAAGGGCAAGCTTAACACGCCAGCTGCGAGTATATACATCCTTAAATTTTATGATATGTACAATTGACAGTTCATTTGATTGATGTATAGTGCTTAAAGACATAATATTGTTATCCGTTTAATGGTGGTCTGTACAAATGAAAGTTACAATGACCGTGACTAATGTCTGGTTAGGAGGAGGACAAAAAAGGAAAACTGCGCCATTCTTTTGTGACTCATATGTCTCGGCAATTATGTATATGCTAATTAACGCTGGTGTTTTGTTACAGTCGTATTAAATAATTGAATTTTGTTTTACACTGTAGTACCCAGTGCAATAAGTCTATCTCAATTCCCTTTCTGTTCCTCGAAGTCTGTATATTTTTTTTCTTCTGTTTCTCTCCTTTTCCTTCTTATTCTCCGATTCCTGCTCCTCTCCTCTGAAAACTTGTAATTTTAGGCTAATTTTTTTCCCTTCTCACTTGAATGTTAATTCTTAAATAATATTTTTTCTTTTTATTATCAACATTTTAAATATTAAACGTGTTTTCTTTCCTGAATTATATTTACTAGGTAACATATAATTTATTTCATTTCTTGTGATTCTTTGGGAAATGTAATATTTTAATGAAACATGATAGACATATAGGCTACGTAATTGTCGGGTTTGAAGAGCAAACTCCCAACAAAGGCGTAAGCTGTTATATTTCCAAGAAATGACATTTCAGAATTATGCTGTTGCTAGGTGCAGTGAACACCAATCAACTGCAGCTCGTTTACCTGTAATCAGCGAAGCTGAACGCATTACAGTATAGGTTAGTACGCGTGTGGTCTCTGGTTCTAATCCCTCTTGTATTCTTTCTCCCATTTGTTAGGGTCCACCTATTTGATTTTATGGTGTTCCGTAAAGTGTTATTTTATTAATATTTAACTGATTTTACGTATATAATCTACCATAAAAAAAATCTGTAAATTTTTTGACACTGCATAATATTTCGAATTTTTATTTTACATATTACAAAATACTTAGGTACACTATTATAATTTCGACAACATTTTTAATGATTGTATTATATTAAAAACACTAAGGTAATCTGGTCACTGTAAAATTTCTCGCATTTAAAAGTACCCGTTCGTAAACAGCACTGTTTTTCTTTTGTTTTCTTAGCACTCCACGTTCTCAATGAAAGAGACGAAAGACTACATTTTTAGAACTTCAGTTCTCTACATTCTTTCCTCATTTCATCATCGCACTGTGTTTTACTTTATAAAAATGGATTTAGTAGACAATGACGTCTGCTTTTAATAGTGCTTGAGTTATTTATATTATAGGCCAATGATTGGGAATCTGCAAGTGGGTGTTCAGTTTAGCTGTTTATATCTCTCGCTCTATCGATCTCTAGTAAAAACATAAAAGTTCCCACTTAAGCGTTATAAAATCTTTCTTCTAATTTGTATAGGCATATGTCTGTTCGTCTTCATATACGCACATTTCTGTCGATTGTTGTCACGTCCCTTCATTCCATCATTTAAACTTCTGCCCACTTCTCTTCTGCCCCCAGATCTTAAGTCCCTTGCTGCTTTGATAAGTCTTATATTGTCGATTCTACTCACGTGCGGATTTTAACCTTGTTGCATGGCGGAAGGACTTAAGTACCTAAGCAACAGGACGAATACACCAGAAAGCAACTACTGTTAAGGAGTTGTAGTAAGAGACGGAAAGAAGTGAGAGCAATTCACGACGACAGATGGGGCTCGAAGTATAAGCAAAAACCACTCTTCTAGGGATCCTAACAACCGAAATATGTCAGGAGAGTAGATTAGATTTCTGAAGTCGAAATGGAGGCAAATTGTCTAAGAAAACGAAAAATCGAAAATCAAGCACATCTCAGATTGACCCAGCAAGTCATCTGAGTTATAATGCAATCTCTCGTAGAAACACAAAGAAGAATTCTGGACTTGTAAATTTACAATTTATTAACTGCAACCGTAAGAAGTAAATTTAAATTGTAAACACACAAATAATGCATCTCAGTTCAATTTATTGAAAATTTTACCAAAAAAATATTAGCAAAACTTTGATCATTTCGAGGAAATTTTATGAAAAACAAACGTATGTAACGCGATTCCACATTTAATCGTAACTATTATCCTAGATCATATAGACTTTGACGGTAACTTTTGTCAGGTTTACTATGCTGCCATTTAGTTACATGAGTGACGTCATAACTCCCATTTGAATTGGATTAGCGACTGTACTGCCATCTCGTGTTCGTTTACGGCGGACAGGTGGCGATCCTGGCGGTTGTTCTCTTCAAAGTGCAACCGATTTTAACATAGGAATGAGCAATCTATGTGTGATCTGGGCTGTTATCAATGATTTACTGACCTATGTAGAAGACATTACACAAATCATGAGTTAGATTTTATATATTCTCTTCAGTACGAGAGTTTCTGAATTGGAAATGAAGACTTTGAAATATATATGATGAAATGAGGAAAGAATATAGAGAACTGAAGTTCTAAAAATGTAGTCTTTCGTCTCTTTCATTGAGAACGTGGAGTGCTAAGAAAACAAAAGAAAAACAGTGATGTTTACGAACGGGTACTTTTCAATGCGAGAAATTTTACAGTGACCAGATTACCTTAGTGTTTTTAATATAATACAAACATTAAAAATGTTGTCGAAATTATAATAGTGTACCTAAGTATTTTGTAATATGCAAAATAAAAATTCGAAATATTATGCAGTGTCAAAAAATTTACAGATTTTTTTATGGTAGATTATATACGTAAAATCAGTTAAATATCAATAAAATAACACTTTACGGAACACCATAAAATCAAATAGGTGGACCCTAACAAATGGGAGAAAGAATACAAGAGGGATTAGAACCAGAGACCACACGCGTACTAACCTATACTGTTATGCGTTCAGCTTCGCTGATTACAGGTAAACGAGCTGCAGTTGATTGGTGTTCACTGCACCTAGCAACAGCATAATTCTGAAATGTCATTTCTTGGAAATATAACAGCTTACGCCTTTGTTGGGAGTTTGCTCTTCAAACCCGACAATTACGTAGCCTATATGTGTATCATGTTTCATTAAAATATTACATTTCCCAAAGAATCACAAGAAATGAAATAAATTATATGTTACCTAGTAAATATAATATATATATTTTTTAATTTTGTTTGGTGGAACTCTTTTCAAATTCATTAGGCCTATGAGTACCAGCTTTTCTTAAAAATATTTTGTAGGATATCTCTACGTACTTTTTATTCAAAGGACAGCATTCCTTTTTGCAATTTTTATTAGCTTCTTTTGCATTCTGTCTCTATTACCAACGTGTATATTATTTAATTTTTCCTCCAAAGCAGTGTTATGTAATATTGAATTCCTCTCATTATTTTGATCTCAGATGTTAAAGAGAAGTTGTTTTTGGTCTGCATGCTGTCAAATCTGCAGTCGAAGCCATAAGTATAAGTAATGAGTTTGACACGTGCCGTATTTACTCGCTTATTAGACCCCTCACATATGAGACCCCCCAGTCTACTGTAAGAGCAAAATGTAACAAATATAATAATATCAATAATATTTGTATAGTAGTTCCGTCCGACTTTGTAGGCCTACAGACTCAGAAACAAAATTTGGGCCACCAATTTTACTAAGTTCCAGATACAACGCATTGCGCATGTGCAGTAAACAAAAGTGTCTAAATGTATCTTACTTGTGGACTTGTGCGAAGCTTGTTGCCTACATAGAGGAGGACTGCTACCAAGACTCGGCCCATTTTTTAATTCCCTATCTGTACAAGACAAGGCTATAGGTTCTGAATTCCTGCTTAAAACTTTTGCGCAGTAGTGTACATTATCAATCACAAATGCTCATGGAAATATTGCAAGGTACAACCCACATCTGAAGCCATTCTCTGTCCCGTTGTTCTGTTACTTTCCCAATTGTCTCCGCGCTGACAGAGAACAACATCTCTATTTGTCTGTTTATCCTCAAACTATGTACCGTACAGCTCATGCATTATGTCCAGATATTCCCCTACTCTTCCTACAGAGCTGCGCACGAAATCGGATGAGCCTGAATTATAGGGGAATGGATTAGCCTTTGCCTTGAACTCGGTAGACACACGCCCGACCTTCCCTTCTACTCCTACGCCCTCCATAGAAACGTTGTTCCCCTACTGCGCATCGCGAGTTTCTTGACAAAATGCATGAGCTGTACTCTCTGTCCCGTTCTTCCATTGTCACAGCAAAGTCAGAGTGACAAATTTCTCTTCTTCTACTGATGGTATTAGTTTTCGCATACTTGTACTTTCGAAAGTAGTCATTCAGAGAAAGAGATCAGTATCAAGTGTGAATGTAAAGATGAGCAAGAAGCGAGGAAGTTATTCTGTGTCATTTAAAATTGAATTTGATTGATTTCGCGGAGAAAATGTGTCATTTGTAAATTACGAGGTGCATCCAGAAAGTAAGTTTCCCGATTTTTCCCCTTGAAAGTAAACGTAATTAGCCGTGTCAATTGCGCATGCGTAACAGATCTATGACGTATCAATCATATGCCAGCCGGACAGGTCCCGCCTGGTGCCAGTAGCGTGGCAGCAGTGGTCCGAAATGGAAGCTCTTATTCCTTCTCCCTCCGCCTGCGAGGTTCGGTCGGTGATAAAGTTCTTTAATGCACAAAGTATTGCGCCAATTGAAATTCATCGGCAGCTCTGTCAGGTCTATGGGCCGAACATCATGAGTAAGCAGATGGTGCGTCGCTGGTGTAGGCAGTTTTCCGAAGGTCGTCAAAGGGTCCATGATGAAGGGCGCAGTAGGCGACCGTCCCTCATCAATGATGATCGTGTTGAGCTGGTGCGGCAGTGCATCATGGAGAACCGTCGCTTCACGATTAAGGAGCTGAACAGCCATTTTCCGCAGATATCGCGATCCTTGTTGCATGAGATTGTCACTAAGCACCTGCTGTTCAAAAAAGTGTGTGCCAGGTGGGTGCCGAAAAACCTGACACCCGAACACAAAATGCAACGTTTAGGACCAGCACTGACATTTCTGCAACGGTATCACGATGACGGCGACGAGTTCCTCGACAGGATCCTCACGGGCGATGAGACTTGGATTTCGCACTTCACCCCGGAAACCAAGCAGCAGTCAATGCATTGGCGGCATAGTGGATCTCCGGTCAGGACGAAATTCAAACAGACGCTGTCGGTACGGAAAGTGATGTGCACGGTGTTCTGGGACAGGAAGGGCATTCTGCTCATTGACTTCCTTCCAAGAGGTGAAACAGTGAACGCTGACCGTTACTGTGAAACACTGCGAAAATTGCGACGTGCCATTCAAAACAAGAGGCGTGGAATGCTTACTGCAGGTGTTGTGCTCCTCCATGACAATGCTCGTCCACATACGGTTCGGCGCATAGCAGCTGTTTTGACGGAATTTGGCTGGGAGTTGTTTCATCATCCACCTTACAGTCCTGATCTTGCTCCCAGCGATTTTCACGTTTTCTTGCACCTCAAGAAATTCCTGTCCTCCGGTGAGCGTTTTGGCAACGACGAAGAGCTGAAGACGTCTGTCACACGCTGGTTCCATTCACAGGCGGCAGAGTTCTACGACAGAGGGATACAAAAGTTGATCCCACGATACAAGTGTCTCAATTCTGATGGTGGCTGTGTTGAAAAATAGCTGAAAGTGTGTGTTCTTTAAAAAAAAAAATAGGAAAACTTACTTTCTGGATGCGCCTCGTAATTTCTATATGTAGGCCTACATAAATATACTTGGACTTCTCCAGATGGATTGACACACAACCAAATAGATCACATCTTGATAGATAAACGGAGACATACTAGTATAGTAGACATTCTAACTTTCAGGGGTGCAGACTGTAATTCTGACCATTATTTGGTGATTGGAGAATTAAGAGAAAGATTATCAGTAGCCAAGCGAGTAGAGCAACAAGTTAATATTACTAAATTCAATATTTTGAAATTAAAGGACGAGGAAGCTAAGCAAAATTATCAGGTCGAAATTTCGAATAGGTTTGCCACTTTAGAAAGTTCCGACGAAGTTGAGAAAGAATTAGGTGTTAATAGCGTGTGGGAAAATATCAGAGATAGTATCAAAATTGCAGCTGAGCAGAGCATAGGTTATTATGAAACTAAGAAAAAGAAACCGTGGTTTGATGAAGATTGTTGCATGGTAATAGAAAGAAGGAAACAGACAAAATTGAAATTCTTACAGGATCCAGTTGAGGAGAAGAGAGATAATTATTTCAATGAAAGACGGGAAGCAAGTCGTACACTTAGGAATAAAAAGAGAGGTTACTTGAAGGAAAAACTGAATGAGGTAGAAACAAATAGTAAGAATAAAAACATTCGAGATTTATATAAGGGTATAAAGGAATTTAAGAACGGATATCAGCTAAGGGTAAACGTGATCAAGGATGAAAATGGTGACTTGCTTGCAGACTCTCCATTAATCCTAAACAGATGGAAAAACTATTTTGCGCAACTACTAAATGTATATAGGCCAAATAGAAATGATCGGGAAGAAATTGAAATACAAACTGCTGAGCCATTTATACCCGAACCCACGCTTTCAGAAGTCGAAATTGCGATAGAAAATCTGAAAAAGTACAAGTCTCCAGGTATCGATCAAATTCCAGCAGAATTAATACAAGAGGGTGGAAGTGCATTATATAGCGAAATTTATAAACTTGTACTTGCTATTTGGGAAAAGGAAATTGTACCAGAACAATGGAAGGAGTCCATAATTGTACCTATTTTTAAAAAGGGGGACAAAACCAACAGTGGTAACTTTCGAGGAATATCACTTTTGTTGACGTCGTACAAAATTTTGTCCAATATTCTTTTCAGAAGATTAACTCCGTACGTAGATGAAATTATTGGGGATCATCAGTGCGGTTTTCGGCGTAATAGATCGACTATTGATCAGATTTTTTGTATTCGACAGATAATGGAGAAAAAATGGGAGTATAAGGGTGCAGTACATCAGTTATTCATAGATTTCAAAAGGCTTATGACTCGGTTCAGAGGGAAGTATTATATGATATTCTTATTGAATTTGGTATTCCCAAGAAACTAGTTCGATTAATTAAGATGTGTCTCAGTGAAACATACAGCAGAGTCCGTATAGGTCAGTTTCTATCTGATGCTTTTCCAATTCACTGTGGGCCAAAGGAGGGAGATGCACTATCACCTTTACTTTTTAACTTCGCTCTAGAATATGCCATTAGGAAAGTTGAGGATAACAGGCAGGGTTTGGAATTGAACGGGTTACATCAGCTTCTTATCTATGCGGATGATGTGAATATGTTAGGAGAAAATACACAAACGATTAGGGAAAACACGGAAATTTTACTTGAAGCAAGTAAAGCGATCGGTTTGGAAGTAAATCCTGAAAAGACAAAGTATATGATTATGTCTCGTGACCAGAATATTGTACGAAATGGAAATATAAAAATTGGAGATTTATCCTTCGAAGAGGTGGAAAAATTCAAATATCTTGGAGCAACAGTAACAAATATAAATGACACTCGGGAGGAAATTAAACGCAGAATAAATATGGGAAATGCGTGTTGTTATTCCTTTGAGAAGATCTTATCATCCAGTCTGCTGTCCAAAAATCTGAAAGTTAGAATTTATAAAACAGTTATATTACCGGTTCTTCTGTATGGTTGTGAAACTTGGACTCTCACTCTGAGAGAGGAACATAGGTTCAGGGTGTTTGAGAATAAGGTGCTTAGGAAAATAATTGGGGCTAAGCGGGATGAAGTTACAGGAGAATGGAGAAAGTTACACAACACAGAACTGCACGCATTGTATTCTTCACCTGACATAATTAGGAACATTAAATCCAGACGTTTGAGATGGGCAGGGCATGTAGCACGTATGGGCGAATCCAGAAATGCATATGGAGTGTTACTTGGGAGACCGGAGGGAAAAAGACCTTTAGGGAGGCCGAGACGTAGATGGGAGGATAATATTAAAATGGATTTGAGGGAGGTGGGATATGATGATAGAGACTGGATTAATCTTTCACAGGATAGGGACCGATGGCGGGCTTATGTGAGGGCGGCAATGAACCTTCGGGTTCCTTAAAAGCCGTTTGTAAGTAAGTAAGGCCTACTGTTACCTAAATTTAAAAACTTTATTTTCTTACTGATTTATTACGTACGCGCATATAAGTTCCCCATACTTTTTTGGCATTAAAAATAGAAAAAGGAGATCTAATATGCGAGTAAATACTGTAACTGCGGGATTGTAGGGAAGAGACAAACGGACGTATATTTTCATTACAGACAGTTGGTGTAAATACAAATTCAGTACTATGATTTTACATTGATCCATCTTTTTTCATTACCCGAAATAACATTTTCGCAGTATTTTAAGTTTGATACATTGTTTTATAATAATAATAATAATAATAATAATAATAATAATAATAATAATAATAATAATAATAAAGGTTACAAGTCCTTTGACCTGGCATATTTATTTCTTGAATGTGTTCTTACAGCCAGTAATGTAAAATAGATAATGCAAGAAAACTGATAAAATATTGTTGTTTGGCATAAGTATGGCGCACACTCAATCATCATGAAGTACAGAAACCAGTTCTTTGGAAAAAAAGCGCTAAGTTGACGAAACTAATCACAGGGAAAATATTGTTTGCCTGAAAAATCATTACACAAAGAGTTCTTATGAAGACCAGTCCCAGGAGTATTGTTCCGTCGGTTTAATGGCGATAGGGCGAAGCGTCTGGTCCGAGGAAGCTAAGCCCTAAAGCCTTGGTTTTTCTGAACCGACGCATGCGACGTGCGAGGTGCGAGGCCCGCCTCGCACAAATCTGGACTACATGAGAGATAGTGAGTGGTTTCTATGGCTGCGAAGTGCGCAATCTGCGGAGGTTCGCAGAGAGGCCTCGCAGCGTCGTCTCGGACCGAATCGCGCGGCCGGATTTGTGCGAAGCGCGCACTGCGAGGCCTCAGCAAATAGCTTTGGTTCTAGAGGGACGAAACAATGGTGGGTGGTAAAGAAAAGTTGTAAATTCACATTTTTTCACTCCTTAAATTTAAAGGAATTCACAACTTTTCGATGATTGGTTCTATCTCCCTATTCAGGTGAGAAAATAAGAGGTAAGAAGGGTAGCCTACTCGTCGGAGTCGTTACAAATACCTTGACTAACCAACGATAGATTGCAAATACGTAAGAGATGAAAAACAAACATGAGGGTTCACAAGAACGGATATATGAAGGAAATACTGACGTATCTAGAAAAAAATTGAAATTAGATAGCCTAGATGGAGTAGAAAAAGAGAGTCTACTGATCGCAAATACTGTGCATGTAGCAGTAAAACCGTATTAATTCACTGACAGTGTTCGTCCCAACGACAGATCCTTCACTGCAAATCTAGCATTATTCAATCTTCCATATTTTATGCCTTCTTCTTAGTCTCCACATACGTTTCAAATATCTTATATTGTGTAACATCTGATAATTATATCTGCTCCGAACTTCTTTTCCCGTTCACAATTCCTTCCAGTGCATCTTTCAGTAGGTAGCTTCTTCTCAGCCAGTGAACCAACCAATCTGTTATCTGTTCACAGCAGGGATGTTAAATCGCCTGTATTACAGTACGTGCTCATACTACAAGCATTACAAATCCAACAAGATTCACTTTTCAGCAAGATAAAGTGCAATCATCGCTCTTAAGGAAATGGTTTGCAGGTTCTTGAGAGCACGCAGTGCAGGCGCTTTAATAGCCCTGGTTTACAGCTTTTTAAAATGAGCCCAGTACTCATTATTATTTTCAGGTGTGGATTCTAATTTAGTGGCTTTCTCTTGAAAACTTGCTTCATATTTTCTTCTTTCTCTTCGTTCTTCAGTTTATAGCCTATATATCCAATTTCGTCACAAGAAAAATTTTAGAATTAGATACATATAGCGTTGACAAATAGTCTAATGAAGGTATCACTGTCTTCTCCACTAACAATGCAGGATAATTTTGGCTTATTCTTTCAAAAGTAGCAAGACGGCGAAATCCATTGGACATAACAAGCGCTCACCAACTGATTCACGCGAACTCGCAGGATGAGAAACCACACGCTTTTCAGCGTCATTGCGAAAATGGTACTCAGGGTCGGGGTTGGTTTTTCTGAACCGACGCATGCGAGGTGCGAGGTGCAAGGCCCGTATCGCACAACTCTGGACTACAATAGAGATAGTGAGTGGTTTCTACAGCTGCGAGATGCGCGGTCTGCGCAGTGTCACAGAGAGGTCTCGCTGCGTCACCTCGGACAGATTCGTCCGGCCGAATTTGTGCGAGACGCGCACTGCGAGACTTCAGAAAATAGCTTTGCATCTAGAGGGAAGAAACAATGGTGGGTTGTATAGGAGAGATGTAGATTGGATTATTTTTGCATTGCTTAATTGTAAATGAATTCACAACGTTTCGTAGAATGGTTTTATCTTCGTCATAGGCGAAAAAAGGGGAGTGAGGAGTTGAAGATCAATATGAGAGTTCACATAAACAGATAAATAAAGAAAATAATGAAGTATATGGGAAAATAAAATTATTATAATTTAGATATGTTGAGTAGGGAAAACCTCCATTCACGTCCACGTCGTGGTCCCCGAGGCAGTGTAATCTGTGGTTACACTGAACAAATTTTTATATTTTATCTTGCTCCGAAACAAAAATAGGTGAATATTAGTAATAATTATGTGTACCATAAATCTGAATTTAAAATCCAAATTGCCCCTTCACGTACCATTTTCCGCGGAAAATGAATTTAATTTTTAATGAAAAACTTGTTTTTAATTTTTCACTGCTTCAGAACGGCCCCGAGGTTCACTCAGCCTCCTATGAAATTGAGTACCGGGTCTTTCCCGGGGGTAAAAGGCGGTCAGAGCGTGGTGCCGACCACACCACCTCAATCTAGTGCCGAGGCCATGGGAAGCATGGGGCTCTACCTCCATGCCCCCCAAATACCTTCATGGCATGTTACGGGGATACCTTTACCTTTTTACCTTTCTGGTAAAATGACAACACACTTGGGATTCAAAACGCGTCATAATATTTGAAAAAATGTTTACTGGATACAAACATGATGTTATATAGTTTAAAACAGAACAACAATAAAAATATTTCATGCATATAATGAGAAAAATTTTGAAATTTGAACTTACATTAAACGAATTTTCTGGATCACTTCTGTTTATAACTAGACCCGATACTTTCTTTTACAACGAACCAACAATAGTTTCCAAGCATCCTGGATGATGATCTTCCTTTATATCGTCTTTCCATTTCAGATATTTCTTGATGAACTCTTTTCCCATGCTCCTCGCTTACCGCTCCAAGGCTGGGAGAAAAGAAATTCAGATGAGAATGTAAAAAGGGTATTTTGAGAGACATATTACACCCCATTTTCTCATATGCACGTGACATGGCTTCCACAACAAGTTCTATGTAGTTATCTGCCATGTAATTTCCAAGGAAATTTCAGCATACATCTTTGAAAGCACATCATGCCATTTTTCTGTAATGGAAAGTTTTTCCTCAAACAAAGAGTCAGCCATAACTTTGTGAATTTGTGAATCGATAAAAATGACTTCTTTTAATTTACCTTCACTCAAACTGGTAAACTTTTCTTTTAAATACTGAAAACCACACCCTTGTTTATTCATTGCGTATACCTCACGTTGAACTGTTCTGAAATTTACTGAATAGAAGGGACCAATATCTGTTAATTTATTACGAGTACAAAATAAAATGCCAACAACCATAAGAAACGGAAATAAGTTATAAACTCATAAAATGCATTAGCTTTACTTTTGGTTTACAACCTCCAACCCGCGCCAGACATTTCCTGGGGGAGCGCTTATCGAAAAATGAAATCATAGTATCTCTTAAAACCCTTATGTGATACGAAGGAAGAGATGCATTTTCAGATTCAGCGCACACAAAACCATAAGGAACACATTGTTTCAAGCCGGAGCAAAATTCTTATTGTTCAATGTTATAGAAAACGGGAGAGAGTGAGAGCGTGGGTCCGTTCCTTACAAACCGGAATCCTCTGGCTATGGGGTCATAACTAGATAGAAAAGCAGACAGGTTTAGAGGTTTTAAGGTAACAGTCCCATCACGAAACTCACTCGTTGAGGGACTAATGCCCTAGTCTGAGGAAATTTTCAGGCAAAAAGTCGGAAGCGGTGGAGAGACCAGCTTTTAATCGCCGTTCAGTCTGAAGCGGAACAGACGAGAAGGCCTAATCCAAGATAATTAATGATGAGGATAGTGATGATGATGACGATGATGATGGAGTAGGGAGATAGTGTCTACTGGATGCAAATAACCGCGAATCTAGTAGTAGAACAGCATAGGAAAGCGTAAATCTGTAGAAAATGTGTAAAAAAAACCGGCACTCATACCTCAGGAAGGTTTAAACTAGGTCGAAGTTTTCAGATGTCCCCATCAAGTAACCGAGTTTAAACCTCCCTGACGTGTGCTGAACTATCATACAGCAATATTAAAGCTAAATAGAAAATATTACAACGCCCTTTCACGTGATTCGTTTCGCAGCCGGAATATGTAGGTTAGTTTATTTTACGGCTCTTTATCAATATATTATGGTTATTTAGCGTCTGAATGAAGGTGATAATGCCGGTGAAATGAGTCCGGGGTCCAGCACCGACAGTTACCCACCATTTGCTCATATTTGGTTGAGGGAAAACCCCGGAAAAACCTTAACCAGGTAACTTGCCCCGACCGGGAATAGAATCTGGGCCACCTGGTTTCGCTGCCAGACGCGCTAACCTTTACTACACAGGTGTGGACAACAGATCATAGAGAACTCTAGTAAGTACATGGGTTGATTGGAGCATGATAACTGGTTAGCAGGAAAATATGCCACTTCAATCCGTGGGAAAGAGTGGTCAGAAAGTTGGTTATGGATATAGTAAATGGTTGGATTATCTACAGAGAAATACATGGACGAGACTCCCTGGACCTACTTAGAATCCGATGATACTTGGCTGTTCAATATCTCAAGATGTTTTCGAATTGCAAGAGAATGGGACGCCCTATTTCATCACCTCGAGGAGTGAAATTTGATATGAGGTTTGATAATAGAGGTCATTTCATGGCAAATCGACCTCTCAGAAACACTGCCGGATGGAATGGTGTAAATGGAGACCAGTAACATTTCGCAAGAAGTGTGATGTAACACTCTATCAAAGATGCTTTGAGCCTTACCACACTTGGTAAAGACAGATATTACTAAAATAAGTGTGTTTCATTATTGCTGAAGCATTGTATTGTTGCATTAATTGCATTAATTACTAAAACCGTCATAAATAAATTTATTTATATTGGTGTAAATATTTCTGGTTATAATATATTAAATATACAAAAAATATATTTACTTTATTGCAAATGAATACGCAGATATCATAAGTGCCCAGAGGTCTATTTATAGACAGGGTGATATTCAACTACTTGGTGCACGGCAGAAGAAACAAAATATATTCTTGACATCTTATGGATTAAATTTTTTAAAAAGCTACATTGTTCTAGTTTTTTAAATAAAAATAATTTGGGCTTTAATGGGTTAATTAAATATAAAATTCTATAGAAGAGATCCCTTGAGACTCCAAAATAACTTTTAAATTTTGTTTCACTATCAATCAGATGGCGGTTTACAAGAATATTGTAAGCACCCTCGCTTTTCCTATTCTTGAAGATATCACTGTCTTCCCCAAGAAGAATGCAGGATCATTTCCTCTTCATCATTATCTTCCTCTTTCATCATTAGCAAACAGGTGACGAGATCCACCATGCGCTCAGCGACTGATCCACGCGATCTCGCAGCCTGAGAAACCACAGGCCTCGCAGCGTCATTGCGAAGATGGTTCGCAGCGGCGGCCTCGCATCTCGCACGTCGCATGCGTCGGTTCAGAGAAACCAAGGCTTAAGGAGTGGAGTGGGACTGGTCTGTGTAGGGACTCGTGCACAGCTCTCGTACGACCGCTCGTCGTCCAATCGATTTTACTAGGTATAGGTCGACAGACGACATTAAGATATATGGATCATATGCGGAGACTAAGTGGAAGGCAGAAAATAGGAAAGATTAGAGAAAGCTGTGTTTGCAGTGAAAGACCTGCCCTTGAGGAGAACACTATGAATGAATATGTGAAAAGGAGTGTTTTGAAATGTATTCGTCTAAAATACATTAAGGGAATTAGTAATTTGTACTTTTATTTTGACATTTGTGTGAACCAGTTTGTTTAACCCTTAAATTGACAATGTATCCTATAGGATACAACAGGTTAATAGACTATAATATATATATATATATATATATATATATATATATATATATATATATATATATATAATTTGAACTGGTAATGGAAATTACGGGAAAACGGCTGAACGGATTTTAATAAATGACCCCTCATTTTGAAGCTTGGAACTCAAAGTTTTTCAGAAAAATAGTTGTTTTCAGTGAAATGTCAATTTTTCAACATAATTTTCCTATTTTCCAAAATCCATCTGTAGTCAGTTTTGAGAACTAGCTAATTCCATTTCAGAATAAAACAAAACACACACTACAGTAAACAATATTACACGAAGACCATGATCTGCAAGAATGCTGACATATTTAGAGCTCAAGCTAAATAGGTTATTAAAAACTTAACTTACTAAAAATAATTTACAGGTTCGATTCTGTGGTGTGTAATTTTCTGGGTACAGCTGTGTATTGGATATTAAAAACTACAAAACTTGGGGTGGTTTGATGACATTATTAGAAATGAAATATTATTGTAGTTAATGCCGTGATGTGACTATTTTTCATCAATTATACATATTAATGCTATATTGATGATATGAAAGTGAAACGTTTTGGGGTTATATAAGTAGACATAGAGAATAACTTAAATTAGATTTTGATTTCTATATTTACTGAGTGGCGGCTATATAGTGTATGTTACTGAAAGCTATAAAACTTACGTAAGATAATAATATTATTAAAAACCAAATATTTTTATAGTTATTAATCAAGTGGGGTTGGGTCTTTTTCATATATTTAATGGCGGTATGGTGTAGATATTTATATGCGTGGTTCTCTTCAGTATTGGCTCGAGAGAGAGAGTATCTTTCATTATTATGGAAGAAAATAACTTTCAGAATGTCTGGTATTCTTCACTGAAAACGAATCTCAAAAATGTTTATTTGAACGTCTAATGAACTTAGTTTGCAGCATTTGCTGCACAAGCCACTAGTATGCTATAATTTTAATAGATTAATAGAAAAAAATTGGTAGGAAAATTAAAATTGCATAATACTATAATACTGTACAACATATAAAAATATGGACATTACGATAGTTGTTTTCTTTACGGTCCGACAATGTTTAATAAACTAGTGTGAGAAATGAAGCTTTGCCAAGTTAAGGATTAAAGACAATATAATGGTTTTTTATCTTGTGGTGTAAAAGAGTCTTTCAAAATTCAAAATTTATAAGACCTCGGAGATGTTAATGGAAAGAAATGAGGAGACCGCTTTTAAGGTGCGGAGTAATGTCAAACTAGTGTTAAATCTGACTATTTAAGTGCGCAATAATTCTAAGAAATTGAGACAAGAATGTGTAATTAATTTCGCCATCAAGATCATAACAAATAGACGACATAACGAAGTGTTAACGTTCAACATCACCGCACTTGCTAAATTACGTATCAAGAGTTTAATAACGGCAACCTTAACCCCGAATGCCCTTATTAAGTGCAACTATGACTTAATGTGTTTCTTGCAGTTATAACATCTCAATGAGTCTGCACCAGTGAGCGAAATTGCCTGCACTCAACAGGAAATAATAAATTGACTATTACAACTGACTTACAGGCGAAAACTGCTCTCCTCAGTTAAAAAATGTAATTAGAGCTTAGCGAACTAGTGGTATTATTATTAATTATAACATTATTAATGTAACAGATTTTTGTAATAATTTTTAAGTCTTAACTGTGCTACTTTCCGAATTTTGACACATTACGTAACAAGACAATAAATAAGCTTAACAAATTGGCACAAAATTGTAAAACACCCTAAAAAGAAAACAATTAATAGATGAAATGTACGAAAATATTAGATGGAAAAATCAAGAAATTGCGAAAGAATAGAACAAATAAAACATCACTTACTTATTATTTCGTAGATACGAGCACTACATTCATTCAGCAATTATTCTATAGGCCTACATGGAATAACATATCAACAAATATCGAGTATACGTCTGGAAACGGCGCCGTTTGAAAAATGACATGAGTAAGTAACAGCCCACTTAGCAGTGATTAGCTTTCTTTAATAATATCTCGCGACTTGCACATTGCATTACACATGTAGTTTATTGGCTTACTTTGTGAATGCTCGAACTGTCAACTGCTGGAAATACAGCACGACACTTTTTGGAAGATTTCGGCTCACCGCTGTGGAGTAACGGTTAGCATGTCTGACCGTGAAACGAGCTGGTTCGAGTTAAAATCCTGGTTGGAACAAGTTACCTGATTGGAATTTTTTCAGAGGTTTTCCTTCAACTCATTAAGAGCAAATAGGTAACTTTTGGCGCTGAGTTCTGGACTCATTTCGCTGGCATTATCAACTTCGTTTTAGTCAGACGCTAGATAAAAATCGTATTTGACAAAGCGTCGTAAAATGAACCAAATTTAAAAACGTTATATTTTCTTCGTTATACAGAGTGAACCATAAGTAATGTCATTAATTTCAGATAATTTCAAACAAAATAGTTTAATACAATTTTGTTAATTTTTGCTTCCTTTCCGAGATAAAACATTCCATAGTGTTTTGGGAAGGCCATTGATTTAATCCCGGTATGCTGAATAAGTTTAAGAGAGCAATGTATTATGATAATAAATTGTTGACAGAATTTTAGTTTTGTCCTTAAAATAAGCAGAAACTTGATCCACACAAATGTAACACTTTAAAATTATTTTTCAGAACGAAAAGATATTTATATAATGCCACATTTGAAAATTTATTGTCTATTATTTTATTGGTATATACGTATTAAATAATCTGAATATTAATATTTTGTAATGCAAACAATTAAAAACAAAGCCCGATGCAGAGAATGATGAGTATTTAACTCGTCACAGAATTTTGTTTTGAAGGCTACGTAAGTAGATTAGCCTTCAATTTCGTATTGAAGAAAAACAATAAAATATATTTCAACGAAGTCAAATTTGAAAATTTATTCTTTATTATTTTATTATACATATACGTATTAAATACTCTGACTTAATATTATGTAATGCAATCAAATAAAAAACAATAAGTACAACACAGAGCATGAGTATTTTACTCATCACGGGAGTCAGATACGTAATCGGAAGAACTGTCTTCTGTCACAATTTAACAAAATCACCGATTACAAAGAACAGCATTTTTTCGTGTCAAGATGAAGCAGACAACTACTGATCTTTTATTATACCTCTGCCTCTGTGCAACGTCAGAGTTTACGGTGAGGGGGAAGAGAGCTAGCAAAAGGTAGCAGTAATCTGCGAAAAGTATGTCTAAATTCTCATCTTACACTCAGGCAAGCAGACCAGAGCATTGGAATGAAGGTAACTAGGTTTATTTTGTTTTGCTTTTTAGTACTCTGACGCCAACGACCAAGATAAGCGACTTTGAAACTCAACGGTCAGTCACCGGTAGAGATATAATCCAACATCTGTGAAGACATGACTCATAATGTGACCACCACCGGGCGAAGGGTGTAGAGCGGAGCGGGGAACTGTTAAAACTTCAGGTCCGCATTCTTGTTTTCCGTACTATAACAAATCACCGAGGAAAAACTGTCAAGAAACAAGGAAATAATACGTTAAATTAAACGAATCCCGAACTTTGAATTCCTGCATTACTAATTTCACGAACTGTGCTACCGCAGCTACCCGAGTCGCTTGTCTGGCTTTTCGAGTGCTGGATCCATGACGGATTCATGTATCTAGGCACTCACTGACCTAGTGTGCATCCTGTATATGCGATGATTACCATCGAGGAACCATATTATTCCTAAGATTTCGCGTCAGTCAATTTTTAACTACAGTGAAATCTCTCTGAAAGACCAAACCTATCAGGAGATTACTCCTCTTAGAACCGATTTTCTTAGATGTAAAAACCTCTAAAACAAATACATTTTTACCTCTATTTAAGGACAACTTCTCTCCTCGACCAGCCACTGAACAGCGATTTTCTTAATTTTGTCTCTTATGTAGGCTACTATTCTGGTAGTAGGCGTAATCTGAAATGTATTTAATTTCACCATTTGAAACTTAGAAGTCATTTTCTCTAAACTAGCAATTTTGAGATGACAGACTAATGCACTGAGGATGTGATATGAAGATATAAAGGAGAAGATTAAAATATGGACTACTATTTTGTTTTCCTCATAATGGAAAATGGTGTGACATATTGCTTGGAAATCTTTATTGACATACAAAGTAATTATTCATATACAATTTTTCCAGTCTTAAAGGTTAATAGTTGCAGTAGATATTTGCATATAATTACTTTTTTGAAAGAAAGACGAACAAGTCCTCTATAGGTAGTGGGGTCTAAATATGGGCTACCACAATTGGAAAAAATAAAGAAATATAAGTAGGAAACCTGTGTCACATCAGTGCCAATATTCTGTAACAAATAACGCAAATCACGATAGTGAAAATACGGGACGTGTTAACGTGCTGCTAATATGGACTGTCTATCCCATATTTGACACATATCGGTAGTCCATATTAGCAGCTTCGACTCATAAAGGTTTCTAAGATTATGTGTGGTAATTGTTGTTCTAAATAAATATTACTTTTATGCCATGTGATAGAGCTATTCTTAATCAATGCAACACATCAAGCGTGATTTCTAAACATGAAATATATTTTTTTTTCAATAAAATTGAGACTACATACCTGCAAAAACTTCGAAATTTATGAAAAATACAAAGAAAACACCACATCCACACCACAAAACCAACTGGTTTGTCTCTCTGTGCACGCAGACTGATGGACATGAGATGTAGTTTCAGAGCTTTTAACAACACCATATATAGTAAAAAATGAGGTAGCCCATATTACCACTCTTAGCCCATATTTCCACGTTCTCCTCTAATTGATTATTTGAGGAATAAATAAATAAACAGCAATTTAAATAATTCAGATAATGTATAGTTAAAACAAGTAGTTAAACAAGAAGTGAATGACATAAATAACAAAGGAAACATAGTATACAAGAAAGAAAGAATAAGAAGCGAAATAATTCCATAATAAAGTTTAATGTAAGAATATAAATACAAGGAAGTAAACCGAATGGAATCCTGAGACAGTTTTGTCAAGTTCATCTGTCGCGGGTGTTGAGAGTTAATTTGCAGTTGTATAACCGCCAATCGCATTATACATAAATCTTGGGAAAATGTGGGACGTAAATAGTGGGATAACTCGTTCCTCTGTTACAGAGCAGTCCGTAATTGAAAATTATTGGTTAGTGCGTTATGTATTAATTACTGGACAGAGATTAGATCTAAGTAAATATACGGTTTCTTCGCTCACAATTTATTATTGTGTTCAAGCTCGTAGAGGCTACTTCATTTGATTTCTCTTGTGGAATCGTTCCAGAAGTGAGAATGGTTTCGAGACCTTTTGAGAAGGTCCAATGACATAGTTCTCGAATGTTCGACGTTAGAAATGAAAACCACCCCAGTCACATAACCCATTAAAAATTTATTGAAATAAATAGTTATTTAAATTGGAATGTTTTCAAATGAAATCGCGGTGTATTTCCTGCTGAACGAATCTCACATGTTTGGCTCCAGTTTCTGTCTAAGTAAGGCAGTTAAGAGACCAGAGGGGCAATAAAATCAATGTAATTTTGAAGTATGTATTACTGTTACAATTCATTGCACTCCACTGATGGACTGGGGTAAAGTAACTTATCGATTATCGAATATCGAGTATTGGATCTTCGATTTCGCTATCGGTAATGCGTATAGACTATCGAGAGATTCTGTTATCGTCCCATCTGAGGTTCATACCTAATTACTCATGGATAACTGGCATTCCTCAGCCAGTAATTGACAGCAGAGTGTATAAATTGAAATTGTTATGCCAGACCGGTTTCCTCTTTGCTCATACGTACTCGAAGGAGATATATTGAGCGGTTTACCCTTGCAGCTGAGGCTATAATATACGCTTAATTGACTATAACACCGTACACCACGCTGTAACTCACCGCACACTGTGTTCGTAGCACTGATTTTACTACATCTTAATTTTAAGGGCGATAAATATGGCTCTGACATCCATAGTCAGTCTACATCTTCCTAAAGATGCCAGAGAGTTAGCCGCAAGATTAGTTTCTGTTTTTGTTAAAGAGTATCTCCAGAGCAATAAGAAAACAAATGACGTCTACCTTGTATATTTAATTACTGATACTTTAAATGATGCTATACGTTTTGTATCCGTGGAAACCGGTTTGTATAAAGAAATGTTAGTAATGTAGTTATCGATCATAAAATCTGAGAATGTAAATCAAAATTTATGTAGCATGTGTTACACAACAATAGGAAATGCTGTAACACTGTTTTTAAAGAAACTTTATTGGCGTCTGTTTATACAAATTCATTATCCTGATCTAAATTTACTTGCTTTAGTTCCAGAAGCAAAAATAAAGGTAATGAAGTCATCGAGACGTTTATTTCGTGTTTTCATTTATAAGTGTAGATAAGTTATTCTTACGAAATGTCGTAGAGATAAATTGAGTATTACCGAGGCACTGTGCAATCAGTTGGTTGACAACTTCTCATGAAACGGTAGATCAGGATTCGGTCCCAGGCATATTCCTTGAGGTTTGTGGTATTGACACATAGTAGAAGTGATATAACTGGGTGCACAGTGAAGGGGACAATAAAATGCATTAAACTATTTAAGATTCTATTAAGCATTTTGTACCGAGTGGACGAGACGAAACGCCACTGAAGCTGCAGAAAACTAGTCGCCGGAGTGCCACTACCTGTTCCCGGGTTTATAGCCCTTTTATTCTCGGACTAGATCCCGCGTAAAGTACATATGAATTAGTTCGCAAGGTCTGATTGAATGATTAACAGTAGAGATGGGCAAAATAATCGGTTATTTTGATTAGGATTTCATTAGGATTAGGATTTTTTTACGAAGAAGCCAAATAATACGTGTGTTTGTAATTTATATGGAAAAAATTACAAAACGAGTGGAGGAACAATTAATTAAAAAAATCTTCTTCTTCGTAAACACCCATCGTGCTTAAAGTTAAAGAAAAATGCACAAACTAAAAGATCTAAAAGAACTTCATGTAGTTCTGATGAAACTGACTGTTGAAATTCAGGTAAGGTAATAATTATGATTATTGTCAATATATTTATATTTTAAACTTATTAATATGCACATTGGCCTACATAAATCATTTCCGATATTATAGAGAAATACAGCAAATTATGTGCAATTTTTTGTAGTGATATTTATTTTTAATGTTGAGATAGTTCCACCCATCATTATAACCTTAATGTGAGTGAAGTAATTAGATAACTTATTTATATAAGTTTCAAAATTTCATAATCTTATTATTCGTTGCATTTTGTCCAGATACGTCGTTGGTGTTCTTTAGCATCTAATGAAATCCTTTTAATTAGCCTATGGTTGGATTTACACTTGATTGTACACTTTTCTTTGATGTGTATTGGCAATAACCTCTCATTTTGTTTTCCTGACTAATTTGACGAATTTCAAAGTTTAAAAAAGAACCGGTTAACCGGTTATTTTTGATGGGTTAACCTCCTTCAGATTAAGTTATTTTTTAAATAACCGGTTAACTGATAACCGTTTATTTTCTAGGAACCTCCCATCCCTAATTAACAGATATCTACTAGCAATAATTCAAAATTTTTTACCGTTCTTGTGCGCAGTAATAATGAGTCGCCAATTTACTCAGACGTGTGCAACAATCGAGAGAATATTCTCGGACTATCAGATCCCGCGCAACAAAATATTGCAGAAAGGAGTTTGCAGTTTTGTGCTGAGTGCCGAGTGTGTAAGTTGCATCATGAGGTACAATACAGAACAACGCACTTTCCTTTGTAATACTTTCGCAAAAAAAGTCTTCGTGGAGGAGGTGTCGCCGTAAGTTCCGTCGTCAATTTCCCGATTCCTTTGTGCCGGATGAAACAACAATATACCGACTAGTAAAGAAGTTCAAAGAGACGGGATCTATACAAAATATTTTGTATTAAGTGCATGGTTAATTAGAAAATTAGGCTGAAAATCTGCGTAGTTGGCAATAGCGCATTGCCGGCTCACGTGCGAATACACATGCGAACTCAGGTCTGAAGAGCAGATTTCCATCCAGTCACTGCAGAAGGATTGCAAGACTTTCTAACGACAGAAAATAACGTTACGTGTTAATTTCTTTGTTTGATTTGCAAGAAAACCGTCAATTTTATTTAAAAACTGCAAAGTGATGAGTGATCAGTTTATTGATAAGAGTAAAACACAATGTTAACAATTTGGGGAAAATTATTTTTTTCTGAGAAAAGTATTCATTTGGGACTTATACATTATATTTTTGCTATAGCTACTATATCCAAGGAATAAGTTGTTAAAATCTGCACAGTTATATTATTTCCTCTCTGTATAGTCACTGCGGGGTAAGTTTCCTACGACAACTTGGGGTTTCTTTATTATTAGGTCTCTTGTTGCTTTATCATTCTATTATTATGCAGTAGTGTGTGATAGGCTTTGTAGTTGAATGACACGTTAAATGAAAAATTAGTTTGACGAGTGAGATTTATGGCGAATAAACCGTCTGTAGGAAGGTTTTCTCCAAGTAATTCCATTGGGTCGTATTTGTACGCTGTTGTTCGTGCATAGCTTTCAAAAACCATTACAGTGTTTTTATATATTCTTGACGGATAGAGCTACTGTAAGACGGATTTTCCCTGTAATTCTCACGATCATGGACCGGTGTCGTTATAGCTGGTTTGTATGTTGCTGCAGAACCATTTGGCGAAACCCACTGGTAAATGGAATTGATATGATCCGGTGAGCATTATAGATTTTTAGTAGGTTATTCTACGACGCTTTATCAAAATCTTAGGTTACTTAGCGTCTGAATGAGATGGTGATAATGCCGGTGAAATGAGTCCGGGGTTCAGCACCGATAGTTACCCAGCATTTGCTCATATTGGGTTGAGAGAAAACCCCGGAAAAACCTCAACCAGGTAACTTGCCCCGACCGAGAATCGAACCCGGGGCACCTGGTTTCGCGGCCAGATGCGTTAACCCTTATTCCACAAGTGTGGACATCATTATAGAAGTCCGGGGTTTGTCTGTGGTATATTTCCGGGCTGCAAATCCATCTATTGTAGCTACTCTTTAATCCGACCTCCTCCTACTGCTTCTTCTTCCCATTTTCTTTCCCCCAGAAGGTGCAAACATAGTATACCTATGCACATTGCAGCAGGATTTCTATTCCCTTTTTGTATAAAAGAGAAAAACAGGTACATTTCTCGATTTAAAAAAATCAGTTTGCTAAATACACCTAGAACTCTGATTGATTTTTCAGAACGTTAGCGTAATCAAGATATAAGATGGTTATACCATCTAATTTTTCAGCATGTACTTTTCGTTTCTAGTAGTAGTCGGTATTTTATTTAAGGACGCTTTCAGCTGTAGAGGTTATACAGCATTGAAATTCAACATAGGTAAAAATTGATGATATATTTTGCTAAGAGCCCTGATGTCAGGGACAGGATTCTTTGACATGCCGAAAATATTTTCGACAGGGATCCACAGGAGGAAGCCATGTCAAAGATTTGATCGTTTTTGAAATCGATCGCTCACGGACGAGTTTGAGCCCACACGCTTTGTATTCATCGGCCGACATAATTTCTATGATGGAATACTGCTTGACTGTACAATAAATCTGGATTTCTTTTATTTTTAAATAATTAATTTGAATTTCGTTATGTTCTTCCATCCTCACGTATTATTTTCCTCTTCTTTCTTTTTCTTTGTCCTTTACTTCCTTTCTCTCTTTCATGTTTCTCTTCTTTTTGACGTAAAATACGTTTTTCTTGCACCGAGTATGGGCAACCCTTCCGCGATCCGTGGGAAACAAAAATTATGTTCAAATGCTTATTATAACAATGAGCCACAGCCGAAAGCTTTGTTATTAATAAGTCATGAGGCAATGGCAATTTGTGTGACCACGCCCAATGACACCACTTCCCCTCGCTACGGGCATGAGGGTGCCGAATTTGCGTATAAAATTAGCCGTGCCGCTCTGGCACTCTCAGTAATATCTCGGCACTGAGAACAGCTACACACATGTGCGACCACTCGTTTGATTTTGTAGTCACTAGTTATAAAATTATTAAAGTAGTAATAGATACGTACGATGCACTTCGAGTGAACCACAGTAACAATTTCTTTGTCAGCTGGTTTAATTTGGGAAAGTCGCTTCATATGAAGAGAAAATATATTGATTACATTTCATTAATTGCTTCTTTTATCATAGCCCCATACTGAACATTTTAAAATCGAAACAAAAATGAAACATCCAAACCAATGCAACTGTAATTTAATTCCCGAAATTGAGTGACGTAGTCTACGTGTAGGTGTATTCCTGAAAGAGCAGAATTTTTTTCTGTCTCATGTTACTACATTTATTTCCTTCCTTCCTGTCTGTCTCGCTCTTTGTCTTTTTTCTCTTTTCTGTCTCATTCATTTATTATATTCTGATTTTCTTTCTTTTTTCGCTACTTTCAATTCATTTAGCTTCTCTCTTCCACATATTATTTTTGGGGACATTTCTTCTTTTCTTTATCTTTCATTTCTTTTTTCTGTTGTATCTTTTTGTATATATCATTTACTCATTTATTTAAAATCTTTATCTCCTTCCTTTCTTTTATGCATATCAATCACAATCTTGGATAACATTTGTGTTTAGATTCTCCTCAACCCCTTACAACGTATACAATACTGCCAACACTCAAGTTGTTCTGGTTGCATGATAACTATACCGTGTAATATGCCGAACTATTACAGTGCTAACGCCCTCCTATCTCTTCTGTTTGTTCGTGACGCTCTACTTGAATGCTGCAGTCATTTGAAATGCATCTCAGATATCGTTCCACACCCTACCATCGAACCCGAGTCTCTGGAGTGGAAAGAAGCACGTGGCGTCCCTTCTCCCAACCTCTTAAATATATTCTATGCATCCATTGTTTTCCGAGTCCATTAGACGTGGAGTTTACTGCCGTAACTACTACATAAAAGAAACGATACGAAATCTTAATTGAATTGACATCTGCTCCCGAAGCTTGGCCTCCTGATAAGATCACATACTCTCTGGCAACGAAAGAAGGACGTATGCGCAATATTGTTGGATGCTGTAAGGGTTTCTGTGGATGACTGTTCAACAGGACAGGCCCACTTTTACTCGAATGGTTATAAGAGAAACTTTCCTAGTCGGAGAATAGAGTTAAAATTACGGCAAGTATTAAAAGAAATTAGGATAAAGACTTTAAAGACTTCTGTAAGCGTTTCGAAATTGGCGGATTTCAGACTTTCTTGTGTGTCGTGTGGACTTGTTAAATATATAATTTATAGATTCATAAGTTTTTGCTAACAATATATCATATTTAATATGCACCATTCCGGAATAAACTAACTTGTAGATATATTGATTATAACTAAAATCCAATAGTTTAGGAGAAATGGCTGTAAACGGACGGACGGAGTGTGGGGGTTCATACAGGTAGGATGCATCAGGAATGCGGAAAACGTGTTTTTCTGCCTAAATTTCTAAATCGATTTTGTCATCATAATATCGTTTATTCATAGTTTTCTGCCCAAGGGCAGATCTTTCACTGCAAACCCAGCTTTCTCCAATATTTTATTATTTTCAGTCTTCCTCTGAGTCTCCGCATATGATCCGTATATCTTAATATTGTCTATCATCTGATTTCTTCTACCTCGAACTTTTCTTCCGTTCATCATTCCTTCCAGTGCATCGTTTAGTAGGCAGTTTCTTTTCAGTCAGAGACCCAACCAATTCCTTTTCCTCTTCCTGATCAGTTTCAGCATCATTTTTTCTTCGCCCACTCTTTCCAACACAGCTTCATTTATATAAGAAATTAAAAAGAACCCACATGAAATAAATTCCTTGCAAATTATACAGTACATTCATTTTCAATATTTAAGTCGTCAACCAACATACTAAATCTATTGAACTGACAATGAGTAAGTAAAATATTTAGAATAAACTATTACTATTTCAATAAGATTTTATTAGTTAAATCACATTAATGAATCTCTAGAAAGGATTTAAAACACTCTAAGAAAGAAATACACTAAAATTAGTGTGAGGGACGGTTCCACATAAATTAGAAGCACCCATGTCGTGGGAAATTTTACGAGTGCTCGTTGACAGCACTTTCTTCACAATCTAGATCCTCGTCGTTAAAATCTGGTGTGCGAATCGTTCCTTTAGCACCATGGTACTCTATATTTGGCATGAACGATTCGCTCTTCTGCAATTGCTCATCTCCGGAGACTAATGCCTTCCAATTAGAATGACAGTCTCTTATGAAACTGTGGTAAAGCAGTTCATCAGTGCGAGCGCTGTAACCTGCATATCCATAAATTTAATGAACGTCTGCCGGCTTCTTTTTCGTATGGTCTTCAATTTCAGTACTGGATGAACACCAGAAACTTGTCCACTATCCTTGTTGGTTTGTCTTGTTGAAGTTTTCCTTTCGTTTCATTAAAAATTTATTTTCCTTTCATCTTCGAATTTCTGTCGACTTAATATTAGCAGATTTGCTGCACGAGAAGGTCTAATACAGTACTTGTTGAACAAAAGTATTCAAATGTTACGAATAAGAGTAGAACTACTGCTAATGTTAAGTTTATATGAATTTCCTGATTAAACATGGACAGTCCGAAAATTTAGGAATTATTATATTTATTGAGTCGATTTAGAAAGAAGAAGATAAACATTGGAGTTTACCGTTTATCCTAGAGCAGTGATGTCAACTGATGCCCATAGAAGCAAGCGCGCTTTAGAGCCCAGGAGAGCCTGAGCGCTTTACAGAGGAAAGGAAAGAGAAAGACGAAAGAGGTAGTATATGCCGCTTGGTCGAGCTATATACAGGGATGATTTAATGGATAAAGGGAAGAGAACTTATTAAAACTGTATACATATTAATTTTTAGATTTGTATGAGAAGTATAAGTGCATTATAAGAATGTAAGTTTTAATTTTAATGTTCATTTTTCACAAGTTTGCTTTTTTATTCAAAAGGAATATTTTCTTAATTTTTTTTACAGAAAAGTGAAATTTTCAGATATGTTTGTTTAGTAGCCTTACAGGTACTAAAACAATGTTTTCGTAAATCTAATATATCGTAAATACGTATTACTGAAGACAGTGTATTAAAATGTTTGAAAATATTCGCATGGAAAATGTTTGTATGGAAATGAATTAACAAAGCAAATACTGTTACATCACAAACAAAAGATAGCCTATGTGCCTATGTGTTGGTAAAACGTCAGCCCTATAGCTTCAGCAGATTTCGAGATAATTTAATATTCTGATAACAGAAAGTTGCGCACCAATATCACCTAAAAGCATACTGCGATAAGAGTTTTATTATGTAATATTACAGTTAAAACATATATCTAGACAACTTTGCTTTGTACTATAATATTCTTTTGATTACTTTTATAAGGCTAAAGATACCATCAATATCAATTTCAACTTATCATGTCATATTCAGTGTCTTTCTTTGGGATAACACTTTCTTTATGAATGCTGTGTTTAATTCACTTAGTACAGTATAGTTGTAGTTATTATGGAATTTGTGTGAATATTCCTTCTTTACTATTTATTATGTTATTAATGTTTAAAACACAACTGCAATATTAGGCTAAGAAATAGGTGTTAGTACTTTTGTTGTACAGGCAATATAGAAAATAACAAACAGAAAGAAGCCATATAAAATAACGACATAAAATTTCACGTTCCGTTTGAAGTTTGTGCACCACTGTTTTCTTAATCCAACAGGCTGCTTATTCCTCCTAGCATACCTTGCGCTTAATGCCCGCGCACGACGTCAAGGTCAGAAAAATGCGCTTGCTTTGACGTCACTGTCCTTATAGAGTTCACACTTGTGGAGTAACGGTTAGCGCGTCTGGCCGCGAAACCAGATGGCCCGGGTTCGATTCCCGGTCGGGGCAAATTACGTGGTTGAGGTTCTTCCGGGTTTTTCCCTCAACACAATATGAGCAAATGCTGGGTAACTTTCGGTGCTGGACCCCGGCGTTATCACCTTCATAAATAACCTAAGATGTTGATAAAGCGTCGTAAAATAACCTAATAAAATAGAAAAAATATTCTAGAATCCTCTATAACAAGCTATACCTACAACATGCATAATTCCACTCCGTTTAGTCGAAACATCCTATGGTATAAGTTACGTACATGGTTATCTTTAAATCGTAATATTTTCAAATTTTCCAATGTCCTCAAGGCATATCGCATTTCTTAGTACTATGCTGGTTGAAGAATCGGCAGTATTCTGGTATGGTCTTTTTCTCTTGGCGCGACGAAGTGAACCAGATATATAAATTCAGATCTCGTTCCAAACCAATTACTTCTTCGCGAATTACATCCCTGTCACTTTGCTGAACGTCTCACAGCTTTTACTCTTGTCTTCGTATTCACAGACTGTATTTAATACCCCTCTAACTCCTGTCTTAGTGTCACTTTGAAAATCTATTACCCTCATTTTTCATCCCGGTCGGAGATGATAGTGATTGTCTCTTTTTTATTCGGGTGGCGGGGACTAAGATCGCATCTAGTGGAGTGATAATGAACATAGGCATGTTCGGTGAAGACCACATCTTCGGACGTGGCCAATTCTAGCCTGCATAACAATGATATATTAACTGTGTAAGCTCGTACGATTGGAAGGCGGTACTGTGACGGACCGATTTATCCGGAGCTGGTCTGAAATTAATCAAGTTGAGCAGCTGCGCAGGGCCCGCGCTAGTCGGAGAGCGTGAGTTCGTACCTTACAGAACATACTTATTTCTATGCTCTGAAATGCAGGGTCGGCCTTCGTCTAGAGAACATAACTTGAATTTTTTGACTTAAACTAGACAAAAACAGACGGGAGACTTCTGTTTGCAAGACTTCTAAGACAATACAAGACATTAAATTAACAACGGCGACGGCTAGGGTTTCTAAGTAGCGTTAACACTGCGCGTTAGGCCATTGCATGAGGATATAGAGAAAATATTTTTTTTAAATTTCCGAGATGCACCCTTTCTATGTTGTTTCACTTGGTCAAATATGATTGTATACCAGATTTGAGGTAATTTGGTCATGTCTTGACCCCCGCCCAACATGACTGACTAATAAGACGTTCTTTTCTTATAGTAAAATAATGAGAAAATGTAATATTAAATGTTTCACTTTTAATTCAGTTCATTATACAATACTGTAAATCCACATATATAGTAATTAAAAAGTACTGTAACTAACCTTTGCCCTCAGCTATATAATATCCACATCAAATCACTACATTTACTGAATTTAAGGTTTGTTAAAGGCTGCAGTTAACATCTTTAATGCCTCTTTTTTATATTTGGGAATTTATTTGCGATGATGTTCAACCACTTGCAATAAGTACTGTTTTTGGGTTTCGTCATCGGTAACACTAGTTGAGAAGTCTTGAATCACCCCCACGGCCCATTCAGAGAGATATTCACCACTTTGACATGCCGTGCGTATGCTTCAGCTTCTTGATAAATTGGAATCAAGATGCCATCGGCTAACGGATTTTCCAAGCCATTGGACCTCAACGCCAATGCTGTGAAAAAAGAACCAGGATTTAGGCCAATAAGAGGTGATAGTTTCGTACTGTGGTTCAGGATTGAAAATGTTGGAATGCCCCTCTCAAATTCGTTTGGTCTTGGAAATCGAAATAATGTCCGAGCAATTTGCTGACGTTCCGAATCAGCAACTCTGTTTGAAAATAGGGAGAACACTGCACACTCTTCGGTTAAATACCACAAGTATCTTTCCATTGCTTGTATGGCTGCATTAGCAACTTGAGGATCGTGCTTGCGGTATTTGGTCAAGTCATGCCACAGCTTCAGATCATTGTAGACTGCATCGGCACCATTGGATGAAGAGAGCCATTTTTCAACATTGAATTTGCATAGTGCTTCTAATTTATCGATCATGATCTTGTCATATCCTGCTTGAGCACTGAAACCAAACATCTTTCCTGGACACAAAATGGACGGTATCCATCGAGCATTGTGAGCTGTTCCAAGTTTCAGCCAGTGTATTCCTTGTTCAGGTGTTTCTTCCAGAATTAACATCAGCTCAGCACACTTCCGATAATCAGCACGAGGTAACAAGTTATTTCTATTTGGGATGGAAAGTATTCTCTTCAGTGATTGAATTGTATTTTCCATTATGAGTTTCAGTGACCTGTCATTGATTTATATGGTCTTAAATTTTTCTTCTGTGTTGATAGTTTTCCAAATAGAGTCCCTGAATTGAATGACATTGTCATTTTCAGGACCTGATGTTTCACTAAACAATGTCTTGTGAGCTGAACACAAGACTCTCCCAAAAACGTGATGCCGACAAGCAAACATAAACAATTTTTTGTCCAGTAATTTTTCGAACTCTACACATGTTCCGATTTTATATCCTGAGTTTGAAGCTGTAGTGTCAAAAATGAAGGATCTTACGTTACAAGAGAGCTCGCATTCATTTACAAGACTAAAAGTAAATCTTGCTTATTCTGTACCTGTTGTGTTTGTAATTACCAGAATACCAAGAAGTTTACCTTCTTCAAAGTCTGACATATCAGATACTAGTACCGTTAGTTTTTCTATATTTTCTATTTTACTGAGTTTTTGTTTGGAATGTTCAGCTCTCATAGGCATTGTAGGAATACCAGACAGTTTCCAAAATTCTTCCATCTTCAAAATAACATATTTAATAACATCATCTCTCTTACCTTTCTGCATTGGTTCACGATTAAGAAAAGCAAAGAAACGAAGCACATCCCCATTGGAAGGCAGTTGAGATCCTTCTTTCGGTGTCAAATCTCGTAGTGAATTCCCTACGAGCCACGCTTTTGGACCTCCTCTATAATCTTTTTTTAAGTACTGAGCAGTTTGATGTGGACAAAAGAGGGCAAATCATTCCTTCAGGTGATTGCTTTTCCATATCTTCAGTCATTGTTAGTTACAACTTGTAAAGGAAAAAGGAAATTAGTTTTTACCTTATAGCAAAAATTATTATTGAGATGGGCGGGGGTCAAAATATGACCTGAACACCTGAAAATTTGTATACAAGTATGTTTCAATAATTATAATAACATGGTGGGGGTGCACTTATGAAATTTAAGAAAAAAATTTTTTGCAATGCCCTACTGCGCGTAACAGGATATTCGTGCACGTAGTGCATATACCGGTATTATCCTGCTACTACGTCCGTCACAGTGAACGATTACTCTAACACCTGATAGACTTATTGTCACCCACATCAATTACCTTTGATAATGTTAACTGTGCATTCTTGTTTCATGCTGGCAACACCACGTCCTAGTCCAGATCCTTTTGCATGTCGCCAACCAGAGATCGAACAAATGTTGTGAATATGATAATGGAATGCAGATACACTGGAATGATGTTAAAAATGAAAAAAAAATCCCGATCTGCAACCTTGTCCGTCAGAAGTGTCGCTACGGATTTTTCACATAAAAGTTTCAGGCCTGACCGGGACTCGAACTCGGACCACGTTTGTGAAAGTCTGGTCCTGATCACGCAGCAACGTAGTGACATACTGTATGCTCACATGTATGCATATATATATATATATATATAATTTTTAAGCATGCCGGCCGGTTCCGATACGGCCTAGCTCTGGCAGCAGGCCCGTTTATCTGCTGTTCCGGAGCTGCATTCAGGCGTGAATTCGATTCCCGTATAGGCTGATTACCTGGTTGGGATTTTTGGTCGAGGTTTTCCCCAAACTTACGGGAAATGTCGGGCAATCTGTGGCGAATCCTCGGCCCTATCTCGCCAAAAAACTAATAATTATATTATCAATTTCGTCAGTTGGGTCCACACCTGTGGAGTAACGGTCAGCGCGTCTGGCTGCGAAACCAGGTAGCCCGGGTTCGAATCCCGGTCGGGGCAAGTTACCTGGTTGAGGTTTTTTCCGGGGTTTTCCCTCAACCCAATACCAGCAAATGCTGGGTAACTTTCGGTGCTGGACCCCGGACTCATTTCACCGGCATTATCACCTTCATATCATTCAGACGCTAAATAACCTAGATGTTGATACAGCGTCGTAAAATAACCCAATAAAATAAATCGTCAGTTGATACAGCGTCGTTAATCTACTAAAATAAATGCACACATACTACATATGCATACCTGCATGCATGCATGCATACATATATACATACATACATACTGTACATACGTACAGACATTAATAATAATAATGATGATAATAATAATAATAATAATAATAATATTTTATTTTTCCCGGTAGAGTTAAGGCCATTAGGCCTTCTCTTCCTCTTACCAGGATCAAAGCGCATAGATAGATACATACATACATACTAGTAATGGCTATACGAGTAGGTATATATATATAAATATATATAGGCTACGTAGACTACATATATACGAGTAGCGTACATAGGCCTAATACTTAGATATATACAAATACATACATATGAGCCGTTGAGAGCAGAAGTGGTGTAAGTCAAAAATGGGTAATGAAGGTTAAAGTAAACATTCCGTAAAATACAGCGTAAAGTAGGAATTAATATTCACTTTATTTAAACTATTAATAGTCAGTGGATAGCACGAAGGACATATTAATTGCTACTTTCTGCTGTATTTTGCAGAATTTTTACTTTAAACCTCATTACCCAATTTTGACTTACACCACTTCTGCCCTGAACGGCTCATAATTATATAGTGAGTCAGCTGCAAATTTAAGGGACACTTGTACGAAAATGGGTTTGGTAGTTTTGTCTACCCCGATCCATAGAGTGAATATGCGTTGTTTTAAAATTATCCTTTGTCATCTTGAGCAGTGAACTTCAGCGTACGATTAGAATGCCTCGCTAATGGTTAATATATGCATATGAATCATCTTTAACTATGAGAGAATGAAACGGACTAGAAAGTTCAATGCTTTCGGAGGCAAATGTGCTCATGAGATGAGATGGTGATGCAGATACTGCGAAATTCTACCTCAATCTGGCAGCTGATTAAAAAATATCGGAGTTCTATATATAGAGAATTGTGACGGGGAGAAAGATTTTTCAAGCTGTTTGTGGATGACTTCACTTTAAAGCTTTTCATGATAGTATTATTTGAATTGAGAGAGGTCATACATATTAAAGGAGCTATCAAATGACGAGTCCACTGCAAGAATGATGAATGTCACTTTCTTGTCGAAAATGAACCAAGACTTCAATGCATAGCTTAAGACATATAGAATGTACATAGACAGTTATATTGGCATTAACACTGATAGTCATTGTCCAGTAATGATCGGAAAATCACAGTTAAGCTTTGAGCGCTAAGCATTTCAAACTTTCAATTGCTTGTCCTGACAAATGTATTCCAAATGACATCCATCATTCTTGCAGTGGACTCTTCAAATGAAAACTGATAGTAGTGACTAGTGCGGATATTAAGGGAGCATTCAGAATGAATTTGTAGGCCTCTGTTTACTAAGGCAAGAGCCGTTATTGCGAATACTGGGACTGTTATTCCCCAGTGACTTTGTGGCTGTCATAAGTTCGAGTAATGGATTTTCTAGTTGCATAGATATCGAATTATTTCAGCTCATCTCTCTTAAAAATGTTTAATAAATTTATCCTACCATGCAAAAGTTATTCAATAAATTTTTCAGCAGCTCAAATATAAAGAAGATATTTAGACAGCAGGAGTTATTACATCACCCAGTATAGAACTCTCCAATCGAAAAGTAAACAGACTGACTGCAAGAATAGGAATATAGGATTTGTGGTATGATTGAAGCGTATCTGGCAAGAGGCGGACCTGTAAATGCCATGTACTGTAAAGAGTTTCGCGTCGTACTAAAAATAAATTTAATGTAAACATTTTTGGAATGAAACAAAATAATTCTCTTCCTTGTAACGTACTTGGCTTAAAATAAATGCCTTTAAATGCATGCAGTCTTTTGGGAAAGCATGTATTAAAATGTACACTGACTACATACAATCGTCTGGATATTGATTCGTGATAGGCTCTGCCTCATTTGGCGCAGCCGTTTTGGGTTAACCTGATTTGGTCTGCTTAACTGCATGGCTGCGTTTCTTGAGGGTAAAAGGAGTTGCATCGCCTATAATTTCCAGACCGGTGCGGCGGGGCGTGGCATTGTTTAACTGAGCCCCGTGGAGATGGTATCCCATCTGGCGGGGCGAGCCCTCGGGTTATTATGTTTCCTCTAAGAGGTGCTAGTACGGCACAACTTAATAAATCCGACGTGTTTCAAGGGGGCTGTTTCGTTACGCCTCTTTTCAAGATTGCATATCCGCCTTAACAATGCAATGTCCCAGGAGGCTCTGGAATCAAATTAAAAATCCGCTTTTAGGAAAACATTTGCTTCGGGCAGTTTGAACGATCTTCCTTCATTTTTCTATGCTTTCTTTTTTTATGAAATTAAAATAACTTATTTTTATAGATGCCGCTATTTTGTGGATTTCTGTTCTTTCTTTTCAATGCCTACAGGATAAGCTGTGCAAATTAATAGACCATGCCTGTGAATATTTAGTGTAAAGAGTAATACCACAGTCTACTATATACAGTCACGAAGCTTGAGTTTATGAGAGTACTAGGAACAATAGACTGTGCAGGGACTATTTTGTATTGTCCTTGATGAGGCGATAGTAGCGATCCTAGTGGTTAGCAACTATCTATGGATGCATATTTACTACGTATTGAGCTTCGTGACTGTATATACTATACCGTGGTAATACTTTGACTTCCCTATGTGGGAATACATTTTGGCATAACATTTTGGAACGCATATAAAAGTGACATCCTTGAAAATGAAGTATTTTGACTGTTGGTCGGTGATTTCACATGTGCACGTAAGTGGATATTTCAGTAGAAGAGTACTTTATGGGCTCGCATGTCATTCTATTTAGATAAGGAACTGTATATTTTACATTTTTATCTTTAATCTTCAAGTTTCGTTAAGAAAGCGGAATTTTGTAGGAGTCAGACGTTAACTCCACGGATAAATTGTCAGCCCTAAAGATCCCGAAGAGACTATTCAGATAGTTTCTTAACGGTCACCAGCTGCCACAAACTGTTCCCGAACACCAGTAGGATGCCACCTAACCAATCAAGTGTAATTATATTATTATTATTATTATTATTATTATTATTATTATTATTATTATTATTATTATCATTATTATTATTATCAGTACAATGAGTTCCCGGGCACTGCAACTTATTTGTCAATGAGCAGGCCGATGCCTTGGCAAAAAAGGTTTAAAAGTTTGCAAATATCTCCTAAACCAACACCCTTCCAGGCAATAAAATTGTACATCAAAGAAATTGTCCACAACATCCACTCCCTTGACATTGCAGGAAAAAACATATGATAAACACTGAAGAATGGACTTTCTATCAATACCTAACAGAGCAAGTCGGTGTCGTGTATAGTTCCTGGGGTAGCTCAGTCAGTAAAGCATTCGTGCGCTAAGCGAAGGGTCCCGGGATCGATACCCTGCCCCGGAACAATTTTTGCTCTGAAATTATTCAAGCTTGCTTCACAGAGAGCTTCTACCTGAAAGTCATATTTGCATAATATATTCGTTACTGGAGGTACGTTAACAGAAAGCCACAATTTAAGTCACACAGTATTTGTGTGCATTCAAAGTTGGGTTTCTGGCGTCTTTTCAGCCCATTTGGGTTGTGTGGATATGAGGGGAAGAATTGTGACGGTGTCTTGTATAGTTCCTGGGGTAGCTCAGTCGGTAGAGCATTCTTGCGCTAAGTGAAGGGCCCCGGGATCGATACCCGGCTCCGGAAGAATTTTTCCTTTGAAATTATTCAGACCAAGAAGATTGGCAGTCGCGCATTTCCGCCTTGCAACTGGACATGACTGCTTGGCGCAGCATCTCCACCCCTTCGGTATTTATCCACATCCCACCTGCACCCTTTGCGACCTTCAAGAAGCGATGAATAGGGATCATCTCCAATGTTGCCCAGCTCTAAAAGCAGTGAACAGAATGTGCCAGATATTGGGAAACGAAAAGCCTCATGTCTCTGCTTAGTTCATTAAGAATTGTATTTAGTTTCTTTTTCAGATTTAATTTTAAGTTGCATCCAGTTTGGTTTTAATCTTGAGGTTGTGGTTAGGTCAAAGATAAGTTATCTATGTACATGTCATTAGAATAAATAAATTATTATGAAAGCGATTGAGTCAAATAGTATAAAACTATAGACTAAACACTTTCTCTTCCAGGAATCGAATGCGGATCAATAAATTATATTTATTATAATGTAGGTAGTCTGTAGGAAATAATAACAATAACAAATAATAATAACTTATTTTTTCATATTATACATATTATTTCATATTTTAAGCAATATTGGACATAACAAATAGTGAAAATCCCTTGTCAAGAAGTTAACATGACGGCAAGACACTTCTTAACACAATCAGAAGGGAATTTGTCTATTACAGTATGTTAGAAATGTAAGATTTTCCCTTAGTCCTATTACAGATATAAGACTTACCCTGAGTCAAATTACAGAAGATAACTATCTACTATTTCGAGAATTGATTCTTCACCTGACATAATTAGGAACATTAAATCCAGACGTTTGAGATGGGCAGGGCATGTAGCACGTAGGCTATGGGCGAATCCAGAAATGCATATAGCTATTAGTTCGGAGGCCGGAGTGAATAAGACATTTGGGGAGGTCGAGAGGTAGATGGGAGGATAATATTAAAATGGATTTGAAGGAGGTGGGATATGATGGTAGGGACTGGATTAATCTTTCTCAGGATAGGGACCAATGGCGGGCTTATGTGAGGGCGGCAATGAACCTCCGGGTTCCTTAAAAGTAAGTAAGTACGTAAGTAAGTAAGAACCTTCGTCCTATGGATTTTTATCGGAAAGCTCTACAATAAAGCCTAAGAAACGGACTAAAAGAGATTTAGGCAAGGTTTGGTAATGGTCCACGGACAAGCCGTTGTCGAGAGGTACTTAGTATACGGGCCCACAGACGTCATTTGCGTCCCATTTCCCTGAAACGTATATTTAGAGATGCTAATTCTATTGATCAGAGAGGTACATCCCTGCTTTTGAGAGCGTGGAAGTGTTAGTTTACCAACGCCCGGGACCCATGATTAACATAAGGGATGCCGCTGAAATTACAGAGCCCCAAAGTTGCTTTATTTTTTAATCCTATTAATAATATCAAATAATACACTTGGTGTTGCTAATAGAGTTGTTAGCTACAGACTTGTAGTTTTACACGAGATCTGCTTAATATTATTTATTATGCGTCGTGAGGGGAAGGTATACATGAAAGATTTCCGAAAATTCCGAAGAAAAGAGTAGAAAAAAATATTTATACATCCCTAATGTTGTGACCCAATTATTATGGCAACATTTTTTATTGAACTCCAAATAACCGTATTTATTTAGCTAGTTGCGTTATCAATAAAATAAATATACTTATTTCCCTTCAAAATTGTGCTCCGTCATACAAAATGCATGACATACAAAATTCCTGCAAATTGATGAAATACTTCAGTAATTTTTCAGCAAAAATCTCACTAGAGGTTTTGATTTATCTAGAGAAAATCAAAACTCGAGCGGGATTTAATTGACTATTACACTGTTAGAAGAAAATATACAAACATTAGAAGAAATAAGTACTTTAAAACAATAAAATATTCATTGACTTATTGAAATTCTATTTCACTAATGCTAGCTTTACCAAAACGTTTGAACGGAGCCTCCATTTCCAGTTGACTATGCAGGAAACAAATGACGATCGCAACGTGTGTTTTATAGTATCGTAAAGAATTTGCGGTTTTAAATGTTGGCAAACAAAGAAACAAATGGTAGGGAAGTGATAAAAATAAATAAGTGCTAGGGAAGTGATAAAAACAAAGAAATGATGGGGAAGTGATAAAATTGTAGCGATAAACAGCCATGATTGGTTGAAACACGTCCTTTTCTACCGTTTTATTGGTCAAAAGTAGTATGACGTAGTAAAAGTGTAATAATCTTTGTAAATTCTTAAATTTCTTCTAATAAAAAATTGTATTTTAAAAATTCCAAAGTAAAGCCTTGCGGGAATTTAAATAATTTACTGTACCATTCTAACATCTTTATTTTATTTACTCTACCATTTGTGTGTGTTCATTCTTAGAAACTGGGCAGTAATGCATATATACTAATTACCATCTGCTCACGATGGACCGAAAAACGGAGAGTTAAAAAAAAAAAAACCTGTGTATTTCAAGTATGGTACCGTTTTTTTAAATTAATGTTCCTCTTCAAATGCCGACATATTCAGAGATAGTGCAGTGATGTAATGTTAGAATGGATTTCGTAAATAACTTAGTACTTTAAATAATCATGCATCGTGATTTGTTTGTTTACCAATAATATTATTAATCTACCTGGGATTAAACTGTTAATTCTTTCATGCAAATCTGGCTTTCAGGTAGAAGCTCCCTGTGAAGCAGGCTTGAATAATTTCAAGGGAAAAATTGTTCTGGGGCTGGGTATCGATCTTGGGACCCTTCGCTTAGCGCATGAATGACCTACCGACTGAGCTACCCCAGGAACCATACACGACACCGTCACAATTCTTCCCTTTATATCCACACAACTCAAATGGGCTGACAAGACACCAGAAACCCAACTTTGAGTCAACACAATTCTGTGTGACTTAAATTGTGGCTTTCTGAAAGCCAGATTTGCATAATATATTAGTTACTGAAAGCGTCTGGAGAAAACAATGTGAAGTTAAATTTATCATTGTGATTATGTTATTAAACACCTTTATCTTTAAAGAATTTTGTTGACTACACTCAATCTAATGCTGACTGTGAACTTGTGAAGTCCCTGGTACAACAAGAAAAAATATACGATATGTTGTTGGATGTTGTTGATTCAGCAAAATAATAATTGTGTTCACATTAAGTTATTATGACTTCTTCTGATGAAAACATATCGAAATAATCATAAAATTACTAATACTGGATATGAATAACAATGAAATAAATTTTAAATTTGCTGATTTATGAACATTTCTGTCCGTAGAAAGGTTTTGAATTTCTTGTGAAATTTATTAATACTTTGTTTTACAGAATATGTTGTGATGCCAGTAATGAAAACCAAATAGCCGTAATAGTTGACACTAATGTAATATGTGTGCAGTTTTATTAATTTATTATACTGGTTCATGGGTCAGTTAGTAAAAATAAACTTTTTACTGTCTCCACTTTATAGTTTTAGTATCAATTACTTTTTGTTTTTAATTATGATATGGGATATATAGCCAGTTTATGACCGTATTAAATGTTTGTGTTATTAATACTTATATTCATATATGAGGCCTCGCCATCCTCATAATAGGTTTGTGTTATTAACTCCAGCGCATAAATAACTGTGTATAAAGATTAAGTCGTGCTGAACTGTATTCACTGTTTAAGGTTAAACATTTTGTCAAATATAACGTCTTGTTAATGTAATATGGTTTGTCGCATATTCTCAAACTGTGAAATTCCTTAGAATTTTATGGATAATATTAAATATGTTCTTTTTTTCTGTAGAAATTTTAGTACAAATTTCCAGTCATCGTCAATATCATATCTGTGAGACTGGTTAATGTTGTGAGCATGATGCATGACAACAGTTTAATACATTATAGAAAAACAAACGTTCATTTGTTCCAAATTCTTTGCAAAGGAATCGATTGGTATATGGTTATTTATTTAATGGTACTTTTATAACGACAAACAGTTTTTAATGTCAGCTGAATCGTAATATGACGATACCAAATACTGTGAAAATAAGTAATTTTGTAATGTTTAAAATGCATAAATATACTATTGTTTTTAAATCTGCGATAAAATGCGAAATTGAGCACAAAATGCGAAATGTATGTGTTTCTGTGAAATTACATTTTATCAGACATTTTTTATCTTTTTGTAAAAATAAAATCAAATAAGTTTCTTAATCTGTGAACAGCTTTTCAATCCAATGGCGGATCGTCAGATCAGTACCTCAAACCCTAAAATTGTGTTGGCTACGAAGGAAAGAATTTCATATTTTATCCTTTATAGACTCAGATAATTTTTATATGGTTATGATTATTTTCATAAATATTAAAAAAAAACAGTATTTCAGACAATTCAGAGGTTGACTGCTTGCAAATTTTATTAGCAATGCACCTACCAATAGCATTGAAATTTGTTCCACGTTAAATTTTTAACGAGTGTCTTTAACCCTTAAATTCACAAAGTATCCTATAGGACACAACAGGTTAATAGGAATGCTATAATTTTAATAGAACAATAGAAAAAAATTGTTAGGAAAACTAAATTTAAGCAAAATTTCACAATACTGTAACATTGTACAACATATAAAATATGGACATTGCGATCGTTGTTTTCTTTACAGTCCGACACAGTTTAATAAACTAGTCTGAGAAAAAAAGTTTTGCCAATTGAAGGGAAATAATAGAAACTTTATATATTTATTTAGTCACTTATTAAATTATTTAAGGGTTAAGTTCTATAAAAAGATTTTGTCTTAGAAGAGAAACAGTTCATTCAAAGGGCTGGACTCAGGAAGAGTACCCAAAACTCTCATTGCATTTCCGCGTTGAACTGCAATACTTAAACGTTGACGCAAATAAATAGCGCAACGACGATCACCGGTAATGGAGATCAAAATTTGGCCGATTTGAGATGCCAAAACTTTAGCGTCATGACTCCAAGGACCGAAGGTCTCCACAGCAAAGGGGACAAAGATATAATTGTCTAAAAGATGAGCATACTTATTGACTTTTTTTTTCACGGCTAATTCAGCAGGAGATGCTGCGCGTCTGGAGATATTCGGCAAATGAGATGGAGCTAGATGGATATCGGTTTCTCTGTGTTAGCAGATCCATATTTTTGGAATGTTTCTTTATTTGCACCATTTCAGTGTAACTTTATAAGTTCCTTTACTTACTATTTTAAAGAATTTAGTCGGGAAAATGTGGAAACTGCATTTGTTAACACATGCGTGACATTGACGTTCTACCACAAAAGATCCCATGACATATGATCAATCCTAAACGCAACAAAATGCTAAATTCTAACTTTGAAATGCTATAAAATTCTAGGGTGGTATTCATAGACATTTCGCAGCACGCGCTACGAGCGTACTAAGCTAGCCCCGGCTATCCACTGGTTACTTGTACAGAATTCAAATCATATCCTATCGCTAACACTGGTTTATGAACACGAAAAACGCTGATAATCCATCGAAAGCCCGCGCTAAAAAGTCTATGAATACGGCCCTTAAATTTTATTTTTAAATTCTAAATTATTTATTTTAAGTTGCTAAAACTTACCATCCCTAAAATGCTACGAGGCGTATGAAAGCTTCTGTCCACATTATGTTAAATTTTCCTCACTTCAAGATTCACTTTTAGGGACCTCGTAATTTTTTCTAAATTTGGATATGCATGTTTTGCAATTTTATTGAAGTTATTTGAGATGCAATTTAAAGACGAATTATTCAGTTGATATAATTTTTTCTTTGTAAATATTGAGTAAAAGATGATTCTGTGTTAAATATGAGAACAACGAATAAGGTATGTTAAAAATTTAATTATTTTATGTTTGATAAGAGCAGAAGAATAGGGTATATTTTAGAATTATAAGTACCTATAGGGTGTTCGGAACTGTTTTAAGGAAGCCTACTCCTTAGTCGCATTTTCCGCCAGAGTTCTCAAAGTAGGCCTGTCTAAATGAGATCGAACCTAGGTCTTCTTAGGTGAGAAATAGCTACTGCTGAGTTCACGCTGCTCGAACCCTTGAGCAACAACAAGGGGCACTTATTCGACAGTGTTCCATTAGCCTACATCTATATTATAGTGATTTTAATAGGTTTCATAGTTAAAAAGATACCTTAAAACATTGTCGATCTACTTTAAAAGATCTGCTTCTGCTCTCTCCGTTCTTGGTTTCAGTAACAAGGAAGAATAAAAATAGATTTGAGGATATAAAATAAATATCATCGGATACATATTCCAGACATACCCTCTTTCTAATTACGAATATATTCATATTAATTTATCTTCTTGATGTGTATAACTGACATCATAAGCTAGACGCCTTGAATAAAGACCAGAACAGATATAAATGTCAAAGACTGGCTGTCATAAGAATTAACTTTTTAAGATACTTATATTTTTATATAGTGTCATTTTCGTTTACAAAATGTAGTAAACAATATCTGAACATAATAGGGCCTACTCTTTCTCATATGAATTAAAGTTTTTCCTTTATTTTATCAATTCGTTGTATTTGATTTGTTCGGCATTCCTGCTCATCATTTAATACATGACTTTCCGTATACTACTCCTGATGTGATACTATGCAGAACTTTTGTCATCAGGATATGTTTCAGCGTTTTGATGTAATAGGCCTACTGTTAATGCTTGCATATCCATGACTGAAATTCATACTTAACTCCTTTTGTATTTCTTCTTGTGATTCTTGTGATTGCACCCGCGTAATAGGCGCCCCCGCATATTGGACGCACCCCAGATTTTCGTGTTAAAAATTCCCGCGTAACAAACGCATAGAGCAATGTGAATCTGTGACAAATGAAAGCAGTGATGCTGAACCTGACAGTGAATGAGGTAAGGTTAGTGTTAATAACAATAAAGTGTTTTGTCTTATTGTCGCTGCATTCATTGTTACTAGTTATCATCTGTTTAGGCTATACAACTGCTGCTAACTATCGATCGTCTTAAGTGTGACGCAATCGATACATAAATTAGTCGCGGCCCATATATCATTACTTATTCTGTCGATTATTTCAGCATTCGAGTTGGTGGACCTTTACTAGGTGCTTTTCTTTCACTGAAGTGTTTTCCTCGCATAAAGGGCGCACTCTAGTTTTTTGTTATAAAAATCGAAAAAAAGTGCGTCTACTACGCGGGTAAATACTGTGTACTTCCTTCTCCTCATCGTTGTTGTCATTTTTATTCGTAATAATCATCTTTAAGTACAGTACTTCGTGTCAGAATTGTAGATTTGTTTGTCTAATGGCTAGTACATGATATTTACAATCATTGACTGAGGGGAAAACAAGAAAGTGATGAACAAAACTACGAATTAAGTAATCAAAAACATTCGGACTCTGTCTTCCCAATAGCGGTCTACTTTCTTGGAGGATTTCAGGATCGATATTGTCGATATTAAAAAGGCCGAATGCAATTCCGTGTCATTATCTTATTCATAAATATAGAATACTCTTTTGTACACAAAGAAGACCGTTTCAGTACGTTTTTTTACTGTATGTTATGCAATGTATGTATGTATGTATGTATGTATGTATGTATGTATGTATGTATGTATGTATGTATGTATGTATGTATGTATGTATGTATGTATGTATGTATGTATGTATGTGTATGTATTTGTGCATACAATATTACACCTTAGAGAAACTAGAATTAATGAGTCGATAATGCTAGATGTATCCTCTGATTTAAGTTCTGGCTGATATATTGTCATCAGGCAGTAAATCTCACTTGACGATGTGTCAGAGAAAGAACAATTGTTCGTATGTATCTGAAGTCTGATTAGTGTAATATGCAGCTAATCGGCGATGTATGCAATGGAGGGAGAAAGGAACTAGTCACCCTACCCCATTATCTCCTAGGATAGTTGCCTCATAAGTGATGCCTTGTTGGTATCACTTGTGAGGTTCAGATCTGTCTTCGAACAGTTAACCAAACAACAATGCTAGATGCACTTGTTCTAGCTGGAAGGGAACTAAAGAAAGAGAATGGTTCTGATGACTTTAAAAGAACTCTACAAGCAAGGCTGTTTCGTAGCCCTATCAGCAGACGACTATTCAAGCGGTCTTAACCATGGATAATAGCTCAAACGATTGTAATTAAGTTTCTCGTTCGCTCTCCTCTATTGAAGAAGATGGATTCGATCTTTGAAATACATTGTTTTTTTTTCCTCAGTTCATCAGAAATAGAATGTCCAATCGAAATCTCTTCCCCACAATTCAAACATTGGCATAAAAACCGTTGGATGTTTCTGAAATATCCCCACAGTTCATTCCTTGTGATGGCGTCATATCAAGCGTAGTAATTCTATTCCTCCTGTAGGAAGACTTGAGAGCTGTACTTGGCTGCGAGCAAAACATTGCGCAGTATAATCTGCTGGGCGAGAAATTCGGAGCATAACAAGTCTAAGTCAGTCTTTATAAATTGGTTCTGACATTGCTGGCATCTGGTTCCGTCTCAGGCTGACAACAAGGCGTGTATCAGTTGGAGCGGGGCGTTAAATCTCGCTCTAAGGTACTTACTACTGGTTTGTTTACGTCTGACGTGACGTACTGGATAAACATAAATATTATTTCATATTTTAAGTATTTCTTTATTTTTAGGTTGTCATCTAAGAATGTCTAGGTTATAATATATATTAAATATGAAAGACTTGGTTCTGCAAGTATTTTTAGTGGAGTCAAAATCTTTTCTTAGTCATTAGACCTCGGGAATGAAAAGGTTGATGACTATTATGGATACTTTTTCATTCTAAACTAGCCTAAGTTAATGCATTATTATTATTATTATTATTATTATTATTATTATTATTATTATTATTATTATTATTATTATTATTGTTATTGTTATTATTACTTACTTACTTACTTACTGGCTTTTAAGGAACCCGGAGGTTCATTGCCGCCCTCACATAAGCCCGCCATTGGTCCCTATCCAGAGCAAGATTAATCCATTCTCTATCATCATATCCCACCTCCCTCAAATCCATTTTGATATTATCCTCCCACCTACGTCTCGGTCTCCCTAAAGATCTTTTTCCCTCCGGCCTCCCAACTAACACTCTATATGCATTTCTGGATTCGCCCATACGTGCTACATGCCCTGCCCATCTCAAACGTCTGGATTTAATGTTCCTAATTATGTCATGTGAAGAATACAATGGGTGCAGTTCTGTGTCGTGTAACTTTCTCCATTCTCCTGTATCTTCATCCCTCTTAGCCCCAAATATTTTTCTAAGAACCTTATTCTCAAACACCCTTAACCTATGTTCCTCTCTCAAAGTGAAAGTCCAAGTTTCACAACCATAAAGAACAACCGGTAATATAACTGTTTTATAAATTCTAAGTTTCAGATTTTTTGACAGCAGACTGGATGATAAAAGTTTCTCAATCGAATAACAACACGCATTTCCCATATTTATTCTGTTTAATTTCCTCCCGAGTATCATTTATATTTGTTATTGTTGCTCCCAGATATTTGAACTTCTCCACCTCTTCAAAAGATAAATTTCCAATTTTTATATTTCCATTTCGTACAATATTCTGATCACGAGACATAATCATATACTTTGTCTTTTCGGGATTTACTTCCAAACCTATCTCTTTACTTGCTTCCAGTAAAATTCCCGTGTTTTCCCTAATCGTTTGTGGATTTTCTCCTAACATATTCACGTCATCCGCATAGACAAGCAGCTGATGTAACCCGTTCAATTCCAAACCCTCTCTTTTATCCTGAACTTTCCTAATGGCATACTCTAGAGCAAAGTTAAAAAGTAAAGGTGATAGTGCATCTTCTTGCTTTAGCCCACAGTGAATTGGAAACGCATCTGACAGAAACTGACCTATACGAACTCTGCTATACGTTATTATTATTATTATTATTATTATTATTATTATTATTATTATTATTATTATTATTATTATTATTATTATTATTATTATTAGCTTCGTTCCTACTAAATTGATGTAGAAGACACAACAAGAAACTGTGAACACACGAGCGGGCCTCTGTGCGATTGTTTTTCAGAGACCAGTCACTGAGAGTTGTGGCGTCGCTCAGCTCCCTGTGATGATGCTCTTTCTTTATTTATTACCCATACAAAACATATTACTTATACTCGGCCTATATTTCAAAATCCGTAAGAAAGCAACTGGAATTAATACAAAAGAGAATGGTAAAAATTTGTCTTAGTCTATTGATTACCCTACTAAACTTACATTGATTTCTTAACTAAACTTCTTTGCTCGGATTTTAACATTTTAAAATTGATTATATTATTAACTTTTTTTCGCAGGAATAAGAACAATTTCAACACACATTGGCATAATTGGACGGAGTTATGCAATAAGAGACCAAGCGCCAAAAACCTGTTTCGAGATATAAATTGGCCATTGAAATAAATTTTTTTTAAATAAAACATTTTATGCAAGAAGTATTATAACATTCATACTAATACAAAAGATAACACAAATAATACCAAAATGTCTAACCGATTTTTAATAAGAGACCAGCAGTTGAATTAATATTTCAAAGTAAAATAAATAAATGAATTTTATGCAATAAACGAATTTTTGCTTATAAATAACAGCAAAATTCAGATATCGCATTCTTGATTTTTTTTACAGAGTTAAATTAGCCTGCCATCAACAGATTTGTAAAAATACCTCTTTTTTTTTTTTCTTCAAATTGTCGATTGGTCTATTTTTGCAAACTCCGTCCAATTATAATAAAAGAAAGAACATATTATATCATTTCACAGAATCCAAAATTTTAACGTCTGCTGGTATAAAACATGGCTTCAACTACGGCTAAAAACTATACAGGATGTTTAAAAAATACGGGGCATAATTTCAGGTATGTATTTCCCACATGTAGACAATCAAAATAGTTCATTACAACATGTGTCCGGAAATGCTTTATTTCCGAGTTATGGCCTTCACAACATTGAAATTCACCGGAACGTTTTTCTTTCCGCAGGTCGTTGCCGTCAAAGGAGACATTAAGAGGGCACTCTGACAGTTCATTCCGAGGCGAAGGTTACATTCAGTGTTGTGTAGGCGTTAGACTGTGCGACATATATTCAAATCAAGAGCTGGCAGAGATACACTTCATGTACGGAAAGGCGGACGGCAATGCTGCGCTGGCTCGTCGTTTGTACCAGGAGAGGTACCCACAGCGACAATGTCCAGATCGGAAGACATTTGTACGCCTCCATTACCGTCTGTGCGAGTATGGAAAATTTAACTCTCCTGGTTTGGGAAGGGGACGACCAAGATCTACAACTCCAGAAGTACAGGAGGAGATTCTGGAGGGTGTGAACATGACTCCTTCTATCAGCACACGAAGGGTAGCGTTGCAAGTCAATGTTCCTCATACGACTGTCTGGAGACTGTTGAAAGAGTATCACTTGTATCCTTATCATTTGCAACGTGTACAGGCCCTGTCACCAGCAGATTACCTTGCACGAGTTAGATTCTGTCAGTGGTTCTTGCAGCAGTGTGGTGTAAATCCGAACTTTCCTGCCTTAGTATTATTTACAGATGAAGCACAGTTCACACGAGATTGCATAACAAATTTCCACAATCAGCATGTATGGGCGTATGAAAACCCACGTGCAACTGTCCCATCTCATCACCAGGTGCGGTTCTCCCTCAACATGTGGGCCGGTATCATTGGTGATCGATTAGTTGGACCCCATGTACTTATAAACAGACTTGCGGAGCAGGCGTACACAAACTTCGTGGAAAACACCATACCTCATGTTTTAGAAGACACTCCACTGATCAATCGTCAGCACATGGCGCTCCTGCACACTTCAGTCGTACGGCTCGCCGTTACTTGGATCGAAGGTTTCCTGATCGATGGATAGGTAGAGGTGGCCCAATTGCTTGGCCTCCGCGCGCACCTGATCTGAACCCTCTCGATTTCTACTTGTGGGGCCATTTTAAATCATTGGTTTATTCGTCTCCGGTGCCTGATTTGGAATCCCTTCGGAATCGAATTTTGGCATGTTCTAAGGACATACGAAATACTCCTGGAGTTTGGGATCGTGTTCGCAGGTCAATGAGACATCGATGTGAGGTCTGTATTCAAGCAGGAGGTGGACATTTTGAACATCTTCTGTAATGACAACGACCTGCGGAAAGAAAAACGTTCCGGTGAATTTCAGTGTTGTGAAGGCCATAACTCGGAAATGAAGCATTTCCGGAGACATGCTGTAATGAACTATTTTGATTTTCTACATGCGGGAAATACATAACTGAAATTATGCCCCGTATTTTTTAAACACTCTGTTTAATAAATTCATTCTCGGTAACCTGGTTTAAGAAATATAAGTACGAAGAAATTTAAACTTAAAATACTGAAATTGTTATGAAAACTTAACAAAGGTTTAAATAATATTATATGCTATATATTAATCGTATTTAATTACGAATATTATAAACTCTTTTAATCGTAATTCCTTATTTTATCATATAGACCAGCAGTCATCAGAACACTGCACTCTCGGACTAGCGTCTCTTACTCGCAGGTCCCTTACAGCACCAGCTTGCATTCGTAACTACTAGCGGGTATGCTTCCTCCTGCATGAGAGTGCATGTCATCATGCACTGCTTACCCGTAACCCATTTCAGAGAGTGCTGACGACCACTGATATAGACTATTGTTTGCAATCTATGCCATTTTTGTTATTTAAATTTAATGTTTTTTTTTTTTTTTCTCTTTGCTTATCTATAGTTCAATTTTGAACCCCCGACCAAGAGCATTGCTCATATAGTGGTAAATTTGATTTAATTTAATTTTTGTTATAGGCCTAATATTTATTATGTTATTGTTCAATTTATATAATAGTTATAGGCCTAAATATATTTCATTATACACAACTTCCCATATCAGACTCTGTGCTGCGCACTGGCAGTCTAATATGTTAAATCATGTCACTGTAGTTACTCCAGAGATATTAAAAATATTTTACTGGCATTTTAACAATATCCTTGCTCTACTTTCGCAGTACGTAAATTGCTTGTGACCTAGGTAAGGCTTTGCTTGCCTATTGCAAAATGTAAACATAAACGTCTCATTTGATGTGTAGGAGACACAAATTTCAAGTAAAAAATATTAACAAAAAAATCTGAAATTGATTTTCTAAGCTATATTATTTCTCCTTTGTACTACAATATGGATTGTTACTTTTTGAATATATCTCCAGCAAATTTCCTCATGAATGCCCGTCTTTTCTTCAAATTCTTTTCATCCTGAAAGATCTCTTTAATCTGTTTTTCAATTACTGCTACACGCATTAGTTTCCTTCAAATGGCCGAGTGAATGTTACGTCCTTTTAATAATTCCTTGAAATTTTTCTTGTGGGCTGTCTTTGTAATTTTTGTTCTTACGTTTAATCATTATATCATATTTCTAGAGATACAGTAATTTGCTGCTCTTTTGTTTCCACGATTTGTATTTTATTTTTCAAACTCATGAGTTTTCTTTTCCTCCTCTTTCGATCACTATCCTTTCTTTTGTCCCTTAACTTATCTTCTGCTTGTATAATCAAAACAGAAACCAAAATTGTAATTAAAAAGGTATGAGATTCAGTGGCTAGGTAGAGCATTAACTGTGTAAATAACCTTACAGTGTGAATAAAATAATGTTATTGATAATAATTAAAGAGATATTCCAAGATATCAAATATATTAAACTATCGCGGATCATAATTTAAATCCTCCGTTCCCAACTGTGTAACTTATTCTCTGTAACAATCCCAATCTAACGGAGGATAAACCTGCGGAGGATACAGATTGTCAAATTTTATCTTGTTTCTCATGCTTGTTTTGAGGTTTGATTATGAGAGTTCGTTAAATTTCTATGAAAAGATTGTTAAATTGGAATCAGTAAGTTAATATGCGATTTTTAATCTTATTTATCTTTCTGAGTTGAGAACGGTAGACACTTAGGGTAGTTTCATAGACATTTCGCAGCACGCGCTACGAGCGTACTAAGCTAGCCCCGGCTGTCCACTGGTCACTAGTACAGAATTCAAATCATATCCTATCGCTAACACTGGTTTATGAATACGAAAAATGCTGATAATCCACCGAAAGCCCGCGCTAAAAATTTCTATGAATACGGCCCTTATAGATTAGGATCATCTTAACAATCTCGACGAAACTGATCAAAGAATGTTGTTTAACCACATTATTTTTTCTCCAAGAACAAGAGTAAAGAAAATAAAGTGGCTTCTCTTTCTGCTTCAACTGTTGCTCGAAGTTTTGCCTTATGATGGGAATTTATGTAGGCCTATGTATATGATTTTAGAATGGAGGATAGGTTATAAGAAAAGCTTGCGACATAATTTAAACACAAATTTTTGGTTTTCAAGCTAACTTTGTCTCATAAATTTTTATGCCAAACTGGAGTTTACGGTTTAATATAAGACATAATGTAAGTGAAATATAAATATTTCTTGAAGTTCAAGCAATAATTAGCAAGATTTCTGTGGAAACACATGTGACGTGTAACGGAAGAATACATATCTCCACTGTTGATTAAAAATTACATAGAAATAAGAAATTAAACTGTAAATAATGCTAATACACGTCTTCCTTAGTTTGCATTGCTATTTTGAACCAATGAAAGAACAATTTTTATATATTTCTTAGATAAATAAGTACCATATACTAGAAAAGGTGCGTTTTTTGTAAAATAACTCAAACAGGTCGAGGAGAAATTCTCATTCCCATTTGCCATAATACGCGCAGAAAGAATAGGACATTCAATCATTTTAATCACTTTTTCTTTCTGTCGCAGTAGATATATTAAGGAACTATAATTTCATGATTATGATCACTCTTGTATTCTGTTATGTCATCATTTGCATTTAATGTTAAATTATGTATGTTTATATTTAATGTTAGATGTATTTTGCTTAGAAAAATTAATCTCATAACATCATTCTGTAGTCACATCTTAGTGACTTCGGGATTACCGTGCTGGCCTTAGATCAAGGTACGCTAATTCAATCCCAAGTGAGGTCGATAGGCTTTAAAACGCCATTTTAAGTATTTTAGCATCTCCCTGGAGGGAAATAAAGCTGTGGGTCTCGTGTCGTAGATTTGCGGCACGTAATATGACCCTAATCTTGGTAATGGACTTCATCATCATCATCATCATCATCATCATCATCATCATCTGTGATCATACAGCCCTTTTAGTTTAGCCTTGACCTCCTTAAGAACTGCCGCCCAATCTTCCCTCTCTAGGGCTCTCCGTCTCCATCTCTTAATTCCTGCTTTAACTAGATCATCCTGAACATCATCCAACCATCGTAGTTTAGGTCTTCCTGCTCTTCTTTTACCACTTAGCGTGGCATCTAGTAATCTTTTAGGAATGTTATTATTGTCCATTCTGATAATGTGGCCCAGTCACTCCAGCCGTCTAATTGTTATATCAGTGACAATACTTGGATCTTTATATAGTTTTTGTAGTTCAGAATTGGTCCTAATTCTCCACTCTCCCTTATCATAAATAGGACCATGAATTTTTCTTAAAATTTTCCTTTCCCACGTATTTAAGATGGTTATTGCTCGTTCAGGCAGAGTCCAGGTTTCGCTTCCAAAAGTCACCGTAGGTTTAATAATTGTTTTATAAATCCTCACCTTCATTTTTTTTTAGAGATATCTGGTTCTTATAATTTTATCTAATGCTCTGAGGCGTCGATTACCAATGGCTATTTTATCCTTGATCTCAGTTAATATGTTGTTATCCTCGGTGACTATCGAGCCGAGATATCGGAACCTTGACACTTTCTCAAAAGTAAACTCATTTAAGACAACAGTTTTTACAGTATTGTCTCTCGTGGTTATGTTATTCATATACTTTGTCTTTGTTCTGTTAATATTTAAATTTGAAGCATTTGTCTCATTATGTATCTGTTTGAGGACATCATCTAAGGATGACAGATTCCCTGCAAATACAGCTACATCATCAGCAAAAGTAAAGTATTGAAACATTCTATTAAATATGGTTCCCCCTGGATTAATGGCAATCTTTTTATAACTCGCTCTAGACCAATATTAAATAAGAGTGTTGATAAGGAGTCACCCTGTCTAATTCTATTATGAGTTATGAACTTTTCTGATAATTTATTCTGTATTTTAACTTTAGTTTGTGTATTCATTAAGGTCATCTTGGTTAAGGCAATTAACTTTCTAGGGATTCCAAATTCTGCCATTGCATCAAATATATAATTCCTATTTATTGTATCAAATGCTTATTTAAAATCAATATACAACTGGTGTAACGGTAAGTTAAATTCATAAAATTTCTCTAAAATCATACGTAAGGAAAAAACCTGATAATGGACTTACTGAGTGTAATTAGTTATTGAGTGTAATTAGCTACCACTACCACCGGGTATTTACCCATTTACAGTGTGAATAAATACATACATACAAAGAGTCCGAAACTCTCAGTAAACAAAATCTGAGCTGTCACACTTTTCAACTTTTGCAAGTTCAATAAACCATAGCCATTTCTGGAATATTCGTGCAGTATCAAATGCTTTCAACTCAAACATTCGTACGGCTTTTCTAGGAATGCATTAATTCTAGTTGACTTTTTCAAACACTGTTGTCGACGTTAATTGAATTTAATGCTGTATAAAAATATTTACGAAATGTCTCGTCGCAATGAGATAAACTGCAATGTTTGTTAAAGTTTGTCGTGCTTCGTTTCAGCGAACTTGTTTTATTCGTTATTTTTCTGCAAACAAGTCTGCAACACACATAATTAAGCGGAAATTGATTTGAACGTTCTTATGCTTGTCAAATATGCGGTGATTCTGGTAATTCTTTTTGTATGTAATTACAGTATTTAATAGTAACAGTAATATGCCGTGTTGGAAACCTGTAACATACAAAGTAAAAGTAAATACACGGAGGAAAATTTTCATACAAATTAGTAACACTAAAAATAAAATTAAACAGCATTACATCTTGACAAATTGGCAATTCCGTACGATTTTGCATGGCTAATAAATGCACTAAGTGCGAATTTTTGCTTTGTTTGTAATGCAGATTACCTCACAAAGATTTCGTCGAAATAAAATAATGTCAAAATGCATGAAAGAACATTTAAATTTTTTGATTGTAATATTACATAATGGAATTTATTACTTCATCAGATTTTTCATTCCAAGAAAAATTATGAGCTAATCTTGATGTATTTTTGTAGTTAATACAAAATACAGGTTCGCCGCCTTGGCTTTGTCAATAATGTACAGTAGTGGCAAAAAAACCCGGACCGACCCTTGTAGCTGATTTCAGAGCCTTGTTCACTCCAGAGCACGAAGGACTGGTAACTAAGACTTTCGTGGTTCGAATCCTGCCTGGGAAGGAAACTTTTTTTTGTTCCTTATTCAAATTTATTCCCAATAATTTTCGATTGCAGCGATATTTTACTAATTAATTAACTTATTATTCCCAGAACATGAATTTTACCAGCTATCGAAAAGTATTGGGAATAAATTTGAATAGGGAACAAAAAAGTTTCCTTCCCAGGCAGGATTCGAACCACGAAAGTCTTAGTTACCAGTCTATCGTGCTCTGGAGTGAACAAGGCTCTGAAATCAGCTATAAGAGTCGGTCCGGTTTTTTTGCCACTATTGTACAAGCTTATCATCCAAGGGGTCCGTTGTTAGGTTCCCGGCTTGGGAAATGGAAAAAAATCTTATCTTCCGTTCACGCAATTATAAGAATTCGATGAATACCCTGTCACTTCTTTTATTCAATTTGTACAGAACATCAGACCTTCTCGATACGACCTTCACAAACATCACAGATCCAGCTGATCAGAGGATGTTTATAAGATCAGAGTGAGAAGTTGTGTTTCTTTAATTTGCATCAAACCAAGCCAGTGTTTGGATTACTTCTAGTCATAACACCCAGGCATCTGTCCCTTCTTGTAACATGTCCATGAGAGTAGATTTGTGTTTCGCGTGAAGAAATGAATCTGCACTGAAATATATTATGTAAAGCAAAACGTTAAAAATTGGCAACATTCTATGTTTCTCTTAGACTGTTACATCGTGTAATATTTTGGGAGCAGGAATTCTTAAAAATATTCCGACGATGAAGAAAGAGGTATATAAACTTGACTTTAAAATTAACTGGCTATTTCACACCGCTCTGCTCCGTTATTGATTCGTGCCATAATATACAAGGGGTTTGAAATCTCGTCTTCGATTCCTATTCAAGAACCTGCATATTATTTATTGCTTACTCAAGGGGACTGATTGTATATTCTTGGTGTTAAGTTTTTCTTTTGTTTTGAGAGGAAACGTTGCTCTATACTGATCACACGAGCAGCTAGTAGTGGAAGTTCAGCACTTATTAACAGTCTTCATTTAGAATGGAACGGGCCTAAGAACTCAAATTTTGTAAGTGGATCGTCTTCGGTGATATAAGCTAGAGTTAGCTTGCGGTTGGATCCGAGGTTTGCAAGTTGAAACTCGGCCGAGGGGTGTGGATTTTAAACATGGCTTCCTTTCATAGAAAAGTGAATCTGTAGGTTCCGTTTCGTATATGTGTGACAATAAAAGGACCCTGTCACTGATAAGAGGACTTTATGCACTATTTCTCTCCTACTAATTGAACCGAAGTGTAATTCCGAATCTGGTCTAAGGCACAGCTCTAATTTTTGTCCCAAGATTATACATTTTCTTATTAATAATTATACTCATTATAGCATTAATGAATAATTTTGGGTTTAGAAAGATACTGTACAAATTAATCTTCAATTTGTCTAACAGAAAGATGGACTCCTAAGAATATTTTCTGCATTTTTATAATATAATGAATCTAGTTTATTTTGTAATGAATGCTACTTAATATTTATATATGAGCTTAATGTATATAATTTAACTTTTATGTTTTCAAGAACGATAAGAATATTTCCGGGCATAAGCTTTGGCTTTTTCATGAGTTAGCAAATTATAAAGTATGTAATTTCAAATTTTTTTGTGAAAGAGCTCAATAAATTTCTTATTTATTTATTTATTTATTTATTTATTTATTTATTTATTTACTTATTTATTTATTTACTTATTTATTTATTTGTTTATTTATTTATTCATTTATTCACCTATTCACTTATTCACCTATTCACTTATTCACTTATTCACTTATTCACTTATTCACTTATTCACTCATTCACTCATTTATTCATTTATTTCTCTTGATAGTTCACGAACTCTTGACTGCATGGGTTTCAATAGATCAAGATGAAATTCTATGAACTATGTTTACTGTTCTTGTGAAATATGGTCCATAGGTTTTCTTGAAGGAACTTCCGGCGATATTGTATAATGTACATATGTACTGGACAGTAATATCTTCTTCATTGTTACGAGTGTGTTGTTACATAAAATTCATATTAGTGTGTGCATTATTAATTTACTAACTAGCTTTATAAGGCTTAAAGCTTTCAGTAGCTCTTCCATATTGTTTCAGATTTTTGAACTATTTCATATCTACAGACTAAATTCGTCCCTGGTCATAATGTTCTACATAGTACAAGTACACCATACAGGCAATACAGGGGATATACAGGGTGTTAAAAAGTATTCAATATTTTAGGAGGTGATAGTATGCATCAAAACAAGAAAATAATGTCTGATAAACATGGGTCCTACAACACATACTTTCTGAGATCTGAACACTTGTTCGTAGGAAGTGTTCAATGTGACGTCCGTTTATGGCAATGCATTTATCTGCCCTACAATACAGCAAACTACCAGATAATCTTACCGTAGTTGACACCCCTGGTATGGAATAATGATACATCGTAAGGAATATTGAAAACAAAAGTCTGGTTGCGGATATGAGCGAGGTTCAGCAGAGATGATGTGAATTTTCGTAATCAGCATGTGTGGGCTGATGAGAATCCCCATGCAGTTGAAGAAACAAGGTATCAGCACTGATTATCAATCAACGTATGAGCAGGCGTTCTTGGTGATAGATTAATACGACCATACGTGCTATCACAGAGACTTTTAGGACTTTCTTATTAACGTATTGCCTGCCTTGCTGGAGAATGTGCCATGTCAGCAGAGATTAAAGATGTGGTTCATACACGATGGCGCACCAGCACATTTTCTCCGCTGACGCTGACAATTCAGGGCCGCTGGATTGGTCGGGGAAGCCCCACATCTTGGCCTGCTCGTTCCCTAAACCTAAATCCCCTAGATTTTTGGTTATGGGGACACATGAAGGAACCAGATCAATTTCAAAGAGTGCGTGATTCCTTGCGCCCAAGGGCAGAGGAATGTATTGCTATGAATGGACGTCACATTGTGCACCTCCTATGAACAAGTGTTCAGATCTCAGAAAGTATGTTTTATAGGACCCATGTTTATTAGACATTATTTTCTTGTTTTGATGCATACTAGCACCTCCTAAAATATTGCATATTTTTAACACCCTGTATAGTTATACATCCAGTTATACAACACAAATATCTTGTTTACTTCTGGTAATCGTAACCGTAACCTGTCCTCTGAATTTGTAGCTACCATTTGAGTGATAGGGAAGGACATAAAATTTTATTGTTGCTTATCTTTTTAACTTTTTTAGTTTCAAACTGTCCACAAAATTATAAGGTAAAGAGACCGCCGTCAATAAACAGTCTTTTATTATCTTGCAATACATGTCTTTTTCACGCGGTTGTATGAAATATAAAGTGATATGACGTAGGGGCAGCATGTCTGACTGAATGAAAATAAAAACGCAACAGAGATATTTGAATCATACAAAGAACTTCCACAGCGGGAGTCAATTTACATACAATTACTGTAACAGTTCCTTACATTTTAATAACCTATACTTAGGCAAGGAATGCTATAAGTCACCAATCTTCAGGATATAATAACCCCTTTAACAATTGGGTCCCCTGCTAGCCGTTATGAAAATGCAGAAACGAAATCTGACTAGCAGTGTCTATTAGGTTACGCCTCTAATCAGTTTGAAATCCGACATACATGCTATGTAAACGAAAGAAAATTGGCTCTATTACTTACATTTTCATTACTAAATATAATATTTTTATATTCAGTTGTAAGAAATAAGCCTAAAAATATACAAAAATCACAAATGGGGAGTACTTCATTTAGAAGTTTGCACAAACTCATGTAGTTGTCTATCACGATCTGAAAAGAGCTGAGATTTGTGCATACTGTCAAATGTCTTTACAACTTATAAAACTCATGTTAACTAATAAACTGTGCTTTAGACAATCTGGATGAACAATATTGATCCTTAACCACCCCAGACCTAAATTAAGTCACACACTTACCCAGATATGGTCACAGAGACCGCTGAAAAGAAAATTATATATAAAAATAACAAAACAGCACAGACTGCTGAAAATTATTCCAGGTATATTTTAATATGTCTGAAACAAGATTATCACATTGAAATTATTTAAATGAATAATATCAAGATACTATTTTGATAATATTTAAGGCTGTCATAAATGTTGTTAAAATTAAACTTTTTTTCAAAATGATAAATTCTGTACAATTTTTCTTGCACTTTTACACATTTTTTCGATGTTAAACTTCAGATTAGATCCTGCATAGTACATAATTGGTCTTTACTTTAACAAACGTCCTTTTGTTATAAAACTACAAATTTAAAAATGTAATATATATTTTTAGGATACACTGAAACATTGCAAGTTACATATAATAATTTATGATCTTGTTTCCACTTTCTTCAATTTTTCCGTACTGTGTGCCATTGCAGTTACGGCATGTCTTTTTTTAGTGGGGTTTTTTACGACGCTGTATCAACATCTCAGGTTATTTAGCGTCTGAATGAAGTGAAGATGATAATACCGGTGAAATGAGTCCAGGGTCCAGTACCGATAGTTACCCAGCATTTGCTCATATTGGGTTGAGGGGAAAACCCCGGAGAAAACCTCAACCAGGTAACTTGCCCCGACCGGAATTCGAACCCAGGCCACCTTGTTTCGCGGCCAGACGCGCTAGCCGTTACTCCACAGGTGTGGACACGGCATGTGTTCACCGTACACTCCAAACAGAGAGGTTTCCTGTAACAGTGACAAATGTATGCTGTTTTCCGTTGCTTCTTTGGCGGACAGGTGTAGAAATTCTTTTGTTCCTCAAGTTCCTCTTCAAATGATGGTACAGCCTCTTCAGCTCAATCATATCGGAAGCAAGATTCTTCATGAAAACCATTCTGGAAATTGGTTCGTTGTCATTGTAGGAACCATACATGATAAATGCACTAATTACACTAATATCAAGAATTCTAAAAAAATGTATGGCCACAGGCCAGCGTCTGGTTCGACGACCACAGCTATTTTGTGCTCACTTCTCATGTAGGGAATCGACGCCACCATCAGTCAAATTATAATAGGTAATAATTTCTGATTTATCAATTACATCATCAAAAGATTTGAGTAATGGATAGAGGATACCAGAACGTCAGTCCTATTCTTTCTTGGAACGTGAGACACGGTGGTCACATTATTCGCGAACCCGAAGATCATCAGTCATATTTTGATCATCATTCTCGCCAACATCACTCAGCTCTAACTCAGATTGTGAATCGTGCTCGCTTTCTATCGCGATATCTTCTGTGCAATCGAGATCAGAAGTTGTGTATACACACCTTAAGAAGTTTCTATATGAGCTCATTAATAGTTCCCTTTTTTAGCCAAACGTTCTGTCGTCGATACTAAGTAATCCGTTTTATTTGCCAGTTTATTCTACCTAGTGTAAAAAGTCACTAATAAATTCGTCTGACTATTTAAATTTGAACACCATTTTGTGTTTTTGCTTTTGTATAAAGTTCTATGGTACTTTTTTTTTTTTACTAAAATTATTATATTTCATGTGCATCATTCCAGGATAAATTGGATTCCAGATACTGATATGAACAAAACCCGAACAGTTTAGAAGAAATAGCCGCAAATATATGGACAGACAGAAGATAGGCACCATATCCACTTTTTCGAAATCTTTGATGTTGGAAACGTGTATTCTGATGATTATGTTTATGTTTATTCCTTACATAACAGTGCATTTTATAATGGGGTAGTAATATTATTACTAGAGTAAGCTTTTATTAAATTGTAATTTTGTGTTATTTTATTACAGATATCTGACTACTTTTACAGTAGTTGAAATCCTGCAGTGCCTGGGAAAAGTGACAGAAGTCAGTTTCCACAAACCTTTTTTGATAATTTATTGACAACTTACACTGGTTTGTGTGGATTTGATTTTTTTCTGTATGAATTATTGTAATGGGAGAAATACTTATGTCTCTTTTTCCAAGCGAGCAGATGTTCCGTAAGCTGTCAATAAATTATCAAAAAAGGTTTGTGGAAACTGACTTACGTCACTTTTCCTAAGCACTGCAGAATTAATGTGCCAGATTCATTATTACTGGGATAATCCGCAATGGATATTGAATGTTAACAATATTCGCCATATATTTTAATATAAATTTAAAAAAAAAATGATGGATGGATTAATAAATAGACAGATACGAAAATGTAAAATTATAAGTCACGTCTACGGTGTCAGGGATGCAAAAACTATGCATAATTTTATGAGAATATCAATCTATTTTATAGAATAAATATTTTCTTATACCATACGCTTTATAGCGCAAAATAAAATTATTTGCATAAGTCTCCTAAATGTAATATTAATTGTTGTACATAATTTCAACTGTTATTGTTGTTACATTAACTTTTTTGTCCTAATTTCATAGGCAAGAAATTGAGATTGCTAATCCTTTAAAACTCCTATGTTTGTTCTTATGTTATATGCCACTTTTCTTCTTTAAGTGTACAAGTAAAGCTAATACTTAACAAGATAAGACAGTAGAAATACGAAACCTCTACAGATGGGTATTCTGTGACTTTTAGCATGCATTGAATTCTTGAGATGACGAGATGATGATGATGATTGAATGTTCCTTCGCACAGTTCAACATTTGTTCATACCGTGAAATGTACAAGCTGCAGCTGAAGGATTTTTTTTTTCAATGTCTGGATTTACTGCTCGATAATGAATGTTGTATAAAGTATGTAGTGAAAGTTGCTACCATGATTGCGCAGCGGATTTAGCTTTTGCGCCGTCGTTTTCTGTCTTGTTTTACGAAGTATAAAGAAAGTACTGTGACACCACAGAATATTGACTTAGAAATTTCCATAGATGTACCTAGGTATTTATACAATATACATTGTATATTCAGCATCTGATGGTATGAAGTGATTTTTAATATTCCGCTCTCAGCTCTGTGTATTTACATACACAATTCGTGATAAGCGTGAAGGTTTCTAGCATTATATTTCACAGTTTTGACTGTTTGCATAGTCATTCAAGTGAAACCAAGCCTAATCTATAAAATAACATGATCCAACAACTCGGTTCCATTTTCAACAAAAGAACGTGGCCAACGACAATACCAAAAACGTTTTTCATGGTCTGGTCCTTTCAGTTCATGAATGACACACACCAATACAGTAAACATGCAATTTCAGCTTCTTTGTAGCTCTGAAAAGAGTAGCTGATGACAATCGCATTTGCAATGGCAATTTTCTAAGAGATTTTCTGGATGAGCGAGTTGGATGTTTGTGCACATAATCCAGAACTTCCGCACTTAACAATGATGGTTGGCACGGGCTCTTCAGATGTTGCACATTCCTGATGCTGTGATATTTACAATTTTGACGCGGTATTGTTGATTTGTGAGGAACCGCAGAGTGAGGAAATTCCAGCTGAAACTCGTCTTCCAAGCATATGGTTTGTGCTCGAAATGAATAAAAAAAATAAACACACATTTGTTCTTGGAAAATACACAAAAATCGGATAAATTGATAATTGAAGGAAAGTAAAGTAAAGTCAATTCAACTACTTATTAAATACTACTACAATAAGTACTAATACAAGCTAATAATATTGTACTTATGATTTAGATAAACGTAGCCATGCAAGAAGACATCTGTTCGCGCATGCCTATTTTCACTGAACCCCCATTGTTGTCAATTCTATTCAAAAACACACACTTCACAACAGTGCACATTCTGCACAATGTTATCGCTTATTAGATTCATATTACTAGTATACATCTCAGTTCACGTCCATGCTCTTTTGCCTTTACTTTTATGTAAGTATGGAAGGTAGTAAATCTAATCTTTATCGCAAAGTCTCTTAAAAGCAATACGGTAGCACAGTCTAGTATACATACACAGTCACGAAGCTTGAGTTGATGGGGGTACTAGAAACAATAGATTGTGCAGGTACTATTTCGCATTGTCTGTAATGAGGCGATATTAGCGATCCTAGTGGTTAGCAACTATCTATGGATGCAGATTTACTATGTATTGAGCTTCGTGACTGTATATACTAGACTGTGACGGCAGTCAGACCTATCAGAGTTGCTCAGGCTGTCCTGTATCGCGCGGCATGAAATATTTTAGATAATCTGTATGCAGTGTTGACAACTCGGAAGAATGGAAATATGCTAACGTGCACTCGAAAAACCGAAGAATATGATTAAAAACCGCCAGGTTTTAGAAAGTACTGTAAATATCTGAGTAAATACTAATGTAACATGTAAACATGCTTCGTAATAAATTATTGGAGAACGACAAAACTCTCACAAACATGCATCCAAACATACATACATACATACATACATACACATACATACATACATACATACATACATACATACATACATACATACATACATACATATACATACATACATACATACATACATACATACATACATACATACATACATACATACATACATACATACATACATACATAAACACGGAATAAGGTAATTATTCACACTTGAAGACAAACCGTCTCAATAATTTCAGACAGACGAGAAAGTCAGGAATTTGTTGATTTGATTTAATTTAATTTCAAAATACTCGTAGATGTTACCAGCAAATGAAGTGAAAGAATCGGAAGATTTTTTTACTATGTGAAGCCCTATTCTCTTATGGATGAAATAACATTAATTGTTGTTTAGTAAAAATCACAAACATTTCAAAAGGATTTTTGCGACAAATAATTAATTAACAAACCCATACCAACCACTCGTGTTTATATTTTTGCTGAAATGTATTTAAACGAAGTTTCAGCGTTTGAAGCATCCAGAGTATTGAACAATCCTATACATTTCACTATGTTATATCCTCATTGGTTTGTGTTACTGTACAGATACAATGAACAGAAGAAGTATCATTGTTTCAAATTAAACTTACTGCAAATTAATTTTTATTCGGGCATAGATTAGATAAATGTAGTAATTGAAAGCAAACATCATAGTTTAAATTGCGGAATAGATGACACACATTCTTGTAGTTTTATTGGTTTTATTGCTAATGGCGGCTTCTAGGAGATAGAGACTTAACCTACATAACTGGCATATTTCATGTTTGATGAAGGAAGTGGGTTTAATTATTGTTATGCAGAAGTTGGTTAATATCTGATATTGAGCGTTGCCTTTGTAACTGCCGGAACTATTTTAACAATGGATGACGTAAAGGACGGATTCCTGTAATGTTCACGAGGTATTTTACCCCAATGACTGCCTGCGAGCTAATTATGCGAGGGGTAGATTGAAGGGGAGGAAATGAAAAGTGTAAAGAATGATGGGCTTTTCAAATGTCCAGATTACAGTAGGAAAATGTCTCCTTTCTCATTACAAAACTATAAACATTTTTCTCAAAAAATTTGTCTATGAGATGCATTCAATCTTTAATATTCGTTGATGCACATGGATATGAAATTTTAGAATGTCTGAAATCTTAAGGTACAGTCACACGTCGCTATTTTTGCTGCAGCTGAAAACTTTGTGTGTCGTGTTCACAAACAAGCCAAAAGTAGCGTAAAAGTAGCATGCACCACGCTAATTTCCGTGCTGCCCAACTTGAGAGCTCCAAAAGTTGTGACAGAAGATTGCAAGTCTGTTTACACACGAGGCGCTACTTTTGGAGCCGTAGTTTAGCTACAGCTTTGCTTCTCTTTATTGGTTCTAGAATGCACTTTGTGATGATAATCAATAGCACTACTTTGTGAACAATATTTGCAACCCATTTTTTCTCCAATATATGTCGAATACAAAAAATCTGATCAATAGTCGATCTATTACGCCTAAAACCAGACTGATGAGCCCCAATAATTTCATCTACATACGGAGTTAATCTTCTCAGAAGAATACTGGACAAAATTTTTTTACGTCGTCAACAAAAGTGATATTCCTCCTCTTCTTTGAAATTATGCTATGGAGAATTAGCAAATAAATTTTACCATCATTACGTTTGTCCACAGCCGTGGAGTGACTGTTAAAACGTTTGACCATGAAATAAGCGGGGTGGGGTTCAAATCTGGGCTGGACAAGTTACCTGGTTGAAGCTTTTTCCGAGATTTCCCCTCAACCAATTGAAGCAGAATTGCTGGGCGCTTTCGGCGTTAGATCTCGGACTCATTTCGCCATCATAATTTCATTTTCCCTCTTTCATCATCTTAATTTCTTATCTAGATTTCGGGCTGCAGGCCGGCGCCAAACTTTGACCCCGTGGATATGTGGTCATTCGTTGTTGGTGGTAGTGCTTTGCACCGTGTGCTCTCCACCGGTATCATGGTAACTCGTGGGACCGGGGATGAGGGACCGCGGTGAGGCCTACGCGGAAAGGTAATAGGATCATATAGCCTGTAGGGAAGTTCGGAGGCGGCGCGTAGTGGGATCTGAAGCGCAGAGAGGCTTAGGGCATGCATACCATTCCTAACCGGATAGTACACTGGGCCCACTTTAGCGGCCTGAATACGAGGACAATCCCAGTACGTGCTCTCCCCTGAAAGATTACTAGTAAATAGATATACAGGGGGAAGGTAACCTTTTACAATCCTTCTGGGATATATCTCGAATTATGACAAACAAGAAAGTCTAATAATATTTTGTTTCCAGAAGGGCGGTTATCGAAAAAAAAAAATGGTCTTTTGTAACTTGAAATTATGATTAAGTTTTTCATGAAACTGCTCAAAATTGGATTTTTATCTCATGTAGGATGATAGAGTAAGCTATGTATGACCCTGTTACAATAATATATTTGCGTGGAAAATAACACAGACTTCGAATAAATCGCGTTAATAATCATGTACACATTGCATGGGAACAGAGCTGTGACACGCTGGCAACACTGTTTCTTACGTACGCAAACCATGTGGCCGAGATAGGTGTATTTTCCATGCAAATACTACTGTAATATGGCCGTACATAGCTTACTCTATCATCCTACATGAGATAAAAATCCAATTTTGAGCAGTTTCATGAAAAACTCAATCATAATTTCAAGTTACAAAAGACCATTTTTTTAAACCTCCCTTCTGGCAACAAAATATTATTAGACTTTCTTGTTTGTCATAATTCGAAATATCATATTCCAGAAGGATTGTAAAAGGGTACCTTCTACCCTGTATACTTTACGTTATATATTTAGCAATTGCCACAGATCGTTCATCAAATCTAACACTAAAATATAAAGAAACAGTATAAAGTATTGCGTCACATTTGGTTTGCAACATTTCTCTTATTTACAAAAGTTTCAACAAAACCAATATAAAAAATTCTGCTGTTGCGACACTACTTCAGAACTGTGTGATTTTCATATCACTCATCGGTTGTCACTTCCATTACAGCACCTTTACAGTACGAACATGATCGTCACTTCTCTTTTCATATAGCCTGTTCGTCCAGCGCTAAACAATCTGAGGTATTATCGAATATTTTGTAAAATTTGCATAATCATTATTGTTTTCCGTGTTTTTTAATTGTTGTAGCTACATTGTTGTTAGTGCTCTTTGATTCTGATCGACTAGGCTATAGTGAAGCTATTTCTCCATTCAAATTAACTTGTGTTATAATAATAATAATAATAATAATAATAATAATATAATTAACATTATTTTCCATTCAGACTTAATGTATGTTAAAAATGATATGATGAAATGACGATAGATGTCCGATAAACTGAGATTTTGAGAGAAAGAGTACCCATTCTAAGGAAGATGAAAGGAGAAATAACATACTTAAAATAAATCCCTTCTCATTATGAAGAGTTGAAAGCATTTATTCCTGTCATAAGACTGTCACAATATGACCAAGATGGATATCCTTGAATATGGCGAGGTTTGAACCCACGACCCTCTGTTCCTGCCAGGCAGCCACTGGGCGTCCTCACTTCATTTCAGTTCCTGGAATCCCGTTGATTATTTTCATTGCTAATTAACTCATTTCCGGGGGAGGGAACTTTTATGCAGGATAAGTAAGGAATTACAATGACGGCTTGGCTTTCCCACCGACAGCCGCGCCCCTTGGGAGATGCGAAGCCCTCTCTCCTGGCGACAAGCTTCAGTAAGAAATAACTGACATTCAGACTGGCTTTGTCGCGGACGGGATCATTTTCAGACGTTTTGCATAACGAAAAGAAGGAAAATGTGTAAAAGTAATAGTGATAATGATGATGATGATGATGATGATAATAATAATAATAATAATAATAATAATAATAATAATAATAATAAGAATACATCTTGATTACACAACTTTTAACACTGTATCACTTCGGAATATGTATGATAAGAACTTACTTTCGTGTGTTAAATTTTAACGTACCTTGTTAACATATTTTGACCTATTTTCGATCATCTTCGGAACTGGTCGTTGTTGGTCTTGGCGCCTCTTGTTTCCTGTGTGGGTGCGTTCGTAGTGTAGCGTCAAAGAGTGTATGTGTTTTGAAATTGAGTTGTGTGTTGAGAATATCGTTGGGGTGTGTTTTCGTGTGTCTGTATGTTTCATATTGTTCTAGTGTGTTGAGTTTCTGGCTTTTTGGTTGGATGTGCAGTATTTCCATGTCTGTGTTGATGTCTCTGTAGGTGTGGTTGGCATGTGTGATGTGTTCTGCATATGTGGAGGTATTTTGTAATTTTGCCAACCACACCTACAGAGACATCAACACAGATATGGAAATATTGCACATCCAACCAAAAAGCCAGAAACCCAACACACTAGAACAATATGAAATATACAGACACACGAAAACACACCCCAACGATATTCTCAACACACAACTCAATTTCAAAACACATACACTCTTTGACTCTACACTACGAACGCACCCACACAGGAAACAAGAGGCGCCAAGACCAACAACGACCAGTTCCGAAGATGACCGAAAATAGGTCGAAACATGTTAACAAGGTACGTTAAAATTTAACACAAGAAAGTTCTTATCATACATATTCCGAAATAATAATAATAATAATAATAATAATAATAATAATAGTAATAAAAATAGTAATAATAATAATAATAATACTTGTTTAGACTTTTAAATTTTAATCAACGCTACACATTCAGAAGTACCGGAATTCTCGAGGACAAAATAAGGAACAACTCTTCAGAATAAGGAGCACACTCTACAGAAGACAAATTTTAATTTTTATCGAAATCTAAACTCAGCTAGAATTGAACATGTAAAACGCTGGGTCTATCAGAGTTGCATTTATGAAAGGAAAAGAGATGTGTTAAAATTTGGTCATCGTGTTTGAAAATATGTGAATGTAACGTACCAAATTAACATACTTTGAGGGAGCGGTAAGAATGTTATTGTGGTGTATTTTAATGACAGTATCCTAAAGGTCACTGACCGTGGGCAGAAGCGAAATTAAGACCTTGATATGACACACTGTCCTAATATTCTGGACAGACAATTATGCTCATGTCATATGCCTGTTTGTGAGATGTGACAGTCGCGCTGCCTAGTGATGAAGATGGGCATTATAGGGTGTAATAAAATTTTGTAAATGATATAGTTTCGGAGAATAGTGAATACTATTGAAAGAAAAAAAAATTAATCAATATAAATTGTGACCAGAATATTCTAGATTTTCAGTGTCTGTGATGTAATAGTTATCCTTCTTGTCCTTGGATCTAAGATGCACAGGTTCAACACCGGCCAAGGACGATGAATTTGTAAAATATTCAAATGCTCTTTCTTATGGATGAGGAAGTAAACTGATGGAGAAATTTCATTTTATAGTATAAATATTATACGCAACAAATGGCAGTCACGTGAGCTATGAATAACATTTTTAGTTTGAAACTAATTGTCTGCTTGCCCGAGTAAAAGTCGGCACTCAGTAAGATGCAAGTGTTATGTGTACTGTGTACTGTGGCAATATTTTCAATGTTGTCCCAATGCATCAGGAGCCAACCAGATCTTATTGCGAGGACGAATTATGAGAAATCCTAAGATTATTCTATTCTATTCTATTGCATGTCAGTGCGCATGATGTGTGAATATTTTTTCTATTTAATTGTATATATGTATAATCACAGTTGCTAATTTTTATGTTGCATTTTTTCAAATACAAATTTAAAAATGTAGGGGGTTTTTCTGAATTTTAGGGGATTTAATATGATATAGGGAGATTTCTTGTTCCTTGATTGGCAACAATGGTACAGGAATGGACTCATTTTGGAAGAGCGTTTTATAACGGGCGGCATTTGCGGTCTCCTTTAGAAACAATGATCCATTAATACCGTGAGAAAAAAAATAGCACAACAGACTATGCCTCTTCTTGGATGCAGTCTGTGATTGTTTGGGTTTCCTGTTTCCTGTATTTGCTGATGTTGTTGACACTTTCACTGAGAGGAAATTGTGCCTCGCCCGTAAGCTCATCTTGTTTATGGTACTCGGATTTACTTCAAGGAAGGAAAATAGTGGTCGGATTTCTTTGGTCCTCTGGGTCTGTTGACGATAAATCTGTACCTCGTGTGAAGACGTATTCAGTTCTTCGAGTATTTTGTGAGTTGATTCAATATCCAATACTTAACACGCATAATTTTCACAAGACCTGGAACTATGTCTCTAGGATCTAGGGTTTCTTTTGATTTCTTCTGTCTCTCGGTTCATGTTTTCTTTTCGTACATTTCTTTGTATACGACCACAATCTTCCAGATAGAAAAGGGTCCCGTTCGTTCGAATTATTGTACCAAATTAAGGGATTCCTCCACTTCAAATTCATAACGTTGATATGTCATCAATAACTCTTTTGCACCTTTGTGTCTTTGTTACATTTTAAAGACCATGAAATAAATATTCGATCTTCTATGAAGGCATTTTAACAACTATTGCTGACAGATGATACTCCTAATATTATTTAATGCAGTAAAACAAACATCGGACAATATTAATATACTCGTATGTTTATATAAAGAAAATAACTTAAATTTACACTAATGAGTCCTTTCTTTCGTGAAATTGCTGTGATTGGAATGGTTCATTTAGAAGTGGAGTATATAATAGACATCCTATTTCATAGTTACGTTACGTAGAAGGTGCGTGACTTTGGCAAAATGACGAAAAACTGCTTCTTGCTCCATCTAGTTTTATCGCTTCGTGGTCAGAAGTCTCTGCGCTAAACGTCTCGACTGAAACTGAAAATATTTCTACACTGTATCTGAGGGATGCAATAAGTCTATCAAGTTTATAGCGTTCAGTAATCATAAATAGAATACCACCATTACAAATGTAAGTCGGCCTCGGTAGCGTAGTCTGTATAGCGCTGGCCTTCTGTGCTCGAGGTTGCGGGTTCGATCCCGGTCCAGGTCGTTGGCATTTAAGTGTGTTTAAATGCGACAGGCTCATGTGAGTAGATTTACTGGCATGTAAAGGAACTCCTGCGGACAAAATTCCGGCACACCGGCGATGCTGATATAACCTCTGCAGTTGCGAGCGTCGTTAAATAAAAATAATTAAAAAATTTACAAGTGTGAACATATGCCCATACGAATTTAGAAGTTGGCAACACTGAATGTGATCTAGTTAAGGCATTGGCATGATACAGTTTGATAGGTATGTGGACTGGCCGAAAAGTTGGAGGTAAACAACATCTGAATTCCAGAACATACTGATCGGCATGAGTTCTTGGAATATGTGGGGGGTTTCGATGTCAAGTTTTCGAGACAAGAAAGAAAGAGATGAAAGTCAACACTATCCAAAAAGTGGGTAAGACTCTGTCGGTATGCTGAGGAATCTGGCAGGCATACCAACATACTCCGCTAGCAAATTGGCGTGTAATTGGATTCATTCTGTCCCAAAGAATTAGCTTTTCACACGTACCGACGTCACAATGAAAAACTAAGTCATGGTGGACATCTCTCTTTATATTAAGGAAACCGGCTATAATGTTGCTATTTATGAAGCAAAGATTAAGGCTACCGCATTGTGCGCAGCGGCAAAGTCACGCAGAGTATGGCCTGTTTTGTGGAACCACTAGGGTTCGAATTCCAACCACGGGGTGAATGTTCTGTATGGTTTCAAGTGGACTTCGTGTCGGACTGATTCCATGTGAAGGGAGTCTCATTCCACATACGCCCAGTATTAGGTCGAGAAATGGCCATTAGTCCATGAAAAAACGTCGAAGTACAAGATAGATTACTGGTATTTCGTGTTCCTGTTCTAGCTTAGAAGCAAACATTCTCATGGGAGCAGATAAAAAAGTTTTTTTTCTTGCACCATGTTAATAATGCCAAAACAAGTGCTTATACAAATTTTGGCCACACGAGCGCAATTACGAGAGCCTCAGGAAGTAAGTTTTTCTGGAGCCGTTTATTGAAAGAATACATAATTTCATAGAAACAGATATTTGATAGCCGTCCCAACCAGGGTTTAATAATCGGCCTCCTAATCAATTATAAATGAGTATTTATATTTAATTCAATTTTTTCTTTAATAGAAACCCAAGTTAGGTAGGCTATTATTGAAAAATTTATTGGTAATGCAACAAACAATTTAGGCTACAAGACAAATTACATATTATAAAGAATATAAATGATGATTAATTATGCAAATCGATGACTTCAGTGCAGTGGAGGATATCATGTCCAGGGTGCTATCAGGAACTTTTAATTTTCGGAAGACTTCTAAGGACTCCCGTGGGATTGTGCCTCAATATCTTGATGTTATATTTGGTCCCCAAATCACTGCAGCATAGCAGATAAATTGCCTGTTTTTCTTTGCAGACTTCTCTAAGTTGTTCCTCGCTGTTCTCAAAACGGACTGTGGGATCGAGAATGAGTCCACAATTTTTTTTTTTTGCCTATAACAATGATATCTGCTTTTCGAGTTGATCCGTCAGCGGAAAGGCACCCAATTTCCTCGTACACCTCATACTTGTCAGCCCGGTGAAGTTCATTGGCAATCATTGAGCGAATTTTGTTATGACTGTCAATTCTCAGTAATTCTCCCTTCCGGCAAAAACCCAGTACATGGGCTAAGATTTCTTGCAAATCGCATCTTCTGCAATGGGTAGTACCAAGGCTTCTGTCTGGGAGAGTTCTGACTGGAATAACGTTGCAGCTCATTTTGATCATTTTTGGAACAGATACAGCAATTGTTGAGCTATTTTTAGACATGTTTCCTACCGGAATTGAGAAATAGTCATACCTTAGCGTTATAGCGTTCAGTAATCCTAAATAGAATACCACCATTACAAATAGTTTAGATTTACAAGTGTGAACATATACGAATTTAGAACTGGCCCGTCGAATTGGTCTCCGAATATTATTGCGCTGTTTACTTAGCACCATTTATATCCCCGCTCATTTTGAGATGTCTTCAAGCTACTTGCCAGTAACGCACATAGCTTGGCTGATTGGCATAGAACGGTGATTTGTAGCATGGGTGTTTTCCCAACTCCGTCAATCATCTCGCCGGAGATGGGTAGTGGTAGCAGTAGTCATCTTCAGGAAAGATTAACCTCGTTTTCTAGTCCAGGTATAGGTTTATTTAGTAAAATACCCCGAGGCGCACTTCAAATATTTTTACTGATGAAACCATGACAAGCTGATAAGATGAAATCTTTAATCAAATCTATAGATATAGGCTAACATGTGTTCGCCTATGAATTGAAGGTGTGACGTGAAAAATTATTTGATTTAGGGGTGTCCACGAACACTTATTAAGATCGTGAAGCTCTGAGGAACAGCACAGATGTTAAGTTTTGTCTTAGATGAAGGCTCCTTCAACATTGCTTTCTGCGTGGTTTAAGATTGCAGTTTCAGGTTTTTTTAAAGTCGCTACTACTGGGAATTCCATGTCACTTTTGATAGATTTTATCCATTATTTAGGCTGGATTTTTCAAAAGTAACGAATAATTGTGATTAAAATTGAATGAGGGGATTTTGAACAAATCTTTCAAATTCAAGCTTGGAAAATTATCTTATGACGAGTTGCCAAACTAACTTACTGTTATGACAAGTGTTGTATTGCATATTTCCACATATCCACTACATTTTTTATATTCTAGTGATATTTGTTTTATTTTATCTGTTTTTGCTTCATCATATTTCCCGATAATGGTATGTATATTAGGTGATAACATGAACTGCTTATAATCATAATAAATAATATGTTCATTGTATGCTTTGTACTTTACTATTTTGTTGTTATTATTATTATTAATACTACTACTATTATCATACTATTTTTTTATTATTTTGTAATCATCAGTTTTATCGTATTGTAATTATGCTTTGTGCTGAACTGTTATTGGCCTCTGGCTGTTGTACAGCGCAGTAAATAAATAAATAAATAAATAAATGAATGAATAAATAAATGAATAAATAAATAAATAAATAAATAAATCATTATTATTTTCTCATATTTTAATACTTTGTATGTCTAATTTATTTGTCTTTCTTTCTATACTGTATGTTATATATCTGCAGTGCTTGGGAAAAGTGACATAAGTCAGTTTCCACAAACCTTTTTTGATAATTTATTGACAACTTAAGGAACATCTGCTCGCTTGGAAAAAAATTACATAAGTAATTCTCCCATTACAATAATTCATACAGAAAAAAATCAAATCGACGTAAACCAGTGTAAGTTGTCAATAAATTATCAAAAAAGGTTTGTGGAAACTGACTTATGTCACTTTTCCCGAGCACTGCAGATATGTCTCATTTCCTACTGACTTGTTGTTTACATTGTCTTATGATTAACTGCTACAGTTTTTTGTGTTTGCTATATTTTGTGAATTTGTAGTGTTTTTTGTATTTTAGTTTTACTCCTGGTTGAGTGTTAGAGAAGACCGTATGGCCTTAACTCAGCCAGGTTAAATAAATCATTATTATTATTATTATTATTATTATTATTATATTTAGAAAGGAATATTTTATGGAAACAAAATATTTTGAGACTATTGTTGAGCGAGATATGACGTCATCAATGACATTTTAAAATGACACTCTGTAGTAGTTTTTAATATCATCAACGGCGTAAGTGCAACATTATTTTAACCTACAATGTTTTTAGGAGAAACAACAAACAAAATCTTATTTATAAATAGTAGTTTTAAAGATTGAATAAATTGTTATGGCAATCGAAATAAAACAAAATATTATAAATTTTTGGTTACGGTACTTTTAAATAGTAGTAGTCAGATAGGCTTGTTCTTAATATTCACCCCACATTTGCAGTTGTGTCATTCATTGTTCTTCTGGAATAGCAATACGAAAGTGTATATTATTTATGTAACCTTTAATTTGTTTTGTACAGAATCACTGTGGTCATGTTTACTGTAGTAAATATTTTGTTGATATATTTTGTTAGTCTCTGTATTATGGAAGCAGTTTTATTGATGAAATCAACATGAAATAAGATGTTTTAACATCTCATCTAAGTGAAAGCAATAGTTATATCATTTAATTACTTTAGTGAAAATAATCACGATTATTGTCGGAATAATTCAATTGTGCAATGAGAATTACGGCGAGAATCGATGTTATTTGATATAATAAAATTTCATTTATCGAATGCTAGGAGACATTGTAATTTTCTGGAATTCTATCTCGCAGAATGGATTTTCTTCCTAACAAGTTCTTGAAGTGCAGTTGCCGCTAATGTCCTCAGATACAATCAACCTAATAGCGTAATCGGAATTTAAAGCATGCCTGTATTGACGTCGGAAGAAGGGATTGACTAGTGTCTGGTTGCTAGTAGACGAGGGAATGGTTATAAGAACATGGATTTAAGATTATTTCATAGATATCCTAGGTCTGATGTCTTTAGGTTAGACACTTTTTAGAATCATGTTTACATACTACAATGCGTACAACATCTTGTCTCATTCTAAATCGCTCGTAATTCTTAAATGCGACAAGTTGTCGAGTAAATAAACATCATTCTAAACAAGAAAATAAACCAATGGATACTTGAAGAAATATGAAGTTAAAAGCCACCGGCGTAGCTCAGTCGGCTGAAGCGCTTGCCAGCCGATCCGGAGTTGCGCTCGAGAGTGGGTTCGATTCTCTCTTGGGTTTTTTTCCCAGGTTTTCCCCAACTGTGAGGTGAATGTCAGATAATCTATGGCGAATCCCTGAGCACAACAGAAAAAAACCCTTAAAATCCATCCCCTCTGCCAGATTTGAACTTGCAAACCTAGGGTACAAAACTGAAATGGTAACCAATAGATCACCGGGAACGAAATTTTGCTCAGAATAAAATTCCTCGAAGTCGAATGACTGAAGTTAATAATGAGCAACACTTTTATTATACTCGTACGTCTGTTATATTTCCAAATTTGTTACAGTGTTTCATAATATTATATTCGCTGTTGTACCTACCTGACAAATGAAAGTACAAACATTATTCAGTGGGGCAATGCCAAGACGAGCAAATATTGTATTTACACAAAACTAACACAAACACAAAATATTTAGTTCTTTGGTGAAAATCCTGTATAAAAATACATGTTGGAATACCTTACAAATAATTTCCTAAGTTAGCAAAGCAAAAATAAAGAAGATCAGAATTAATCGTGTTCGTCATGCTGGTTTGTGTGATTGCAGTCAGATATATATATAATGATAAAACTTTTGCTTCTTTCAGCGTGAGGACAGATTTCATTATGAAACATGAGTTCAAAGCGGAGCTCGGTAATGGCCCGTCATTAGCAGATCTAGGAGTTCATTTCGGTTTGTAGTGGAAGGCGACGGGTGGTCTTTGACGCAACTCTGATTCCTGAAATCTCAGACCGTGAAGCTCCGCGTATTTTCATATTGTTTTTTTTTTTATTATATAGGCATAGTCGTATAATTTCTAATGGCCATACCGTCTACCTCTCCAGCATTATCGTAGGCCGTTAATGCTTTCATAAAATTATTGTAACTTAGGCACTATAATTAGGGTTTCATCCTGATAATAGTCGCAATCAATCGTCGTCATCATAATCATCATCACCGTCACTACTACCATCTTCTTTTTACTGTTCCTTTGCTATAAGAAATATCTCGGATATTGTACGTGTATTTTTGTGAAAATTAAATGCTATGGTGGTAACAAATTTATTTTATTTATGAAGTTATGGAAAACTATTGTAGGTGCTTCACACGTGATCTAGTGAATCTAGTCTGAAGAAACATTATGACATGTATCGCCCTGTTTGCATCTTTATTATTATTATTATTATTATTATTATTATTATTATTATTCATTTTTGTCGTTATTGTTTATTTGTATTTGTCTCTAATTTTAATAATTATTTGTATGCACTGTGTCTTATATTATTCCAGTCTTCATTTATATGATTTCATTAATTCATTTGTAATTCATTTTATTTAATTGCCATTATTTTAATTATCTCACTGTACTAATTTTAATAATTATTTGTGCTATTTATTTTGCTGCATTTGGTCAATGATTAATGTTGACTATTATATTGATTGTATTTCATCTCACTGCCATTTTCTATCATTCATTCTCATCATCATCTGTTGGTTTGTTCTGTATCTTGTGCTAAACTGTAATTGGCCTTGTGCTCTTGTTTTGCATGTTAATATTCTAAATAAGTAAATAAATAAATAAATAAATACATAAATAAATAAATAAAATAATAATAATAATAATAATAATAATAATAATAATAATAATATTGTTATTATTATTATTATTATTATTATTATTATTATTATTATTATTATTATTATTATTATTCGGTAATTTTATCTCCTATGTCTATAGCATAGGAATTGGGGACTATATCTTATATCTTCTATGTTCTATACCTTACGTTCTTACTCTGTTCATTCTGTGTCCTGTCAAGTGGTGGTCTTAAATCATGCTGACCTTATGACGGTGGAGTCCCGCTACTTGTGAATGATATTGGTTCAGAATTTTCGTACATTTGAGATCAGAAAGGGATTTAGGGCTCAGTCCTCTCTATGTAGTTGTCGTCGACTATTATTATTATTATTCTCATGAGAACTGCTTATTGGTTCTGACTATTCATCAGTGATGCAATGTCATAATGTCAAAATAGAATAGTACATTATGCAACGAGCCTATAATTGTAGTAATTAAGACGCAAGTATGTTTGTTTATGAAACGAGCGCAAGTGAGTTTCATAATTTTCATACGAGCGTCTTCATTACCATTATAGGCAAGTTTCATACGACTTTTTATGATCGACCATATTTCTAACTTGAAATTATTCAAAAGTATTCATATTATGGTTATGTAAGTGAGTAGCGAACTGACCTGAATTGTGAGATGTGCGCAGACGCGAAAGTATTGATTTTTTCCGAGGCCGAATGTCATTGACCTTGATATAACGTAGAGAATAAGATGAACATTAGTCTTGATATAACCTGGAAATTGATTTACAATTGAAAAACGAGATGACAAATTGAATTTATTTGAATATTATTTACAGTTAACGCTAATTATTATAGTAACAGAACATAACATTCTGCGAGAGTATTGGATTTCCAGCCTCCGTGACTTTTCGCTAATTGTCTTTCGATTGCATATCCGAGAATAATCGATACTTGCGGTTTTATAATGGTACAAAGGTAATTTGTCATTGGCTGAACAGCTGAACTTTAATGAACAGGTGTACTTTAATGAGGTGCATTAAAGGGCTACTACCAGGTGTATAATTACTATATTTCGGCATGGTAGAGCATAAAATATTTATGGAAATACTGTGTTTGTCACCAAGTTAATTTTTTACAAAGTAATACGTTTATTAAATTTTTGTCTTCCTTTTTCTGTTTATTGTCTTTGCTACTTCAGCTTTAATGTTGTTTTGTTTAGTCAACTGTTCGAAGACATGTCTGAACCCCATAAATGATACCAACAAGACACCACTTATGAGGTAACTAGACCCGAAGATAATGGGTTAGGATGGCCAGTTCTTTTCCCCCTCCAATGCATACATCACCGATTAGCTACATATTACACTAATCAGACTTCAGATGCATACAAATAATTGTTATTCCTCTGACACACATCGTCAAGTGAGATGTACTGCCAGATAATGTACATATCAGCCAGAACCTTAATCAGAGGTACAGCTTTAATTTATGCTCTTTATCTTATTTCTTAATTTATTTTTACACATATATCCCCAAAAGTAGATCTTTCAACGCTAGGTAGGCGTGTTAAAATTGGCTGTTACATGGTGGCACGCGAAAAATATTTTTAACGCGGATTTAAAATGTTTGCACCAATTATTGTCAATTATTTTCTACCAGATGTCAAATGGTAGTAATCGAAACCGATCAATAAAGCTGTTCAAAGAATGCCAGGCCTACTTTAAAAAAAATTCTTTTTGTTAAGGAACGTACACAAATTAAAGAAGTTGCTTCATGAATTATTAATTTATTGGTAGCTAAATGAAAGAAATGGAATTAGCGAGGAAGAAGAGTGCTAAATTGAGAGTGCAAGAAAGTCAGGGGTGGCAGATGTAATAGAATAGGAATAGAGAAGAAAGTGTTAAGTGTAAGAAGATAGTGTAACATGAATAAAAGAGAATTAAAGTGAAATAACTCTGAACAAAGGAGAAGTTGAAGAAAGAGAAACTGGAAGTGTAATTAAGTGAATTAGATATTTCATGTGATTCAGTGTTGTGGGTTGGGAGTAGCATCAGGGGTACTTAACTGTAGGAGTATTATAGAAATAAATTTACGGAAAGAGGCAATAAAAGAGGAAATTTAGGAGTGAGGCGAAGAAAAAGAGATAAATACGTAAATACATAGGGGATAGAATAATAGGGGAAATAATAAGTGACGTAAGTGTTGTAAAATAGAGAAAATGGAAATGTAGACGTATAATTTAGGATAAAATAACTGGGAAAGAATGATTAAGGGTAAGTAGATTTGAGAGTAGGGAAAATAAATAAATGAATGAATAAATAAATAAATAAATAAAAATATAAATAAATAAATGCTTCTGTTTTCGATCTTTATTTACCGATATGGGCCTATATTAAATGTAGCGTTATATAAGCCTATGCTATTTGTTTCATTTTCTCTGGTATTAATGAACAAATATGCTTCGTGAATTGTAGCTGTGCATCACGACGATTGAAAGCCAGCTTAGAAGCGTTGGAACATGATTAATGCATCTGTTAGTGGACACGAGGCTGTTTCTCTCAGCCAGAGACCCGGGCCCGTCTCCTGACTGGTGCCCTATAGCAAATGCCAACCTGACATTAATCTCACGCCTGACCTTTCCTGTTGCAGACTCAGGGGTGAAAACTACCCCCTTCGTTTACCTGGAATTAATTTGATAGTCTAGCCAGTTGCTTGAATAGGTCAGAGAACAGAATTATTCCAACAGAAAGTGCATTGACAGTATAAAAATCTTAACTGTTGCAAAGATCAGTTCACAAAAATGTCACTTCGGTTTCATTTCGCAGTGAAATAACGTTGCAATTTAAGTGATTTGTTATATAGACTATTAACCAACCTTCTTTAAGTGCAATTTCTGCGAACTGATAACATAACCATTCATTGATCTAGGTTTTATAAAACCAATGTTCCACATCTTAACAACGTTCATTACAAATTATTATTAGGTCATGACTGATAGGATTATCATTTCACCTTTCATATTATCCAGGCTTTCATTTGCTAATTTGTTACTATTCGTATTAAAGTTTCCAAAATTTCTCTCGGTAGACCTAATTATTAAATTGAGTCATTTCTTCATCTGTTCATCCGTGTTCTTCCATCCATTCGTTCTCTCGTATGTCCGTCCATTCGGTGTGGTTGGTTCGTCCGTTCATTTGCGTGTCAATCTGTCTGTGCATTCGTCCGTTTTGTTTCGCGTATTCGTCCATTCATTCACGGATATCTGGACTTAACCGTGCATCCGTTCGTGCGTTCATTAATTATCTCTATCCATCTTATTATTCGTTCATCTATTTAAATATACACGATGTTTCCGGTCTGGTTTCAGGGATGATGGGGAAGGGCACATGTATCAATTTGAGATAAACAACCCTCGTCCGGAAATGATTGAGTCGAAAGTTACAAGCAAAAATAGTTGTGTGGAAATGAAATTGTAATTTGGCACCACGTGCTCTCCTTTCCTTAACCTTCGGAACAGTCGTGGAAAGATTATATGGGCCGGATGTCTCCTACGTCGGTACTTGTCCCGATACAATCTGTGAGCTTGTCTACTGTTCCCATTGGCTCATCCGTATTCGAAAATCATGTCTGCATATTTCGACTGGACACTGCAACTTGTACACATACACTGCTGTCTATAGACGTGCATATCAGGACCGACTATGTCCGTTACACATTACGCCATCTGCATTGCTTTAATGTAGTTTCCTGCCACCACCCTTCAGACAGCGCACTGAACGGAATACTGTAGGTAGACAACGTAAACAATGTCAGATGAATACAGGATGTGTAAGATGTACAGATAAATACACATAAATAAGGTGTACAGAGGAATAAAATTATTTCATTTTCACACAACTATTTTTGCTTATAACTTTCGACTCAGTCATTTCCGGACCAGAGTTCCTTATCTCAAATTGATATATGTGCCCTTCCCCATCATCCCGGAAACCTCTGTATCTTTTTAAATAATTGCAAATAATTTCATATAGCTTTTCAATATTTTCACATATTAATTTATCCAATAACCACCATAATTATAACAATTTATGAAACAATAAATTCAATTTAAAATTGTGGTAAATATTCTTTCTCTAATTGTATGTGTATATATATATATATATATATATATATATATATATATATATATTGCATGTAAGTAGGGTAGAATGAGATTTTCATACGCAGCGGGTATGGCAGCACTCTATGACCATGTTCCGTGAGTTAGCGACAACATCGGTAACGTCAATCTAGTCTAGTGTTAGCACTGTACTGTTGATTCAAGCGCTGCCATTGTGTCAGTCGATGTGTTTGCAGTTTTCTCATAATTTTCTGTCTTCATTGTGTTTGAGGTAAGTAATATGCATCTGAGTGATCTGAGTTTTATGTAATGTGTCCTGAAAGTACCTGCTAACTTGAGTATAAAGATCTTCTCTTACTTTGCTTCCATGACCATTCAGAGCTAAACTATTCTAAAGGCGACAGTTGAGGTATTCGCACGCCATTGTGTGTCCCAATACCTTTCCTGCGTTCCAACATTCAATCAGTCAAAAATTATTTAAACAGGAAATGCCTGTTTGTGGTGAATTCTGTAAAGACAATGAACTCTGGTATCGTTGTGTCCTGAGTTCAGGATGGGTTCACTCAGATTGTATTGCAGCTGAAACTCTTCAAAATTTAATTTCTGACTTATGCCAATCCACATGAAAGAAAAAGTAGTGTTAGGTTTCTCTAATTCTTACATATTGTTGCTAAATGTTACTTCTACACCTGTTAATACATATTCCAAATGCATTTGTACTTGCGTACTACTAGCCCAACTGCCTGCTTCCCATTTCCAACTTGGTAGGGTAATGGCACGCATTACAACTTTTTCGTTCATGTATAATCAATAGAAAAGAATGTTGTTTAGAAATATATTTTCTAATTTGTAAAGATTATTAGAATCTAATTGTTTTATTATCTCCGAAAGTTTCATTGTTATGTTAAAATTGTCTTCAAATTTATAACAAAAGGAAGTTAGGTGCTTGCAATTACCCCACTCTCCTCTATACGAAACGTTTCCTAGAACAAGCAGCAAAGCTTTCTTTGCTGAAGTTTGACGGCCTCGTCCCATATTTTATTATAGATATTAAGTTTTTTATCCGATAACTTTCTACTATGTATTAAAATTAGTATACGTGAATTGCATTGGATTATTCAGTTCAGTCTTAACAAATTTCTCTCGCATATACGTATTTTCTACATTTAGTACTCAATATCGTCCTTCTTCATGCATTTAGTCCTCCTGCATCTAATCTTCCTCATCCACATTTCCCATTATCATCTAATTTTCCCTTTCTAACCCTCCCTTCTCCATTTTGATCTCCTGTACCTAGTTCTTCTCTTGTATAGGAGTCCCTTTTCCCTCTTACTTCTTCACTAGATCTCTTTCACATCTCCATTCTCCTTTATGTCGCACTCTCCTTCACTTACATATCCAGCAACTCGGCTTTTCAACTCCACCTTTCTCTTTATTACTTCGCTCTTTTCCTCAGCTCAAATATCTACACCTCCTGCCCTACATCTCCTTTTTCCACCACCCAGTGCTGCTGAGCCTATCTCAACTCCCATTCTCCTCCACCTCTCCCTTTTCTACCACTTCTCTCTTTTTCACTTAGTCCTGTACCTTGTTCTCCACTTACACCTTTTCCTTATCTCTGTCTTTCTTTCTACCTCTCCCTTTCCCTTCACCTCTTTCTTGCCATCCACCTGTCCTTTTCCCTCTGGCTCTCACTTTCTCTCCACCTCTTCGTCTCCCTTTCCATCTACATCTCCCTTTTCCTCCATCTCTCCGTTTTCTTGCACCTCTCCCTTTCCCTCCACCACTCCCTTTCCCTCCACCACTCCCTTTCTCTCACCTCTCTTTTTTCTTGGAACTCTACCTTTCCATTCACATTTCACTTTCCATCCATCTCTACCAATCTATTCTCCTCTTCCTTTCCATCCGCCTCTCCCTTTACCTCCGTTTCTCCATTTTACTCCGCCTGTCCCTTTCCCTCGACTTCTCCCTTTGCCTCCACCTCTCCCTTTTCTCTGCATTTCTCTTTTCTTCCGCTTCTCCTTTTTCCTATGCCTCTCCCTTTTCCTCCACCTTTCCTTCTTCCTCCATATATTCGTTTCTCTCCACCTCTCCCTTCTTCTCTATCTCTACCTCCTCCTCTACCTCTCCCTTCTCCAACTTCCCCTTCTCCTAATCAACCTTTATTTCAGAATACTTCATTACGCTGATTCCAACATTGCCTCACTATCGCAGTATCAGCGTGTTTGAATACTTTCTGTCGTTGAAGAGTACCATGGTTTAGAAGAGATTTCTTACGTCCGCAGACACAGACGTGTTTCCCCATCTTGGGCACCCTTCGAAGTGATTCTTTATTCTTCTAAGTGGACACAACACAACACAACACATTGCATTATGTCCTGCTAGTGTAATGCTGTACAAAGAGCTATTGTGAGATCTTATGTTCACCAGAGATGATAATCTGTCCCCCATTGTTACTCTAAACAGCTATAAATATAGACTTAAAAGTTGGTTGCTTTCTATCGGACATAGCTGCATATAATAGCTCTATATCTTCACAGGGTTATACCGCGTCTCGACTTACTCGTAATGCAGAAACCCATTTTGCAGGCACGAAGGAAAGAAGTGTAAATACTAAAATAGGATTAAAGGGACGTTATACATCAGACGTAAATACTTCACTGTAAGGTCTGTTGCGCCAGCGTCATTTATGTTAAAACAACTGTATTAATTAAAGGTTTGTGTTCCAGATCGTCCTCAGCGATGTGTCAAAGTAGAAAATAAAGAATATTAGTAACACTAGATGACGGATGTGGTCCTATATATATACAGTACTACACTACTATATGGAAAAAATCTATCCATTTAGCCGTCAGCGCGAATTCAACACTCGAATTTTGAACCAAATGACGATTGTAGCATTATCTTAAGATAAACTGTATCTCTTTATAAAGGTGTTGGATTTTAATCGGTTACAGTCATCATAATTACACAGCGTGTTTCTTTTAATAATTTTCTGACTTATCAGCTGGAATACTATATAAATAATGTAAATTTAAAGCTAAAACTTAATAATAATAATAATAATAATAATAATAATAATAATAATAATAATATAGGAATAATACTAATGATGATGATGATAATAATAATAATAATTAATAATGACAATAATAATGATGAATAATGACAATAATAATGATGATGATAATAATAATAATCATAATCATAATAATAATAATAATAATAATAATAATAAGAATAATAATAATAAGAATAATAATAATAATACTTACAAATGGTTTTCAGGTTCATTGCCGTCCTCTCATAACCCCGCCATCGGTTCTTATCGTGAGCAAGATTAATCCAGTCTCTATCATCATATCCCACCTCCCTCAAATACATTTTTATATTATCCTCCCATCTACTTCTCGGCCCCCCAAAGATCTTTTTCCCTCCGGCCTCTCAAATAATACTCTATATGCATTTCTGGATTCGCCCATACATGCTACATGACCTGCCCATCTCAAATGTCTGGATTTAATATTCCTAATTATGTCAGGTGAAGAATACAATGCGTACAGTTCTACGTTGTGTAACTTACTCCATTCTTTTGTAACTTAATTCATCTTAGCCCCAAATTACTAATGTTACCCCTTCTGTTCTATAATAGACTTTTCTAAGTAACAAATCTCATAACCTTATTTCTTTGCTGTGGTCGTACCAGAGAATCAGTCCCATTCCGAAGCTTATATTGTGGTTTCGTAACAAGATATTTTTTATGGTGATGGGTTGCTAGCTCTTCGTCCAATTCCCAAGCTGGAGGACCACCCCTTACCTGCTGTCCGCGACTGCTTATTCAATATATTCGCAGCCACCCTCCGTATCTGGAGACCGTCTCCTCTATCCGCAACCTGAAGGCGAGCAAAGCGATAAATTAAGATACTGAAAACATGCTCTGACGAAGCTTCATTAGCATAATCTTTAATAATTCCTTTTATTCAAGTTTATAAAGGCGTAAATTTATTAATACCTGAGCGTATGTTGTTTTAAATTTTAACTTAACCCGTAGGGAAGAAATTGTCTCATGAAATTCGGGCCTTGGAAAAGAATTGCCCCGACAGTAAGATCAGTGTATTGGACCTAATGCCCACCCTGCATCGTGATAAATTTGGCGATCTGTGCTAGATAGCGAAATCCGGTTTCGAAAACCAGATACAACGGCTGAGAGGATAATCGTGCTGATCAGACGATATCTCCGTACTGGTTGGATAATCGTTCACCTCTGGTGAGGCATGTTGACGTGAAGCCAGCAGTCGGGTTGTCGGCTTTGGCCCTTTGTGGGCTGTTGCGCCACTTATTATTTATTGGTATATGTATTATGTATTTATTTCTTGATTTATTTAATCTTATTTGAAAGTACACAGAAATGTTGGCAATGAAACCTTTCTTTCATATAAACAACTTCATTAATATAAACAATACATGAACAAAAAATGCTCATAATTAGACTTCGTGGAATTGCCACGAGAATTGTAAGTTTCACTGCACACGCGGTATAGACTGTATGAGAAGGGGGCGTCCAAAGGATGAAGTATGCCTCTGATGTAAGCACTGAGCAGTATACTGCGATTACAATGAAACCTGTATCCTGCATCCAAGAAATATAATGAATGATCTTTGAAGTAGGAAATGTCTAAACATGTAAATACACAATTGTTTATAGTGAGATATATTAACTCTTAAAATTTAATGTAAGATACTCACATCATCCTTGAATATGTGCATTGCAGTGAACAGTTACGTACATTTTAAGCGACTGCAAAGTAACCTCCTCCGATGGTCACTTAAGCAGTTTTTGTTTTGGGAAAATGTACGTTCAACATCACACGATGTAATACGTACATATTTGAAGAACGGAAAGTCACTGCTGTTTAGTACATCAACTTCAGATGTCTTGTCGTGATCTAATGGTACATCATTTATAATACGAAGTTGTGAATAAGCAGTATTTTTAGCAATAACGTTTCTCAACTTACATTTCACTTTTTCTGAAATTAGTGAATTGTTATTTTGGATAACGGTTTGTGATACTTTATCTACTATAATAAGGGCTTCTGAGAGTTGTAGTTTAGACGATTCTAACAGGATGATGCTTTTGGACACGATTTTAAAATTAAAATTAACACGTTGACTGCCGCTTGAAGCGTATATACGTCTCACAGCACGTATAGGGACGTATATACGCGTCAAGTGGCAGCCAACGTGTTAATGAACAGAATATCTTCCAATAGCTGTTCAGAAGGCAATGATTCTATAGCTGCAACAGCGGAACTGTCTGTGCTATCCAATGCATCAGTTACCTCCATTATTTTGTCGTAATGTTCTGCATAATAATTAACAGCATCCAATCACGTTCCCCAACGGGTCAAGACTGGCTGCGGGGGTAAGGGTATTCCAGGGGCAATTATTTGGAACAGCAACACTCTCATTGTAGTATGTTTGATTGAATTCTTGTCTGCTATGAAAAAATGTTAAGCTTTGACTATTCCAACCACAGTAATGCAAACACAAGTGCTTACATAGGTATACATTAGCTGTAGCTGCTGTATCTATTTGGACCGGTCACAACTCTTTAACATGAACTGCTTATACTACGAGACCGGGCGGTCGCTCACCTCTATACTACCGTACATCGGCAACCTGATTGCATGCTGCGTGTGGAAATTCAACGAAGTCTACTCATAATTATAGACCAGCCAAGTTCCGATTACCGACGGCAGGAATTCGAACTACTGAGCTAGTTACATGTTTCCTGTTTGTAGGGATAGCAGCGACCTCATTTCCATCGGTAATAAGAAGTTTGTGGGCCTATAGTAGAATTTATAATATGTACAGATATGGAATTAAAATTTAGAGCGAAAATTGATGTGAGGCACTCTGTATGTAAGCAACAATTTCGCACGACTGTCCGCAAGTAGTATATATACAGAGACTCTTGTTTACGGAACATGTGCAGTGTGTTGTAAGAGAAACTTGCACAATAAGGAGCTTCAAATTTTATTTCCGTGTCTGTACAATGAGAAATAAGAATACTGTATGTTGTCAGAGAAAATAGCTACGCAATTAATAATGGTTTAATATATTTTTAAAATAAATCAGCTGTTCTAAAAAATAAAGCAATATTATTGAAATACTTTAAAAAGAGAGAGCATTCTAATTAGAGGTGAATTCTTGTGACTGTCTGTAATCTTGGGATTTTTTTGACAATGTTACATAGGAAGGAAAATTTAAAAAATTCTGGTGATTCTACTTTGTGACGATTTTCCTCAAGAGGAGAATGTTGATCTTATAGAGGGGGCACTTTTTTTTCTAAGGTAAACGGTTGTACTGACCTTGCAATAGGGGTAATTCTTTTCCAAGGCATAAGCTAAGGGACGTATTTCATTGATTCAATGCTGCTGGTTCCAACTGCATTTCCAGTGTGATTTATTCCCTCTTGGGTAATTTCACAGTTGTGACGGCGCCAGTATTTTTTATTTGGCTCGGGCATTCAAGTGGGAACAATTTAATAAAGGTAAGCAAACCATCATCCAAAAGTTGCACATGACTGAAAACTTTTCATTGATTATTTAATGACACTGCATCAACAGTTATCTAGCGCCATTTTAATTGGAGATAAGGGGATGATATTTTGATGAGATGAATCCATGGATTCGTCATGGGATTTTCATAGCCAGGTAATCAATTCAACACATCCGAACACAGTCTTTGGAGCACGAGTCCCGCTTTTTTTTATGTCTGTGAGGCCGAGAGGAGAACATCCTTGTGCACCGCGACCTGAGGTCTATTGTACTCCCCTGGGATAAGTTACAAGCCCAACGACCACACCCACGCCGAACCGACTCAACCTCTAACACCCCAACGACCAGTCCCGCCATCCCTCCAAGTCCGTGTACCATTCCACCCCAACAGCCCCCCCCCCACATTTCCCCCTCAAACGGTCTGAGGTGTACGCCACCCCTCCTGTCTCCTCAACGGTCTGAGGCGTAGGCCACTCCTCCCGTCGAGAGGGGAGTGGGTTCCGCTGCTGGGTCACCATCTACCATGCTTTGACATATCAATGGAGGCCGGCCGAAAGCGTCAGAAGCTTCGGAGGGCTGCCGCAGGCGCGATCTGAAAACCAAGGAATACAACTGGAATGATAAGGAAAGGATGATGAGAGGGGGGAAAGGAAGTGGCGCGAATGAGTGGGGTTCCATACGCCTGATGAAGTTACCTGATATTCATCCATAGGAGTGAGGGGAAAACTTTGAAGAATCTCACCCAGGCAACTCGTCCCAAGCTGGGAAACGAACCCCGGCCCGCTGGGCTCGGGAGCGAACACGCTACCACAAGACTTAGCGTGGCTTAATCATCGACAAGGTTTTCCCGGTTTTAACGTCCTTTCCGAAGAATATTCTGGGAAGGATCTTTGTCGGTTTTAAAATGAATCGCCTTCTATCTCGAACCTAATGTCATGCAGGCAACTGTCCAGGACTTTCTTTCATTAATATAGCACGATGCCCTCTGGTCTGTTCTTCAGTACAAAGGGCACGGTAATTACCCGAGGAACATGTCTTGATCGCCGGCACGATCTCATTTGTCAGGCTCCAACAAGTAGCGAACCTGCACCGAGCTGCGGGGTGCCGATTTGTGGGCGTGGCTCTGCTTCTAAGTCTAATCCCAAGCCTTACTAATCCTGACAAGACCATTGTGACAAAACATCAGCTAGTCTTTGAAAACACATGTACTAACTTTCTGTAATCTTTTATAGCGATTAAATGTGTCCAAGTTAATGCTGTCTAATGTCACCAGTGTTGTTTAATTTATGGGTACATATGGCTAAAGAGAACAGTGAAGACCATGAAGTAAAATTTTCGAAAAGGAACATTTAATAGTCTAAAGAAAATACATAGGCCTATTTTATTACTTTAATTCGAATAAAAACGTTTCATGCAATCATTGCTCTATTTACCGGACAGATGACCAGTTTTTCGCGGAAGATGTCTGGTGTATGAACTGTGATGATTGACTGTATCAACTTTATCAGTTTCTGCATGCACGAAAAGACTTGGATTTGTCTACTTGTTGCTTGTTAGCGAGTGAAACATTCCGAAAATGACTGCGAAGAGGAACCGAATTTTAGATAGCCTATGTTATTGGCAACTTACATTTCTTGTACACCACACCACTGATTTTTTAAATAGATAACTATCAAGACAATTGTTTCTGACATTAAAAATTTGTATAGGGTATACCAGGGTAATTGTAAATACTTTTCACTGATTTCAAATATATTTCAACATTACACAACCCTCAGTAACGGTAAGCATGACAAAGAAACATTGTGTTATTTTTAGATCTCTATTTTCCCTGAAAATGGGTTTAAAATAATAAGGTTGACTTTTTTCATCTTTTAATTGCTAGTTTACATTTACCCCACCTGTTTACATTTACCCCTTTGGGAGGGGGTAATTGTAAACACCAATATTCGCACGGGCTATCAGACACTGAACATTTTTCTTCTGTTTCAGAAGAAAGAGCTGTACTCCTTCCAACTCCAATTTTGGTCACTGGTACATTTCGTCCTTTAATCTATGATATATGACGGATATAGGAATTCAGTACCTCTCCTGAGCTTCACGATAATTGTAGTTATTATTTTTCACATCTGTGACAACCCTCTCTAAATCCTCGACAATGTACTGTAGTTGGGTAGGGGTCTCTTTCTAATATAATTTCTTGACATTTTGATTACTGAAAAGTACGAAATGTAACCATAGTAAAACATGTTTACAATTAGCCCCAAGCAATTAAAAGTATGGGGCAAATGTAAACACGTCATAATTTAATGAACTGAGGTTATGGGAGATCTCAAAACCTTTGTAATAAATGTTAACTACTATACATTACTCATAAAAACAATATATGCTTAAAAAATAGCACTGTACGTTTACTTACAATGCCAAAAATGCAGGTGAAGCAAAATTCTTTCTCAACTTTATTTTGTAGACTCTTACAAAACATTCGTTCACAACTAAGCAGTTACTCCTATTTGGCGCCAAACTGCTTTGTAGGTTAGCCAACATGTTAATTTAAATATTCCCGGAATTAAAATTTTTATATGGACAGTTTTGTATTTCTCACAGCATTTGTTTACAATTACCCCCTGTTTACAATTAACCTGGTCTACCCTAAGTGCTTATTAACTTACAACTAATTTTCACTTAACACGCTACCTAAATGTGAAACAAACACAAGTTTATATAAGAAATAACAAAGATGCTTATGTAACAAATTAAAGCATGAATATTTTATATGTATTTATATTTTATGACAGCGATAAAAGAAGTTGCGAGGTAATTGTTAAAGGAAAATTGTGACATACTGTAAATGCAAACACAATTAAAATAATGAGAAAATGAATTAAAAATCTTCTGAAACAAGTTTCCATTGGGCTTTCAGTATTTGGGTGAAGTGGCGTAGCAGAAATATGGGCGCTATCCACTGTAACTAGATGTTGGCTGGCGCTGTCCCTGGTTACTGGCGAAATGGATACCAACACATGTAGTTAGCTTATGCAAAGGGTGAAGGAGATGAATTAGTGTTCAAAGCTAGTGAGCACAAACATGCGACTTTAGTAAATTGGTTTCTTTCTTCTGTTTACAGGTTCCTCATCACAGTCGGGTGCGTTGCGGGTGCGGTAACCAAAGAAACCAATGACAACAAGAAGTATCCCCTGGGGGTGAGTCTGTTATGCATGTTTTTATAATTATTATCTTTATGGTTCATTGTTACCTATATGTATCGTCCGGTAAATGCTGACGACTGCTGCAGAGTAGTCAAACCATGTCACTTGTTCTTACAATTATTATACAATGTGGTATTTAATTCGTGTATCTCTTCTAAGACAAAGGCGATAGGAAACCTCGCTCTTTGCAAATAGTGGGAGGTGACCTGTGAATATTACAAACTCTTAAGAGTATTAGTGTTCCAAAAAGTAGTTCAGTATTTTAACTTAGCCTAAAATTAATTGAAAAGATGATATCTGCATAATGATTTGGAATATTACTGTGTGGAAGAAAAATGTTAATGAAAATCTATACCAACTAGTGGCATGTGCAGCAAATGCTGCTGCAAACTAAGTTCGTTAGACGTTCAAATAAAAATTTTTCAGATTCATTTCAATGAAGACTACTTGTCTTTTTGATAGTTATTTACTTCCATAATAATTAAACATACTCCCTCTGAAAACACCACCTCATTCTAGTGCCAAGGTCATGGAAAGCACGGGGCTCTACCTCCATGCCCCCCAAGTGCCTTCATGGCATGTTACGGGGATACCTTTACCTACTCCCTCTGAATGGATTTTTTAGGCCAAATAATTTTCTTGAACCTATCCAACTTCAGTTTTTGAGTTTCAACGCGAAAACGCAAGTATCAATGTCAGGACCATAGCAGTAGCTATTTCAGGTCATTGTGGATTGTAGGCAAAAGTTAAAAAAATGTCAGGTTTGCTAAGCTTTGGAACAATAGCATTTTCGTATAGCTGCAGCATGTAGAACTTGAAATGTAGAGCGTAAAACATTTTATCCTACTAAGAGATCTTGCTGAAATGATATGGAGACTAGAAAATTTTCTAGGACTCTTATTTTATCAGTAAGTAATACCTTTTGATCTTTCCTTAGGAACTGTAATTTTTGCGCTCTCTCGAACCAATACTGAAGACAATGACACATATCAATATCTACACTACACCGCCATTAAGTATATGAAAAAGACCCAACCCCACTGGGTTAATAAGTATAAAAATATTTGATTTTTAATAACAATATTATTATCTTAAGTTTCGTAGTTATATGTAGCAGCCACTCAGTAAATTATAGAAATGAAGATCTAAATTAAGATATTCTCTACATTTACTTACATAACTTCAAAACGTTTCACTTTCATATCATCAATATAGCATCAATATTATTTACAATTAATGAAAAATAGATGCATCATGATATTAACTATAATAATATTTAATTTCTAATGGTAATAATGTCATCAAACCACCTCAAGTTTCGTAGATTTGAATATCCAATACACAGCTGTACTCAGAAAATTATACACTGCAGAATCAGTTTTTTATAACAAATTGAATTGAGCTCTAAATATAACGGCAATCCTGCAGGTCATGGCCTTCGTGTAATAGCCTATTGTTTATTGTAGTGTGTGTTTTGTTCTGAAATTCAATCAAGTCGGCCGTTATTCAATAAAATTAGTTCTCAAAACTGACAACAGATGGATTTTGGAAAATAGGAAAATTATGTAGGAAAATTGACATTTCACTGAAAACTATTACTTTTCCGAAAAACTTTGGATGCCAGGCATGAAAATGAGGGGTCACTCATTAAAATCCGTTCAACCGTTTTCCCGTAATTTCCATTACCAGTTCAAATTATATATATATAGATAATAAATCTGTAGCCGAAATATTTCTGGTAATTTTCGATTTTCCAAAAATAATTGGTCCTAACATATATAATTAACCACCCTGAAACCGAAAATCGCATTTTTGAAAATTTTGTTTGTATGTCTGTCTGTCTGTCTGTATGTTTGTTACCTTTTCACGCGATAATGGCTGAACGGATTTCGATGAAAATTGGAATATAAATTAAGTTCGTTGTAACTTAGATTTTAGGCTATATGGCATTCAAAATACATTATTTAAAAGGGGGGTTATAAGGGGGCCTGAATTAAATAATTAATCGAAATATCTCGCTTATTATTGATTTTTGTGAAAAATGTTACATTACAAAAGTTTCTTTACAAATGATTTCTGATAAGGTTTATTCTTTGAAAAATTTTGATAGGACTGATATTTAATGAGATAAATGAGTTTTAAAATTAAAATAACTGCCATCTAAGGCGGTGTATTGAAATAAAAAAACAAATGACTTCGTCTATAAGGAGCCTTGGACACAACAATCGAAAGCTATGAAGGATAGCCTACAGACAATGTTTCTGTGTTTTATGAAGTAATATCGGAAGCTAAATTAACCGATTTGTATAATTAATTATTATTTCATCATTGGAAAGTGTAGTTTCTCTGGATGGACATAATGCTATAATGTTATTACAGTAACTTGTGAGTGAATTGAGGACAGGTAAGATTAAAATAGCTTCTTATGCACACAAAACTTGATAGGTTATTCTGTATATTCATTTCCTGTATTTCTTAAAATAATGTTTATGAACATATTCATTTTTATCTCAGAGAATTAACGAACAACGAGAGTGTATTGATTTGATATGCAGTAATAGTACGTTAGCTTAGCAATCCATTATTTTATAATTCAAATTTTAACTATGCTCAATTGAATCGTGTTAAAATACATAAAATATATATGCAATAAATGCAATGCAAAAAAATTGGGTAATGAGCCAAGCAGATTATGTTGCGCTGTTGTAAAAGCTGTTCCTCCTGAGATTCAAGAGCTCCCACAACAAATTAAAAACTTTCTAATTCGAGTACATCCGTTATCAACACACTTTTTACATTATATAATATAATATAATATAATATAATATAATATAATATAATATAATATAATATAATATAATATAATATAATAATAAATCTGTAGCCAAAATTTTTCTGTTAATTTTCGCTTTTCCAAAAATAATTGGTAATAAGAATTAAGAAACATGTTAAAGGAATTGTCATTGCACCAAATGAGTGGTCTCTGGATCAAAATGATCGCGTTTTAATATTTTAAATACAATTTAAATTAAGTAACATATTAAATTATTTATCCTTCTATCAAACACGAATGTTCCCTGGATCAAATGTCCTATTTTAATTATGTAATTACTTTATATTTATTTCTAACGGGTGCAGCGGAGCGCACGGGTACGGCTAGTACTGTAATAAACGTGCTGGTGTTTTAGGTAAATGATCCATGCTAAAAGGAGTAAATAAACTATACTTTTCTCAACAATGTATAGTGCTCCAGATGTAAATGAGGAAACAAAGAGATCGGAATAATCGAATTTTATAATGATGCGAAAGGAGGGGTTGATATGTTCGACAAAATGGTACATGATTATACCATTTCAAGGTACACGCGCCGTTGACCAGTCCATATGTTCTGCTTTCGTGGTGATTTTCTTGACGTATACTATGGGATAAAATTTTAAAATGTAAATTATGGTTTATTTAACGACGCGCGCAACTGCACAGGTTATATCAGCGTCGCCTGTGTGCCGGAATTTTGTCCCGCAGGAGTTCTTTTATATGCCAATAAATCTACTGACATGAGCCTGTCGCATTTAAGCACACTTAATTGCCATAGACCTGGATCGGGATCGAACCCGCAACCTCGAGCACAGAAAGCCAGCGCTAAGCCGACTACGATACTATAGGACCAATGAATTTAGAACAGTTAGACTGAAATTCCAAAGAACATGTCCTTGTATTGACTCTTTTTCAGAACCTTAAAACTAAACTATTGTGACCCCTTTTGTGATAAATATATTATTTTTTGTGTGCAGAAAAGCCTTAATTTGATAGTTGAAAATGGTTTCATAAATAAATAAATTTATAGTATTTGTTTATCTGCATGTTAAATTTCTGGGGCGACATGCAAGCTCTGTTACCAACGAATGCTGTGTTACCAGTGGAGAGTTAAATATTTCATTTTGGTTATTTTTCTATGCCAAATGGCTAGTCTCTGATATTGAGACAACTCATCCTGCCTAAGGTTTTTCCGTGGTTTTCGTAAGGCGCTAAGACAAATGTCGGGATGAGCCCTAAAAGAAATGGGCCACGGACCTGCACTCATATCCCCATTAATCTCCCTAATTAATGTAAATTAATTAACTAATTACATCTCTCCCCCCTCTTCGTAATTGAGCCATCATATAGCCAAATGGCTTGTCTCAAAATTGAGACGATTCAACAAGGCTCATGACAACAATCACCTCCTACATAATAGCCAAATTGGCTAGTCTCTTATATGAGACAACTCATCCTGCCTAAGGTATTCCGTGGTTTTCCTCAGGCGTAAGACAAATGTCGGGATGAGCCCTATAAGAAATGGGCCACGGACCTATATGCCCTTCCCCATATATATTCCACCCTTATTATAAACGATGTATGCCCTAGTTCAGATAATATAAGTAGTCTATTAAATATACGAGGTCACTCAATAAGTCGCAAATTGAAAGGACAGGGACCTCTCAAATTGCAGATTAGATTTCACGGCGCTTCTTCCGACGGCCTTCACATGCTTTGTCATCGAACAACAGATGACGGCGTCATGCCATCCTAACGGCAAACACCAGCCAACTCCTCCTCGCCCCGTTCCATGATCACTTGATCAATCTCAGCCCCCCTCGCGTATGTGGTACCTAAGAGGTTACGTCCAATTTCGGCTTCCCCTTCAAAATTTTCTAGAGCTGCTTCAGAGGAGCAGCGTAACCCGGAGTGAGACTAGTGGCCAACAGGCTTGGAGCTCACATATTTAGTTTTGTGCAGCCCCCAACCCCTTGTAAGGACGCGTTTTGCGTACCTTTTAAATTTTCCTCTCAATTCTTCGATTTTTCGATTTTTCTTTTCGATTTTTCTTTTCGATTTTTCTATAATGTAGGAATTATTTGTATGTCACAATACATTTTTTCAAAACTTAGATAATCTGATTAGTGTAATATTTAAATAATCGGCTATGTGTGTGATGGAGGGGAAAGGAATGGGCTATCATACCCCATTATCTTTTGATCTAGTTGTCTCATAATTTGTGCCTTGTTGGTATCACTTTTGAGGTCTTCGGACAGTTGACTAAACAACAACTTCGATAATAAATTATCCATTACTTATCATTTTATTGCTTGTTAGTTTCAATGATAAATTACAGTAAACATTATATTCTATGTTGTACAGTGTAGCCTAAATGTGCAACTGAAAACTCTTCGAACGAAATTTTGTCAGAAACATTTTCGTATCCCTATCATCCAGGATTCTCACAGTGTAACCCGTATGCGCTAATTTCGAGACACTCTGTATAGACCAGGTTTATAATAAATTGGACAGATAAATGGTTAGGTGGGTGGGTGGATTGGTGAATATGTGAATATATGGAGAGATGCATTTGTGGTTGAATGGATGAATAGAGAGATAGGTAGATGGGTTGGAGGGTAGGTAGGTAGGTAAGTAGGTGTTAAGTAAGTAAATGGTAAGTAGGGAGGTAGGTAGGTAGGTAGGTTTACTGAACAATGTTTTTAAAGAGCAGAGGTTGTTCACCATCGACGAATTTCAACATCAAATTTTGTTCTTTTATTGAAGAACAGGCGTTTTTTGCACGTGCTTCAAGACCATGAATGGGATGCCCAGTTTCCATTTTCCTTATAAAGAAAACTATGATGAGAGTGTTATGGTCCTTAGAAATCCATCGCTTTTCGTCGAGTTTGGTTCCGCAAACCTTGGATCTAATATCGAGTATGGTTACCCCTCGACCATTGTGGATGAAAGGAACTAGTTCAGAACCTCTGCTATAAATTATTGTAGTAGTATTGTAGTCGCTTTCTTCATCGCGTGAGAGACTTAGCACAGTCTGTTTTAAATATTTACTATTGTTATAATTACAAGGTCACGAACCTTTATACAATTCATCCCCTACAGAGACCCTTGATTTGCTTCTATATAACTTTTGTGCAGCTGGAATAATAAATACAATTTATTGGTATAAAAAAGTCTACTTCTCGAAGTAACGAAACCAGTTTAGTATGGACATCAACCAAAGTACTGAATGACTATAAAAGATTGCATTATTGGATAGATTGTCGGCTTTCCATATTGCAGTCACTTACTGGTGTGTGCGGATGGGATATGTGATGACAAATTTTGATGATTTTCTTGGGGTCTAGCCGTTTTTCATACAATTACTTCGCCATTTTTAATAATTCTGCATTCACTCTAATACAGCAGCAATAAGAAGTTATTTACTAGATCCTATACGACGATGTCTTTTTTTTCAACTACAGAGGCTGCTCAGAGACAGAGAAATAATTATAAAAGATTGATATTACAGAAATTGAACGGCGTCAGGAACTGAAGTTCTCTAACAAATTCTACACCATAGCTACTTTGTCCACTGCACGCAATCTGCTTGGGGTTGAGTTGTGGTGACGTTTAGTGCGAAGCCATCTGTAGCTACGTCTGAGCTCTAATTATAATAGAAATACATTCAATTTTCTGTAGCAACTTGATAAAACCACGTGAAATAAACTTTTCGCTTCATGTAGAGCTTGTTTATAGAATATTAAATAATTAGAGGACGATAAACGCCTAGTATAGTAAGAATGATAAGTCAAGTTAATAATAATATAACAGTCTATTTTAATCATTTTTTAAATATGTTAATTGTTGATGGCAGGAAGAAGTGAAGTATTCAGAGAGAACTTGGCATGCACTTCACCTGCTAAAAATCTCATAGAACCAAAAATGGCACTCCCAGCAAAATATTGTCGTAACTCGAAAATTGTGATGTGTGAACAAATGCTGTTTCCTAGTAGACCTAACTACTGTCGTAAAGTAAATAAATAAATAAATATGTAAGTGAATAAATGAAGTTTTATTATTATCCATTATTATTATTATTATTATTATTATTATTATTATTACTACTATTATTATTATTTAGGAACATTAAATCCAGACGTTTGAGATGGGCAGGGCATGTAGCACGTATGGGCGAATCCAGGAATGCATATAGAGTGTTAGTTGGGAGGCCAGAGGGGAAGAGACCTTTGGGGAGGCCGAGACGTAGATGGGAAGATAATATTAAAATAGATTTGAGGGAGGTGGGATATGATGGTAGAGACTGGATTAATCTTGCTCAGGATAGGGACCAATGGCGGGCTTATGTGAGGGCGGCAATGAACCTCCGGGTTCCTTAAAAGCCAGTAAGTAAGTATTATTATTATTATTATTATTATTATTATTATTATTATTATTATTATTATTATTATTATTAGAAAACCATCCATACCTGAAGTTTTGCTCTCTTTTTCGATACACTCTGTATGAACCTTTTTAAAACAACCGGGTATCCTAAATCCCCTGTATGCTTTTATCAGTGATATTATAGGATACAAACGTCCTATTAGAATTTATAAATTAGCATTACCAAGTCTTTTAAAATCTGTTTAAAATATTTATTTGTACAGTAGTGGCAAAAAAAACCGGACAGACCCTTGTAGCTGATTTCAGAGCCTTTTTCACTCAGAGCACGGTAGACTGGTAACTAAGACTTTCGTGGTTCGAATTCTGCCTGGGAAGGAAACTTTTTTTTGTTCCTTATTCAAATTTATCCCGAATACTTTTTGATTGCAGCGATATTTTACTACTTAATGAACTTATTATTCCCAGAACATGAATTTTACCAGGAATCGAAAAGTATTGGGAATAAATTTGAATAAGGAACAAAAAAAAAAAAGTTTCCTTCCCAGGCAGGAATCGAACCACGAAAGTCTTAGTTACCAGTCTGTCGTGCTCTGGAGTGAACAAGGCTCTGAAATCAGCCACAAGGTTCGGTCCGGTTTTTTTTGCCACTACTGTACAGTGTTTTTTTTTTTTTTTTTAAATTTAAGATTTGAATATTCTACTCACGGAATTCCTTCGTTAATTTTGTGTTATTTTTTTATAAACTCCTGAACAGTCTGTACGGTTTCGTAACGTACCATATCATCACAACAAGGCAAGGGATCGAACTCGATCCTCATGGATGGAATCCCAGCATGCTACTGAACAACAGACGCATCACCTGAATGGCTATTGGTTTACTTGCTTTCAAATAGCCTACATTCCCTTCCCCACCTCCATTCATGATAATGTACTTCGTTCTCTTTTAGTTCTATTTGCTTTGCATAAGGTAGTAGTATATACAATATAAAGTAGATGAATCTATGATAATGCAGCACTTTCCTACGACAATAGATTAGCATGTGAATGTAAAGGTTCTATCATAGGACGTCGCATAACAATGGAAGCACAAACAATGTTACTGGCGAGCAAATAATGTAATCTTAAAAAAACATAATGTTGGGTGCTAGTGTACGTCTTGTCTGCAGTACAAAGTAGCTCCTGCTTTCCAATCGATTATAATGCATGTTGAAACTTGTTTACTTTTCTAAGCCTTAAAGTGTGAAGTTATTTACGTTTCTGACAGCGAAGATGGTTCTAATTTGCAAATAGATTGCCCACTTTAACTCCTTTAGCTTTGATATTACACAGCAGATTGAGTCTATTCCTAGCGCTTCGTATTTTCCATGTGTAAATTCGAAAAGTGACAGACTTCATTACAGTTCGCATGTTGAAGTCTTGTCAAATTTATTTCAGATTCTTTTATGTGGCCAAAATAGCGGCATTTCTGTCTACAAATCCAGCGAACCAGTGTTTGATGCTCGGCAAGGAAGTACAGTCCCAGAAACAAAAAATGACCCAATTCTTGAGGTTCTTTACGATTTAACAGCTGTTTTCAACATACTATTATTTGAATAGTATTTTAGAAAGTATTTTATAGCTAATGCAAAAAGCACGAAATTAATCTGAAAAGAAGATCAATTTAATGCCTAAACAAACACGATATAGTACGTTCAGTACGACAACCCCGATTATGACAATTCATCGCAGTCATTCCGACAGCTCTGTGCTAGCGTGCTTGATCATAGACTACAAGGTTCAGGATTCGGATACTGTTGAGGAAAGAGTTTTTTAACTAATTATATAAAAAAATCCGTGGCTCTATAGCCCATGAAGGACCAAGACCGGCCAGCCGGCTGCTGGCCTCACGTCCACATGCCGAAGCAAAGGTGGACGATCATCCAACCAGAATGGAGGTATCGTGTGGATAGCACGATGATCCTCCCATCCGTTATAACTGGTTTGCGAAACCGGATTTTCGCTACCTATCGTAGCTCCCCAGTGCATCACGATGCTGGGCGGGCACCGGTCCCATACACTGACTGAAATTTCATGAGAAAATTTCTTCCCCCATGAGGACTCGAACCAGCGCGCATTCCGTAACGCGAGTCCTAGGCAGCATGCCTTAGATCACGACGCCACTGCGCGGGACAACTAATTATATACAGTACAGTAGTTAATTTCGTTCACCATCATTCTATTTTACCGCATTATTTATAAATATTAATCTACTATTAAACTTGCGAATTCTAAATGAGGCAGTAGAACAAGTGGACAGCTTCAAATACTTGGGGTGTACTATTAGTAGTAACATGAGCTGCTGCCAGGAAGTAAAAAAGGAGGATAGCAATGGCCAAGGAAGCTTCCTATGGAAAATGAACTAAGGAAGATACTAGTGAAGTGCTTTGTATGGAGTGTGGCATTGTATGAGGCAGAAACATGGATATTACGAAGAAGTGAAGAGAAGCGAATAGAAGCATTTGAAATGTGGATATAGAGAAGAATGGAACGTGTGAAGTGGACAGAGAGAGTAAGAAACGAAGCTGTGTTGGAAAGAGTGGGTGAAGAAAGAATGATACTGAAACTGATGAAGAAGAGAAAAAGGAATTGGTTGGGTCACTGGCTGAGAAGAAACTGACTACTGAAGGATGCACTGAAAGGAATGGTGAATGGAAGAAGAGTTCGGGGTAGAAGAAGATATCATATCATAGAGGACATTAAGATATATGGATAATATGAGGAAACGAAAAGGAAGGCAGAATATAGGAAAGATTGGAGAAAGCTGGATTTGCAGTGAAAGACCTACTCTTGGGTAGAACACTAAATGAATGAATGAATTGAGAATATAGGCCTATAAATTTTCATCGCATCTTTTTAAATGCCTTTCGGGTTACGACAAAAATCGACGTAAAATGAATTTCAAGAACTCCAAAGAAATGTCGTATGTACCACTGCTTTGGAGCCCTGAGCATGCGCAATGTGTTGAATCTGGAACTTAGAAAATTTAGGCGGTCCATTTTTTCTGAAACTATATACTTTTCCTCTCTCTCTTGAAAGACACTATGTGTGCGTCTGATATTACATTTGATATTGTATTTTTAATTGATTATGTAAGGTTATCGACTGTTGATGAAATTGGTGATAACGAGATAGTATTTTAGTGAGATGACACCTGGTGATTTGCTATAATATTACCTGGAAATTTCCTTACAACTAGTGAGAACCTCGGACAAAACATCAACTAGGTAATGAGTCCAAATGGGATTCAAACTCATGCCCAAGCCAAGTCTCTAATGATGAGTTAAGTTCATTATCCCTGAGCCGCACACAGGCCCTGTGGTTTCTTAACTGTGTAGACACTTGACCAGGGAATCCCGCTGTTTGTTTCTTAATTATTTAACGACGCTGTATCAATTGCTACAGTGGTTACGGAGAAAGATTCGACTTGTGACATCTCTAGTAAAGCACATGGTACGTGCAGGGCCAGAGGGCGACGTTGCAACTAACAGCATTTTTCCTTCCCTCACTCCGATGGCAGCAAGCCAGCTGGATGGCGGGTGACAGGCAAGCAGATAAGCATGGCAGGAAAGTTAAGAAATATATGTCTGTGGCAACGTTGTGTCCACTTCCTGTGTGGTGCCAAAAAAGCGACTGACGTATCCAGTTTCCATTGACTGAGGATTCCGGGGAGTAAAAAGTATGCGTTATGAAGCTGTCACAAATTTATGTGGAAGCTTTAGGTTACTTAACGTCGATAGAGTTGGTGATAAGCTGGTATTTGGCGAGATGAGGCAGAGGATCCCCCACAGGTTACCTGAAATTTGCCTTACGGTTAGGAAAAACCTCGGCGTTAGAATAATTTAACACAAAGAAAGAAATAAATAAATGATAGGATGTTTTGGAATCAATTTTCAGATTTCTGTGTTGAAAGGAATTAAAATGAGTGAAATACAAACCCAATTATTCACTGCTTTGCATTATCTTCTAAAATTAATTCTTAAGTTCCATCTTACGTTTCTCGTACGGATTCTATTGACACTGGTGCTACATGTGTGGCAGAGTCAAAGAGAGTAATGAGTGCATCAAGCATTTATAATAACTTGGTTTACATCAAATCGAACTATCACACCTTCCAAACGCCATCAAACTATTGGAGATCTGAAAGAAGGATGGAAGCGCTGAATGCTCCCATGAAAATGTGTCATTCAGTACGTGGCAAGAAATGAGTTGTGAAACAGAAGATGGCAAACGTTTTGGCAAAGAATGAGGATTGCAGAAGCTAAGAGAAATCAGCAAAGTGCTAGACAGCTAGAAGGATCTGGTAGTGAGGTGTGGGTCCCTATCACTACGGCATGGCGCGTCCTCAGGTTTCGGATCGAGGAGACGGCCTCCAGATATGGAGGGTAGCTGTGAATATATTGAATAAGCAGTCGCGGACAGCCGATGACGGGTGGTCCTCCAGCCTGGGGGTTGGGCGAAGGGCTAACAACCCATCACCGTAAAAAACAGCTTGTTACGAATCCTTCAAATATTGACATCATTAGGAACATTAAATCCAGACGTTTGAGATGGGTAGGGCATGTAGCACGTATGGGCGAATCCAGAAATGCATATAGAGTGTTAGTTGGGAGGCCGGAGGGAAAAAGACCTTTAGGGAGGCAGAGACGTAGATGGGAAGGTAATATTAAAATGGATTTGAGGGAGGTGGGATATGATGATAGAGAATGGATTAATCTTGCTCAGGATAGGGACCAATAGCGGGCTTATGTGAGGGCGGCAATGAACCTCCGGGTTCCTTAAAAGCCAGTAAGTAAGTAAGTTAACCCAGATCACATAGCCTATAGATTGCTCATTCGCAGGGGCGGCTCGTCCATAAGAGCTGCGGAGCTGCAGCACTCCCTGCTTTGACAGGAAAATAAAAATAATATTTATTTTAATTTGTAGAAGAATTGTTACAGCTTTTATTGGTAAATTGCTTTATATTTTATATGGCCGGGAATATGTACTATTATCTTATGCATTATCTTTTTGCACGTCGACTGTACTGGAATTGACACCGCATTCAAAGTAGTCCTGGGATCTGCAGGGTGGGACAGATCATAGAGAGTGTGTCTTGCTTGGTCGAGGGGTGGAGAGGTGAAGGGAAGCAGAGGGAAACTGCCGCTGTTTAAAACCCAATTTCGCTGCAGTGGCTTGCAGAGCCAGGCGACAAGGGAAGATCTTTCCTCCCCTCCCACACCACTTTTGTAATGCTACGTCAAATGGATTCTCTATTCCCTTGAAACTTAATGACAAAATTTTTATTTTCTCTCCACATAGCTTATTGTTGTAGAATCTTATCGAGTTAATATAACGAAATTAATATTTTCTTTTGCCTTATTACGTATATATCCAGCAGAACCTAATATTTGCCTTAACTCAAAATGATTGCACGAGTATAATCCTTTTGATATAGCACGTAAAATACGAAAGAGACTTCTTTTTCAGTTTTAGAAAATTGTTGACCATCAGTATATCTGAGTGTTGCTTTGGTGTGACGTTTTAGTACCGTAACTTAACCAGTGCAAATGTGCAAGCATGAGTGTGTGTGAATTACAGAATATTAATTTTATTTTTCTCAACTTTCCCTTGTGGAGAAAATTGATGTAATGAAGTGAAATTAAAGGGTCGTTAGTTACCCGACTTAAATCTTACTCAAGCTTCATCCAGCCGAAATAGTGCATATATGTAAGACAGTATAACAATGAAATTCACGCTGAGCATTTGTGGTTGCCTCCTCTTCGGTGGTGATACTGCATAGACTAGGAATGGTGTGACAGATTTAGGACATTTGCCCCTAAAAATTAAAAAGCACGAAAAATGATGTTTCATTGGCTATGTTAGGCAAAACTAATATTGCTGCGCAATTAAGTGAAACGAACAGAACAAACATTCTCAAACTTAATCAAGAAGTGAGAAAAAATCGTGAAATTATTTTAAAAAATATTGATTGCATCAAATTTTGTGGCCAATATGAACTTCCCCTTAGGGGACATGATGAAAAAAAACGATTCGAAGGACTCTGATGTATTTCGTGGGTTGCTACAGTTCGTGAGTGATCTAAACGAGTCTCTGAAAATCATTTGGAACATGCCACTCTTTAAAGGTAATTCTAAGACAATTCAGAATGAACTTGTAGATTGCAAGTTGAGTGTCTACCGATCAGAAATTCAGACTGAAATCGATGGTATTAGTTTTTTTTGCGATTAGCAAATGATGCCACAGACATCTCCCAACTAAATCAGAAAGTTTTGGTTTTTCTATATGTAGTGCGTTTATTTTTGTCCTATACTGATTAATAATGGTATCAAGAAGTGAAATTTGTATGTACCAAAATCTACTGCAGCTCTCCCAATGCACAAGTTCACGAGCCGCCACTGCTCATTCCTATGTTAAAATCGGTTTACACTTTGAAGAGAACAACCGCCAGGATCGCCATCCATCCGCAGTAAACGAACACGAGATGGCAGTACAGTCGCTAATGTAGTTCAAATGAGAGTTATGACGTGACTCCTTAAGTAACAACTAGATGGCAGCATAATAAACTTGACAAAAGTAGTTACCGTCAAAGCCTATAACGCAGAGCAATCTGGGTGTATATGATCTAGGGTGTTACTAGACTTCAACTCTCCCCCTCGCACAAGTATACTTTTACTGATAGTGTAAATATTTTAGATGTAGAACGTTTTAAAAAGATAATTATTGTTTTCCAAATGTTATAAACCCATATTAGAAAATGAGGTTGCCATTTGCAAAAATTATCTTAATTAAATTAGTACCGGTACTAAGAAATTTCACTAATTTTCTTCTTGAAATCCAGTAATTAGAAATTTCGCATTATACAGACAGTGTTTTAGTTTTGCGGGAGCCTACATAAAAGTTAGTGTACCAGGTTTTTTGTATTTGTGGTGTGTGTATATATATAAGTGCACATTTTTGGTATTTTTAATGTATTCACCGAGAATGACATGGTTTAAGGAGAGTCATGCTGTCTCTTTCTCTTCCTCGTCCCCCTCCCCACATAAACACAAAAACAAACAAACAAATCTGCTTTTCCACTTGGTCTGTAAACTAGATTGTATGTGTTACTGTTAACAAGCAGTTCGTGGCTACTTGCGGTTTATAAATCGTGGACCGTGAGCGATGAAAGTGCGAACTTGTTTCATGTATAATAAACATAAAATACTTTTACAGCTTTGGAAGTTCGTGCGATCTTGTAATGGGAAAATGTATAAATTGCTGGGAAGTTAACGTTGTTGGTGCGTAAATTGTATTATTTCACACTCGACTTTGAGCATTACATACGATCTTTTTGCTTGTCAGATCGCAAATTATATCTTCCATTAACGCGCGTAATAAACTGTATTCAAGTGCTTGCAGGCTGCCAGTTTAGAAGTGTAAACTAGAGCATATCTCGAGAGTTTATTTTATGCGAAACCTGTGCTCCCTATAATTTCATGAATTTAATATCAAGTTTCTGGGTTGGGTGGATCCTTTCAGGCGTCGTCGTCAGCCTGCAAAATTATTTAAGTAGCTATTAATTTATCTTCCCCTTTTTAACTTTAAAGGTTAATCGAATTGGCGTGGTATAAACAGGAAGTGACTGTAAATTAGGATGTCATAGTCTGATATCAAGGCGCACTAAACCGAAGATCTAGAGCGTCGGTTCTCCACGATGGTAATCCGGGTTCGAATTCCGGGGAGTGTAACAATGAAAATACTCGTCTTCGGCTGTAAAAGAAAAGGAAAATGTATGTTTCTTTGCCTAAATTTACAGAGCGTATCTGTAACATATATGTCTAAATTAGCATTGAAGCCGTAAATTCTCGGAATTCACTGGACTAAGTCTAAGAGCACTCGTCACTTATTGGTTAATTTGTCTGTTACTATATCAGTAAGCACATTACAGTCTCAATACAGATTTACTTAATCTTACAATTAAAATATTACATATTTGTAGGGGAAACGTGAGTGCTCGGATAGGATTTTCATATAAGTGTATAACATGTACATTTGTACAGGATTTGCTACGAATTATAAGTGGGATGAAATTACAGAAGAATGGAGAAAGTTACACAATGCAGAACTGCACGCATTATACTCTTCAACTAACATAATTAGGAACATTAAATCCAGACGTTTAAGATGAGCAAGGCATATAGCACGTATGGGCGAATCTAGAAATACATTTAGGGCCGTATTCGTAGACATTTTTAGCGCGGGCTTTCGGTGGATGATCAGCGTTTTTCGTGTTCATAAACCAGTGTTAGCGATAGGATATGATTTGAATTCTGTACAAGTAACCAGTGGATAGCCGGGGCTAGCTTAGTACGCTCGTAGCGCGTGCTGCGAAATGTCTATGAATAGCACCCATACGGTCTTACTAATAAGCCGTGTACAGTTTTTATACGAGACTTATGCAGAGTTGAGACAGAAAACGTTACTAATAAACCATGCATCAGCGATGAATGTATAAACAGTCTGTAATTGCACATGGGGATTGCTTTGCAGTAGTTACATACACGAAACCCCTTGTTTAAGCGTTGTATATAGAGAAAAAATGGCCGCCCCTCTGACAGCTGTTCGTATCGACTGTTATTTTATGATGATGGTTGCCTTGTAATCTCAGAAGAACAAACCAAAGAGCACAGTGTAATTAGAATAATATTGCTGTAGTTTGTACTCTTTGACCAAAATATAGTGTTGTAATCGATCAGAGCCAGCTGTACTATCGATACTTAACGCGGTACACTAGAACGGTTTACCGGATGCAATAGAGAACCTCAGATATTCTATTACCTTTCGTAATGAATTAATGACGGAACTATGACGTAGCAGTGTAACAGTTATACTGTTATACACGACGTATATAGTGATTATTAGTAAGGAATTTACACACGACTTATAAAGGAGCTACTCATTATATAAGTATAAGACAGTTAAACGTCTGTATTTAGAGTTTTTATTAATAAGGCCGATAGAATGTTAGTTGGAAGACCTGAGGGAAAAGACCTTTGGGGAAGCCAAGGCGTAGATGGAAGGATAAGTTAACATTAAACTGAATTTGAGGGAGGTGGGATATAATGTTAGGGACTGGATTAATCTTGATCAGGATAGGGACTGATGTGAGGGCGGCAATGAACCTCCGGGTTCTTTAAAAATCATTTGTAAGTAAGTAAGAGTGAGGCATTGCAAGTGCGAACTTTCCCTGCGTCCAGCATCCTTGACACAGAGTGTATTTACTTATTACACAGTTTATTACGGTAGGCATGGAAACCGGTCACCTAGGTGAGCTCCCGCCATATTTTACGAGCATGTCTCAATTTTGTGTTACCACATGCAAGACCTACAAATCCCCCGCTGTTCCCACTTCATCCCCCCTCTCGTAACTCGCCATCTCCTGCTGGTTGTTAGGTCGTCCTTCATTTGTTCCGTCGTCAGGCTCATGCATGTTCTGTAGGAATGTTTCAATTCTCTTTCCCCGTTAATAAAGGAGCATGGAATTAATTTTGAAACAAATAACTTTTAGAAATCATAGTATGTACTGTTTGTAGTTTCAGATGACATATGGCTCTGTGTTATATTGGGTTGGAATTCGATTTCCAAGACAACAATTGTTGGATGAATTATATTTCTTCTACTCCTTTATATTTTTTTTTTTTACATTCTCATTCGGAGTATAATAAGGAAAAAGTATAGAGATGCTGCAAATAATTGATTTTATATTTTCGCGGCAATAGACGTTTTAAGCATCACTGATAACCAAAAAATAGTTTTGTCCCTGCCGTCTGTCTGAAATGGGATTTATTCTAAACTACGAACAGATTTTCTCCATATTCAGTATCTACGAGTCAATTTATTTTGGAATTATGAACAGGGAATGTAATGTATAATGATTCTTATTAAAGAATTAATAGCTCTTCATTTCAAATCAAACTCAAATAATGGCTATGAAGCTCCAAATCTATCCAGATAAATGAAATCAATAATTCAGCCTGTTTACAGACACCTGTGTTTTGGGTGAATATTATTATATGCAGAATTATTTCTACTTTTGGTTGTGAATATTGCTAGTCTGAACATCCTTCAGACTAGTAGAGTTAGCTACCCTTAAGCCTTGGATTTTCTGAACCGACGCATGTGAGATGCGAGGCCCGCCTCGCACAAATCCGGACTACACGAGAGAGAGTGATTGGTTTCTATAACTGTGAGAAAAATTTACGGACCTCCCATTACTCCTAGAGCCAATACTTACTCGCTGCGATACGTTAATTGAAGCTGCTATCTCTAGTCAGATAATATAATGCAGTTAAAGAATTCATTGGTGCGCTAAATGCAACTGAAGCTTTGTCAATTAAATAGTGAATATTTGCAAAGGGACTTGGCTGTAATCAAGGCACATTTCAAAGTTATAGCTGAAGCCACAAAAAAAATTCGAAAAATATGTTTGTCATTACCAGTACATGAATCTTTATCAATTCTTAGTGAGGTTTAGAGTAAACTTCAGAGTGCTTCTTTAAAGTATGCAGAAAAATTAAGTGGTAAATTGTGCGTTGTTTTAGGGATAAATCCTGACATTAAAGTTGTATGTTTTGTGGATAAATATCTTCAAGGCGAACAAATTGTGCTTCCAGAAGAAATTTCCCCAGAACTAGTAAGTGCTTTCAAATTTTGCATCAATAACATCTGTAGGCGTGGAAAGGCCCTTCTCAGCATACGAACGTGTGTTAAATGATAAACGTCATAAACTTACCCATGAATATTTGGAGAAAATAAGCATTGTGTACTAACTGCAAATCAAATTACGAAGACCAGAATGATGTCTAAAGAAGAGTAACTACCAAAATACGTAAGCCTAAAATTGAAATTTTTAGTGCATGTTTAATACATATTTTCGAAATGATAGAGCATATTAAATTATAAAAATGCTGTGAAGTTAACAAAATGACTATTTTCTAATTTTGAGCAATGTATTAATTTTAATTTTACTGAAAATTCATATCTTATTTCTGTGTTGTTGCGCGTATATACATTATACAACACACAGACACAGTTTTCTCTCTCTCTTTCAGTCTCTATCTTCACTTCTTACACTAGTAGGTGCTACTAGGCCATAAAAATGTCACCTATATCCTAAAGTTATAACACTTCCTACTCAAAATTAATAAATACGTCTCATATCTCACGTTTTATTTATATCCTTGAAATTGTAACGTTTAAAGAAACCCACCTTCTCCATATATTAGTGACTTTATAAATACGTTTGACGTCATAGTTTCATCCCTTCAGAGCTCGTGAAATACATGCAATAACCTTCTGTGACTGCCTTCGGTGATTTGGCTCTCGCTTTAGGTTATAAACAAAGTATTTAGAATTTTATAGGAATATTTTCCTAAAATATTAGGGTAAACATTATGGGATTCAGATGTTTTGGTTCTGTAAGTTTCGAAACTTCTGTACATAATAAGTGTCATATACGTTCTCTGTTCATATTTTCCGGGCTCTTAATATGTGGGTAGATTTACATGGAAACACAACTTGAAGCAAAAAAAAAAAAAAAAAAAAAATATATACATATATATATATATATATATATATATATATATATATATATATATATTTACTTTCTCATTATGCGGATTATGTCAGAAGAAAATACGAGTTTTTTGGCGTCAGTAATACCGAAAACATGGTCTTTGAACTTTTCCCTGTCTCCTCCATCCATCTGTCTTTGTGTCTCTTTCCATCCACCATCATATCTATCCATCCGTCCATCTGTGTATCTTTCTGTTCTTGCACCACCGTCGTTATTGTAATCACGACCATCCCTCGTCGTCATCGTCATCGTCATCGTCATCATCATCATCAATACCATGTGCTGTTTCCAAATTTTCAATATTGTTATTTATATTACACCTTTTAGTTTTGATTATATGAATACTAATTCACAGTGAAAATTTCCTTAATTATGTGATCATGATACTACATTTACTCTGATATGAAACATGATACAGTTGAGAAAAATAACACAGAGAGAGGTCAGTCATTGTTCCTGCAGTAACTCCTATGTACAATATATACAATTTTTCAGTAGGAAGAAAAAACACATTTTATTCATCCTATGGCAGCCATATGTAGGAGACTGTGAATTATTACATTTTCGAAAGAAAAAAATAATTACTTATAGGATATTTTATTATTTGCTGTATCAATATTTAAGTTATTTAATAGAGCAAAAATCTGAAAATCGATAAATATGTCGTATAGGAATTATTGTAGGAACGACGACGATATAATATATTCTTTTCTTCAAAGAGTAATAAAGCAAATACATTTTGTTTTAAACATTACAGCAATATCATATATGTAAACATTTTTGGAGACACGTTTTCTATAATTTAAATCAGTTACTCATTTTACCGACTGACCTTTCCAGCGACAACAAAACGAAACTTCAACGTGCTCATAATTTGTGTGTACGTTTTGTAAGCAATGTTCGTAAATATTATCCTATTATCCCATCCCTGGAAGCATTATGTTGGCTTATTAAACGATTTTCCGTGTACTAATATTTGCTGTCATAGCAACTCATTTTCTTATATAATTATTTCAAACTACACATTATTACAAATTAAATATGCTATTTCTTTATTAATTTTTTTATAATTATGAAACTAGCTTAGAATGTTTTATTTTATTGCATTAGTCAGTGTTTTGACGAATAAAATAACCTGTTTCATATTCTACAGGATGGGCACAAAGTTTCGTTACCCCCTATAAATACCTCAAATATACACACTATTAACCCTTAAATTGACAATGTATCCTATAGAATACAACAGGTTAATAGGCTATATGCTATAATTTTAATAGAACAATAGAAAAAATTGGTAAGAAAATTACAATTTCACAATACTATAATATTGCACATCATATAAAATATGGACATTGCGATAGTTGTTTTCTTTACAGTCCGACAAGGTTTAATAAACTAGTGTGAGAAATGAAGTTTTGCTAATTTAAGGGTTACCGTAATGTACTGTAATTGTGGTCATAATGCAGACATACATCTACTTTAACCTGTTTGTCCTAAGTGTCCAAAGAGTCAGTACACAGTATAAAGAAGATACAGTAGAGACAACTCTTGTCGGCACCTTTGATGTTGTTGATACTAAAATCAAGCGCAGGGAGGTCTAGTTCTCAATGAATCCAACCATGTCGCTAGTATCGGCAGAGCTAACAGCAGATTTTAGCGATCAGCTGTTCAGACATGCTAAACTTTGTATTAACTGTCGTAATTATTCCTTTGTTCTGTAGTGATATTTGTGTCTTATTATGTAGGTCTAATGAAAATTCACTTTTTCTTTTCAAAATACATATAAAATTGCAGTGTTTATGATTGAAGTAAAACATACTATTAGCGAAGTGCTTACCGTTTTATTCTGTTTCTTCATATCCATTGCAGTTCATCTTGGATCACAATATGTTGTAAAATACATACATCAGGGAAACATTTAACAAATAAACAAGAATTCGAGGTAACCTGTTTTAATTAAAAATGTGTGTTCACTATATATCCGATGTAGGCTACTAATTGAAGGCCTAACTACCTAAGTGTACAAAGAGGGCCTAATAATTATCTACTGCAACTTTTATCACATAACTACGTACGTAATCCATAAATCATTATGGATTGCTGCACTTGGTGGACAATGCTTAACTGGCAACAGTTAAATCCCGGTAACTTCTTTCACTTTTCCTTTACTGTACTAGGCTATGTTTGAATTACAATATTCTTACCTTCTTCCATTTTCGTAAAAGATATATTGCAGTAACAACACATTTGAATTAACAAATTCTTACCTTCTTCCATTCTCGTAAAGGATTTTTTGTAGTCAGTAATACAAATTTTTAACTCCACTGCTAGACACAAGAGCCTACACCAAACCCTAATTACATCTTCTAATTTCGTAATAGTCAAACTTAGAAAATAATTCCCTTGCAAAGTTGACTTGTTACTATGGGCAAAAATCATTATATATGTAAATTTTGACATTTTTTAACTCCTTCATACGTATACTAATTACTTATCTCTATACAAGCCTCGACTCAGGAAATAATGCATTCACGGAGTTCAAACTACGGCATGTTACTACACGGGCAAGTGTCATTGCTCATATGAATTTTTGTACCTTTTCAATCGCTCTTTCATAGCTAGATCCAAGAGTTAGCTGTACACCAATGTAATCGGGTAATTATTATGTAGCCGAGGTTATGTTTTCTTTCACTTATTTGGAGACATTCTATTCAACCGATACAGCTAGCAATTTTAATGTGTATGTTAATTCCAATTTGGAAACAAAAATCAATATCAATGTACAAAATATTACTGTCAATAATAGGAATAATCGTGTAGGTCTAAGTATAACGTTACTGGTATGAAATAATATCCATCACTAATATAATGTTATTAGCTAGTCAACAAAATTTTATTATATCCATTGTTGACGTAACTTCATCGAAACGAATGTCGTGATCTATGTAGCTAATGATTCAATATTACTTTACCAACATAAGCATCTACCAGTGACTTTAAAATTAGCGTCAATTAGTGAATATTTTTATGATGTTTACATACGGAAGTAATTATTATTATGATTATGTTGCCATTCCTTTGCCTCATGTCTTTCAAATGGTTAAAAGATGAGTAATAAATCTTTTCAGTTAATATTAAATTATGCCTGCCTGTCGTAGATGGAGAACCATCTGGTGGAGGTTCCAAACAATACACCCGGTTTCGTGACATGCGCACTCAGAATTTGTTCCCAAGAAATGGGCTAGTTGACCTTACTGTATCTTTTTTATACTGTGGTCAGTATGTCCCCCATCATTCTGCTGACACAATATAATGCGCGCCAGGTACGGTGTGACTTTCACCTCAGGATTGTTGGTGTTGGAAAGCGCATCGCACGGCATCCTTCAATGCATCAGTGGTGTCGTACCGCTCCTATGGAACAATGCTCCTAACGAAACCTCTCAGCGTATTGTCACAGGTTTCCATAACGCTGGATTGCCCGTGGGTCACTCACCTGACCAGCTCTTCTCGTCTGGCCACCTCGCAACCCTGACATCACAACCTGTGACAATGCGCTGTAGAGTTTCATCAAGAGCATTGTTGCATAGGAACGGTAGGGCACATTGATGAATTCAAGGACGCGCTTTCCAACAGATTACAACAGCGCTGAGGGGAATGTCACACCGAACTTGACGGTGCATTATTTTGTGCGACGAGAATGATGGGGGACATACCGACCCTTTGGACACTTAGGACATACAGTTAATGTAAAGTGGATGTATGTCTGAATTATGACCGAAATTACATAAATAGGTAGTGTGTGTAGGCCTATATTTGAGGTATTTATAGGGAGTAACGAAACTTTGATCATCCTGTAATTTATTGCTTTCGTCAAAATGAGAAAATTGGCTTCGCTCGGTTCCTGATCATTGACTCGTAACATTTTTTAAAGTTATTTAACGACGCTGTATCAACTACGAGATTATTTAGCGTCGATGAGATTGGTGATAGCGAGATGGTATTTGGCGAGATGAGACCGAGGATTCGCCATAGATTACCTGGCATTCACCTTACGGTTGGGGAAAACTTCGGAAAAAACCCAACCAGGTAATCGGCCCAAGCGTGGATCGAACCTGCGCCCGAGCGCAACTTCAGACCGGCAGGCAAGCGCCTTAACCGTCTGAGTCACGCCGGTGGCTTTCGTAACATTATAAACTAGCAGTTTCATAATATACTATTTCGATCAGCTGAATATTTTCTCATTTAGTTTGCTCTTCAATGGGAGAGAATGAAAAATTTCCCAAGTATATTTTCTTAGTTCATAATATTTCCTAGTAAGAGTAGTAAGAGAGCCAATTTTTTACGGAAATGAAATTTCATGCGTGTTCCTTATTATGCCTGTATTATCAGTTTGAAAAATAAAAGCGCGAAGATTTTTCAGGCCTAATCTGAACTTTGATTTTTCTTTTATTCTCGAAAGTGTTTCTATATGCATTTGTTTCCCAATACATTCATATGGGAAGGTAGTTGAAGCACTGTATAGTGTGGTTGAAGTCTTTGATTGAGCTCGCGAAATATAGGTTACACTACCGTCGCTTTATCAATTCAGCTGTTGTTACGTGTGATACGAGACATACACAGGCTCCCACGTATGATGGACGTTGGCCAGCAGTGCGGACGTCGGCACTTAACAACGGAGATCATTATAAAATAAAAGATTATTTAAACAATTGAAGGAGTGGACTTCAAAAGCGCATCTTAGGTTGCCGAATTGCTTTTGTTCTCAATGAATAGCTTTTCTTTAGTGCTACCATAACATCACTGCATACGTTCTCGTTATGATAAATGTGTGCGTGCATGTGAGAACGGATTAGTTTCATGCTCCTAATTTCGGAAGAGTTTTTAAAAGAACAGCATGTTACCACTCAAACAGAACTTTTATATTCATACTATAACTAATTTACGAGTAAGAACTTTAAATTACAAAAATTAAATATAAAGTGCGGCTTATTTTAATTTTATGTACCTTCGTAACTAGAAGCAGAGAACTGGTCTTTCTTCATATTCATGCACGTACTGTTTTATTTTTAAGCTAGACAATGGCTTGCAATCAGACCGTCTAGCAATAGAGATCCTCGTTCTGATCACGAAACTTTCTGCAAAACTTTCGGCATAGTCTGCGTTTACAGTATGTCGTGTTTCTGAAGAAAATCTGTGTATAAATAAGTCACACGAATTTCAAATCCAAATAAACTATGTTTTTTACACTCTAGTGCTTAACTACTAGGTATGAACATGCTTGACTTACAAAATGCTGAATGCGTCCATTAAAATGAATGAGTTATCGCTTGTAAGACTGACTGGCAGACGACTCTTCAAAATAAGACTTTTTTTTTAAACTTTATTTATTTAAAATCGTTTTAACTTCTAGATCATATCGCGACTGTCTGTAGGCCTACCTAGTTTGTTGCGAATGCTTGTTTTACTGTGTGTATTATTTCATGGTAATCGGATTCTCCACTCGCCTTTGTTTAACTGAAAATTTATATTTAGTCGGCACGGAAAAAGTCGCAACCAAATTAGTCGAAACCGGGCATCAAACCCGAAACCTCTCGAATGGAAATTACTGCGTTATCACTGAGTCATCTCGCTAGGTAAAATCTATGTTATCGGTGTGATAAGCACAGGATGTGTTTTATTTATTGTGAAACAAATGCAAGTATATTAGAATTTACTCAACGTTGTGACTACATATCCTATTTACTCATTCTCAGTATTTTGTGGTTTGTTCTTAAGCAGGCCGATCATATGGACAAAAATTGATAATATTTTGAATACCTTAATAAATTAGAAATGCATCTGACAAGGAAACCTTTAACAACATAGCTTGAAACATTACTTTAAATTTGTGCTCTGATAAATGTTAAGCTAAATTAAAAACTATATTCAAGGACGAGCTGAGCACCTGTCATCTAGTAGTCAACTACGTAACGACCATACGGGATAGGGGCGCTGCATAATTTCGCACCACCAACTGGGCTAGGGAAGCTATTTGGTCATATCTGTAAGTTCCCACAGATGTTATTAATGATCTTTTTTTAACTGGAGTTCGTCACTTATCGTTGCTACCCTGTTTTCCCGATCCCGAAACTAGGCTGTTCAGACTTCTATAATAATAATAATAATAATAATAATAATAATAATAATAATAATAATAATAATAATAATAATAATAATAATCCGTGGCGCTACTGCCCGTGAAGGGCCTAGACCGACTAGCCGGCTGCTGGCCTCACGCCCACATGCCGAAGCAGAGGTGGACGATCATCTAACCAGAATGGAGGTATCGTGTGGTTAGCACGATGATCCTCCAGCCGTTATAGCTGGCATTCGCAACCGGATTTCGCTACCTATCGTAGCTCCCGAAGTCCATCACGATGCTAGGTGGGCACCGGCCCCATACACTGGCCGAAATTTAACGAGGAAATTTCTACCCCCATGAGAACTCGAACCGGCGCGCATTCCGTAACGCGAGTCATAGGCGGGATGCCTTAGACCACAACGCCACGGCGCGGGACGTCCAGACTCTATACTCCAGAAAAAAATTCTTAGGCGTGGTCGGAAATCGAACCCGGGGTCTATTTCTAAACAACCTAGCAAGCTAATCACTATATTAAGAAGGCTGGCACTCGGATAAATGATATAAAGGAAAAATGTCATAAAAAGTAGAAATTGTAAGACAATAATGGGATTCAAGTACAGCGTATATCCCGTCGTACTAATTCTTGAAAAAATACTTTTACTTGTCATTAACGAAAATAAGCCAGGTATGTTACATTTTAAACTAGAATAGTGGCATAGCTATTAGCAAGTTCTGGATTTTAATAAAAAAAGTGCTTCTATTTTCGGGCCTGTGAGCGAAAACATGCTGTACACAACAAAGCAGGGTTTCCTAAAATTTTCAAGTGTTCGTAACTTTCTCCTCCCTCTCGGTCACTCCTTGGTTCTTCAGTATCTTTCCAACATGCTATTCTAAAGATTGAGACATTTTAAGTAATTTGCTTAAATATAACTTCCAACTGGTTAGACATATTTTAATCAATGTATAATGCCGAGAATAAAAAAAATCTAACATGTGGTACTGATAAAGTCATATTTCGAATTTTATTGGTCATATTTTTATTTTTTTTCAAGTCATAAATGCATGCATATATTCTATTTTTTAGGTCATAGAAATTCGTCCCCTAATAATAAGAGTTAAACATCTCTGACTCCAACAGTCTGGAAAAAGGCTGTACCTATTTCTATCTTGCATTATTTTTTGTGAAGCTGTGGTTCTACATTAAAATTAAATAACTTATTTTTTTCCAGTTAAGCTTTCTTTCCAATATCTACCCGTGCACGACTTCTCAAGAGGGCTTTCGACCTTATTATTTTGGAAGATTCTGTTATTAAACTACGCATTAATATTAATATTTCATGTTTTTTTTAAGAAATTCATACTAAAGCAAAGAAATACAAATAAGTACTTAAATGCCTTGGTAGTGTAGAAATATACCTCAATTGCACTTCCTCCTGGTATAATTTGAAGTGACTGTACACTTCATTTCATACACACACCCACATATATCGCTTATGCATTCACATTATACTGATATTCTTTCCTCCACCGTGTCGTATTTTTAAGGGGGTTGGAATTTTTAAACCGAGTGATGATGTTTTGAGAGCGAGCTGCTAACTACATAATGATTCAAGATGAGTGGGTGCAGAGAGCTGGAATTGTCTCATTCAGGGCGCTGATTCTCTTGTCAAACGGAAGATGTCTCAACTGCCGCAAGCAAAATGCTTGTTCCGCCGTGATCTGCATACAAATGTCTGTATGCATTTGAATCTCCTTGTGTGCCACATCAATTAGAGAGCCGTGGTTCCCACACGTGCATTCTTTTAATTTCCCTTCCCTTCGTCCCCGCTCCCTCTGCCTAACCTCTTTCTACTTCTTCTTTACCATTATTTCCTCTGCTCGGTCTCATTATTCAGGATCTCGTTCTATACTACAATAGAGCTTGGTTATAGTGTCATCCAAGGGACCTCAAGAATTGTGCTGTTACAAACCAGTGTCTGCTGAGCTATATTATCATAATACAGATATTAAGGGAAGAAATATCTGGGTATCATTATTGATCAAAATTTAAAATGGCCTCATCATATTACTTATATTTGTAAGAGGCTTCATAAAACAATTGATAAATTAGTTAATCTTCGATACTACTTACCCATTAGAGTTCTACGAAATGTCTATTTGGCCATTTTTCAGTCTATCATTCAATATGGTATTATTGTTTGGGGTGAAAGTACAAAAATTAATCTTAGTCCGTTAAATTTGTTACAAAAACGAATAATTAAGATTTGTTTGAAGAAACGTTGTGATTATCCAACTAAATTAATTTATTCTGAATTTAATATTGAACAAATTTATAAATATACTGTTAAAATTTTATCATAAAAATCGTAATAATTTTATATTACAGGCACATAATCATGACAAAAGACGAAATAATAATTCAACATTAGTAGAACCTAAGGACCATATTCATAGACATTCTTAGCGCGGGCTTCCGGTGGATGATCAGCGAACTAACGTTCTTCGTATCATAAACCAGTGTTAGCGATATGATGTTGTATGAATCCTGTACAAGTAATCAGTCGATAGCCGGGGCCAGTTTAGCACGCTCGTAGCGCGGGCTAGCGAAATGTCTATGCATAGCACCCTTAATGTTTCACATCTGCTGGTCTAAAGCATAGCATTAATTTTGGCCCTTGGTTTTATAATTCTTTAGCTAAATTACACTCAGAACTTCTAACATGTAACCCACTAACATATAACAAGAAAATTAGAAACGTGTTAATGTCTTCAATTTGATTAAATAAATTTATAGCTTATGTGTATGAACAAATATGAATTCATCAGCCTATGTGTATGAATTAATCAGCCTATATTATATTTGTGTTCTATAATTTTGAAATATATATTTTTTCAGAATCTAGAAATGCATATAGGGTGTTAGTTGGGAGGCCGGAGGGAAAAAGACCTTTGGGGAGGCTGAGACGTAGATGGGAAGATAATATTAAAATGAATTTGAGAGAGGTGGGATATGATGGTAGAGACTGGATTAATCTTGCTCAGGATAGGGACCAATGGCGGGCTTGTATGAAGGCAACATTGAACCTCCGGGTTCCTTAAAAGCCAGTAAGTAAGTAAGTAAGTAAGTAAGTAAGTAAGTAAGTAAGTAAGTAAGTAAGTAAGTAAGTATATATTTTCATAAATTGTCTTTCTTTATTCACGTACGATATTATTCTTGCCTATGTTAATATTATGTTATATAATTTTATTGCCGCTGTAATTTTAATTTTAGTTCCTGTTTTGTTTTATTTTCTATATTCCTCTTATATTAATATATTATATTATATAATTTCACTGTAGCTGTAATTTTAATTTTAGTTCCTATTTTATTTTATTTTATTTTGTATATTCTCTTATAGGCCTATTAATAATATATCTGAACTGCGATCGAACACGAGCGATTCTCAGATTTTGTTAATATTACTGTATCTCCTTTTTTATATTAATTGTATTATTGTATTTCAATTTTCCTTGTTGTAATTATATCCTGTATTCTATATATTTAAATTTAAATAATAAAGAATATAATTTGAAGCAATAGATTAGGTTGTGTTATAATTCCTACAGTTCTATTTTGTCATTTACAATATTTTATTTATATTGCAATAGGCTACATTCTAAATTTAAGTTTGGACTGTAGAGTTAACCAGACCACATTCACGACACACATGACCTTTCTTCTATTTTCTGTTTTTCGTAATAGGTACTTAATTTTTTTATATAATAATGAAATAATCCTTGGAGCGACAGCCCATGCAGAACCAAAGTAGACCAGCAGACTGCTGGCCTCACGTTCACATGCCTCGGTAAAGGCGAACGCTCAGCGAACAGTATTGGTCCCCACCGCTCACATACATTGCAGTCTCTGGCCGAATATCCATTTTAAAATTCCTTCCATCGTAAGACCTCGAACCAGTGCTCACTTTCATTTTGTCTTTTTACTATCACTGTCTTTCTTATAATTGCGCTTCTTCACGTTATTATTCTAATTTATTTATTATTCCTCCAACTTTATTGTTTTTCATTCTCTTCTATTTTCTTTCTTAACTACACATTTTCTTTTCTTCTTTGCACACTTCTTGATTTGCCTTTTGTCTCATCTTCCCCATTTCATTTTTCTACTCCACTTCCTCCTTCCATGTCTGTGAATGAGGGACTAGCACGCTGGTCTTCCATCCAGACAGACAGGGTTCGATCGCCGGCTAGGCCGTGATGGAATTTGTGGTGAATAAGGCAGTTTTTCAAGGTACTAACTTCTCCTCTTGGCACTTATCATCTGCAATAGTTAAGGCTGGTTCACAATAAACCGGGAACGGAAACAACGAGAACGAGAACGGAAATATTGTTAAAATAAATGTATTTAAATGTAAGCATTCACAATTAACTATTGTGAATGTTCACATTTAAATACATTTATTTTAATAATATTTCCGTTCTCGTTTTCGCTTCCGTTCCCGGTTTATTGTGAACCAGCCTTTAAAAATATGCTGAGGTGGTACGAGTTTCCGGCGCTGATCAAGAAAGACTTGAGGCTCCGGAACCTAGGGCTTATCAGGTATTCGTCTGGGGATGGGAAATGGCTTTCTCGGATTTTAAGAGATTAGGTGTACAGCTTACAGCAGTAAAATTTAGGAAATATTCAACATTTCTTTCCTCCATTACTGTAGCTTGTACAATAATGAAAATTAGTATGTATAAACACTGTCCTGCTATATGACGAAAATATTTTTATGATTAAAAAAAGGTTATTTACATTTTTCTTTTCAAAATTCAGTTCAATGTGCAGTGATGAAGCGTTTCCCACGTAACTAAAAAACTATCCAATATTCTGTGATGAATTTTTTGTGTGTATTTATGCATGCCTTATCTATAATATGATACTAGATAGACAGATTTATTGATATAGTTCACAAAAGTACAAAACTTAATAATTTAACAAAAGATCTATATACAAATGTTATAATATGATACAAGATCACTTCTCTACCTTTGATAGGTTGTCTGATAAAAATAAATTCATTTAAAAATGGTCACATATCAGTATTTTCTTCTAACACAAAATACTAAGTAAAAAAATATATTATTTATTAAGGAATGTAGTTTTTAAACATGAGTTTCAGCAATAAAATAAAAGAGAGAGAACGAGAAGAAGTTAGCAAGTTTATGAGTTATGAGGGAAACACTTCATCACTGCACTGTAAATTGCCACCATTTTGAATTTTGAAAAAAAAAAAAAATTAATCGTAGAAATATTTTTTTCATATAGCAGGACAGTGTTTTACAGATATTAATTTCCATTATTGTACAAGATACAGTAATGGAGGGGGGGAAATGTTGAATATTTGCAAAACTTTTACTGCTGTAAGCTGTACCTAACTCCTTAAGCAAACATTCTCATGGGAGCAGATAAAAAGTTATTTTTTTCTCCCACCTTATTAATAATGTCAAAACAAGTGCTTATACAAATTTTGGCCAATCGAGCGCAATTACGAGGGCCGTAAAAAAGTTCTTCTGGGGCCGTTTACACAAGGAAAATACAATTTTATGGAAATATATATTCGAACGAGTACAGCAATAATAAATTATTCAGCCATTTTCAACATATTCCCTACCGGAAGTGAAATATTTGCCATCTGTAGGGATGAACTTCTGTATCTCTGTGTCGCAGAAGTCTGCCGCCTGAGATCGGAACCAGTGTGGGAGAGCCGTCTGCATCTCTCTGTTGATGCCACGGTAAGACAAATGTCTCATTTCCGGTGGGGAATATGTTGACAAATAGCTAAAAAATTACTGTATCTGTTTCAATAAATTTTTGCATTTAAATTGTTTTCTTTGTTGTAAACGGCCCTAGGGACACTTATTTTTTTACGGTCCCCATAAGCACTTGTTTTGACATTATTGACATGGTGAAAGAAAAAAAAACTTTTTATCTCCCCCCCCCCCCCCATGAGAATGCTTGTGAGTCAGTATGAGACAGTATCACACAACTGTCAGCATCCGATTCACAAAAATCACCAGACAGCCTATCGGACTTCACATGCTCAGGACAGAAAATGGGCCAAAGGAAGCCTAAGTGCAAGGATCCGGTTCGTGTCCGTGTTCTTATGATCTTGCTGCTTCTTCTTTGCTTATTTTGTCCTTCTCGTTCTGTCTCTAATCATTTTCTTATTTTTTTATAATTTATATATTTTTTTTTAATTTTCCGCCATCACCTTCACCTCGTCCTCTCCTTAACCTTCTCCATCACAATGGCGATTAGCATCATGATCGTCTTAGACATAACGGATCTTCCTAAATCCACCATTCCTAACACTTTTCTTCTAAATCTGAAATTACGTTATGCCTTTATCATAGAGATTGTTACAGTAAAAATTGACAAAATGAGTTTCAACAATGCGTGTTAGTGAAACTAACTGGAATTGAAATGTGCTGCAGGAAGCGGAACTTTGACGTCATGCATATTGTATGATTAAACTGGAACACAAGGGCTGTGCAGCAAGCAAGCTGTTATATGGGCTCGCACACTACTTTCTCGAGGCCCGTATTGATTTTTTTTACGTTATTTAAATGGCACTCTCCGAGCTCTCAAAAGTCTTTGTGTGCGCATAGAATGCGTGGACAGTTACTCTAAAGGATTCATTGCCTAATGGATGCCCACGTTTTTCTCCATATAAAGGGGATATTGTAAAATACGGTCTACAGGCAGTGTAATTTAACCGTTAAATTGAAAAAGTAACCCTACAAAATTTTAATTCATTATATAATTTTAATAAAATAACAGAAAAGAAATTGGTATAAAACTAAAAATTCTAGCAAAATTACAGAATATGAATGAATGAGAAACATATGAATGAAAGAGGAAATGGGAGGAATAATATTAAAAGGTACGCGCAAACGCGTCTTTGCAAAGGAGTGCGTAGTTGGGCTGTTCCACTGAAGGAACTCTAGATAGTTTTGAAGGGGAAAGTCGAAAATGAAGGTAAACTAATAGCTACCACATAAAAGGGAGGAGAGAACAGAAGTATGACAGCTGCATCGGACGTAGAATCGCCGGAAGAAGTAAACTGCACATTGAAAGATCCTGTGTCCTTTCGCAGTGCAAGTGGAAGTCTAGTGAACTCGCTCTTGTACTGAGGCCAATATGTGAAGGCCAAGGTACCTATTTCGAAGAAACCTTTAATTTTTTCTAAAAATATCATATCCACAGAAATATATATACAATTATTGAAAAGTGTCTTAGCACAAAATTATTTTAGTTATTAAAATTATCTGTCTTCACCGCATTCCTTGCGGAAATAGCAAAGGAAGGAATTTACAAGAAGGAAGTTGGGGTTTAAGAGGTCGATGAGAGAAACCATTTAATTCTCGGAATGTGTAAGCAGAATTTGGTTTTGTCCAGAAATAATTAAGAATAAGGAAACACGAGGATAGGTAGCTATTTATAACATAACCTGTTTTTCACAGTTGTAAAAATCACTTTCATATTCGTTATTGATTGTCTATATATTATTTTCATTCGAAATGTTTTCTTTAACAATTGATTGATAAGTATCATAGTTAGAATTTTGCAAACGATTAACATCTCTATACATTGTTAATTTTAATTACTAATTTTCGTGAATATTTAAGTGATATAAGAATGGAACGAATAGCCGTGTCATGGAAATTTGTATAAAATTACATGCATTTGCTTAAATTGTGCAATTTATTTATAATTATAATATCTTTTCTTTTTTTCGAATTACAAAAAGTATCTTTGTATGCAATGTAGGAAAGAAAATAAATTTCATTTTTTATTTCATTCTCCTTTTCTTTGTACGTTTGTTTCTCTTTGTCTTTATTCGTAACTTCTTTCATTCTCTACATTCTTTAATTTCTATCTTTCTGTACTTCTCTCTTTCTTTCATAAAGGTGGCATTGTATTGGTCAACTCCAAAACAGAGGCCAACCTTTCTTCCAGAGTTTCTTCCTAGACTTCTTGTTTAACAAATGACGAATGAAAGCTTTACAACGGATTCGTCTAGCCGCCTTATCTCTTGTTCCTTTGGAAACCGATGATGTTTCGTGCTGAATAAGCTTTTTACATGGGATTCGTCTGGTCGGCTTATCTCTTCGTTGTCATAGAAACCGATGTCTGTTGCTAAATAAGTCTTGTAGAGGCAGGTCAGATATTTATTGGGAGACGGTGTGAACATGGCCACGTGCGTGGAATGTGTGATGGTGGGGAAGGTCGTGCAAGGCTCCGATCTGATGGATACGAGGCCTCTGGAATACAAACGACTCTGAATTCATTAAGACTCGTCCTTCTTACTTTTATAGCCTTTCTATCGACGGCTAACAATTCCAGAAATAGAGCCAGTTGTAATAAGCACTGGGTTCGGTCGGAGATACAAGTTGCGGGACCTGTTGAAATTGAATGGAATTGGTTGCAGTGGTCTGTTTGAAGTGTTGAACCCGATATATGGGAGACAGTTTGTACAGTGTTGCCAACAAAGTTTTAGTGGAAATGGCTGTTTCTAATAGTTAACGGTAGTGAACTGTACATTAGTTTTTGGGCTCTACCAACCATAGCCTATACTGAGAGTGACTTTATCCAACAATACAATTTGGAACGCCTCCGACGGACAAAACGTAGACTTCAAATTGGCCAAAAAAACTTCACTGGTGTACGAAATTAAAGCTTAAACATATGGCTATGTTGTAATTTAAAATTATTATTTTCAATTGATTATAATTATGTTATCCCAAAAATATAAAAATATACATTTTTTTTTTCTAAAGTGCTTATATAATGTGGCATATCTTTTGATTGGTTCAGGATAAATGATTTTAGTAATAATAGCCTATGCTCCATATGTAGGGGATCATTTTGGCGAAAGAAGTTTTCCCCTAGCTCAATTTCTATTGGAGTCAGGTCGGTCCAAAATTTTATTTCCCTCCCCCCCCCCCAAAATGTTTCTTTGGGCTCCCAAATTCGGTTTTCAAGTTTGAATTATACAGGGTGATTCACGAGGGTTTACCGTCACTTACTGAGTTTATTTCTAAAGACATTCTGAGCAAGAAATGTCATATAAACATGTGTCCTAATCTCAATATTTTCACAGTTATAGTAATTTGAATTTGTTAGTAAAATACCTTTTTTCTTTAGTTTTAAGGGTAAAAAATATTACAAATAGAGAATGAACTATTCAGAAGTGTCATTTCTTTAATTGGGTAGTGTTCTGAAGGTAAATATGTCTTGTTAATTGCTTTGTACAGATTTTGTTTTTCAACTTTTAACTAAAAATTACATCGTTCTTACGCACTTATCATAAAAATTGTTACAAATCATACGACTTTATGAACTTGATTCGTTACAGTTTAATTATGCATCCTAATGTACAATCTTGAAGAATTAACAAGAGCAGCGTGATTTCTAACAATTGTTTGATAAATGCGTAAAAAATGTAATTTTGCAGTTAAAAATCAGAAGAAAAAAATTCTGTACGAAGCAACTATGGAATTCACAAAACATTTTAGCTTCAGAATGCTAGCTAATTAAAGAAATGATACTCCTGAATAGTTCATTCTTTATCTATAATATTCTTTTACTCTTAAAACTCAAGAATAATGGTATTTTACGAAAATTTTCAAATTAGTGTAGTTCTGAAAATACTAAGATTAGGATAAATGTTTATATGACATTTTTTTGCTCAGAATGTCTTTGGAAATCAGCTACGCAAGGGACGGTAAATCCTCGTGAAACATCCTGTATAAATTGTGTAGTTTGCTCTCAAGAGTCATGTCACCAAAGTTTGAAAGACATTAAGGAAAAAAAAAAAGTGGATTTTTATCTTAAGAGTCGATGTAGCCTATACCTTTAAGTGTTAATTGAGTTGGGGATTGATATAGCTCACGGCTCTTTAAATTGGTATTATACCAATATTTCTTGTAGGAACTTGGAAAACCACGAAAAACCCAAGTCAGGATGGTAAGTTTTTGGAATCGATCTCCAGAATACAAGGCGGGAATGATTATTGCGTCATTGAGATATTATTTCTATTCTATTGAACATGTTTGTTCAGGTGTTCAGGTTCTCAAGAAAACACGTAAGTAACGGAAAGATCCGTCATTTATTGAACCAGTACTCAAGACCGGCCCTGAAATCTGCACAGCACAGCAAGAAGCCAAGGGACATACATAGCTTAATTTCAACGTGAAGTAGAGTGATCTCTACAAGGCCGGTTACACTACTAACTTTCAACGCATCGTAGATTTTGGTCTCATCATGCCTAGGACTTGCGTTACGGAATACGCACTGGTTCGCGTCATCAGGGGGAAGAAATTTTATCATGAAATTTCGGCCAATGTATAAGACAGGTGCCCATCCAGCATCGTGATGAATTTGGGGAGTTATATTAGGTAGCGAAATCCAGTTACGAAAACCAGTTATGACGGCAGGGAGAATCATCGCACTGACCACGCGTTACCTCTGTTCTGATTGGATGATCGTTAACCACTCCTGAAGCATGTGAACGTGAGGCCAGCAGCCGGCTACGCTACTAACAGAACTCACCGAAAGTCTCTGCATTTCAAATTGAGGATATTGAACATACAATGTATTCATTTTTCGTGATAGGTAGTTCATTCAGTTAATGTTAGACGACGTACTACACGGACAAGTTTTTGATATCCACTATTTTCTTCTCCTTTCTTATAATTATTATTGTTGTTTTGTTATTTTTAGTTGATATCTCATGTTTTGTTGCATAATTTTTATTATATCGACGTTACGTTAATAATTACAATTATGCATCCTATTATCAATAATTAACAAACGAAAATAAACAACATTTTATATAATTTTTAAGAATTAATTTTGACCCCGCCATGTTTCCTGGAGTCCTCGTAAAACGATATAAAATTGTATTGGTAATTCAAATGAACGTCAGTGTATATGGTAGTAATATACAGGGCTTTCATTTCAAAACTTTCCAGTCTAAATAACTATTGAATTCAATTTAAACAAAAAAACACGTCAATTTAGATATTGAGGAGGAACTCTGACACCAGGCTTAATTACATTTTAGATTTCACCTCCACCCCCAGTTTGAAATTTCAAATGCCACCCCTATACTTTTATACTTAAATATGAAAGGACATTAAATTGTTTATACACCTTATTCGTTTTCGCATCTTTTGTTTTCTATCGTCGCCTGGCAACCTGGATTATTGTTATTGTTGATTAGAGCTGAAGAGAATAAAGCTACAAAAACTTATTGAGCATTTCATGTAATAGTTGTATTTGTGTATTAAATTATTTTAAAATGGTGTATACCCTTCAAGAGAGAACATAAATCATCCTTATTGATTAAATTTAGGAAAATACACAAAATAAGCTGTGTTTTCATCCGTACGCAGTAAACGTCGTAAATACGTACATCTAGTAGACAATTACATCTTCATCGTCTTTGCTATCGAAACAATAGGCTCCTGGTGTAAAGAAGCAAAAGATCTGGTTTCCGAAATTGGTAGAAGTTTGGTGACTGTTACTGGAGACCCTCACTGCACCAATTATCTACGGCAACGAATAGGAATAGCCATCCAACGTGGAAACGCAGTCAGCATTTTGAGAATCTTTCCAGACGCCAATTCTATGGATGAGATTTTCTTTATTTGAATATCTGAAAGCAAGGCAAGGGTGAAGTACGAAACCCCGTAAAATGAAGATAAAACTCCATTCACGGCAAGAATCGAACCACGGACCGCTTCGTTGGAAAACACGCGCACTATGTACAGAGAAATAGTGACAGACCATAAATTCAACCGTTACGAACGGTATAACTTATATAAAAATCGATTGTAATTCATTTTATTCTGAGGTGTAGTGAAAACAAAAGTTTAAAAATATAGGGGTGCCGTTTGAAATTTCAAATTGGGGGAGGCTGAGGTGTGGGGGGTGAAATCTAAAATGCAATTAAGCCTGGTTTCAGACTTCCTCCTCAATATCTAAATTGACTTGTTTTTTGTTTAAATTGAATTAAATTTAAATAATTAGTTATTTAGACTGGGAAGTTTTGAAATGAAATTCCTGTCTGTACACAATATGTAAGTAATTAAAAATGCAATTTGCTTCTCGACAATACTAATGACTTGGACAGAGTACACTACTGACTTCTGCTTTGACAATTGCATGGAATTAGAACGTGTGGATCCCAGTAAGGCAGAAGGCGGAAATAACATTAACTGTAAAGGCTGGATAAATGGAATGACTTTGCCATAGCGATATGGGAACCACGCAGACTAAACGGTCTCGCCTGGTGTCCTTCCCAATTGAGCAGATTAGGGAGTGTGTTGCCTCTTAGGAGTGACGTTTCTCTGCTCTTGAAGCATATCTCCGCACCCACATCAATGATATTTTAAAAAGGCACTCTCTCAAGCACCAGATGAGTGAGGTCATTTCACACTGTGGCAGCGCCGCCGACAAAGTGGAATGGCGGCCAAGCCATCTTCTTGAGCTATTACAGGCTTAGCTGAGCCGAACGTTTACGGAATTCTTCTGCCATACCTTGTACAAGATGTCTCATCCTCGTGAAGGAAAGGGGATTAAATGTAATGTATTTGTTATTAGTAGTTCGTGGATAGACATTTCCTTTCACTTGAAGCTGTTGATGAACAGTTTCCTCTCTTAGAACAATTCATACTAACATTTTATCGTTTTTAAACAGTGTGGTATCTGCACTTATTGAGAATTTATGTAGTCTGCTTCACTATTAAATTATATCCGCCTCGAGATAATTGTAACTCAGGGTTTAATGTAAACTGTACATTACATAAAAAATTAACTGTTATTAACTTCCATTAATTTACCAAAATATTAATTGATGCCCTTGTAACAGAGAGCCTCAGTCATTACACTGTATATTACATGAATGTTCACTATAATTTTCATTTGTTCTGGTGAGAATTGTGGAAAGTGTGTTGGACATTAAATTGTATTTTTTTTATCTTCTGAACAAAACAAAGAATTCGAAAATAAATAGCATCCTAGATCATATATGTAACAGATACCTCATCCCTATATTAAAGTCGGCAGCACTTTGAAGAGAACAACCGCCAGGATCGCCACCCGTCCGCTGTAAACGAACACGAGGTGGCAGTATAGTCGCTGATGTAATTCAAATGGGAGTTATGACGTGACTCCTTATGTAACCACTAGATGGCAGCATTGTAAACCAACAAAAGTTGTTATCGTCAAAGCCTATAAGGCCGAGCAATCTGGATATATATGATCTAGGATAGCATTAACAGTTTATATTTGTGTCGTATATCAGCATGTTCTATCACTGAGAAAAAAGTAACCTAACTTGTTGCACCATAACTCTGAAAATGAAACTGAAACAAAAATATTATTTAAAACTACTCGTATTAGCCCATGTTTAATATCCAGTATATAATATCGACGACGGTATACTGGGATTGTAGCTCAAGACACTATGTACTTAACTTACTTATGGCTTTAGGAACCCGCAGGTTCATTGCCGTCCTCACATAAGCCCGCCATCGGTCCTTATCCTATGCAAGATTAATCCAGTCTCTATCATCATATCCCATCTCCCTCAAATCCAATTTAATATTATCCTCCCATCTATGTCTCGGCCTCCTCAAAGGTCTTTTCCCCTCCGGTCTCCCAATTAACATTCTATATGCATTTCTGGATTCGTCTATACCTGCTACATGCCCTGCCCGTCTCAAACATACGGATTTAATGTTCATAATTATATCAGGTGAATAATACAATGCGTGCATTTCTGCGTTGTGTAATTTTCTCCATTCTCCTGTAACTTCATCCCTCTTATCCCCAAATGTTTTCCTAAGAACCTTATTCTCAAACATCCTTAATCTCTCTTCCTCTCTCAAAGTGAGAGTCCAAGTTTCACAACCATACAGAACAACCGGTAATATAACTGTTAATTTATAAATTCTAACTTTCAGAATTTTTGACAGCAGACTAGATGACGAAAGCTTCTCAACCGAATAATTACAGGCATTTCCCATATTTATTCTGCGTTTAATTTCCTCCCGAGTGTCATGAGACCTACAGTACGACACTATGAACAGTCTTAGAAAAACTTTGTGTCGCACAGATACTTTATAAGTCTCAGAAAGGAAGCACTGTGCATTTTTTCAGAGGACGAGCGAGCTAGTTCACAAGAGAAGGAATAGTTGATGTAATAAAATTAGTTTTGTTTTGTTGTATCTCTCTGCTTCCTTTCTCGGACTTATAAAGTATCTGTACGATAAAACGTTTTTTTTCCAAGACTGTACATACTAATAAACCAAACTAAACCTGTATGAGTGAGCTAATTTGGCAGATAGCTTAAAATTAGTGCTAAACATGATTCACATAGGTAAATTGGCAGGTACAGTACACTTCTATATAGGCCTACATTCAATTGATGCACTAAAATTATAAACTGAATTAATAAATATCAACAAGTTTTTAAATGACTATTCAACTTATAGGATGAATTTACTATGTTGGCCAATAACGTTTCAGAACCGCCTTAAAATCAACCATCACAGTTGTGTTTCTTGATGAGACGCTTTGTATGGAAGTGTCTTATCCGATAAGACGCCTTGTAATCCAACTGCTACCCCTCTACCTCCAGCATAGTTCAGTCCACTTCAGTGTCGATCACAAAGAATAAAAGCCAACAAAAATTAATGAAGTTAAAAAAAACTGCTATCTGTCACGGCATACTAAATACTATTGCCAACTATTCAGAGAGGAAATAGGAAACAATACTTAATTTCAACACTAAGATAAGCTGAAATTTTACATTAACAGAATAAAAACACGAAAGGTTTTTACAGAAATTTATTTATTATTTGAAATTACAGTTATTGAAAATACAATTTTCAAAGTAAATTTTTGTTTCCTTTTTTATATATATATATATATATATATATATATATATATATATATATATATATATATATATATATATAAAAACATGTATCAACATGTATGCAGTGAAAAATTTTTGTCCTGATCACCTAATTTGCATTTAAAATACAGTTCGTATGCTTTCTTAATCACAGCGGAAATAACTTTTCTTTCATGTTTAGTCGTATATTCACCGCACACGTAACAAAACACGTCCGGAGAATTTATACACCGCCGGTGCGACATTATGACTATGTTGGCACAAAGACTGATAAATTGAAAACTGTGCTATTAATTAATCACTTACACACTACACTCTTTATATATGATCTATGTTATTAATTAATCACTTAAACATTATCACTCTTTATACAGTAGTTATATTTACGCTAGTACCACGAAACGCGAGCGTAAACCTCACGTTGCACTGTTATGAAATTCACTGAATAGAAGGGACCAATATCTGTTTGTTTATTAGAAGTTCAAAAGAACATGCCAACAACCATAAGAAACCTGAAATAGGTCATAATAGTACATTATGCAACGAGCCTATAATGGTAGTAATTAAGACGCAAGTATGTTTGTTTATGAAACGAGCGCAAGCGAGTTTCATAATTTTCATACGAGCGTCTTAATTACCATTATAGGCAAGTTTCATACGACTTTTTATGCTCGACCATATTTCTAACTTGAAATTATTCAAAATTAGGTCTTCTTATGGTTATGTGTGAACTGACCTGAATTGTGAGATGTGCGCAGACGCGAAAGTATTGATTTTTTCCGAGGCCGAATGTCATTGACCTTGACAGAGAATAAGATGAACATTAGTGTGATATAACCTGGAAATTGATTTAAAATTGAAAAACGAGATGACAAATTGAATTTATTTGAATATTATTTACAATTAACGCTAATTATTATAGTAACAGAACATAACCTTCTGCGACAGTATTGGATTTCCAGCCTCCGTGACTTTTCGCTAATTGTCTTTCGATTGCATATCCGAGAATAATCGATACTTGCGGTTTTATAACGGTACAAAGCTGACTCGTCATTGGCTGAACACCTGAACTTTAATGAATAGGTGTACTTTAATGACATGCATTAAAGGACTGCTACCAGGTGTATAATTACTACATTTCGGCATGGTCGAGCATAAAATTCATTAGCTTTTGTTTTGATTTACAACCCCCAACCCGCGCCAGATGTTTCCTGGGGGAGCGCTTATCGAAAAGTGAAATCATAGTATATCTTTAAAACCTTACGTGATACGAAGAAAAGAGATGCATTTTCGGATTCAGCGCACACCAGACCCTATGGGACACATTGTTTTAAGTCGGATCAAAATTGAAGGGTTCAGAGCCATGATGGGCCAAGTGCCATTTATTAAAAACGGAGAAAGCAAGGGTTAAAGTTAAGTGAATGCCATGGTTTAATGAAGATTGGCATATTTAGTTTTAATGTGTATACTTTGTATTACTTGCTATATGTTGCCATTGAATTATGGTAGTAACTTCATTCTAACCTTTGTTTTCTACGGTTTTAGTAAATGGCGCTTGGCCCACTATGGTTCTGAACCCTTCAATTCTTGTTGTTCAGTGTAAGCACTGGTAAATCTATATTGCAACCGAAATACATTTATGCAGCAACAGAGAGGAAGTCAATGTAGGCCAATACAAAAGAAAGGAATTCTGTTTTTATATTAACAGTAAAACGATTCTTATACCAACAGCAACGGTGCCCGTTTCTCTGACGAAAGCAAATGGGTTCATTTATATATTGAAAAGAAACGAACTGTAGCTTTGGCAACATCAAAAGAGATCATTTCTACGTTTGTCAATAGCAAATGGTTCGTTTCTATAGCAACAACAAAGGAGGCAGTTTCAACTGTCCCTACGGGAAAGAGTATGTTTGATTAAACGGATTTGCATTTCATTAGGAAAAGGAGACAACGAATGATGAGGAAAAATGAATGGAGGAGGAAGATGAGAAGAAGAGGAAACAAAGATGATGACGATGGTGATTTGACTCCCACGCAATTAAACTTGCAACAGGAATGGACACGTTTCTACGATCAATAGCAAGCAGGACGTTGATTGAGCAATCCTGATGTTCATTACCCGAAACAATGGCCACGTATTGGTGCTCTAATTAGTCATTATCCCTCCTGGGGAATCCCCTCCATATCAGCATCCCGCGGTCGTAATTTGCGGACGGAAGTTATGTGATCGGAGATGGCCGACGCCTTGCGAGCTCTGCGACCTTGGACGAAGCTTTTCAGGGAAGGGCCAAGAGTTCGAGGACAGGTAAACATCGGCGGCGTTGGGACTGGGTGGAGGAGGCATGGTGTCTCGTGTCCCTGGATTCCAGACTCCGTTTCTTGATTGTAAGGTCATCCGTTACCTTCTGCTTCTTTGATCCAGGTCATGTCAATGGAATACAATTAATTTATTTTTAGGGCTCTGTTAATTGACAATATCTTGTCAGAATGACTCGATTTGGATACCTGACTGTGACTGCGAGATTTTTGCGACACTGACTCGTTAATTAAACTTATCTGTTGGTATCATTATTGTTAGATGTAAAGAGTTTATACTGTATCTCTTTTCGCTTCTTCTTTCTACATCCGGTATTTCTTCTAACTCGTTAATTATATTTTGCCGTTTTACAGTTTTCTGCTTCACTTATATGTCTTTCTACTTTTTCTTGCTTTTATAACTAATTAATCAGATTTTATTAAGTCTCTCACTGCACTAGGGTGCACTCCGTAGCTGCTAGCGGGTATGCTCTCTATCTCTCCCTGTTGCACGACAGTGCACACGGGACAGCACCGCGTACCCTTTGCACATTTCAGCGAGTGCTGACGACCACTGCTGTAGTGTGTCGGTGCAGCACTTTTGCACAAAAGTAGTCGTCATTTACGCAAATGGTTGTGTTTATTTTATCGCAAAAATAAACATTATTTTAAATATGAAATTATGAAATAAAATGAAAATAAATTTCAGTAAAAGTAAGTCAATATCCTTCTGTAGAACGCATAAAGAAATTTCTCCGATATCAACTAAATGGTACATCTTTGCCACAAGTGAATACTTAAGTATATATTTATATACTAGATATATATTTAAGTAACAAACTGGGTTGGGAGGAACACGTCACTAATACTGCAAGGAAAGCCTGGAAAGCACTACATTTCTCTATGCGTATTCTCAAGAAATCTAACCTAAAGTCAAAAGAATTAGCGTACAAAACCCTTGTTCACCCAATTATGCAATGTAGAGCAGTAGGTTGGAATCCGTACAGACGAAACCAAATCCGTTCAATAGAAAAGGTCCAACGCAAGGCAGCAAAATATATCAAAATGGGAAAGGGACATGGTGAAGAGATAGCAAAAGACTTAGGTTGGGAATTTCTCAAATCAAGGCGACGAAAAACCAGACTCACTGCATTGTTTAAGGCACAAATGGGACACAAAGCATGGACCGACATCAATGCTAGATTAGTAACACCATCATACTTAGGCACGGCTGATCATATTAGGAAGTTTAAATGCTGAAAACGAACGGACGTGGCAAAATTTTCCTTTTTTTACCGCACAATAGTAGACTGGAACAGCTTCCTGCGGCAGTCTTTCAGGGTGGTCCTCTCAAAATCAATACATTTAAGCAAAGGTTGAAAAGATTAGACTGAAAATGTAATTTTAGGTCCAGTGTAATTATTTAAGTTGTCATGTAATTAATTAAGTTGATACGTAATTAATTAAGGTGATATGTAATTAAGTTGATATGTAAATAAATTAAGGTGATATGTAATTAAGATGATATGTAATTAAGTTGATATGTAATTAATTAAGGTGATGTGTAATTACTTAAGTTGGTAATAGTTGGGTGAAATAGAAGTACTTATAATTTAGGTATACTTATGCTTTTTGTTGGCGTTATTATAGCATATTTTTTTATTTGTAGTCCTAGGTTTATTGCATCTATTTATCTACAGTATAGTTAGAAGCAAATTTACGTTTACTTTATTTTTCATTGCTGTAATTATTGTATAATTATAATGGTATTATTGTATATTATATATCACTGCCACCGAGTGCATACCCAATTGTAGTGTTAGTAAATACATACTACATACATACATACATACATTACATTAACGCTTATCTTCAAAGGTGGCAACAATGCCTCCATATAAGTATTCCCACGGCATTCTCCGAAGGATTCGGTTTAGCAAAAAGATTCTCCTTTTCTTTACAGTTGCTGTGGTTGGTGTCGGTGTCTCAACGTTTTTATGTTTTGTAGCCTACTAGTAAGGCTATTGCACCACTTGAATAACTTTTCCAAAGATCCATGTTATATTCGTGTTTCTGTATGACATGTTTTCTAACGTTTGTGTTCGTAACAGAATTGATCGAGATATATATTTCGTTCTGGAGTTGCTTAAGCATTTCAGTTAGCACATGAACAAAAGGATGTGGTTCATGAATTTGTTTTTTAAGATGTCTGTAGAAGGATTCAATAGTGATATTTATTGATATTAGTTCACAAAAGTACAAACTTAATAATTTAAAATTGATCTATATATGAACAGAAATTGAAGGATTCAATCCCTTTCGTCGTTTGGAAATCACTTGAAGGACAACTACTAGTAGCTGGTTGAAAGTTGGCGTCATCACTGGTGTAGTTTTCGAACACGTATTCGACGAAAGTATTAATTTGGGAATTATCAGAAATTATGCTGTGCAATTCAACAAATCCCTCCCCACAATATTTGTAGGAAAATACTGCAGTCCAAAGGCATGTTTAAGATTTTTGCCTAATTCTGAGTTTTCATTCACGTATTCACATTTAAGCCCAATGTTTACAACTTTTCGGAGCCAGGCCTATCCCAAGTGAAAGCTGCAACATATTATACGCGCTTTCGGGAACACATATTTTACAGCAATTTGAGAGTTCAAAGTCTGAAATTATACAGTCAGGGTTATATATATATATATATATATATATATATATATATATATATATATATATTTCCAGTACTGTATATTACATAACTGGCGTATACCGTTCCACATGCTTTCATACGTATCAACAGTTTTAGACAAAAGCAAACAAATACAAATTGAATGTAGGCCTGCTCGACATTTGTATACCTATGAATGATCGGTATTTATATCTGATAGAAATTCTTTGGGCTCACATGAAATGTGCCGTCAGCTAATATGGTATGCATAAAACGGTAAATTTGTTTCAGACGTCAGAAATACTATTTTTTTGTTAAAATATATGTAACAAAACCTCACTTCTCTATTAGTTGAAATATCTAAGTCATATAATTGTAGCAGTGCCTCGTCTGCAGAACGAGGTAAAATGGCAATTTCTTTCGTGCTCTGTAAATTGATATACTGTACGAATATTATAAATGTTTTCTTTGTGAATAAAATTTGGAAATAACTTTGAGAGTTTCTTACGAATAACCTTACGTGTTTGTGTAGTCAGGTCCTCTGTAGCTCCGGGTTTACAACTATTTCTGATTAAGTGATTTTTGATACACTCTTTGCTTTCACTCTCGTGCCTATGTTCACCTTTTGTAAACACAACTTCATTAGTATCTGAATTAGCCTGTAATTTATAACATTGCACCGCCACGATATATTTCCAGTACTGTTGCCTACGGTATTTAAAATTTTCCCAAATGACACATTGTACTCCATGCCGGCACTAGTACTGAAACAGTGAAAACTTCTACGTGTACTAACATACTGGCAATTGTTCAGCAGGGCTGCCAAATCTGTTTCATATGACACCGGTAGTGTCATCTATTCGAAAAACATACCGTTGTGGCCATATATCCTATATTTGGTTTCTTCTTCACGTTCATTGTGCGTCCAATTACTTACGGTATTTTAACCTCAATTTTTGCGTTAATGAAATGACATCCCACAGCCCCTTTTGCGCTAATGCAACGCATCCTACTATGTTCGTCTCCCCAACTTCTCCCAAGCTTATCCGTTTCACTCTTTCATTCACCAACGATCTTCACTCCCCTCCTTTCATCTATCATCCGCAGCACTTAGAAATACTGTAGGCTAGGCTTTAAAATCTTGGGGGTAGTGCGAGTTTCCAATGCTGATATACAGGTTCTAAGGGCTTGGGTATTCGGGCTCTAGGGTTTCTCACGTTGTCTGGGGATGGGATCTGGCTGTGTTAGGGCTGAGAAAGGATGGTCTGCTTGCTTGCCAATATCAGATTCACAAATATAACCCAGGTCACCTGTCGGATTGCAAAATCATCCCATATAGGACCTGTGAGCCTGAGTACATGGATTCATCTCAGATCTGGCCCTCAAAAAACCAGCAAGTCAACTCGTATTTTAGAATAATGATCTCACTAATAATAATCTCACGAATAATAATAATAATAATAATAATAATAATAATAATAATGAAAGTGATAATGACGATGTCAATAATAATGATGATGATGATGGAGATTATTATTATTATTATTATTATTATTATTATTATTATTATTGAGAGAAGAACCGAGATTAAGAGTCTTTGAGAATAAGGTTCTTAGGAAAATATTTGGGGCTAAGAGGGATGAAGAAGTTACACAACGCAGAACTGCACGCATTGTATTCTTCACCTGACATAATAGGAACATTAAATCCAGACGTTTGAGATGAGCAGGGCATGTAGTACGTATGGGCGAATCCAGAAATGCATATAGAGTGTTAGTTGGGAGGCCGGAGGGAATAAGACCTTCGGTGAGGCCGAGACGTAGATGGGAGGATAATATTAAAATGGATTTGAGGGAGGTGGGATATGATGGTAGGGACTGGATTAATCTTGCTCAGGATAGGGACCGATGGCTGCTTATGAGGGTGGCAATGAACCTCCGGGTTCGTTAAAAGTCATTATTATTATTATTATTATTATTATTATTATTATTATTATTATTATTATTATTATTATTATTATTGTTATTATATTTTATCCATGTATGGTGGGTCCCTATCACCACGGCATGGCGCGTCCTCAGGTTGCGGATAGAGGAGACGGCCTCCAGATATGGAGGGTAGCTGCGAATATATTGAATAAGCAGTCGTGGACAGCCGATAAGGGGTGGTCCTCCAGCTTGGGGGTTGGGCGAAGGGCTAACAACCCATCACCGTAAAAAACAGCTTGTTACGAATTCCTACAGTAAGCCTCGGAATAGGACTGATTCTCTGGCACGACCACAGCAAAGGAATAAGGTTTTGAGATTTGGCACTTGGAACGTAACTAGTCTTTATAGAACAGGAGGGGTAACATTAGTAGCAAAAGAACTAGCTAGATATAGAATAGACTTTGTGGGAGTACAAGAGGTTAGGTTAGATGGGAATGGCATATCACAAATAGGAGATTACTTGTTGTATTATGGGGAAGGAAACAATAATCACCAATTAGGAACAGGATTCTTTGTTCATAAAAGAATAAAATCAGCAGTAAAAAAGGTCGAATTTATCAGTGACAGGTTATCATATTTAGTACTTAAGGGTAGATGGTGCGACATCATAGTTATAAATGCTCACGCCCCTACAGAAGAGAAAGACGACTATATAAAGGATAGCTTCTATGAGGAATTGGAACATACTTTTGATCAGTTCCCTAGATATCATATGAAAATTTTATTGGGGGATTTCAACGCTAAAGTAGGACGGGAGGATATTTTTAGACCAACTATTGGAAAAGAGAGCCTACACGCAATTAGTAGTGACAATGGAGTTAGATTAGTCAACTTTGCCACATCGAAAAATTTAATTGTCAAAAGTACAACATTCCCCCATAAGGATATACATAAATATACTTGGACTTCTCCAGATGGATTGACACACAACCAAATAGATCACATCTTGATAGATAAACGGAGACATACTAGTATAGTAGATATTCGAACTTTCAGAGGTGCAGACTGTAATTCTGACCATTATTTGGTGATTGGAGAATTAAGAGAAAGATTATCAGTAGCCAAGCGAGTAGAGCAACAAGTTAATATTACTAAATTCAATATTTTGAAATTAAAGGACGAGGAAGCTAAGCAAAATTATCAGGTCGAAATTTCGAATAGGTTTGCCACTTTAGAAAGTTCCGACGAAGTTGAGAAAGAATTAGATGTTAATAGCGTGTGGGAAAATATCAGAGATAGTATCAAAATTGCAGCTGAGCAGAGCATAGGTTATTATGAAACTAAGAAAAAGAAACCGTGGTTTGATGAAGATTGTTGCATGGTAGTAGAAAGAAGGAAACAGGCAAAATTGAAATTCTTACAGGATCCAGTTGAGGAGAATAGAGATAATTATTTCAATGAAAGACGGGAAGCAAGTCGTACACTTAGGAATAAAAAGAGAGGTTACTTGAAGGAAAAACTGAATGAGGTAGAAACAAATAGTAAGAATAAAAACATTCGAGATTTATATAAGGGTATAAAGGAATTTAAGAACGGATATCAGTCAAGGGTAAACGTGATCAAGGATGAGAATGGTGACTTGCTTGCAGACTCTTCATCAATCCTAAACAGATGGAAAAACTATTTTGCGCAACTACTAAATGTACATAGGCCAAATAGAAATGATCGGGACGATATTGAAATACAAACTGCTGAGCCATTTATACCCGAACCCACGATTTCAGAAGTCGAAATTGCGATAGAAAATCTGAAAAAGTACAAGTCTCCAGGTATCGATCAAATTCCAGCAGAATTAATACAAGAGGGTGGAAGTGCATTATATAGCGAAATTTATAAACTTGTACTTGCTATTTGGGAAAAGGAAATTGTACCAGAACAATGGAAGGAGTCCATAATTGTACCTATTTTTAAAAAGGGGGACAAAACGAACTGTGGTAACTTTCGAGGAATATCACTTTTGTTGACGTCGTACAAAATTTTGTCCAATATTCTTTTGAGGAGATTAACTCCGTACGTAGATGAAATTATTGGGGATCATCAGTGCGGTTTTCGGCTTAATAGATCTACTATTGATCAGATTTTTTGTATTCGGCAGATAATGGAGAAAAAATGGGAGTATAAGGGTACAGTACATCAGTTATTCATAGATTTCAAAAAGGCATATGACTCGGTTAAGAGGGAAGTATTATATGATATTCTTATTGAATTTGGTATTCCCAAGAAACTAGTTCGATTAATTAAAATGTGTCTCAGTGAAACATACAGCAGAGTCCGTATAGGTCAGTTTCTATCTGATCCTTTTCCAATTCACTGCGGGCTAAAGCAGGGAGATGCACTATCACCTTTACTTTTTAACTTCGCTTTAGAATATGCCATTAGGAAAGTTCAGGATAACAGGCAGGGTTTGGAATTGAACGGGCTACATCAGCTTCTTGTCTATGCAGATGACGTGAATATGTTAGGAGAAAATACACAAACGGTTAGGGAAAACACGGAAATTTTACTTGAAGCAAGTAAAGCGATCGGTTTGGAAGTAAATCCCGAAAAGACAAAGTATATGATTATGTCTCGTGACGGGAATATTGTACGAAATGGAAATATAAATATTGGAGATTTATCCTTCGAAGAGGTGGAAAAATTCAAATATCTTGGAGCAACAGTAACAAATGTAAATGACACTCGGGAGGAAATTAAACGCAGAATAAATATGGGAAATGCCTGTTATTATTCGGTTGAGAAGCTCTTATCATCCAGTCTGCTGTCCAAAAATCTGAAAGTTAGAATTTATAAAACAGTTATATTACCGGTTGTTCTATATGGCTGTGAAACTTGGACTCTCACTCTGAGAGAGGAACATAGGTTAAGGGTGTTTGAGAATAAGGTGCTTAGGAAAATATTTGGGGCTAAGCGGGATGAAGTTACAGGAGAATGGAGAAAGTTACACAACACAGAACTGCACGCATTGTATTCTTCACCTGACATAATTAGGAACTTGAAATCCAGACGTTTGAGATGGGCAGGGCATGTAGCACGTATGGGCGAATCCAGAAATGCATGTAGAGTGTTAGTTGGGAGACCGGAGGGAAAAAGACCTTTAGGGAGGCCGAGACGTAGATGGGAGGATAATATTAAAATGGATTTGAGGGAGGTGGGGTATGATGATAGAGACTGGATTAATCTTGCACAGGATAGGGACCGCTGGAGGGCTTATGTGAGGGCGGCAATGAACCTTCGGGTTCCTTAAAAGCCATTTGTAAGTAAGTATGTATTATATTTTATAAAATATTTTTTATGTAATTTGTTTGTAGTTTTATGTTTTCATTTGCCATTGATTCATTTTCTTATTTTTTTATCTAGACTACTTCGCGTTACTTCTCTCATTTTACTTATTTCTATATTAAAAAGTCTGTCTTTTTTGTTTTCATTTATTTTATTATTGCTGTTCTCATTTCTTTCTTTAACCATTTTCAAATGAAGATAATCTGCATATAAAATATCTGAATATTTTGTTCCGACAAAGTTTTTCTTTTTCTTTTTTTCAAATTAGTGGTTATGTGCTCTAGTTCTTAGGGCAACATAACTCATTATAATGACGCCATAATTGCGCCAAGATAAATTATTTGTCACAGTCTTGGCAATTTGTTCGCTGACTTATTTTGCAAGGTATTCCCAGATCCGTCGGTGGTGTACGCATATCTCTAAATCGGAGCATCTCAACGGTGTGACACCGTAATGTATTCCACCTTGATTTGCATCGTCGCGTCATTAATTCTGCAGGTTTCAGCCACAATCTTCTCTTTTTCTCCCCTCCTTTCTCCCCCTCTCTCTCCTCTTTTACATAAATTGCTTTGACTTTTTCAGCTCTTAACTTTGTGAATTGGCGTTTGTTCAAGAATTGCGAACAAGTGCAAATGCATTAGAGCCAACTAAAATCTTGTTCAAAAGAAGATGACTATCATCAATTATCAGATTCCTGGAAATTCGACCGCAGTTATCCTCCATTGTGATAACATTCAATTATATGTCTAAATGTATGTATATTTTTTAGGGATGACCCTTGTAAAAATGGAATGAGTGAAGTCGGAACAGACTTTACTGAAGTATAATCCATGTAGTGAAAATGATAGGCCTAATTATAATATAGTACATATGTATATACGTACACAAGTATACTGTATTACCTAGTCGTATCTCAATTTCGTTAGACGACGGTTTTTCACCAGGGTGACAGGGTTTCGATCCTCAGCAGTGTAAGTGAAATTTGTAGCCGACATAGCGGATCTGGTACAGGTTTTCTCCGAGTAATAAGATTTCTCTTGCCAATTCTTTCCACAATTGCTTCATCATTCATATATCACCGTTGCCAGGAGTGTGTGAAATCCTGATCAGTCCGTACATGTTACCCCCTTTCGCCCCCATGGACCTGAAAGGCTGCAAGTGTCGAAAACAGGATTGGATAGATAACCATATAATGCTTATATTCGACGATTATTAACTTATGTTGAATTTAAATTGGTGTCAAATTTAATTTTTTCCCTGTTGCATATATAGAGCATCCTGCAAACTGTCGTAAAAATTCGTTTCTTCTACTTCAATTTTGTACTATTTATCTTTTGATAGGATCCAATATTAAAAAATCTATATACATGAGCGAATATCAATAACATTTAAATATTGTTTCACGACGTGTATGTTAAGAATTTTCTCGATCATTCAACAGCCTTGATTAAACGCATTAATTTTATTGTTAACATCCCTACTATTATTATAACTATAGCATATTTTAAAATTAGGATAAATCAAGATATTTATTTGTTCGGTTGACAGTTTACTAATAGAATTTTATTTTGGTCTAAAACTGTCCGGTCAGCAAAATATTTGGATTTTTGTTTTGTTAGTTATATACTTAAATTGTACAGGGACATCATTTTATTTTAACTCCAATTTATATTGTACCTGAGTTTTTTAATGCACTTCACTCCCACTCCTTCTTGTAGCAAACTTTCACACACAACCAAAGCCACAAAAATACAGTCAAAGCCGTCTTATGGTCATAGTAAACAGTACAGAGTGAGTGATATAGTGTGTTCCAGAAATATGGTCGCATTTTCCAGTGAGGAAAGAGCATTCATTCACTATTGAATCATATTTTCGCACAGTAGCATTCGTGTAGTTACGTCGCATCTCGGTTTCTCCCACCCGTTTCTGCTGGCTCCTCTGTAAAGGCTAGTGGCTGGGCTGAGTTAGCTCTTGTCTGAAAACATTTGCTATTAGGAATTGGACTTCTACGTAATATTATACAACTATTTATAGTAATTTAAATAAAAGGGCCTCGTTAAGTAATTGTCAACGTGATTTCCCCCCTTTCTAAGACCCTCCTACATATCCGACTAAATTTATCTATGAAGATTGGTCAAAAGTGAAAATTGAATTGACAGTACGTAAGGAGGTCTACACTGTTATAGAGTAGGTACAGAATTGTTTCAATAGGCGTAGGATTATGACTCCCCCCTCATGCCGCCTGGTTTGAGTGCTTTGCATTATTTCTTTGGGGTTACTGTGAAACAGTTGTGTTTGCTAAACATCCTACAACAATAGAAGAATTAAATAATTACCTTCAAGAAACCATACATTCAATTTCAGAAAATATACTTGAAAACATTTTTGATAATATGCACAAAAGAACTGAAGCCTGTATCGAAATGAACGATCACCGTTTTCAATAATTTGTTTAAATATCCATAATTTTGATTATTATTAAAATTTAAATGCAATGTAAATATTGTATGCTAATGTGCTGTAGACAGTATACCATACACTACATTATAAATACGTCCGATTGGATAGTTCAGTTAGTGAGTAAAAACACTTACTGTTAATACTGTACTCTATTTTGATTAAATAAAAATCCTACGAAAATGATCAAACTCAAAATTGTAACATTTCCTAGTTTACGTAAATGGTTGCACTACTTTTCTTCCCTTCTATATCTAGTAAAGTTATTTGTATTGTATTTTACACTAGTGTCGTCAAACTTCGGTCATGGAAGGGGGTAGCAAACGTGTTTCTGGTTCTCAATCGTTAATCCAAAGGTATAGTTATGTTAATATTGGAAATGTTAGTAAAAGGAAAATGATGTCCCTCTATTACTTGGATATATTTTGCAGCTGGTGTATATCTCTTTCCTTCCCCATTTGCAGGAGACGAAGTCAGTGTACAAGTTAGAAAGTACGGGCGATGTTGGGTATCCTTGTCATATTCTTCCCTATAAATTGTACTTTTATTTTCAACATGAAACCTTTGAGCTACTCTAATCAGATGTGCTGAATGATAATTGTGAATATTAAGACGATAATGAATATCAAGAGAAGATGAAGATGAAAATTAAGGCAAGATAGAAGAGGAAGATGACGACTACGATTATAAGTAAGAACTTTATGATGATTTAATGATAACGATTGTGTTATGATGACGACCATGAAGAATATGTTGACAAAAATAAAGACGGAAATAAGAATGCGGTGAGAAATGTTAATAAATCATGAATATAGGCATCGAAGACAGTGATGCTTGCATAAAAAGCTTATAAGCAGACACATCCATCATGGAAAGCCTGTAAATCACTTGAGGACACCCACTGGCCACTGTGCAGTCTGGGAGCATGCTGGGTGTGGCTGGACGTTACAAGACTATTATCTGATACTTGAAATTGTTTTCACAGCAGTTCACCTGTGCAATTCAGGTTGTTAACTTTTTTCAGCTCTTTTTAATGTGATTGTAGACTGTTAGTAAATTTGTGCGCTGTTTGACTATGTGATCGTAAATTGATTCCAGCCACACAATAAAATTAAGCTAATGACTTTTCGACTGAAGAAACTGAGCTTCGATTGCAGGATGATTTTGTGTTATTTTCAGTGAACACAGCTGTGGAGCAGGTCATTTTTCTATTCATCTGACCAGTCTCAATTTCGTAACTGCTCTGTGGTTTTATAGAAAATTTATTTTCTCGTATGACTACTGTTCTATTTGCGTTACATAGCCTTAATCGTATTCTGTAATAAAATACAATTTTTAGACAGCTGTTCCTAAAAGTAGATCTCACATTAGGGAATCTTGTTAAAATTGATAACAGGTATTTTACAGTAGCGTGTGAACACTTACTTTGAAATGTTTCCTCCAATTATCAGTGGTTTCACACTAAATATCACACGGCAGCAATCACAATCGATCAACAATGTAGTTTAAACACTTTTAAAATGAATATGTTTAATTGTGAAATGTACAAAAATTAAATAAATTGTTTCAACAACTATTTATTGATAAATTATCAATCAATTAAGAATTAAATTTAATTATGTAAGTTAAGGGATACCCTGTTTTGAACCGAGGAGCTCTCGGTCTGCAGTCGAATGAGCGACCACTGAGCAATACTACCGTCTACATGTAATTTGATAAAGTTTCACTATGATAATGAGGGGAATACAGCAGTGGAGAAGTCGAGTGTATTGTGTCTATACCAGCGTATACGGGAGGCTGTCTAAAAAAAGGTACTGTACTCCACGAGAAAGTCTCCAGGGAATGAAACGAAGCGGGGTGATGCTGTGAATGAATGTTGATGTTATAAGGTCACACACACACGTGGGTACTCGTATCTCTATTGGCTATCTCTCAAAGCACAAAGCACTGATATACACATTTTTATAATACCCTAGTTACAAAATTAGATCACTGTTAATCTCCTGGTCTTTTAATCCCTCCATAAAGGAAATAACATATGCAGGAGAGCGCATGATTTTTAAACTGACGTTATAACTCTAATATTATCTATCTACTTCGCTTCAATAGATGACGCAATAGTAAGCACATTCCTTTCACGGTTTATCTCCTAGTTGGAGAACAGTATAAGACACTTTTTTTAGTTGGTTATTTAACGATGTGGTATTGGTAAGACGGGTATGCCCTATGTTTGATTATTTTGTGTATTCATATTGTATTGTAGTATGTAGCAATAAATACAAAATGCAAATATAAAAAGTGTTCCCTTTCATATTAACTATCCTAGAAATATACTGTGTAACTTAACTCTAAATCTAATGCAGAAATACATAATATTACATCTCCAAACGCTCAAATACCTTCGGTGAAGCTATACAAAGAAAGAGTTGCTTCGTCGATGTTAGGTGTGTGCTACGTTGACAAATATTACTTAAATTACTATCGACCGCCCAGAGGCGATGAAGATGGCAGGAAATTGTAATAGTTGACTAGATCTGGTGCAGTGAGTTCACAGGAAATGCTAAACATAGAAGTGAGGGCATGCTTGCATTGTGATAGCAACTACTGTTCTGCCCATCTATTTAAAAAATTTCTGATTCGATTGAGTGCAAAAAGGATGTAACGAGTAATCATTTGGTCACACTGATGTGATCTAAGGATAGCGACAGGGACTTTTGATTCGAGGCTGCTGTCGGGGTGGATTCGCATCGCATTTGGTCTGATTACGTGGTTGTATCACTACTCTGTGTTTGTACTTTTCTTGTCCCTGAATTTCGAATATCCTTCTTGCTTCTTGTGTCAATCTGTTCTTGACCAGTTACCACATTCTCTTAAAATTGTTGTAACTTCAGTCTCTACTCGAGAGTTTGAATATTTTCGTATATTTTATTGTTTCTAAAAGTAATAGATTTTTCTCCTTTACATCTCCTGTTCTATTTACTACCACGTCTTCTTATTTATTTCTCTTTTCTTTTTTTCTTTCTTCTCAGAGTCGAATAATTTCGACTTCTGTTTTCAAGTACTGCGGTATTTTAAATATTTCTCTTTTAATTTTCTTACATTTCATGTTATTTCTTATGCTTATTAAATTTCCATTGTGCTATTTTTTATAATTTCTCTTTTTCGTTTCCTTATATTTTTCTCCAAAAGTAATTACCCCTAATATCATTTTCATTACAGTAGGCCTATATGTATATGTAGATAGATGGATTTATTGAGTAATATTATAAACACAGATGTGCTATATTGTCATAATTTTCTCTTAAATCCAATGCACGGGTCTTCTGACCGTACGTGCTTTGCACCTAAAACTAGTTCTACTTTGTAGGTTTCTCCCCCCCCCTCACCTATGATTAGATCTAACCACTCTCTAAAATAACACACAGATTAAAATGAAAATGGCACAAACAAAACATATTATATAATATACCCTACCCTAAAACAGACATAAAAGTGTATAATTGAGTAGATACCATTATCCCTTCGTCATTTCACATCATAAACTTCAACAGCTGAAGTTCTAATCTGTCTCGCCTTCAAGAGGAACAATCCAGTCTATTCCCCATGAGGTTAAGATCGGTATGGCATAGTTGCGCCCCGTGGTCAATTGGGAGGCCTAGACATGGCATAGTTGCGCTCCGAAGAAATCAGGTAGCAGAATGGACATGGCATAGTTGCGCCCCGAAGAAATCAGGTAGCAGAATGGACATGATATATTTGCGCCCCGATGGGCATAGTACACACGAAAGTGATTGTCATAAAATAAATAAGTTACTTAAAAATATTATAGTGGTACTGCATCGAAATCTGGTAGGCCTAGCATATGATCAATTTTGCTATTTAAAATAACACTTTTTTATCGATTAAACACAATAAATGAACTGCATTGAAACTTAGAATCATTGTGAATTAGCTATTAACTCTTTACCTTTTTCACTAAATTTAACATTCATTTTAAATTAACCTCACTATACGTCACAGACGGTGTGAAAATCATAATAAAATGTCAAGACTGCAAAGGCCCCATATTCCAACGGCTCACTCATTTGAATATGTCAGTTAATAAAGTACTGCCAACTTCATGGTGTTCATTTTAACGGTAGGCTATCGATAATCACTGCATAAACAGTAGTAAAACAGTTAATAAAGTACTGCCAACTTCATAGTGTTCATTTTAACGGTAGGCTATTGATAATTACTGCATAAACAGTAGAAAAACAGTTAATAAATTACTGCCAACTTCATGGTGTTCATTTTAACGGTATCGATAATAAATATTAAATCGAATAAGAAATCAATAAGGTTGGTTGATTACGAGGCTCGAGTTCCCGTAGTGTCTTTTTCTCTGCCTATTTCATCGGGGCGCAACTATGCCATGGCCCTTTTCTCTACCTGATGGGAACGGGGCGCAACTATGCCCGCAAAACAGAGATCCTTTTTTATCTGCTGCATCTCACCTGACCGCGGGGCGCAACCATGCCCTGCCCGTTAAGACATGCAAGCGAAATCCTATTCTGACTTAGCATCGAGGGTGGTAGATATTTTCCCCGGCTATGTTCCAAATCGACACACTGCAATAAAATATGTCTATAGGATTCCTTTTCTCCGCACATTGGACAAAGGCGCTCTCCTTCTTCGTCGACAATTACCCTTCCATGCACCCAATTTTAGCCACGCTGAACCTACTCTATTGTCTTTGTTACAAGAATTTGTGTAGTCACACCTCCCCCAGTTAAGCATGAGACCTGATTGTAAATGTAGTGAGGACTTTTTCGAACATTGGAGCTCAATCTCTTGCCTCTCGATATCAATTAATCGCATCTTCACACTGCGCCATACATTTCTTCTATTATTATCTGCTTTATCTTACACCCATCCCATTCCTATATGATGCAGCCATCTCTGCAGTTTATAAGTATTTGTTATTTCTCTCTAACTTCATCTTCAAATTGTATTTTCCCATTTTCCTTATTATTATCCTCTCACTTTCATATTCCATTTCCTCCGATTCTTCCTCTCATAACCGCCGCTTTCACATGACTTAACCTAGTAGGCTACTCTTCACTAAGTTCACATCAGAGTATGGAATTCGGCCGTGAAGGGAGTTGACATATCAAGCGAGACTTCTGAATGCCATAGAAGCTGAAGATGCTGCGATCGTACTCCCGTGGGTGGGACCTAGGCATCGCTACCTGGAGACACACGCTTCGTTGCCCAAGCGGGGAAGATGAAAACACTAGCATCACAATGCGCTGCCGGATGCGGCTTGAGAATTGCAGGACACGCAATGGTCGTGTTTAAATCGCTGCGAGTCATACACGTGCAACGTAAAATATTGAAGGGCTAGCTGTTAATACAGTCTTGTGCCTGTAACCACGTGGAAGAAAGGAAGCTTATACTCATTTCATCTGTCTTTCCCATTCATCTTTTATTTTTTCCTACATCCTGATCTTTTCCCCTTCTTTCTTAATTCCTCGTACTTCTTTTTCATCCCTACACTCTCTTTTCTTTTCCTCGTTTTTCTTCCTTATTTTCATTCTCACATTTCGTTCTTCTCTCTTCTCTGGCTTTTCTTTTTCATCCTTCTTTTCTCAGTTCCATCTCTAGTCAACGTTTCAATTCTGTGTAACTTACACCGTAAGTTTTCATTCATTTCGAACTTAAATTCTATAAAGGGACCGCTGAGACGCTGAAAATTTTGGAAACCAACATTAATATACACCGTGTCCGAAATGAAACCTACCGATAAAGATACTAAATAATTTATTCCTTAATTATGACCACGAAAACAAATCAAGTTTACGTCACCATCATTAAATCTCAACATGTCCTCCTCTAGTAGCACGATATATATCTAACCTATATTCACTCTCTCTCCAGGCATTGTGTAACATCTGCGGAGTTACAGATCTTACTATGTCGATAATTCTTTGACCTAACCTTGAAGGTTATCCACTCTGGTCTTCCACGAATACCCAAAGAAAATAGTCCAATGGTGTAAGGCCAGGAGATCGTGGAGGTCATGCAATAGGACCACCACGACCAATCCATCGTCCCGGGAAATGATTATGTAAAGTTCCAACGACTGGTCCCCAGTAATGAGGGGGAGCTCCGTCTTGCTGGAAGGTGAACCTCTCTGGAATATAGGGTAGCGCAAAATTTTCAATCATATCGAGATATACCACACCATTCACTGTGTTCTCTATGAAGAAAAAAAGGTCCGATCTCTTCTGAACTAGTTAACCCACACCAAACATTTAACTTTGGAGAGTTACGTTCATGTTAAAAAACAACACGAGGATTCCCAGAACCCCAGATCCTGCAATTGTGGCGATTAACATAGCCACATACGTGAAATGCTGCTTGTGCCACTGAACAATGGTATGCCTATCAGGAGCTGCACAGCCGTATTTTTCACGAAATCTCCGCTGAACTGTAACCGGAAACAAACTCTGCTAACCAATAACAACTCTGCACTTTTTTTACTGTGTGAATGGAGCCATTTTGGAAAACAATCTTTGTATACACAACAATAGGAATAACAGGTTCGCCAATTTCACGACATAAAAACTTGTTGAGTTTCTCTACTTTTTAGTGCAAGCTAGTCGTATGTAACTTTTATGGATGTCTAGTTAGTTCATTTCTTTATCGGTAGGTTTCATTTCCGACACGGTGTAATGCATATCTCTGAATTTAACCTCTATATATACAGTATATCGGTCAGAGTTGTGTCAAGTCCGACTGGACAGATCCTACTGTACGTTGTAATTTGTTTCCATATGCATGCGCTCCAGGTCGTTAAGTGATTCACTTTAGATGCGTTGGCGTCACAGCGGGACATATGCATGAAACAGACCATATGGTCAAGTGATCTCGTGGTTATGTATAGGTACAAGCGCTCTCGTAGTTTAGACTCATTTAGACCTTTCGGATCTAAATTTGTAATGTTAATATACAAATACACATTCATGTATGCAACAGGATTTTATGTATCTTCTTCCAGGGTTTGCCCGAAGTCCGCATTTCAGCATTTATCAATCTAGCACAAAATGGAACACAAAATATTATGTGGTTCAGCACGGCTCCAATTTTAAATCGAGAACAATGCATTGACAAGATACGAACATTATGTAGGATAAACAGTAATTATGTACATTAAAGTGGTATACAGTATGCTACACTGCAATACAAACATAAAACGGAAGCGCTATGTTACGGCTGTAATGACAGTGGAAACAACGATAACTTGGTATTTCACACAGTATCTTATTTACGCGGAGAGTGGTACATTGCACTTCACAGGTGATGTTGAAAATTGTCCACCAGGACATTCACAGCATAATCGAGCTCTCTTGCGTCATGACGATCATGTGTGTATGAAGATTTTGGCGTATTCCGGATCCTATTCCTCGCAACAAAAATTTCATTCCATAGGCAGGTGTTTCCAGGTTGCGTGAAGTTGGGAGTATGCAGTACCGGTAACTTTCATGTGACCCACAATCAAAAGTCGTAGGGTCAGTCGGGCGAACGCGCTGGCCGTTACGTAAATTGAAGGGTTCAGAGCCATAGTGAGCCAAGCGCCATTTGTTAAAAACGGAGAAAGCAAGGGTTAAAGTTCAGTAAATACCATAGTTTAATGACGATTGACATATCATTTAGTTTTAATGTGTATACTTTATATTACTTGCTATACGTTTCCATTGAATTATGGTAATAACTTCATTTTAACCCTTGTTTTCTACGGTTTTAGTAAATGGTGCTTGGCCCACTATAGTTCTGAACCCTTCAATTATGTTTTATTTAACGACGCTCGCAGCCGCCGAGATTATATCAGCGTCGCCGGTGCGCCAAAATTTTGTCAAGCAGGAGTTCTACATGCCAGTAAAATCTACTGACATGAGCCTGTCGCATTTAAGCATACTTTAATGCCACCGACCTGGGCCGGGATCGAACCCGCAACCTCGGGCACAGAAGACCAGCACTCTACCGACTGCGCCACCCGATCCGACGGTCCGTTACGTCCAATTCATCTTGCGGGATATGTCTCCCGTATTGTTTCAGACGACTGTCTCTCACAACTGTTGCTTGAGTAGCGTGCAGCGTGTTCTAATGCTGCTTGACTACTATTGCAGAACCCATCACAACCATCAAGCAATGTTGTCATATCTCGATAACGAAAGCGGTTCCGGCTACATCTTTATATGAACTCTTTTGTTTGCTGCATTGGAGACTGCTGTGTTCTACTCTTAATGTACATAATTACCGGTCATCCTGCACAAACAGAATTTGAACTGACGACCGTAGTTTCAACGATACTACATCTTATGTATATACTAGAGGACATTTTGAAGTCTTTTATGAAGATGTCTTATGTATATGTAATCTGATTTGCATTTATGTACCTCCTTTTACTAAAACTTGTTATACCAATTGATGGTCCATTGGATAAGTACTAAAACTAAGAATGTATTTTGAATTGGCAGATATTTTCTTTGTATCTTCGATCATACTTAGCAAATTTGTAAGTAAAATATGTTCAGTATCATTGTTGATATTTATGGGGAAAATATTAAGATGCAGAACATAAATCAGGAATAATAATACATCAAGAATAGTGACGTAAACACTTCCGGTTCAATGACGCTTGTTAGAATGTCATCATAATCTGAAATTTGGAGTTATGAGGGTTTGTATGATTTTCCTATACGTATAAAAATATAGTATTTGGTACAGTTTACGTATGTTCGGCCGTCAAGTAGAGGGTGAATCTATGGAAAGCTCTCTGACCGCCGCGCCGACTGAAATAAGGAATTACTTGCTAGAGCTTATGGGAAATTGAATAGATTATAGAAAAAATTGTGAGATTATCTTGATTTTAGTTTACCGTTTCAGCATGTTTATCTTCTAATAATAATTCAATTCAAACGCATCTCTTCTTCCTTAATCTGTTTGATGATAGTTGGATAGCTTTTCATTAGATGAGTCGAAAGTTTCGCCATGGAATTACCTGACATTTGCCCTACATTTCACGAAATATTGACAAGAATTCAGAGACATAATCACTCCGAGTGGAATTAGTAACCATACCCAAGGACAGCCACAGAACACAATTCGAGATGCTCTTCTTTAAGCTGCACCAGTGACTATCTGTTTTTTCCATACATATCTTAATTCTTGTTTCTATACATGACCAAAATAGCAATAAGAACCTTTGTTTTCATTTATTAACTCAAGAGAATTCATACTGTGGTTGCTGTTTTGCATAATTCCTTTGATATCACTTGTAGCGATGTGTGTCAAAATTCTGATTGTGTTAAGCTGTAACTGTCTAATTTCAGGTCCATCAAATGTTCCAACAGAGGATGAACAAGAATTCCGTTATCATTGGAATGTGGACTTCCTGGTCGCACTGGAGCCCTTGCACCAGGTCATGTGGTGGTGGCGTTGCCATGCAAACGAGGGATTGCAAGAATCAGGAACAACCGTGAGTTTAAATGTTGGATTATTATATTGATTTTAAACCATTATTATGTTAAACAGCTTTAACCCTTTATTATGTTATTCAGTTTTCAAGAAAATCAGTAGAACGGTACAATGATATACTGCGAATTCTCTACTGAAGAAATGTTCTTTTGTGTATTTTTTTTTATCTAGATGAGAGAATATTTATCTGAACAGTTGAAAAGAAAATGGTTATATTGTATGACTATATAATAGCGATATCAAAGAAGAAGCACGCGAATGGCGAAAGTATCGTCACGCAGATAAAGCGAGTCAAAAGCTGTTGAAACTGTTTTTTTATTGTTCACCAGCATTGTACACAGACTTCATTGTTAGTCAAAATCGTTCACAATATGCCACAGTATTGAACAGTGATCTTATGTATGAGTTAGAATAATAGATAATTAATATCGTTTATCAAAATGTATAGGTCTAGTGTTATTTTCCAGTGCAACAAATTAACGATTACTTGCTACGGGGTGAGCAAAATAAAACTGGCCCAGGGAAAATATATATCAAATATATGAATTTATATGTATAAGATTGACGCGGAAATGACCCTGACAATGCAGGAAACAGTGATTTCGATGCAACAGTGGGTTGCTGCCACATGTCCGCGCATGCGTATCTCCCACATGCTCTGTCCCGAGCTTCGCTGTGTCATTACGTTTGAGTGAGTGAGAGGAGCAGACGTGTTTAGTGGCCAGTTGAATGCAACACAAAATGGTGCTCACGATAAAAAACCGCGTGTTCATTGTCGAGTGTTATGAGAAGCACAATTCATGGAAAAGGTGTGCGGAACTGTTTGCGCAAGAGTTTCAGACTGGACGTGTTTTGGCAAAACCTCCAGCAAAGGCTGAAATGCAAAACTTAGCGACAAAATGGCGTGAAACGGGCTCTGTAGCGAATAAAAACCGTAACTATCCGAAAAGAGTTCGAATATCAGAAAACATCGCTCGGGCCAGTTTTATTTTGCCCATACTGTATATCACAGAAGCAGAAACAATTCTGTTTCGCCTATAAACAGACAGTTTGCAGAAATACGATTCTAAGCAATTTTGTTTCTTCTAAAAACAGATGCTTACAGTTTACGATTCTATGTTTTAAATATTTTAAGAGGACACACTGCAGAGATACATAGAACAACTGCAGCATAAATATTCATGACGTAAAGAATGTGATAGCGTCGTTTAGTCATGTATAAATATTTTTCCTTTTCGAATATTGAACGAAGAAATGTGATTCACGTCCATTATATTGCACAGTTTTGTGATGTATGTGAGAATCTATATTGTAGTTATTGTACATTTTTATTAGATTTTGTGTTTGATAAATTCAGATACTTCTATAGACATGTAGCTTTACTTTTCTGTAAAATGTCAAACAATAAATGATAGTAATTCCTTAATTAGAGATCCTTTTCGGTTTTATATTTTACATATTGTAAGATTGAAGACGAATATAAGCAGCAAAAATACTTTGTGTCATATAAAACAGAGTAGTTTACATTCGAACACTTTTAGATATAGACTGTCAATTTTTTTTATAATACGATGACTTTGTTTGCTTCACTTTATAACAAATGGATAACCACGAACTCGGTCTTGGTTAAAAAAGATTTAGGTTAACCATGTTTCAGAAACCGGTGATTACAAATAGTGCAACGGAATTATATTTTAAACAAGATCATTTTTAACCATAATTTATTCCGCAACAAAGGGTTGTCTGGCTGGTTATTGGAGGGCAAGATCCTAGCTCCCATGACACACTTATAAGCCCATTGTGCGTCCCATATGCGATTACTATTCCAGTCCGACAGATGACCCACCAGAGTGGCATTCATGAATCCCTTATTGAGAGGAGACTAACCCTGCCTCAGCCGTGACAGAGCTAGGTCCTAGTCCCTAGACGAGTACTTGACAAGTTTTAGGATCCGGAGCCCCAAGCTCCCAAACAATGTATCAGCATCGAAGGCCCGTACTACCTGCTAGACATCGCCATTGCCTATTTCTAACTATTACAGATGATGAGGTGAGGCGGCTGTGAAGAGTGTTGGTGGAAAGAAAGAAAGAAAGAAAGAAAGAAAGAAAGAAAGAAAGAAAGAAAGAAAGAAGTGAAAGTACCCCGAATAAAGCCCTCTTCAACATGTACTTCGTCCGCTACAAATCTGATAACTTCCTGGTGCGAGATCGAACTCGGGTCACCTGGATAGAAGACTACAGATGCAACGTAACCAATTGAAGATTGCAATTCCGAAACTCTCTCAGTCCATTTATGTAAATTTTTCAGGATATGTAATACTGACTATTACACTTTTACTACGTTGTACTACTTTTGACCAATAAGACGGTACGAAAGGACGTGTTTCAACCAATCGTGGCTGTTTATCACTGCTATTTTATCACTCCCCTAACATTCGTTTGTTTTTATCATGTCCCTAGCATTTGTTTCTTTGTTTGCCAACATTTAAAAATGCAAATTCTTTACGGTACTATAAAACATGATTTGCGATCGTCATTTATTTCCCGCATAGATAGTGAACTGAAAATGGCGGCTCCGTTCAAACGTTTTGGTGAAGCTAACATTAATGAAATAGAATTAAAGTAAGTCAATTAATTTTTTAATGTATTAAGAGTACTCTATTTATTCTAATTTTTGTATACTTTCTTGTAATTGTGTAATAGTCAATTAAATTCCACTCGAATTTTCACTATCTCTAGATAAATTTGCTCCTGTTCCACTTGCAGATTTATCGATAAAATCAAAACTCTTGCGTCTGGTATTTGTATTTACAAATCTGCAGTGCCTGGGAAAAGTGACATGTCATTTTCCACAAAACTTTTTTGATAATTTATTGACAACTTACGGAACATCTGCTCGCTTGGAAAAAGAGACATAAGTATTTCTCCCATTACAATAATTCATACAGAAAAAAATCAAAACGACATAAACCAGTGTCAGTTGTAAATAAATCATCAAAAAAGATTTGTGGAAACTGACTTATGTCACTTTTCTCAGGCACTGCAGAAATAATATATATATTTCCTTTAAGATTTATTATAGAAACAACTTTTCTGTGTTAATATGAAACTAAATTGGTAATTTAGTTTAATTGGCCAGTTTCTGCTACACTTTTAGCTATCATCAGAACTAGTGAGGTTCATGCTTGTTTCCTGTTTCTTCTGAAGTTGCTTTGGTGGTGGATGTGTTTACGTTCGGTAGTGTGGAATCAAATAGGATGTGTAGTCTGAAATTTACTTGTGTATTGAGGATATGTTGTGGGCAGGCTTATGTATTTGTGCGTCTGTATACTTCGTATTTAATTTCCGGTTTTTCGGTTGAATATGTATGATTTTCATGTCTGTTTCTATGCTGTTGTAGTTGTAATGACTTCTACATCGGGAAAACTGGGAGATAATTTCAAACACTATGCAAGGAACATATTACAGCCATATCCAACTCATACAATTCCTCCACATACGCTGAGCACATCACAAACACCAATAACTACTACCAGAGTCCAGCTCTATAGTCACTAGACCACCGTGGAGGTATACACTATTTTTACAGGATGTTTCCGGACTGGTGTTACAAACTTTCAGGGATGATAGGGAAGGGCACACGTATCAATTTGAGATAAGGAACCATGGTCCGGAAATGACTGAGTCGAAAGTTATAAGCAAAAATAGTTGTGTGGAAATGGATTTGTAATTTGTCACCACGTGCCCTCCTTCCCTTAACCTTTGGAACAGTCGTGGAAAGATGGTATGGGCCGGATGTCTTCTACGTGGGTACTTGCCCCGATACAATCTGTGAGCTTGTCTACTGTTCCTATTGGCTCATCCGTATTCGAAAAACAGGTCTGCATATTCCGCTCTCGTGTATGCCTTCATTTCACTAGGACTGATCAACTGGGCACTGCAACTTGTACACATACACTGCAGTCTACAGACGTGCATATCAGGACCGACCATGTCCGTTACACATTACGCCATTTGCATTTGCTTTAGAGTAGTTTCCTGTCCCCACCCTCAGACAGCGCACTGAATGGAATACTGTAAGTAGGCAACGTAAACAACGTCAGATGAATACAGTATGTGTAAGATGTACAGATAAACACACATAAATAAGGTGTACAGAGGAATAAAATTACTTAATTTCCACACAACTATTTTTGCTTGTAACTTTCGACTCAGTCATTTCCGGACCGGGGTTCCTTATCTCAAATTGATACATGTGCCTTTTCCCCGTCTCCCCTGAAAGTTTTTAACACTAGCCCGGAAACAGTCTGTAAATATGGGCTTAGAACTATGGAACTGAAAATTTTGTCACTTTGTAAAAGATGTAGATCTGCAATTATGTAAACGTGGGTAATTTGAAGAACTGTACATGAGATCATTTTAATTTCAGCGTTAACATGTGTAATAATAAAGTGTGTTTCTTTCACACTACTCTTGTATTATTTGTGACGTGAATTATGTGGGAAACTAATACTACCGGTGTTTGAAACCCTGACACGCGACAGTTGGTACCGTATTTCAACATGCATTTCGAGCATGAAACGTGATAGTAGCGTCAAACCGAGCATGTCACACACAATTACCGGATGGCAGTGACAGCCTAAAGAGGGGATTATACACACAGCCTGGCGGATATCGTTTCACGCTAAAGTACAGGATCTATAGTTAAAACTTTCCATATCGGGCTTGTACACGCTTCACCTTTCACTTGCGTAATTACGAGCAAGCGGCATTATGTTGAATTAAATCGAAGCGGACACATGCATGTAGTTAACCTGCTACCAGTAACATATTCAAGGGAGAAGTGCAAGTGTAGTTCCCTGAAGACAGGACAGGAACTGATTTTTGTCACTTATTTGTCATTATGTTGATTTTGTATTTAGTTACTGTAGACTATATACTAATAATAAAATCTGTAGCCAAAATGTTTCTGGTAATTTTCGATTTTCCAAAAATAATTGGTGTTAACATGTATAATGAACCATCTGGGAACCGAAAATCGCTTTTTTGAAATTTTTTTTTGTATGTATGTATGTCTGTCTGTCTGTCTGTCTGGATGTTTGTTACCTTTTCACGCGATAATGGCTGAACCGATTTATATGAAAATTGGAATATAAATTAAGTTCGTTGTGACTTAGATTTTAGGCTATATGGCATTCAAACTGCTTTATTTAAAAGGGGGGTTATAAGGGGGCCTGAATTAAATAAATCGAAATATCTCCCTTATTATTAATTTTCATGGAAAATGTTACATAACAAACGTTTCTTTAAAAATGATTTCCGATAAGTTTTATTCTATACAAAATTTTGACAGGACTGATATTTAATGAGATAATTGAGTTTTAAATTACAACAACAACGCCATCTAAGGCGCTTTATTGAAATAAAAACAAATGACTTCGTCTATAAGGGGCCTTGGACAACAACAATCGAAAGCTATTAAACATAGCCTACAGATAATGTTTCTGTGTTTGCATGAAGTAACAGCGAAAGCTAATTGATAGTTTAATTATTATTTCACCTTTCGAAAGTGTAGTTTCTCTAGATGGACATAATTCTATAATGTTATTACAGTAACTTCTGAGTGAAATTTAAGGATATACAAGACTTTTAAAATAACAATGCAATACATTTTCACCGCCGCCTAAGATTATAGCGTTGTTGTTCCTGCAGTAACTCCTATGTGCAAAATATAAAATTTTTGAGTAGGAAGAAAAAATACATTTATTCATTCCATGGCAATGGTAATTGCACTTATCTGCCAAAACAGTAATAATTAATAACAATCATAAACAAAAAATTATTCCAAATATCTGGTCCCATAGGAGATCGTGAATTCTTATGTTTTCGAAAGAAAGAAATATAATTACATATCACTGTTTATCCTGTATCACTATTTAAGTTATTTGAAGGGTTCAGAACCATAGTGGGCCAAGCGCCATTTACTGAAGACGTAGAAAACAAGGGTTAAAATTAAGTTATTACCATAATTCAATGGAAATATATAGCAAGTAATATAAAGTATACACATTAAAACTAAATGATATGTCAATCTTCATTAAACTATGGTTGCATGTAATAACAATTAAGAAACATGTTAAAGGAATTTTCATTGCATCAAATGAGTGCTCTCTGGACCAAAATAACCGCATTTTAATTATTTAAATACAATTTAAATTAAGTAACATATTAAACGACTTATCCTTCTATCAAAAACAAATTTTCCCTGGATCAAATGTCCTATTTTAATTATGTAATTACTTTATGTTTATTTCTAACAGGTGCAGCGGAGCGCACGGGTACGGCTAGTACTGTAATAAGTGTGTTATTACTTGTAGAGCCAGTCGTATAAATAGACTAATAAATCTGAGATCAAGCAATGCAATTAACCTTAATTAAGGTGATATCTAGGGGGCGGATGTTGAAGACCTAAAATTCTATTTAAAATGTCCAATAAAATGCCTTTAAAGTAATGGAAAAATGATATAAAATGAAAAGAAAATGAATTTAAATATTATTCACAGTACTCACACCACAACTTCTAAAAAATTAGTCACCTTGTTTCAGTGACTGTTCTGCAAATGTCGGAGAGAGGACGCTACTTCCTGGAATTTGACTAAGATAAAGGAAAAGAGCATGCAACAAAATTAAAGTTTTAAGGGAAAACTATAGATTTTAATGAAGGTTTACAATGTGTTTCAATCAGGCATGGCCCATATCAGTGCCTTCATTCTGTCTCCTCCTTCCGCCCTTCACTTTTGTTACCAGACCTTCCAGATGGGGAGAGTAAATTACAAATTACGCTCCGTGCATTCTTGCAATCTTTGTGTTAAAAATACTGTCTACTGGAGTACATCCCTTCCGAACCACATTGGGGTCACAACGTCCTATTGTCCAGGAAACTGTGAAAGTTTCCCTCCTTCCAAACATAAATTCTAAACTATGAAACTCAAACTTCATTGTTATTCAGTAGGTAATTACTAGTAGGATCTACTACTCATCTGTTTACTTAGAAAAAAAGATTTAATAGGCCTATAGCCTATGTAAAGAAGGAAATAAAATGCATTCAAAATGATCTAAAAGTTCTTCAAAATATTAAAAATGACCAAAAAGTGTTGAAAGAAATGAAAATGACCTATTAATTCAAAAACGTCAAACAATGCAATACAAGAAATTAATTTTTTACGTTGATATTAACATAGAAAGGATTTTTATATTAATAGGCATCGTCCTAATGTGAAAAATAAGAAGATGACTTTTCATCAACACCCGCCCCCTAATGATATCAGAGACCCTATATTACTGGCGTTAAATTAATTATCTTTAGACATCTTTATTTCAGTATTATACATATTTCTGTGAAAATTTTACTTCTTATTCCTTATTATCTTAAAAGTGCTGAGCTCTTGTTTAGAAAGTGCACATTGTGAAATTAATGAACGTGGCCCGAATTTTGATGAATAAAAATGTTTTTAAAATTACTTACAGTATTATATGACAGGAAAAATCTAATAAAATGACATGAAAAAAAAGACCCAAAATCTGAATTACATTTCCACATTTAAATAGCAAACATTTAGGTTTTCCTCTTAATTTATAATATAAAATATTGTGAAAACAATTTATATTTGCAATTCATACAAACTAAACAATAATTTGAATATCTGCATGCTTTGACTGTTGTCATATGTATTTCCGCGATCTCAGCTGAGCTCTACACCAAGTTCACATGATGCGAGATCATTGTTATGAAACATGAGTAGAACTCAATTCATTTCCTGATCTTCGATTAAAAATAAACAGCAGTTAGCGATGTATATTCAACCAGGTCGTAGAATTTTTCCTCTGCCAACGGTCACCTTTGAATATTACGATATAGAATAGTTCGAATCCTAGCAACATTGAAAAGATGAGATAGGCTGTGCTAAATCAACATGGCATATTAGGATTTTTCAGAAGTTACTGGACGTAAATTTGAGAGTTATGTAACGTCGAATTAAGTAACGAAAGTCAATTTTCAGTGCCATCTTTCTACTAGTAGTTTAATTTGACGGCAATAATGCTCTTTGAAGTGGGAGGAAAAATATTCTTGTAATTCAGCATGGATCTCATCAAAATTATTGAAGGTTTCTTCACGCATAAATTAAGTCACCAACAGAAATAATCCGTAATGGAAACGTGCAATGTCTGGGCTATGAGTGGATGCGGTAAAACCCCAATGTCTTCCAGTTCCTGAATCTTAGCTTGTCTAAAAACGTGATCGAAGTGTTAGACAGTTGCTATATTACTTACACAAATTTCGACATGCTGTAATAGAATCTATACAATCAGCATGATTTATCTTTCACTACTAAATTTTGATTGAAATGTGTTCTTCACAGTGATGCAATGTGAGTTTAGCTGGTCGAACAAAAGTGAGAAATGTTTAAGCATTAATATTATAGAATTCCTAATCCAGAATTTACAATACTAAGTCTGTGACGAAAATTTATTCTATTGCGAAATTATACTTAAAATTAAATGACAAGAAATGACAACTGTTATTTATTGATGGTAAAAGTTTTCGCAAATAGGTGTTCGATCTAGCAGAAATAATAACATGTAGAGAAGTGGTGAACTTATTTTGAATTTGAATCCACCTACATACAGAACTCAGAGAGAGGATTATGCATCTTAAATGCTTTTTTATCTGAAAATTTAAGATATGGAGACGTTCAGTCTTCTTTGCTTTCGCAAAACTTTATGAGGCATAATTCCATGTTTAATCGCGGTACAGTAGTGACAAAAAAAAACCAGACCGACCCTTGTAGCTGATTTCAGAGCCTTGTTCACTCCAGAGTACGATAGACTGGTAACTAAGACTTTCGTGGTTCGAATCCTGCCTGGGGAGGAAACTTGTTTTTGTTCCTTATTCAAATTTATTCCCAGTACTTTTCGATTGCAGCGATATTTTACTACTTAATTAACTTATTATTCCCAGAATATGAATTTTACCAGCAATCGAAAAGTATTGGGAATAAATTTGAATAAGAAACAAAAAATAGTTTCCTTCCCAGGCAGGATTCGAACCACAAAAATCTTTGTTACCAGTCTATCGTGCTCTGGAGTGAACAAGGCTCTGAAATCAGCTGCAAGGGTCGGTCCGGTTTTTTTTTTGCCACTACTGTACATCATCACGCTTATGCAATATGCCGTGTTATGCTATCACAAATGAAGAGTAGTAAGTCTTGTTTACATTTGACTTTATTATTTCCCTTTCTAATTTTTCTTATATAGGGCCTACCAGGAAATAGGCTAATAAATGAAATGGTACAGGGAGTATATCTCGAAATGTTCATAGAAATACACTTTTTTAGAATCCCTGGTACTGAAAAAGTGTTTTTTATTTTATGGCATGATAGCCTATATGTTTTCTCTTTATAAAGCTGCATGCATGCAGCGATTTATCGAAAACTATTGGTTGGATTTTGCTCATATTCACTAAAGTTATGTACTGCTCGAGTGTCTTATTCGGGACTTATCCACAATTAATACAATTATTATATCAGCAAATCGATAGGCAAAGAGTATGCATGCCTGCAAAGATATTTTTATCGACAGTAATCTCACTAGACGTTTTGATTTATCTAGAGAAAATCAAAACTCGAGTGGGATTTAATTGACTATTACACGATTAGAAGAAAGTACTGTATATAAAGATTAGAAGTAACGAAGTACTCCAATACAATAAAATATTGACTTACGAAAATACAACTGTCTTCAAATATATTATTGTACCATCTGAACATTACAAATATTACGCTAGATGCATGCCAGATGGTAGTAGTGAGCAATGCCTTCTCGTCGAGAAGTTCTCGATCTATTATACACGATGGCAATGTTACTAGTCAAGAAGGCTTTGTTGATTCAGTTTCATTTTTATTAAAATGCAACATTCCACTTCAATTATCCGAATCCCAGTAATCAACGTCACTTGACATATGATTTTCAATAAATCTTAATATTAAACAATCTCTGATACGTGACTATCCATAATATCATATAGCAGAAGCTATAACATAACCTAACTAATATACACAAGTGTTAGAAAAGTTTTAATTAACAACGATGACATAAACAGTAAACATGAATAATTTTAAAAGGAATAATTATTGAATGTACAATTTTCAAATTTGAATGTGGTTGGTGGTTCAATTGATGTTATATTGGACGTGTGCGTAATAGAAGTGGAACTCGTTGATTTAGGCCTACATGGTGTATTCAACTTATTCAGTATTTCCGAATGGTGCTCTTCATTTATTTGTAAATCGGATTTCAGAAGATGCATAGGTATGATCAGTGATTTGTATTAATTCTTGTTCTTGAATGCCAATGCGAGTCATATTTGAAACTGCTGTGCATCGACTGGAGTGGTTTGTAATTATATATATATATATATATATATATATATATATATATTTTGACGTCCAGACCAGCGCAGTTTCAAATGTTGGCAAACAAAGAAACAAATGCTAGGGACGCAATAAAATTAAATAAATGCTAGGGACGCGATAAAATTAAACAAATGCTAGGGACGCGATAAAACTGTGCGATAAGCAGCCATTATTGGTTGAAATACGTCCTTTCGTACCGTTTTATTGGTCAAAAGTAGTATGACGTAGTAAGAGTGTAATAGTCAGATAAATTGAACTCCTACCTGCAAGAATATTGTGTGACAATATATGAAGAGCATTTGTTGCATTTTTGTTCGTAAAATAAAATTTGATCTCAAATGTTGCTAAGCACTAAGTTTTAGGCTTATATTCTGTAACCAGTGACTATATCTGGCAATAGAAATGACACATTTGTCATCTGTGAAACGTATTTCTTTTTGTTTCTGAGAAGTTGGCAAATTGCTACATGCAACTTTGTTCCAGACAGCTATTCGAGTTACCTATAAAATTATGCTTGTATTTTAAAATGTCTTCTGACAAAAATTCTAGGGTTCAAAAAGATGTAATTAATTAATAACAATTAATGTTACTCTAGCCAATAAAGAACAGAGGAAAGCAAGTTTATTGGCAACATGATGAAAGAAGTGCTGTGTTGCGGAACGCATGAAACGCATAATGGAAAAACTCGTCTGTGTCATTTGGATGATAAGATTTTATGCATGCTTCCTTCCATTTTTAACTAATCGTCCTGGTTCATCATTTCGAAATAATAAATTTCATGTAAAATTTTAATTTTCATAATTGGAAATTACGTCAGGCATTTAACGTTCTTGACATGCGAATGTAAGAAATTATGTGATTGTATTCCAGAGCCAGTTATTTCTGCGGAACATACAATTTTGCATTACAGTAACAACTAAAACAATAACATCGCTACTAAATAACGGACAATACAGTACCTCCTACACATTGAACCCCTGTCTCCTTAGTGGGAAGTCGTCAGCTAACTTGCTCTCCATTTTTACATACTTATTTTTGAGAGTTCAAGCACAGATACAAACATTTACAGTCTGAAGTCCAGAGAACGTCATCACTTCCCTCCTGATGATTTCAATCTTCATATCCATAAATATTGGTTTTTATACGAACCAGATTTCACCGCTGATGCCAGTTCCGCAAACACTGGCCGCACTCGTTAAATAGGTTGAGAACAGGAAGAAAAGAGGTGGTGATTTATCATTGCCCATAATTTATTACAACAGACGATGCACAGACGAGGAAGACTGTACTGGTGATCCAAATTAGATAGCTTTAGACAGAAGTGATTACGTCATGATGATATATCTGATTATAACTTACCAAAATGCTGAACGACTGCAAACCTGGGAAAGAATATGCTGGAAGGGAGATTGCGCAGAGAACTAAATAATTCAATAATATCTAATTTGAAATTTACCTCCACCACTGTTATCAAGACCGTCATTATAATCATGATATTTGATAAAGCAGTAGCAGCATAATATAATATAATATAATATAATATAATATAATATAATATAATATAATATAATATAATATAATATAATATAATATAATATAATATAATATAATATAATATAATATAATATATAATATAATATGTAATGTAATAATAATAATAATAATAATGATTTATTTTAGCTGGCAGAGTTAAGGCCGTAAGGCCTTCTCTTCCACACAACCAGCAAAAAGTGTATATACATATGCATGAACTTACAAAGAATTCAACAAATTGATTTAGATGAGAGTTACATGTATACAAGAGTTAGTTACATGTATACAAGAGTTAGTTACATGTATACAAGAGTAATGTAATGTAATGTAATGTAATGTAATGTAATATAATATAATATAATATACAGTATATAATTTGAATTGCTAATGAAAATTACGGGAAAATGGCTGAACGGATTTTAATGAACGACCCCTCATTTTGAAGGTTGGCATCCAAAGATATGCGAAAAAGTAGTAGTTTTCAGTGAAATGTCAATTTTCGTACATAATTTTTCTATTTTTTCAAATTTCATCTGCCGTCAGTTTTGAGAAATAATGGCTTTTCAGAGTAAAACAAAACAAACACGCCACACACACACACACACACACACACACACACACACACACACACTACAATAAACAATATCCTTTATGATTGCTGATATATTTAGAGCTCAAATTCTCTGACATAATGCCAATATACCGATCTTCATTTGTGTAATTTTGTCTTCTATATTGATTATTAAAAACTCAAAATTTTTCCATATTTTTCCGATGCGTAGTTAATAATGAAGAGTAATACACTTCCGTTACAGTTTTATCTTCGTATCAGTAGTCTGTTGTAATTATTCAATCTTTGTCCCAAAAAACAGACGCGAGAACCTTTCCTACATATTTTTGAACGCGAAATGTCTTTGGGTAGGGAGTACTAGGTTGTTCCCATTCTTTTGTTTATGAATTGTAATGGTGGATCCATGTCGTCTGTAGTTACAATACGATCCAAAAAATTAGAAGAATCCTCTCCTAAATAGAGTTAGAGTGACTTGAAAATTGCCACTCTGAGTCGTTGCTGGTCAGCGTTCAGGCATTTAGGGAGACATTTAGCTGATAATTTTTTCATACCATAAATCATGATGCACGATATGTAAGAGGTTTTGGCTGATATGTACATCTATTATCAGACAGTATACCTCACTTGACGATATGTGTCGTGTCAGAGGAAGTACAATTGTTTATATACATCTGAAGTCTATACGTAAAGATTAATTGTTGGTCCTACAGAATATATCTGTTATGGTATCAATGGTTATTAGAGGAGAAACATTCGTTCCGGCGCAGGGGATCGAACCCGGGTTCTTGGTTCTACGTACCAAGTGCTCTAACCACTGAGCTAAGCCGAAGTTCAATCCACAGCACCGGATCGAATTCCTCTCCTGTAGTGTTTTTCCATTTGTGGCCTGACTCCAAGTTCGACATATCCCCGGCGCACATCGAACGAATTTTTCTCCTGTAATAACCATTGATCTGAAGTCTGATTAGTGTAATATATAGCTAAATAGCTAATTGGCGATGTATGCAATGGAGGGGGAAAGGAACTGGCCATCCTACCCCACTATCTCCTGGCCTAGTTGCCTCATAAGTGGTGCCTTGTTTGTATCACGTGTGAGGTTCAGATCTGTCTTCGGACAGTTTAATAACAAGAAGAATACTAAATTTTATAAAAATTGAATATTTTATCTTTCGTAATTTAATTAAAAAGTCACAATATACAGCGTGTTTCCGAGATGGTGTTACAAACTTTCAGGGATGATGGGGAAGGGCACATGTATCAATTTGAGATAAGGAACCATGGTCCGGAAATGACCGAGTCGAAAGTTACAAGCAAAAATAGTTGTGTGGAAATGAAATAATTTTATTCCTCTGTACACCTTATTTATGTGTGTTTGTCTGTACATCTTACACATACTGTATTCATCTGACGTTGTTTACCTTGTCTACTTACAGTATTCCATTCAGTGCGCTGTCTGAGGGATGGGAACAGGAAATTACACTAAATCAATACAGATAGCGTAATGTGTAACGGAATGATCGGTCCTGATGTGCACGTTTGTAGACAGCAGCGTATGTGTACAAGTTTCAGTGTCCAGTCGATCAGTCCTAGTGAAATGGAGGAGTACACGAGGGCGGAAAAAGCAGACCTGATTTTCGAATACGGATGAGCCAATAGGAACAGTAGACAAGCTCACAGATTGTATCGGGGCAAGTACCCACGTAGGAGACATCCGGCCCATACCATCTTTCCACGACTGTTCCAAAGGTTAAGGAAAGGAGGACACGTGGTGTCAAATTACAAATTACATCTCCACACAACTATTTTTGCTTATATCTTTCGACTCATTCATTTCCAGACCATGGTTCCTTATCTCAAATTGATACATGCGCCCTTCTCCATCATCCCTGAAAGTTTGTAACATCACCTCGGAAACACCTGTAGAATCGGTTAAACGTTTTATCACCAAACAAGGAATATGTAATTATCATTTAATTTATAAGGAATGTCCAAGGATGACATATATGCAATACCCTTAATATTCTCTTCATCTCTTAATCTGTTTTCAGCCTACGTCGCTGCTCAAATACGTAGCACCTGTTATGCACTGCAGAATATATTATACCGCTCCGTAACGCGGCAATGAGTGTTGTCCAGAGAAAACGTGTTCAATCAGCATTGCTGTCCGCCACATATTTCACTTGATTCGTCTGGATTTGAAATAAGAATTTCTGACGTGGAAGGTCGAGGTATAGTCATTGAGGTAATTGTGAGCCGTGTTCAAGTTACATACAAGAATTAGTTTATATGTACATTTGAACATTGTTTGAAAGAGTGATGAGCGTCAGAAAGTGAAAAGCTACAATTTGGATTTAAGTAATTTAGATACATGCCCTTTAATTGAAGAAGCAAGATTAGTCTACCACGCCCGTGTCTTTTTAACCTTCAGCAAAGTCATTCACTAGTTTAATTTTTCTGACTTCTAACTGTAGTATTATACACGGGTTGTTGTTACAGCTGCATTTCGTAGATATCACATTTCTGTTAAACAAAACACGATCCTTGCTTCCACAGTAACTCAAATGCTACTTGTTCTCGGGGATAACCCAGATGGAAAATCTTACGTATTTATCTATTAATTCATCTCAGATCTCGCTTTCATATTTTTTCTCGTCTTAAATCAGATTAATGAATGCAAGAAGTGTAAATATATAAAATATAGTTGATTTATCATTGTAGAATTCCGAAATAGATCCTACTTATCTTTTAATTTCCAAATGAATCAAATTATGTGTAATGATATAATATTATTCAAGCAACTCATTGGTGTCATATTGATGTTTGAATCTATCGACTATCAATTGCATTATCTTGAGACTAGGCCTTATGGATTGAGGAAGGAGTTATGGGGTAATTAACGAGAATACCTTATTAAATGAATCGGGGATTGCAGAAACAGCACAGGTCATGGTAACTAAATTTTTCAGGAGACACAAAAAACGGTATTACTTGGTGGTAGACAACATCATTGGTTATAGTACTGGCTTCTTCAGACAGAATCCTAATAGATGTGTCGTTTTATACCAAATTTATTGGAATCTAATGAATTGTTAATTAAATAAATAAATATAGCCTATATTAGCTTGACATGTGCTGTTTCTGCAAGGAATCAAAATTGTAGTATAATAATTTCACTTCAACTGAAGTTTATTTGTCAAATTAGAGATATAACATAGGCATAGGCCTACTGTGTACTTAATACATAAGTTCTGCATATAAATGAACTTATTTTTCCATAATAGGCCACTGAAGAATATTATTGTAAAATTGTTGATATTCATGGTGTATGTAACGCTTTAGTTTGCGTATGTCGTCAAGCTTCTCTCTTTGAATTGGCACGATTTTGTCTGGATATGCCAATGAAGAAGGTAAATATGGTATTCTCCTTTGTACTTACAAGCAAATATTCTCATGGGGGCAGATAAAAAAATTAATCATTTTTTCTTCCATCATTTTAATAATGTCAAAAGAAGTGCTTACATAAATTTTGGCCACTCGAGCGCAATTACGAAGGCCGTAAAAAACTAAGTTTCTCTGGGACTGTTTACAAAATTTCATGGAAAGTTTTATTGGAACAGATATAGCAATTGTTGAGTTATTTTTCAACGTATTCACCACCAGAATTGAGACATTTGTCATTCAGTGGGATAAATTTTTGTATCCTTGTGTCGTAGATGTCTGCCGTCTGGAATCAGAACCAATGTGTCGGCACATGTCTTTGACATTAGTTGTTTCTGCGCGTTTCCAGGATTTCACAGGTCTCCAAATGTGAGACGGCTATATTGACATTTGTGGTTTCCGCATGGAATGATAGCTCTATGTCAACAGTCCATGAAACTCGAATAAACTCATTTCGCCATAGTGACATGTGCTGTTTCTGCAATCCTTCTTCTTCTTCTTCTTCTTCTTCTTCTTCTTCTTCTTCTTCTTCTTCTTTTATATAGGTCGTAACCTCTTTTCTTCACACTTTCTCCTGGAGATTCACTAGATGTTGATTACAGACCATCTTTCCGTCTTTGTTGCGGCCTTCCTATACCTCTTCTTCTTAGGGGTTTCATGTCCCTGGCTATTTTTGCTATTCTAGCATCTCTCATTCTTGTAACATGGTTATTCCATTCCTTTCTTCTTCCTTTCATAAATTTATTAATGTCTATTATTTCACACCGGTCCTCTTACTTTCTTATTTCTCACCCTATCTCTTCTCGTCTTCCCTATTACCGATCTTAATGTATTCATTTCTACTGTTGTATATAGCTGATTTATTTTTTTTGTGGTGGCTCGTGTTTCGGCTCCATAGGTCAATATCGGTCGTACCATTGTTTTATATATTTTAACTTTTCCATGTTACATCCCTTAAGTAACCTGATACTCGAACTCCTTTCATGACCTGCTCTCTAGCCTCTTTGTACGTTTGGCGATCGCTTGATATATTAACTCCTAAGTATTGAAACGCCATTACTTGTTCAATAATTGTCCCTTCTATTTCCAACTTACATCTTAACGGCTCCTTGGATATAACCATAGTTTTAGTTTTCTCTGTTGAAACTACCATATTGTATAATTTAGATGTCACCACAAATTTATGTAATAATCTCTGTAAATCATCTTCGGATTCTGCTATAAGTACTATATCATCTGCGTAACCTACTATATTTATATGGTTATTACCCTGATTCAAGTATAAATGCGGTGACTATAAAGACAATTGGAAACGAATACCAACATTTTGTTTAAAATTCCAAACATCTTTACAATCCCAACCGTGCCCACATTATTACGAACATTGTTAACGTTTGTCGCAATTATAGGTATTCAATGAATCCCTTGTTACTTTTTTCGTAAGTGTTATGATTTCTTTAATACTATTTATAGGTTGTATAGATTCAGGTAGCATCTACTAAAAGTTACAGCATAGGCTTCTGTAGCAACTTGTAACAGTTTGAAGTTCGGTATGGTCTTAACATGTCAGAAAATCGACGGGGTCCTCCTCTTTAGAAAAAAACATTCCTGTGTAAGCCGTATCTGTCGGAAGGATTCAGCAAAAGCTGTCATCATGTTCTCCTCCCACTAAGGGGATGGCCTCTTTGAAAGCGATGACGTTACTAAAGGGTCCATAAAACACTGTATTAAATGAGGACGGGCTACTCTTGAGAGGAGAACATGTACTCTTTATAATATACTTCGTTTGACAGCATGAAATAAAACAACCGCTCGGCGTACGCATTCTGTACGGTATTGCTTTTTTCATCCATTTTTTTCCTTTTCTGATTTTCTTTTATTCTTAGTTCTTGTGTTTCTCTCTGCACTTTTATTATTCCTGTTTTCGATTTTCAGCAAAATCCGTTAGACTTGTAATGGATATGCCAACTACAGAACAGGTTGTCTCCTACTGTAGTTGCTCTTTATCTATCGTTCTCATTCCATTCCCCGCATTACGTGAAGTGTGAATATCTTTTGTACCTCAAAACTTTATTTACATAACTCTTTCTTTCCTTGTTCTTTTTTCCATTATTTTATGTCCATTGAATTACATTTTTCCTTTTTAAATATTTTGCTTCCTCTAATATTTCCTTCCTATTTTTTCTCTTTTCATTTTCCATTCATATCTTTTTTATTTTCGTGTCCTTTTTTCCTTTTTGGTTTTTCTTGTATATCTCTTTCTTCTGTTCCTTTTTTTTTTCTTTTTCTATTACGAGTGCTTTTCATATTGCTTTTCTTTCTTTTATTTTTCTTCATATACTTTTTCCTTCAGTTTTCTTACTCTTTTTCTTTCTATTCCTTTTCTTTTTTATTTTCATTTTCTCTTCTTTTTCACTGTTTAATTCTTAAATTTTTTGTGGTTTCTATTTTATTCTTTCTTTCCGTTTTTCCCTTTTCATTTCTCGTTTCCTTTTTCTTTCGTCTTTTCTTTTCTTTTTCCTTTAATTTCCTTTATTTTTTACTTCTCACCGTTTCTTTCAATTTTTATTTTTCTTTGTTCCCTTTTGCTTCTCTAAATCTTCTTTCTTCACTACTTCATAGCTATCGGTGTAGCTCAGATGGTGCGTGTTTGCCTAGTGATCGGGAGTTGTGTTTGGGAGTTGGTTCGATTCCCGCTTGGGCTGATTAACTGGTTGAGGTTTTCTCCGACTGTAATGTGAATGTCAGGTAATCCCATGGCGAATCCTCGAAGTTATTTCACTATCACTTTTTCTGTCGATGTTGAATAACATAATAGTTGATACAGCGTCTTTGATTAAATTTCTAAAATTTGAAAATGTTATTGCTTTCTTTTCCATCATACCATTCATTATTTAACTAATTCAGTATTCATTCGTACATTATTTTTATGCTCTCTCTTTCTACGTATGTTGATTTAGTTCTTGGTATTCTGTTTCTTTACCTCTTTTATTGTTTCTCATTTTTTATTTTTCTTTACATATGTTTTCTCTTCATTCTCGCCCTTCTTTTATTTTTTCCTCTCCTCTCCTCTCCTCTCCTCTCCTCTCCTCTCCTCTCCTCTCCTCTCCTCTCCTCTCCTCTCCTCTCCTCTCCTCTCCTCTCCTCTCCTCTCTTGCGCCTTTCACTATATTTTCTTATGCAACTTTTGCTGTTAATTCGGTCTTCATTCTTTACTTCCTACTTAAATGTTTATTTATGTATTTAGTTATTGTTTTGCTTAAGCCTACTTATTTCTGTCTATTTATAGCTATATTCAGGCTCGGTACTTCCTTTCTAATCATTCACATTTTTAACTTTCCATTTCTTTATTTCTATTTTCCACTTCTTACCTTTAATTTAAATACTTGTATTTGTAAAGTTTAAAGATTACTTACTGCAGAAAACAGAAAAAATGTTCGCCTTTTGTGGATAATATAAAATACTAACTTTTAAAAAGTCTGCTATATAACATTTAATTAAAGGTTGAACATTCCCGTGAGAATCACTGTGTTAGTGACTGGCGCTCTTCATCCTGCATCACTCGGAAGTGTGGAGTATGTTTATGGTCAGCCTGTAGACCCATGTCACGGTTCATCTGCCGCTACCTCCACGCTTGCTCCATTTTAATAATTTATTGATCTCCAAGTCCATTTAGATAGAAAATAAATTCCAATTAGTCTATTAGAACGTGTCTGAGTGAAAGACATGTTATCAATACGAGACGCACACTCTGACATCAGTAACATCACTCAGCTCGCTTCCGACCAAGCCAGCATACAATTCATAATAACTTTCGCCTTGCCTGCTGTTTGGTTGATTTAGGTGATGAATTTACTCTTTTAGTCACTCATATGAAGCATAAAGAAAGTACTGTTCTCTCTTTCTTAATCATGTTTTATTCACCTTTGAATACCGACTTATACAAACCACTGCGGTGTAGAGAGAGTTTACTTTTAAACTAACGTAAGAGAGACACATTGCGGGCCTCCCTGGTAATGTGGTCAGCACAGCACGTGGCCACCACTAAGACAATACAGGCCATCACATGACAAGGAAAAAAACGCCTAGTTATTTGAGGAGAAGATAAATAGTGACCTTCCATTGTCCACGCCGGGAATCAAACTACGGACTATTTCAATGAGAAGCGCGTACATAATCCACATAGCGAGACTGTTTGGACTTCTTAAAATCCATTTGTATAAGTCTGCCCCTAGACTCTTTCATAATTTATTTTCTTTATATTCATGCCAGACGTTTCACAGGAAATATCTCTAGATTATTTTAAGCTATTACGGTAAAAATAGCGTATTGTAAAAAAAACAATGAGTATGACTAATTAAACCAGTTATTTAAGTAGGTGCTCTAATAACTTCATTATGTACATTAGTATTACATATCAGCCACCGGCGTAGCTCTGTCGGCTAAGGCGCTTGCCTACCGATCCGGAGTTCCGCTCAGGCACGGGTTCGATTCCCGTTTGGGCTGATTACCTGGTCGGGTTTTTTCCGAGGTTTTCCCCAACCGTAAGGCAAATGTCAGGTAATCTACAGAGAATCCTCGACCTCATCTCGCCAAATATCATCTCACAATCACCAATCTCATCGACGCTAAATAACCTCGTAGTTGATACAGCGTCGTTAAATAACCAAGTAAAAAAAAAGTATTACATATGAATTCATGCAATACAAAACAATACCTATACAACACAATACATATATGCGCACATACTGTACATGCATGCATGCATGCATACATACATACATACATACATACATACGTACACACGCACACGCATACATATGTAATGTATATCCAAAGATTCTGAATGTCTTTTCTGGGTTACAGGTTTGGAATATCAAATAGAAATAACAAATGACCATGACTGTGTGTACAGTAGCCTATAAGCAAATAAAACAGTGTTATTCATTTTTGTGTGACACAAGTTTCCAAATTCAGATAACACAGCACAATATCAAACAAACTGTGTATGAGTTCTTAAGGCAAAGAAAATGGTTCCATTTCTGTGACTGTTGGGTGTTATTTCTTTTGCGTTCCGTATAAACGCGGGAATTATGAAACGTATCGATTCTCGAAGGACCTAGTTCTATCAACGAGACTGAGGTCTTAACGTCCTACTTTATAGTTTACAAGCACAAAATTGTAAGCGATAATATACGTACATCGACATTTATGGTCCATTAAAAATGTTTTCTTCATATCATGTTGAAAGTAGGCGTCGTATGTCATGAGGTGTTACATTTCCTTGATCCAGATTTTTAAAGCTGTTTTTATTCCTATAAATTTTATTGCATCTCTCGCAGAAAAAAAAAGTCGACTTGCTTGCTGAACAAAATTATGATGCCTTACTGCATTATATAGTTTAGAATATAAAATGGACGTACAATTTTAAAATCATATACCTATATTAATGACTTATTGGGTAAAATAAATCCAAGTACAGTAAAACCGAAATAAGGGACCTACCTCATTTCGGATAAGCAACATTTCGGATAATGTAAACCTATACCATTGTTTAGAATTTAAAGGTCAGAAATTGACTGAAGTTCTGTACTGAAAGCATCACGTGTATTAAAAATGTTTATACAATGCATACAGTAGATAAAATTTTACCAAGTCTAAATACTGATTCTTTACTGCTTTCTTTAAGAGAAAGTGCGAAATATTCTTTTGCTTCTTTTTAATCGCATCTATTTATGGCAGTAGTTTCGTGTCTGCTTAGTGTTAGGAGTGAATTTAGTCGGGTCGCGTAAACAATAGGACGTGTTGTTGCCCTCGCACATTCCTCATTCCTCTGACCTACTCAGCGACTACTACTTTTCTTCGGACTGCTTCTATTTTGGCCATAAAATGTCAAAATTAAAAATAAGTGTGAATGTACTGTACATCATAAATAAATTTTATATTTCGTAAATACAATAAATAGTAAAACTTTTCAATTTATTTATAACAATTCAGTTACATGACTTGCACGTTTCGGTTAAAGTTTTCTGTTGACGTTTGGTTTGATTAAAGAAAGTTTTGCTGCAGGAACAGAAATAACACTTCTCCGGAGGGATTAAGAATAAAATAACTATTCTAATAGAAATTCCTGTCATTACCTATGACTCTGAACATGTATGTTCAGCGACAAAAATTAATAGCACTTAAGTATTAGAATAATACATTAATGAAACAAATTTAATGCGTTGTCCCGTTCTTTCGTTGTAGTGGTGATAATGTGGTTAGAGCGATGCAAGGGCAAGATGATTCCGATTGAATGTATATCATCATCATCATCATCATCATCATCATCATCATCATCATCATCATCATCAGCAGCATACGATTTTTATGCATAATGCTGCGCTGTTTTTAAAAATTGTGAAAGGAAGATTGTAGCTATCCTATTTTCCTGCCGACTGCAATTTTCAAATACGTTATAATGATATCTCTGAAACTACTGAAGAGAAAATTCTGAATTTTTTGTGTGTTAACATAAACCCTATTTATAATCTGTACTAAAATCAAGCCCTTCGTTAATTAATTAATTAATTAATCCGTCCGGGATCAGGTCTTTCACTGCAAACCCAGCTATTTCTAATCTTTTATATTTTCTGCCTTTTTGTCTCATATGATCCGCATATCTTAATGTCGTCTGTCATTTGATATCTTCTTCTGTCCCGAACTCTTTCCCGTTCACCATTCTTTCCAGTGCACCTTCAGTAGGCAGTTTCTTCTAAACCAGTGACCCAACCAATTCCTTTTCCTCTTCCTGATCAATTTCAGCATCATTCTTTCTTCACCCACTCTTTGCAACACAGCTTGATTTCTTGTTCTGTCTGCCCACTTCACACGTTCCATTCTTCTCTATATCCACATTTCAAACGCTTCTATGTTGGATAAATTGTCTATAAAAATGTTTTTATTAGCAAAAATGACCTTAGAATCGATTTCTTAATTTTAAATGTAGATTAAAAATATTATATATTTGCCTAGAATCCTGAATGGTGGTTAGATTTGTAGATTCTCTTTTGGCTTAAAACTGAAGAAAAGAAAACATGGAAAAGTTGAAAATTAGTTGATTTAGGATTAAAAAATCGAACTTCGGAACAAAAAGCAGTCGCAAGTTTGAGAAGTTAAAACATACATTAATTGGCAAGTTGAAAAATGTATAATAGTCTTGCTATAAAGTACGATAGAATATAGGGACTTTCAGATGCTTATATTGTAATCTTTCTTGTAAGTCATATATACTGATAAACCAATATTCAAAATGCTATATTTTTGACTGCTTGAAGTTGTATGCATCTCCTTACAATCATTATTCATATAGGTCTAAATGTTTTTCTTATTTTTGTCTCGAAAAAAAAAAACTGATGGATTTAACTCGAAGTAGGCGAAAATGGTTTTGTCAGATTTTCAGTATTCCTAGACCACTGTGCCTTGTCAAAATTAATCCCTCCAATCCACATCGCGAGTAATTAACTCTGCCTTACATGTTTAACCTCACAAATACTTCCCCACTACCAAATTATCAAAGTTCAGGAAGGTTTAATCGGCAGTATCTGGAGGTGTTGGGAACCAACGAACCGGTTTTCAACACAGGAAATCGATGTTTAGTTTCTGCATCTTCTCTCTCGCGGAGCCTTCAGATATATTCGTGTGTTTTCGTTCCCAACCCTGTACGCTTTCTTCACTCTGTTCAATGCTTGACATTGATTTATGCTTCTTAATTTGGAAAATTTCAGCATGGCACTGAAATGAAACAGATCTGAACCACTTACCGCAGTTGATGCTGTGTGGAAAGACAGGATTGTTTCTGTCATTAAACATAGATCTGATCGATGAACACAATTCCAGGGACGGATCTGATTGTAAACATGTCAACGTCCTGTTTGAAACGGAACTGTGTGGATAAGCAGGGTCTTTGCAACAGCATTTGTTTTAACGTCTGTCTGCCGTTGTGGCTCTTGACGGATATAAGTCAAATTGCGTCCCACCTCTTGCATAGTCATCCGTTCGTTATTCCACTATTTTTAGCTTTCTTATAATAGGGAAGATGTATATTATAGCCTAGTATCCTTAAAAAAATTCAAGGTACCTATGTGAATTTGTGAACATCTCTATTTCTTTATATTTGGAATTTTCGGAAACTTATTTCACATTCTTGGGTCATTTTTCTTTTTAAGTAGTCTTTACAGAAAGGAGGAAAAAAATATTTCGAGGTTTTCGCGGAAACACCATTTTTCAGCATCACTAATGTCGAAGAGGTGTTTTTTTTGGGTACCGTAAGATGGGGATATATCGGACGGATTTACAATACTTTTAATTATTCTGAAACGATTATAATGATTTTCATAAAACTCGATGTACTTACTGTTTCTATTACACCTTAGGAATAATAATAGCATAAAATAAAATAATTAAATTGTTTCATGGAAACAGGATTAATAATTAAATGCTGTCCGATGTTACCCCATATATGTTGAGGTAATTTCGGACACTCGGTTGGATTATCAGTACTGTCTGAATTTAAAACCCTTATGTGGTTATTTCTGACACGTAATTTGTTTAAAAAAAATGTAAGTCTGTGAAAATCTTTTTTATTGTGAATTTTTAATATTGTAGATTGTTTCAAATAGCTTGTTTACCTACTTGAAAGCATCACAGTTATAATTCATAACTAAATTACAAATTGAAACAAGGAAAATTAACTTCTGAGAAAAATTATGTTCCTACAAGATATTATTATTGAATATAAATTTCCCCCTTTCTTCTGAAGGAACCGGCAAAATTTTCACTATCTGATGTTTTTCAACACTGTCATCATCAGGAACGTCCGGGAAAATGAAGACAGATTTGCTATTTTGGTAAGGTCGTAAAAATCTTACATTCACCTCTTTAGCACCCACTTCAGTTGCAACACCAACAAACTGCCTATTTAATTGTTTGTTTCCCTTCCAGTAAGGATACTTCACTAACACAAAAGCCTCCTCTTCTAAGATTCTATTCTGCTCCTCCTCTTGTACGATTTCAACCTCCTCTTGCATGATGATATCTTCTGAGATTCATCCTTCTCTCTTCTTTTAGTTCCCTCATTAGAGTCTCTCCTAGTTTCCACTGGAGATTCACTCAAATCTATGTTACCTACTGTCGGTTCACCACGGTCGTCATTATGTCCTCCATTCCTCAGATCACGACTTGAAATGGACCTTCCTGGAGGAACATTCAGTTTCCTCCTTCGTCGAGTGTTTGTTGTGCTGTTCCTTCCAGACCGTGCACTTTTCAGCATTTCTTCAAAGCTGGAAGACCAAGCATCAGCAGAATTACTTGGACTATGTTCCTTGTCTGGCAATTTGTTTAGAACCTTGTCAGGATTGAATGGAATTAATCCCACTGCACGGAATGCACTCTGTATGTTTTCCTTCTTGTTAGTTTATATTTGGTCAAGAGTATCTTTTAATAGACAAGGAAATGCATCTTTAGAAATTGGTCCGCGTGTAGTTTGTTTCCATTTTGTGAGGACTGCCCGCCATGCATTTTTTAGCGGTTTGAAGAATCCCACGTCTAACGGCTGCAGTAGGTGTGTACTGTTTGGTGGGAGCAAAATATAGGAAATATTATTCCTTTCACATTCCTCAATGACCCTCAGAGAAATATGGCTTGACAAATTGTCTCCCACCATAATCTTTGGCCCTTACTTGGATTTAAAGTAAGGGAGCACAATAGTAAAAAACCAGTCTTCAAACACTGGTAAATCAAACCAACCGCTTCTATTTCGATTGTAGCGTGTTCCCTTAGGACCTCCCTCTTGCCATGTATCCCATAAGTGTTCAGATTTGTAGAGGACATATGGAGGCAGAAGATCTCCATCACCACTGGCAGCCATCATTATAGACACACTACTTTTTGATGAATCCATTACTCTCTCTGGGTGTTTCGTACCTCTTCTAACAATGACATGCTTTCTGCCAGGATCGTCACATAAATTCGTTTCGTCGTAATTGACAACGTTACTAGGTGGTATATTTACTATGGCCTCTTCAATATTCAGGAAATTTAATTTCACTGCTTCATGATTTACTTCTGCACGTTGCCTTTTAATATTTTCACTGAGGCGAACGCTTAGGACATTGGAGTGGCGTTTCAGAAATGCACGTGACCATTCCATTCCTGGGAGATTTTGTGCAAATCGTTTTTCTTTGCGCCCACTTTTGTCGAGATATCCTTTCACTACGTACCTTATATCATCACTGGTGAATGGGAATCCCCAATGTGCAGCTCTTAATATTCCATGGATAAGCATATCTTCTTCCGCTTAGTCTAAAACAGATGGTCTTCCAATAGAACCAGGGTTTGTATCATTAACTTTATTCTCTAGTGTTGACCGCGGTACACCGAACTGGTCCGAAGCCTTTCTGTAGGTGAGTTTACCCGATTTAATTGCAGACTGCTTTCTCAAGATTTTTCGGATCATAATTGCATCGCGGAACGACGCCAAGCTTTCGTTTGTACGTTCGCGGCATTGTCCGAATTAACCCCACTGCATGCATTTATCTGTAAATAATTTCATAATTTTCAGTTCGTATGACATAGGAAGAAAATTGAACATTTCATTTCATTCTAATACTACAAACATATGTATCACATGAAAATAATAATCACATGCTTATTCTTCAATGCTGAGTGGATGAAAGTTTCCACAATAAAACAATATCCAGTAATCAACACACTATTTTCAACAGCTCCACACGACACACTGGCAGTTATAATTCGCCAATGGGTCTTTAAAAATGTGCAGAAACATACAAGCGGTACGAATATAGTAAAAAGCGCGGAAAAGATGCTAAGAACTGGTGTTACCAACATAAAATATGATAAATTGAATTACCGTCTGATGTTACCCCTGCGTCCGAAATATCCCCACTTTACGGTATGCCGTCTCTATATCTGACTGTCTGTCTGTGGACAACGATTTCTCCTAAACTTTTAGCCGGATTTTGTTGATATTCGCAATCTACAAATACATTTATTTGGGAATGGTGCCTATGAAATATAATGTGTTTATTTGAAATCATAAACATGAAATGTGCTACTAGTCAGCAATATATGCAATGGAGGAGGAAAGAAACTGGCAACCCTACCCCATTATCTCCTGACTTAATTGCCTCATTGGCGAAATAGGAGTGAAAACGAAATTGGTCAAACTATATTTATTTTCTTCTTTCTTATCTAAGATTTATTATTATTATTATTATTATTATTATTATTATTATTATTATTATTTCTTTATTATTATTTCTTTATTATTAGGTTGAATTATACACAGATTATAATGAATATTATTCTTTAATCTTTGCTCAATCATCCGGATTAACCTGGCGTAACGAGCCAACCCCTCCAATTTTACTTACCTGCCCTGATGATGGAACCTGTAAGTAGTTCCGAAACGTTGAAAATGCCAAGTTTCAGGACACGGTAGAATATACAAAAACCAGATTCTGATTAATTTCCGAGAAAGCCTAAAAACTTGTATATTGCTTATTGTGGCAGTTCTTGCTCATGATATTTAGTGTGAGATGAAGAGAAAAGCGATAGGCCTAATTAATTTCACACATGATTACGGTACCGGTAGTGATAGTTAATTGCGAATGGATATGAATTCTTTACGAGAATACATAAATAGGGTAAATTCCTCGCTGATTATTCACTTAAAATTTGCAGACGAATCCTTCTGTGTGTTACAGACCTTTTCTTTGTTAGAGATCATTTGATGGTTGTGACTGTCTGCTACCGACTAGTAAGGAGGAAGAAGGCTTTGCGATCCACCCAGCGATATATTCATTAAGCTAGCAGCGTCGGCAACGGAAAAGACACGAGACTAATGAACCGAGGGAATCACATTGATGATATTTGGTTACTGTGGTGACGTTACTGTTCTTGGGTGGTCTATTACCGTATAATCACGATTCCAATCCACACAAACAACTGAAGGGGGGAAAAATTAACACATGTTTATTTTAAACACGGGCCGTAAATTTCCACCATACTCGAGTAGACAACAAAATAACTGGTTAGAGTGTTAAAAATCGTTGTAGAAAATGGCTCCATCTTCTGATAAATTGGTACAGCTTGTTTTGTGTAAACAGTCTCCCATTTTGAGTTATCAAAGTGGACGATATTATGTGTTGGCCTAGTCAGTGGCGTAGCATGACTTCAAAACTCAGGGAATCTATCGTTAATGACCTCATGGTTTTCTCCAATTTTTAACAGAAGATACGCTGATACTCTATGGGTCTATGGGCAAGCAGATGGTGCGTTGCTGCTGTAGACAATTTTCAGCAGGACGCCAAAATGTGCTGTGTGTTACAGACCTTTTCTTTGTTAGAGACCATTTGATGGTTGTGACTGTCTGCTACCGACTAGTAAGGAGGAAGAAGGCTTTGCGATCCACCCAGCGATATATTCATTAAGCTAGCAGCGTCGGCAACGGAAAAGACACGAGACTAATGAACCGAGGGAATCACATTGATGATATTTGGTTACTGTGGTGACGTTACTGTTCTTGGGTGGTCTATTACCGTATAATCACGATTCCAATCCACACAAACAACTGAAGGGGGGAAAAATTAACACATGTTTATTTTAAACACGGGCCGTAAATTTCCACCATACTCGAGTAGACAACAAAATAACTGGTTAGAGTGTTAAAAATCGTTGTGGAAAATGGCTCCATCTTCTGATAAATTGGTACAGCTTGTTTTGTGTAAACAGTCTCCCATTTTGAGTTATCAAAGTGGACGATATTATGTGTTGGCCTAGTCAGTGGCGTAGCATGACTTCAAAACTCAGGGAATCTATCGTTAATGACCTCATGGTTTTCTCCAATTTTTAACAGAAGATACGCTGATACTCTATGGGTCTATGGGCAAGCAGATGGTGCGTTGCTGCTGTAGACAATTTTCAGCAGGACGCCAAAATGTGCATGACGAGGAGCGCAGTGGGAGACCAACCAACATCACAGACGACCTTATGGAGCAAAGCACCATCTGCTTGCTCATGACGTTAAGCCCATAGACCTGGCACAGCTGACGATCAATTTCAATCGGCGCTATGCCCTGTGCATTCAATAACTTTATCACTGACCGCACTTCACACTCGGCGGGAGCTGGAATAGGAACGTCCATCTTCAACCAATGCAACGAAGCTACTGAGAGTACTCGGGAAGTTCCGCTAGCACATGCGCCTTGCCAGGACATTACTCTATCACGTACACGCAGTCGCTTCGCGCAATATATGTTTTGCTAACTGTGGGACGAGTAGGAAAGTTACTTATGGACGCGCCTCGTAGAAAGGAACAAATGAAACGAAGGAGTAAAGCTAGAAGGTAACAAATGAAGGAAAGGACAAAAGAAAGGAGTAAACAAAAAAAAAAAAAACGAAGAAATAGGAACGTCCATCTTCAACCAATGCAACGAAGCTACTGAGAGTACTCGGGAAGTTCCGCTAGCACATGCGCCTTGCCAGGACATTACTCTATCACGTACACGCAGTCGCTTCGCGCAATATATGTTTTGCTAACTGTGGGACGAGTAGGAAAGTTACTTTATGGACGCGCCTCGTAGAAAGGAACAAATGAAACGAAGGAGTAAAGCTAGAAGGTAACAAATGAAGGAAAGGACAAAAGAAAGGAGTAAACAAAAAAAAAAACGAAGAAAGAAGAAAACGAACGGAAGAAGCAGAGAAGAAAACAGAGGAAAAGAACAAAGAAAGAAGAAAACAAATGAAAAGAGCAAGGAAAAAATAAAACGAAAGAAAAGAGTAAAACAAGAAGAAAACTAAAGAAAAGAGCATAGGAAGAAGAAAACGAAGGGAAGGAGCAAAGAAAGAAGAAAAAGAAAGAAGTAATGAAAGGAGGCAAAGGAGATTAGCAAAGGAAGGAGACAAATAAAAGAACAGAGGGAACAAAGAAGGAAACAAGTAAAAGGAGAGAGCAAAAATACAAAGAAACAAATAAATGAAAGGAGCAAAAAAGGAAGAAACAAATAAAAGAAAGGAGGAAACACATAAATAAAGGATCAAAGAAAGAAGGAAAATAAAAATGAGCAAATAAAAATGAAATAAATTAAAAAAACAGGAAATGAAGAAGGAAAGATAAAAATAATTGAATACAGAATGAAGGAAAGAAAAGAAGTAACGATATAAGGAAAGAAAGATGGAAAGGAAGAAAAATGAAAGAAAGGGAACAAATGAAGTAGGAGAAAAGAAGAAAGGAACAAAGAAACAATGAAATAAAATAAAGTGAGCCTTCTACCAAGTAAGTAACTGTGTAAACCCGTGGAGTCGACGCGACATCCGGATTAATTCATTGGCTCATTGCAGTACACAATTAAGAACTAGTGTTTTACTAGGGCCCACGGCAACGAGACTTTCTTGCTGTTTTACGACTATTGCTTTATTTAATGATGCCTTCAATAACAGATTATTCAGAAACACGGTCTTAAATCAATGGGACCACGACTTTGCTTCTCTTTTCTAGAGACTCCCCCCCACCCCTACCGATACAATCGTTGATGGCCGGACTTATGCGAACCACATGCCTAGTGATAACGCTCAGAGTTGTCCTAATCGAACTGGTGATAGCATCTCCTTCTCATCTCCTTTCATCTCATGCTTTATGGCCCACTTTGTCGTCACTTTTGTGCGAATTTTGAACCAACATTGGCCATTCACAACGTTTCTCCCTAGTCATGTATAATCAACATGGTACAAGGCCACCGCTTCTGACAAAGTATAGTAAGGTCCGAAAGTCTTGTCATCCCTCCCTCCCCCCCCTGTTTGTATGTTGATGTGCATCTATTTTGAACATGTCATAGCAGATGTGTGACAATGGTTGATACTTTACGTTCCAGCTTGTTTAGCCATCAGTATGGGCAGTATCATTGTCACAGCCAGAGTGCTGCATTGGAGTTAAATCGCTCGCTTGAACTCGGTCGAGTGTCGCACCCTCGAGTGAGATACGATCAGTCGTGATACGCTCGTAATAAATAGAAGCACAGTACAAGGTCATCTCACCGACATGTCTTATCTTGTATGGAAGGCGACAGATAAGATACACATATGTTTTGCTTACACGGTAAAAATAAAGCTTTATTTTCTGCGTTTATGACAAACGTTTAATGGAACAGTCAATGGAACGTACCAAAACTGGAACATGAAGTTATAAATGAAATAGTATGAAAAACTTCGATATACAGTTATTATTGCTAATTAATAATTATTCAATATTTGATTTACCACATACATATAATATGATAGGTCCATACATAGTGTTCCGCCTATATACTGCGACAATGTAGAAACGTTTTACAAAATATTATTGATATAGCAGTAGATTAATAACAATATTAGTAGAGAGATAACGTCACAGAAAATATAATAAAACGAATAATCATGCTGCACAACTGTTACAGACGCAAAGATTCATACACTAATTATTAAAGATTATCATTATCATTATTATTATTATTATTATTATTATTATTATTATTATTATCATTACTAGAAAACTTGATACAGTTCTTGCCTTATCGTGATTGTGTTCTCCGTTTATAATAATTACATTTACATCCAATAAAATCTATTAGATGTGGCAAAAACAAAATCACTCCTGTGTGGGAAAAAAAAAAAAAAAAAACATTTACCTACAACATTTATATTACGTTCTAAAGCAAGTTTTATACTATGAAGAGGTTAGTTAAACACTGCAAAGTTTTGAAATGATAAACATCTATGATGTTACTACACAGTTCATCATTGTAACAAGAACGAATGTCTAACGCTCGACTTGACCGTTCGAGGATTTATCGCTCGTGACAATTTTACCCATCATACATGTGCGCTACCTATCGGATTATGCTATGAACTACTTGGCGTTCGAGCGAAAACGTCCGATGCAGACCTCTGATCACAGTACAAAATGACGCGGCGCCATGTCCTGTGTGAAATATTCCGCAGCAAAGACGGTGTGATTTCCCTGAATGCCTCTCTAACAGCTTGCTTAAAATCTTCAATTGTCTGGTATCGATGTTTCGAGACATGCTGCTTAATTATTCCCCACAATGATGGTGCCCATACTGATGTTCTGGATCACTAAACAAGTTGGATGCACATCAACATATAAACAAGGGGGGGGGGTGACAAGACTTTCTGACTTTAATGTAGAAATACAGTGCGTTCGTAGCTCGGCCAGACCACTAAAACATTCATATTTTAAAATTGTACTTTCAATAATTGTTCCTTTTAAAATTATTCATGTTTATTCTTTATTTGATCATCCATAATTAAAAGTTTTCTTGTTTATTTCATCATCCCTAATTAAAACTTTTCTAACACTTGTTTATATTATTTAGGTTAAGTTATAATGGTCCGGGCGAGCTACGAACACACTGTATAAGATACAGTACATGACGCAGATTTAAAGGATATGAACTCAGTCTTCCTGGGAGGGGAATAATTCTTCTTGTCTGTGCCGGAAATCGAACACAAATTCATTTCATTTGTACCTGGATTTACTTTGAGTGTGCGAATCATGGGTTTAATGGGAAAGCTGGAATTTCCTCTAACACGTAATCATGTTCGAAATGGTGGTGAAAACCATGTCATCATCACCACCATGGATTAATACTTTTGATCCGTTCCGTCCTCATTTTGTGAGGAATAGTAACGAACCCTAGTTATTCACAAATGGAGTGGTCAGCAAGACATAAGGCCGCCATACCTTTGACGAAACACAAACACTGTAAATATGGTACGCTCTCAAAAAGTACAAACTTAGTTACGTACTTTGCAAGGTAGACAAATCTCTACGAAATCGAACACGAATTCATTGAATTTTTAATCTGTTACGCGACCACATGACCCACAGTGGGAAGAGGCTCATGGAGAATTAATCCAAGAATCCGTACGGAGCGCCACTTGCTTCGATTCTATGGTATAGAATAGATGCTACGCCTCTGATGCGTAATGTTACGAGGATGAATGTTTGGGCCTACTCTCATTTGAACCAGGTCGTTATAGTTATGTGATCTGATAACGTTTACGACTTGACTTCTGGCCTAGAGGGCGTATACTAAGGAATTGGACAGCGTTAGAAAACATACCCCCTTACGATAATGTCTTAGAGAGTTCAACTATGTCTTGTAACATAAAAAACTAATTTAATTTTTATCTGGAATTTAGTGCAGTTATCGGATGGTTTGTCGTCGTAAAAAGTGGTCGGATGTGTAATGTCTCTTGTACAAAAAATAGTCCACATTCTCTAATCCGGCCGTAGCTTCGTCGGTTCATAAGAACAAGAAGTTATAATTCAGTTAACATTTAGGCTAACAAAGCTATTTTAGAGATGACTTTTATTATTCTGCCATTAAATTTCCAGTGTTATGATAGCCTACGACAAATAACTTTTTTCATAGCAACTACATTGCCGAAATGGAATATCAGTACTTATAAACAAATGAATACACTGACAACTTTCTTTATGCAACCACAGTCTAGTATATACTAGTCACGAAGCTCAGTACGTAGGGAATATGCATCCATAGATAGTTGCTAACCACTAGGATCGCTACTATCGCCTCATCACAGGCAATGCGAAATAGTACCTGTACAGTCTATTGTTCCTAGTACCCTCATCATCTCAAGCTTCGTGGCTGTATATATTAGACTGTGGTGCAACTATATTTTCTTCGGGATAGAACATATCTTACAAGGGAACCGTCCCAGGTCGTGTAGCTTGAATTTAATGAAAATGCATATTTAAGCTAATTTTAGTTCGTTAAGAATCATGTTGGTAGTTGTTCGTTTCGCTTTTTCCTCGTTTACGAAATATAATGACTTGAAAATCGATGCTAATTATACCGCTTCTTGTGCGTATTCGGATCTTTATAGTTGGCGACACCATATCACAGCTCTCGTATTAATGCTCTAGTCTATTTTCTTTTTCTCTTAACTCACATTAATAGAGTAGTCTTGCTGAAATGTAAATTCAATTTGAATTTAAAATAGGTATTAACTTTGTGATTCACATTAAATATGATAGCGGGATTCGAAATGAAGTGATCGGAACAAAGAGCCATTAAACAGTACAAGCGTTTTATATAGGCTGGTTTTTCACACTCTTCTGTAAGACACACGCTGTTTCCAACATGCAACATGCAACATTGTTACAAGAACGTTACCGAACTTTCACATATGTTTCTCCGTCATATATCCACACCTCTGTCACGCGTATATTATCATGTCTTTGAGGACAGGTGAATGAAACTGTTGATATTTAATTAATTGTAGATTTTATTATGCAAATGCTTTACGGTTGTAAAAAAATGCAAATTTCATATTATTTTTACAGGTAATTATTAGATATTTTAATATTCTGAATAGTGTTTTATAAAGTGTAATGTATGTACATTAAGCAAGAAAAATTTTGTTCATTTAGCTTTTATTGTAGCTGAGATAAATGAATTTCACTAAATTTTTGCAGGGCAATGGTGCACCTCTCACCTTAAGTTAGAGACCTGTGTTCGCATATTGACAATAGGCCCTAATTTCTTCATTTATTCTGTACTAGTCTACAACCACACTGAAGTTTCTGAGTTCATTTTGTGCTTTCGTAAAGTTTTCTATATCATTTTTCATGACAGACTATGATCCGAGGCTGTGGTTGCGCATGGATTCGAATCACACTTGGACTGAACATCTGATTGGAAATCTTTCGAGGTTTCTCCCAACTGTAGGGCGAATGTCAAGTAATTTCATTTTGCCAAAATACTTTATTATCAACGAAGTCTATTTACGATAGACAACAGCTTAATTAAAAAAACCGATTTTTTTGTACATTTTCGTAAACATTACTATTAAGTTTTGTTAACATAGTTAAGACCTCATTTGTGTGTCTGACGTTACTGACAACAGTTATGCTCTTCTCTGGTCAACTATTGCTCATTTCAACAACACAGTTTAATTTGAACATTAAGATGTATGAGTCGTGTGCGGAAAAAAGAGGAAGACGAAAAAAAATTGGAGACTGCTAGGTTTGCAGTGAAAGATCTGCCCTTGGGGGAAAAAATTATATGCTGAATTTGTGAAGCAAATGTTTTCTTCTGTGCCTGTCACGAAAGTAATTCTTAGTCCTTCGTTTTGTAATGTTTATTAGTTCTCTTGCCGCATTTCTCATTTGAAGCATACTCTATGTATATCCAAAAGATACAAAAGGGTTACTATATTGCCACAGTCTAGTATATAAGTCACGAAGCTCAATACGTAGTAAATATGCATCCATAGATAGTTGCTAACCACTAGGATAGCTACTATCGCCTCATTATAGACAATGCGAAATAGTACCTGCACAGTCTATTGTTTCTAGTACCCCCATAAACTCAAGCTTCGTGACTGTATATACTGGACTTGATGTTACTCTCTTTTATAGCGAAAATTGTTAGTAAAATATTAAGCAGTGGGATAGGTTTTCTGCTAGTATTTTAATTTCCTCTACCATTTTTATTCCACCAATGTTTCATTAGCTGTACATTATAATTTCGTCGTATCTAAATATTACAATTTGTTCAAAAAGGGTGTCAAATAGAGATTTAGTAATTAGTGATCCAGAGTCTTAATGTTAGACGCTGTTTTTATTTATGGACATGAACACACGTTATAAACACTACAGAAAAGACAGAGGGGAGGATGGTGTGTTCTGGCGGTAGAGAATTCGCAACGTGACCCTCAAAAAATTGACTCAATGAACTGCGAGAGTCATGAAGGCTATTTAGACCAATGAAACGGCAGCCCAGCAAGTCCACACCATCACATACCAAATCTAATTATAACTGACTGCACTCCACATCAGGCAGACCAATTTTTTACACTTGGTCGCTGATGTGCTATGTTGCTGAGGGGCACTGTACGACTAAAACCCGACAGTCTCTGGCGTGATTCTTTGAGACGAATATGGGATGGAGTTTGTGTCTTTTATCACTTTATTCTTGTGTAAGTTTGGACTGTTAATATTCTCAGAGACTCCGTAAATGTATAAGTATTAATTAATAATAAAGCGCGCTGATGTCAAGGTCAAGCGGGTCGAGATTGCTCAGAGTTTTAAAGCAGTTCATTCTTCTTCTACTTCTTCTTCTTCTTCTTCTTAATATTATTATTATTATTATTATTATTATTATTATTATTATTATTATTGTATAAGTGTACAGTGCATCAGTTATTCATAGATTTCAAAAAGGCATATGACTCGGTTAAGAGAGAAGTTTTATATGATATTCTTATTGAATTTGGTATTCCCAAGAAACTAGTTCGATTAATTAAAATGTGTCTCAGTGAAACGTACAGCAGAGTTCGTATAGGTCAGTTTCTGTCTGATGCGTTTCCAATTCACTGTGGGCTAAAGCAAGGAGATGCACTATCACCTTTACTTTTTAACTTTGCTCTAGACTTCTAGAGTATGCCATTAGGAAAGTCCAGGATAACAGAGAGGGCTTGGAATTGAACGGGTTACATCAGCTGCTTGTCTATGCGGATAATGTGAATATCAGGGAACGGATTTATATGGACTAAAAATATATGAAATATGTAAATATATATGTAGTTATTTTTACCAAAATATGGAATTAAATATGGATTTTTACCAAAATATGGAATTAAATATGGACTTAAAATTATAAAAAAATGACTATGTACGTTAAATATTGGTACATTTTAATCAAACTAAACAAAAAATATAATGGACGTACCTTATCTTCCAATGTAGTTTCAACAAAACACAATTTTTATTGTCTGTTACCATAACAATAGGTTACAAACATTTCTTTCAAGTGCTGAAAAGTGAATCTTCTTCTATTGTCTCTGAGGATAGATTTATACTGACTAAAAGAGCGTTCGACGTCACAAGAAGTAACTGGTACATAATTCAATTTCACAATGTCTGCTGGGGATAAGTCCAAGTTAATCTTCACTGTTGATTCACCACTCATCACAGCAACAACCTTTTGTAGTTCTTCATATCCAGGGTTTTTTGAAAGTACAGTGTCCACCTTAGCTCTTACTGCATCTGCAACTTTACCTCTACCACGATTCAGTTGTTCCACAGTACTATTTATAATTTCAAAACTTTCAGATAGTGAAAGGTGCCTATTTTGGAGACTTTTGAGCGTTTTTATGATGCATGAAAATGTATGCTGAATGTGAGCTAAGTCATTCTTCACACTTATGTCACAGGTAACTGTTTTCGCAGTATCAATTGAGACTGCATCTTCAGAGTCCAATGCAAGGAGAACATTGTTAATAGAGTCTATATGTTCGGCATAATATTCAACTGCTTCTAGCCATGTACCCCATCTAGTTAAAATTGGCTTTGGTGGCAATGGAATTTCAGGGTACATTTCTTTCAACACGTTAACTCTACTGGGAGCTTTGAGAAATACTTTTTTCACTGATGAAATCAACAAATCTACTTTAGGGAAATTGTCTCTGACCACTTCTGCCACACGATGAAATGCATGCGCCACACAAGTAAAATGAGTCAATTTAGGATATACAACAGATAATGCTTGTCCAGCTTTGACCATATAAGGGGCAGCATCGCTAATAAAGAATAACACATTATCGTACATAATACCCTTTGGCCACAGGATACCCATAGCTTCGTTGAACAGTTTAACTATAGTTTTGTTATTGCACTTTTCTAGAACATCACAATGTAAAAGAATTCGTTCAGAATATTGTTCACTTAACAAACCGATAACTACATTACCAACAAGTCTACCTTCTTTGTCGGGAGTCTCATCAATGGAAACCCAAATTGAACTATCTTTAATTTCATCTCTTATCTTCTGTATTGTCTCATCGTAGATGGATGGAGCATACGTCTTCCTAAGTGTTGACTCATCCGGGATTGTATGTTGAGTATATTTTTCAAGGAATTCCCTGAAGACCTTATTCTTTAGTTTGTAGAGAGGAATATCAGCAGAGATGAGAGAACGGCACAGGTCGATGTTAAACTCAGATCTTACATTCGATGTTGTTGGTTGTGTTAAAAACAATTGTCTCTGCTTGGAATTTAGTTGTTTGTTGGCCTGATGTTTACTAGTTGTAATGTGTTGTTGCACCAGGAACTTTTGTGTAGATGATACTGCACACTGACACAAATTACAAAATAATATTTTATTGTCAGTTGATAAACCATCTTCTTTAAATTCTGAAATGTAACTTGTTAGTTTTGATTTTAAATTGACTGAATGACGTACTTTTGGCATATTTACCGTCTTTATAGTATGATTTACAAAACTGAACCTATGTGTACTCTGACTGGCATTTAACTGTTGAGCTGCACAACTGAAGTCTGTTAAAAATTTTAAATTAAATTAATACAGTTTTGTAACTTACTTTCCCATTGTTGATAGGACTGCTAATTTTCAAATAACTCTGATGTTAAAGGGATTACTGAACATGTGTTTAAATCTCTATTGTTGAAATGTATTTTTAAAAGTTAATGGAATTTTGTTTTGTTTTATTGTTAAACCTAATATAATATGGACTGTTTTATATGAAATATGGAAAATATATGGAAATTAACGAAAATATGTACTAAACTCTAAAATATGGAAAAATATGGAAAATAAAAGTAGGATTTTTCAACCCTACACATTGTGAAACATAAAGATAATGCAAAATATAAATTATATTAGCTTTATAAGTAAATATGTATTTACATATAAATCCTTTCCCTGGTGAATATATTAGGAAAAAATCCACAAACGATTAGGGAAAACACGGGAATTTTACTGGAAGCAAGTAAAGAGATAGGTTTGGAAGTAAATCCCGAAAAGACAAAGTATATGATTATGACTCGTGACGGGAATATTGTACGAAATGGAAATATAAAAATTGGAAATTTATCTTTTGAAGAGGTGGAGAAGTTCAAATATCTTGGACCAACAGTAACAAATATAAATGATACTCGGGAGGAAATGAAACACAGAATAAATATGGGAAATGCCTGTTATTATTCTATTGAGAAGCTTTTACCATCCAGTCTGCTGTCGAAAAATCTGAAAGTTAGAATTTATAAAACAGTTATATTACCGGTTGTCCTTTATGGTTGTGAAACTTGGACTCTCACTTTGAGAGAGGAACATAGGTTAAATGTGTTTGAGAATAAGGTGCTTAGGAAAATATTTGGGGATAAGAGGGATGAGGTTACAGGAGAATGGAGAAAGTTACACAACACAGAATTGTACGCATTGTATTCTTCACCTGACATAATTAGGAACATTAAATCCAGACGTTTGAGATGGGTAGGGCATGTAGCACGTATAGGCGAATCCAAAAATGCACATAGAGTGTTAGTTGGGAGGCCGGAGGGAAAAAGACCTTTAGGGAGGCCGAGACGTAGATGGGAAGATAATATTAAAATGGATTTGAGGGAGGTGGGATATGATGCTAGAGAATGGATTAATCTTGCTCAGGATAGGGACCAATGGCGGGCTTATGTGAGGGCGGCAATGAACCTCCGGGTTCCTTAAAAGCCAGTAAGTAATTATTATTATTATTATTATTATTATTATTATTATTATTATTATTATTATTATTATTATGCTGACATCCCTATATTGTAAATTATGTTTTATTTAACGACACTCGCAACTGCCGAAGTTATATCAATACACTTAAATGCCATCGACCTGGGCCGGGATCGAACCCGCAACCTCAGGCACAGAAGGCTAGCACTCTACCTACTGCGCCACCGAGGCCGACGGCGTTCCTAGATCTATCTAATGGATGAAGTGCACGAATATTTCCTACGGATAGGTAATTTGATGCGTCCACTGTCGATCTCCTGATCAGTAGTCACATTACTATGCTTCGGATAAAGTAGCTGTCGTGAAATTGTATTTTATCACTAGGCGGCGGATTCATATACTGTACACTAAAAATGGCAAAAAATATGCATGTATGTAATTAAAAACAAGGATGTATGCACTAAAAATAACAAAATCTGCACTGTTAAAATAAAAAAAAAACTTAATTCATTTTAAGCAATTTACTATTATTGGTGGTTTTTTCTGGTATACATAAGAATATTGAGATACCATCAGTTGTAGTTGCGTGTCCTTGAACCCACTGCTTAAGCAGTACACTTCTGGCACATTTTTCTTTAGCTACCATTGATAAAACTAATTCAAAATTATTAATTTTCGTGTAGCTAAGTTATTCTTTTTCCAAATTTGAAATATTTTAAAAAAGAAATTTATAAAATTATTCATGATATATAATATTAACAAATGTGTGTAATTTTTTATCTTTTATTTCTGTCGACTATATTCATGTTTTTATTGAATATTACTGGCTTCTGTCTGATTGTAAATTTATATTAAATGTGTTTTTTCTCTTTTTTTCTTTTTCTCTTTCTTATTTTTTTTTTGCTCTTGTGTGTTATTTATTGGTTTGAATTAAGTTACTTATTTAGTAAACTGTCCTTGTAAATTTTATGTTATGGCTAAGATCACACCGTACACGAGCCTGGCTCTTACGGTAGTGGCTAGAAACAGTTATGTTTTATAATTTTAATTTGTACTCGCTAGCTAGTTAGTTAAATAAAAAAATAAAATTCTGGAATACAGATCTTACATTTTATCTCTGCCGGTCAATGACTGTTGAAATTTCAAGTGGCTTGTCTTAGAACTTGGGCGTATTAAAAAGCATTACATTTGCAGTATCTTGGAGTCTGGGCATTTCTGTGCTTTATGTCGAGTTTCCTAATTCCTTCTGGTTCAGTTATACTGTATAATGTATATAAATTACTGCCATATTTATAATAAAGATAGCGAAACAGCAGTCAACCAGTAGCATTTTCTCTGCCCGACATTACTATATTTAATACAACTGATAAATGTTTATAATCTCGGTAGTAAAAAGTAAAATTATCCCCATTAGACTATAGGCTGTGGACACCCACAAGGTAGCGGGAGGTTATGTCTCCCACTTTGTACAGCCATTCGGCATTAATGACAGTAGGGATGTCAGTCCTACGTGCCCGTCGCCTTTATCCCAAAGACAATACCCCTGGTACCAATTTCTGTTGGGGACTGAATAAACCCCAGTACCATAGTGCGACCGGTAGCTTTAGTTCAATCTATGACCTCATCGGGAATCTAACTCGCGACCTTTCGGCTTGCAGAGTAACAATTTAACCACGAAGCCCTCACGCGTCTCCAGTCTCGTACATATCTTTCAGAGATGTCAATAATGTTGATATAATTGTACTCTAAAAGACGCCAGTCAGATTGCATAATGTTTAGAATAGATCTCATTTTAAATTAGCTTTTTACTCCATAAAAGCCTGTTCGTAACTTAAAGAATTATGCGTCCAAGTAGTTCAGAAAGATAATAGCTATTGCACATGTGCACAATTTATGTATTGATTCCTTTCAATTGTGCAGCTGATAACAGGCTTTCCATGTGGGTAAGATATACGACTTGGATGCATGGTTTGAACAAATCACGAGAAACAAAGCAAAATAATAGAGCCATTATGTTTTCGTAATTATTATTTCGGAATTAATTTATGACTCCAATGTGGATTATTTGCATAAGCGAGCAAGAAATTGTTGCAGTCGACCGTCACGGTGAATATTGATTATTCAAGGGCTGTCCAGATCCATTAATGGTTAAGATACAAAGCTATTTATAAGTTACTAATCGTGAATCGTGTTTCGGGAAGAATTGAATACGTATGGAAATGTGTAAACGTATAGGCCTATTGTAGACTATACGTGGTGACTTACTATGTAGGAGAACAGGAATGAAAATGATGAAACAATATGAGAAAAAGATATATTGTGGGAGCAAGAGAAAAAAGAAGAAAGAAAAGAGAGATGAGAAAAGGGGAGCGAGGGACAAATGAACTGCAAGAATATGTATGTATGTATGTATGTATGTATGTATGTATGTATGTATGTATGTATGTATGTATGTATGTATGTATGTATGTATGTATGTATGTATGTATGTATGCTCACTGCAAATGGGTATATACCCGGTGGCAGTGGTAATTAATTACAATCAATAGTGACAATTAATTATAACCACAACTAATAAAAATACAATTAATAATAATAATAATAATAATAACAATAATAATAATAATACTTACTTACTTACTTATTGGCTTTTAAGGAACCCGGAGGTTCATTGCCACCCTCACATAAGCCCGCCATTGGTCCCTATCCTGAGCAAGATTAATCCATTCTCTATCATCATATCCCACCTCCCTCAAATCCATTTTAATATTATCTTCCCGTCTACGTCTCAGCCTCCCTAAAGGTCTTTTTCCCTCCGGCCTCCCAACTAACACTTTATATTCATTTCTGGATTCGCCCATACGTGCTACATGCCCTGCCCATCTCAAACGTCTGGATTTAATGTTCCTAATTATGTCAGGCGAAGAATATAATGCGTGCAGCTCTGTGTTGTGTAACTTTCTCCATTCTCCTGTAACCTCATCCCTCTTAGCCCCAAATATTTTCCTAAGCACCTTATTCTCAAACACCCTTAACCTATGTTCCTCTCTCAAAGTGAGAGTCCAAGTTTCACAACCATAAAGAACAACCGGTAACATAATAATAATAATAATAATAATAATAATAATAATAATAATAATAATAATAATAATAATAATAATAATAATAAATTAAATGAAGCACGATCACTTAAAATAACATTTAAACTAAATCTAATTTGTATCTTAACACTAAGTTCGAACCAAAACCCACGAGTATGTTGTGTTCATACCTGCACTACACTTATTTCGCTGCCAACTCACTCACTGCACTGAAACTAAGACACAATTCACTGATTCTATCCTGATTTCACTAACACTTCAAAAACATTTCACTATTCAAATACTTTGCACTTCCACTATAAACTGTAAAACTTCACTGACACAAACACACTTCGCTTACACAACACACTTCACTGACACAACACACTTCTTCACTAATACAACACTTCAAATAACATAATATCAGTTACACCCTTTGAATAGTGTGTATAATATACTACCATTTATTAGTGAAGTTCTTAAGATGAAGTAGGTTTAGACGAAGAAGGCCAAGCAGGAACAGGAGGTGAGGAACGAACAGGCGAATATTAATATCGGCATGGAGAAAAGAAGGGAGAAGAATGGTATAGAGAAGTGTCTCACACTGTTATTACTAAAGTAAGAATGATTGCATATTAATCAGAAGAGGAAGAGCAGGGCAGAGCAGTAGAAGAGGTGTGGCAAGGAATAAACAGGGAGGAATAAGACAGAGGAGGGGAAGGATAAGGGCAGAGAAACGAAAAGAGGAAGAGTCGTGAGGCAAGGAAAAGAAAGGAGGGAAAAATAAGTGATGGGGTGGAGAAGAATGTGGTAGGAAAGGAAGGAGAGAGAAAAGCGAGGTGGACGTGAAAAGAAAAAAAAAAATAGATAAGAAATAATTCCAAGACAGTGAGAAGTGAAAGGGTAAGAGGAAGGAAACAGCTAATAAGAAAAAGGCAAGGAGTCTAACGAGTGGGAAGAGTAGGAGAAGAAAGTAGAGGATAAGGGGAAGAGATGAGATGCAAAAGAAAGACAAGACAAAAATATTTGTACTTGTTAACAGTTTTATACTTCAGAATTTTGCTATGTTGCGATGTCTAAGAAGAAACTCTTCTTATATCCTTTCTCTGTGTACTCTGTTGATATTCCTCGCGTAACTGACTCAAAATGGCGATTCTCTTAATTTGATTAGTTACAATAAAACTGCCACCCGATCTACTACGTCCTTGCAGCATCAGCACATAAGTAGTTCCTCAGTTATGTAAATGTGTAACGGATATGAAGGTTCTCAGCATTGTGCAGACACTGTGGGTCCGTCCTGCACCAATTCAGATAATGTAATGTTTTCACAAGACTCATCTCAAAAGAGTCCACATAACAGGCTTAACATATGAGGCCCCTGCTGGGCTAGACAGTCCAGGTGACACAACCTGCTTGTGATGTGAAAGAAACTGTACGTAGCCCTCTGGTGATTTAAGTAGGGTGTGGTGGAAGACGCCCTACTTCTCCTCTTTATCCCCGTAAAACATGTGGCTTGCAGTGTTACCAATCTAGAAAAAAAATGTTGCTAAACCTAGAAACATTTCTAGGTACGGTATTTGAAGATCGAGATAATTTATTTCATTTGCACCTGATTTTGGTATATTACTGTTTGCATTAGTACAAGTTTACTGTTACCACTATACTATTCATTTGCTACGTTATTAAGGCCTACTATAGTCCCGTCGCTCTAATTTCCAGCAGCCAATCGCGTTGCAGATCGGCTACATTTAAACGTGTGCGTCTTGTGATTCGCTTATGAAGACGTTATTTATTTCTTAAGGCTTGATAAATACTTAATATAATCTCCCGCCATTTTGGCTCTTCCGTTGGCGTTCGCAGTAAGCACACGAAGATGTTATTTGCCGCTCAATTATTTGCTGAATTACAGTGCGTTTGATTTATTATCATAGGAGCTACGACATGATAATGTTTAACGGTGTGGCAAATAGATTCCTCGTATGGTAGCTCGGGAACGAAAGAACAAAAATGGCGAACGATACTACCTACCAAGACTTTATAGAGCCTTCACTTCCTAAGGGTACGTACACGTTGGACCAACGGTAAACGATAAGAGAAATGATCTAGCGACGCTTTGGCATTATCAAAGAATCAAGTGTTCATATCGGAGCAACGAGAACGCGGGAAGCGAACATTTTGATTTATCAGTCGAAGATATTCTATGCATCCACTTAATGAGAGAAGATATATTGAAAGTATCAGCTGCCAAGTTCAAGGTTAATATAACTTAAATACGTACAAAATTAAACCCGTTTTTCATCCCAAAGATAGTATAAATTCGTTGTGTTGTGATTGGTTCTTGTGATCACATAACATAGGACGAATAAATACACAACTGATCAATTTGTCAATATCTACAATAATTAATTTAATAAGCCGAAATAATAATAAATCGATTAATATTCGGATATATTGATAATCACAGGTATTTATACAGATTAATATTATCTTAATCAGAGATCATATAAACGACAAGAGCGAAGAAAATGGAACTTTGGTTTTTCGTCGCTTTTATCGTGTATCTTCGCTTTTATCGTTACTCCAATATGCACACCTCAATAACAATGCATGCTTCAATTCTCTCTGATATAGCATTGCTGCTTCTTTTATCGTTTATCGTCGCTCCAACGTGTACGTACCCTAAGACGTAAGCAAAGAGGCGGAGTCACGCCGGAAATAGCAGCGTCGCGACTATACCACTAATATTGTTACCAATATAATTGTGTTTATTATTAATTGTCATTATTGAGTGTAATTAGTTGTCACTGCCACCGGGTATTTACCCATTTGCAGTGTGAATAAATATATACACATACATACATACTGTACATACATACTTACGTACATGCATACATACATACATACATACATACATACATACATACATACATACATACATACATACATACATACATAATCATAAAGTTTTATGGCATTAAAGGAAATACCTTAGGTTGCTTTACGTATTACTTGATAAATAGAAACAAAAAGTAGAAATAAATATAGGCTACCAAACAGTAACAAAGTTACCTACTCAAAATTAGGAATATTAAACATGGAAATAAATTTTAGATCATATTTTTTTCTAGATTATACAGTATTAATGATTTAGCATCAACCATAAATAATTCCGAGCAAAGTAATCTTACTTGGAGATGATATGAGGTGAGATTATCTCAAGTAAATAGTATCATTACTTTTTAAAATCTTCTCAAAGAAAAACATACAGCTTAAGGTTTCCTAAGTTGAACTTCGCCTGTTACGTGCGAATCCATATCGTCGGTTTCTTGGTAAAAGTGACCAAGTCACATTCCAAGGCTTCCAAACATTATGAAAATTTAAGACATAATTTTATATTAAAAACTAATAATATAGCACATTTACCTTCAAAATAATTTATTACTAACATTTAAAGAAGTACAGTTATGTTTGGATGGATCATGAAACCCTTAAATGTCTTGTCCCAACAATTTTGCATTTTCGACTTGGTCACTTTTACCAAGAAACCGACGATATGTTCTATTGGCAGTATAAACGTCCTTCGAGTGGCATACTTTGCATACTTTCATTCTGTAGGTCTAATAAAACACGGATTAATATTTTGGAACAACTCATCTGAAGCTAAACATGCCTTTGTTTTGCAGAAAACCCTAAGAATGACAGGTGTGCACAGAAGGACATCACGTGAACAGATTCTCCAAAATTTAGAATATTGATCATACCTTGGGGTACATTGTTTCACTGATGATGTTTTATGTCAAAAATCAAAATACATCTAGTACTAAGAAGAAAATGCGTAATTTTAATGCAAGACACAAATCAGATCTCCATCTACCCTCTGTTAGTCTCATATGTGTAAAAAGGAGTTCATTATCCATGTATTACAATCTTCAGTGCACTGACTAATTATTATCTTAAGGGGTTAGGCACAGCTTACAGCAGTAAAATTGTTGGAAATATTCAATATTTTTTCCTCCATTACTGTATTTTATTTTAGTCGGTTATTTAACGACGCTGTATCAACTACGAGGTTATTAGCGTCGATGAGTTTGGTGATAGCGAGATATTTGGCGAGATGAGGCCGAGGATTCGCCATAAATTACCTGGAATTCACCTTACGGTTGGGGAAAACCTCGCAAAAAACCCAACCAGGTAATCAGCCCAAACGGGGATCGAACCCGCGCCCGAGCGCAACTTCAGATCGGCAGGCAAGCGCCTTAACCGATTGAGCCACGCCGGTGGCCCCATTAATGTATCTTGTACAATAATGAAAATTGGTGTATGTAAAACATTTTCCTTCTGCTATATGAATACAAATATTTTTACGATTTAAAAAAAATATTTATATTTATTCCACAAAATTCAAAATGGTGACACTTTACTGTGCAGTGGTGAAGCATTTCCGTCATAACTCATAATCTTGTCAACTTTTTCATATTCTCTCTCTTTTCTTTTACTGCTGAAACTCATGTTTACAATAACATGTTCTTTCAACCACATTCCTTAATAAATATTTTTTTTTTATTTTGTGTTAGAAGAAAATACTGATATTTGACTATTTTTTTTAATTAATTTTTTTATCATACAATCTATCAAAAGTAGAGACGTGATTTTGCATCATATTGCAGATATAACATGCATAAATACACACAAAAAATTTCATCAAAGAATGTTGGATAGGTTTTGAGTTATGCGAAACCCTTAATCACTGCACAGTGAAATGAATTTTTGAAAAAAAAAAAAAAAAAAAAAAAAAAAAAAAAAAAAAAAAAAAATGTAACCCCTTAAAGCTTTGAAGGATCAAGAGAAAATGTTTGGAACGGAATTTAAAAAAAGTCTCCATACTCGTACCTTCTCCTCAACTAATGAATTAGTTACGCTTGCAAATTGAATTAATCTGCTTATATGAAAGATATTTTTTGTGTAATTTATTTGTTCCATACCAGTAGAATTTCGGGTTCATTCTCTCCAAATATTTTCCTTGGTTTTTGTTTTAAATTTTGATTTAGATTTCCTACTTGTGATGTTGAAACCTTGTCATTTTTCAGAGCTCATTTCTTGGTATCAGTATTATTTTTGAGACTGATAATTAAATAACTATGTAGAAAGTGCCTTGAGAAAAATATTGAATAGTTAAGACTGAACTGGCGTTGTCTAGGCGAAACGAACAGGATTTCTTCCCCTCTAACGTAGGTTCGAATCCTGGTTGGATTATCTGACTTGGTTTTTGTCGAGGTTTCGCAGTGGTAAAGCAAATGATTAGTAATCCGATGGTAAATGATCGGACTGATCTCCCCAACTTACAATTTCGTTATTGCAGATTCCTCCGGTGCTAGTAATGCAGTTGAGAAGTAACCGAAGAGAGAAAAAGTTAAATCGACGTGAAGTTGGTGTAAGGTTGAAAGTTTTCATCAAACCTTTCAATTACGGGCCGCAGGGAGAAATTAGATCGAGAAACTATGAGCGATGCACCCAACTTGGAGTCTTTTCTTCCCTCTTGAAAGAAAATTGATAAACTTCTGGTATAATATATATATTGGATTGCCTGCGTAGTAAAAGAGTATACATGTAACTCGAAACTTTGTGGAAACCGACTAAGTTCCGAGGAAACTCTATACATACAAACGCAGAACTTTTTTCAAGTCACATCTTAATTTTCTGAAGCCCAACACTTTACTCAGTCCGCCGATGCACGGTACACCCTCGTCGCTATATTTGAGAAGCACTCCTACGTAATTAAATCTTTCTCCACATGGCTATAGGTCTACCGTCTCTGCCATAATTTTATTTTTGCAAAGCAGGTCGAGTGAGTGTTGAAATTTAGCATTTATGTAGGAGAATAGGGCTGTACAAGTGAAGATAATACATAGGATGTAAGAAGATAGGATAGACTGCTATGGAGAAGGGCAGGCGGAACAAAATAAGACGAATCAGTATAAAATAGGATAGTATGTAACAAGATGCGACAAAACGGTGAAAGTTATTGAAGGATGGGGCAAGAGACGAGGTGATATTATAACAAGACAGAAGAGGATTGAAAACAATATGAAAATAATTACAGGACAAACCACACGATTGAAATGAACACGAAAAACCAGTCAGTGAGGAAAGATTGGTTTAAAAAGGACAGAACGGATTTGTACAGCAATAGTGAAAACAGACTAGGAAATACATTATAGAATAAGACAAAATATGGTAAGCTATGGTAAGAAAGAATGTAATAGAATGGACTAAACTGTATAGGACAGCACAGTCCAGTGTCATGCCGTCAGGGTCAATCGGGCTATATTTGAATGAAGTCACCTCAGAACATAACTCCTAAATTGAGACAACTTATCCTGCCTGTGGTTTTCCTAGGCGCTAAGACAAATGTCGCACTGAACCTCCGGGTTCCTTAAAAGTCATAATTATATACACTACCGGTCAAAAGTTTTAGATCAGCTATGAAAACAACTATATACCTACTTTATTTCAATGTACAAGCACATCGGAAAAACTAAATAGACCAACAAAATAAATATTTTCTCTCTCTAGCATTATGATATGATAGAATATTCAAAACGAAATCCCTGTTTTAACCACAAATCCATAGTTGTGATAGGTGATCGAAAACTTTTGACAGGGAGAGAGAGGGGGGGGAGGGGGAGGGGAGGGAGAGAGTGTGTGTATGTGTATATATATATATGTATATATATTCTGTATATAAGTATAATGGAAAAAGTCTATTCCACTCTGTCAAAAAAAAAAAAAAGTAAATTTTAGTTCGTTTTCGTAAACTTAAAAAAACTATATTATTACTGTTTCGTGTATCTTCGAGTTTATGTTAGAATTTAATATAATTCAGTGCAATTCATGAAAACAATAAATTTACCTTACGTATTTAATATTTCAGTAATGGAAAACAGGTGTTAATTTTTCCAAAAGAACACGATAACGAAAGTATAATATATTTTTATATAATGTATTTTGTCGTCTACTAGGGAAGAGGTCTGTGATGAACTTGCTAGTAACTAGCCACTAGGATCGCTAAAATCGCCTCAACTGTCAACGGATGCATATTCCCTATGTATGCTTCTTGACTATATACTAGACTGTGGTACTGTGAGATATTGTAATAGAACAAAAAAAGTAATACGAATTTCGTAAGAATGTTTAAATTGGATTTCTGTTATAATGTATACCGAACCGTAAAGAAAACCATAAGATTGTCTACCATACATGGAAGATTATTATTATATACGCCATAGTTGGTAGATTGACAGGCAAATGCGACGAGAAAATAATTTTGCAAATACCAACGGTGTAAAACAGGTCCAAATTATTCATCCAAATCCGGACTTAAATAGCCTCTGCCGGTCGAGTTTAGATTGGCAATCAGTAGGTGCGACCTGCTAACAGGAGAGATAATTATAAGGCTTGACAAAATAATCTGAGGGCTCTTATGCTTCCAGTAATCATGCGGGTTGATGAAAAAGTAACGTAATTACATGTGTTTCAGACAATTACAATTCAGACCAATTCACTGTATTTCATGCTAAATCTGGGACTCATTTAAAGATTTTATTTTTGTCTTGTTTTTCACAAAAAGTTTCTCAGTTTTATTTGTAACAAGCTTTGGTATTTGCATTGTTGCCAATTCTTCCTCTTCCTCATCATCACCAATACATTTTTATCATATAAATCATTGTCATTTCCCATCATCACAACCACCGTCCTTATCACCGTAGTCATCATGATCACAATCATCACAACTACCACCACTATAACATGATTAGGCTAAATACCTATGAGTAAAACTGAAATATCTTCACTTTTATTCTATAAAATTTGAACATTTGGGAACGGTTTTATGGTGCCTAAAATGTCTATTTTAAGGTTTTACAGTCTAAAATGACTATTTATATTTTATTATTGTGTGTTTTCAATTTTTCGTGTGGTAATAAAAAAGAAAGTTCTTAACATCATGCGGTGGGTTTGTTTCAAAGATCTTGTAAGTAGGAATGAAGAAATTCCTGGAAAGTGACTGGTTTTCTTCAGCACTTGACCAGGAAGTAGGAATGTGATGAAATGTGGCGATGTATTTTGGTTTAAAAAATCAGAATGGCAAATGCAGTCAGATTTAGATATGCACCCATTACGTTGGTATCACTAGAAAGATCTTTCTCAGCTTATAAAATGGTTCCGTCTAAGAAAAGGCAAAATTTTACAATAGAAAATTGAGAGAAAAAGCTTGTTATGCATTGCAGTGCCAGTTACGGATTATTTGTTAATAATATTGTAAATCCATTGGTAAATTAATTAATTAAATTGTAATATTAACACTTATGTACCGACCATCATACAGCAATAAGGCCAATGAATTCATTAATAATTTAAGACATAACAAAAGTATAATTTATAACCACAGATTTTTGTCACTGTACACCGTAATGCTTAATGATCTCTAATTAATTGTATTTTATAGCTACTGTACTTGTTTGAGTGGATAGAAATACATATTTTAGGTACATAAAATCGTATTTTTATCTGTCTGAAATTGTATTTTTATGTACCTAAAACTATATTTTGATGCCTATTTTGATAATATTAGAGCCTAAAGGTTGGTTCTTAAGTACTTAAAAATCCGAGGTCTAGTTATTGCACAGAATTGGATTAATTTCGAAATTAATACCAGAGTTAAGTACAGTAGATTGATTTAAATAAAATGCAAGAATGAATACTTTGTGAGAGTTTCTCATTTCTTTGAGATTTAAAGGAAAGTGGACGCTGTGCCATCTATTTTCATTACGCTTTACAAAACTGTATGATATTTGAATGTCTGGCCAGACGGAACAAAAATCCGGTGTGTATTTCTTTGTGAAACAAAATGTGTTGGGCTGTTATTACAGCTAACACAGAGGTGTGAAGACAGGAGGGTGAGGAAAAACGATGGTTGTAACCCCACATGACAAACAAAAAACTGACGTACAGGAATGCGTACCCCACAGCTGTGTTATTACTGTGAAGTGGAAACGTAATTGCGATATGAGGAAACAGACTACAGAGCAGATCTCCAATCACGTCTTGTATTGTGATGGAACTTATCGGTTTTTAGAATAACATTTACTAGCCTCGAGAGTGCTTACACAGTTCTCCTGAAAGCAATACTTCATTTTGTGAGTTCACGAAATGAATGTATAAATATTATAGAGGTACATATTTCGGTTTAATTAACTGACTTAAAGTTCACAATGTTATGAAGAAAGAGGATTTACACATCATTGCTGAGCATGTATTACAAATAAAATAATTTCTACATTTATAATATTATTTGAAGATATTCATAGATGTAAAGAGAACATTAACAGAATAGCTTAGAAGAGGAACTGAAAGAAAGAACAAGAAATAAAAGAAGGAAAATGAAAAACAAGATGAATAGATATAAGACAAGAGCAGAAAAATTTGGAGAGTGAGAAAACAAATGAACGAAGAGAAGAACGATAAGAGGATAAACTGGAGTCTAGGAGAAAAGAGGACGAGGAAGAAGGATGAAGGAAAAGAAAGAGAATAATAAAAAGACAGATAATAGAAAAAAAGAAAAGAGAAAGGAAAGGGGGAGAAAAAGAAAGAGGAGCATAATACTAATTGAGAGACTATACGATGTATGGCAGGAAGAGAAGAAGAAATATAAGATACGAAAATAGGGAGTAGAGATAATAATGATGGTGACAGGAGAAGAAAGGAAGATAGGGAGAAAATGGGCGGAGAACAGATGATGAAGCTGAAAAGAAAGAAGAAAATGAGGGCAGGTAGAAGCGACAAGAAGAATAAATAAGAAGAGGGCAGAAGTGTATGAAGTAGGATAGGGGGATAAAAGAGAACAGAATAAGTGATAAATGAGAGAGAAAAAACTTAGACATTTATATCTGAATTCTGTAATTAGCCTATTATACCTCCGTAGTAATAGGGATAAAACCTGTACCTACCAACAAGTTTTAAATTACTGTATGGTTTATTTAACGACGCTCGCAACTGCCGAGGTTATATCAGCGTCGCCGGTGTGCCGGAATTTTGTCCCGCAGCAGTTCTTTTACATGCCAGTAAATCTACTGACATGAGCTGTCGCATTTAAGCACACTTAAATGCCATCGACCTAGGCCGGGATCGAACCCGCAACCTCGAGCATAGAAGGCCAGCGCTATACCAACTACGTTACCGAGGCCGACACACAATTGAGGATGACGGTACACTGCAGAATCCTGCTACGAAAAAAGTTAGAAATAGTTCCTCAGTAATAGCACTGTCAATTTTTCTGTTTTGTCATAGAAGTATTCAGCATGTAAAATACAAATATAAAAGAATAGAATTCAAAATGGAAACGCCGAGAAAATAGGAGTACCAAGAAAATACCAAATCCAGATAAATTTTGTCTTCCACCAAAACTTTTAGCAGGATTAATATGAAATGGAACTGAGGTTCTATTCGGTAAAAGACAGCAGCCAATAGTAAAAAACTCCACAATATTATGGGAAAATGTGATGTTCACCACACTAGTCCACCTCGTGCCAAAGGCTATAAAAGTGTGCCTTTAGAATGCTGCAAAGGCGTGGTACAGAACCTCTAATTTATTTATCGGAAAGAGCAACCAAAATCACAAGAACATCGGTTAAAAGAGAGACCCGACTTTCGGCCCGGGGATAAAAGATTCTAGAACTAGACAAGTACATTAATTGGAATAATAACTGAAGCTGTCCTGCTAACCTTCAACTGAGTAGTGTAATCTCTTACATAAGACTCTCACACCAGGACGTTTCGTAACTTGAATAGCTTTAATACTTCCCTTCAAAAGAGTTGCACTCAATGTGGACCGCGTAGTTACTCAAAGTTGTCAGCAAGTTGTTCTTGTATAATCTTAACTACCTGTCTATTTACCACACTTATCCACCTACATACTGCACCTACCTACCTATTCACCTACCCATCATTTGATCCATGTGTCTGTGTATATATACACACACGCACGGATGAAATGTTGGATAGGTAAAAAAACACACACACGCACGCACGCGCACGCACACACACACACGGTAGGAGTAATATAACTGTGTAGATTGAAGGAGGCAATAAAATACATCAAAACAAATTAAAAACCTTTAAGCGTTTTGTATTTAAGAAATTAGGCTGAAAGTCTGCGTAGTTTGGCAACAGCGCATCGTCTGCTCACCTTCGAATACACACACGAACTCAGGTCTGAATAACAGCATCCGTTCCTTAGTCATTATTGTGGGGTTGCCAGACTTCCTAATGACAGGAAATAACAAACGCGACAATCGCCTGGGCTGCACTTACCTAGTACTTACAAATGGCTTTTAAGGAACCCGCAGGTTCATTGCCGCCCTCACATAATACCGCCATCGGTTCCTATCCTGTGCAAGATTAATCGAGTCTCTATCATCATATCCCACCTTCCTCAAATCCATTTTAATATTATCCTCCCATCTACGTCTCGACCTCCCCTAAGTATTTGTCCCTCCGGTCTCCCAACTCTATATGCATTTCTGGATTCACCCATACATCTTTTATGAGCAAAGAATCCTGTTCCTAATTGGTGATTATTGTTTCCTTCCCCATATTATAACAAATGATCTCCTATTTGTAATATGCCATTCCCATCTAACCTAACCTCTTGTACTTACTTACTTACAAATGGCTTTTAAGGAACCCGAAAGTTCATTGCCGCCCTCACATAAGCCCGCCATCAGTCCCTATCCTGTGCAAGATTAATCCAGTCTCTATCATCATATCCCACCTCCCTCAAATCCATTTTAATATTATCCTCCCATCTATGTCTCGGCCTCCCCAAAGGTCTTTTTCCCTCCGGTCTTCCAACTAACACTCTTTATGCATTTCTGGATTCGCCCATCCTGCCCATCTCAAACGTCTGGATTTAATGTTCCTAATTATGTCAGGTGAAGAATACAATGCGTGCAGTTCTGCGTTGTGTAACTTTCTCCATTCTCCTGTAACTTCAGCCCGCTTAGCCCCAAATATTTTCCTAAGCACCTTATTCTCAAACACCCTTAACCTATGTTCCTCTCTCAGAGTGAGAGTCCAAGTTTCACAACCATAAAGAACAACCGGTAATATAACTGTTTTATAAATTCTAACTTTCAGATTTTTTGACAGCAGACTAGATGATAAAAGCTTCTCACCCGAAAAATAACAGGCATTTCCCATATTTAATCTGCGTTTAATTTCCTCCCGAGTGTCGTTTATATTTGTTACTGTTGCTCCAAGATATTTGAATTTTTCCACCCCTTCGAAGGATAAACCTTTTGTACTCCCACAAAGTCTATTCTATATCTAGCTAGTTCTTTTGCTACTAATGTTACCCCTCCTTTTCTATAAGGACTAGTTACATTCCAAGTAACAAATCTTATAACCTTATTCCTTTGCTGTGGTCGTGCCAGAGAATCAGTCCCATTCCGAGGCTTATTGTATGGATTCGTAACAAGCTGTTTTTACGGTGAAGGGTTGTTAGCCCTTCGCCCAACCCCCAAGCTGGAGGACCACCTGTTATCGGCTGTCCACGACTGCTTATTCAATATATTCGCAGCTACCCTCCATATCTGGAGGCCGTCTCCTCTATCCGCAACCTAAGGACGCGCCATGCCGTGGTGATAGGGACCCACAATTCATGGCCTGGACTACACCCGTGGCTACATTTGATGTTGAGTATTTCTGAGTTTATTGACATTTACTGTAGATTACAGCGTTCCCTTTAATTTGCAGAAACGAATGCGAATTATCAACGATCAGAGGAAAGTGATAATATGGAATCCACAATAATCCTGTGACAGATGGATATGATTGAATGAAATTCAACGGATTCCTGTATTACTACTTTGCTGTATTTGTATATAGTGCAGGAGCTAAATAGTCAATAACAGTCTTCGAAATAACCATGAAAATGTATGAACTTCCTAACCAGATTGTATCGTACAGTGTCAGCCTTATTATTCTTTCATTATATCGTAATATTACATGAGTCATGTATTATCTTGCAGCTCAGAACTGTTATTTAAGTGAAAAAATTCGTCTCTCCTTTAAGATCGCTCTCTTCACTTCATAAACCGTTGGTTTTTAGTCAGGTCTAATTAAAGGTGTTCTTGTTCCGTTCATCTCTCTAGTCTTGTACCACATAGTTAACGAGACAGCCCAGTTCAATTGACTGGCTGGTTGGAGGGATGTAATTGGTAGCGTTTTCCAAATGGGAATCGGAGAAAAACGAGGTATTATAGCGTGGTATGAACGTCCAGTCCATTTGATATCCCGCATGGAACCCATATTCCATGGGAATGTTTCATAACTAACCACGAAAGCGATTTTGTTTCTCGTGGGTTTAATCTCACGTGGTTTTGAATTTGTTTTAAAAATGTCAGCGGTTTTGTATTATAAACCATTAAAATCTGCGTATAGACCACGGGAAATGTATTTATGACATTTCTGATGAACGATTGGATGTTAATCCATGTCACATCTAGACAAAAAAAAGTTCAATAATAAAAGAAACAAATGATTTAGGGTAAAGTGCGACAATTGCGAACAACACTTCGTAGTTGAACTTTCCTTCATAAATAGAATCATAATGTAAAATGTTATTGACATAATCACAAATAATTTTCTATTCTTAAGAAAGTTACATGGGAATGTTTCATAACTAACCACTTCCTACGTAGATGCATATGTGCAAAAATTAATTATCAAAATAAGTTTAGGTCTGCTTCATTTTCTGTCTAAGAGTCTTCAAGACGTCTCATCTTCATATTCATAAGGTCGTGGTTTAGGGGTAACGACAGAGAATCGTGGTCTGGAACTGCTCGGGCGTGCGTTCGAGTCCGGCTTGGGCTGAGTATTACCTGGTTGAGTTTTTTTCCCCCGAAGTTTTCCCCAATAGTAAAGTCAATGCCAGATAATTCATGGCGAACCTTCAAACTTATTTCGTTAAAGAATACCCACTCACTATTGGCAATCCCATCGACATTAGGTAACAGCGCAGTTGTCCACAGGATGATTAAAAAATTCCAAACTTCGTAGGCGTGTATAGGGGAGTAAATGCAACAATTTTCTTATAGTGACCCACGTTCGCTAAAGTCATAGTCAATTATTGCAAGCCCCCTGATATAACGCTGAATGAAGCTAATCATTACAGTGATGCGAGATTTTTTTAGTATTTACAACGTGTCATAGATGCAGAAATATTCAGCGTTTCGGAACTACGTATTGGCGCCATCATCAGATGTGGAAATCATCTGGGACTGGAAAATATCTCTTTTTTAAGGATTAAACAGATCGTTTCCCCTTTCACGTTCTTCCCTAATGATATCCGACACGTATCTCCGATATGTTCAATTGTCTCTTCATAGATGTAACTGTTCAAAGACCCAAAACCTTCGCATCACTTTGGATATCGTAAAAGCCTAAAATCACGCTTGAATTGAATTGAATTTCGGGACTCAGCGCTGCGACCTTTCAAGATCTGTTGCGCTAATCCTCAAGCTAGAGCCATTCCCAAATACACACCGTCTGTACCCAGGTTTCGAGATGTGAACACAATTCGTCCCTAGACAATCCCCTCCGTGCGTCGCCAGCCGGCGTTCGGGGAATTCTATGGAATGAGGACGAAACGGAGAGATGTTGACGGAATGACGTAGATGCAGAGAACTCCTAGAAAAACTCCCAACTTCGAAATTGTCCACCACTGGTGCCACTATGGGTATTTCAATTAAAAGTCCCAGATCTAACCAGGACTCGAACCTGGACCGCCCGTGTGACAGAAAGTCATACTTAATCATACCATATATACTAATGTAATATGTGATTTTATTAATTTAAATTAATTACATTAGTAAACTTAAGGAACGGAATTCAGGGAAAATGTTCGAATTATTGGGGATCTCCGTATTCAGTATGTGCATTACATTATTATCCCGTGAACAAAAGAATGTATGCCTGAAAATAATGTCCGTCCGAATAACGGACGGGGGAAATCACGTGACAGTTACTTACTTAACGGGGCCCCTTTCTTTAAGTTATTTTAAACAGTTGTATAATATTACGTAGAAGTCCATTTCTGAACAGCAAATATTTTCAGGGCATAGCTAAGACAGTCCAGCCACAAGCCTTTACAGAAGGGCCAGCAGAAACGGGTGGGGGAAGCCGAGATGCGACATAGGATGCGACGGGCAGTACGTTTTGCTCAGTACGGCTCAAGTAACAACTTGTTTATCGGTGATGCAGCGCTTTAGATTTCGGCAATAAAATTATGCGACTTACACATTACATTACGCATGTATTTATTGGCTTACTTTATAGACACTCTAATAAGTGAGAAAGTACAGGGTGAATCAAAAGCCTGGAACCATATAAATATCTTCCATATGCTTGATTTTCGATTATTATAGCTGTTACCAGTGTTTGTAAGAACAAATGCTCTACCAGTGACACATTCGATTATAGCCCTCGGCTGTCTCCAAAACCGCCATTTTGGATGCAACTTTGAATATTTTAAATGGAAAGCGGGTCATGTAGGTACTCAAAATGATATGAAGTTTTCTTTAAAAAATTCAGTGGTGCAATCCGTTTTGAGATATCGCTAATCGTTTTCAAGTTATTTAAATATAACTGTCATAATGACACAAACATTAGTTACTGCAGCTACAGATATTTTGTAACATGGTACAGTACTAAGGAGACTTTGGAAAAGGTATTTTTATGCAATTCCGGTAATTAACTGCTTTGATGTTTGGTTAACCTGTGACAGTTTCAATGGATTGTTGTGATTATTTAAAGCTTTCCTATAACAAATTTCTTGGTTTTCGTGATGGCATTATCGAAAGAGGAAAGAATTGATATCATTCTTCATTCTTGTAGGTTAAGCCACAGAAATATTGCAGCAGACTGGACGAATAGTTCCCTGGACATTGGATTGGTCAGCGTGGACCAGTAGAATGGCCGGCCATGTCCCCAGATTTAACACCCCTTGATTTTTTCTTTTGGGGTTGCATAAAGAGCTTGGTATATGAAGAGAAAATTGAGAATGTTGAGAGAACACTTTGTAGTATTTCCGGGATGACTTTAGCACAGGCTTCAATGGTCCATTTCTTTAAATGTTCCAAATCGGTATGAACGCACGTGGAGAGTTCGCACGCTGCAATTAAATGAAAAATCACGTTACGTATCACAGCAACGTATTACATTTCGCATCCAATGTTTGTTTACCGCACACTTTTTCTTATCTGGAATTCAGTATAATATAATGAATAGTCACGAACTGAACTAAACTGTACTGAATGGATGTCAGCTGTACTCTAATGCTGTAACCTTGACGTCCTTTGAGTCTGTGTTATGTATCTATATTACGAAACCCAACACTTTTCCACGCTCGTTTCAGGGGAAATGTACACACTATTTCCTCGGCAGTCACGTTCAACTTAAATTAGTGAAAACCCGACGGATTTAACCCGAGCGAAACCTGTTCCATGGTGAACACTCTACAGGGTGTTTCAAAAATAGAGGGCATAATTTCAGGTATGTATTCCCCATATGTAAACAATACAAAAAGTTCATTACAACATGTGTCCGGAAATCCTTGCTTTCCGAGTTATGGCCCTCGAAACTGATATTCACCGGAACGTTTTTCTTCTCGCAGGTAGGTGCCGTGACAGAAGATATTAACAGAGGTCACTCTAACAGTTAATTCCGAGGCGAAGGGTACATTGAGTGTTGTGTTTGGCGCTGTACTGTGTGACATGTACTCATACCAGAAGCTGGCAGAAGTGCACTTCATGTACGGTAAGGCGGACGACAATGCTGTGCTTTCTCGTCGTTTCTACCAGGAGAGCTACCCTGATCACTGGATAGGTAGAGGTGGCCCAATTGCTTGGCCTCCACGCTCACCTGATTTCAACCCTATCGATTTCTACTATGGGCCATTTAAAAACATTGGTGTATTCGTCTCCGGTGCCTGACATGGAATCGCTTCGGAATCGAATTGTGGCAGGTTGTGACGAAATACGCAATACTTCTGGAATTTGGGATCGTGTTCGCAGGGCCATGAGACATCGATGTGAGGCCTGTATTCAAGCAGGAGGTGGACATTTTAGCAGGAGGTGGACATTTTGAACATCGGTTGTAAAGACAACTACCTGCGGGAAGAAAAACGTTCCTGTGAATATTACTGTTTTGAAGGCCATAACTCGGAAACCAAGCATTTCCGGACACCTGTTGTAATGAACTTTTCGTACTGTCTACATATGGGGAATACATACCTGAAATTATGCCCTCTATTTTTGAAACACTCTGTATATATGTTGTGTAGATGATTGCTCGACGAAAACTGAAATTTTGTTGCCCAGCTTGAATGGTAACATGAATTTGCTGTAGACCAACAGAGTGGCTTTCGGAAACTAAAATATTTGCATTTAAATTTCTGTATACGCTTATAAAGTTTCATATAAACCTTCTGAATGAAGGCCTAATAGTCATTGTTAGGTTTTAATGAGAATCGGAGTTCAATCCCTGCCTTATAATATTTGTATCAGAGAGAAATGTTGAAAGGCAGAATTTTTGAGACTACTTTGTTTTTCTCCATTATTATTTCATCACTATTTTAATATAATCATCTCGTCCTGTCAAGTCATAATTACTGCATCTTTGACTAGAGTTTTTAGTTAAAAATATTAAATACACAGTTTCAGAGGTCTTTCTCCATAGTACTACAAATTACCAGAGTTTTCATCTCTCTACCAGATAACACGCATAGTTTGTATTGAACATAACAAGTTTCTGGGGTACGACTTAGTTCCCAACCCTGTAGTTAGGCTCCTCATTACAACATTTACCGTAGCGCTGATTGGTCAGGGATGAAGTCATTATGATAGATCAAATGCTTCTTTGAACCCGATGCAAGACCGCGTCCATGCTTCAAGAACAAGATTAATTGTAATGGTTTAAATCATTCTCAGAAGTAGTTGAGAGTACAGTTTGGAGGGACTGAACGAAACGCGGTAAATTTTGAAACCTAGGGGATATTTCTGTCAATAATATCCATAATGGTAATGATAATATAATAACGATAATAATAAAGCTACGTACCCGTCGATGCGGGTTAATCTTCCCAAGATTTGGTGTGTTCAAATATAGGGAATGGTACCCGTGTCTAGACGACAGACCGTCTGCTCGTCTTATGACGATAAATAGACCGAGTAACAATTTAATATGAACATGAAGGAACAATGCACAAGCTTCAACAATATTATTTAAAAAGTATAAAAATAATCGTGATCTGAATGAAGGGGGGGGGAGAACAACGGTGAATTGTTCAATGGTTGTGCTGTTTGGACTTTTTTCATTGCTAATATCAGATCAGTCAGAACAGGCTAGTTGTTTGTAACGCTCGAATAATTGGCTAGCTGACGGATTGACTAATGGACTAATAGGCCGATCGACTAATCGAGCGACCAGTTTACAAAATCACAGAACTACAAAACGATCAACCGATCGACTGACTGATCGATTGAGCGACCGATCGACAGACCAATCGACCGACCGATTAGTCAACCACTCCAACAACTGATCGACTGACTAATCGATCGATCAATCGGCCGATCGACTTACCAAACATTAAGGACCTTTTCACATTAGACGGTTGATTGCAACGATTGAGAGTGATTAAAGATCAACTAGGCCTAATATCATCGACTGCATATTTTTCTCTCTGTCATTCGTGATGACGTCGAAAAATGAAAGAAGTATTGCAAAAGTACGGTTAGCATGTCTGATCGTAAAAATGTTATGTTTTATTTAACGACGCTCGCAACTGCAGAGATTATATCATCGTCGCCGGATGTGCCGGAATTTTGTCCCGCAGGAGTTCTTTTACATGCCAGTAAATCTACTGACATGAGCCTGTGGCATTTAAGCACACTTAAATGCCATCGACCTGGCCCGGGATCGAACCCGCAACCTTGGGCATAGAAGGCCAGCGCTATACCAACTCGCCAACCAGGTCGACCTGATCGTAAAACGAGAGGGCCCGGGTTCAAATCCTGGTTGGGACAAGTTAGCTGGTTGAGGTTTTTTTTCCGGGGTTTCTCCTCAACCCATTAAGAGCAAATATGCAGGGTAACTTTCGGCGATGAACCTGGATTCATTCAATTCACTTTCATTATCACCTTTATACATATATAGTACAGGACTTGACACAGTAACGAGAAAATGTCTATCTCCAGGTGAAGTACTCAATATCGTTAATATCAACATGGTATTTTTCTGACTCACAGATGAGATATTCGTTATCATCTCAACTGACTTCATTTTCTAATTCTAGCCTAAACAATCACAATCGATAAATTAACACACGATGACAATAATTAAACATTTTTCTACACTCTTGTTTTGAAGCAAAATTGAGTTCAGAAAGTTGTACTGATTAGTCACATAGTATGAATGGAGCAATTGAAAATAATGCCCAACTTCGAGTCGACAATTTGTTGGGATTGCGAGCGAGTGTTGACCAGTTCGCCGACTGCAGTTGCCATGAAAGCGAAGTAGCAGATTCTATGTTAAAACATGTTTTACAACAAGTGACACTAATCGATCAGTGCGATTGATCGTCCAGTGTGGAAAGGTCCTAAGCAAGCAACTAATGAACCGATCAGTTAACCAACCGACGAATAGACCGGAAGATCAACCAAGCAACTAAATAAGCAGCCAACTGACCGACCGATCAGTCAACCAGTCAACAACCCTATAAACCAAGCAACTACCCTATAAAGAAATCATCTTGGTGCATAATCTATGCTGTTACGTTAATAGAAAAACTGCACATATCTTGTGCGCATAAAGGAGCAAAATAGTGCTGTAGTTAAGAACTTATAATGGAAAAATATATCATATTATTAAATTAAGATTGAAATGAAAATAAAAATGTGATTTTTTATAGTACTTACACTTCTTTCAAGGCGATATAATTCTCTCTGTCAGATTCGAAGTAAGGAATAAAGCAGTAGGAAACAAATAACAGCCAACTCAGTAGCATTACATTAAAACGGCATAAGTAACGTTCTTACTTTCTCATTATTCGTAAAACGAAATTCACTGGCAATGTTTTCTCTTGGTGCATTAATGGCTATGACAGCTTCTCTGTTGACTAGAGAGGGATTCGATGCTAGATAATCCTATAAAATGAAGGTACTTCGGGAATAGTTTCTGTCTGGTACTAGAGTTTATTTTGCCGTCATTCCACCATTGCCACCAGTTCATTGCCTAACAGAAATGATGTTAAAATGTTGCGTCAAATAGATAATTGTCAATTAATATAAATCAGAACGTAATGTTCTTTAGTTTCTAGTGTGAAACTTAAGATTTTAGAGTTATGCCCTTTTAAGAAATAGCGATGCGATTCCAATGAACAGCATATGGTCCGTTCTTTGCTTCGGTTTATAGGTTTTTTATGATCTTGTCCATTACGTGACATGTTGAAAAGATGGAAACTGGGCATTAAAATGTTAAAAAGATATTAACTCGAGGTCTGGTGCTTACAACAGCACGGTTATGAGGGGAAATGGAATCTCTTACTGTAATTGCTATTACAGTACAGGAACTAAGCCCCGTCGCACCACAAATGTCCATTGTCTTTATTATTTCTTCTTCCATTATACCCTTTCTTTTTTTTCATTCTCTCTTTTTTATTTTTCAGCCGTTCCTTTCTTTTGTTTTTTTTTCATACGCTTTTACTTTATTTATTTTCGTTCATTCTGCCTTCGTTTCTTTTATCTTTCTTTTAGCTTAGTCCCTTTTCTCTTCTTTCCTTTCACATCGTTCCTTTCATATTTCTTTTCACTTCGTCCCTGTCGTATTTTTTCTTTTCACTTCGTTTCGTATTTCTTTTCACTTCATTTCATCTATTTCTTCTCACTTCGTTCCTATTGTATTTCTTTTCGCTACTTTCTTGTATTTCTTTTCACTTAATTCCTGTAGTATTTATTTTCATTTCGTTCTTGTCGTATTTCTTTTCAATTCGTTCCTGTCGTATTTCTTTTCACTTCGTTCCTGTCGTATTTTTTTCACTTCATTCTTGTCGTATTTCTTTTCACTTCATTTTATCTATTTCTTTTCACTTCATTCCTATTGCATTTCTTTTCACTTCTTTCTTGTCGTATTTATTTTCACTTTGTTCTTGTCGTATTTCTTTGCACTTCGTTCCTTTCGTATTTCTTTTCACTTCATTTTATCTATTTCTGTTCACTTCGTTCCTATTGCATTTCTTTTCACTTCTTCCTTGTCGTATTTATTTTCACTTCGTTCTTGTCGTATTTCTTTGCACTTCGTTCCTTTCGTATTTCTTTTCACTTCATTTTATCTATTTCTTTTCACTTCGTTCCTTTCGTATTTCTTTTCACGTCATTTTATCTATTTTTTTCACTTCGTTCCTATTGTATTTCTTTTCACTTCTTCCTTCTCATATTTCTTTTCACCTCGTTTTTATCGTATATCTTTTCACTTTGTTTCTATCATTTTCTCCACTTCTTCTGGTATTTTTTTTTTAATTTCGTTATGTCGTATTTCTTTTCTCTTCGTTCCTGTCGTATTTATTTTCATTTCGATCTTTTCGTATTTATTTTAAATTCGTTTTTGTCGTATTTCTTTTTCTGTCGGATTTCTTTTCACTTAGGTTCTGTCGTATTTCTTTTCACTTCGATCCTGTCGTGTTTCTTTTCACTTCGTTCCTTTGCTGTTTCTTTTCACTTTGTTCCTGTTGTATTTCATTTCATTTCTATCATATTTATTTCCTCTTCTTTCTTCTGGTATTTCTTTTAATTTCGTGTTGTCGTATTTATTTACTCTTAGTTCCTGTCGTATTAATTCTTTCCACTTCGTTTCTTTCGTATTAATTATTTTCACTTAGTTCCTTTCGTACTTTCTTCTACTTCTTCCCTGTCGTATTTCATTTCTCTTCGTTTCTGTCGTATTTATTTTCACTTAATTCCTGTCCTATGTTATTCTTCTTTTAGTTTCCAAAGGAAAATGAACACAATTGGACTTTGCCAAATTTTTTCCTCTGAGACTGGCAACCGAAATAAAAACTTGATTTTATTATACCCTGCACACTAAAATCAATTACCTCATAAAGGATATGCGCGACAGTCAAAATCGGATTTCGAGATGGAATGCGGTAGGTTTTATAGAGCGTGTAAACAAAATATTCTGTGTATTCCATTTTAAGTGCAGAAAATTATAAGAAGGTCCCAGGAGAGGAGAAATCTCATGAATTTGTACGGTTATAAATGTTATTGCCTGGCCGGGTGACTATGCTGTCAAAGGCGCGCTCTCCATAAGCGGCGAGGTCCGAAGGTTCGTGGGTTTGAATCGTGCCTCGGGCATGGATGGCTGTTCTTCGTCCATGTGCTGTCCTGTGTATGTCCCTGTGGAGGTCCCTAAGCTCTGCTGACCAGGAAAAGCCTACATATAGTCCGTGTCATCTTGTAACTCGATTTCGACATTCACAAGGTTAGTTTATCTTTAAAAACACAGTTTTGTATGCTTTGAGAGTCGGCAGCATTCCTCAACACAAGTAAACAGAGTCTAGTAAAAATGAGTTTTACATTTAACACATTATCTTCCTAGATCCATTTCTTGTATAGAGTATGCATTGTTGTAGGCATTTCTTCTGTCTGTGCTCATTGACGTTTCTAATTGGTTGTAGGCCTATTTATCTCTGCAGCAGTGCAAAAAACACATGTGCTTCATGCACGATGGAGCGCCACCCCATTTTTTACATATCATGCAACAATACATAACCCAGATAAATGATACACAAATTGTACATGATTTTGGTGACAATAAATATACATATACATAACCCAGATATTTAAAGACCGGTGGATTGGTCGAGGAGGTAGCATGGCCTCCCCGATCACAGGTCTAAACAGTAACGTTCTGCGTCTGTCATATATCTTTTACCTTATTGTATGTTCTAGTACCAACATAACTTCACTTTTTTAATTTTCAAGTGAATTGTGACTTATGGATATTGTGGCGCTTTCTTATTATGGTGCAATTACATTTTGACGTAAAAACATTTCAGAGTGATGCGGTCGCATTGCACTCCTTAACCCGTGTCCGAGCTCGAGACCCACTTGTAAGCCAAGTAGGTGGACACCTTATGTTTGTTTATCAAACACCCTATGTAAAGGTACTTCTCTTTTAATATATGCATAGCATCACGAGCATAATGCGCATATTATGTATCGTATGACAGTATGCAGGTGTGGCCGCTGTTTCAGGAAACCACAGAGTATATCAAGCCAATCGTCGAATCTCGGACGTTCTGGGTATAAAGCAAGGACAATATGCATTGCATCACTGTAATATATAGACACTGCAGACACTTCGTATCTTTTTTAATTAAACTGATCATGTTAAAAGGTTTATAGGCCTAAATAAAAACTTACAGCAAAAACAAGTTGAGCATCGCGAACACAAGTCGTGGTGGCTCCAGGACAACATAATAGACTTTTAATGCAGTCGAGGGAAATTTAAAACAAATTTACCCACGTGACGCGGGAATAAGGAATCTGTTCCATTCACACGCAGGACCGAAACTGCAAGTTCCCGTGCGACGTACTGCTCCTTATGTTTTCCCAGGACTGCAAGCTGCAGAAATTTATGGAGCTTCCATTTGCTATGGCGGGAGGCTGATCGTCGTGTCTTTATTCTAGAGGTCAGGGATGGACAACTTTGTGTCGGGTGATAATTTTATTGGAAGCGGCTGGTCATACAGGCCCAGTGAGGGGATTTTTATTGTATTGTCCCTTTTACTTATTTTAACATTTGTTGTATTATTTATTACAGTAATTAAATTATTACTTATTCCACGCAATCCTTACACTTTGTTTATTTTATACATTATTTTTTCTTTCTGACAATTCTTTCTTACTTTTCTTAATTTTATTTTTCTCTGCTTATATACTTACTGTTTACTTTATTTTATACTTAATTACTTTATTCTCTTTCCTTTTTTATTATTTTTCTCCTTTACCCTAAGTTTCTAGTTTTTATTTCTTTTTATGTAATTAATTTCTTTAATTTTCTTTGTTTCTTCAGATTGTTTCAATGACTTCTCTCCCAGTTTCTTTACTTCTGTCATTTATTTTATTTTATATTTTAATCTTATTTCTTGACTAGCCGTACCCGTGCGCTCCGCTGTATTTGTTAGAAATAAATATAAAGTAATTACATTATTAAAATAGGACATTTGGTCCAGGGAACATTCGTGTTTGATAGAAGGATAAATCGTTTAATATGTTACTTAATTTAAATTGTATTTAAATAATTAAAATGCGATTATTTTGGCCCAGAGACCACTCATTTGGTGCAATGATAATTCCTTTAACATGTTTCTTAATTGTTATTACATGCAAATAATTAAAATATGATCATTTGGTTCAGAGAACATCCGTTTTTGGTGCAAGGGTAATTCGTTTAACATTTTTTAAAATTAGTCTTGAATACATCCTTTAATAAATCACTCCAAATTAATGCCAATATAGAGTGGATTGTGTACGAAGATAATTTTGATAACTCCTATGTGACATATTTATCGATTTTCACATTTTTGCTCTATTAAATAATTTAAATAGTGATACAGCAAATAATAAAATCTCCTATATGTAATTATATTTCTTTCTTTCGAAACTGTAAGAATTCACGATCTCCTATGTACCAATGCCAGAGAATGATTTAATGTGTTTTTTCTTCCTACTAAAAAATGTTATATTTTGCATATAGGAGTTATTGCAGGAACAACGACGCTATAATCTGAGGCGGCGGTGTTAATTTAAAAGTCTCGTATATCCTTAAATATCAGTCCTATCAAAATTTTGCATAGAATAAAACTTATCGGAAATCATTTTTAAAGAAATTTTTTATCATGTAATATGTTTCACAAAAATCAGTAATAAGCAAGATATTTCGATTTATTTAGTTCAGACCCCCTTAAAACCCCCCTTTTAAATAAAGTATTGTGAATTTTATTAGTAACAACAATGTAATTTATTCGTCACAACAATGATTCCTTTCTACAATTCGCCTTAAACGCTCTCGTCAACAATTGGATTTTCACTCAACACAGTATTCGTTATAGCACTCCACCGACGACAATGACAATTTACTTGGCCTAGTACGAACAACAATGAACTGTTAATCTTAACTAATATTTACAAAGCACTATTTACAAATCAGAACTATCGGTTCTCAGTTCACAGTTCTTCTAGCTCAGTCACTCGAGTTCACAGTATCTCGAACCACAGACCTTCAGAGACAGTTCACTGTACTCGAACTCAGGTCCCTCCAACTGCGGTCCACTGCACTCGAACTCAGGTCCCTCCAACTGCGGTCCACTGCACTCGAACTCAGGCCTTCGGATGCTGATACAGTTGCGGACGCACACTCGAGTCGAACTCCGGTACACAAGACTGGCTTGCTTGCTCTGGCTTTCTCACTGACTGGCTGACTAATCAACTGAAAACTGCTGTCGTTCCTTCGCGTCCTTAATTTATAACCACAGCGACGTAGCCTCGAAAGTTCTAGAGATGGCACTCCAGAAAAATCCAGAGCCCTCTCCTCTCTACCAGCACCAGATGCGCGCGCACTCTCTCTCCACTCTCTCGCCGCGTTGGCCCTTTCCCCTCTCCGCCGCGCGCCATCATAAGTGCTCCGCGCGATCTTCTCTCTTGCGGGACGCTGGTCGTGAGTTCGAATCTCACGTCGCTGTCACAGTATTTTGAATGCCATATAGCCTAAAATCTAAGTTAGAACGAACTTAATTTATATTCAATTTTCATATAAATCGATTCAGCCATTATCGCGTGAAAAGGTGACAGACAGACAGACAGACAGACAGACAGACGGTTTCAGGGTGGTTAATTATACATGTTAACGCCAATTATTTTTGGAAAAGCGAAAATTACCAGAAAAATTTTGGTTGCAGATTTATTATTAGTATAGATAGATTATTTTACTTTATTGTTATTCATATTTCTTTCATTATCTCACATTGTTACTTTTATTTGTGTTTCTATTACCCATTTGATTCCTCTTTAATCCTCTTCTGTATTATTTCGTCTATTACATTGTCTTTTGATTTCTTTCATACTTCTTTATATCTTTCATGCTCATTCTCTTTTATCTCCATTCAGCTTATATTCTTTTTATTATCAATTCAACCACTTCATTCCTTTTTCGTCCCATTAATTTTTATTTCGTCCCATTTCCATTTGTCTTTCATCCAGTTCGTTTAGTTTTCATTTCATTCTTCATAAATGTTTTCAATCTCTTTTTTATTTCCTACAAGACTAACGTCATGTTTTTGTATATTGAACATTATGGGTGTACCGTAACCAAACATATATCATTAAAATATGAAACGTATTTGGGAAGCCATCCGATGATGGTCTCGACATCAGCAACCAATCTCTTTTGAGTTATTTCTTTCTTTGTACATATTTCTTTATCTTTTTAAACTCCAGATTTTGATTTTATCCGTCTTTTGCTGTTCTTCCATTTTCAGTTTAGAAATTTTAGAAGATCTGTTCAGCGAATAGGGATTATAAAGAATGGACACTTCGCGTCGGTACCTTTGATGTAGCCGGACTGATTTCAATGACCTTCAAGCCAGCTAAAGCGTGAGATTCTGCTTTCTCCCTAGAGTTGGCGCTGACATCACACCAGCTAGCAGTCGACACAGCGGAATTATAACACATATAGTTAATACATCTAGGTACATTATGTACTCAAATAAAATAAATTGGATCCATAAAATAATAAATCCGTCATCAACTGTAATTTCTAGACTCTAGAGTCCTTTATAATGAGAGTTGAGACGTTGAACCCAACAACAATTAAAATATGTAATGATTTGATAGCACTGAAAATGGAAAAACAAAACTCTTACGAGAAGTAAAACCATATATCTATATTATATTATATACAAATATTAAACGAATTCGGTACTTAATTTTTGTAATGTATTATATTATTTTATAATATAATTTATGATATCTGAAATATAAAGTATTATTATTACAACTAGTTTGTCACTGATAAATAAGGAAAAGCTGTTAACTTGAATTTATTTGAAGCAAAGCGTTACTGGATTATGCAATAAGGTAGGCGATGTTTGGATCCTGTGTCTCAACTCTATTCTCAATTATTATCTTAGCGTATGCTCGATTACACTAACCTCTAGCGCTTGAAAGTGGAAATATACGCTGGCGCACAGAGACACAAAACACAGGAAAATTCGCTCAGTGTCCATTCTTTATAATCCCTATTCGCTGATCTGTTCTTACACAATCTTTCGATCTCTTCTTTCATGTCTTTAATTGCATCTTTTTTATCTCGTTCTCTTTGCTGTATTCTTCTTCCTTTCATTGTCGTTTGTTTCTTTCTTTATCTATTTATCTCATTTTATGTTATTTTTATTCAATTCAGCTTTTCTTTCCTTTTTTCCTTCTCCACTTCTTTCAGTCGCTCTTCCTTTCTTCCATACTTTCTATTTTCTTCAATTTTCATTTTCCTTTGCTCTTTTCTTCTTCTGTCAACCTCAGTAATTCTGACTTTTCCATTGCGGTGGCTGATTGGTCAGATCTCCAGCCTATCACACAGACGGTCCGGGTTCGAGTCCCGTCAGGTCTGGGATTTTTCATTGAAAAATTCAGAGTGACAATTGTGGCGGAAAAGGTTGTTGTTGGGGTTTTTCTCGGGGTTCTCCCGTTTTTCTCGATATTAGATAGCTACATCATTCCGTCACCATTTATTCATTTCGTCATCGTTCCATAGCATTTCCAGATCTCCGGCTGGCGACGCACGGGTGGGGCTGGCCTAGGGACGAGAGGGGGTTTCCGGCTTGAAACCTGGGTACGCAGCGAATCTTGGTGTAGTCAGGCGGTGTAGGTTTGGGAATGCACGTACCTTGAGGGTTAGCGCAATAGATCGTAACAGGTCGCAGTGTTGGGCTAGTGTCCCCTCCCGTAAATTTCATTCCGTTCCAATTCTGACCTTTTTGGCTGTTAGAGCGAGTGAATACTGTATAATACACCTTGAAATAAATTTATTTTCAGAGAAATAAAATTCGTTTTTTCCTAATCTTGTCGTACCTTCATACAAATGTATTTTGTGCAGGCTGGCGTTATTTGTACAAAGAAAAAAAAACTGGTTTTGGTTAAGGTATTTAGCTGTTTAGCATTCGCAAACAACCTGATCGTCACAAGGCCTTTGTCTCCAATAATGTATATTTAAAGTCAGTTCGAAATGTACCAAAATCCTATAATACAGGGATCAGCAACCTTTCGACACTAATGGGACACGTCTTACTTACAGCTTGAACCGAAAGGTCGCAGGACAAAGTAAGTTTAAAAGTATTTTTCACATTATGGTGGATAATTACATGATATATATGAATATCAGGCACAGCTTATCTTTAAGAAATGCTGATGCTTGCGTTTCTGATTGTTTGGAAGTAAACAAGACTGCAGGTGTGTAGGTGGACAACATTCTACTTAAGTATATTTTTTCTCTTGCCCTTTGAAATAAATTTTCTCTTGCACAGATTAGCTTCTTAAAGTGTTTTGGGTTTAATTTGTTGCATGTAACAGAAGAAGATGTTGTAGTTAAAGTACGTATATAGTCTGTTGTGTGTGGTCCATTCGTGTCAATGGCAGGAAAGTAGTTGTAAAAAAATGTTAGGTTCTTAAGGAAACAAATGGGGTACCTAATCTCGATTACATGGAGAAAACTAATCTGAACTTTTTCGGGAATTAAACGTTGTAACTTGCTCGTACCATAACTTTATAGTTATATAGATGAGCATAGACTTCAGATGGATGATTCTTTAATTATAATTTAAAGTGATCGCTAGCACTAAATAAAAGATGGAAGTAGACCATAACAGTTCACTAACTTCGGCACGTACCGGGAATGAGAAGAATAACCACAACACTATAATTTATTTATTTTGTATCCCGAGTTCTTTACGGTTTAGCTATTTACAACTGCTTTCTGCTTTTGGGTGTGTAGCACTATGGCAGCGTTGAAAGTATGTTGTTATGAATTTTTGCAAATGGCAAAACCATCTGAAATTTTCTACAGTTTGAATTATCTCAACAATTTTTATCTTCTTCCTTATAGTCTCGTTAGAAAATTGGTCATTTCTAGAGTACCTTTTAACAGATTTTAAAATTACATTATTTCTGGTGTTGTTATCTGTTGCTATGTTAGGAGAACATCCACAAACGATTAGGGAAAATACGGAAATGTTACTTGAAGCAAATAAAGTGATAGGTTTAGAAGTAAATCCCGAAAAGATAAAGTATACAATTATGTCTCGTGACCAGAATATTGTACGAAATGAGAATATAGAAATTAGAGATTTATTCTTCGAAGAGGTGGAAAAATTGAAATACCTTGGAGCAACAGTAACAAATATGACACTCGGGAGGAAATTAAACGCAGAATAAATATGGGAAATGCATGCTATTATTCGGTTGAGAAGCTTTTGTCATCTAGTCTGCTGTCAAAAAGTTTGAAAGTTAGAATTTATAAAACAGTTATATTACCGGTTGTTCTTTATGGTTGTGAAACTTGAATTCTCACTTTGAGAGAGGAAAAGAGATTAAAGGTGTTGGAGATTAAGGTTCTTAGGAAAATATTTGGGGCTAAGAGGGATGAAGTTACAGGAGAATGGAGAAAGTTACACTACGTAGAACTACACGCATTGTACTCTTCACTTGGCATAATTAGAAACATTAAATTTAGACATTTGAGATGGGCAGGGCATGTAGCACGTATGGGTGGATCCAGAAATGCATATAGAGTGTTAATTGGGAGACGGAGTGAAAAAGATCTTTGTGGAGACCGAGACATAGATGGGAGGATCATATTAAAATGGATCTGAGGGAGGTGGGATATGATGATAGAGACTGGATTAATTTTGCACAGGATAGGGGCCGATGGTGGGCTTATGTGAGGGCGGCAATGAACCTCCGGGTTCCTTAAAAGCCATTTGTAAGTAAGTTATCGAGCATTATAATTATTTACGCAATATTCATTACTACAATATAGCAAAGTAAGCACCTTAATTACTCTGTAGAACTTCTCCTGAACTTTTTTAAATCTTTCCCTTTAGTGCCTTTCATACAATGACACACTGTTCCTAAATTTTTGTTTGTAATCAAATCTTAGATAGATAAATGTGACACTCGTTCTATAATGTTATTGTGCGTGAAATATCTAGTTTTTGAGGCCTTCTTCAGAATACTTCTTTACTTCAAAGTATTTTAACGACGCTGTATCAACTAAGGTAGGCGGAATAGTGAGAGGTAATATTTTGGCAAGATATGATGAAGGCTTTCCCTTAAGATTAACGTTTTGAGATTTGAAAAAAAAAAAAAAAAACTCCCGAAGAAATGAATCCAAATAATCAAGTCAAACGATGTTCAACACTCGGCCGAGTGCAGTATCGAATCAAGAGTTCAGCTCCTCACCCCTGAGTTATGCCGCTGGCTAATTTAGCATTTAAATGGTAAAAACAATTAATAACAATATATTTCAGTTAATAGAAACGGATAGAAAAAGCTAGGTCAGATAACTCGTCAGCATTGCGCTCCCGCGGGCCGCATGTTGCCGACCCCTCTCATAATATATGGCTGCAGTTTGAAACTTTGATTTCGGCACTTAATGCATCTTTGTGCCGTGACTGGGGTATTACAGTGGCGGCATCATGTAATATGGCGGATAGTGCCAATTACCTTAATAAACTCGGCACCAGATGGCTACCGTGATTTCAGGGATCCAACATGAGCCATGGGGTGCCTGCTTATAAATGACTAGGATCTCGATCCTATCGCAGTGCCTTGGGTCAGTTCCTGGTGTTACCATAGTTACTCGGTACAATGACTTGCCTTCCTGCAGAGTTTGTAATTATACGAATGAAATATAATTAATAATTTGAAAGAAGCCCGCCATCGCGGCATAATGGTAGTCTATGAACCTGTTCAACTGCAGACAAGGAATTGGAGATTTATTTATAAATCTGTTTAGTTATTTGTTTATTCCTGTGCATTTTTATATATTTTATAATGAATATATACGCCCTTCTAATGTGGTAATGCAGTGTACGTATATATATATATATATATATATATATATATATATAATAAATAAATAAATAAATAATAATAATAATAATAATAATATTTATTAATACTATACACTTGAGCTACATTAGGCATTGCAGCCCGAAAGAGCAGAAGCTCGTGCTCGGGCGCAGTTCAGATCAGTTATACAAAATATATCAGAAAATTACGAGAGTTCATTGAGCACAATCACATTAATAAATGGTAAAATACATGCAGCATGTAATAACAGGGTTTATATACAAATAGAAAATACAGAAGTACATGAATATTAGAGTAACAATTTTAACTCAATTAGCTTAAACAATTAAATAATTAATCTGATTTGTTTCTTAAATCTATGTGTGTTAAGTGTACTTAGCTCAGGGTAAGGTCTAATTAATGTATTATATATTTTCGGTCCAAAATTTCTGCCATTCCTCCCCAACCTAAAATACCATACTGAATTATTGATTGAAACAGAGCTAAGTACACAGTACGCAGAACATAAACAGGTAAATAAGAGCGTAGAATGGAAAATTTGTGGATTGTTTTACGCAATCTATTACACAGGAAGGAGATATGCTTGTCCCATTTTAAATGTTGGTCAATAATAATGCCTAAATATTTAACTTGTGAGGATATACTCAAAGCGTTACATGAGCAAGTAGGTAGGTTACAATCATGTATAGTTATACTTATATTATTATTTATTTCTAGTTGCTCAAGGCCATGTGATGTTAATGAAAATGGTATTAATTTTGTTTTAGAAACGTTCAAAGAAAGTAAGTGAGCATCCAGCCATTCTTTAATAATATTAATACCACTGTTAGAATTTTGATAAGTTTCATTCCAACTCGAACCGCTAAATATAACCACAGTATCATCAGCATAAGAATACAGAGTACCAGAATATTTCTCAATGTCAATTTTAAGTAAATCGTTGATATATATTAAAAACAAAACAGGACCTAAAATCGTCCCCTGAGGTACACCTATATCGATGTTACGTAATTTACTAAGGCGATCATTTATTTTAGTTGCTTGAGTTCTGTTACTTAAGTAAGATTTAAATAATTTTAAAGCAATTCCATTAATTCCTAATCTAGCCATTTTATTCAAAAGTATACTGTGATTGACCGTATCGAAAGCTTTTTGTAAGTCTAGAAAAATTCCTAGACATTTATTTCCTACATCTAATTCTTGAATTATTTTTGAGGTAACTGCCATAATAGCATCATCAGTGCACAAATTTTTTCTGAAACCAAATTGATTATCATTTAGTAGTTTATTTTTTTCTAAAAATGTTATTAACCGTGTTTTTATACATTTTTCAAATACCTTAGAGAGACTGGGTAATAGTGAAATGGGTCTGTAATTATTAAGATCACTTTTGTCACCAGACTTGTGAATTGGTATCACCACAGCATGTTTTAGGGCTGAGGGAAATACACCTTGAGATATGCACAAATTAAATATAAAGGCAAGTGGTTTAGAAATAGCTTCGATAATAAGTTTCAGGGTATTTGTTGTAATACCATCAATACCAGGAGCCACATTATTTTTTAAACTGTTTACAATATTAATGATTTCACATTCGTTTACAGGAAACATAAACATAGATGATATACTTTTATCATAAAGCTTATAGTGATGAGTACCAAATACTTTCTTTTTTATATTAGATACGATGTCATGACTTATATTAGTAAAATGATCGTTAAATTCATTTGCGATAGTTTCCTTATTTTCAATTGTTATTCCATTTCGACTTATAATTGTCTTTAATATACTATTTTTATTACATTGGGTGTCAGTAGCTTCGTTTATGGTCTTCCAAAATTGCTTTGGATTATTTTTATTTTTGTTAAATTTTTCAGAATAATATTTGATTCTCTGATTTCTTATTATATTAGTGGGAATATTTCTATATTTTCTGTAGTAATTTAATAAAACATTGTTTTGTGGGTCTCGTTTAACTTGCTTAGCTAACTTATCCCTAGATCGTATTGATTTAACAATACCTGTGGTAATCCAAGGTTTAATTTTTTTGTACTTACCTGAGAATTTGAGAGGGACATGAATAGAATATTTACAAATTAGGTTACAGAGTATTTTATAAAAATTATCGAAACATGTATCTGCGTCTTCATTGTAGAATATAGATTCCCAATTAATATTATTAATATTTGATATTAGGCTTTTATGGTTTATAATTAGCTTATAATTGTCCGAAGGTTCAGTGGCTTCTCTGCTAATACTTTTATTACTGATTGACAACAATGCAAAAGTCATATAATGATCTGTTATTGCGCTTGCATATACTCCAGGTATAAAATTTAAGTTATTTCCCGTTTTTAGGAAAATATGGTCAAGACATGAATTGGATAATGGACGAGTAATGGAATTTAAGTATTTCACGTATCCATATTCATGCATGATATTTAAATAAGTGTTGCCAAAATTATCTAATTTATTTTCTAAAATTTGAATGTTTATGTCACCAAGAATAACATGGTTGTTAAAATCTTTGTATATTGACAAGAAGCTTTCAAAATTTTTCAGAAATTCATTTTTGCATAGTTTTGGAGATCTGTAAATTGCAGTTAGGTTAACAAGAGTATCATTAATAAGTGTTAATTGAAAATGTATAGCGTTGCAATGGGAAATGTCAATATCACTTAAAGACACTACGATGTTTTCCTTGAAATATACAACTATACCATCATATTTATTATACTTATTACTTTTAACAAATTTTTTATAACCATTAATATCATAGCCAGAGTCATGATCAAGCCAGGTTTCAGTTAGAACTATAATATCAAAGTAAAAGGAAAAATTATTAAGTAAAACACAGAGTTCGGAAAAATTTTTGTTGATGCTACGAATGTTTAAGTGAAATATTTTAAGATCTGATAGAATATTGGTAATATACTCATTGCAGTGAAGTAAATCGTTAAAAACCATTGTGTTATTATTGTTATTAAATTTGCACTGATGGATTTCATTTAATATAGTATTACTAGCCATTTTTAAGTCAATTATATTGTATAATTAAACGTGGTTACCGACACAATAGTATTTACAAATTATTTACATCGTCAACATTAGTGATTTTACTCACGGGGCTGGCTTCATCTTTTCTTGCAAATATATATATATATATATATATATATATATATATATATACATACATATACACCTATGTGTGTAAAGTAATATTTGTGTGTGTGTGTGTGTGTGTGTGTGTGAGACAGAGAGAGAGAGAGAGAGAGAGTGTGTGTGTGTGTGTGTGTGTGTGTGTGTGTGTGTATGGTGTGTGTGTTTTTTTTACGAAAACAGAAATGAAATTGTAGCATTATTGCGAAAGTTCTGAAAGACTTCCAGGCCTACATTAAAGCCGTTAAAATTAGTGGAAAGCGCTGAACTTGGCTGTCAGTGTGAGATAATATGCATAGACATACATAAAAACATCTCTCTGACATACAAGCTTATGTCTCACTTCAAATCACAGACATTGTGACCACATTTCTCGAATATCAAGCTCATAAACGTTTCATCTTAATAAAGAAAACTACAGTACAATGTGGGAAGTATATATTATTTTCTTTTATTACTTTAATTCTAGTGTAGATATTTCACACGATCATTGAGTTTTCTTTGAGTCCTCTGTCAATTTTTTATTGCATGAGGTGATGTGAGTAGGATTGCCAACTTTTTTAAGAAAATACGGAGACTGAGAAAAATTGACAAATTAGTCAGTTTAATTACCGAAAAACAACTTTATTCTACATTTCGGCGGCTAGGCTTAAATTAAGAGTATTTGGAGACATTTTGTCTCTCGTAATAGTTGAAGTTGACACAGTTTGCAGCTCTGATTTGATTAGATGTGCTGTGCTCCTGTTTCGAACATCTGTACAAGTATTGTTCATCAGATGGGCATTACTGCTTGGCATACCTAGAACGAAACTCGCCAGTTACTCCAAATTTATAACGTTAACATTGTTTGATTTTAAATGGATCAACACTAAAAGCCTATTTCTGGTAAGTATTATCATGCATGGAAAAATCAAATGTTTAGAACAAAAGAATGGTTCAACGAGCGTTGAGTGACTTTTTTTCCTATTGCGGATATGCATCTTCAGCCGTCTTACATGTCATACCAACGTAACTTACGAGACAATACGAACGTTTCACGCTAGTTTGCAATGTTCCAGCGGGATAGAAATTCTGCCATTTTCATACCTCAGGGAAGTGTGTAGAGGTAAGAAAATGGTGTGTTATGTCAGGTTAGACTTTTATTATGTCTTACGTGCTTATATGTGACAGGTTAGATTACGGTAGTTTAGGATTTTGTTATGCCTTGTATATGCAAATCTGTGACAGGTTAAGTTAGTTTAGGATTCTAGTGACAGGTTAGGTTAGTTTAGGCTTTTATTATTCTTTGCATATACGAAACTGTGACAGATTGGGTTAGGTTAGGATAGTTTAGGCTTTTGTTATGCTTTGTGTAGGCGAATCTGTGACAAGTTAGATTAGGTTAGTTTAGGATTTTAGTGACAGGTTAGGTTACGTTAGGTTAGTTTAGGCTTTTATTATCCTCGTCAAGATGAAGGTGAAGGCAATTGAGTGTAGCGCTCTTGAACAGGTAATGATTTTTTGTTTCCTATGTTGGCAGTTCAAGTACAACGGTGTCTGTTCCAAAATCGGCGGAAGTCCCTCAACGCTAGTTACGTTATGAAAAAATAATGGAGATAAATGCTCGAAGAGAAGAAAAATACGGGATTCGGGGGACTGTTAAAATTAGGGGAAAATACGGGAGATCCCGGGAAGTACGAGAGGTTTGGCAACCCTATTTATTCACGCACATTTCTGCACATTCGCAGTTCCTGGAAATAATTCCAAATACGAGAGAGTGCCAGAAGTATGTCTGCCGCATTCCAGCAGATTTGCTTTCCTCGCCGCACTAGACTGTTTAAACGATTTATTGCGTTTTCTTCTCGCTACTGGCACGTAATTGGTGTAATTAGCTGACTATTAATAGCCTTAGAAACACGCTATCAATTTCTATGAGTGTTAATCCTGGGTGACAAGTAGTTGTGGTCAAGGAAACACAACTCGTACCTTAAGTTCTGTGACTGGTCCTCTGTCTAGACGCCGAGTTGTAAACAGTACTAAACTATTAACGTGGCACGGTTCGATCCCCTGCAATCTTAATGCTATTAATGTTTGTGTAGTGCTGTGTTCGTAGATCAAGGTGTCGACTTTAGATCAAAATGTTTCTTGTAAGCATTTGGCTCATTCACCGTAATTATTCACACTATTATCTCAAGGTGGTACGATGCAGTGGTTTCCCGTTTATATTGCACAACTGATGTGTAGATGACAGGGAAATTCCGTAGATTCTTTTAGTACAATAATAATATATAAAGGTAAAAATGCTATGAAGCTGTGAGTAGTATGGTATGGAGATAAATACAAAAAAGACTAAGAGAAATAAAGAAGGTAAACGTGCGAATTGTAAATGAGGTAGTAGATAAAGTAAACTACTCAAAATACGTTGGGTGTACTACAGAGTGTTGCAAAACTCTATACTCAAACTTCTATGGATGGTAGAGGAGTCCAAAACAAAGATTTTTTGTTATATCTCTTGCGGTACACATTGCCTGAGTTGCTCCAAGATGTTCCCCTTGACATCCGGCGTCGCATGTGGTACCAGCATGATGGCGCAACCCCTCATTTCTCTCCAAGTTCGAGAGCATTCACGTGGTACATTCGGTGAACATTGGATTGACCGGGGTGGACCCATTGCATGGCCTGCTCGTTCTCCTGACCTTACTCCACTCAATTTTTTTTTTGTGTGGGGACATTTAAAGAGTTTAGTGTATGAAACATCAATTGTGTCAGAGGAGGACCTCGTTGCTCGGATTATTCTAGCTGCCGATCACCTACAACATCAACATGGAGTATTTCAACATATGAGAGACGCATTATCACGTCGTTGTACATCATGTATTGAAGCAGGAGGCCGCACGTTTGAACAATACCTGTAAACAAAATGTCACCAATACCATTTTAAATGGTTACCACACTCTCAATGTCTGTCAGCAATGTCTGCGTTCGAAGGTGACGACTGACGTAACTATTGCTTTCTGACCTATGGTTATATAGGCTAACAAAAAATCTTTTTTGTAGGCTCCTCTACTATCCCTAGAAGTTTGAGTATTGAGTTTTGAAACACTCTGTATAAGTAGTAACATGAGCTGCTACCAGGAAGTCAAAAGGAGAATAGCAATGAAAAAATAAGTTTTTAATAGAAAAGAGAGTATCTTCTGTGGACCTCTGGAAAAAGAACTCGGGAAGAGACTAGTAAAGTCCTTTGTGTGGAGTGTAGCATTGTATGAGGCAGAAACATGGACATTACGACGAAGTGAACAGAAACGACTGGAAGAAGAAGAAGAAGAAGAAGAAGATGAAGAACAGAACTTCCTTACATATTGTAAATGCCATAAGCAATCCAGTATTTGTAACACGGAATTTATTTGGGTAAGTATAGCGAGAAGATTTCTTAATTATGTCGGATTGGCTGATAAATGTTGTTGGCGCTTTTTGGTAATATTCTTGTCTAAATATTCTCAGTGGGGATGGGAATGGTAGGAGCGACAATTAATTCATTATCTGCAGGTCGCTTCAGCTGCAGATACCTGCGAATATCCTTCCTCTTGCGATGTGGATGGTCATGATCATTTGACTTCAGTATCTGCACATAAGAACCATTTGGTGCTGTTGTAACCGCCCGTTTTGTGTAATTAGGTTTTTTCTACAAATCCAATATACTCTTGTCCTGTTACTGTACTGTTTCTAAAATATACCAAAATGAAACCATTTCCTTCACATTATAGAATTTCGTCTTTGTTTTCCATTAGGCATACTAAAAATCGCACACACACAAGTTTTCAGTTACCCATCTTCGAAAGAAATAGCATACAATAGTTACCTAAGTATTTGGAAGAATATTTTACAAGAACATCATTGTAGGTTTATTATTTTCATAATATGAATAATCCTGGACTAATTCAACAAGAAAAATTCATCCAAGAAAAACTTGTTATAATAACTTTCTGAAAATAAGATTTCAAATTTAAGTAGGTCTAATATTTTGGAAATTATAAGCACTTAATTGCAACAGTAATTTGTTAATGGATTATCGTAATGTATGAATTACATGTAATATAATTTATTAGCACTGTTTTTATTTAGTACTGCAAATACGTTGTCAAATTTCCGTTAAGAGAGAGTAGCTCCTATAATATTATAGATTGATTCAGACATGCTGTTTATAAAACAAGTGGAAGTGTTATAATAACTTTCTGAAAATAAGGTTTCAAATTTACGTAGGTCTAATATTTTGAAAATTATAAGCACTTGATTACAACAGTATAAACGCATGACAATTGTTCAGCAACTGTAAAGTTTCCCCTTAAATCTTTAATAAATCCTTTGGCATATGTATCTCTTAGTCCATAATCGCTGTAAGAATTTCATTCATGCACTTTTTGTTGTTTTCACCTTGTTTTCTTTTTTATTATCTGAATTTACTTCTACAGAGCAGTGCAAACTTAACTATGAATTGAAAAATTTATTATACAGTATAATGTTTTTGTATATGACTGATATGAAAATGATTTCAGAAGAAAAAAAAAAACTAGCGTGCATCTGAAATTATTGGAAGTTTTCAAAACTCATCACATTTACGACTTGAAGTTAACACTTTAAGAGAGAAAATAGTTAAACACACAAATTGATTTCAGATGTTGGACATAACCATGAATACAAGTCGATGCTCATATTTTTATATTTTGAGCGCAGCAGTTGTTAACTTGGCGCTGAAGCTAATAAATGGACGGAAACATTAACGGCCCCGGAGCCTTTCCTTTGAGCGCCCGAGCCGCCTCTCTATGGGATGAAAACTGAAGACTGCGCCGCACGCTTCCTCCTCTGTCGCCGCGGGCGATGGAAGAAGAGTTAGTGCATGAGATACGATCGCGAAAATATCCCATCCGGCGTAGGAAACAAAGCCATCGTGAAGTCTCTGATTCTACTGCTCACACATCGATTTTAATGTTTGCTCTTACACTTGTGGCCTGGAGTGAACAAGGGCGCTATCGTAAATGTTTTACAACTTCTTCGGTGTTAATTTCAGGTTATTTCCGACACTTGACCCAGGCTTTGTAATCGATTTGAAATGTTAACTGTCTGCAGGCTTTCAAACCACTTAAATGAAGACCAGCAGATACAGACTATGAAGTTGTAATTAATTTAGTTCTCTTGATTTCTGGATCGATGATTTCAGTTACGGAATAGGTTCCGCTCTCTTTATTAACATTTCGTTTTGTGGCTTTCTGTGTTCTTTATATCCTCAGTGAGAATACATATTGCCCATATGTCGTAGCGCCGTGGTCTAAGGCGTAATGACAAAATGGCCGCTGGTCGAATCGTCATTGCGGAAGAAATTTTCTTACGAAATTTCGGCCATTGGATGTGACCGGTGCCCACCCAGCATCGTGATGAATTTGCGGAACTACAATAGGTTGTGAAATCCGGTTCCAAGAGCCACCTGTAACGGGAGGGGAGGGGAGATCATCGTATTAACCATACGTTACCTTGATTGGATGATCGTTCATCTCTGATGAGGTATGAATATGAAGCCAGCAGTCGGTTGGTAGGTCTTGACCCTTTGATTGTTATTATTATTGTTATTATTATTATTATTATTATTATTATTATTATTGATTTTTAAACTTTAACACAGATTTTAACTAGAAGAATATTAATAATAACCGAGAATGAGCCACATTGCTAGATTTACTGTAGATTTACATTGCAAGCACAGTGCCTAAAATTATTCTCTTGTAGCGCATCCGAAATTGGTCTTGTTAGTATCTGTAACAGGTGTTCAGTGAACATTTTATACCATTCGCTGGAGAATTATTATTATTATTATTATTATTATTATTATTATTATTATTATTATTATTATTATTATTACAACGTCATCAACGTTGTCACTATCATCATCATTCATCATTCACAGTTGTTAATTGTATGTATTTATTCACACTGCAAATAGACAAACAACCTAATTAATAAAGTAAGCCTAATTTGCCATCACAACTTACAGATATACAGGTTGTTTAAAAAATACGGGGCATAATTTCAGGTATGTATTTCCCACATGTAGACAATCAAAGTAGTTCATTACAACATGTGTCCGGAAATGCTTTATTTCCGAGTTATGGCCTTCACAACATTGAAATTCACCGGAACCATACCTCATGTTTTAGAAGACATTCCACTGATTAATCGTCAACACATTCACTTCTTGCATGATGGCGCTCCTGCACACTTCAGTCGTACGGCTCGCCGGTACTTGGATCGAAGGTTTCCTGATCGATGGATAGGTAGAGGTGGCCCAATTGCTTAGCCTCCACGCTCACCTGATCTGAACCCTCTCGATTTCTACTTGTGGGTCCATTTAAAATCATTGGTTTATTCGTCTCCGGTGCCTGATTTGGAATCCCTTCGGAATCGAATTGTGGAATGTTCTGAGGACATACGCAATACTCCTGGAGTTTGGGATCGTGTTCGCAGGTCAATGAGACATCGATGTGAGGTCTGTATTCAAGCAGGAGGTGGACATTTTGAACATCTTCTGTAATGACAACGACCTGCGGAAAGAAAAACGTTCCGGTGAATTTCAATGTTGTGAAGGCCAAAACTCGGAAATGAAGCATTTCCGGACACATGTTGTAATGAACTATGTGGGAAATACATACCTGAAATTTTGCCCCGTATTTTTTAAACACCCTGTATACATATGACATATCACCACCACCACCGTTATTATTATGGATAGGCAACATTTCTGTGACAATAAGAAGAATAAGAGGAATAAGAAGAAAATGCAGTGAAATATTGTTTCGTTTTATGTACCGCGACAAGTATTAATGCCAAGATTCAGAGAATTTGTAATTTATTTCTCTTAGTGCAGTCAAAGATAAAATGTATCCAAAGTCATACAAAATAAGAAAGAAAATCAGACTTCCTGTAGTCCTCAGTTTTTTTTCCCAGAACTGATTACTTTTTCATGTTGGGAGTTCACGTCCATATTGCTTTCTAAAACACTCTGAAAGGCCATAATAGACTCGTAAATCTGCTACAACACGCTTGCATTTAGGGCTATCTTCTGCAGTACTGAAATTGTTTACTGAGTTCGGTCGAGGTCACAGTGTTGCCAATATATAAATTGTATCTCCGTCAGTATAACACTTGGAAATCCGTGAGAATCCGTCAAAATTAAAAAAAAAAACAAAAAAATAAAACCCAATAAAAACACACACAGATATATAAACAAATTTTAACACAACGTACTTACCAATCCTGATTAAAATAATAATTCGTCAACATCTAACTTGATTACGAGGAGATCTGAAACAAGGGATTCTTAAACATAGTACGGAACAGGCAGAGGTGTTCAGATAAAAAGTAAAATCTCCCAAAAATTAAACATTTGAAAATGGCAGCAACTAAAAATGTCATAAGACTATATAAATCGTAATTTTCGCCAAGAAAATCCGTCACCCGTCAGTCATTTTTTCCCGTCCGCTACGTTGAAATTCCGTCAATTTTGACGGAATTTCGGTCCAGTTGGCAACTCTGCGAGATCATGTGCTGTTGTGCTGATGTATACGCTTAAGCGGGGTATGGTAAAATTTTTAGATATTCCTTTTAGGCCTATTAAGGCACAGAGTGTATTAAATACGTTCGTTTTAAATATTTTTTATTTTGTATATATTTCATGAAAAAAACAATTAGAGACTTTGCTGCTATGGAAATGCTTGAGGATGAATTTTTTTTCGGAAGACAGCATTGTTAAATTATATGATTCGTAGAAAGAGCAGTAGAACTCTCTTCCATTGACTTTTAGCCGCGGTTATTGGGTCAATGGTGCAATGAGAAGGCTATAGCAAACCGAACTCTTCTGAGAAAACCTAATTTGCCGCCGATTTATACATCACTTGATCTCTTTTGACGCGAAGTCACAAGATGACTTGAGTTTTGAGTGAATGTTAAAAAGACCTGTCGAATTCCTAAACCTGTTCCACTTGGTGAAGAGTCTTCATATGTCTGAACTGTAACTGGACCGTTCATGTTCAAAATTTCCTCATGTTGTATGGTGGATAATTGTAATCTTTCTTATTATGGTGTACCAGCTGTATTCGAAGCCGGCCCTAATTACTTCGAGGCCGTTGCTTCCCAGGGTCCATAGTACCGCGAGTAGCTTACAGTATTAAGATCTTGTAATCTCTTACGAGACTACAAAAGGGTTAGAGTCGGGGCATTGTGGAATGGATGTCGGGAACTGGCCACATGAAGGACACCGACGGCCATCATCGGATGAGTTGCATCCCCGCGTCTCGTAATTCGGTCCTAAATGACGTAATATAAATCGGACGAGATGTGGCCAGGAATTTCTAATTAAGGGAGCTAGAAATATGTGCAACGGTACGCTAGAAAAAAAGACGTTGCCAGATTTATTCTCTTCTCACTGTTGGAGTTCCAGGAAGATGCTGAATTTTTAGAGCCTATTTATACACGTTGGGAAACTCTTGAGTCGCTAGGAAGTAAATACCAGCGCAAAGGAACACTGACCGAACATTTTTGTACCGTTTTGAAATACGTTTAATTTTGTTTAATAACTGTCTATTTTCTTAAATTCGCATATTTGATACTGCGACCATAACAAATTCAGAGGACAATTTACACTTTCATATGAATTAAACAAAATAATGAAAAGAAAAGTAATAACACAATATCAAATAAATAATAAAAAGACAATAACTTTTAGGAAAGCAGTCCACGCTACGCGTTAACCGATTGAATGAGTTCTTATATAAACTTGGGGTACAATATGAACATAAAATATAACTTCAAAAATATAAGTATATGTTAAAATTAGTAACTTTTAAATTCTTCGGGGTGTAATGAGGAGGACATACACTGTGTAACACAAATTACTTCATAGGAGACTTAACTTGAGAAATATATTATTACTTACTACTATCTTCGCTGTATGTTCCACACGAAAATAAATTTTATAAATAAACATGTTAATTTCGGAATATGTATTATATGTCTTTCTCGTGTTAAATTCTATCGTACTTTGTTACATGTTTCGGCCTGTTATTGGCCTTCTTCGGAACTAGTTGTTGCGGGTCTTGGTACCTTTTGTTTTGTTTCCTGTGTGGGTGTGTTTGTGTAGTGTAATGTGGAGTCAAAGAGTGTGTGTTCTGAAAATGAGTTGTGTGTTGAGAATTTCATTTGGATGTGTTTTTGTGTGTCTCTTTGACTGATTGATTCCATTTCAGCTCTTATGTAGTCTTTTACGATCATTTATTGAACCTGTTTCTTTGAATTTTTTAGCTAGGTTCTTTTTATTGTTTTTTACACAAGGTACGGGTCTGGAGATTTCTGTCGGAACTTGCGTCGCGTTTTCGCACAAGACTTTTTGTATTTTATGTAAGTATTATAAATATACACACGCTCACGAAATGAAAATGACACTGGAACTAAACATTTCATACACTAATCAGTAATCACTAACTTCACACAAATAATTAAACACAGCTCAGAAACTAAAGAGCATTGGAGTATGCATCCACTCCGTACGACAGCCAGTGTAGCACAGACACTGAGACCGCCAACCGGGAACTGCGTCATCAGCGTGTTAGTCACAAGGTCGCCTGGGAACAGAAAGCAGCAACTCTCGGGGACAGTTAAAAAATATTCCCTGTACTGTAAGCAGTAATATGAGCTTCTGCCAGGAAGTCAAAAGGAGGATAGCAATGGCAAAGGAAGCTTTTAATAGAAAAAGGAGCATCTTCTGCGGACCTCTAGAAAAAGAACTAAGGGAGAGAAGAGTGAAGTGCTTTGTGTGGAGTGTGGCATTGTATAGGGCAGAAACATGGACATTAAGACGAAGTAAAGAGAAGCGAATAAAAGCATTTGAAATGTAGATATGGAGAAGAATGGAACGTGTGAAATGGACAAACATAATAAGAAATGAAGCTGTGTTGGAAAGAGTGGTTGAAGAAAGAGTGATGATGAAACTGATCAGGAAGAGGAAAAGGAATTGGTTGGGTCATTGGCTGAGAAGAAATTGTCTACTGAAGAATGCACTGGAAGGAATGGTGAACGGGAGAAGAGTTCGGGGCAGAAGAAGATATCAGATCATAGACGAAATTAAGATATATGGATCATATTCGGAGACAAAGAGGAAGGCAGAAAATGGGAAAGATTGGAGAAATCTGGGTTTGCAGTGAAAGACCTGCCCTCGTGCCGAACACTATGAATGAATGAACTTGGACATGTCAACCTCGTAGTAAAAGGCTCTAGTAAAAATATATTATTTATTATAGTCTCCTAACTCTCACATCTATTACTTTCTATGCCATTCAACTTTTGTTACGCAGTTTTCTAGTAGCATGTATGCAATTATTAGTAATGTGATATATTTTCGGATAGAAAATATTTTAGGTATACTTTTTTGTATTATATTTGTTTACTTTATTATTGTGCTTGAATTTACAACCACCTTTTTGAATTAATGTTGAGCGTCCTGAAATTTTATGCAGAATATTTTAATTACTATAAGTTTTAAATTTCTTGTATTTGCCACTATTTTACTTCTCTAATTACTAATAACCAATTGTTTTATTCTCTTTAACTTCTTATCGTTATTACAAAATTATTATTATTATCATTATTATTGTTATTATTATTATTATTATTATTATTATTATTATTATTATTATTATTATTATTATTTAAATGATTTTTAATTTAATTTTTATTTTTATTTATTTGTTTAAATTTAAATATACAGAATAAAGAATACATAATTACAGAATAAAGAATATAATTACAAACAAACAAGAGAAATAGAAATAAAATAATACAAACAATATAAAACAGGAGATACAGTAGTATTAACAAAATTATTTAAATGACCTCTATATATTCCGTTTATTCTGGAAATAGAATACTTTCTCCAGAAACAGTACAAGCAAATATTGCATTAACATTGTAGAATAATAACAAGACTTCGTAGTCATGCCAATGAGTTTGATTTAATAGTACTATAATAAAAGGATTCAGACACTTAAAGAGCTAAGCTCTCAGTATATTTTTAGCCTTGATGTTGCTGTTGATGTAAAGAAACCCTATATAGGAACATGCCCACACGGTCCCACGTAACATAACACGGAGTACGTGCCTATGCCACGACTATCCAGCACGTGTATTGTGACATGATTCACATACTTGGCACGTAGCATTCGAATCCCATTGCTTGCTAATGGAAGTTTAGTGGCGGGGAAACATATTAGCCAACAACTATGTAGAGTCCCATACACGCAATTAATTTTAACCATTTCACCTTACAAGAATAATACAACAAGCTTCTTCCTCTAGAAATCCAGGGGATCTGGGTTCCATTTCTTTCCTAAAGGAGCTGAGTGTGTGAATTTTCATTGAGTTTGTGTTTTCTTAAGCGATGAACTTGAGTTATGACCCAGATCACATATAGATGGCTCATTCCTATATTAAAATCGATTGCACTTTGAAGAGAACAACCGCCAAAATCGCCACCCGTCCGCCGTAAACGAAGACGAGATGGCAGTACAGTCGCTAATGCAATTCAAATGGAAGTTATGACGTGATTCCTTATGTAACAACTAGATGGCAGCATAGTAAACCTGACAAAAGTTGTTACCGTCAAAGCCTGTAACGCCGAGCAATCTGGGTATAAGATCTAGGGTTATAATAACAAAATGACCAGGGAACTTCTTTACGTGTGAGTGTAGGTTTGGCTAAAAATCTGAACGAGCATGTTCAACAACAAAATCCATAGTGCCACGTGGAGAACTGCTTTCCAAAAGGGGAAACTCTGCTAATTCCGCAGTAACTTCAGTTTAACATATCACTCCTAGCTTCTTGTTTCTGTCTAGTGTAGGGTTGTCATACGTTCTGGATTTTCGGGGACTACCGGAATTGTGATGGATACCACCGTCCTGAAAATAATGCTCGAAACTCATAAATGTCCTGGTTTTCAGAAAACAAAAATATAAAGAGGAAAATAATGTTGCCTTTCTTTTCTCTTTAATTTATGAGTAATGCCGCTCAAAAGGGTTAAAATAAAGAAATTGGCGAATAAATACAAAATTGGATTTAATTTCACGATTCATTCAGGTTCATATTGAATGAAACATCCTGTTTCTGTGGTAGGGTATCTACATAGGCCTATCTATCTAAGCTTATTAGTTCCCCTTGAGGGGAGGGCACGGACTGGGATTGTTGCACGCAGGCCGCTCTGGCGAGCCCATTGTACTATCCGGGATGGAATGACGTGCATATCCTAAGAGACCCTCCCCACGCTGTAGATGCCCCTGCATGCCGCCCTTGAACTACCCTACAGCCTACATTAGCGTTTTTCAATTTTTTTTTTTAATATGTGGCATATGTGGTATAATTTAAAATCACGTGGCACACTTAAATAATCTAAACCAGTGGTTCCCAACCATGGGGGCATTTTTAAGATTTTTGAAGGGAATATGTTTACTGAATGTTGATTTATCTCGTGTTTGCTGAATGTTGACTCTTGTGGACTCACTTTTTTACCATTTTTTTCCACTTTCATTTTTCTAATTTACTACGACAACCTTTACTATTTTCATTTGTTCGCGGCACACCAGAGGATCATTCGCGGCACACCGCGGTTGAAAATGGCTGGCGTACATGATCCCTTTACCATTCCGCGTATGGCTCACCGTGGTCCTTCATCCCCAGTTCCATGAGTTACCACGAGCCCAGTGGAGAGCGCACGGTGGTTAGCACTACCACCAACAACGAATGGCTACATATTCACTGTGAACGAAGTTCGGTGATTGCCCGCAGCCGACTCTACATCGGAGCAAGCCTGAAACTTAGGAAAGAAACGGAGATGATGATGATGAAAGAGGGTAATTATGATTATGATGACGAAATGAATCCAAGGTCAATTGCCGAAAGTTACCCAACAATTCTGCTTCACTTGGTTGAGGGAAAACCTCGAAAAAATCTCAACCAGGTGACTTGTTCCGATCAGGATTTGAACCTTGGCCCATCGTTCCACGGTCAGATGTTCTAAGCGTCTCTTCACAGTGGTGAACTTTATAGGGTCAGTTTTATTCCTTTTAACTAATAGCGGGCACTTAACTTCCGTTATTCACCCAAGTGTTCCCATCTACAGTGCGACGCGTCGAAGCTTAGGTCTATAGTTTTTCTAGCCGTTACGAAGGCGTTGCCCTTGGTGCACCATTGGAGGCGAACTACGTAACACCATATGATTATTGTGATTAATGGAGCAATGATGAAATGCCGGTATGAGAAACGGGAGTACTCCGCGCGAAACTTACCACCAAACATCGTCTTTGTCTCCACAAATTCCAGTTGGACCAGTCGGGATTCGATCCCGGATTACCAGCGTGGAAAGATGAGGCTCAAGCCATTTGGCTAACGGTAGGGTATAGTATCCTCGCTGAATTAATACCCAGTCGCTATCAAAGAGGGCGCTTTTCTTTGAAGAGTTAAGATAAGAGGTTTTTTTTTTATTGAATAAATCTTTTCAGTCTGTATACTTCATCATATAATACAAGGAAATTAATTAATACATTTTGCCCTTTTTTCATCCCATACATTAAAAAAAATGAAGTAAAGTGTTCGTATTTTCACTTCTTAAGTAAGGTAAGCCTAGTCTAGCGTCCAAATACGGCAAAGGATTTGTGAACTTGATTTATTACTCCTATCATTTTAATAAATCTGGAGTTTTTATGTCGATAGCTATAATTAAGAGGTATACTGCTTTGGATCCTAATAGAATTATTAAATGTTCGTCAGTTCATTTATATATTATTGTCGGTGTAGATCTTGCTTGTAATTGATTCTTGTCTTTATATGCAATACGTTTGATTTAGATTGCAGAAAAATCTATGAACAGTTTTAAAGCTACGTAATGTTAGATATCTTCTGTAGTACTCGTCATAGGTGTCCTCAGATTTAGCCATGATCACCTGGTCTTCTGCAAATAATGATGTGTCTAAACCTTGAAAGAATTAAAAGCAAACACTTAGAGACTTGTACTTGGAATGTTCGTTTCAGTTTACGTAGACGTGTGGTCATTTTAATACACCAATAAGCGGTGTGAAACCGGCGTTTAATCCAAGGTTAACATTCTTCCATTCTCATAATTGCATTATTATTTCTTATTCATTATTGAAAATAATTACAGACATTGTACATTCATAAACTCAACTACATCGTTAATTGAAAGGCGAAAAATTATTGGAATTTACAGTGAAAAGCTGATTGCCTGGTTTTGCGAGTGCTAAACTCGGGACGGGTCCGTACATTTAGGCCCAATTGTATAAAACTCCCTGACTAAAGATCAATTTTGATCGAAGATCGAAAAGTAAACCGAGTTCAGACACTTCTTCTATTGTATAAAACTTTTCTGCGGTCAAATTACCTTGGTTCAAATGCAATCTAAGTTCACGTGAAAAGGATTTGGCAACATCGCATAAACAGGTGAAATACGTGATGCGCGGACCATGTTATACAGGTTTGTTCAGTGTTGCCAATCTAGCGATTTTAACTCTTTTTCAACAACAATTTCTTTTAACTTTTATATTGCTTAAATAGGGCTTTGGTGACCTTTTCAGCACCCCATAGTGACCAAATTTAATCTTTCTTTGTTGATAATGAGAAATCTAGCGACTTTACAACTACTTTTTGGCGACTTTCCGTATTACACTCTGTTGGAGACACTTTTTTTTTTTCAATGTAAATAATGGCGGACAATAAGAAGGAGGTTGACTGTTCTCCAAGTTGTTATCATGTTATGGTGTTTGATACTGCTAAACATAATAAAGCTTTATAAAACGACAATTTTCGTTTAGTAATACAGTTAATTGAAAATTTATGAATGTACCTATCATATCCATTAATAATTAATGGTTGTTATAAAGATAATATAATTATAGGTTATGTTATTTGATACTGCTGAACACGATAGAGCCTTATAAAATATAAGAATGTTTGTGTATTAAGGCAAGAAATTGAAAGAAATATATATAAATGTACGTAACATATCTATTAATATTAATAATAATGGATATTTTATTTGCACAATCTGTCACTTGTATATTTCAAACAGAAAAGAAATAACTGAACTTGGATCATCTAACTTAATCGGAGAAATTTCTTCAGTCAAAGTTGACTTTAGTTTGAGATAAATTAATCTCAGATTAGACTTTATACAACACAAAATTCCAAGTTCAGCTGAAACAAGGATCAATTTAACCTCTGATCTAAGATTAAATGGTTTATACAATCGGGCCTTAGTCTTGTGCGCCCCATACGTATATGCGATGACTGTCTAGTCTAGTCTAGTCCGACAGGTGACTTGGGTGGCATTCGTGAATCCGACACTGACAGGCGGCACATCCCGTTTCAGCTCCTGACATACATACAAACATACATACATACATACATACATACATACATACATACATACATACAGCCACCGGCATGGCTCAGTCGGTTAAGACACTTGCATGCCGGTCTGAAGTTGCGTTCGGCCGCGGGTTCGATCCCCGCTTGGGCTGATTACCTGGTTGGGTTTTTTCCGAGGTTTTCCCCAACCGTAATGTTAATGCAAGGTAATCTATAGCGAATCCTCGGCCTCATCTCGCCAAATATCATCTCGCTATCACCAATCCCATCGACCATCGACGCTAAATAACCTAGTAGTTGATACAGCGTCGTTAAATAACCAACTTAAAAACTACATACATACATACATACATACATACATACATACATACATACATACATACATACATACATAGTTGTATGTCAATCTACATTGCTGTTCAAAGTAGCCTAGATCTGATATCTATATTCGAAACACATAAGCCAATGTATATTTTTTTTTAGTTTTTTTTTAATGACAAGTAAAACAGGTTTCTTGAACTAAAGTCAATTTTTTTTTTTTGGTATATTAATGTGTTTTCCTTGCATATTAACAATACGGAATTATCGTTGGTTAAAGTTCTCACGACGGAATAATTCTGCAATTCTTGGGAAAAGTGGCACAAGTCAGTTTCCACAAACATTTTCTAATAATTTATTGACAACTTACGGAACATCTGCTCGCTTGAAAAAAGAGACATAGGGGAGAGTCGGGTAGTATCGGACATCGGGTAATATCGGACAGTGAGTTTCTTTCATCTACCACATGATGATAGTACCTGATTGACATGGTTACGTTTCTGTGATGTCGCATAGAGAAACGTAACCACGTCATTCAGGTACTACCATATGGTGGTAGATGAAAAAAACGCACTGTCCGATACTACCCGACTCTCCCCTAAGTATTTCTCCCATTATAATAATTCATACAGAAGAAAATCAAATCGACATAACCCATTGTGAAGACAGTTTTTTCCTTCTCCTCTAAAATTAACATTTTTCTCGTGAGATTCCGGCCAGTGTATGAAACTACTCTACATCATGATGAATTTGGTGAGCTACAGTGAGCACTAGCGAAATCCTGTAAGTTGTAGCGTCTAGGAGAACCCGTAGAGTACAGACTAGAATCTAGATGATCATCCATCTCTGGTGAGCCACGTGGACTTGAGGTCAGTAATCGGCCGGTCGGCTTTGGCTTTCCGGGCTGTTGTGGCACGGATTTAATTTGTATCAACTATTAATTTTTAAATCATCCATTTTTTGTATTCGTACTGATCGCCATAGCCGGTCCCAAGCTCAAGTGAAAAAGATGGAGGGAGGGTATATATGCTGTTTCAAAAGTGATAGTAAAAATTTAGAGATGAGAAGAAAAAATTAAGAGAAGCAAAAAAAGTGTAGTAAACATGGGTCGGCAAATTAACCGTTTAAGAGATAATGTCATTTTGTGCTGGTTGGGACCCACTGAATACTAAGTACTAATTCCAATAAAAGCAGTGACAATTTTATTTAATTGATCAATCACGAGACAATAAAATTCATAATTGTGACTTCAACGCCTCAAATATGATTAAACATACTCAAAAGATACTTTTTTGTTCGAACAACAATAAAGTTTGTGGATAAACAAGGTACAGTGCGGTATGAACTCAAGAATTTTACAGCAGGTATTCAAAATGCTCTTGAATGCATCTGTCTAGTCTTCTTCGTAAAGACTCCAGAATACGCTCGAACAATCCTGGCTCATTCTTCTTTTGCTGGAAGGCGTCTGTAATGCAATGCTGAAATTCTTCAGGTCTGATAATGTCTGTGGTGTAAACTAGGCTTTTTGCATAACTCCATACACAAAAATCCAAGGGATTTAAATCTGGTGATCTAGGTACAGATCCTTATCCACCGTTCACCATATTGTCTATTTAGATAGGTATCGCCTCACACTTTGTTAGAAGAAAATTGATAGGGAGAGTGTGGCATAATACAAGCATGAATGTTGCCACTTTACAGTATCCAGCCGCTCTGTACACTGGTGGTCCGAACCAGTAAAAAAAGTCATTATCTCGTAAACGGTTAATTTGTGGACGCATGTTTACTGGAACTTTATTGCTTCTCTTCGTTTGTACTTCTCATCACTAAATTGACCATCACCTTTGAAACACCCTGTAGATTTCAGTAAAAATATCAAACTCGGCTGACCCCGCTGATAGCACAGGGGTTTACTTTGTCGGACAAAAGGTACTCTTCACCTCTGGTGAAACTAACCTTTCTAGAGAAGAGTAGTTGCGAAATAGCTCTTGATCCTCATTCATTGTAAAAGTAATTATTATTCTGTGAAGTGTATTATTATTATTATTATTATTATTATCTCGCGCCGTGGCGACGCGGTGTAAGGCCTCCTGCCTAGGACTCGCGTTACGGAATGCGCGCTGGTTCGCGTCCTCATGGGGAAAGAAATTTTCTCATGAAATTTCGGCCAGAGTATGGGCCGCTGCCCACCTAGCATCGTGATGCACTTCAGGAGCTACGAGAAGTAACGAAAATCCGGTTTCGCAAACCAGCTATAACGGCTGGGGGATCATCGTACTAACCACGCGATACCTCCATTCTGGTTGGATGATCATCCACCTCTGCTTCGGCATGTGGACTTGAGACCAGTAGCCGGCTGGTCGGTCTTGGCCCTTCAGGGCTGTAGCGCCATGGATTTGGATTATTATTATTATTATTATTATTATTATTATTATTATTATTATTATTATTATTATTATTATTATCATCATCATTATTATGAGAGACCTGAAATTTGGCAGAATGCCTTTTTAAATGTGTTAAATCTATCTTCATTTTGAGAGTAAATCTGTACGAATTATACCTTTGTGATTGAAACGTCACAGTTTTATGTTGCCCTTCTCTGCGTTTTTGAATATAAATGCCTAAATTACAAAATAAATGTTTTTTTGCGTTTCTTTAATTATTTATCTATTATTTATTAATTTATTATTAAAAATTGCCTACAGGTATATTTTAATTTATTTTTATAACCGCTACAATGAAAGTGACTTCACCCAATGTATATTATTGTCTTTCAGCCTATATCATGTATATGTTGCGTATATGATCTAGGCTTTCAGTCAGTTCACATTCTCTTTGCAACAATGAGTGCTGCCGTGCACAAATATATAGGCCTAACAGTAAACGTTTTAATTATCGCTTGTGTTTATTTGACAAGGCAACAATGAGTGCGGGTCTATCATTTTTTTTTCTTTCTTTCAGTTTTCATTGAGACGTTGTTGTAGCTAGCAGCAAGATGCCGAAATTCAGTGTTCCTTTACGCAGTAAATTGCAAAGTTACGTTAATACATTTGAATCCGACGTATTTTGTACTGACGGTAAACTACTTACATGCAAACTATGTGAGCAGTCTCATATCGCAACATATCAATACAACCAAACACAAAAATGCACTTTCCAAAGCTACTGGGAAGAAGATTTCTTTGCTTCCAACTGTAATTTGCAACATCGAGTCGAAAACCTCAATTTGCATTCGACTTATGTAAAGCTTTTCTTGCTGGCGAAAATCTCTTTGTGGAAAGTGCAAGGTTGTGGGTCTAGTGCATGGTTTTTGTAATTGCCTTTAATTGGCGTATTTTAGTTATTTATAATTCCTTTTTGCCTGCCTATTTTTACCTATTTATGATGCCTTTTTGCCTGCCTATTTTAATGATTCATAATGTCTAAACTTCCGGTCTCTGATTATTATTATTATTATTATTATTATTATTATTATTATTATTATTATTATTATTATTATTATTATTATTATTATTAATAAAGTGAACTTTTACGGTAGCGAAATAAATCCTAAGCTTTCTGCTGGGAATTGAACGGCAGTCCATTGGTTATGTAGAACACGATAATTTTGTACAAGTCGAATAATTAGAGATGAAAGAAGATAAAATTCCTGTTCTCTATCGAGAATTGAATTTGGGAAATTATGTAAAAAAGAAATTATAATGGAAAGACAATCTCAAGTACTGGTAGAAGCGCTGTCTGTCAGGAATCAATTCCCTATCTCTATTTGGTGGACACTCTCCAAATGATCTGAACTACGGTACGTCCCGGCTCCCTTTTCAGTTAGGAGAGCAAACATCACATCCTCGCTTGACACTTGAAAGGCTTAAAAACAAATATCCATGGACTTGTTCCTAGAAAGTCTGAACCACTTCATATGGTCATTGTTGGTGGTCATTCTATTTAAAATCGATGAACAATGAGGGAGCCTGTTGAAGGTTAACTTTGCAGTAGTATGTTTGCCCAGTTCAAAGCAGTGTTTGAGTAGCTTTGTGTGCACAAGGGTTTGCGAATGTTTTTGCCATGGCATCGATTCACATTTCCACAATGAATGGCTCTTGAATCCTCTATATCCACAGCTAAATGTGTGAGTAAGCACCAGATATGGCAGGACTTGAATCTTAATACTTGTTTTGTACTTATTTACACAAATTCGTCTATTTTAAACGTCCATGGGAGTGTCCGAACTTTAGATAGAAAATGTATTCACACTTCTGTTGTAATAAATACTACAGAATTCATAAACATAATCTGTGATGGAGCAGGCTATTTTAAATTTGTGTCGTGTAATTTGAGGTAGCTAATTACGTACCAAAGAAAAGTGTTGTCATAACAAAAAAAAAAAAAAAACGTTTACTGTAATAGCTACCAGTTAGGACTTTATAAGGAACAAACATTTAATTATATACGCGTAAGGTGTTACCCACCCTGTATTTAAATATGATTTTATAATAAAAGTCGTTGATGTAGAAGAAATACAATAATGATGATGCACATAATATTCACTACTGATTCTTCAATGCTTCTTTTCAACTCAGAGGCAATGGAGGCACAAAGAATTAGTGTCAAGATGTTAATAAAGCAGTGGTGTAGTGAAAGTGGCAGGAGAAATTGAAATACTTTTGGAAAACCTGTCCTAAAAACATTTTTTTCTAAAAAAAATATTTAACAGGATCTGTCAAATATCAATTCCCGATCCTTTTCGATGAGAGCGATCAGCTGACTGAGCTATGACTGGGTATTTTGTTACGTGAAGGAGCACCTGGAAATATGGTATGAATATATGATATGAAATATAAAAAGCCTGACATCCCATAAGGGCAACGACCTCCTACAGTAGTGTAGGATGAGCTGAAAGTCTACTACACTTGGGGAGCCACTCCAAGAGAGCTACACTATACTTACAAACTAAACACATAAACAAACTATATAAGCTAAACACCAAAAACTATACAGACTAAACATATAAATTATACAAACTACACACCCACAAAAAGCTATATAAACTGAACACAAAAATTACAGTCTGAACACACAACTATCCACACTAAACACATAACAAATTTTACAATTATAGTCTTAAATCACACACAAACTAAACACACACAAACCTGTAGAAATTGAACACATAAATTATAGCCTTAATACAGAAGAGCTATACAAACTGCACACCTAAATTATAGTATAAACACACAAACTATCTAATCTAAACACACAAAAATCATACAATTAAACGCAAAAATTATACTAACTAAATACATGAACTATACCAACTAAACCGGACTCAAACTATCCAAACTAGCACACACAAAAAGAACTATGTCCAAACAATACAAATCTATACACAATTTACATAGTGTTCGTAATTTCTTCCAGTCTAATAGCCGAAAATTGTCTCAAGAAACGGAAATAATGACCAATTTGCTCATGCAAGTTAAGACTTAAAGCCTTGGTTTTTCTGAACCGACGCATATTTAACGTTGCGTTATGGTTTTGAATCCTGTATATATTTTGGATATATTTTGTCCTTGTTAATGTAATGTCTTTGGTATTTTTAAAGTAGAGACTCGTCATATGCGGTGTTATCAAGCTCCGAAAATATATATTCAAACTCCGCAAATATGCTTCGCGGTCAGAATAACTAGTACCTCCACCGTTTTCCCCTCCCCTACTATGAAAGCTCGGGTACTATTTTCGTCATTATGGAAGTCTCACCTGTGTGTTTTCTACTGTTAGATAAGTAGAAGATCCAGATATTGACTGACCGTAAATTTCTGCAGCGCATGAAAACCCTCATAGAGATAAACAATTTGTCATTACTTAGCAATCAAAAGAAACTTCTTTGATGTGCGAATCCGTCAGTTGACTGATCTGTAGCTGGGTGGCACTGTGTTCAATGAAATTTACTATTATTGTGTTTACTCGTCGGTCCGCGTCCGTGTCCCCAAATTATTTTCTTTCAAATACAATCTGGTGTGGTTGAAATGCTTAATAGTTCGGAGAACTAACGCAATAAATGTTGGCTCAAAGAGGCGGTTTTGGCTGCAGGAAAGTCGGGTAAGATAAATGGTCCACTTAAAGCGAATGAATTCAACAGATTTTCTTGAGCCTCTTGGACGTTTCTTTGAGACTCACACATTCTAAAGCAAATAGGCGCTTTTATGTCGAGGATTAGTTAATATTTTGACATGGTCTCGGTTTATTGAGAATAGCAACTCATACACTTGCAAATATAAAGATCAAATTTGCTCTTAAGCCTACAATTTATAGCGAAGCAGCGCTTTACACACATGGCCATTTTTATTTTAGGGTAAATATGACATAAATTAGTTTCTTTGTCATACTAAGCAACCTCTATGCCATTTAACTCCATTAGCATTAATTCCATGACGTATATTTTTAAAATCTCCAGTCTCTTTCTCGCTCTCTCTTTTTTCGTGAAGGCAGGCTTGTCACCTAGAGACTATTATCATCGAAGCCTACATTAATTTTTTTTTTGCACACCTTATTATACTATATAAGTCTAAATGTATTTCATTGCAGCAGTTAATGACAATATGTATTTAGTTATCTTACTATATTATGTACAAATATAGAATTCACGGAAATACACGATTTATGCATTCGTGATGCGATTTTTGCTTTCTGTCTATATAATGAACAGCAATTTCTTCTTGACTGTTGGACGACTTGAGTAGCCTTATTTTGATTATGAATTCCAGTGGAGACCATTATACACTACTCGATTTCAAGAAGGCATTTGCTGTTTCATCACAACACACTCAATTTTCTCCCATGAAATAGATACCACCGAAGCACTTGAGATGCTTAAAAGGGAGCAGAAGAAATCTGATATGTCAAACCAGATAAGCTTCTCTAAATCGATTACGTTATTAACCAGCCTGCAGGACGATCTGACATACGACCGTAAACTTTTTTCCTCTTTTTTTTTTCGTGAAGAACAAAAACCAGTTTTGAGTATCGGCGTGCCTTCTTATTCCTTGCAATTTCGTGGGCTGTCTTCCGCGTCTCAAACGAAGATGATTAAGTGCAACTTTGCGAAACTGTATGGCCAGCGCGTTCTCGGTCTATCTTCGCGCCATCATCATCTCTGGAGCATCTACATTTCTGCTTTCGAGTCAGTGGCGGACTGTCAGCTTGACCAACATCATTATGTTCATCTGCTCATTGAGCTAACTAAAAATTTAGTCCTTGGCAGTAAACGACCAGTAAATTTTGCCTGAAGCTGTCTTATTGAGAGGTAAGATTATTCTACGAAACGTCCCTAATATACTGTTCTCTAACCAGGAGATTAACCGTGAAAGGAATATGCTTACTATTGCGTCATCTATTGGAGCGAATTAGATAGATAATATTACCGTTATAACGTCAGTTTAAGAAACATGCGCCTCTCCTGCATATGTTATTTCCTGTATGGAGGGATTAAAAGACAAGGAAATTAATCGTGATCTAATTTTGTAACTAGGGTAGTATAAATATGTTTGTATCAATGTTATCGTTTGTGTTTTGAGAGTTAGCCAATGGAGATGCGTGTACCCACGTGTGTTAACTTTTGACATCTTATAAAATCAACATTAATTCACAGCATTACCCCGCTGCGTCTCATTCCCCTGAGACTTTCTTCTGGTTGGAGTACAGTACTGCGACACGAGGGTTCCAGGCTTTACTTTTCTTAAAACAAAGCTTTGCTACGAATATTTTTCACCTTTAAAACTCCATGCTCTCTGTAATATTTCAACATGCGAATCTAAAATGTAATAGCTGGACTACTGAGGCCGATATGTATATTATCCGCGATTGGATTCTGTGGTCTTGGTAGTTACATAAACTTGTCTTCCTTTCATGTTTTCCTAATGATCTGTTGCGGTCTCATTCAACAGTTTTAGGGGACGGCCCGAAAATCGTTTTCTTCGTGGATGATAATTTACAAATTCAGCATTTGGCAAGTTATTCTTTCAAAAAGCATTATAAAGACATGAAATTTCAATTTTGTTCTATAATTTTCACTGTTTGTGTTTTAAAAATATTTGATCAATTTTTAATTTCTTGAAAATGTAAGTAGGCATTCTGCGGCAAAGGACTTGTTCGAAGCAAAATTTGTATTCATTCATTCATTCATTCATTCATTCATTCATTCATTCATTCATTCATTCATTCATTCATTCATTCATTCATTCATTCATTCATTCATTCATTCATTCATTCATTCATTCATTAATTCATTCATTCATTCATTCATTCATTCATTCATTCATTCATTCATTCATTCATTCATTCATTCATTCATTCATTCATTCATTCATTCATTCATTCATTCGTTCGTTCGTTCGTTTAGCTAATAATAGCAACCTAAAATATAATATATACAAAAAAACTTTACCTCGCCCCTGAAAGAGTAGAACTCGTGCTCAGGGGCGGATTCCTGAATTGAAATTAAGAAGTAATAATACAATTTGTCTTACGTCTACTATGCAATAAGAATATATAAATTTAAATTTACAATTTTTCAATTTTTATAAAATCCATACATAACGTTTTTAATTTAATACTAGAACTATTAGAATTGATAAGATTAGGATAAATGGTAATATTTTAGAAAGGGTTAATGAATTCAGTTATCTTGGTTTCAAGCTTTCCTTTCTACCTCATCTAGATATCTCACAAAAAATTTTAAATTCAATAAATCTGCTGGCATCATCAACGGTATAATGAAACCTTCTTTAGTCCCGAAAAATACTCGCACTCATCTGTACAAGACCTTAGCAAGACCTGTCCTCTGTTATGGCAGCGAAGCTTGGACCTTACGAAAAAGCAAAGAAAATAGAATTACAGTACTGCCAGTGAAATGAAGTTTATGCGCCTAACAGCAGGATACACTAAATGATATAAAAGAAATGAAGACATCCTACAAGAACTGGGAATGAAACCTGTACTGCAGTGTATTCATCAATATCAAGACAGCTGGCTTCACCATGTCAAGCGTATGCCTAGAGCAAGGATTCCTCGAATGGTTTTGAACTGCAGACCAATAGGGAAAATATCACTGGGTCGCCCTGTGAAGAGATGGCGGGAAAACTTTTGTAGACCGGAACAGTCCTTGTAGGACTATTACCTGTTATGATGATGATGACGATGCTAATGTCAATTTTTTATCTTATCTAATTCAGTGTCACAGTTTTAAAAACTTCATTTCATAGGCAGTGATTCGGTGTGCAATTGAGGACCGTTTTTGCAAAACTTGCAAACTGCAAACTTTGCAAAATTGAGATTTTTATGGATTCGTTAACATAAGGCAGGCCTTTACATGATGTTAAAGGCGTCTTAGTAAAATTGGGTTATTTCTCTTCATTGTAGTGTGTCAAAGTGTGATCGTTTTTTCAAAACTTGCTTTCTCCTATAAGTGAGAGATACAGCAAAACTTGCTCACTAAAGTGTTTTGTCACTCCTGTAAAAAATTTTTTTTTTTTTCAGTTAGCAAGTTTTTGGAAAAACGGGACTCAATTGTGAATCACATTTCTTTTGGTCCAAACTTCACTACTATAGGCCTACTTGTTAAATAATTGGTTTTGTCAATATTTTGTAGCTTTAATTCTAATATATTCTTCAAAAAGAGAGAAAATTTGAAATGTTAATAACATTAATTGCATAATTAAGACTGATACATCCTTTTTCCAATTCATTGCTTAGTAGATATCCTAGATATTTAAAACGTGAATCTTGTTCTAGAGGTTTATTGTAAATGTGGATTCTCCTACGAAAATTAGGCCCATTATTTCCTGTGAAACCTATTACTTTAACCATACCAACTGATATTCTCATTTCATATTCCTCAGAAATAAGTTTGGAGATGACAGGTCAAACATTTCAATTTAACTTCAGAACCGCCAATAATGCCATATGACCTGCAAGCATAAATGTATAGGTATCAAGTTGGAAGTGAAATAATCCTACAGATAGAAATGGAAGATAGGGAACACTTAAATGGATAGAAAACCTTTATTATGTTTTGTGATTAAATCCACAGTAAATTAGAAAATTAAGCTGGAAGTTGGTAAATTAAGTCTGGCAACATCGCCGCTAACACACTGCTCTTTCTTCTCGTAATACAGATGTAAGAGGTCAACGAACTCAGGTCTGTCTTCCTAGGTGAACTACCTCCCACTTCCATCTTTGTCTACAAAGTTGCAATCTGTTTGCATCGTTCGTGGCTTCAAATTAGTGGTTTTTTAAATCAAATTGTTCACGCTATTGAAATATGTCAGAGGAGAAATGATTCTTTATTAGATTTTCTATCAATATGGACAAAATTCACGACATTGCCTACATACAACTTGAGCTATTCGGTCTGAAGATTTGCAGGGTTATTTATTTCACTTCCATTCTGTACATATAATTACATTTCTGTTCCGTGCCTTGATGATTTCCGTTTGTCCAGTATTTTAGAGATAGAAACAGTCACAACATTTAAATTGTCATTTTTGTGATCCGTCCTTCAAAATTGTATAGCATCTGCCAAAGATATCTGTCTGTAACGTTTATGAGATTTAGAACTGTCTACACAGGAAGTAGTATAAAGGAGGTTAAGAAATTGCGGATTGGAGAGGGAGAGACGGGGAAGGGAAAGAGGAAGAGGGAGAGTATACTGTATTAACACGTAGAAAAAACCTGATACCTTACCAGTTAAGTATCTTGGACCTCTACGGTGACTGCGTGTTCTTAGACCGTTGACCTGTCAGTTTCGCTGCCCGGAATCGAGTCCAGGTCTGTCCTTGAATTTTTCATTCATAAATCTATAATGGCACTTCTGGTCACAGATCGGCTGATCTTAGTGTTGAATCGTCGTGACCCGCACAATAAATAAATCAGTCAATTATATGTCACTTTGTATATCAGTAATCTGTTCTTTGTTGCCAACTTGTACCTCTGTTTCTGTTAATTTATACAAAAAAATTTTCATTAATACTCGTACTTTCAAGAATATTGGTGATTATCCACTATTATATATTCAGTATATTAAGTTTTCTTCACTAGTGGCAGAAAAAGAGAAGCGTAGGTTTGCACGTAACAGTTAAAAGGGAAAGTTCGTAATTTGTTATGGGCTTACACATGCATGGATTTATTGACGCCAATAGCTTTGGCGCTGAAGTAAAAAAATACTTTGACATGTAAACCTGTACTGGTGTTTGGACACGGCATGAATCTTTAGAAAAGTTAGTGGAATTAATTATCCCATATTCTTTGCAAGGCTGCGGAACCAGTCACTGAGAGTCTAGAGGCAACCATCAAATGAAAGGAATGAAGAAGAGAGGGGAGCGGAGGAGGGGAGGGAAAGGTGAGAATGGAGGTGAGGGAGGAAGGGAAAAGGAAAGGAGAAAGAAAAGGAAAAGGGGAAAAGAAAGAAAAGGAAAAGGGGAAAAGAAAGAAAAGGAAAAGGGGAAAAGAAAGTAAAGGAAATGGGAAAGAAAAATGAAAAAAAGGAAAAAGGAAAGGGAATGGAAAGGCAAAAAGAAAGGAAAAAGAAATTGAATGGCAACTAAAGGAAAGCGGAAAAGAAAAAGGAAAAGAAAAGAAAGGGGACAGAAGGAAAGAAAAAGTGAAAGATGAAAGAAAAGGGGGGAAAAGAAAGGACAAAAAAGGAAAGTAAAGGAAAGGATATATGAAAGAGGAAAGGAAAGGAAAGAAAAGGGAAAGGAAAGGTAAGTGAAGAGTAAAGAAAACGAAAGGAAAGGGAAGGGGAAGGAATAGGATAGGAAAGGGAAAAGAAAGTAAAAGATTAGGAGAGAAAAGAAAAATTTAAGGAAAGTGGAAAGAGTAAGGAAGGAAAGGGCAAGGGAAAGGAAAGGGAAGAGAAGGAGTAAGTAAAGGAAAGGAAAGGAAAGGGGAACGGAAAGAGGAAAGGGAAAAGGAAAGGAAGGAGAGAAAGGAAAAGAGAAAGCAAAGGAAGGAGAGAAAGGAAGGGAAAGGAAAATGGAAAAGAAAGGAATGGAAATGGAAAAGGAAAGGAAATGGAAAAGGAAAAGGAATGAACGGAAAGGGTAAAAATCAAAATTACCAAATCAAACTCCCATAAATTTACAAAACTTATTACTGCGAATGAACAATAAATCAAGTAATCATTAAGATAAAAATAACTAAATCACGCAAAAACTTACATATAAAATGATTTTAAAAGCAAATAAATAAGCAAGAATAAAACTCATTAAACAAAGGAAAGTAAAGGGAAAATGAAAGGAAGGGGAAGGAAAGGCAAGGAGCAACGAATGGAAATGGGTAAGAAAAGAGAAGGAATGGAAAAGGTAAAAGAAAAGGAAGAGTAAGAGAAAAGAAAGGAAAGGGGAAAGGGAAATGAGAGGGAGCGGTAGGGGGAGGGGAATTCATTATATGTTCAGTCTACAGTTTTAGAATGCTGTTACTGCTGTTTCGTTTTACTATGAGCGGACGGAAGTCCTTCTACTCTGCAACCAAACATAGGTCTTATGAGTGTACAACTGTCAAATAGAGATGAGATTACAATGGGTGGCTCTACAGCCTCGAGATAGGACAGAGTTCGATAAGACATTTATCTGTTACCAGTTCCTACAGGCCGTTAGTATACTAACTAGATGATCATGCCAACATTGCATCCCCAACGGTACTGTGGAACTACATGTTTGAGCTTAGGCCTACAACCCACACAGTCCCGGTCGATGATAGCGTCGCGTGCATTCTATTGGCCATTTATATCTTATATCCTCTAAGATTTTAGGGCAGCCTATGATGCAGCGAATTGGGCGAAAAGTATATGAAGCGAAGTGCTGGTGAAATATACATTTTAAAAGTTCAGGGAGACAGGAGACCTTCGAAAAAAAATCCATCATCCTGCAATCTTGTCCAACACAATTATCATTCCAGTGAACGCTTGGTTTGGAAACCGAGTGCACGAAATAATAGGTTGTACTGTAGGACAGGGCCACTTCAGAGGAAATTCATTTCAGTTTGAGAAGGCACCGAACACGTATTTGTGGAACAAAGAATTTTTATATTAAATTCTCTCGTGAAACTTGCATCAGGAAGTAGATGCCAAAGAGAATTTCATAGAAAATACTATACGTGCAAGGTCACACGTAAATATACCGGTATGAATAATTAAATGTATTTACGTCAAAATCGGAGTCTGATGTGCGACTAATGCTAATCGTTATTAATATGAGCACATATATAAATCTGCTCGTTTCAGTACATATTGCTTTAAAAAAGAAAACACTGTTGGTTAGGTGTTTTGTACATGGTCTCACGAAGAATTAAAAGTGGAATCGCCTATTCTGAGAGGAAATCTTGTGAAACGTCGGTGTTTGCGCCAATCATACAATTCCTGAAGAAATATTTGTTTTGTACTATTTTGGAATACGCACATGACGAACAGATTTAATTTTTGTGGATGAAGAAAGAGAAGCCAGTGTCTGTAACATACAACTTTTCTCCATTTTACGAATGATTTAGAAAAATTAGTGGAATATACTATTTAAGTACTTAAGTTATGCGGCAGGACTAATAATTATTTTAAGAGACGCCTTACGGAATGTAAGTTATGTGAGAAGTTGCATTAAAAATGCATAATTTCTTAACCCACGCTTAAAAATGTACTGGTTACAGGAAATGAAATCTGTGCACAAAACTACACTTCTACCGTTATATAATCTGTCCTTATCTGAACTAATACAAAGAAGATGATAAGTTTATTTTAAATGCTCAATCAATATGATTTATCTTTTTGAAAATTTTATTACTTGTTATTACATCTTAAAATATGAACATTTTCGCCTGTACGACATCATCAGATATTTGAAAATTGACGAAATCTAAACTTAATCCATTAAATTGTACAAAGTAATATGCATAACAAAGTAGATTTATTTTATCTTATATGTATTAATATTAAAATCTTACTTCATACTTTATTTTTCGGCAAAACAAATTACACAAATTCATATTGAACTTCTACCAATAAGTTTTTCACTACATAAAACTCATGATAAAATCAATCTACTTTGTTATGCATATTACTTTGTACAATTTAATGGATTAAGTTTAGATTTCGTCAACTTTCAAATATCTGATGATGCCGTACAGGCGAAAACGTTCATATCTATTTAAGATGTAATAGAAAATAATAAAATTTGCAAAAAGATAAACCATATTGATTGAACATTTAAAATAAATTTATCACATTGAATAGATTTATCTGAAAACCAAAATGAATTGTATAATAGAAAGAAAGTGATCGAACCTCGAAAAACAGTTATTCTAAACGGACCCTGGTAGGACACTCTTATAAATGTGAGAATTCTAATTTACAGAGCTGTGCACATTGTATTCATCACATATTTTCAGAAAATAATAGGTTATGCAACCTTGTATTGAAAATTTTATGAAATTATTTTATAGCATAAAATATATAGGCTATTTATAAAATATAATTTAATAATGTGTTAGGCATTTTAACGTGTGTACAATGAGCATACGCAGATATTCTCCTACTACTTCGGTTTTCCTGCAATTTCCATTGCACCATTGCTCTTTCATTGCTGTAACGTGATCTTTTCGTCTTTGAATACCATCTATCATTTATAAGTTAGGTGCAATTAACTTACATTGATAGTTTGTCTTACCCAATTCGCTCACTGTTTCACTGACTAATAATGTCTGTCTAACTAATTTATCTGTCTGTTTGTCTGACTGAATACCTCATCGACTGACAGATTGTTATTCTAACTTTCTGTACGTTTGCCTATCTGACTTTGTCTTTCTTTCTCGCTCATTGACTTAGTTTGTGGCTGACTTACTGACTGCGTCATCTTAACGACTGCTTCTCTGATTGATTGTCTGTCTGTCTGATCTTTTCTTTTAATTTAAAATTTAAAATTTATTTACATTGTGTAAATACAAATTTATTTATTTCCCAAATTCATTTTATCATACACACCAAGAGGTTGTCGACTTCCTGGAAGGCCTAACCGGAAATGGCTAGAGACCGTAATGGACCCGTGTGACCCAATACTTGCACATCGATGATGTTGATGATGATGATGCTGATGCTGATGCTGAGATGAAATACAAATTTACATTTTGTAAATTATATAAGCAAAATACACACAAACACAAAATACAGATAAATATCAATACAAAAGGAAATAATAATAATAATAATAATAATAATAATAATAATAATAATAATAATAATAAAAGCATAAAAAAGAGGATATAATAATATTTAATAAATTTGAGGACCGTACTCGTGTTCGGTTGCAGTTCACAAATTCTCTCTCTGCCTCTATGCAACATCACAGTTTACAGCAGGGATACAGAACTGGCGACATAGGGGTGGCACGCTTGGGGAAAGCGTTGGTTCCCCGTCCACAGTCCACCGGCGAATGACGTATCTGTGGCCCGTACGCAATCACATAAGCCAGACACTGAATACAACGCGGAGGTGGAAGGAAGGGGTGAGTGACATATTTCGATGAGTGACGTAACGCCACAATTGTCGCCCAGATCTGCAAGCCTGGTTTAAGGTGAGGAGAAGAGAGACTGAAAAAATTGTAACGCTTTTTAATACTCTGACTTCCACGACAAAGATAAGCCAATTGAAATTTAATGGTCACTTACCGGCAGAGATATAACACAAGAACTGTATGCTAGGTAACTTTCGGTGTTGGACCCCGGACTCATTTTCACCGGCATTATCACCTTCATTTCATTCAGACGCTAAATAACCTAGATGTTGATAAAGCGTCGTAAAATAACCCAATATAAAAAAGAACTGTAGCTTTCTGTCTGATTGTGCCTTCCTCTGCCTTCCTGACAAATTGACTCAATAATTGATTGATTGATTATCTGTCAGAATGTCTTATTGGTTGCCTATATTTGACACATCTGATTGTATGTTTGAGGAACAAAATTTGAAATTGTTAGCCCGTACTCTTTCGGGTTGAAAATATTATATCCTGTTCTTAAATTTATTATTAAATTGACGTATCATCTATCTTCGATGAAATTGGTGATAGCGAGATGAATCCGAGAATTCGTAATGAGATTACATGACATTTATAATTAAATTGTGGAAAACCTCGGAAAAAAATGCAATCATTTAATGAGCCCAAACGGCACTCGAACCCATGCCCTAATGCAGCCACGGATCAGTGGGCAAACAAGTTGCCGTACGAGTAACGCCGGTTGATTCCCATGTCTTGCCGTCAGAAGTATCAATAATACATTTTATTAAACGAGTTAATCAATTCAATGACAGTTCGACGCTGATGTCGTGACGTAATGAACAGGCTGCACTACATGTTATTATCTCTTAGGCTATGGCGCCAGCTTGGAGTAACATTGTGCATAAAGTAAGACAATTCCATCACCCCCGACTGTTTGTAAGAATCCGAAACCTACTCGCAGTCGTATGAAAAATTGGAGCACTTATCAGCGATGTGTATGGCGATGTCTTGCCACCGACGACGAATACCAGACACATCGAATGTTCCCAGAGCTTTTGTATTCAGTGTTGCCAACGTCTAAGATATACTGGCCACCAGAAACAAATAATAAATTATTAATGCGTTCAGAAGTAAGATATTAATAGATTTCCATCTAGTCTTAAGTTTTAATATTGACAAAGGTAAATAATTTAACGAACAGTATCCTGCCTAGCTGCTCTCAGAGAAGGAAGGAAGATTATCCTTTTACCATTGGAAATGAATGTTTTTTTCTATTCTTGTTCTCTCTCCGCCTTAGAAGCCAATGCGATGTAGAGGTGAGTGTGGGTACGATTTATCTTTGGACCAACACTAAATTTTTTCACATTACGGGTCTCTGTGATCAGCACGATGCAGGGTCACCGCAGACACGTCACAGGACAAGTGCAAGGTAAGGGACAAACACCCGGTCGCGTGGAATGAAGATAAATCTCTATCAAATGTATCCCTTGACTGGAAAGCGCTTGCCCTACCCACTGCGTCACAGCGATGGACACTTCCTCATTTTATAAGTATTGTGGTACTGACAAAAACATGTGCAGTGCAGTAATTTTTTCTATACTACTCAAAGAATTTTATTCAAATTCAGTATCTATATTCTGGAATGATGGACAGTAAATGAAACCTACTAATTAAAGTTAAAAATGCATTCTTTTTTTTTTAAATGAAAAACACAATGGGGGCTTAGTCTAAAGGAAATCAGGCGTATTTATTCTTTAATTTTTTTATCAGAATAAATTTACAGTTCGTATAGAAAGGAAAACAGTTTTCTTTTAAAAAGTTATTACTTGTACAAAGTGATGAAAAAATCCGGCGTTATAGACAAACTTAGTTATTAAGAAGGGTGGAAAATTGTTGGATATAGCCTATGTAGTTTTTAATTACCGTGGTAGAATTTTTAACGTAAACATTTATGTCTGGTTTTCAGTACACCTCAGTTAACTCTTAGTTACTTAACTGTTCTTATGAATTTAACTGTACTGATAGCTTTTATGAGTTTCCGGAAAGTTAAATGTAGATTTATCAGCACTTGTAACTAACAGTTTAGGTACTAAAACTTGAAATTCAGTATCTATTGTCGTCCATTCATGTCTCCACTAGCCCTTTGTTAGTGATTTTTTAGTTATTTATAGTTACTTTTGTTTGCAGAAGTTTTCAGTAGTAATATGGCTGGTAGGTATACAGTGGGCTCTGTACTACTAGTAGCTGCAAGGCTTTTTAATTAAAGAACCGAGTGATTAACGATAGTGTACATGTACACTTCCAACTCAATCGTAATATGATTAAAAAGCAATAATTGTTGGTATTTGGAGGTAAATAACACTAGTGGAGATAGGACTAGATGTAACTTCTGCTACAAAAGTGCAAGCGTAGTTAGCTGTGGTGGTTATGGCAACCATATCGATAAACGTGTAATAGTATATTACGATAAAAGGTTGGGAAGTGCTCTTTTATAGAATCGAGGAAGAGTTTGAAAAACGAGCAGAGCGAGTTGATGACAAAAATTAAGCTTAAGATGTTCGAAATCGTCTTTATAAACACACATTATTATCCTAATATGTCATAGAAAGTAGAACGTTTACTGTAATTCACGTAAATAAAACGCAAAATTTTTAAAACTGTACAGATAATATATAAAATTAATTTATTGTGATCTATATTATGATTTAATATCAGTTATTATAGTTTAAGAAACAGTAATGCAATAGCGCTCCATGTCGGTATTTGTTCGAATCAGTACTAACAGCCAGGTAACTACAGGCCAAGGCATAGTTACCAGTTGAAGCACAGATAACTATAAAAATGACGATACTGTTGTTTCGGAAACTCATTTTAAACATATCAGCACGTTAAATCATAGGTAACTCTGTATGTCAGGTAACTGTCTTTCTAGAAACCGGGCATTAATCTGTGACGTTACTGTTATTGGACACCTTCAACCCCGTATGAGACATGTTTTATATAGCTTGTTATTGGGAGAGAATATTTTTGGACAAAAGTAACAAAGTTGCAGATAGAAATGTAAGTTGAAATATTTTTGGATAAATGACATGATTCAAAGGTGAAGGTGCCTTAAAAAAAGTTCGTGTTAAACATGTTTTTAGAATAAAAGAATTGATATGGACTTGGAGGTAAATTTGTGTTGAACACCCAGTTACAGAAATACCAACAGCTGCGTGCAGGCCAGAGCTTCTTCATAATGGGCCAATGATTTATGGCGGAGATCGTATTGCATTCCTGATGTGAGATAAGGCGGCGAATTGGCGTAGCCTTGTTGCAGGTCAAGTTAGAGAGGGAACCGCTGTGAAATTGCAGTGTAATATTAACAGGTGTTACATGGGCATGCGCAGTTATTATTACCACATTAGTAGCAATGAATTGCGGATAGATAAAGATTTGGACTTAACAATGTACCTCGAGCGAATTAGAGGTCCATCTGTTTTAGACTCTAATAAGATGTGATGGTGGCAAGGTATAACCCATTTGTTTTCTAAGTATGCTTTTCTGTTAGAGCGCTTATATCTGCTAATACATATGTTTGTTTTTCGTTTTTTAACTAGAATTTTGCGCTATTCTGTGAAAAAGTAAAGGATAAACTTCACATTTCACAGCAGTCAATTTAATAGAAGTGAATACAGTTACCATGCAAGATTTTAAGGAAGAATTTTTCCAAATTCTTTTCCAATGTAATATTTTCAGTTCGTGTGTGTGTGTGTGTGTGTGCGTGTGTGCGTGCGTGTGCGCGAGTGTGGGCGTGTGATTACTAGGCCTATTTATGTGTGTGAGATACAGACGGAGTGAAGAGAGGGCGACACATTCTCAAACAAAAAATGAAGTTAATACGATATTGCAAATTCAATGAATAACTGAATGAATAAATAAAGAATGAATGAATGAATTATTGAATGAATGAGTGAATGAATGAATTGTTGAATGAATGATTAAGTGAATGAATTATTTAATGAATGGAATTAATGAATGACTAATGGATCACAGATAATAGGTCTCGTTGGTTTTTAATTAATAATTGATTTTCTCCATTCAAAATATATTTTACTCCACAAAAACTATTGAAATTTTATGAGCCCATAATAAAATTACATTCAGGATTGCGAAGAGATACCTTCCTAACCGCTCGTATTAACCTGACCATACTTCACTAAAAATGTCATGACATTGGGCCAACATCGAAGTCTCATTATCATTGAAATAATGATTATAATAATAATAATAATAATAATAATAATAATAATAATAATAATAATAATAATAACAACAATAACAATAATAATACTTATTATATTGGTATGTGAAATAAAAGGGACAGTTTTATTTCTCCTATTATGCTATATATTACATTATAGGCTTTATACATTATATTACAAATCATATAGTTATATCATCATCATTATCATCATCATCATCATCATCAACATTCGTAAAAGTAACTGTCGCCTATAGTTTATAATGCAAGGTGATCTTGTATCCAACGTCGTCTCAGTTTTCCTTGGTCCCTGTTTCCCTATGGTTGATACTGCATTGCTAATTTCTGAATGCTATTTCTTTCCATCCTGCTAACATATTCTTTTCAGTTTTTTTTTTGCTAGTTTAAGGTTTCGTCTATCAAGTTATTAACTTTTAATTGTTTTCCAATTTCGGAATTTCGTTTGTGGTTCAATCTCGTGAAACCTAGAAGTAGTCTCAGGAATATCATATGTGCTGCCTACAGCTTCTTATCGCGTTGATTTAAGACCCATACTTCACTGCCATATTTAAGTGTGGGTTTGGGAGTAATGATATGTAGTCATATTTATTTTGTTTCAGCAGGCATGGATTACCGAAATTTCGTTTGATTATGGCATTTAATTGATTATAGCTGTCTAATTCTAGATTCTTCTTATTTTTGGTATGAAATTTTCAAGATAGTTGAAGTCCGATATAATATATATATATATAAGTTCTAATACGTATATGTCCCTCTATATCAATTTTGGTCCTTCGTATAATATGTCATATTACGTTATATTATGTTATGTTTTATATTATATTATATTATATTATATTATATTATATTATATTATATTATATTATACATACTTTTACATAACCATTAAGCTACAGTTCTTCTTGTTCATAGGTTTCGGGCTAGATCATATATACCCAGATTGCTCGGCGTTATAGGTTTTGACGGTAACAACTTTTGTCAGGTTTACTATGCTGCCATCTAGTTAGTACATAAGGAGTCACGTCATAACTCCTATTTGAATTGCATTAGCGACTGTACTGCCATCTCGTGTTTGTTTACGGCGGACGGGTGGCGATCCTGGCGGTTGTTCTCTTCGAAGTGCAACCGATTTTAATATAGAAATGAGCAATCTATATGTGATCTGGGGTTGCGGTCAAAACAATATTTTTAGACAGCCATTCCTAAAAGACGGCAAGTGTGTTAAAAATTAACTATTAATGCGGTAATATGAGAAAAGTAGCCTACATTTAACACTAGCGCGAAAAGTGTTTTTAACATGGCTTTCAACTGTTTCAGAGTGTCAATTATTTCCCACCAACGTCAAACACGGCAGCAATGAAATTGCAACATATTAATAAAGAAGTTCAATGACAGACTTACTTTAGAAAATACTGTCTTTAGTTAAACGTACACAAATTAAATATATTGCTTCAGCAACTATTTTATCGATAAGTCTGTGAAACAATTAACATAACTCTTATACATTTTATGTCCAGTAAAATTCAAATATTTTGCTTCAAAATAAAAAACAATGATGTAAATAGATCATATTAAGCTTGTAACATCACTTTTGAGTATATGACGACCAATAAAATTAATATATTTTGCTCTATTTTGTAATAAAAGTAGGTCTATAAACATTTTAAATTATTTTAATTATGAAAGGGAAGGAAGTAGCGACCTACATTTTTTTAATGAGGCGCCCGAAGCTTTCGCCAGTAGATATTAGTATTCTCGAAACAAAGAAGCAGGAGTTGCAGGATGGCGCCACCTCTACACCAGTGTACCATTGCCTACTTGAGCCTTACATTAATGCACATTTTGTCTCGAGTTGGTAATGATGCACCCAAAACTGATCACTTGTGAGTATCCGGGCTAGCATATCGTCCTCTTCATCCTGTCTGCTCTGATCACGTTGTCAACCTGTTGCACTTTCAACTCTGTGTCAATCTCCACTGACCGACCGACTCGGTATTGCTACTTCTCTATCCTTCAGAGAACTTCTGCATCCAATTTATAGACAATTCAATGCTCACCATACACGCACAGCATTTCTTTATGAACATCATTTTCTGCCAGATCTTTTGCTCAGAAAAATTACATAACATCGCTGATCGATGATGTTACAGTCGTATAGAGATGCCGACATTTTACAGCTGCTGCTACATTGTTTCGCTTGTGCGTACATCGATCACTTTGATACTTGTATAATACTGACATCTAACGGTGATATCTTCAGGCGCCTCTTTAAAATATATAGGTCATTATTTTAATTCGTAACTTACCGACTTGTCTGAGTATGTGAAACCTAAAGTACCTTGACGATATTTGTAGGAAGTTGCCCATCTTTCTGCCTCTACTGTAATGTAAGGTATGACGTATTTGACATGCATTCGTTAAAAGCAGTAGAATGATTTAAAGTGCTAGTAAAAATATAATACGCTACGCTACATTTAAAACTTTTGTGGAGTGTTTTATGGCTTTTATTGACAACTAGATTTATGTGCAACGCATTTCCTTTGTAATATTTATCGACCTGGTTTTGTGGAAAGTTAGTTCTCTTTTATGTCTCAATGTTAATGATGAAAACCGCATAATTATACTTATTGCAAGATAGGTAGGGCCGAGCTAACGAAAACTGCTAGCGTAAAGTTTAGGCCTACTGTCCTTAGCTAGTAAAAGTTCCAATCTGCCCCTAACAGTAGGATGGGGATGTTGCTTATGAGTTACCCTGTAGTGTAAAGACATGGGAGCCTTACGACATGTCAGTATGCACTCGCTAGTTTTAATGGATCTTACATGATCACCATTGTTTTCGAGGTGCGGAATTATCCGGCGTATTGTTTGTAAGTCTGTCCGACGTGTAATCAAAGGGAAACATAACGACTCACCGAGTCTCGTGGTATCGGAAAGTGTTTGACGCATGATTTTATCAGACATTGCCGTGGGGATGGTAGGAAGGTGCCGAACAGAGATAGACAAGCAGATTGCAGAAAATCCTGTTGTATTTTACACACTAGATAAAGGCGTAATGCAACATGTTCCCAACGTCATGCTCCCAGACTCGTATGTCTTGCCTTTCTGCAGGTTAACAAGATGTTGTTTGGGTTTTAATGGATAATTTAAGTGTCTAGACGTTGTTTTGCAACATGAGAATTGTCCCAAAATGTTGTACGAAGTTCCTAGATTAAGTCTTATCTCGTATGGTTTTTATTATTATTCAGTCAGTTTATACATACAGGGTGGTTCACGAGGATTTACCGCCATTTACGGAGCATATTACTGCAGACATTCTGAGCAAAACTGTCATATAAACATGTGTCCTATTCTCAATAATTTGAGAGTTATACTAATTTGAAGTTGCTAAAAAAAACTCTTTTCTTAAGTTCTAAGGGCAAAAGAATGTTACAAATAGAGAATGAACTATTCAGAAGTATAGGCTAATTTATTTAATTGACTACTATTCTGAAGCTAAAAATGTGTTGTTAATTTCTTAGTTGCTTTGTACAGAATTTTTTCCCCAATTTTAAACTAAAAATTACATTATTCTTAGACACTTATCACAAGAATTGTTACATATCACACGACTTTTAGCAACTTTATTTTTTACAGTTCAATTTTGAATCCTAATGTAGAGTCTTAAAAGAGTTAAGTGGATAGCAATGGCAAAGAAGGTTTTAACAGAAAATGGAATATCATCTTCGTACCTTTGAAAAATAGAGAGACCAGTGAAGTGCTTTATAGGGAGTGTGGCATTTAATGGGGGGGGGGCGGAAACATGACTATTACGACGAAGTAAAGGGAAACGACTGGAAGCATCGTCGACACAACGTGATAATATGTACTTATAAATGAAAACATCATTGTTGAACACTAATGCAATAGCTTGAATTTTCAGTGAAAACAGAGTAAAAATTTTGAGTTTTATTCTTTCATTTAGTGAGTGTTTCAGATGTCTTTCACATTTCGTTGCAATTTTATAATAATGTAAAACACCACTGTGACTTTACGGACACACTGTATACGAGATTTCTTAAAAAAATTATATGTTTTGACAATTGTCGGATTGTTTCACACCTCTTCCGAGTATAGCCACCAATTCTTATCATCAGTGTCAAAATTGAAAGTACTTGCATTACTCTACATTAGCGGTCATTAGCGCAGTGCACCCTCGGGCTAGCGTCTATTACCCGCGGATGAGAGACTGCACTATGGTGCATCCGACGCTGCTGGCGGGTATGCTCTCTCCCTCTTCCTGCTGCACGACAGGGCATATTACGTTGCACTGCTTACCCGTTACCCATTTCGGCGAGTACTGACGGTCACTGCTCTACATCATCTTTAACTATATATTATCTCTAACTGTAAGACATTTCGAAATACGCTATGACCGAGATTCTCTACTCCTTTAAAAGTTCAATTCTATCAGTGTCCTTCAAAAACAGTTTTCTGACTCGAGTTTAAAAATTATCTCTCTTCATACCTACGTCAAAATAGCGGGTGTTAAAATTATATCTTGTCTCCCAAGAAACTATTCATTGCAGAAATGAAACATAGCCGAAAGGAAGCTGTCCAGGAAGTGGAATGTAAAGTAACGTTTTAATTGGCATAGCTCTAAGCTAAAACTAGACTATTCCTAGATCTTCCGAGTGCATGCAAGTTTAATCTCATACCACAGACTTCAATGCATTATTCATCATCACTTAACTAATAGCCTAGCCTACAAAGATATCTAACGGTGTAAGCTTATGATAATGTAATATGCACATAACTTGAAGCTATTAAAATTTTAGGTGAATAGGATGTCTTTGTCATTTTGTATTTAAGCCTCTATACATTTGACGCTATATGCAAAGCTTCTTTTCTTATGTGATTGAGTGATTACATATCCATTATAGATACGAGATTTATGTGGTTGAAATCCTGTCAAAGGGAGTGGAATTATAATATCGGTATTATTGCCTGTACAGTTATACTATCGACTGTGCAATAAAAGGAATTGAGGTGCTAAACAGTTAAATAGCTCACTGGACATTATTTTGTTGAAGCCAATGAAGGCAGGTTTCGTGGAAACCAATGATAAATTGTTTAATGGCAGGATGAAAGGACTACACGAAGTAAACATTTTATTTCGACTTTAGTAACCTATATTGACTATCTTCCTGTAACAAATTGTTAATAAGTAAATTTACAAATGTTACATTATTAAACCGAATGAATTTGGATGAACTTGTGTGAAACAATTCTCTGAAAAAAGGAAAATGAAAAAGGGAAATACTTCTGAAATAATGAATAGGATTATTCCCATCATAAATATATAAATATTTAGTAACGTTTTGGTATGTATACCTTGATATGTTCTTTCCGTTGTTTGGTGGTGGTAATATATTAAAAATAATAATAATAATAATAATAATAATAATAATAATAATAATAATAATAATAATAATAATCATAATAATAATTTCTCTTTCATGGTTAATAAAATCTTAAATTTCGGAATATAAATTTCAATAATTTCGGTATTATTTCACTAAAAAAAAAAAGCCATAAATTCGATGTTGTTTCCCATTTAAAATATTTTTTTTACTCATATGCAAAAAACATTAGCTACTGAATATTCCTACAAAAACTATAGACTAAAACAAGTGTAGCGCCGTTCTGGTGCGAGATAGGACACACATTACTTAATGAAAAATGTTTGTTTTAGTACTCTATAGGCTATCAACCGTATTCTTCTGTAACATAAATTCTGAATCACCCTGGTGATTCACGAAGATTTACCGTCCCTTACGGAGCTTATTCCCGAAGATATTCTGAGCAGAAAATGTCATATAAACATTTGTCCTAATCTCAATATTTTCAAAGTTACATTAATTTGAAGTTGTTAGTATTAAAATATTACGAACAGAGAATGAACTATTCAGAAGAGTAATTTCTTTAATTGGCTAGTGTTCTGAAGTTCAAAATGTGTTGTTGATTGTTTTGCACAAATTTTATTTTTCAGTTTTTAACTAAAATTGACATCATTCTTATGCACTTATCGAAAAAGTTGTTACAAATCATACGACTTTAGGAACTTGATTTTTTTAAGCTTAATTAAGCATCCTAATGTAAAGTCTTAAAGAATTTACAAGATTTAGTAACAATAAATTGTTGTGATAAATGCGTAAGAAAATGTAATTTTGTAGTTAAAAAAATCTGTATGAAGCAACCATGGAATTCACAACACATTTTTAGCTTCAAATTACTAGCTTATTAAAGAAATGATATTCCTGAATAGTTCATTCTTTATCTGTAATATTCTTTTACCCTTAAAACTCAAGAAGAATGGTATTTTACAAGCAAATTCAAATTAGTGTAATTCTGAAAATATTGAGATTAGAACAAATGTTTATATGACATTTTTTGGTTAGAATGTCTTCGGAAATAAGCTCCGTAAGGAACGGTAAATCGTCGTGAATGACCCTGTATATATGGTTTATTTAACGACGCTCGCAACTGCCGAGGTAATATCAGCGTTGATATATATGCGAATTCAAGGTTTGCAAAACCTAGGTATTTATAATAATTATACATTGAATGTGCAATAAAATATCTATCTCCCAGGTTAGACTCAGTCTCAATTGTTACAATAGTTCAAGTGTTAGAATTTCAATAAGAATTGAGTACAAATTTGTTATTTCGTTCTTATATTGTCGTTAATGAATATATTTTTGTATACCCCTGAACTTGACGACTCCTTTTCCACCTAAGAAATGGGAGTTCTGAGACAGTAGTGATTGTTGTGCACATTGCATTCACATGTGTTAATCACATGGTTGCTATAATGTATAGCTACACGTCTAACCTGTTGCTGCACACGTCTTGAATCACTTTTTTATTGTGACGTTGTAAAAACATGGGCGGCCATTCCATTTAATTAAAACTTTAATAGTAAATTGTATCGAGTGAGCAAATTCATGAACTATAAATAGAAGATAAATAAACTCCTTCTACTTCGTTGTTTCTTTTCCTTGCAAATTTGCAATTACAGGGATGCCAATTATCCTACATTAAATTCCAGGAGGAGAAGAGTAATCATAGTTCAAAATGTTAAATCGTGCAGCTACTCGGGTGTAATGTTGAAAAAGAGAAGAGCGAAAAGCGTCTCTTGGCCTTTACAGTTACTTTATATCAGTGGCGTCGCCTGGCAACACTTCATATAATATATTATTAATTATTATTTTCCTTTATTTCAAGTAGAGAATTTTTTTCTACATTGATAATCGTCCTCCGTAGTCTATAATAATTATTGTGCTTGTCGTATCCGAGGTCCACGAATTGAAACCCGGCATTGGCGATGGCGATGGATTTTAAATCGCGAAAAATCTTAGCGTGACTTCCTGCGGGAGGGAAGTGAAGCTGTGTGTCTCGTGTTGTAGATTTACGACACGTACAATAATGTGATATGCCTGCATCGTAGCTGCGTGCCCTAAGGCGTCATGGCCTAGCATTATGGATTGAGTTCAGGTTCGATTCTTCATGTTGGAAAGAAAGTTTCCCTATGATATTTCTGTCAGTGTATGAGACCGATGCGCAACCATCATCGTGATGAATTTGGGGAGCTACAGTAAGTAGCGATATCCGGTTTGTAAAACCAGCTACAACAGCCGGGAGAATGATTGTGCTAAATACGCCTTAACCCAGTACTGATTAATAACCGTTCACCTCTGCTGAGGCATGTGGACTGCAGATTCTCTATGGCTGTCGCTTAACGGATTTAAACAAAATTGTATCGAGAACTTCAGGCAAAATTTGACTGTCATTTTCTTGCCCACGTTAAATTTCAACAACGAATAACCTGTGCAGTTTAAGATGCCGTTAAATAAAGTATCGCTACTACTACTACTAGTCTACTACTACTACTACTACTACTACTACTACTACTACTACTACTACTACTGTTGCATTGTTTCGGTCCTTTCTTCGAAGTGCAGTAAATAAATAATTATACGATGGAGCTCCTGTTACTTGTGACCAGCATGACTCCGATTCTCCGTTCAAGAAATCATAGAGAATTAGTAGAGATGGTAGATTTTAGCAGCTTAAAATAAAGAATTTAGGACTTTTATAGTACATTATGCAACGAGCCTATAATGGTAGTAATTAAGACGCGAGTATGTTTGTTTATGAAACGAGAGCAAGCGAGTTTAATAATTTTCATACGAGCGTCTTAATTACCATGATAGACAAGTTTCATATGACTTTTTATGCTCGACCATATTTCTAACTAGAAATTATTCATAAGTATTCATGTTATGGTTATGTAAGTGATGAGCGGAACTGACCTAAATTGTGAGATGTGCGCAGACGCGAAAGTATTGATTTTTTCCGAGGAACGTATGTCATTGACCTTGATATAATCTAGAGAATAACATGAACATTAATTTTGATATAACCTGGAAATTGATTTAGAATTGAAAAACGAGATGACAAATTGAATTTATTTGAATATTATTTACAATTAACGCTAATTACTATAGTAACAGAACATAACCTTCTGCGACAGTATTGGATTTCCAGCCTCCGTAACGTTTCCCTAGTTGTCTTTCGATTGCATATCCGAGAATAATCGTAAACCTGAACTTTAATGAATAGGTGTACTTTAATGACATGCATTAAAGGACTGCTACCAGGTGTATAATTACTACATTTCGGCATGGTCGAGCATAAAATCATATTTAGGATTTTATAGCAATTTAATGTTAAAAATTAACATTTTGTAGCGTTTTGGATTGGAGCGTTTTTATGAGAAATTTGGTGGTAGAAATTCAATGTCATCAATGTGTTAACTGGTGCATTTTCTAGATTTTCCAGTTTTTTATTTGGTTTATTTTATGATGCTTTATCAACTGCTATGATTATCTGAATGAGACGAAAGTGATCATGCCAGCGAAATGAGTTCGGAGTACATCGCCGAAAGTTATCCAGCATTTGCTCTTAAATGGATTGAGAGAAAACTCCTGAAAAACCTAAACGAGTAATTTGTCCGAACCAGGATTTGAACCCGGGCCCGGTCGATTCACGGTCAGACGTGATGTTACTCCACAGTGGAAGACAGCATTTCCAGTTAAACGTCTTAAATTGATAAATAAGTAAAGAAACATTATAAAATGATAGTGAAACAGTGAACATTAAGACTATATCAAAAGGTATGGTTTGATTTTATCCCGAGTAATTTTGTTACTCGATTACAGTCAACTTGTTTGTGAGTGAACGCTGGACCTAGAGAGGTCACACAGTGAGCTAATATTCTACTACCAGCACCAGACAGATTAATTGAAAACTCCATATTATGGTGCAGATAACAAAATGGGTTTCAGGTAGATCATATTTCTTTGCTTTTCATGCTGTAAAAGCTAACATGGAGAAATGACCAAACTATTTGAAAAAATGAGGAAACTCTGTGTGGTTTGGTCTTTACATAGATTCTGATTTTTTTTTACACAAAAATACCTCATAAAATGTAATTGCCCTCTTATTTCGCAGAAATACATATATTTCGCATTTTGTGCTCAATTTCGCATTTTATCCAGGATTTAAAAAGTATAATGATTACACTTAAAATGATTTTAAACATAAAGGTACTTTTTTGACAACATTTGGACACAAAGGAAACTCTTAAAATTTTAATAAGAAATTAATAAGTTTCCATTTATTATTGCTACAGCATGCAATCGCGAACTGTTCTAAATCGGAACAAACAATAGTGATTTTGTTGTAGTTAGTGTTAACTGATAAAAGATTTTTCAGAAAAATTACTCTATCTAATGAATGAATTGATAACTCAAAAGGAGAAAATTGAAGGAAAGACAATTAAAAGGTACACGATTGAGTTTCCTTGCAAGGGAGTTTGGAGCTGTGAGGAAGTATCTATGTGAGCTCCAAGACCATTGGCCACTTTTCTCACTCTTCTTTCACCGTTCCGTCGAAGAAATTTAGAGAATTTTGAAGGAAAAAACCGCAAATGGATGTAACCCATAGGCGCAATATAAGGGAAAGGAATGTCGCAAAACACAGTCTGCAGCACTGCTGAAGGGATCCGAGCCCTTGGACGATCGAGTAAACTCGCCCGCACGAAAGCCAAGGCTTCGATTTGGAAAATTTCCAAAATGTATTACAGAGAGTATGTAGGTCCGTGACTAATTTCTTTTAGGGTCGATCCCAACATTTACCTTAGGAACACTACAGAAAAATACAGGCAGGATTTGTCTCAATTTGGGAGACTAGCCAATTGGCTGTAAGCTGACTGTATTGAGATATGGCCGGTGAACTCTGAGGGCATAATATGGGAAATGATAGTATTCTAACCAAGGGCGGGTTAGAGGAATGTGTATTCCTGACTTGGAGAGTGGTTGGAGAAGGCGTATGCGTGTTATCCTCATTCTGGGTATAAATTGAATGAGTTACTGATGACGGCATTGGATTTAGGGTTTGCTAGGTGATTGTGTCCAGCCCCATCAAAATCCCGGAGTTTGGGAAATAGGATCCTTAGCGTGTAGTATAGTCAGTACCAGCGTTTTTGGCGCGTGTTCTTGAGTAAAAAACCATTGCAGCTGAGAACGGTACTACCCAACAATCTGCCCACTGAGGCAAAGACAAGACACTCGCAGTTCGCGTTTCTGGGGTGTGTCCTTGAGTACACTGTCCAGTCAGTGGCACCTGTTGCCACTTCGGCTGAGAGTGGTACCACCTCTTAAACAGCTTGTAAGTCAGTAATCTGCCATTCACAGTTGTCAGCTTTCTCGCCCGTATTTTGTGGCAAAGATAAGATACTCGCTCTCAACGTTCTCATTACTTATTTCACACGCCAGAAACGGTGGCACTGGCTGTAGTCCAGAATGTATTACTTTGAGAAAGGAGGTCGAGTTAATTCTGGCGTAAGACAAGCTGGAGATGGGTCCTGATCAGAAGAGTTTATTTAGTGTATTACTTCTACTGTTCGGTTGAGATATTACGTCTTGACAAAAACGTCAATGCAAAAGGCCATGCAATGTGCAGGGGAGCAAGTAATTTAAATGTCAAATAAGGTACAGAATAATTTCGGCTCGCTATTTCTAAAGAACTAGAGCCACTAGTTTTAAATGCCTTTTTTTAAATCGGCGATTTACCAAAAAATTGTATAATTTTATAACTTCTTTCCAACAATAAGAAAAATAATTTTTACTTCTAGTTATTAGAGAAGATAATAATATAGGAGTTAGCTTGCGCGTAAATATATTTTAATACCGAGTGCCTGAATATAAGGTATAAAAAGCATCAGGTATTGTAGGACACTGTCATAACCACTCCAGGTTTAGGCCATCACAATGGAAATCTCTCGAAGTTTTGTCGATACCTCCTCACTCAAGGACATGCGCTATTTGGTAACCATGACCGAGCTCAGTAAACAGTTTCAGCACCGCAGGACAAGGTTGTAAGCGTATTGTGGCTGTGGCTAGTCGAATTAGTCTATTAGGTCGTTCAGCGTATTGTGGCTAGTCTAGTTAAAGCCTTGCGGTTGTTCAGCGTCGTTTTAGAACTCAGTGTGGACATTAACCTCTCACACGGAATAGCGTCCGTTTCTGTGTCAACAAACGCAGTATTAGATGGAGAAAGTTTATTTTGTTTGTTTGCTTTTTTTTTTTTGACGTGAATACGTCTCTAAGTTCAGTCCAGTACTACAAGACGCCATCCCAAAAAGTCGACCGACAAATTTTCGAACCAGTTTTGTCGCGGCTGTAATTTCTAAATTACATGACATATTCCAATGAAGTAAATGGTGATCGACAGATGTTGACTCAGTGTGTCCAATATGACCTTGAGTTGAAGCGGCTGACATCATCTAGTGATATACGGGAGGGGGAAGTCGAGGAACGAATTGGGTTGAGGCAATGTAACTCGAGAATACGAAGCGATAGAACATTCGTAGTAGTGTAAAACGATTCGTAACGAATCAGACTAGCAACAATGGGAAGTCTGCAAGTTGCAATAAAAGAATTGGCAAGTGAAGTTGAGTGAAGAGAAAATACACAATCTAGACGTATATGGGTCGGGAATATAAGGAACGGATGGCAAACTATAGAGTACGATGGTAACTATAGCAACCAACATGTTTACTCTCACTTCATACAAGATGGCTATTTCCAGGAGTCCCAGTACAGAAAAGATGTACCGAGTTTTCAGGATATCTGAAAGAAAGAGATGCTGATTGTCACTGCTGACGTTTACTTCAGCACCAGTTCTATCACTGACGTATTCACGCATAAAACTTGTGGCTGTCTCTCCGATATTTTTTTTTATTTTGGATACCGTTGGATATTTTTTATCGGGACACACTGCTTTTCTAATGCTGCATTCATTATCACCATGTAATACAATCGCTTCTACATTATTATATAATTTCATGATACGTGTTGTCAGTAATATTAATTACCTTCTTGAAATAATATGACCGAACAAACCCAATCTAATTAATTTGTCTAATAACAATTTTATTGCTTCGTGACGTGAAAAGTTGATAAATAATTGTAATTATCACATAAAGTATCAGAACAACGCCACTGAGCAATATAATGTTGACAACTATGTATATACTGAATCATTTCGGCAATATACAGTGAACTGTTGCGTGGCATGCGAATTGTGTTGTTGCTCGTAGTTTTTCAACTGTTTTCTACGTTGGTCTGTAATCAGTTTGGTTGCTAAGCACCGCTCAGTGTATTCGTAAAATAATAAACGTGCCGGTGCACTTTATGAGGCGTAAAATATAGTAATTTTGGGTTAGTGAGCAGTCTATAGTAATTGATGGAACACAAAATGGATAAAGCTATAGATTTTTTTGCAGATAATTTTATAGTCGTTTATGTATTTTTTTTATTTTTATAGACTTTTATCTTGCCTTGGTTATTGATTTCGTGTCGGAATTACATTGGAGGGCATAATACCGACACAGATCATAAAAGAAAGAGAGAGACTTTTAGTGGGACATAAAAATTCCTTCCGGAAATGTAACCGTTATTCTTCGAGAGAACTTAATTTTTATCTGGAATAATTTATTTCGACGTAGATAGATAACGATGATGTAAGTAAATTAATAAATAAGACAAATATATTATAAAACACACGTAACTTATTTAGGGCAATGCTAGACAAGATTATGAACCTTCTATGAGTACGTCAGACTATATTTTTAGATTGTGGTTATTGAAAAATATCGTCAGTTTCTTTAGTGATTGTTCTGCTTAGCATTATTATACTGGATTAAAAAGGAAATTAAATTCATTTGAAATTAAAACTTTTATTTCTAGTTGCTATAACTCAAGGATTACAAACATATATGTATGATTGGCGTTGTCATATCTAACCAGTTATGATTATCTATGATGAAGGTGATAAAATAGAACCCCATAATAGCGACAGTAGTGCAGCATGGGGCCCGAAAAGCGGTACAACAGTGTAATACAATTCTCGAAGAGCTCACTAGGAGTAATGTCCTTTCACTTTCATGGGTTAAAGGATCTTGATCCTCACATACGAAGAGGTGGATTCAAAACTGGCCTAAGTCCAAATGACAAGTTATGACAGAAAGGACAAGAACTGATAAAATAAATTTGACGTCCTTGTGTTCGTTTGAAAAAACGCATGCAGACACTAAGTCAAGACTTAGTAGGGTCTGTTAAATAAACTTACATAGTTATATACAGGATGGAAGGTAATCTGTGCACCAAAATGAAACTGGTATTAGATCATGAGAACACATTCGAAAAATCTGAATAAGTTTTTTCTAACATTCACCGTTTTAGAGGAAATCATTATATTTCTATGAAGCTTTCGGCAACATTACGGCTACTGCAATAACTCGAGCAAGAGTGCCGCCAATCCCTTACCTTCCCCTCACGCTCTCGATAGTGCGCTACGTTGCAAGATTTAATTGAACGATTTTCACAATTATTCAATTTAAATTCATGGTTAATTTGAAAAAGAAAAAAACTCAAGACACTAACTGTTCAGATTATTTTTACCTATCTGCTTGTATATGCCAGCGATCGAGGAATGTTACGAAATGACGACGAAATGGTGACGTAATGATGTTGATGCCTAATATGGGGAAAAACGGGAGAACTTCGAGAAAAACCCAACTGCGACCTTGTCCGCCACAAGCGTCACTATGGATTTTTCCATGAAAAATCCCAGACCTGACAGGGACTCGAACCCGGCGACTAAGTTTATATTAAAACTTGGTATGTTGGGCTAAATCGAGTTTGAATCCGCCAAGGAACTATCCTCTCCAATACTAAGCATTAAACCTATTGCATCTTGCATGTGCATTCCTCGTTTACCTTTTACTTTGTTTATTTATTTATTTATTTATTTATTTATTTATTTATTTATTCGTTCATTTACTCATTTATTTATTTAATTATTCAATAATTTATTTTTTATTTACTTATTTATTTTATTTATTTATTATTTTTAGAGAGAGAACGAGAGTTATTTCCCAACGTATATCACGAATAACGCCTAATTCTATGGTGAGCCCTTGAATTTTTGTCTCCAAATACAATTTTGCTATCACTAGCTCCATCAACGCTAGAAAATCGCATAATTCATAGAATATCGTTATATACAGTACCTATTTTTAAAACGACAAAATAAAACAAAATCAAGAAAAGAAAGACCAATATTTAAGAGTGATGATTCTTCACTTCTTTTCAGTGGATCCCGGAACGGGTGCCAATACTCGGTGCAGAGAAATATTTATTCTACATAAAAAACGAAACATTAACTTGTTAACTGGCTTATTATATTATTATAGTTTAGCATGAGTTAGTGATTGTTCTTTAGAACAATTAGAAAGACATAGCGCATTGCTTTAAGATCGTTATTAGTTGTCTGCATTATGAAATATGGCAGAAAATAAATCACGAATGTATGTCTAAAAGCATTATTTAATATATTCCAGCGAAAGGAGAGAAAATGGAATGCACAAAATGAATTAAAAAGATATAATTAGCAGCCGCGATGTTGGTACACAAAACAATTCCCTAGCATTTGTCATTCGGCACTGCATGTGCGATGCTATGTTGTTTGCAAACAGCTGACATACAAGTCGCGACCCAACAAGAGCGATCTTCCAGGAACTGGACTGCTCTTTCCATTACTCCAGGCACGTCTACACCCGAGAATTTTAAAATAGCTTCTACGTCATCTACCTCTACTATAGCCTATGTGCTTGTACTATGTATACAGTATCTGGACACAAGAACCGACTATAAATTCTTAATTTTATGTTACGAAATTTGCATTCGGTACGTTTCATGTCCTAAGCCTTGATTTTTGTGGTTTGCAGGAATGTTAACACGTAGCCAGTACGTATGAATTCAAGCGTTCCGTTCCTGTTCAGTCGGTATGAAGTGGTCTTTGCTGTGAATTTCACTGTATATTTAGTAGGTCTACTCCTGAACTGACCTGTAAAACTTTCACACAATAAAATCCCTGATAATACAACCTTCGTTAGATTTATAGTAAATCTTCATTACAGCTAACATAATAGATGGATGAGTAGTTTGTTAAAGATATGATCCAAAGCAAGAAAAAGAATGGAAGGATTAAAATAAAATAAGAGAAGGAAGAACAAAAAAGTATGAAAACAGAGAGGAAGAGGTGAATGAATGCATGATAACATATTGTTATAAAGAGAAATGAAATCAAATAAAACAACAAAACAAAGGGAAAAAGAAATAGCAACAAAAGAGGAGAAAGAAAATGACAATCCTGAAGAAATAATCAACAAAAAAGAAGAAAGTGCAGAAGTAAAAATAAAGGAAAATACAAATAAAGAAAAGGAGGCAAAGGGAACTTCATTTCATAGAAAATATGAATAAGTACCTAAGTACGGTACATACTCATGAAGGATTGATAAAAAGAAAGAAATATGGAGAGAAGAGAAAGTATAAAAATAATAGACAATAAAAAAGATAAAATATGCTATACAGAGTGATTCATGAAGATTTACTGTCACTTATGGAGCTTATTTCCGAAGACATTTTGAGCAATAAAAAAATGTCATATAAACATTTGTCCTAATCTCAGTATTTTCAAAGTTACATTAATTTAAAGTTGTTAGTAAAATATTTTTTTCTTTAGTTTTAAAGGTAAAAAAACATTTAAAATAGAGAATGAACTATTCAGAAGTGTAATTTCTTTAATTGGCTAGTGTCCTGAAGCTAAAAATGTGTTGTGAATTCCTTTGTACACATTTCATTTTTCAATTTTTAACTAAAAATGATATTCTTACGTACTATACGACTTTAGGAACTTGATTCTTTACAATTTAATTATGCATCCCAATGTACAGTCTTAAAGGATTTACAAGAGTGGCGTGAATTGTAACAGTTGTTGTGACAAATGCGTAAAAAATGTAATTTTGTAGTTAAAAATCGAAAAAGAATCTGTACGACGCAACACCAAAATGAAAACAAGGAATACAGAAAGAAAGAAAGAGAAAGAAAACAAAGAATCTCACAAAGACGAGATAAATAAATAAATAAATAAGTAAATGAATAAATAAATAAATAAATAAATAATGAATAAATACATATTATGAGCTCACGCTGGATTCGTACCACGCCTGAGCATCTCGTAAGTCCCTGCGTTTTCTTAAAAAGTTACTCTTGGTGCAAGAATTGTGAACCACAAGTTACAAACCCTTCTTTTATACTATTCATAAGAATCAGTCTTTTAAATCAGAGGTTTAAATTTCTGGTCAGTGAATGGAAAAGACATTCCATTTCTAAATAATGTGTATCAACTTTTGTGATCAAACCTTTTGTTAATATCTATGCTATATCAACATATACACTCGTTTTAGAAGAACTGAACAACCAAGTAATAATGCTATTTATGTTATGCGACAGTTTTGTACCGCGCCATTATCTCACGAAGGGTTAAAGAAATGAGACAGTAGATATGATTTGGAATTCATGAACTGAACCTAAACTTTAATTTATTTTCAGTGCTATCACTGACTCCGTCACCCACTATAGAGTTGGATATGTGCTCTAGGCTTATTAATTGCTCAATTCTTGTGTAGGGCGATGAGATACAGCAGAGACCTGCCACGTTATTTAGGCTTTAAGTCGCATACAACGTGCACAGACTAACCACTTAACAAAGAAAACTTCCTGTTATAAAGAAGTAAGCATTAAAGTAATACAATGACGTGGTGCAACAATCGCCCGCTCATTATAAGCTCTTCACTGCATTTGAAATATCAAAACATCATTCTACGGTGACTTTTATACTAAAAGGCTTCGGAATACAAGATTACGTACGATCCAGAGTCACATTTAAATGACAAGGACGTGTTGTCGGCGCAGCGTTGCCTGTGTTCGAGATTAGAGTTCATATTCTAGCGTAATCAAGTGAAAAGTTTAGTGAACAAATACGATGTTGAGTCCGATTTTTAGATCAAATTTTACTATTTATCAACTATTTAGTAACTGAAACATCTTAAAGTCTTATCCAGAAGATCTTGCTGAGTGGCTTTCCACACTGAAGATCCGAGTCAACAATATGGAAAATCTAAGTGTAATGTATGGTGGATAAGGCCAAAGCTAAGACAGTTTTCTCAGGGTAGGCCTATTTCTGTTTGCTCTTTTATTATTTGTCTAAGGACAGATATAAAAGAAACAAAATATTGATATTCTTTCAGAATAGGCCTATTAAGAAAAAAAAAAAAAGAGAATTTTTGCAAGTAATTCAGATTATAGAGGTTAAAGCTGAGTAGGTATGATATCTTAGTAATATCACAGTCTATACAGTCACAAAGCTCAATACGTAGTAAATATGCATCCATTCATTCATTCATTCATTCATTCATTCATTCATTCATTCATTCATTCATTCATTCATTCATTCATTCATTTATTTTATTCCATAGATCTTACATGAGCAATGAAGCTTTAAGATATGGAACATGTTGTTAACCGCTAGGATCGCTACTATCGCCTCATTACAGACAATGCGAAATAGTACTGCACAGTCTATTGTTCCTAGTACCCTCATAAACTTCGTGACTGTATATACTAGACTGTGGTAATATTACTCATTACTAATTTATCTTAAAAAAAAACCAAGTCTCTCAATAGTATAAAATACAGTTTTTGGTAAATAGAACCTAATCCCTTGTCTGTATAATTTAGGAAAGTTTGATATAGCGGCTCTTTTTACATGTATTGGAAGACTTTTATTATCTGAACATAGTATCACTAACTGATATCTACTTCTATTTTTAAACTTATAAATATTTTAAATTTCAAATATGTGCATACAACATGACCTAAATTGGTTATACTCGTATAATATTTAATGACTCAATTAAAGTGTGGTCATCATTATAAGACTAATTTTAACATATTACAAGTTTTATTAAATGTTATTTATTGCATGCCAAAATGAGTTAGAACCACTCTAGTATTCACATATAATTTTATAATGTTTTTATACATGATCAATTTTATAATATGCACAAACATTCTTTCACTGTGTATCACCTGTGTTTAATGTGTCATTTATTGTGTCCTCCACCTGTAGATGACTTTTTAAATAAGTCTAAAATATTTGTGGAAATATAACTTTGCAATGTAATAAAACACAAAAATTAATTCTGTATCAATATAGATCGCCAAGTTGTAGACTGAAACTACACAACTATAATTTAATATAAACTTCAGCTTATCTGAAATCAACTCTAAAAATGACTTTCAAATTCCTAGCTCTAGTTATGACCGTTACAACAGAAATGGGACTTTTGTTTATTATCTTCTGTAAGACACCACCTGTACGGCGAACATTCTCGTAGCAAGTAACTAATTGCAATCCCGTATTTTACGCTGACGCCTGGTCACTCACATACGGGGTCACATAGGTGAAATAAACGATAAGCCTAATCATAATATTATTTCATTCATTTAGTATCAACGTCGTTCACAACATTAGAAATTTTAGACATGCTACGATCTCACGAAATACTGACAGTTAAAATTGTTGGACACACTTATTCATTTGGCTTAGCATATTTTCTAAAATTCTATAATTGATTATGGTGCGCATCGGCTTCCTAAGTTGGTAACCCGAGTTGGAATCCCGGTGGGTCTAATTGGAATTTGTGTCTTTTCGCGGGATACTCCTTTTTATCTTACCGGTATTCCACTATTATTCCATTAATAATCATAGGATGTTACACAGTTCACCTCCTATGGTGCACAAAGGGCAACGCCTTCACTGCGGCTGAATTCGAAGCGTCCTCCACTACTTGGGACGCTTGGGTGGACGACGCAAGTCAAGTGTCCGCCATCAGTTAAAAAAAAAAAAAAAACTAATTGGTGATGGTGTGAGAAATTGACTTTTTGAATCGAGTCATAGAATCAGAAGTATTCAATGTTTCGAAGTTAGGTAGCAATTCCATTATAGCGAATTTAAGGAAGCGAGAGCTGTGTGTTGCAACCTATCATTTCTTCTGGAGAACAGTTCTTGGTAACAGATCCAATAGTGGTGGTTCCTTTTCGTTGCCTTCCATGATGAAGAGCCAATATATAAGGGAGACTGTTGTAGGCCTACCTTTAAACATTTTTCACATTTCATTTTTTTTTAATTTTGGGAAATGAAATTTTTTAAATGAAAAAATGCTTGAAATAATTATTGAAGATTCCTTTACAACTTCCTGTGTGTATGTTCCTGTTTTACAGATATATTAAGGATGGAAAAAATAAAATGAAAGGATATGTACTGTGTTCAATGGTACAACAGGTTCATGTACCTTGGAACATACCCTCTTGTAAATTGGAACATATGGAATATAGGTGGGAATATAGCTGTAAAAACTGACAATCATATTTAAAATGTATTTGCAATCATAAACCAGAGCAGGCTTCTCTGATTGAGATTTTATTTCCTGGAGGAGCAATAACTGCTTCAACAGCTTTCTTCAAGGCATCCGGATCAATTGGGGGCCTCTCAACTCCAGACTTATTTCGTGACATGATCTTAAAATAAAAACCAATAGTATCGTGTACCTTAGAACATGTTCCAAGGTGCAAGATGTTTTGTGTTCAAAGGTACAATAGGGTGCACTTTTAAACAAATATGGCTCCCAAAATTAGAGATTCGAAAAAATCATGGAAATTAAAATATGTTATTACTCACCAGATGATAGGGAACACACCGTACTTGAAAGATATTAACAAATAAAATTTGGTTTTGTGTTAGAAAACATATAGCAATGAACGAAATGTTTACTTTTGGTACTAAAAATATTATTTTGTCCACGAAACTCACACTTTGCAGTAAATCAGACTGAAACTACGACCAGAGCTACTTAGCGGCTTTCTCTACAATCTACTTCATTTTGAGTCCTCTAGGTAGCAGCAAAAATTTAAAAACAAAACATGTTCAAAGGTACACTATGCTAAAGGTACAACAGTCTCCCCTACTCCCGAAATATTGGATGTTTCTATACCTATGACACAGTGCAAATGCTAAAAACTCTCACCATGTCGAATATTGTAGTTTTAAATCGTACATGCATAATAATTACTTATTCATTGTTATTTTCTAGTTTAGAATTTTCCTTTTGTTTACTTCTGTATTATTTTATTTGGCTATGAATATAAAATACTGCATTCCCTACAGATATCTTAAGTTTTTATCTAGAGGTCACTAATCAGCAGTTCTTACTAAGTGTCTCATTTTAGGGACCAGAGCTTATACACATAGGCTTACATTAATATCGGTATGCTAATTATTGCAGTTCCAGTTTTCTTTATTTTATTGTATTTTTTAGATTTCCTTTGCACAGATAGATTCTATAAGTAATCAATACAAAATTTGTGTTACAGAGTGGAGGGTGCACGGCGACGCCGAGTGGTGATTGACGCGGGGGAAAATGCATTCTATAACCCTGGAAACAATACGCCACACATGAAGAGCCAGTGTGTAGGGGTGTACAAGCGATTTCACATCTGTAACGATCAGGTAAGTTTATGAAATGCCTCTTTGTGATGCAAAATATTGCTTTCTGGATTCTCAATTCTATAAGTTTGTACACTATGTGGTTCGAAGTATGTATGGATTTTTAAGGTTGGTACCTCTCGTACGCTTCTTCCGTATTTGAAACTGGATTTTTTTTGAGAAGTAGACTGCTTTGTAAGGGTGTTTGACATGCAAGCTAAACACACAAGAACTATTGTATTTAAATTTTAAGTAACTGTTACGCAAGCACATCAATAGTGTCTATAAAATAATGAAGTAGGCCAATAGCAAAGAATACATAGCAATGTTTTCCACATTTATTGGAGGCCTATTTTGTAAATTTGAATGGGTTTCAATTTATGAATGGAATTTATTTATTTAATCAGTTTATTTTTATACCAAAAGGTTTCAGTTTCCATCATGCGGGCGAAATATACAATTTTTTTTATTTGTTGTTATACTGCAGTAAAACACGTAGACTGCTGTATTTCGTATTGTTTTCTCATTATCAGTGTTCGCAGAACAGCAAACCTCAAACCCAACAACAACGAAATTCCACTAACATGTGAAAACTGAATCTTAAAAAGAAGTTAAGAAGGAAAACTAAAATCAGTTGAGATGATAATCTTGACACCCTTTGCAGTCTGTACCTTGATTTTAAGAGGTGATAGATCTGTTCGTTTACAATAAATGTAAATAGACATTATCCGTATGTGACACCGTTTTGAAGCTATGAATTCTTTATTGTTGCGTAGAAAAGCTGTAACTTCAGCTGTAGTAACTCGTAACAAGCCAGTATTCAGTTAATTAAATTCACTAATCTTCAGAATTCATTAAACAAAGCAAACCTCTGTTCACGCTCTTAATGTTGTAATAAATTGTGTACAAAGTCGGTCTCAGTGTAACTTCGTTTGTTTAAATCACTAAATAAGTACAAATATGTAAAGAATGCTGACAAACTATTTTTTTTACTGTTGCAAGTCACCAGTTTTCTTACCTCCCAGCGTATTGACACAACCCTTCGAACTCCTCTACACAAAATCACAAACTAAACTGATCCAATCCCTCGGTAGACGTTGTTGGATCATGTTTATGGTGGAATTCTTAATAATAATAATAATAATAATAATAATAATAATAATATACTATTGTGACACGTCACTTTGACATCACTATCATATCGCAGCTACGAATGAAGTAGATTATTAAAACTAAGATAAACATATTTTTATTTTAAATTATTTTATAAGGTCAATTTTCATTGGAACTGATAACGTAACTTTGGGTGACTGAGTGCCTCTGTCAAATTTTCTCAAATACCACATCTTAATCTTGCCCCCTGGACTGTGGTACCAACAGTGTCTAAATGTTAGAATTGTGTGGAAGTTCTTACATCTCCTCGTCTGCTTTTTTGTAGTTGAAGTAGGAAAGCGTGGCTTTCAAGTATTCTATTCTTTAGTCAAGTAGTTGGAACTTATCTGTTAGTTATTTTTTTCTTCCACCATGTTAATAGCGTCAAAAGAAGTGCTTATACAAATTTTGGTCACTCGACCGCAATTACGAGGCCGTCCAGAAAGTGATTTTCCCTGGGATCGTTTACAAAAAAAAAAGCACAATTTCATGGAAAGATTTATTGAACAGATACAGCAATTGTTACGGTATTTGTCAACAGATCCCCCACTGGAATTGAGACATTTGCCATACCGTGGGATCAATTTTTGTATCCTTGTGTCGTAGAAGTCAGCCGCCTGGGGTCGGAACCAGCGTTTGACTGCCGTCTGCAGCTCCCTGTCGATTCCATGTAATGAGAAATGTCTCAAAATATGTTTAAAAATAGCTCAACAATTGCTTTGTTTGTTCCAATAAATTTTTCCAATGAAATTTTGTTTTCTTTCTGTTAACGGCCCCTGGCGAACTTATTTTTTTTACGACCTTCGTAATTGCGGTGAAGTGGCCAAAATTTATTTAAGCATTTCTTTTGACATTATTAACATGGTGAAAGAAAAAAAATGAACTATTTTATCTGCTTATCAGACGGGACCTGTCTCTGTCAGGGCTGAGGTAAGATGGATCATCTTTCAGCAGCAGATTCACGAACGTCACCCATGTCAGCTGTCTCATTTAAGCTATTGTCGCATATATAAGGCGCACAATGGGCCAAGCGAGCCTAAGTTCAAGGATCCGTCCCGAGTCCTGTCCTAAGTTAGAATAGGCCTACTTTTCTGTGCCAAGTGTGACATATCTCATTTAGACGTAAACGTATTTTTTTTTTTTTCATTTATTGTGTGGCCACTCTAAAAATAATTTCGCAGTAGGTGTTGATATTCGGAATGTATGAATTGAATACGGTTCAATTTCTTTGTTAATCTCCTTGGGCGCTCACAGCGTAAATAGCATTTTATTATTCTTATCATTGAAATATGTTGAAGAGTTGTTTGGTTTGTCATGGAAACGGTGCATTAGAAACAACGATTAATATTTGTAAATTATTAGTTAGAGAGCTGGGAACACCCAAAGGCGACGGATGCGACAGTGCCACCACATTAGCATAGGAAAGCGCTCCTGGATTTGACGACTGGAGTTGCGAAACATACACATTCTCTCTTGATTTATGGAGACTCAAAGATACATCTATGTTTATATTAAATTTTCTACCTACTTGGTTGGTAGCCCTGCAGCTATGGACATTTGGAATTACATTAATTTAAGGACATCTGAAATAATAGAGACTCTAATGGTTTTTTTATAATAAATACATCTACATTGAAACTGCTATCCAACAAATTGCTTTTCTTGAGTGTATCTACGAATATGTATGCATAGATGTGTTCATGTATTATGTTGATTGATCAGTGTACCTGAAATACTCGTTTATTTAAATTATAATCGTCTAGTGTATTGGATCGATGTAATTTAAATAAATATGATGAACAGGTAGCGAAACTTGTTGCCCTATGGGAGAGAGGCAAGTATGTTCTAGAGTCCCTCTACTGTGTACAATTGAAGGCTCCGTTGAAGTACTCTGCCTTAGTTGTTTGTTATTTGGTAATGTTTTATCACGACCAAGTTTTTGTTCAGATCTGACGAAAGTATTTTTAGAAGGATGTCTTCATTCTGGTTAACGTTGAAGATACAGTCTGCAACTATATCGTGAATTTTTCCTGCACTCTCCATAAATAAGAATCATATTCACATATTCATTGCTTGAAAACATGTCGCAGCATCTTTTAGTAACAAACATTCGAATGCTATGAGAACAATTGTTTTGTTGTCATAGAAACTTCATGGCGTATCTAATAATATTGAAATTTATCTTTTCAAAGATATTTACCAATGAAGTAGCAAAAAATGTACACATGAGCTTTAAATTGTTTCTGTTTTGTTAATGACCCGAATACAAAGATATGATTCTTCATTCTGACATAATTTGAATCAGGATGAAGAGTGCAACAAATTTGTAAAATTAAATATAAGGTATCCTATAAAAAACATAACTTTGTGTTGCTATAAATTTCTGTATGTAACACTCTGTGCCAACTACTACAAACGGTAGGCTTCGTTCAACCCTACAACGTAAATATAAAACTGTATTTAGATACTCAAAAATACGTTACCTATATGAGTGTCCTAAAGATCATGGGACGCAGTGCATATGGTTTTGAGTAACAGTTGAATGAAATAAGTTGTAAACAGTAATGTATGTATGTATGTATGTATGTATGTATGTATGTATGTATGTATGTATGTATGTATGTATGTATGTATGTATGTATGTATGTATGTATGTATGTATGTATGTATGTATGTATGTATGTATGTATGTATGTATGTATGTATGTATGTATGCATGCATGCATGTATGTATTCACACTGCAAATAGGTATATACCCGGTGGCAGTGGTAACTAATTACACTCAATAATGACAATTAATAATAAACACAGCTAATAAAAATACAATTAATAATAAATTAACAATAATACTAATAATAATAATAGTAATAATAATAGTAGTAGTAGTAATAATAGACTAATAATCACAATAATGAGTATCCTAAATTAAATGAAGCACAATCACTTAAAATAACATTTAAAGTAAATATAATTTGTATCTTAACCCTAAGTTCGAACTAAAACCCACGAGTATGATATTTTCATATCTGCACAAGTATCTTTCAGCACTACACTTATTTCGCTGTTAACTCACTCACTGCACTGGAACTAAGACACATTTCACTGATTCTATCCTGATTTCACTAACATCTCAAAAATATTTCACTGTTCAAATACTTTGCACTGCCACTGTAATCTATAAAACTTCACTGACACAACATACTTCACACTTCACTAACACAACACACTTCTTCACTGATACGACACTTCAAATAAATATCAATTACACCCTTTAAATAGTGTGTATAATCTACCGTCTACTAGTAAAGTCCTTAAGTCTATTTTTAAATATATTTTTGGTTATTGGTAAAGCCTTTAGTAAGTCTGCAGGTAAAGCATTCCAGTCCCTGATAGTACGATTGAGAAAAGAAAACTTTCCAGTGTCCGTCCTTCGTCTTCTTTCCCTCAATTTATATGAGTGGTCGTTCCTTGAAGAGTAATTTGGCAGCTGCAACCTATTATTTATTTCTCTCCAGGCAGACTCACCTCTGTATGTTTTGAACATTGCGCATAATCGAATTCACGTTCTCCTCTCCGTGAGTGTGTCCCATTTTAATGGTGAATTATTACGACAACGCCTGAGAGCCCGTTTTTGAACATTACATTTGAATATTACATATTGTAACAGAATTGTTGCGAAACGCTCAAAACTTATAATGGAAAGCTTTCCTCCGCTTGATTATCCATTTTTAATTTTTACCCCTGATTGACAGGCATTCTTCTTACAGTCCCATTCTGTACTTTTTATAAACAAATTTGGAATAGGCTACGCTTCCTTGTGTCGTACATTCCGTTGCTAGGGAGTGCAGGTTGCCAGCGGCAACGTGAACAGAAGAAGTCTGAAGATTATGTAAACCGGTGCGGCTGTTACATGTCTAATTATGCTAATGATAATCCGTGATATGGCATGGGGGGGGGGGTTGTGCACGAGTGGTCCGCGGCCACGTGGCCGCGGCGGCGCAGGTCAAGGAAGAGCTCGCAGTAAATACTCATCGCGGTGACATGCGCAATAGGCACTAATCTGTCTCCACGCTGCCAGCAATCTGTGTATTAAGTTATGATCTGACCCCATGAAGGAACGTCGTAGTGTTTACCCCTCTTTCGAATCTTGTCAAATGGGTTGTACAACGACCCCGCAACCTTGGTAGAGTAATAGGACCATAAACTTGTCAAATATGCTCTTTGGAATTTGAGCAATGCGTGGCCAATCAATTATTGTGTGTGTGAATATCGGCTGCTGTTTCTACTTTGTGTCAGGTTAACGTTCCACAACCTTGAATGCTGATGGCTTATGGTTCGATACGTGTTAAATGTAGTTTTCCAGGTGTGTTCTTCAGCTGCAGTGGTCTGAATCAAAATAATTGTATGATTTGGAGCACTGAAGACCGATGTTCAAATCCGATAGTTCAATTAAAAATTTTAGTTTATAGTTGAAGTATGATTTTTATTGCGGAGTTACCTGACATCCATGCCATGGATTATTCTCAACTCGTATTTACCTAATCAATGTTCATTTTCAAGTTTTCTAACATTAAAACACAGCCGAATCAAATTGAACCATCGACTAGTAAAACACAGCAATGCTGGGAATTCAGACATCTTCTTTCCTTGTGTTTGCATTATTTTATTGACAATATTCATGCCAAAATTATATTTTATTTCATCATTATATAAATTTTATATGGAAAACAATGGTAGGCCGTTGCACGTATTTAAGAATGTTAGCCGTGGCGTCGTGGTCTAAGGCATCCTACTTAGAACTCGCGCTACGGAATGCGCGCTGGTTCAAGTCCTCATGGGGGAAGAAATTTTCTCATGAAATTTCGGCAAGTGTATGGCACCGGCGCCCACGCAGCATCGTGATGCAGTTGGGGAGCTACGATAGGTAGCGAAATCCGGTTGCGAAAGCCAGCTATAACGGCTGGGGGGATCATCGTGCTAACCACACGATACCTCCATTTTGGTTAGATGATCGTACACCTCTGCTTCGGCATGTGGGCATGAAGCCAGCAGCCGGCTGGTCGGTCTGGGCCCTTCACGGGCTGTAGCGCCACGGATTATATTATTTATTTTTTCATCAAATTCGCATGAAATATTTCGTGAAATAAAGGTGTAAAGAAACACTATTTATGTTTAAAATTATGTACTTGAATTGAATTTAAGGAGGGGGCACTACGACCTAGCACTGCGAACTTTCAAGATCTATTGCGCTAACCCTCAAGCTAGGCGCATCCCCAAACCCACATCTGCTAACTAAGATTCGCTGCGAGTCCATCGTTGTGGAGTAACAGTTAGCCTGCCTGACCGTGAACGAGCGGGCCCGGGTTCAAATCCTGGTTGGGACAAGTGACCTGGTTGGGTCTTTTCCGAGGTTTTCCCTTAACCATTCGAAGCAGAATTGCTGGGTAAATTTCGGAGTTGGACCTTGGACTCATTTCGCCTCCATTAGTATCATAACTTCATTAATCACATTTAATAGGTACTGGTTGACCAGGAGGACAAGGTGGACGTGGTTCCAGGTTTCGCCTAAAGATGGCATCTGTCTGCGGGAGCCGCACATATCCAGAGAAGCCAGAGAAGCTTGAATAAGCGGATTGTGATTAGATCGGGGGAGTATAGCTCCCTCGGATGGCGGATAGATGGCGCCTTGATGAGTCGTGGACTCGACGGCGACATAGCTTTCTGGTTGAGGATGCAGCAGATTCGGGCACATGAATAGCGAACAGATGCCATCGATCTGAAGAGGCTGCAGAATAACGTCACAGGCAGACGGAAGAACGGTCTCCAGGCAGAATTGGATGTTGTGGCTGAATCGATACATTGGCATCATGCACTGAATCATGCGCTTGAAGAGCGATCTTAAATGTATTTCAACAATCATTCCAACAGAAGGAGGTTGAACAACAAGCTTATAACTGCGGTACTTGCCTACGGGCCCTCCTCCGGAGAAAAAAAAATAATGTTCACTCCGTACCCAGGTTTCGAGCAGGCAACCCCACCTATCCCTAGACCAGTCCCCTCCTTGTGTCACCAGCCGGCGTTCGGGGAATGCTGTGGAATGTTGACGGAGTGGAGAAATGTTGAGAAATGATGTAGATGCCTAATATGGGGAAACAGGAGAACTCCGAGAAAATCCCAGACTTGACCGGGACCCGAACCCGGACCGCCTGCGTGGAAGGCTGAAGGTCTGGCTACTAAGCCACTGCAGGGGACTAAAATTAGATAACTACCAATTTACCTGTCCGTCTGCCTGTCTGTATATTAATCTCTGAGTATACGTACCTTCTATTTTCGTACATGGCTGGCCTTGTGGTTATCAAGCTAGACATAGGATCCATGATTCGCGGGTTCAAACCCGGTTGAAGACTATGTATTTAGGAAGGCGATAAAATGCTAAGCATGCCTCCCTCAGGGGAGGGAAGTAGAGGCTTCCAGGCAATTTCTCATCTATATAAAGACTAATTTATGTTCCTACAGAAATCACCTGTTATGGTAACAAAGTATATTAGAGGAGAAAAATTCGCTCCGGCGCCAGGGATCGAACCCGGGTCCTTGGTTCTACGTACCAAGCGCTAACCACTGAGCTACGCCGAAGTTCAATTCTACTGACATTATACAAAGAGCGCACTCAATTGAGTGACTTGGTGGCCGGTATTCCACAGTATATTATGAACTGTTGGGCTAAAGTCTACGTAAAGATTAATGTTTGGTCCTACAGAACAAAGGACCTGGGTTCGATCCCCGGCACCGGAGCGTTTTTTCTCCTCTAATATCCATTGCTACCATGAGAGATGAATTCTATAGGACCAGGAACTAATTTTTACTTATATTCTTCGTCCAACAGTGCATAATAGACTGTGGAATCTCGGCCACCAAGTCACTCAATTGAGTGCGCTCCTTGTATAATGGCAGTTGACTTAATATAGGTTTATGTCAACTTATATGTCGAACATGGAGTAAGGCCACAAAAGGAAAAGCACTAGAGGAGAGGGATCCGGTGCTGTGCATTGAACTTCGGCGTAACTCAGTGGTTAGATCGCTTGGTATGTAGGACCAAGGACCCGGGTTCGTTTCCCGGCGCCGCACAGTGGTTACAAAGTCAAATCTGACTGGACAAAAGGTATAAATGTTTGATCTTCAAAACAATATAAATACTGCAGTTCTGTAATCCTAAATAGTCGTGTATCTACGATTCGTATTCAGTTTTCCATAAAAATTATTGTGGTCTGCGCAGGAGCAGGTAGAAGTCAAGTGTTCAGCACACACATACTCTTCTCGTTAGCATCGCCCGGCAAGTTACCTTCGGAACATCGATGTTTGAAGATATAATATATTGGCAATCCCCTTCGAGTTTCGATGAATAAAATTACAGGTATTTCCCTACATTTTTAGTGCATTTTCGAACTTTAACATTGTGATATTTAGTTATAATAGTCATTAATACACAGAGAAGTGTTCCATGAAAATTTTTAAAATTTTATTTGCTGTAGCAGGCCCGCAAAAGCAAAGGCCACAAAAGGCCACTGTCAAAGCAGGTTCAGCATTTACATTAGTCATTTAGGTATGTAATTATAAAGGTTTTATAACCAACTTCAACCACCTTCTCCTTTTATTTATATTTTAGTGATGGTGGACGGAATTCTAAGAAGAGAACTAGTTGACATTTCTTGAAAAGAAAATAATATTTTAAGAAAATTAGCCTGTGTGTTTGAGTATGTATTAATTAAAATGGTTTAGGAGATTCTGAGGGACATGATCGTAAATTAGTGCAGAAAAAAGTGCTGAATTCTGAATGAAACTTAAAGAGCAATGGACTAATTGCCTCTATGTATTATAAAATTTTCTTAAGGAAATACAAGGATTGGTTAAGTGTTAAAATGACTTAAAAAATAGACTGTGTTTAGCAACGAAAAAACAAAGATCGTCCACAAAAGCCGTTTCATGAATGTGCTGAGAAAAGTCAGAAGAGGAAGCTGAAGCCTTTGGTGGAAACACACTTGGTTGATGAGATTGCTCTTATCGCAGAAATGGATTTAAGACCAACATATAGGCCTGATGCAGCAGAAATGGTAAAGCAAGTGTTAAGTTTTTACTCAGAAAGGGCCACGAAAATGAATGAAAGAAAAGAAAACAAGATCGCTTACGTAAAGAAATGGGACTTCTTGTCGACATTCCCAAACCAGAATTTGATACGACTAATGACGGGATTAGCACTCGGAGGTTCTTCAGGTTTGGCATCAGAAGCTACTGGCGTAGATGAAGGCTTAATTCGGTGATTTGGAACCATCTTTAAAACCAGTGGTCGTCATTTCGTAACTCGCGAATCAACCTCTTAATATAGCCTACAAGCAGGGCGGAGGGGTAAGGCATGATTTCCCTCCCCTTAGCCAACACTTGTTCATTCAACGTTAAGCAATCTGGATATCCTCCTCTCCTACATTCCCGTTTGCTGTGTATTGCGGGCTGCATTTTATATGATGTAATCTTTGCCGACCACTGCTTAAAACAATCGCCAGTGGGAGAGTTTGAAAAAATACTGTTTGGACACTGTATAATTATACATCCAGAAATATAAGTAGTATTATATGCCGCAAAGTGTGCATAAAATACTTATCCATGGTGCGCAGTTGATAAAGGAATCAGTACTTTTGTTGAGATGATGTCCGAGGAGCCCCAAGAAGTCCGATATAGGCCTAAAGATTACAAGAATTTCAGGGAATAAGCTTATCACGCGCGCAAATTTTGTAGAGCCGATATGACGATGGATTTGATGGAATTTCCTCTGGCCCAATGGTAAGCAGTCTTCGTAACTAACGCCAAAAGAGTAGAAAAAGTGTATCTTCTGTTGTAGACCTAATGAGACTGCTCCAGGATCACGATGGTGATGATGGTGATGATGATGATGATGATGATGATGATGATGATGATGATGTTTGAAAATTAATCGAGTTACAACTCTCTAAAATACCTGTAAATATTTCAAATTTAGGTTTATTTAACCATAGTTAGAGGTTTTCTTAAAATTGTATTAATATGTAGGCTAATTTATTTAAAAAATTAAATTATATTTGACTTAATATCTACGACTGTTGTGTATTTTTAGCATCTTTCACACATTAAAATTAAATAGAAAGTATATAATACATTTGTGATTTCTTTCCAATCCCTGCGAAAATCAGTTTTGTAAAATTATTATAATTCTTTAAAATTCAACCCCTGTGAAAGGGTGGTTTATTTTATCCAATCGTAATCAGAGTTTACACGCAAATTCAAAATGCCAATTGTAACCTGTATACAAAATTTTATGGAAATCTGTTAGAAACGAGGAGAGTTATTAATTTTGTCCTGCTAGATTTGTATTTGGAACCACTGTGCGCCGGAGCGAATTTTTCTCCTCTAATAACCAATTTCTCATCTACTGTATTTGTCGCACAAATCGAAATTTGAAAGTAGCACAGTGGGCCCATATCAATTGTCTAAGTTCGAGTTAGCTTGTTCCATCTTTCACCGCTTATCCATATCATCTTTCCGTTAAGAATGAGGGTCCGAAGGCTTTCGCTGCAGCCTGAGGCTTATTGTGCTGACCTGAACTCCATAAATACGGATTATTTTTTAAATCTGCAGGTCCGCATTCCTGTAAGTATCGTGATTCACTGTTCGTTGCCAGCTATCGATTCAGCTACACAACATGCTACGGAGTCCGCGATGAACGCCCATCCGTTATAATGTATTAAATTACTCTTATTTTGAAAAATTCATTCGTCTTAGTTGTATACAAGAACCAAATAAAAGAATCTATTTAGAGTTCATCGTTATTTTGTACTATTGATTTAATGTAAAGCTTTAATGTTTAATAAGAAATTATTGTATTTAATTAGCATCATTTGCAGAGAAATTGACATGTAAATACTAAATATGAACAAAATTCTGCTACGAAAATTTAGAAGAATAGCTACGGACAGACAAACGGCATGCTCAGAAGCACTTTATTGTAATCACGGATATACTGAAAATGTTTATTTCCGCGATCTCGAAATAAATCTTTTGCAACCTAACAATTCTTCTCAAATGAAGTAAAACAAGAATCTAAGTCATTACAGATGAAGAGATTCATCGATGTAACTGTGTGTGAAAATAGATATAGCCTATGAGGGATTAAATATATTCGGTAGATATCCGAAAGATGTGATATATGAAGGCTATAATTAGCACAGTAGGCCTAGTTATATCCATGATAAATCGGTACTTTAGAAATTACATGTGTGAGACTCCAACAAATATCAGATATAGCCTAGGTAAATGAAGAGCGATTGGTATTTTAAGTATATTAGATGATGATGATGATGATGATGACGATGACGATGATGACGACAATGACTATGATACACTTAACTAGCGACGTTATATAGAATCACAAATTCTTTCACGTCATGTATTATATTCTATACACATTACACCTATTCACACTGTGACTTGTACATTGTTGAAAACTTTTTCTTTTCTTTCTTCTGTAGGCTTGTCCACCCGGCTCGATTGATTTCCGGAGGCTCCAGTGCGAAACATTCAACGGAAAGAAGTTTATGGGACGAAGTTACCTCTGGGAGCCGTTCCTTGACGGTAAGTTACACCTTGTCAAAACTTGGAGCACAGTTCTTTCATATTTTATGAATCTTAGGAGGGAAGTATTTTACTTGCAAGAAGCAGCCTTGTTTTATTGCACACGTGTGTACTTTCATAGTTATTATTATTATTATTATTATTATTATTATTATTATTATTATTATTACTATTATTAAATCCACACCTGTGGAGTAATGGTTAGCGCGTCTGGCAGCCAATCACGTTGCAGGTCGGCTACATTTAAACGTGTGCGTCTTGTGATTCACTGATGAAGACGTTATGAATTTCCTAAGGTCCACACCTGTGGAGTAACGGTCAGCGCGTCTGGCTGCGAAACCAGGTGGCCCGGGTTCGATTCCCGGTCGGGGCAAGTTACCTGGTTGAGGTTTTTTCCGGGGTTTTCCCTCAACCCAACATGAGCAAATGCTGGGCAACTTTCGGTGCTGGATCACGGACTCATTTCACCGGCATTGTCACCTTCATCTCATTCAGACGCTAAATAACCTAAAATGTTGATAAAGCGTCTTAAAATAACCTACTAAAATAAAAATAAAATAAACAATAATAATGTTAATAATAATAATAATAATAATAATAATAATAATGGTCGTATTATTATTATTATTATTATTATTATTATTATTATTATTATTATTATTATTATTATTATTAACTGGGCCACTGGCTAAGAATAATCTTCCTACTGAATAATGCACTGGAAGGAATGATGAATAGAAGAAAAGTTCGAGGCAGAAGAAAATATCAGATGATAGACAGCATTAAGATGCATAGATTATATGAGGAGACTAAGGGGAAAGCGAAAAGTAAGATAGATTGGAGAATGCTGGGTTCACAGTGAAATAATTATCATTATTTTAGACAATTTCAGAGCATGAAGTGTCCATTCTCTTCTATATGAAACGTTTACAAAATCTCGATAAGTTATACTTTAATGTAAGATTTATTAACAAAGCGGAATTTTCTATACGTCAGACTGTATCAGATTAATAAAATGTTATTTATTCTGTCAATATTGTATGTTCCTTTTCTCACTTGTCTTCAATTCCAATATTGAACAAATAGAAACTGGATACACGTCAGAACAAATATACTCATTTTTTCTTAGTTGTTTACGAAGTCCATATATCCTACTTCCTCATTTCTCCATTCACGAACAATAATAATAAAGGAGAGGTGAAATTAACTAACATACTGTAATTTTATTACTTTCAATTGATACAATTTGATTTCATCTGTCAATTGTCTATTACAACGTTCATTTGTCTTCAGTTGCAATATGAAGTAATTAGCAACGCAATGAACTTCGAAAACTATTGTAGGACCGTTTTTGTTTTTGTTTATCCCTTCAGCCCACAGGGCTTCGCCACCTCCGCGCACAATTTCACTATTACAATTTATTGATCAAGAACTATTGTGACATCTCATTACTGTTATCTTTATGTTTTAAATAATGATGTCGCTCCTTTGGAACCTGTATTTGGATGGAGAAGCCCCCTCATTTTTAATTTGCATGCAGCAAAATCATCAGTAACATTAATCATTACCACATGTCTGATCATTAATCACGGATCGTTACAAAGCGACGGCGTCTTCATGAAAGGTGCTACAACGCGTGAAAGAAAAGCATGGAAAGAACAGCTATGCAAATGTCTTGCAATGTAATTAGCCTCTGCTAATTTTATGCTCTTTTGCGCGTTGTCATTTAATATATCTTTGTCTGCCACACATACACAGCTGTGTATGTGTGAGTGTGTTAACTTGTTTTTGCAACACGACGCGTGCTCAGATACATAATTGAAGAGCTTCTTTGCAGTTGGAGTTCATTCCATGAACTTGATATTCAAAGGAAAGCAAAGAGTGTCGAGGATATTATACTATGTTAGGATTCCCAGCAGGAAAATAAACGTTTACTTATCTATATATTTATTTAATAGATTTATTTCAACTGGCAGAATTAAGGCCATAAGACCTTCTCTTTCACTCGACCAGTATATGAATAATAGCAAATATAAAAATGACGGCAATACAAGAGTCATAGACCTATATAATTAATAATAATAATAATAATAATAATAATAATAATAATATATTTTTATTTATTTATTTTATTTATTTAATTTAATTAATTAATTAATTAATTAATTTATTTATTTATTTATTTACTTATTTACTTACTTACGTAGTTATTTATTTACTTAGTTATTTATTTATTTTATTTTATTTATTTATTTACTTATTTACTTACTTACTTATTTATTTACTTATTTATTTATTTATTTATTTATTTATTTATTTATTTATTTATTTATTTATTTATTTATTTATCATTCATAGTACATTATAAAATTCCTCTTTAGAAAATATGCCGACGACATAATGGAATCTCAGGTTGATAAAAACGCATCTAACGCGTGCTTAAAAGGTATGATATATATATATATATATATATATATATATATAAATATATATATATATATATATATATACACAGAATAATAAATTTTACAGGAGAAAAAGTTTGTCCAAAGAGCTGGACTCGGGAAGAGTACCAAAAACGCTCACTGCATTTCCACGTTGAATTGCAATACTTACACGTTGACGCAAATAAGTAGTGCAACGACGATCACCAGTAAAGGAGATCAAAATTTGGCCGATTTGAGATACCAAAACTTTAGCGTCATGACTCCAAGAACCGAAGGTCTCCACAGCAAAGGGGACAAAGATATAATTGTCTAAAAGATTAGCATATTTATTGGCCATTTATTTATTTATTTATTTATTCATTCATTCATTCATTCATTCATTCATTCATTCATTCATTCATTCATTCATTCATTCATTCATTCATTCATTCATTCATTCATTCATTCATTCATTCATTCATTCATTCATTCATTCATTCATTCATTTGCTGGACAACAGCCATTGGCCAATAAAAGTCCAGCACAGTGATACAATTTATTAATACAATAAAATGAACAACTATAGTACAAATTAAATAATTGAGATAACAACAAAATGAAGAACATAGGCCCTAGATTACAATGATTAATTTTACAAGAATTAATACTATTATATTTTATGGGAAGGAGTTGATTCTTACAAAAGTATTTACCAATTTGTGTATAAAGAATAGGCAATAATATTAGCAAAGACATTACTATGTTCTAATACTTCTATACATTGAATGGATCGAAATCGCTTGCATGTATGTTAGCATTTTTAATACATCTGGAGACCGGCTAGAATGATTTAGAATTTCTAATATAGAATTTCTAATATAGAATATAGAAGAATATATTTCTAATATTCTATATAGAATATAGAATTTCTAATATATTATTGTGATGTCTCATGTCCTTCATAGGAATACGAAGGCAGACACTGTTTGGGAAAGATTGACAATTAATGTCATCTTTAAGTACTTTATATAAGAATAAGTAATTGAGATCATGACGTCTAGCATACAAGCTTCGACATTTAAAGTGCTCGCATTTTTATCATAGTTATACTCGGAGTTATTAGGCAGAAATCTGTACGAACATAATGAAATTTCCTTTGAAATTTTCCAGTTTTGCCGAATCAGTACTTGTAATAGAATTCCAAACTACAGATGCATATTCGAGTTTCGATCTCACTAATGTATAGTATGAATAATAATAATAATAATAATAATAATAATAATAATAATAATAATAATAATAATAATAATAATAATAATAGCAAAATTAAGACAAGTTTAGTTACATGTAATTCTAAGTGTCGAACAATATCGTAACAATGTGAATCGAAGTAATTATTTAAATGATAGACTTTATAACATAAAAAATTACATTTTAATAAAAATCACTGTCTATGCAGTCCATTTTGACAACCGGCTTTTGAGAGTAGTCAATGTCTGACAGCCCCTTATGGCAGGGGTGCCGAACTGAGGCTCTTTCGGTGCTCGAGGCTCCGGAAATCAGAATTCGAGGCTGCTCTCCCGGGAGCCGTGTACCGAAAGGTGAGGTATCTTCGGTTCTTGTAGCGAACAGATCGCGGGCCATATAAATGCGAGACATTGGCGAGATTTGCGGTCTTAATAGAATAAATTGAATTATTTTTAAAGTTTTTGGATGTCTTAAGTTTCTGATGAAAAGAGCGGTCTCGAAGCGTTTCAGAATCAGTTACGTGTCTAGCCATTTAAATCTTCAGAATATAAGGCAGTCTCACTCCACTCACTCACTCACTCACTCATTAAAATTGAAGTGACAGTTTCGATTGTAAAGGGTATGTTGAAATTGAAAATACTGGGAATAATGGACAACATAAGGGGTAATTTATAAATTTTTATAAATGTAATTTTAATGACAAATAATATATTTACGTCAAACTCTTTGGAACCGAGATTTCACTGTCAAAATTTTATTCTATTCTTTTTTCGTTTATTTTATTTATTTAAGTTCTTATTAAACTTGTTATATTTTACATGCTTCATTTCCGAATATCGTAGGTACTGAGTTGTGAGTGTGAACAGATCTGTCCAAAGAATTCGCTGTACACAGGAAAATAGCTGTCATATGCAAAACCACTTTTTCAGCATGAAAATGTATACTTTGAAGAAAACCTCGAAATAATTTTTTGCAGCATCACAATAGAAAAAGAGACAAAAGAATGGAAATACAGAGTCGAACTGAAGTACTTACTCCTATTACTTTGAACCATTACCTGTGCAGCTATCCTTCGTCCTGGCGAACTGACAGTGACAGGTAGTCAAGAAATCTAACTGTTTCAAAACTTTTTTGGAAACATTTCTGACAGTTTACTCTTTTAACCGATGTGTGCCTGAGTGCACTCTTCGGACCCTGTAGGGGCTAAGGAAACTATAAACTATCTCGTATTCCATTGGCGACCTCCACGTATTACATATCAATTCTCGTATACTTTCAAGCTGCGAAGCGTTTATGTAAATTTTATTACGCCCCTCTACATGTACTCAACAGTCTTGTGAATTATATTATATAACTTTACTAGACTCGGAAATTTTGATACAGATAACAAGCTTATGTTATTCGTTAAGAACCGAAGTTGATGACGTTATATTTGATGCATACCAATATTTCTTCCCATTTTATGTTCAATTAATCCGTTTTAAATCTATTCTTTTCACCGGAAGGCCGAGCTGAAGGCGACTGTCTATCAGTGCCAAGCCCCTTAATCAATAGACGTCCCACACTACCTAAGGATAGAGTGGGTGTAGAGCTATTCAGGGATTCTGTCCGATACGCAAAGGAGTGGTTTTGATGTTCCCACGCGCCGATGGTATCGGCAATGAAGTGTTTATTAACGGATATCATAAACATGCCAAGCCCCTGAAGCCAATTTGCCGGCCAGCAAGATATCAAAGAAAGATTCAATCAATTGCTTCTTAATGTCGAATGGGATTCGATCGACCTTATATGGATCAATGTCCAAACCTTTAATTTTTTTAATGGAGACGAGCTTACCGGGTCATGTGCCACGTGTGGAACGTAATGGTCGTAGGGTGATTGTTCCAGAATGCTGGTTGAAGGTGAACTGGAAATGTCACGGCAGAGTGTTTACATATCTGAAGAGAGATTAATTAGCTTTTTGATGCGTCTCGGGCCTTCTTACAGGATTATATACCGGGCGACGCACCGATTGATGGCGAATTCCATACCTATGGTTTCATTATTCTTTCCTTATCAAAATTCAATGGTTTTCGACACCGGAATAATAAAATTATCAGAATATTTTTCAATGAAGCTGTTGTGAGTAGGATTTCTCTGTATAATTCGCTCTCTCTATAGCTCTCATTGTCACTCCATCTTTGGACCATAACCATAGTATCATTTTCTTATCCTCCCTGTAGGGTGTAGGCTGTAGGAGCCACAGTCATAATGTCTAAATGAAACTGTCCAAAATGTAAAGTGTCCAATACAAATATATCAAAACCGAAAAATGCCCAAAGCAAAAATGTCCAAAATGTATAATGACCAAACATAAAAATGTCCAAACCAAAAATGTCCAAATGGAAATGTCCGTAGCAAAAATGTCCAATATAAATATGTCCAAACCGAAAAATGCCCAAAGCTAAAATGTCCAAAATGTATAATGACCAAACACAAAAATGTCCAAATGAAAATGTCCGTAGCAAAAATGTCCAAACACAAAAATGTCCAATATAAATATGTCCAAACCAAAACTATTCAATGCTAAAATGTCCAAAGACAAATACTATGTCCAAACCGAAAATGTCGAAACACACAATTCGTTCAGCCGTTTTACCTTAATTTCCATTACCAGTTGAAATTTATATAGTGTAATGCAACGCACTGCAATAAAATATAATGTAGTAATTAAAGCAGTTTCTCCATCACATTTGTCTCTCATCGAATTTATAACATGAATAAATCGGTAGCTAAAATGTAAACTTGAAGCTGTGACGTCATCCGTAGTAATGCAGTTAAAAATCAGTTGGGTTAATAGACAGAGTCGTACAAATAAAATATAAATCTTGACCCCCCCCCCCCGAAATACAGAAATCAGTTAAAACACACTGCTTATTTTTATAAAATTGTTCTTATTCTGTTGTGCAAGCTTCTAATGCAAGCTGTATATTTTTGTTTACTGTCTACTTACACGATCACTTGTCGTTTCTGTGCATTCATGCGTTCAATTCCGGAACTATTTCCATTGATTTGATCCTGCTGAGCAGGTGTAGCAGTACCTTGCTGGAGCGGCTTGATATAATATTGGTAGATAATTTTGTCTTATTGTAAATCAATTTAAAATGTACTTTTGCCGTTTAGTAAAATTATTTTAAGTTGTGAAACTTCTCCATTTCCTTGCGCTGGTCTCAGCGTGTCTAAAAATAGCATTGCAAATATTTTTACACAGCAAGTATTTTATAATTTTTATGTTCCTTGTAAATATTTATCATTTTCTAATTTGACTTGTGTGGTATATTTTTTATACATTGCATTAATTTCTTTTACTTTCCTTGTAATGTTTAATATTTTTTAATAAAGATTAAGGGACTGTAAAGAAAGTTGCCAATTTTCAGTGCCGTATTAAATGCATCTCTTACATATTTGACATTCGAAATATATTATATTTTTGAGAACCTTCACCATTATCATAATCTGATATATACAGTAGATAACACTAATATTGATTATTTAGTTCTATTGCGGAATCTCTCCATTTTCTATCAGGCGTTAAGAAAGCATGCGCTTGTAATATTAAGCGTAACCAAGTTTATATTGTGTTTCCAAGAACTCCACTTATTCACGGCCTTCTAGATGAACTGTGACGATGGCCACGCGCTTCAGTTGTTTCTGTTTAAAGATAATGCGGCCGGCCATTTTATGTATTTCACTAGTGCTCTGGAATGCGACCTCTAGTGTGTTGTACGACCTGTAGCTTTCATTCATTCTAATTTGTCATTGCAGTTTAAAGCCCCCGTCTTGCATTGGCATGGACTCCTTACACTCCTTGTTTTGTGACAACAAGAAGTAAGTTTTATGTTACGGGTTGAGAATCAAAGTAAAACTGTGAAGGTTTTACTTAACAAGGAGAGACACGAAGCTGAAACATGGAAAAGAGAGAGAAAGAAATCACAAAGATGACACATACTTTCTCATTATACACTTCGTCTGATTCAAAATAACTCAGTTTTATTATAATGTTGCGAATAATACTGTACTACTGTTTCTAATTTGTTTTATTGAAGTATTTTTCAAAAGACATTCATGAATGAAATCATGTACAATGCATTTAAATACGATAAACTTTAGAATTAGGATTATATAGAAAGGACATATAATAATAAAAATAACTTGCTGTATTTCACTTCGGTCATAAATTGTACGGTTTAAGTAAACTTTTGTTTTTATTTCCTCATAACTTCACATCAAAAATATCTATTTTCAATGTTGTAATCATTTCTAGTAGCATATTTCTCACAAATTGTCGTAGGTGATTCTATTTTCAAGGTCTTTTTCCCTCCGGTCTCCTAATTAACATTCTATATGCATTTCTGGATTCGCCCATACGTGCTACATGCCCTGTCTATCTCAAACGACTGAATTTAATGACCCTAATTATGTCAGATGAAGAATACAATGCGTGCAGTTCTGCGTTGTGTAACGTTCTCCATTCTCCTGTAACTTCATTCCTCTTAGACCCAAATATTTTTCTAAGTACCGTATTCTCAAGCACCCTTAACCTCTGTTCCTCTCTCAAAGTGAATCGAAGTTTCACAACCATACAGAACAACCGGTAATATAACTGTTTGGTAAATTATAACTTTCAGCTTCTTTGACAGCAGACTGGATGACAAAAGCTTTTCAACAGAATAATAACAGGCATTTCCCATATTTATTCTGCGTAAGTTCCTCCAGAGCATCATTTATATTTGTTACTGTTGCTCCAGCATATTTGAATTTTTCCACCTCATCAAAGGATAAATTTCGAGTTTTTATATTTCCATTTTGTAAAATATTCTGGTTACGAGACATAATCATATACTTTGTCTTTTCAGGATTTACTTCCAAACCTATCTAGTTACTTGCTTAAAGTAAAATTCTCGTGTTTTCCCTAATAGTTTGCGGATTTTTATTTTGCGCGATTTTCTGTTTATTTGTATGTGACGTTACACGTTTGCAGTTGTTGAAATTAATATTTCACTCTTCCAGCACTGCAGTTAATTAAGAGCTAAAAAAATATAGTCCTAACTCCTAAACTTTAAGAGGTGATTGAAATCGGATAGTATTTTTTGGAAAGATCGTATTTATTAACATATTTCACTCGCAATATTTCCAGAGCCATCTTTTACGGTTTAGCCGTAGCAAGCTGTTGAAAGTCTGTAAAATTAGGAACAGTATCATAATATGTTTTTGAATTATTGTTTGAATAGTGTAGGCTTACAATTTTATTTCGGAAATAAAATTAACATCACTTTTGAGTAAATTAGACGTTATTCTTTCAATTACATTTAACATGTTTCCTATAAGTTCTTCATAGGTATTAACTGCTAAGTTACACTTACTAGCATACAAAACGGTATTGCATCAGTGTTACATGAAAATCTGTCCGTTTCATCCTAGTGACCCTGGAATAATGACGTCATTCATTGTGAAAAAAGAAATGAGCAATGAAATATTGATTTTTATTAATTATAATAAACACAATGAACTTCATACATAACGAGAATGAAATTAATACATAAATGTTATTCAAGAACAGAATTAATAAAATTAAACGAAGGAATTTGATAAAATCTAATTACTATATTGAATTCATATTTCGTAAAACTAAACTGATTTTTATAAATATCTCGATTTATTTTTTCTTACTGTATGTTTAAAAGCCCAGAGTTGCAAAATTACATTCATACCTTCACAATTAGAGTATCGCAAAAAAGTTGTTTTCCTCGTTCTCTGTAAATTAGTGCAAATTAGTTCCAGACTGCTGCTCTGCTTGTGTGTTAATTGATCTTATATTTTTATTTTTACGTTAATTTCACTGATGTCCAACTGAATGTATTTTTTTTTAACCTTCCGCCGTTATGAAAACAATATTACATATAACTAGGAAATAATTTGTAAATAGTAGTGATAAAACAGAATTCATAATTTAAAAGTATCATAATGCATGGATTGGTTGATATTCAACGAATTCTTTTACTTCTTTGGTGAATAGGTATAGGAGTAAAATAATCATTTAAAGATTCTGAAATTCAACTTCATTTTGTTTAAACCAGTACAAGCTAATGGTGTCTTAGGGAATGAAAACCAAATGTTGTACTTTCAATAACTTCCTTCCTTTCTTTCAAAGTCTGAGATGAATCCTTTAAAATGTAAGTGCTTAGTGTTATAGGCCTACATATCAACGAAGATAGGTTGAGTAACTTTTCTTAAAGTAGCATTACTTACGCAAATACAATTGTAAATTTGGTACTCTTGTTTGGAAAATTTTGTTATTTGAAAACAAAGACACGTTGAAATAGTAAATACAGACTGAACTGATTGTAATTTGTTATTGCAATATATTCGGAAGCTAAATATGAACCATATGTCTTTTGTTTTCTCAAGAAATATACATATATATGATTGTTTTTTCTTTCCTTTTTTGTTACCTCCTTTAGAAATTTAAGTGAATCAAAATAAATGTAAATTTATTTGTAGTTTACAATCAACGCCGTCTAGAGCATAGGGGTTTGTTGTCTTTCGATTAAGAAATTGTTTACACATGTCTCCGACATACTCCGAGCTTTATGCTGACAGACATCTTTATCTCGTTAAAAGCAGCCAGAGTTACATAACCAAATCGTGGGGTAGGACAGCCAGCTGTCGTGGAGACTATAATGAAAGTGCAGTACGAGGGTTGTCCATAGGTCACACAAATGCCAAGCCTAGCACAAAGATCTCTGCTAAAATTCTTAAGCGGTTAAAACATGAAGGGATGAGAGTGGAAGACAGCGAATATTTTCATAACAAAGCCATAACAGGCCTACTTCTGCAGAGCGAACATCGGCGCATATTGAACTTCGCCATTCTCTACAAACTTGAATCGAGCATAGCGTCTGTAATGAACGACGCTATTAGGAAAGTTACGTGCCTGTGCAAGTTACTGGGCGGGCTAACTGGCTGACGTTTCGAGGATCGGACCGGGATGGATCCACTTAAGGTTACACCGCGTATAGGGAATTACAAGTATGGACGCTTCGCGTCGGTACCTATGATGTAACAGGATTGATTTCAATGATCTTCAAACCGGCTTGAGAGTGAGATTCTGCATTTTTCCGTAGAGTTGGCGCTGACATCACACCAACTAGCAGTCGACACAGCGGAATATAACAGACATACAATTAATACATCTAGGTACATTATGTATTCAAATAAAATAAATTGGACGATGAAATAATAAACCCGTCATTATCTGTAATGTCTAGATTCTAAAGTTTCTTTATAATGAGAGTTGAGACGTTGACCCCATCAACCATTAAATATGTAATGATTTGATAGCGCTGAAAATGGAAAAACAAAACTCCTATGAGAAGTAAAACCTATATATTTTATACAAATATTAAACGAATTTGATACATAATTTTATAACGTATTATATTATTTTATAATATAATTTATTATATATAAAACACAAAAAATTATTATTACAGCTAGTTTATCACTGAGAAATAAGGACACGCTGTTAACTTAAATTTATTTGAAGCAAAGCGTTACTGGATTATGCAGTAAGATAGGCGATGTTTGGATCCTGTGTCTCAACCCTTATATTCAAGTTAAGTGTGTTAAAGAGATCGTGAAGCTCGGAAATTAACATATGTAAATAAATGTACAACATTTTACATAAATTTAGTCAGGATATAAAGGAAAATGTGACATAGGCTTATGTGCCAAATATGGATTGTACTCATTTTCAATATGTATTCGCATCAATAGCTCACCATAGGCCATTGGTTAAGCGGCATGAGTTTTAAGGTGTGTTTTACTTTTAATTTCGTTGCAGCACCCAACAAGTGCGAACTGAATTGCCGGGCTGTAGGATATCGATTCTACGCAACTCTGAACAAGACAGCGGTGGATGGAACATCGTGTCATGGTGCAACCAACGACCGATGGGTGTGTGTCAGCGGACTCTGCAAGGTAGGAAATATTGCACTGTAATTTAAAGTAACTTAAACATTTACAATACATGTAGATGAGTAGCATGTTCTATACTCGTAGAACAAATGCCTAATAATACGAGATTGTGTTAGTTATATATATATATATATATATATATATATATATATATATATATATAGAATTGATTATATTCAATATTTCACAATCTTCTTGAGAGTAAAAAAATCGCTTGCGCATCTTTTTTTTAGGTATCCGAATACTTAGAAAATATATTAGTATAGCATATGAAATACTTTACCACTGAGAAGTTTAAAAACATTTCCAACATTTTCCCGGCAGTCCAAAAACTTGTTATTTTTTTTAGCAAATAGTTACAATAAGCTTTACATTACCGGGTCATTTATTGTATACTTCTGCTGTTGGCATCATTTTATGCATTCCGATATTTAGTCTGCTGAATGGAAATGTGCTTCGTGTATCGCTTGGAATTATCCACATGAACAAATTTTGCTGACGTGAATTAAAATAGGAGTATTAATTAATTACTTATATCGTCGTTCTTCCTGCAATATTTCCTATGTGAAAAATATAAAATTTATCAGTAGGAAGGAAAAAACACATTATTCATTCTATGGCAGCGGTACATAGGAGATTGTGAATTCTTACATTTTCGAAAGAAAGAAATATAATTACATATAGGAAATTTTATTATTTGCTATATCACTATTTAAGTTATTTAACAGAGCAAAAATCTGAAAATTGATAAATATGTCACATAGAAATTATTGCAGGAACAACGACGATATATTATATTCTTTACATGGAATTAAATCAGTTTAAATTAAGAAATAGATAAATAGATTTCAGTCATCTATTTATTCGCTTACTCTAGTTCTATGTTGTGTATACAGATTTCTTTTCACAACATTGCATTTATTAAATATCTTATACAGATTGTTCAGCGTTGCATATTTTACGAAAGCCCCAAAGTCAAAAATAAATAACAATGAGGAAAAGTTGGGTAGCAATGAAGCAAAACACGAGGTGGGTATCGCTATACTGCCATGCAGCCTCGTTGCTGTTGGCTGTCGCATTCGTAAATGTAAGTGCTTTTACAACCGACAGAACAGTATATGAATGGAATAAAACATTAATCAGTGCGACAGAACGTTCTTTTGTGCCGGTCTCCCTGTCGATAGGAAATCTGTCGCGTAGCGGTATAGCAAAGTTTTGATCACTGTGTACGAGTAAATTCTTATGTAATCAGTTTTTGTTAAACAGCTGTCAATTCTGTCGTTTGTTAATTCAAGTGTGCAAAATTTATAGCTACAAAAATCTCAGTATTAATACTACGAAATTCTGAAATTCGATTTTTCAAGTACGAGTATATATACCTTAGTGATATTTGGACACTTAGGGCCGTATTCATAGACATTTTTAGCGCGGGTTTCCGGTGGATGATCAGCGTTTTTCGTATTCATAAACCAGTGTTAGCGATAGGATATGATTTGAATTCTGTACAAGTAACCAGTGGATAGCCGGGGCTAGCTTAGTACGCTCGTAGCGCGTGCTGCGAAATGTCTATGAATAGCACCCTTAGGCTATTAAAGAGGCTGAGGAGCTGGATAACATAATTTATTAATAAAGTCAATGAAATGTATTGAAATTATTATACTAGTAGAGTCAGAAAGTACTGGAACATCGGGTGGCAACGCCAAGCTCTGTAGACAACTTCTCTGCCTTCTACATGTGGTATGTGACCTACTCTCCAGGCGTATAGATTCAATGTGCCGACCGACCGAAGTGGAAAGCAATGCTTGAAATGCTCTTCGATATCCAGGGTCTCGTAAATTTCGAGTTTATTCCTGAGGGTTGTACTGTCAGTAAGGATACGCATGTTGCAATTCTTCGACGTCTTCGTGATGCATTTCGACGAAGACCCAATTGGGTTCATCATGATAATACCCCAGCACATCGGTCGCTCTTGTTGAGCGAATTCCACGACAACAAAAAATATCTGTCCTTCCACAGGCACCATATTCTCCAGATCTTTCTCCAGCAGATTTATACCTATTTCCAAGTAAAATCCCTACTCAAGGGACAGCGGTTTGCGTCAACGGAAGAAGTGAAAATTCTGCGACGCGTGCTCTGCAGGAAGTGACCAAAGACGGGCTGCAGGAATGTTTCGAGAAGTGGTATGGATGCTGGCAGAAGTGTGTCACTGCCCAAGGGGCGTAATTTGAAGGTGGTGTTGTGTAAATGGTTACATGTCATCTGCAACAAAGTTTTATGCACATGTTCGGTTACTTTTTGACTCTACTAGTAGATAGAAATCTGCTGAAGCATGATCTGGAGAATATGGTGGCTGTGGACGGACAGGTATTTTGTGTTGTGCGAGGATTTCACTCACCAAGAGCGACTGATGTGCTAGAACATCGGTCATCAGCACAGAGCACCCTGGGGTTAGCGTCTCTTATCCTTGGCGAACACACTGCACTATGGTGCATTCGTAGCTGCTACCTCTTCCTGCTGCACGACGGGGCACACGGGACGGTTCCGCTTACCTTTTACCCATTTCAGCGAGTGCTGACGACCATTGTGCTAGGGTATTGTCATGATGAAGAACCCAATTCTGTCCTTGCCACAAATTGGGTCTTTTTCGTCGAAATGCATCACGAAGACGTCGGAGAATTGCAACATACGTCTCTTTACGACAGTTCGACCCTCAGAAATAAACTCGAAATTTACTAGACCCTGGAAATGAAAAGACATTTCAAGCATTACTTTCCCCTTTGATCGGTCGACACACTGAGTCTATACGCCTGGAGAGTAGGCCACATACCACACGGACAAGGCAGAGAAGTTGCCTAGAGAGCATAGTGTTGCCACCCGAAGTTCCGGTACTTTCTGACTGCACTGGTAGTAACACTGTGTCGTCCTTAGTGATATGGCTTTTACCTTTTAATTCCAGGTTTACGGGTTCAAATCCTGTAGAGCCTAATTAGTAGTTTTGAAGGACGATAATATTCTTACCACGATTTCATCCGGAATTGCTGTAAAAGTGGAAGACCCGAGCAATAGATTTACGGCACGTAGGAGAAACGTGTCTTCGATATAATTATTTATTTATTTAATCTGGCAGAGCTAAGGCCAGTAGGCCTTCTCTTCCGTCCAGCGAGAGACTAATTCTAATTGAATACAATTGGCTACAGTTGTTGTTTAGTCAACTGTCTGAAGACAGGTCTGAACATCACAAGTGATACCAACAAGGCACCACCTATAAGGCAGCTAGCCCAGGAAATAATGGGTCAGTGTGGCCAGTTCCTTTCCCCCTCCATTGCATACATCGCCGACTAGCTACATATTACACTAGTCACACTTCAGAGGCATACAGACAATTGTTCTTCCTCTGACACATATCGTCAAGTGAGATGTACTGCCTGATAATAGACGTACATATCAGCCAGAACCTCAATCAGAGGATTTGACTACAGTATTACATTAATATCTAGACTGTAAAACAACATGAAAATGAATAATGGAAGTAAAAGTAAATAATTAAAGTTAGAAAAGTGATTGATTTGAAACAATAATAAACATTGGTAAGAAATAATAATAATAATGATAATATTAATAATAATAATTGTTACTTACAAATGGCTTTTAAGGAACTCGCAGGCTCATTGCCGCCCTCACATAAGCGCGCCATCGGTCCCTACCCTGTGCAAGATTAATCCACTCTCTATCATCATATCCCACCTCCCTCAAATCCATTTTAATATTATCCTCCCATCTACGTCTGGACCTCCCTAAAGGTCTTTTTCCCTCTGGTCTCCCAACTAACACTCTATATGCATTTCTGGATTCGCCCATGCGTGCTACATGCCCTGGCCATCTCAAACGTCTGGATTTAATGTTCCTAATTATATCAGGTGAAGAAAACAATGCGTGCAGTTCTGCATTGTGTAACTTTCTCCATTCTCCTGTAACTTCATCTCTCTTAGCCCCAAATATTTTCCTAATAACCTTATTCTAAAATAATAATAATAATAATAATAATAATAATAATAATAATAATAATAATAATAGTAATAATAATAATAATAATGGCATAATTTAAATATTTATTCTATAATATAGGTCTATATAATTATTATGCATTGAGAAACTTGAAACAGCTATTATTGTTAACGAGAATTGTTTGAAAAATATTTCCTTAGTCTATTCTTAAATTGGTTTGATATGAGTCTCTGACATTTCTCGGTAGGGAATTCCAAAGTCGAGGAACAGCCACAGTGAAAGAAGATGAACATGAGGATGTTCGTGGGAGGGAATAGATAATATTGAGGAATGTTGCGATCGTGTGTCTAGATTATGATGGATGGATAAATTTTGAAAACGAGACGCAAGATAGACAGGACTGGAGAAATGTAATTTGTGAAAGAGGAGGGAAAGACAGTGAATTTTCCTACGATCTTCCTGACGGAGTCAGGAAAACATTTCGAGGAATGGTGTTAGGTGATCAGCCCGGCGAATATTGCAGAAGAAACGGACGCACACATTAGAACACGTTGCAGTCTCTGCGCCGAAGTAACGCAGTAATCGGAGTGAGGCATCGCTAGTGTTTGCGGATCGAAGTTAAATTTACCGCTAATTTCTCGCTAACGTCTAAATTTGAATGTAGCACAATGGGCTTATTCCAGAAATCTAGTTGCCTACTTAGACTTGTTCGAACCGCAATCCCAAATTCATACGACATAATAACATCGTATTTAGATCTATTTTTATTTTTAGTATTGAAATTCAATTTTAATGACTCTGAATTGGTTCTGTTTGAAGAGCGTAGATTACCTATTGGAATATCCCGGGTTCAAACCCAGTTGTGAGAGTGATTTTTCAATTTTCTACGACTTGCAGAATATCTGTGAGGTATGCTGAAAGTCCTATTAAAATGGATACCGGATCTTTTCCTGTATTTTGCTGCTGATAACATCAGAAATTTTACGAACAAGGCCGAAAAATCTTTGGAGTTCTATCTTTCACATTTCTGCAGAACTTGTATTAATATTAGTTAGGTCTTGTAAGAAATAATATAAACATCCTGAAAGGCATTTTATATATATATATATATATATATATGTAAAGTAATAAAATCATGTTAAAGAATAATTCATGAAATGACTGTATTGCTTATTTTCACTTACGGATACGAAATATTTCTCCTATGGCCCACAAAAACGCCAAGTGTAGCTTTCAAAGTCATTCACTCTACAGAATTGAGTTCCTAACTGTTGGACAACTTTTTCTATACCTCGCATGCAATTTCATTGTAATCTCCTGCTCGCAGATTAATAGCCGGATAGGAGGGTCTTTTATTTGAGCACAGCAATCACTCACTTACACCAAAGAGAAGAGTTAAACGTTTCATATAATCTCCCCTCTTCATATTTCTATATCCTCTTAAGTACGCCCACGTGACTCCGTCATTTGTCTCGATTGTTGGATGGCTCACGACAAAATTGTCTTCACTATACAATAGCAATAACTAAATGCAAATTTCATAACAAGGAAGACAAATTTCAACATTATCAATTTGATGTGTAGTACAGAAGTTCCAATGATTGGAATGTTGAGTCCATTATTTTATAGCGCTATAAATATTCTGTGTAAAAAAGAAAACAAGTTTTATAAGACAATTTTAATGCAGTTCATGTTTTTGCAAGAAGCTATGCGACGTTGTTTTTATGTGTACCTTCATTTGTCACGTTACTATATACTGTAATTCGTTTGCCTTTTTTATTGCCATAAATTCAAGAGCTCCATTACAAATACGACTTAAGTTAATTCATTTTTTTTTTCTAAATTTACAGGGAACCCAGAAAAACTTATACTGCATTTGGTATGGTAAAAATTAAATTTGTTTTAAAGCTACTAGATATTCACAAAAACACAAAAACCAAAGACAGGTTCGTTTATAGGTTTGAACCCAGAGCGTTTTCTAAGAATAATGTATTTCCAAAAACCACTTAAGTTATAATATTTATTGTAGAATGTTGACTGAATAACATTTTACCTTCCATGAACTTTACATTTCTTTATTCAGTACTACAAGATCATTAAAGGAAATGTTCATCACTTACGCACAGCACATATTCTATTTACTACCTAAGATGCGTGTTCAGTACCTCTTCTTACTGTTGAATGCTTTTTCGTCATTGTTCAAGTCAACAAATTTCAGCAGTCTTCTCAAATTCTTCCTCATCTTGCAATTTACACAGTTGGCACTAGGAACAATTTTTGCATTCTTTAAGTTTCTCTTCAATACATATACATAGGGGTTTAATACAGACTACGCATTTTTGTGACATAATTCTTATAATTCTTACAGAAACGCAAAACTCGCACGTGCATGTGTTTTATTGGCATCAATGACTTCAAAATCCCTTAGAAGATTTCTTGTAACCCTTACAGATCCAGTCCACTCCATACATTTTCACCTGCCCATACTACCCATGTTTACTTAAAATCCTGTAACATACTTCCGGATTTCTCAACACTTCATAGCGCCTGTACTCCTTTTCTATGCGCATAAATATCCTCTCTAAAGCTCTCTAAATAACCTAACAAGAAAAATAACACTTACTTATTTACGGCTTTTAAGGAACCCTGAGGTTCATTGAAGCCCTCACATAAGCTCGCCATCTGTGTCTATCCTGTGCAAGATTAATCCACTCTCTACCATCATATCCCACCTCCCTCAAATCCATTTTAATAAAAAGAAAAATAATAGCAGACAATATTTAAAAATGAAGGCAAGAATTATGACTTAAGTGGGATTTAGAAGTATTTTCTTTTCAATAACTTAGGTGGATATTTTAGAAAAAAAAACATATTTTTAAGGCCTTGTTTCAATGGGGCCAAAGTGAGTTTTTTGGGTTTACAAAGACAAGTATGTCTTGCTTAACCTAAGAGAAGGTAATATCACAAAAGAAAAGTTAATTATTAAGGTCATGGAAGTGTTTGGAATGGATCTCTTCAGTTGTTAACACAATGAAACTTAGCGTGGAGCGTTGTCGTTATTTCCTTATTCAGGTTTTTTTTTTTATTTTCTCTTGTTTTCATTTGTTTTTGACTTACTGCATGGCAATCGACGATATTGAAACCGCAAAATGCATGTGGAATGTGCCTGCACTTCATACACGATTTCTTGACCCTGACAGGTAGACTACCCTGCCTCAACCCTTGATAGAATCGTGTTCCATCGCACATGAATAGCCTAATAAATACCTAAATCAAATCAGTATTGGAAACTCGTACTACCCCATAGACTTTACCCCAGCTAATTTTTACTATTGCAGATGATAGAGGAAATGCGGGAGAAGTGAAGAGTGTTGGAAGAATGGTAGAGGGGAAACGGGAGTAGCCGAGAAAACTCCCTACAACGTTTGCTTTTCCCACCACAAATTCCATTTAGACCTGGCCGGAGATCGAACCCGCCTAAACGGAACACCAGCGCGTTTACAGCCTCGTATAATTCATTCAAGGAACATTTTTGTGTCGTTATTGTGGATAGATAAAAAACTTCGAACTTTATGATCCCGTGTAATCCGTAATAATTCACCTTTTGGTGTTTCGTAGCAATTCATTTCCTTTTTCGTATTACAGTTGGCACTATTATTTTCTTGATCTATCATTTAAAAGCTCGGGAGGAAATTAAACGCAGAATAAATATGGGAAATGCCTGTTATTATTCGGTTGAGAAGCTTTTGTCATCTAGTCTGCTGTCAAAAAATCTGAAAGTTAGAATTTATAAAACAGTTCTATTACCGGTTGTTCTGTATGGTTGTGAAACTTGGACTCTCACTTTGAGAGAGGTACAGAGATTAACGGTGTTTGAGAATAATAATATTTGGGGCCAAGAGGTTTGAAGTTACAGGAGAATGAAGAAAGTTGCACAACGCGGAGCTGCACGCATTTTTGGGAGGCCGGAGGGAATAAGACCTTTGGGGAGGCCGAGACTTAGATGGTAGGATAATATTAAAATTGATTTGAGTGAGGTGAGCTATGATGGTAGGGACTGGATTAATCTTTCTCAGGATAGGGACCGATGGCGGGCTTATGTGAGGGCGGCAATGAACCACCGGGTTCCTTAAAAGCCATATGTGATTAAGTAACTAAGTAAGTAAGTATCATTTAAAAGAAATATACTGGAGCATTCGATAGAGGAAATGACACAGCAATTATCATCGATCCCACCGTGCCCTTTGAAACTGCAGCTGAACTACCTGTAGCAATCCATGAACAAAAGAAGACCATCTACGAACCTACAATTGAATACTTTAGGGATTATTATCACATACAAGGACAGATTGAAGTATTTGGATTATTGTTCGGAGCAAGGGGAACAATTCCAAAATTCTCAATTGAATGTTTTAAGTCTTTTGGAATTCCTTTAAAAATTTTGAAAATTATTGCTATATACATAATGAAATATTCTGTTCAGATTTTACGTAATCACCTCTACAGCTAAATTTCTTTATATTCTATCTGATTACTAATAATAATTATTGAATAAAAATACTTTCCCAAGGGTAGCTTCCATTTGAAAATAATAATCATAAATACTGATAACACAAATGTTCATTTTTATTTTAATTTTTAGTATGCTGTGTTTTTTGGCAACCCTTACTGAAGGGCAGCTACACTTGTGGGATTTATATATTATATAAACGAAACTTTCAACTATAGAAATCCAACATCGATGGGGAATGGCTGATAAATTTTGTATGGAGCTCTCATTCAGAGACGATATTATTTTACATGCTGTAATTCTGCCATGTGGGACCCGCAGTTCTACTTCTCTCCTGGAAAAATATTTTATCATCACCTAAAATTCATCGCTCTCGGAAAAATTTGAACCTGCAATGTCATCCGGGGCGATTGTAATTGCTTCGCAGTGCTATAATGGTAATAAATCAACTGTAGCCTGTAGTCTAGAAACAAATGAATACTGCCCTTTAATATAAATGTGAGTGTACTATATTTTAAGCAACATTGTGTTGTAGCTTTGAATTTCACATAATCTACAGGCACCGCGGCCAGTCCACGAATTTCCAATCGTCCCGAGAACATCATGCTTCTGTTGGGGCAGTAATGATGATGATACGCTATAAAAAGTCTAGATTGTGTGGCGTTGTTTCTCCGACTCAGCGATTCGTCTTGTCCGAAAAAACATATTAAATCTCGAAGTCGTAGGAATGTTCATAGGACCAATTAAGCATTCCAGGAGGTCAAGTGTAATGCTATAAACATAGATTGCAATGTACTCTTTGTACGACATTCCATCACATCTACAGCCAATTTATCAGCCTCAAATCTCAAGTGGCTTCTATTAGTTACTATCAAGAAGTCATAAATACTACAGACGCACAGATTTTAAGCCAATGCGACATGATGAAACTGTTCGGTACAGATCGACTAGATTATATTCCAATCTCTAACTGTGATTACCATCTACTGAAGAGATCTGTGTTGAAAATTTTGAGCTAATTACAATATGTTTAGTGTGAACTTTATTCGTTTGACATTCGAGGAATCAGGTCACACTTCTTGTTAATACTTTGATGTCATTAATTACAATAGGCTTTGGATGACTGAAATTATGTGTTTAAAAGAAAGTAGTTTCGAGTCCAGTCAACCATGGAAAAACGTAAAAGAGAAATTAATGTAACAGTTCATTATTTTAAGAAAAGAAGCTGTGTTGGAAGGAGTGTATCATGAAGAAAGAATGATGCTGAAACTGATCAGGAAGAGGAAAAGGAATTGGTTGGGTCACTGGCTGAGAAGAAACTGAAGGATGCACTGAAAGGAATGGTGAATGGGAGAAGAATTCGTGGTATAAGAAGATATCAGTTCATAGACGACATTAAGATATATGGATCATATGAGGAAACGAAGAGGAAGACAGAAAATAGGAAAGATTGGAGAAAGCTGTGTTTGCAGTGAAAGACCTGCACTTGGGCAGAATACTAAATGAATGAATGAAATGAATTCATTATTATTCGTACTCAAATAAGGGTAATTAATAAATGCGGGCAGTCAAAGACAGAAATATTTAATTTAACATAGTCATATATATATATATATATATATATATATATATATATATATATATATATATATATATATATATATATATATATATTGAATCACACATGAGACATGGGCAATGGAGGGACTTCTCTGGTGAGGAATCAGCTTGACGCAAGGACGCATCCTAAAGACAAAACATGATCACATGTAGACAACGGACAGAACGTTCGACGTAGATGCAACGTAATTCCAATCTAGCATTCGCTTTCGCGAGTGGGGAAACCTCGAAAAAACTTCGGGATTTGAACCAGGGCCCCAGTAATGGAGTCTGAGACGATAGCGCTTCGATCACCCCACTATGTAAAGTACTTAACTGTGGATTAATTTTAAAATATGGAATTATGTGTAATGACATAATATTATTCATTACAATTTCACACAACACGCTCTGCTCGTTTTTTAAACTTTTCCTCGATTTTGTAAAGAGCACTTCACAACCTTGTATCGTAATATACTATTTTCGTTTACATAATTTTCTTTTTCACAGATATTTCGATGGGACATTCAAGAGAGAAACAATATAACATTTTAAGTTTCAAGAACCCTGCATTTTAAAGTTTCATGTTGCTGTCAAAAATCCAAAGATCATTGAAATTAATCCGAATTCTGTTAATGATGTTTTATACAGAGTGAACCGTGAATAATGCCATTAATTTCACGGGGGTTATTCTTTGCGATATTTGAAATAAAAAAGTTTAATACAATTTTGCTCGTTTTTGCTTCCTTTTCGAGACAGAAATTGTTTTATATAAAACATTTTATGAAGTAGTTTGGGAAAACCATTGATTTTAATTCCTAATATGCTATGTCAATTTAAGAGAGCGGTGTATTATGATAATAAATGATTGAAAGAATTTTAGTTTTGTCCTTTAAATGTGCATAAATTTGATCCGAACATATATAACTGTTCGTTCTGAAAAGGAATTTTAAAATGTTACACTTGTTTGGAACAAATATCTGCATATTTAAATGGCAAAACTAAAATTATTCCAATCGTTTATTTTTATAGTATTTTTCTCAATTGTTTGAGCATATTGGGAAATAAATCATGTGGCTTTCCCAAAACCCCCTATCAAATGTTTCATATAAAACAATTTTTATACCGGAAAGGAAGTAAAAACGAGCAAAATTGTATTAAACTTTATTGTTTGAAATATCTCAAAGAATAACTCACTGAAATTAATGACATTACTTACGGTTAATCCTGTATATAATATGAGTTTCAAATTACAGTAATGTTAATTCGATTTTTCAGAGAAGCATGAAACTTTAAAATGCTGTATCCTTAAAATTTTGAGTTTCCCTTTTGAACTAGCCCGTCGATATTCCGTTAAAGTTGTATGTCAAATTTCAGATCTGTTACAGTCTAACCGTAATCCTGTGCTCCAGTTGCAATGTGATACCAATTGTACCGTAGTCTTGACTGCGAACTCTTAAGAATAGTACTCCAGCGTCATATGGCAAGCAAAGTAAGTTGCCTGTGTCGAGTTATACAGGTGTAAAGGACCCTCGAATACAAAGCTTGAACAGCGTCTCTAGTGGTATAATGTTGAGTTACATTGTCACTTGTACTTAAAAGAATATCTTGCCCTTATCGGTCTTCTCGCAAATAACAACAGACAAAAGAATTCCGAAATATTCATCGTGCTTTCCGCCTCAAGAAGTCTTCAACTTAGCTTAAATAAAATGTGTACTGCAGTTAGTAGGCCTACTCTTAAAATATATATGCATTTTCAGCAAATAAAGTTATAAAGTTCTTCCATGCATATAAATTGACAAACATGAAGAAGGATAGACTCTAAAGGAGCGTAAATATTAATTATCTTGTAGTTTTAAGGTTACTTAAAGATATTTTCAGGGAGGAGACCACACATCAGTGCGTTGAAATATCTGCTCGAACAACTTTGTCAACTTTAGCAACGCGTAGGGTATAAAGTTTTATAAACTTTGAAGCCGAAAGTGAAGACTTGTGTTTTTATCAGAGGAAGGGATAGCAAGTTGGGAGAAAGTAATTTTTATCAAATTTTAACTTCTGAGAGAAACTTCGTGGCTTAAATGTACCGAGTTCGAATATATCTTGCGATTACGGTTGTTTAACCGAAGTGTATAGTCTTTTGTGGTTCATTAATTTCATTGGCTCTTCTGTAACTCTACAATCTTTTAAGTTAATGATGTGATCATAATATGTGCACATTACCATTGTGTAGTTGAGCTCGGTATTGCGAATTTCACTCTGCACTGACACCCGACAAACTGTTAATCTTTGTTTTCTATATATTGACATGAATGAATTATTTTATATAGCCATTACTGTGTATAACATTACGCATCGTATTATATAATGCGTCCTACACAGCGTCTAAGAAGCAATGCGAAAAAAATCCTTAGGCCTATGTTATAGGAGTGGAACACTTTTAGCGGTTTTCATAAAACAACCATAGTCCAAAGACTTTTTTGTTCTGAAAACAGTTGTTGTCCAGATAGGATGATTAGCATTTACAAATATTCCATTCGTGTCATCTTGAAACAATTATTCATAGAAGTCGGACTGGGTAGCGCAATCGGTATAGCGCTGGCCTTCTGTACTCGAGGTTGCGGTTTCGATCCCGGCGCAGGTTGATGACATTTAAGTGTTTAAATGCGACAGGCTCGTGTCAATAGATTTACTGACGTGTAAAAGACCTCCTGCGGGACAAAATTCCGGCACACCGGCGACGCTGATATAACCCCGGCAGTTGCGAGCTTCGTTAAATAAACCATATTTTTTTATCCATAGAAATTTAAACTGTAGTAGTTTGGCAGTACTGTTTCTTACGTACGCGGCAAAAGCCACCTCAGTGAAAGATAATTTAGCACGTGAATTGTTGTATTAGTTATGGAGTCATCTTTAGACGCGGAAGTATCCCATGGAAGAAAAGTAAGCAACGAAGGGAGAAGAAACAGGATATAATAAAGAAAAAGAAGATTAAAGGAGAGGAACATTTAAGCCACAACAGAGTATTTTTTGTTTCTTAAAACAACCATTGTTTACAGTTATCTAAATTTACATTATGGACAGTAGTGGCAAAAAAAAAAGAACCGGACCGACCCTTGTAGCTGATTTCAGAACCTTGTTCACTCCAGAGCACGATAGACTGGTAACTAAGACTTTCGTGGTTCGAATCCTGCCTGGGAAGGAAACTTTTTTGTGTTGCTTATTCAAATTTATTCCCAATACTTTTCGATTGTTGGTAAAATTCATGTTCTGGGATTAATAAGTCAATTAAGTAGTAGAATATCCCTGCAATCGAAAAGTATTGGGAATAAATTTGAATAAGGAACAAAAAAAAAGTTTCCTTCCCAGGCAGGATTCGAACCACAAAAGTCTTAGTTACCAGTCTATCGTGCTCTGGAGTGAACAAGGCTCTGAAATCAACTACAAGGATCGGTCCGGTTTTGTTTTGCCATTACTGTATTTTTATTAGGCAATTTAAGTTAAAAATTTACTTCAGTTTTCTCAAGTTTCTATAACACCTGAAGAAATAGCATGATAAATTTCATAATTGAAGTATTAACAACACCCATGCCCTCTGTGGTGTAGGGGTCAGCATGCTGGTCTCTTACGCAGAGGGCCCGGGTTCGATTCCCGATTGGGTTGAATTTCCTGGTTGAGGTTTTTCAGGGTTTTTTCCTCAACCGTAAGGCAAATGCCAGGAAATTCGGGCCACAACATGCCTGAATATCACCGGCCTCATTCATCATCGAAATCATATTCATAACAAATCAGTAATACATATACAGTCGCCATCTAGTTCACAACAATAGAACCAGTCTCAACAATAGTACACAGGCCTTCGGATTTCAACCGAAGATCAACTCGCGATATGACCAAAGATGTTAAAGCGAGTATAAATAACAGCGAGGAAAAAGAAAAACCCTGCCGGATAGTTTTTTGTTTCTCCTGAAAATTTATGTTTTTGGACTATGGTTGTTTAAAGTAACCCTGCAATTGTTAAAGTTTATTTAAAGCTAATTTATCGTCCCTCATTGCACGAACATTTAAAACGATTATTACACATTTTATACTTCCGACTGAGGTTCTTACTGATACATCCATTATTGTCAGGCAGTACATCTCACTTGACGATGTGTCAAAGGAAGAACAATAAATTGTTGCATACATATCAAGTCTTATTGGTGTACTATATTACTAGTTAGCGATGTATGCCATCCTGGCTCATTTTCTGGCTTAGTTACCTCAAGTGATGGCCTATTGGTGTCACTTATGAGGATCCAACAAATCTTCGGACTGTTCACTAAGCATACACATACTACACATTTACGGCTTAAAGTGTCACTTCTGTCGCGCGAAGAGACTGCACTCTGTTTTTACTTTATTATTTCCGTTATTCGACCAGAGACTGAACTATTCAGAGGTTGTAAAATAAGGAAATGATAATGATGAATAAATTGTGAATGAGAATGAAAAGCCAACCTTAGTACGTAGAAGATAACCTTTCCCAGAATCACCAATCCCACAATAATCTCGAAGAATTTTCTCTCAGTGTAACGTTATTCTTTCCTCTTAGGTAAGAAACTGTCAGTAGAGCTAAGATTAGACTCCTAAAGGGAAGACTTATGGAACAGATGACGTGTTCTTAAACTCGTGCCAAATATGTGCGCAAAAACACTTGATATTTTTTACAGCACGTCATATCCTCACATATGAATATTCAGCCGACACTCCTTAACCAAAGCTTCAGCTTTGACCTCTGTCGGCTTCAATCGTTGTAAATCCCATCTAAATTATCTTGTCAGCGCCTTTTCTTGACAGATACTGCAGTGTATTCTTTTGCGTATGTGGAAATATTCTGCGACTGTACAGATCCGTGCAGCTTATAATCACTGTCTACGTGGTCCGTCCCCTTCCACACACCTCTGAACCTCGCGGCCTCTTTTGTACGAAGCCGCAGGCGACCGTCTGGTGTAAAATCTTTGCACATTCATTCTTGTCAGTCTGCCACAAAGCTAAGCTTTCCGTCTAGTCTTATCGAATTTGTTTTCCAAAGAAAATTAAAATCACCATGGGGGACTGAGGTAATGACACTCATTATCATAGATCTAGCGGACACGAGTTCGATTTTTTTCTTACGAACTGAGTGGGTTTCTAATGATTTGAGGTCTTCACGTGTTCAACTTTGGGCGATACTTTTTTTCGTAGTGTTACAGATTGAATAATATCCAACGTTTCGGAGCTACGTAGCTGCTCCATCATCTGGAAGGCAGGGAATGGAGGCTCTGTGTTTTTGATTCGTTACGTAGAGACTGGACAGCGGATCCAACAGTCATTTCTCTACCTTCTCTGGTAATGAAACTCATATGTAGCTCGGAAACATTTGGTACCGGTATTTCTAAAACTGTCATGTAGTGCAAAGAAAAAACTTGCACAATTGGTGGATAGAGTCCTGTTGAGAGAAAGACGAAAATCATATTCCCTGTTGGGTTCCTATGCAAATGCATATTTTTTACTGGCCAGATGAAAGTAATGAAAAAATCACTTTTATACATATTTTGATCACCTGTGATGATGAATACGCAAAGTTAAACCTGCATATGTTTGTTTATTTTAGTAATTTATGCGTGTAATAGACTATTGTTCAGGTATTGCAGCATATTTCCAGTATTTTGTTGCATAAACCCCTACCAAGCCTTTCTCTGATTCATTCATTCATTCATTCATTCATTCATTCATTCATTCATTCATTCATTCATTCATTCATTCATTCATTCATTCTCAGTTGGCGCGCAAGCTGACGGAGTGTCAAGCGCATGAGTTTGTTGTATTTTATATGCGGTTTGTGTAATGCATTCGTTCCTGATACCTACTGCAATATTATTGCACTGCACTGCACTGGTGAAGCTGTCAAGATAAAACTAGATATGACGCTATCTAGAAACCTTAGTTCCAGCACTGTGCTCGTTGTAAAGAAAATCTTGTACCAAGAAAGTGTGACTTGTTTGAACTAGAATCTTAAAAACCCACAATTTGTATACTAAAATTTTGTTCAGTAATTCATGGGATGTTGACGTAACTATTGGTTTCCGACTTATGATTATTTAACGAAAAATCTTTATCATGGGCTCCTCTACCATCCCTAGAAGTTTGAGTATGGAGTTTTGTATCTGTTCCACCCTGTATTTAAAATGATACTATTTAAGTCCATTCTTAAGAAATGATCATACCAATTTTTGTATGATTATGATTTTCCCTACAACTACAATCCCTTACTGCTGTAACACTTTCTACATTCCTGCCGTTATATGCCGTCTTTTACAGCGGAGCACGTGCTGTATCGAATGCCATAAAAATAATAAGTTGCCGTACTGATTCCATGACTTCACCGAAGAAAATGTTAACATAAATCAAAACATTAACACTGACTTTTCTAAACGGTATAAACCCATAAGAGGTGGTTAAGGGCTGATGAATTTCTGAAGAAGAAGAAAACTTTGATTAGGTCGTTCTTTTTAACAGAGCTGTTTATTACATTATATTATGGTATTGAGGTTGAGGTTAGATTTTTGTTGGATCCTCGAAAGGAAGACAGTCATACTGATGATATGTCTGATTTCCTATGTGCTTGAACAATTTAAAAAAATGTCATTTATATTCTGTTTTACATCATGTAAATACACTTTGACATTGACGTTAGTGGCATTACAGAATACAAATCACGAAAGAAAAGTAGGCTTACTGACTTGCTAATGCGTTTGATCTATGTTGCATGCATTTTTAACTGTGAAACATTTCAGAATATGTGAGTATGCTTTGCAAACTATGTAACTGGCATGAAAGAACAGATTCTCTAATTTTGGGATGCATATTATTCTCCAAGCATAGTTTGAGTATTCACACATAATTTATTGAATGTAGAGATATTGTAATTGATGTATAAAATCTGTCTTTCGATACCAAATGTGGAGTATGGTAATGCACTGCACTCGTTAGTACGTCTCCTAGCAACCCTTCCTTAGTTCTCTGCATATCCAAGCTGTTTTTCTTTTGACAGATGAATGTACTCACAAGGAAACCTGCCTTCGCTGTCGTACAGGAGTGCCTAGCATTCGCCTACACTCTAGATACCTGTTTACGTTTCTCACGTCGGTACAATAATTTTAGGTGTTGGTGGGTTCGGAATACTATTATCATGTAAATAGGCGTGTGTATGCCTGCCAGTGGCACCTCGAGAGCTTTCGAGGCAGGAGTCTCTTTGTCGATCCAAGTGGTTGTTGTGGCTATAATGGATGCCGTTGAAGAGCGTGTCGAATGCGATGCCCAAGTATAGAACCCGGTCCCGTAGTGTGACAGATTATAAGCGACGATGAGTTAATGTATTCCTATCAGAGCCACAAGCGGGTAATTCCGTGTTAAACCAGACGTACTGAAAGGAGATTTAACCTTGAATGTTTCCCATTTCGCTTTGGCATTTCTGTAAGCTTTTCGATAAGACGAGACTAGCATTTTAATATAATGATAGTACATTCACTTGTGGTTACCACTAACATTATAAAAAGAAGGGATTTTAGAACTATTTTGTCCTCTCTCATGCAATTCAAATGTTCATGTCTTTATCCTTTAGAGTCTTCCACGGTCCCATCTTCCACTAGTGTAGAGCGATTTTGTACAGTATACCTAACCTTCATTCATTCTCTAACTACAATTATTAATGATATGTCTATAGGTCTTTTGGAAACTTTTTATAATCTTTTATTTGTGTCATATGTCAGAATTTCTTCTATCATTTAGCATGTGAACCCTAAAGACGATCTTTCTTCTTAGTCGGTTACATTTATTACTTATTTACTTACTTACTTACTTACTGGCTTTTAAGGAATCCGGAGGTTCATTGCCGCCCTCACATAAGCCTTCCATTGGTCCCTATCCTGAGCAAGATTAATCCATTCTCTATCATCATATCACACCTCCCTCAAATCCATTTTAATATTATCTTCCCATCTACGTCTCGGCCTCCCTAAAGGTCTTTTTCCCTCCGGCCTCCCAACTAACACTCTATAATATGCATCTCTGGATTCGCCCATATGTGCTACATGCCCTGCCCATCTCCAACGTCTGGATTTAATGTTCCTAATTATGTCAGGTGAAGAATACAATGCGTGCAGTTCTGTGTTTAACTTTCTCCATTCTCCTGTAACTTCATCCCTCTTAATCCCAAATATTTTCCTAAGCACCTTATTCTCAAACACCCTTAACCTATGTTCCTCTCTCAAAGTGAGAGTCCAAGTTTCACAATCATAAAGAACAACCGGTAATATAACTGATTTATAAATTCTAATTTTCAGGTTTTTTGAAAGCAGACTGGATGATAAAAAATCCTCAACCGAATAATAACAGGCATTTCCCATATTTATTCTGTGTTTAATTTCCTCCCGAGTATCATTTATATATGTTACTGTTGCTCCAAGATATTTGAACTTCTCCACCTCTTCAGAAGATAAATTTCCAATTTTTATATTTCCATTTCGTACAATATTCTCGTCACGAGACCTAATCATATACTTTGTCTTTTCGGGATTTACTTCCAAACCTATCTCTTTACTTGCTTCCAGTAAAATTCCCGTGTTTTCCCTAATCGTTTGTGGATTTTCTCCTAACATACTCACGTCATCCGCATAGACAAGCAGCTGATGTAACCCGTTCAATTCCAAACTCTGTTATCCTGGACTTTCCTAATGGCATATTCTAGAGCAAAGTTAAAAAGTAAAGGTGATAGTGCATCTCCTTGCTTTAGCCCACAGTGAATTGGAAACGCATCTGACAGAAACTGACCTACACGAACTCTGCTGTACGTTTCACTGAGACACATTTTAATTAATCGAACTAGTTTCTTGAGAATACCAAATTCAATAAGAATATCATATAAAACCTCTCTCTTAACCGAGTCATATGCCGGTTATATTTATTACTACGTTATTTTTCGTCGACGGAATAGATTCCAATAAATTATAGCGAGATGAGGCCGAGAATTGGCCATAGAATTACCTATCGTTCGCTTTACAGTTGAGAAAAACACAGGAGGAAACCATCCAGGTAATCAGCCGAAGCGGAATGGAATCCACGTCGGATCGCAGCTCAGAATCAGCAGGCTACACCGGTGATTTATGGCGGTTTTAAGAATTGCACTTTAGGAACTTCTAATTCTGGACATTTTGAATTAAACTATAAATCTCAATTCCATATTACACAGTCGCTTTGCATTGAATGTTGTTAAGTTTTAATTTTGTGCTGGTCTAAATTTCTTTAAAGTTTCGTTTTATAAATTCGTTTTATTTTGTTATATTTTTGCACTTTGACATCAGTATCAGAAGTATACTTAAAGTTTCCCAATTATGTGAAAGAGAACAATTGTTTCTTATTTTTAATTTTAACTCTGGATGGATTTTTACCGTTCATAACAATTGGTTTCGTTTTAGAGGCAGATATTTTCATGGTATAATTTTGGGAAATTGTATTTATTTTGTATCGATTTCTGTTATATTTCTTCTGTTTTTTGTATACTTAGGATATGAGAATAAGATATTTAATTACACTTAAAATTTAGGAAAGTCAAGAAGCTGTATTATAACTATTTTATATTCATACGGAACATACCGTACCCTCAGTGCATTAATATACCAACTCAAAATTGCTAGTTACTTTCAAATTATGAAATTAAACACATTTCAGATTATCTGATATCTATTATATATTATAATACATAAGAAATAATAGGTAACCTGAAATGCCTCATTTGAAACTTAAAATCCATGTTCTCTAAACTAGAAATTTTGAGTCGATACAATAATGCAATGTCTGTGATTATATTCTCGTATCTTAATTTCTCTACAGGGCATAATGACAGTTTTTACTTCTGAAAAGAATTAATTTCTTCACTTCGTTTTTTTTTATTTAAAATATTTCCTTAAGATATGATTAACAGTACAGAATAAGAATTCAGGTGTTATCAGATGAAAGTGATCAATCAGAAAAACACTAACAACCGTGAATTGGTGCCCGAGGTTGCCGAAAAGCCTAATTTCTGGTATACGTGATCGTATACACTATCTTAGGACCGTTAGAGAACTACCGTGTATCAGTGGTGTTACCGAACTGAAAATTTACCTATAAATTCTCTTTTTTTTTATTTGGTTGTTTAATAACGCTGTATGGACTGCTGATTTATTTAGCTTTCATAGCGAGATGGTATTTGGCGAAATGAGGCCGATTATCTGACATTTGCCTTACACTTTGAAAAAACCTCGGAAAAACCCAACCAGATAATCATTCCAAGCGGGAATAGAACCACGTACGAGCGCAACTCCGGATCAGCATTCAAACTCGCTACCGCCTGAGCTACGCCGGTGGCTATAGGTTCTCTTATTTCATTTCTTCATTCCAAGTGATAGTACGTAAATATACCTATTAATAATTGAAATGAAGAAGAACGTTTTCCGTAGGAATGATAATAATTAATAATAAATAACATTTAAATTATGTGAGAAGTCTTCTTATTTAGAGGCAGTGTCTTGCTTGCCTTAAATCTGACACTCCTGTCTTAAACGATGTCTTGATAATTAATTATTAAATTATCACTTTAAAAAATCCATGATATTGACAAGCGTTATTGGGAGGAAATAAACTAAGAGTACATGAATAGCGCGTCTTAGCAAGGGATGTTGCAATTGGAGCTAAGTACTCGTGTAAGCTAAAAGCTTATTGGCCACTTGTCTGACTGTATGATTTGGTCTTTGACTGAGGATGATAGATAATTTTAAAGTAAAAAACGTGGAGATGGTTCGTAACCTATTGCGACATACGAGGGAAAGTCTCAGAGATCTTTATATTGTCCAGTGACAGCAGGGATGCCTGGAGAGATGGTGGTCTGGTAAGCAACACGATCCTCACCAGTATTCGGAGTTGAATCCATGACTTTATGAATAACAGTCTTGATAGTTAAAACTCTTATAAGAAGACCTTTGGCTGAATTTTAACCAGCGAACCTAAGAACAAATTTGCTACTTAGGAAGACATATTATTAATTTGCAATAAAATAACATTACAAGGTATTCTGATATTCTTATGTTTAAATCATAATTTTATATAATACTCTATTTACTAGATCAGATACTTTTCCTTAATCCTTTATAGCAAGACTGGAATTCAAATTCAAGTCTTCAATTAAAAGAAAATAGAACGAAGACCGAATGACAGAACAGGAGAATGTTTCAGGAACATATTTCTTCTCCTTTCGTAAATAATTTAGTCAGAAGTCGAGTAAACAATGGTTTCCTTAATTGGGCCTAGTTTGGGGACGGAAGTCACGCTCTGTGGGTGAAACTTTAGACACAAGACGAGAGGCTCATTCAAATGAGCTGAAACCGTCTTCATATTTTTACATATTCCGTTGTTTGTTTTGCATACATTATTTCGTAGTACGTGGCACTTCTGCCTCCAGTTCACTGACACAAAAATCTCCACATTGTGCAGTTATTTAGGTTTTCAGCTTATAATTAATACATATTCATTACAAGTCGAACATGCACTATATTATACATCACAAATGACAATAGGGCCTTTTAATTTTATTCTTCCTATATATCTGCAATGTATTATTCGAGTACTAGAAACGCATATCAGTTAAATATTGACAACACAGCACAGCCCCTAATCTGAGGTATCTCCTCACAAGATGTTTACACCACCTCGCAGAGTCGTTTAGGGGATGGATGTCTGTGGTTGTATTTATGTTATCTGAGTTTTTATTGTAGCCTAATATTTTGACATAGAGCATACAGCTGAAAGTTCAAATCTCATGCTTAACTGGGGGAGGTGTGACTACATAAATTCTTGTAACAGAGACAGAAGAGTAGGTTTAGCGTGGCTAAGATTTGGGGCATGGAAGAGTAATAAAATTGTCAACGAAGAAGGAGAGCCCCTTTGTCCACTGTGCGGGGAAAATGACATATTTTATTGCAGTGTGTCGAATCGGAACATGCCTATCCCTCGATGCTAAGTCAGAATAGGAGTTCGCTTACATGCCTCAACCTCATGGGGAATAGAGAATGCGAAGAAAAGATTGGATTTTTCCTCTTGAAGGCGAGACAGATTAGAACTTCAGCTGTTGAAGTTTGTGATGCGAACTGACGAAGGGATAATGATAACTACTCAATTACACTTTTATGCTTGTTTTAGGTTAGGATATATTATGTAATGTGTTTTGTTTGTGCCATCTTCATTTTAATCTGTGTGTTCTTTGGGAGAGTGGTTGGATATAATCATAGGTGAGGGGGGTGAAACCTACAAAGTAGAACTTGTTTTACACAACACGTACGGTCAGAAGACCCGTGCATTGGATTTAAGAGAAAATTCTGATAATATAGTACATCTGTATGTATAATATTGCTCAATAAATCCATCGATGTAGGCTATCTATCTATAGCAGAAAGTTTGGAAATTTATGTTTTAAGCAGTTTCAGTAATTATTTACAATAGATACTCAGTTTTAATAACATTACTTCTATATAAAAATTCGGAGTGTCTTGATTTTGGAAAAGAAAGTCATAAGAATTATATGTCAGTCAAACTATCTTGAACATTGTCGATCACTTTTCATAAAATCACAGATAATACGTCATATATATATATATATATGTGTGTGTGTGTGTGTGTGTGTGTGTGTCCCGCGCCGTGGCATCATGATCTAAGGCATGCCGCCTAGGACTCGCGTTACGGAATGCGTGCTGGTTCGAGTCCTCATGGGGGAAGACATTTTCTCATGAAATTTCAGCCAGTATATGGGACCGGTACCCACCCAGCATCTTGATGTACTTGGGGAGCTACGATAGGTAGCGAAAATCCGGTTTCGGAAACCAGCTATAACGGCTGGGAGGATCATCGTGCTAACCACACGATACCTCCATACTGGTTGGATGGTCGTCCATCTCTACTTCGGCAGGTGAACGTGAGGCCAGCAGCCAGCTGATCGGTCTTGGCCCCTTCATGGGGTGTAGCGCCATGAATATATATAAGCTTATATATATATATATATATATATATATATATATAAAGGACCCAGTCCTTTACACTCGACATAATATCGACAATTAGGCCCTACTCATAGTAACCGATATACACGATCATGAAATTATAAATAGTGAACAAATCAATATTCTATACTGTAGATTACATAAGACTAACACAAACTTTTCAGTTACAGGGATGAACTTATATAATACGCTCCCCAGTCAATATTATAAGTTACCAATCAATAGCTTTAAAACTAGATTTTTAATAGGCTATTAATTAATTTTATTTAGTCTGTAGGTGAGTTTTATTTTAACAAAGTGGCATGAAATTGCTTTTAATAAATAAATAATATCTACATTTTGTTACAATTAATACATTAAGTGTGAAGTGTTTTAATTAATTTTTAGACTTTCAAAATACTTCGTGGTTTCATCGTTTTTAATTAAATTTTATTGTTCCAATTGTCTTTTTAAAATGTATAATATGTTTTCCAATGTAGGCGTATTTGTGACGAAGCCTATTACTGTATGTCTAATGACCTAATAAATTTAATTATTGAATTATTAATAAACCTAACAATTATTTCACATTTAATGTCTTTGACGAGACTTTTAATATACTGCGTCATGTCGCTTCACGATCTAAATTGTGCATACATGTAATGCAAGATCTCTAGTTTAGGGCAGCTATCAATTATTTGTACATTCTTCCAATTTACTTAGTTGTTTTACATTTTAGAGATCTGTGCGCAACCGGTTATCATGCGGTTACAACTATTTGAAGAATTAGACTCGAAGATTCTGAAAAAAGCTTACTAACTACATGAAAATAAAAATCGTAATACAGGAATGTTCTGAAAGTGTAGAAAATGCTTAGAAAGGAATCTAAAGGATTTTGTAGTTAACTTCTACTGTCATTGGAAGCAGGTTCATAGAAGATGATCGAAAAAAAATGTTTTCTAAATCAGTATCTGATGCAATACTCTCTAGAAAAAATAATAACTGTATCTAACCCATCTACCTCTTCTCTAGGAAGACTCAGGAAGCTATTCCGTGAAAGTAGTAGTAGACCTAAAAGAAGGGAAATGAACCTCTCACTCGCAAAATTAATTAAGTTAAATTTATTGTCTGAAAAAGGAACTACCGAATTGACGAGAAGGAAAGTTAGTATAATAGAAAGTCAAATCACGTATATGGTACTTGTAACTCCCATACAAGTTTGCAATAAAATCTATTTGATAGGTGGAAAATTATTAATTTTGTCTAAAACCATCCTCTATAAAGTGATAGCTCCTCCCACACAAACGTAATGAGAACTTGTACACAAAAAAAATGCTACCTGTAACTCCTGTACAAATTTTCATAAGAACCTGTTACATGGAAGAAAAATTATTGATTTTCTCTAAAACTAATCCCTCGAAAGGGGTAATTCCTCTAACGCAAACGTAATGAGAGTTTGTACACAAATAATATAATTACACTTCCGTAACTTCTGTGTAAAGTTTCATGAAAATCTGATACATAACAGAAAAGTAATCAATTTTATCTAAACCCACCCTTATAGAGGTTAGTTCCTCTTATACAAACATAATGAGAATATTTACATAAAAAGTTTAAGCTACCTGTAACTCCTGTACAAAGCTTCATAAACATTGTTTGGTAGGAGAAAAGTTATTAATTTTGTCTTTAACTACCCCCCCCCATAAAGGAGTAGTTCCTATTACACAAACGTAATGAGAGTTCTTATACAAAAAATGTATGCTAACTGTACATAATTCCTGTATAAAATTTCATGAAAACCTGTTGGATAGAATGTAAGTTATTAATTTTGTTCAGATAGACTTGCGTTTTGACCCACTGTGTGCTGTAATCTTCATTACCAGTATAATTCATGAAATTTTTATCATGTTAGAAAGCTAGCAGTACTATAGGTTAGTGGTAGAGCGTTCGACTGCAGATCGAGAAATCCCCGGTTCGAACCCGGATGATCCCTCATATTGTCAGGTTACATTTAATTCTTAAACATTTAATATAATTATCAATAAAATAGTTATTGTAGCAATGAATTTAATTTATGTATCAAAAAAAGTCATTTTTTAAAGTAGGTCTGGTATTTTTTGAATCGCTTTATTGATCGGTTGTGATTGCTGCCGTGAGACATCAATAAGGAAACAAATTGACAGTCTGCAGCTGCTGTGTGACATCTATAATGAAAAAATTAACAGTCGGCGCAAACAGTTGAAAGTCAGTATTAAAATTACTTTTCGCACTAGCGTCAAAGTACCTACTTTTCATTTACGTATCATTAAAAGATATACTTTGAGTAATGGCTTTCTAAAATGTAATTTTCAGAAGTCTCACTATACGTATCATACTTGTGACTACATTTGTGCAGTGCTTGTACAAAATATAGCCGATGTCCCTGAGAGTGTATGGATCAGAAAATTGTTAGTTATTAAGCGTTTCAAGGATGTCATCTTACATAGTAATTGAATTGTTTAAATATTCATAAGAAACAGTAGCTTGTCTCTGGAAGATAGCATGTTGTAACGTTATGTGAACCATCTCTCATATACATTATGATGATCTTTGTTTAAGAAATACTTTTCATAGGATTTCAATTACATGGAATAATTTCTGAAGTTATATACAAGCCTATTAATCTCCATTATTATTACTTCAAATGTCTGAAACAATTAAGGTAATACAATCACTATTCAACGCTTTTTGTGCAGGCCTATCTGCATAAAGTGCACGTAGAAAGACAGTCACGTTCCTTACGTTAAGACTCTCATCGTTAATAAAAGCTGAACGTAATTTACTGCTGTTATGTGTGATAAAATAAACTGCAAGTATGGTGAAATTTTAAGTCTATAAATATCGGCTTCTTCTGTGTTGTCAGCAGTTCCCCGCTATTTCCATACTTGGCTCTGCACATGCTACATAATCACGTAATATTCTCCTAACAAGAAATCAGATAAAACAGAAATAGGAGGAGGCGAGATGGAACTGATAGACTAAGTAATTTTTACTTTCAAGAGTATATCAAGCGGGATTTTAATTTGTTTCTAAAGAATCCGTTTCGTGCGCAAATCTGATGCAATACGCAGCAATATGTCATTGTTTATCTTTGTATCAGACAGATAACTATTCAAGATAGTCATCTACCAAATACAAGAGTATGTAATATTAACATCTCTGAACATTATTACGTTCTCTATATGGAAACTGTCATCAACCTGATAGTCATCATTACTGCATAATCATAAATATTAATTATTTTCAGCGTCTGATCGCTTTTATTCTTCCGCAAGATAAAATTTAAAACTTTTATGCTTTGGAACACTAAATGTTGCACTTTTTCAGCTATAATTTTTTCTCTCCACATTTAAATTGCTGTTTGTTTATAGTTAGTTTCAGTGCACATTTAATTATTTCTATAATTATTATTTTTACTACAAAATTTAAAGACGCCTTACTAGTAAGACAAGTTAATAAATTTGGAATGAATCTGTAGAATTAATGCGACATTATAATTTTGATAAGACACTAAAACAAGGTTTCCTATAAACTGTAGAATAATATACAGTGTTGCCAATATAACAAATTCAAACTTCTTCCCCGTACATTGAACTGTGATTTGTAAAATTACCTGTGCTTTTATGAATTCACAACCATGCATTGGTGTATGTAGTTTTGATATTTTGTCGACACTGCTCTCCTTTCATTATTATAACATTTCTAGTCAACCTTTGAAAGCAATTACAGTGATATATATATATATATATATATATATATATATATATATATAACTTCTTGCGTCCATTTTAAAGCCATAATAATGCCACTTAACGAAAAAATGCGTAGGCTACGGATTTTAAGTGTTTCCGAAATGTTTTTGTAATTTTCAGAAACAGAAGTTTCCTCGAAAATATGTTTTATTTATGATTTTGATTACTCATCGTACCCTGCGGTGGCACAGTAGTAAGACCTGTCACGCACGCGGTCCGGGTTCGAGTCCCCATCAGGTCATTAAAAATTGTATCAGCTTCTTTTGTTTCTGGCTAAGTGGAAGAGAATGCCTGATGGCCTTAACTTCGCCAGAATAAATAAATTATTATTGTTATTATTATTATTATTATTATTATTATTATTATTATTATTATTATTATTAAAATCATTAAAGGTCGCAATTGGGGATTTTTCTCGGAGTTCTTCCTTTCCCCATATTTGGTATCTACACCATTCCGTCAACAGTTTTCCATTTCGTGACCATTCCATAGAATTCTTCGAACTCCGGCTGACCTATGAACGAGGGGAGTTGCCTGTTCGAAACCTGGGTATACAACGAACCTTAGTGTAGTCAGTTGATTTGGGTTAGCGCAATAGATTGTGAAAGGTCGCAGTGTTGGGTCACAGTGCCCCTCCCGAAATTCCAATTTATTCTGTTTACTACGCGTCAATTGCAAATTGTAGGTACTGTACTACGTCAACGAGTCAGTCTTATTGCCAATGTCTGAAGCTCAGTGTTAGGTTACATTTCATACAAGTTAGCTAAGCAGTGACTACGCTCAAGGCGCGAACGGTGCGACCATATACTTCCCTTTTTCTTGTGTGCCATACCCTGTAGGCTGGCACAGTCGGTTGAAAAAATAAATTGAAAGCAATTGAGACCCGGAATCCAAGAGGGGCCCAAGTCTATTACATCAAACTTTTGGGAAATTGAAAAAAATGTTTGCTGTTGCTACAAAATGCCTCTGACTAATTATTTTTGTTTCGTAAGTACATCTCCATTACATCTTTTCGTATAACCATGGCAACAAGCTTCTACTAATTATTTTGCATGAGAAATAAATTTTGAAACTGATTAAATATTGGGCCCCTCTTGGATTCCGAGTCTCAATTGTAAACAATGCTTCCATTCTTTAATACTGTAGAACAAGCGTATATACAGTGTATCCCAAAAGTTTCCATATAAAGGGAATATCAGTTCAAAATATAAATGAAGCTGTGAGATCAATAAACATTCAAGTCCACTTCTGGTCGTTCATTTTTTCAAACTTGAAATTAAATTTTGGATATTTCCACAAGTGTTACGACTTTAAAAGATAGTATACTACTTTGTCTTGGTCCCTAAAACAACCAGAAATATTGTGTGCAAAAAATAATAATTAGGTAAGAAATAAAAAAAAAAAAACGTTTTTTGCACTTTTCTAGAAACTTGTGTAAATGGACTAGAATGGCTATTGATCTCATCGCTTCAAATGTCACATAATGTGCTCAATATGAGGCTTTCGAAAGTCAGGCACAGGTCGGTGAATCTAATGATTGTAAATAGCGCTAGGTTTAGCGGGGAAACCACTCATACTGTGAATTATTAGAATAATTATACTTAATCTATATCACTATTTTCTCCAACAATTTTTTACCCGTTCCAATAAGGGTGTCACCTATTGAAAACTAGCGGAACTATTTCAAAGTTAGCCACCGGCGTGGATCAGTCGGTTAAGGCGCTTGCCTGCCGGTCTGAAGTTGCGTTCGGGCACGGGTTCGATCCCCGCTTGGGCTGATTACGTGGTTGGGTTTTTCCGAGGTTTTCCCCAACCGTAATGTGGATGCAAGATAATCTCTGGCGAATCCTCGGCCTCATCTCGCCAAATATCATCTTGCTACCACCAATCTCATCGAGCTAAAGAACCTAGTAGTTGATACAGCGTCATTAAATAACCAACTAAAATAAAAATAAAATAAATATTTCAAAGTTTGTTACATCTTTGGTTCCGACTTATCCTGTTGTTAAAAAAAGTTCGCTAACACTATCAGAAAATTTTAGGTCAGATACCTTTGAACGCCAGTGTGCAACTAGGCCTGATCGTTTTTCACGCTATATTTTGATCAAAGAGTACAGCTACAGCAATATTGTTCAAATTATTCTGTGCTCTTTGAATTATTGTTCTGTGGTTGCAAGGCAACCATCTCCATAAAATGACGATCGATAAGAGCAGCTGTTAGAAAGACGGCCATTTTTTTTTCTATGTACAACGTTAAAAAGGGGTTTTCGTGTATATAACTACATCAAATCAATTCCCATGTATAGGTATACACTGTTTATACATTCATCGCTTATGCATACTTTATTAGCAATGTTTTCTGTACTATGTGTGTCTCGTATAAAATTTTACGCGGTATATTAGTAAGACCGTTAAAGTTTTAAATATACAATTAAACAACTTACACAAGCTTACACTTCTAGATTTTCTGAACACTTTACACACGTGTTTCAATATTCTATACCTTACTGTTGCAGAGCAAGTTTGAAACTAAGTTTACTCTGTTTGCTTTCCCGAAAATTTTCCATGTACTCTCGTAGATAGATGTGAATGTCAGAACAGCAATTAATAACTATGTAACGTGTACACACAAACTGTCATCTGCATTCAAATCCAATATTTACTGATTATTAATTGCAGTCTATTATTTTTGCGCATTTGTATCTATGTATTTTTTATATTCAGAAGAATAGATTAGCCCTGAGCATAATATGATCAATTCTCTCATCCTACCTATCTCTACAACGTCAAAGAGCAGAGTTAATTAAACAGCCCTGAAACCTTATTCGATTTCAGAATCGGAGTCACAATCCCTTTTGGCGGTCTTTCCTGTTCTGGATTTACGCTATCAGAAAGCTGGTACACAGTTGAGGCTTAATAAAACACATTCGTAACTTATATTCCAGGCAATCTCCTAAGAAAATTTGGAAAACCTTCATCTGCATGCGTTTTATAAGGGAACAGTGTTCAGTCAATAAACCCGTCATAACTTCCATTCGATCCTTTCTACGAACGAAATTCTACTGTATTTGTTATTTGTTGATAGAATATTTTAAATAGTTAATTATTATAAGCTTGATTAGGATCTGTGCGTATTTAAATAGTATAGCGATTAGTTTAACTTGAAATAGTTAAAGGAAAAACTCGTATCACTTTTACCGTAGACGTCAGTTATAATTGACATTGTAAACTGTTTTAAATTAGAAATTGTCGTGTCTAGTTCAATTTTTATGCACGCTATGGAGCGAACTCATTGCGAATGTTGTTGCTGTTTGTTACAGAAAATGAAATAAGTGTCTTTCTTCATTATGGAAAAAAAATTCAACTTATACTCACAAAAATTCCGTGCAATGGGCAGCTGTTCTTCTGGAATGTTTCTTGTGAAATGTTTGCTATAATAAATTTACTCAGTTCCAACGGATTTTGATGTTAAATTCGTGTTTATAAAGACATTAATTTTTATTTGGATTTTATAATATTCCTTAATACTTCGATATTCTTGCAAAATAATGATTAATAACAAATTAATAGAGCAGGTAAATAACTTCAATTACCTAGGATTCAACGTATCTTACTGTCAAAAGAACGATATAAACATAAAATTAAATAGATTTTATAACATGTGCGGAACAATAAGAAGAACGTTGAAAAATAAAACACTACAATCCACACAGCTAAAATTTTATAAAACAATGGCAGTACCAATGCTGACATACGCCTGCGAAAATTGGACACAACAGATCAAATAAAAGAAGAATAGAGATAGCTGAAATGAAGTTCTTACGTTCAGTAGCAGGCTATACATTATTAGACAAGTAATATAATGAAGAGATCAGAACAGAATTAAATATTTTTAACCTGACAGAAAGAATTCAAAGTCTAAGATCTATTTGGCTACAGCACATAGAAAGAACGCCACCCTACAGGCTTCCAATGATTTTACTCCACTACCAACCTAAAGGTAGAAGGAATGTTGGGCGTCCGATGACAAGGTGGAGAGACTCGATCTCTTGATGTCGAAACAGGCCTAAGGCCTAATTCCAAGATGTAGAAGAAGAAGACTTTGATATTCTTAGCAATACAATGAAATTAATTTAATGATCAAGTATGAAGGATTTTATTAATCCTATGCATAATTCTGATTACAACAATTGGTTTTCGGTTTACTAGCAAACACTTCACTTTTTTCCTCTTTGCCGTCTTAAGCGGCTACTGATACCATTTTTGGCCTATGAAGCTTCCTTCACCATTGTGTCGCAACCAACATTAACATCAACTACATTCATGTAAACTCCGTCGCCATCATCATGACCACACCACCATCACCACCACTACCACCACCACCACCACCCTACCACCGCCACCACCACCACCACCACCGTTGCTCAGAGATTACGAGCAGGTCTCATAACCTGAGATTGAGAACTGTCGTGGGTTCGAATCCCATTTTAGCTGATTATCTGTTATCTAGTTAGCTTTTCCTAACTGTAAGGCAAATGTCAGGTAATCTCATGAGCAATCCTCAGTTTCATTTCGCCAAAATGCCTTCTCGATATCTCCAATTTCATCCACCTTCGTTAAAGTTTTTTAGCCCCTGTTCTTATTTTCTCCTTGTTCTCCTTGTATTCTCCTGCTCTTTTTAATTCCCCTTGTTTTCCTATTCCTCTTACTTTCCTTGCTTTCCCCTTGTGTTCCTTGTCTTCAAATTATTTCCTTTTCTTCCTCTTGTGCTCCTTGTCTTCGAATTGTTTCCTGTTCTTCCCCTTGTGTTACTTGTTTTTCTCTTGTTTTCCTTGCCTTCCCATTGTTTGTGTTCCTTGTCTTCCCCTCGTATTCCTTGTCTTGCCTTTGTGTTCCTGGTCGTATTCTTCTTGTGTTCCTCGTGTTTTCCTTGCGGTCCTTGCCTTCTTCTTGTCCTTGTTGTCTTCTACCTTTTCTCATTCTATTCCACTTTTTCTCATCATATTCACTTTTTTCTCATTCTATTCACCTTTTTATCATTGTATTCACCTTTTCTTATTGCATTTCCCCTGTTCTTATTGTATTCCCCTTGTTCTGATTTCATTCTCCTTGTTTTCATTGTATTCTCCTTGTTTTTCTTAATTTGGCCTTGCTATGTACTGTACCTGTCGACAGTCGATCGCACCCACATGTAGTTCAGAGCAATGTCATGCAGCATAATGAAACTATACCAAGTCGATTTTTTCCTAGAATATACAGTAACAGAATCATTTCTACAGCTAAATAATAATTTTCCTTCTGAACTTTAGATTCCTTGCTCAAGTTTTCAGACAATTCTAACGGATTTTGAAACATTCATAAATAGTTCTCATCGTAACATAAGTCGCACGGATTAACTCTGATAGGCCTATTAAAGTGATACCTGCATATTACAGTGGAGTATTTTCAAAAAGCATCATGATGACCACTAACTTTGTGTATTTTTCTTGCCTTTTCTCTTTCATTTGTTTTCTTACTTTTGTCATTTTTTCTTTTCACTTTTCCTTAGCCATACTAATTTACGTCCTCACCTTCACTATTATCATCTCCCTCTCCATAAGTTTATTTTTGTTCTGTTCCTATTTTATACTTCTGTCGCGCTTTGAATATGTGTATTATTTTCCTTAGAGGAATAGACCCCTCAACCCCTTTTCTAACTCTTGTAAGGATTTTGAACCGAGACCAGACAGTCACAAGTAGCAAGGGTCGTTGGTTACGTTGTTAGCATGGTGCTAATTCATTTTTAAGGCAATAGAGGACATCAGTCAATAAAACTATTTTTGTATAACAGAGTTACTAATAAAGTGTTTCGACAGTTAAAATGCTACCATAGTAACCATAACCATAGATAGTGCTTCTGCATAAAACAAATGGAAGTATTTCATAGCTATACAAGAATTAATATGCTCTTTTAGATTGTATTAAAACTGTTTTGGATGATCTCGCAACTCGCATAACAGTAGTCACAAAAAAAAGTTATTTCCATAAAATATATTCCTTTCTAAATTCATGGTTTGACGTGTCTTAACTTTTTGTCGAAAATCCACTCATTCAATTTTAATTGCAATTATGAGTTATTTTTGAAAAAAAATTTGTATGAATTAACGTGTTGGTTCATTCATTTTATTTTTTTAATGTTTTCTCTTTAACATTTTCCCTAGGTGGACCTATATACTTATTTTTAAACCTTTAACATAATTAAAATTAATTTACTGTTGAAAAATTGTTAGTGTAAACTTGTTTCCAGGTTTTGAATGACATTATAAATTGAAGAGTTCACTGCAAGAATGATGGATGTCATTTAGAATACATTTTGCAGGAGAAGCAATTGAAAGTTTGAAATGCTTAGCGCTCAAAGCTTAACTGTGATTTTCCGATCATTACTGGACAATGACTATCAGTGTTAATGCTATATAACTCTCTATGTACATTCTATGGGTGCTATTCATAGACATTTCGCAGCACGCGCTACGAGCTTACTAAGCTAGCCCCGGCTATCCACTGGTTAGGCCTACTAGTAGGCTACAGAATTCAAATCATAAACTATCGCTAGCACTGGTTTATGAATACGAAAAACGCTGATCATTCACCGGAAGCCCGCGCTAAAAATGTCTGTGAATATGTCTTAAGCTATACATTGACAGTCTTGGTTCATTTTCGACAAGCAAGTGACATCCATCATTCTTGCAGTGGACTCTTCAATTATAACTTACTGTATTCAAGGATTGAGTAATCTATTTGGTGATAAAGTTGTGATTAAGTCACAAGTTTAACAAGTATAATTATTTCAACAATTTTTAAATGATGTTTAAAAGATGCTAATGTAGAATTCGTCCGTTGAAACTAACAAATACGTAGAACTGTCTTCAGATCATTATTTTTCTTTTAGGATACGAAATGGATGTCTACAATAGAAAGCATATTCACGATTGCAAGACTGTTAGAACAGAGTACTACCAACACTGGACAGTGAACCTTCCTCATTATTTAAAGCATTGGACTTTTGTTTTATAACTAGACGTAAAAGACTCACAACAAATGGCTTGACATTCTGTAATTAATTTTCCATCAACTGTGAATCACTCGTTCTTACAATGAATCAACGACGTTAAAGGTGTTAATAGCTGAAGAAGATTAAGACAATGGAAACATGAAATAAGAATCTGAAAACATAAATAACTTGTTATCTATTCAACCGTCGCTCTGATGGTCACGATTTTTGAGACAATGCAGTGGTGTAAGGTTACAGGTAGCAAAGACAAAGCACAGGGAAACCATGCCTGCTGCATATTTACCCGTTAGGATAGGGCATGATTCAAGCTATACAAGAGATTATTGAAATTTGTTGAGCTATGTGTTAGAACATTCTTAAAGAGGCTGATAGTTAAGAGAAAAGGTATAAAAAAACATTAAATATTCATTGCTGTAAAGTGTTTATCACTGTTGTTAATTCCAATGTGCTCGTACATAGCATAAAACCAGTGGTTTCCCAACCTTTTTTGACTGGCGACACACTTTACTGAACGCCCACGATATCGCTATGCACTTATTTCATTTTATTAATAGTAACAACATCATTGTATAGAGCACATCTAGGTCAGAAAGCATAGGTAGACATAACGGCTCGGTTAGAAAAGCCAACGTACTATGGTAGGAACGATCATGATTTTAAAATCAAATGTAGGAAACAGAAAACGGATGTAGGTAAATTCTCATTTTTAAATAGAACTATAAATGATTGGAATGACCTACCTGCAGCGGTCTTTGAGGGCTATCCTTCCTTAAGGAGATTCAAGAATAACTTAAAAGGTTGTGTATAAAGTGCAAATTAAAATTAAGGTGACATTTGACATTTAATTTTTTAAGGTGACATGTATTAATTTAGCCTGACGATTTACTCCCTCGGTTTGAATTGTAAATTATTTAAAAATAGCGTGTAAGAGGATTTTAGTCTAGAAATGTTTAGCTTAAATGTAGGGTAGTTCTGTTTATAAGTATGCATAAGGGTGTAATTATTTGTCTTATTTGAACTGTTGTATCATTGAAGCGAGGTGAGTCAGTGAAGTTATGGTTTTACAGTGCAGTGAATAGTTCCGATCAGTGATAATTTATAGCGTCAATGAAATGTGTTCTATAGTGTCAGTGAAATGTGTCCTAAAGTGTCAGTGAAATGCGTCATAGTGCCACTACAGTGAGTGAGATGAGAGTAAAGTGAAAGACTATTGAAACTTATGTAGGGCCTATACATATGTAGGTTGTATTGTAAAATTAGGTTATTTTATGTTTTATTATTAATTGTAATTATTGTGTTAAATTGTATTGTATATTCTTATTGTATCGTGTATTGTAATTTTATTGTGTATTGTTTATATTGTGTATACCACTGCCACTGGGTGCTACATTTCTTCTTGAGAAAAAGGTAGTGGAACTCTGTGTAGAATATTTTATAGTAGGCGGGGAGATGATTACTGTTCACTGCACGGGAATTTTGTCGTTTTTAACCTCCTTTTCGTCCAACTAAGACTTTCAAGGTCTAAGCGGAATTCAAAGAAAAATTATATTAAAAACATAGTTATTCACACATATTTCGGTTCCATGATGAAAAATGCAACAAAAAGGTGTCAGAACGCCGTTCCAGCGCGTTCCGCCAGAAAAAAGGATTGATAATAACTTCTATGTAGTGTTGTAGATAGCTCGATGTTAACACGCAGTCGAAAATTCTAAGAGAACAAGCAGCAACTTGAGTGGCATTAGAAAAAAAACAAAGGTTATGCGTCAAAAATCCCAACCTATCTATGCTGGATGTCCGATAATAGATTATCGTTTTTAAATTAATGTGAAGTCTGCAGTTGGTGGGTTGCACAGAGTTTCTCTATACGTGGCCTTATGGTTGAAAAACTGAACTGAGCATTGTTGCAGGTGTTCACGTTTTATTGGTAAAGTCTGTCTCAAAATAAAATGTACCATATTAAAGACTTCGTTGCAAATAAAAAATGCGTTGTGAAGAGACTTTCTGGATGGCATAAAATTTATTCTTAAAATCCAAAATTTCGCGACACACCGGTTGGGAGCCCCTGCATTAAACTATATTTACAATGATTACAAATTTCTGTAATTAATTTCTGCGAAATGAGCAGGAAAAAAGTTGATTACTTTATCGCCTATAGCTATAAATAGGACCCGAAATAAATATCTTAATACCGGAAACCATTAACTTCATCTTAAGAGCCAAAGTTTGTATCTTAATAGCTACTTGGTAACAAAAGATACGATGATTATTTGGGAACTGGACAAGGCGATTTTTTTTGTCACTAAATAATCCTTAAACAATATAGATAAAATGTACTTCTTGTTTTTTCAATGTAGACCTATATTAAAGACTCGCTTATGCTGTTTTGCCAGGCTGTGACGTCATGGTTTTGCCTTTCCCTAGGTCAAAAAAAGCATTAAAAAAGTGGCGCTTAAGATGTTCTGCAGATCACCTATCGATATACTGTACTGACATAGAGGATTCATGATCTAGACTTTATAGAGACAATGCGTCTCTCTATAAAGAAATTAATTAAGAATTATAAAAGAATAATTTTCTAATAAACATGTCAGGGTAAGCTAAAATACTTCAGTACATGTATGCATTTCAGTCAGTGAGTCATTGTGATTCTTGCCTTTAGGCGTAGAGAAAGACGATACTCTAGCTTTTGTTTCCTAATATGAATTGTTGTGAGCCTTAACACATAAACAGTTACGAGAGAATTAATATGTATTCGTTACACGTTGCTATATTTCACGGCCTGCAGGCAGACGGAACGTAAGTTAGGTCTTCATCCTTACGCACTTGAAAAAAATTACTCACCATTTGTCATATTGTATGCAGTGCAGTAACAACGAGTGTGGGAAGGGTTGTCCTAAATTACTAGAACAATACACTAATAGATCTTCAACGAGAACCGTTATAAGATAGTTCGTATTGGAAGAAAACAGCTCCATTTTTAACACATCAAAAAACTTTAGAATAATATCAGTGTTTTTTAAAATATCTTTTTGTTTTTACCTATTTTCCTAAGGCTAAGATTACTCAACACCCACTCAGGAAGTCAAGTTAAATTTTTGGAAGGTACCAAGCCGCCATAATCATAGACTTCAGGTTTCGTAATGTTGACAGCTATGGTTACGAGCGTATTAATGCTTTGTGGTTAACGGTTGTGAAAATTGATTAGTTCAGTAAGAAAATGATATCCTATGTGAACAGTTTCAATGGGATTTAGTTCGGCTTATCAGCATAATAATTATGTCTTTCTGGATCTTGTGTTATTGGCGGATCTTTATGTGACATGCAACAGATATTGTCTCTCTGCATAGATTTAATCAATTTGTTGTATATTTATATCTCATACCAGATGGAAACATTGATGGACTTACAGACCTTCCCTGCGACAATAGAAAACACAAACAATAGCATCCGTAGCCTCGGTGGGATATGTAATAATTACATTAATCTCTCGCATTACCAAAGCAGTTCCTTAACCTTTGCATACGGTACGTAAGAGAAGGACCGTATCCTGTAACGACATACAAGAGAAATATGTGAAATACATATGTGAACAAACAGTGCAAAGAAAGTATAGGAGTAAGAAAAAAGTTAATACAAATAGTAGCGCAAAAGAATGAAATGTAACAAGGACTGCAACAATAAAAAACATAGAAATTTCTACTTCCATTTTTTGCTAAATTTGACGACTTTATGAATTTGATATTGGACATACTGAAGATAAATAGTTCTGCTTATTTCATAAAAACGGAAGATAAATTTGAATTTAAAGAATACAAAATAGTGAAGAAGAAATTTTGGAAGAGATGATTAAGAAATAGAAGTAGAAGACGAAGGATAATAAGTGGTAGTAGATGAAGAATAGGGAGGAAATAGATCGTGATAGATAAAGAAAGGGAAGGAAAATAAATGGTGGTAAATGAAAAAGGGGCACGAAAATATATGGTTATATATAAAGAACGAGAAGATAAATAAATGGTAGTAGGAGTTCAAGGGGAAGGAGAAAGATAAATGACGGTAGAAGAAGGAGAAGAACTAAATGAAGAAGAAGAGTAAGGTTAAGAAATAAATGGTGGTGAGATGATGAAGAGGAAGAAGAGGAAATAAATAGTGGTAGATTATGAAAAGGAAGAAAAAACAATAAATTATGGTACATGAAGAGGAACGGGAAGAAATACATGATGGTGATTGAAGAAGAGAAAGGAGAATAAATACATGATGGTGGATAAAGAAGAGGATGGATAAGAAATAAATCGCTTTAGTGGTAGATGTTGAAGACAAAGGAGAAAAATAAATTATGGTAGATGAAGAGGAAGGAGAAAAAATAAATTATGATAGCTAGAGTGACCAGATGTCCTCTTTTTCCGGACGTGTCCTCCTTTTTAGGTCTTTGTCCGGGATCCGGGCGGATTTTTTAAAAATCAAGAAATTTCCTCCTTTTCGTAACATGTTTGTATGCCTGATATTTTAAAATTATCTGATTTAAAGCCCTTTTAAACTAATATGCCTGTAGGTGGCAGCAGCATCGACGGAATATACTCTTTGCCAACGATCAAAACTCTCTTCGCTCCTTCTTGTTATGGTCGTTGCTCACAGGTAGCTAGTAAATCGAGAGATCGAGGTGCGAATGTAAATCTAAATAGATATTTTCTGTCCTCTTTAATAATTATGGTACCTTTAACTTTCATATGTTGCTAACTGTAAAATCATTGTTATTAATTGTTTTGTAATAAAATAGATATTAATATAGACCTACTTTTAAGTATGATATAAGCCTAAATCTGTACTGTAAATATTTTATAATAAAAGAGATATTAACGTAAATTAAAGTATAATATAGGCCTTAGCCTAAATCTAAGTACATATTTTCTGTCCTCTTTTTTTCGAACAATGTCCTCCTTTTTGAAGCTTTGTGTCCTCTTTTTTTTATCTGGTCACCCTAATGGGTAGATGAAGAGGAACGAGAAGAAATGTATGGTAGTGGTTGAAAAAGAGGAAGGAGAAGAAATAAATTATTTCAGATGAAGAAGAGGAAGGAGAAGAAATAAATAGTGGTAGATGATGAAGAGAAAGGAGAAAAAATAAATTATGGTAGATGAAGAGAAAGGAGAAAAAATAAATTATAATAGATGAAGAGGAAGGAGAAGAAATGCATGATGGTGGTTGAAAAAGAGGAAGGACAAGAAAAATAGTAGGCCTAATATGCGTTACAAGAGCGGTATGTTGAAGTTTTCATGTTCGAGGAAAAGTTTGAAAAAGCGAAACGTAGTTGAGCTTTTATAATTTCCGAGAATTGAAAGAAAACATACCGCTCGTGTATCGTACATTATTTTGTGCTAAGATCGTTTATTATATACCTGAAAGAGGAATTTCTAATTAGTTGCAATGAAATCTCAATCTTGGTTTCTGTTCAATGACAGCAAATTTGCAAAACAAAAATATCTATCTTCAACATTGTTGCTTTAAAATGTTTTCTGTGTTTACTATACTCCAGCAGGCCGTGATATACGTCTGTCTTTTTTTTTCCAGTCTATGATGAGTCTGGAATCTTGTTGATTTTTTCACGGCTTCCTTAATGTTACTTGCATCACGAATGCAGTAACTTTAGTGGAGTTGTAGAGTTTACTTAATTTTTGCAAATATTTAAAAACAATAATTAACAGTGCAATTTAGATGAAATTGCAGTGGTAAGTTTCAAATTTATAATTATTACTATATTAAACGGCTCTAAAAATAATATGTTAAAAGCCTAAAGCAGTAAAATCAATATGTCACTTAAGCGGTAAGAAGAGAGAAATTGTTATGTGTGTTACGTTGGGAATACTGAATGTGGAATTTTAGACTTTCGGCGGATTGGTTTTGTGCGGAAACCAAGCAAATACGCACTATCTCGCAGAAAATTATTTTATATGAAGAAGAGGTAGCCTAGTAATGAAGGAGACAGATGGTAGAAGATGAAGAGGAAGAAGAAGAAATAAATGTTGGTAGAATGGAAGAGAAAGGAGAAAAAATAAATAGTTGTAGATAAAGAAGAGAAAGGAGAAGAAGCCATATTTTATAATGATGATGGAATGTAAATCAGATATTTCTACTTTCAATTTTTCTCGCAGAGGTCTAAACTGAAAAACTGTGGTGTATATCATGGAAGCCGGTCGAGTGGGCTCTACTTGAACATCACGACACTCGCGAGCTCGGATATGACTGACAGCTCTTGTCTCTCAATTGACTGATGGACGCTATTTTTATTCCACTCCGCAATGAGTAGTTGAGTTTTATGCTTGACACGTGCAGCATCATTTATTTTAGGAAGAATACATCCCATTAGATAAGTTTAAGGAGGCTTTTCTGTTATTTATGTTACCACGCATAGGGTGTAGCTGAAAGAAACTTGATCTGAGATGACGGCAACAAAAATCTGTGAGGAGGGAGTAGCCAAGCAATAAATGAAGGGGGTCACCTCGTAACTTTATTCATGGAGCTGTTCCTTCTGACTCAGCGCACTATCTGCCACTTGTCATTGCCTCATGGTGAAAAAATTCCGCCAACATCATCTCGTTTGGTGGTCCATGAAAGCTCCAGTATTTGTGTCACTCTGGAGTGCGATGAATTTAATTTCCTTTCACAGCGTCTCATCTTCCCTTTCCCCTTCACAAGAACAGACAAGTTTCGACAACGAAAACAAGTTTTTCTTTATTTTGCTTCACAGCGAAGTAAGCTTACTTGAACTATAGGCAACAAATAGAAAATTAACGTGTATACGTAACATCATCATTGTCACAATAATAATAATAATAATAATAATAATAATAATAATAATAATAATAATAATAATAATAATAAATCCACAAACAAAAACCGAAACACCTTCAACTGGGGTAACATTGCACAATTTTTTTTTAACATTCTGAAATGTCGTCTATCATCTGATACCTTCTTCTGCCCCGAACTCCCGTTCACCATTCCTTCCAGTACGTTCTTCAGAAGGCAGTTTCTTCTCAACCACTAACCCAACTAATTCCTTTTCCTCTTCCTTATTAGTATCAGCATCATTCTTTCTTCACCCAATCTATAGCCTACAACGCAGCTTTGTTTTATTTTTTCTGTGTGTCCATTTAACACACTCCATCCTTCTTCATAACCACATTTCAAATGCTTCTAGTCTCTTCTCTTCACTTCGTCGAAATATCCATGTTTCAGCCCAATTCATTGCTACACTCCACACAAAGCACTTCGCTAGTATCTTCCTTAGTTCTTTCTCCAGAGATCTGCAGAAGATGTTCCTTTTTTATTAAAAACCTCCTTTGCCATTACTATCCTTCTTTTGACTTCTTGGCAGCAGCTCATGTTACTGCTTATAGTACAGTATTTGAAGCTGTCCACTTGCTCTACTGTCCCGCGCCGTGGCGTCGTGGTCTAAGGCATCCTGCCTAGGACTCGCGTTACGGAATGCGCGCTGGTTCGAGTCCTCATGGGGGAAGAAATTTTCTCATGAAAATTCCGCCAGTGTATGGGACCGGTGCCCACCCAGCATCGTTATGCACTTGGGGAGCTACGATAGGTAGCAAAAGTTCGGTTTCGCAAACCAGGTATAACGGCCGGGGGGATCATCGTGCTAACCACACGATACCTCCATTCTGGTTGGATGATCGTCCACTTCTGCTTCGGCAAGTGGGCGTGAGGCCAGCAGCCGGCTGGTCGGACTTGGTCCTTCATGGGCTGTTGAGCCATGGATTTACTTTACTTTACTTGCTCTACTGCCTCATTTAGAATTAGCAAGTTTACCTTCTTTACTTATCTTCCTATGAGCGTGGTCTTCGACTTGTTGGCATTTATCTTCATTCCATACTGCTCACAGTAGTCATTTAGTTCCAGTAGCGTCCGAGTTCATAATTTTGGAATATGGGGCCAATGTTACCGTGACATGGAGTGTCCACCAAACAGGTTGATCCGTCGCTCGGATGTTACTGTTTTAATAACTTACTTTATTGACGTTCTTACTTTAATTACTTATTAGAAATAAACAAATCTTACATATCATTATATCAGACGATCGAAATGCTCATCCTCTGCTCTTAAACATGTGTCAGCCCTGCTGATAAGATTGCGGGAATCTGCGTGGACTATCGTTCTTAACGACGAAAATTGGTTGAAATATGTATTTTGATTAAATTCAAGTTCCACGACCTGGGACGGTTCCCTTGTGGACATTTAGAATAAGAAGTCGACGATATAGCCATTAATATGGTAACTTACAGTATTGCTAAAATATCTAATTATCTTTAGTCGTTTATTTTTCAGTTATAACAAAACGAATCATTTTATATTATGCACAGCCTGACATATTAACTTGAAGTGCATTGCATAGAAAAAATTAATGCTTAATTGATGAATTCTGTTATTAATCTGTAAGTTACTTTATGACTCAGACCACCATTGACTTTCTCTGAGCGCCGTTTTCATCTCAGCATAACTCCCTCCCGAGAACATCGTGGGCGGTAATGGTGATGAATGAAGATAATATAATAGCATGCCTAACCCCATGAACATCAACAATACAGTGCATGAAGCAGTATGAGGTTTTTGTTGTTTAGTCAACTGTCGGAAGACAGATCTGAACCTCACAAGTGAAACCAACATGGCACTACTTATGAGGCAACTAGGCTATGAGATAATGGGGTAGGATGGCCAGTTCCTTTCTCCCTCCATTTCATACATCGCCAATTAGCTGTATGTTACACTGATCAGATTTCAGATGCATAGAAACAATTGTTTTTCCTCTGATACACATCGTCAAGTGAAATGTACTGCCTGATAATAATAGATGTATAGTAGTGGCAAAAAAAAAAAAAAAAAAACCGGACCGATCCTTGTAACTCATACAAAAGAATCCTGTGCTGTGTATTGTGTCAAATTGTGGTAATTTCAATATGGATAGTGAAACCAGAGGTATGTACTGCTATTTAATGTAAAAATACGCAGTTATCTTTGCCGAATAGAGGTAGAAATGTAATATTGATGCCAGATGAAAATAAAACTCTCAAAGTTTTTTCGTCTGTAAGTTTGAGGCACTGAAGGAAACAAAAGACGGTAAGAATCGAACAAATGCAATAAATTTCATTGTTACAATTAATTATACGAGATGGATGTGTTTTGTGACTAGCAAAATTTGAATCTGTGACTCCGAAATCAGCTACAAGGGTCGGTCCGGTTTTTTTTGCCACTACTCTACATATCAGCTATAACTTCAATCAGAGGTAAGTGGTAGGTTAAAAGATTTAATTCTACCCTTCTCGTTTATTTTTTTTTTGGCCTCTTTTGTTTGTTTAATTTTGTATGCAATTATTTCATTTTAATTTCTATTTCTTTCGCTCTATTCTCTTCTCTTATTATTTAATTACCCACTGTTTTCTCTCATTTATATCCTCTATTCATCTTTCCACTTTCCTGTCCTTTCTCTTTCTGTCTTTTCCCAACTTCCCTTTGATTTTTTTTTATTTTCTTCTACTTACTCCGCTTCTTCGTATTCATTTCGTGTTTCTTAAACTCTTGTTTTACTTTCTGTTTGTTGCCGTCTGTGGTCTTGATGTTAATGCTGATCGTTGGATCTGAGGATCGCCGGTTTAAACCTGACCGACGGGTTGGTTTTTAGAAGATAGTACGCTTCCTCCGGAAAGGAAGTGTCGTAGATTTATAGCACGGAAAAGAACCCTGCTCGACAGAGGACTCCAGGTAAAATTCGTCGACATTGCTCGCTCACACTGAATTCCCCGTAAAGTAAATGTCGGGTAATTTGTGGCGAATCCTCGGCCTCATCTCGCTATTACCAATTCCATCGACGCTAAATAATCTCGTAGTTGATACAGCATCATTAAATAACCAAACAAAAAATTATTATTATCCACTCCGCTCATCTTTACTCTCTTTCTTTCTATTATATTTCCTGTTCATACAGTATTTTCTTCATTTGACGTCTTTTTCGTTATCTATATCTTTTGATTTGGTTTAATGTTCATTATACTTCTCATTATTGTAATTCTTTCCTTTTATTTCGTATAGTTTATTAATTTTTGCTTGTCTTCCATTAGTTTTCATAGATCTGCTATCTTCCCTTGTTTCACTAGTTTGCACTGAATTCTTTTCTTTTTATTCTCCCATTCCTTTACGATATAATTCCCTCTCCATCTTTCCGTTATCTTCATTTCCCCTTCATGTTTCTTTTTATTTATTTCATTTCTGCCTTAATATTTATTGTACTGCTACTACCACTCGTCTTTGTTTCTTAATTATTTAGTTATCTGTTTCCTTCCTTCACTTGCTTTCCTACCTTTTTTTATATTTCTTCTTCCTTTCTTATGTCTGCTCTCTTCCATTATTTTTTATTTCTTCATTGTTGTTTCGCTCTGTTTTTTTATGTCTTTCTCCCTTCGTTTCTATTATTTTAATTCATTATTTTCTTTTCTATTTCATTTTGGTTTGTTCCTGTTTCTCATATGTCTGGATTTTCTTCCATTGTATTATTAATTTAGCGGTATGTATTTTTCTGCAGCCTATTCAATTCCTTATTTATTTTTCTTTAATTTCCCTGCTTTCCTTCGTCTGCTTCGTTTTATTTATTTATTTATTTATTTATTACTTTCTTTATATTGTTATTTTCTTTTGTTTCATTCTGATCTATTTTATGTTTTTTGTTTTCTTTCATTTTTCTTTGCCCATTTTTCCTCACCTCTTGCTCATTTTATTTTTTTTACTGTAGTATATTCTTTTTTGTTGTCTGTAAAAAAAGTCTTTAACAGTTATTATCAGGGAAAGGATTTATATGTAAATACATATTTACTTATAAAGCTAATATAATTTATATTTTGCATTATCTTTATGTTTCACAATGTGTAGGGTTGAAAAATCCTACTTTTATTTTCCATATTTTTCCATATTTTAGAGTTTAGTACATATTTTCGTTAATTTCCATATATTTTCCATATTTCATATAAAACAGTCCATATTATATTAGGTTTAACAATAAAACAAAACAAAATTCCATTAACTTTTAAAAATACATTTCAACAATAGAGATTTAAACACATGTTCAGTAATCCCTTTAACATCAGAGTTATTTGAAAATTAGCAGTCCTATCAACAATGGGAAAGTAAGTTACAAAACTGTATTAATTTAATTTAAAATTTTTAACAGACTTCAGTTGTGCAGCTCAACAGTTAAATGCCAGTCAGAGTACACATAGGTTCAGTTTTGTAAATCATACTATAAAGACGGTAAATATGCCAAAAGTACGTCATTCAGTCAATTTAAAATCAAAACTAACAAGTTACATTTCAGAATTTAAAGAAGATGGTTTATCAACTGACAATAAAATATTATTTTGTAATTTGTGTCAGTGTGCAGTATCATCTACACAAAAGTTCCTGGTGCAACAACACATTACAACTAGTAAACATCAGGCCAACAAACAACTAAATTCCAAGCAGAGACAATTGTTTTTAACACAACCAACAACATCGAATGTAAGATCTGAGTTTAACATCGACCTGTGCCGTTCTCTCATCTCTGCTGATATTCCTCTCTACAAACTAAAGAATAAGGTCTTCAGGGAATTCCTTGAAAAATATACTCAACATACAATCCCGGATGAGTCAACACTTAGGAAGACGTATGCTCCATCCATCTACGATGAGACAATACAGAAGATAAGAGATGAAATTAAAGATAGTTCAATTTGGGTTTCCATTGATGAAACTCCCGACAAAGAAGGTAGACTTGTTGGTAATGTAGTTATCGGTTTGTTAAGTGAACAATATTCTGAACGAATTCTTTTACATTGTGATGTTCTAGAAAAGTGCAATAACAAAACTATAGTTAAACTGTTCAACGAAGCTATGGGTATCCTGTGGCCAAAGGGTATTATGTACGATAATGTGTTATTCTTTATTAGCGATGCTGCCCCTTATATGGTCAAAGCTGGACAAGCATTATCTGTTGTATATCCTAAATTGACTCATTTTACTTGTGTGGCGCATGCATTTCATCGTGTGGCAGAAGTGGTCAGAGACAATTTCCCTAAAGTAGATTTGTTGATTTCATCAGTGAAAAAAGTATTTCTCAAAGCTCCCAGTAGAGTTAACGTGTTGAAAGAAATGTACCCTGAAATTCCATTGCCACCAAAGCCAATTTTAACTAGATGGGGTACATGGCTAGAAGCAGTTGAATATTATGCCGAACATATAGACTCTATTAACAATGTTCTCCTTGCATTGGACTCTGAAGATGCAGTCTCAATTGATACTGCGAAAACAGTTACCTGTGACATAAGTGTGAAGAATGACTTAGCTCACATTCAGCATACATTTTCATGCATCATAAAAACGCTCAAAAGTCTCCAAAATAGGCACCTTTCACTATCTGAAAGTTTTGAAATTATAAATAGTACTGTGGAACAACTGAATCGTGGTAGAGGTAAAGTTGCAGATGCAGTAAGAGCTAAGGTGGACACTGTACTTTCAAAAAACCCTGGATATGAAGAACTACAAAAGGTTGTTGCTGTGATGAGTGGTGAATCAACAGTGAAGATTAACTTGGACTTATCCCCAGCAGACATTGTGAAATTGAATTATGTACCAGTTACTTCTTGTGACGTCGAACGCTCTTTTAGTCAGTATAAATCTATCCTCAGAGACAATAGAAGAAGATTCACTTTTCAGCACTTGAAAGAAATGTTTGTAACCTATTGTTATGGTAACAGACAATAAAAATTGTGTTTTGTTGAAACTACATTGGAAGATAAGGTACGTCCATTATATTTTTTGTTTAGTTTGATTAAAATGTACCAATATTTAACGTACATAGTCATTTTTTTATAATTTTAAGTCCATATTTAATTCCATATTTTGGTAAAAATCCATATTTAATTCCATATTTTGGTAAAAATAACTACATATATATTTACATATTTCATATATTTTTAGTCCATATAAATCCGTTCCCTGGTTATTATTAACGTACTATAAAGTGGCCGTCATTCACTTCATGATTTTGCTTTCGTATGGTTTCTTTTTTTTATCCTTTCTTTAATTTCTTCATTCTTTTCTTCGTGTCTATGTTTCTTTCCTTATTTATTTGCATAATTTTTTTTATTTATTTCATGTCATAAACTACTTCGCATCTTTGAATCACGACTGTCTTGCTACATCCATATATTTCTGCGCCAGTGAACTGCTGTACTGTTAAAACATTTTATGCCCCGGCACACTCGATACATTCTAGTAAATTTGATATACATTTAGAAAATGATTTACATTATCTTTCAACGTCTGAACCACGCCTGGGCAGTAGCAAGAGCGACTCTGTGTCAACTTGACGACCGACGCATTGTTCGGATGCCTGTAAAATTGATTTAGTTCATGTTACAGACCAAACAAAAGAAAGAGTTTTATTATTTCCATCTACTCTCAACGTATTTTAGACCTTTAGGGCATCATATCGAAAATGGACAAATTTTTATGTGCTAATCTGATTTAGAACTCATGAATAAAGCTATCGTGCAGCATTAAACTGGACCTTGTCCTGTGTTTATACCAAGGTCGATGCAGTATTTGTAGTATTCTTTAATTTATAATTTTCTTCTAGTTGTTTTCTTTTCTTTATATTTCCCACGATGATTTTATTTTCATCGTTCTTTGTCGTGCCTGTCGTAACTAGACGGAATCTCGGTCTGATGTCCCTAACTCACAGTGCATGGAAACACCCTGCACCCTTACTTTCTTGTTTGTAATCATCAACCTTCATCAACCCCACCGCTGACCTCAACCCTTAGGCTTATTCGCACATCATCCATCACCCCTTGTGGCGGTCTCTGCTATTAGGACACAATTAGGATGCGGGGGTGGCTTTGAAGAGGGTGGACGTGTGAAATCTCAGCAGTGTCGGATTAGTTTCTTTTTTTAACCCCTAGTGACACGTCTTGAACTCCCGACGTTAACTAATGATGCGTTAAAATTGTGATGCATCATTTCGTGTCTTGACAGGGAGAAATATTGCTTATCTATACAAGCTTTAATGAATAAAAGGGATGGTTCTTATGTTACAAAGCTCTTCTTATACATAGCTAATTGCATCTCTTTGATATTTAAATCATCAGCCAAAATTGTAATTTTATATGCTGGTAGGAATAAAAAATGGTGTTGTTGATTAGGGTTGAAAATGATTTTGTAACCCTCCTTCACTTATATTTTTATTTTGAAGTCATGCAAGTATACTTGTGCAAGTCACGAAATCTGGACCATCATATTGTAATTAAGCATTAAGACACATTATTAAAGCAAATGAGGACAGCAAGTAAAACTTCATAGTTCATTACCTCGGCAGTTGCAGGAAATAAATGGTAAATATCAAGTTATGACCATTTTACATTTAATTGATCCCTACAGTATTGTAATGTAAAGAGAGATCTAATGAATTAAAATTCAATGCAATATGATAAAACTAAAATCAAAGTAATATGATGTAATACAACTAATAGAAAAGTCTTAAAAATATAATTCTGTGAAATAGGGAAAGCCTACCAAACAGGTTGATCCGCCGCTCGGATGTTATTGTTTTAATAACTTACCTTATTGACGTTCTTACTTTAATTACTTATTAGAAATAAACAGATCGTACAGATCATTATATCAGACGATCGAAGTGTTCATCCTCTGCTCTTAAACTTGTGTCAGCCTATTGAAAAGAATGCAGGAACCTGCGTGGAGTTTATTTTATTGTTAAATATTACAAAAATCGCTTGAGAAAAATTTTGCTTTAAGCCCTCTAGATTACGTGGATTGTTTGCGTACTACCCTTTTTGTTTAAGGGTAGCTCTCTCATGAAAGTCAGGATTTAGGTCGGGGGAGTTAGGAGGCCACAAACCTTTACTACTTATTCTAACTTCAGTTCAGTGGGTCGTCAAAGGTATGTTATTTGGAGCGAGAGGTTCCCTTCCACAGTCTACATATCAACTATTAGTTTGCTATTAGTGAAATTAAAATTCCAAGTCTTTCAAATACAGAACATCTTATTACAAATTCTTAGGGACTCTTTACATATCATTCAATATCATTTATATTTTCAAGAAAGGTAATTCTGTCAGTATGACATTTTGGCATTAAGAGAATCCCAAATCCAAAATTTAGTTATTTTTAATTAAAACATAACTGAATAATTTCAAGGGAAAAATTGTTCCGGGGCCGAGTATCGATCCCGGGACCTCTGGTTGAACGTACCAGCGCTCTGCCAACTGAGCTACCCGGGAACTCCACCCGACACCGTCTCAACTTTTCCCTTTATATCCACACAACTCGCGTGGGCTGACGAAACGCCAGAGACCCACATCGAGTGCACACAAGCTCTGTGTGACTTGAAATTGTGGTTTTCTGTGAAATTATTCAAATCTGCTTTACAGGGAGCTGCACCTGAAAGATTAGATTTGCATAATATATACGTCACTGTGTACGTTAACAGAAAACCACAATTTCAAGTCACACAGAGATTGTGTGCACTCGATGTGGGTCTCTGGCGTTTCGTCAGCCCACGCGAGTTGTGTGGATATAAAGGGAAAAGTTGAGACGGTGTCGGGTGGAGTTCCCGGGTAGCTCAGTTGGCAGAGAGCTGGTACGTTCAACCAGAGGTCCCGGGATCGATACCCGGCCCCGGAACAATTTTTCCCTTGAAATTATTCAAATCTGCTTTACAGGGAGCTGTACCTGAAAGATTAGATTTGCATAAAACATAACTGTTCTATATTCCGGATTCTTGTGGTCACCCTCACTGGAGGGCTGATGATTTAATCAAATCCTTCTCTCTTAACATTTAACATTTATTTATTTTAAAATCAGTTATTTTATGTTTCTGTTGTATTTAAAATCGAATTTCACACATCGAGTTGCATGAGGTCATGACAGAAATACGAGGGAGACACAAAAAGTAACCTTAATATTTGTTTTATTAATTGAATATGTACAATAGGACTCAATCACTTGATCACTTTTGAACATAGTGTAACAGGAACACTTGCATTTAACGTAATGGGGACTATATTGAAAAGTGATTAAGTGTCTGTAGTCTTATTGCACATATTCAATTAATAAAACAATTATTAAGGTTACTTTTTGACTCTCCCTTGTAGTACGAAATAGAATAACTCTGTTGATACAGTAGGAAAGACAAAATCCAACCTACTTTTCATGAATGGAATACAGTGCTATAATGTACAATGAATTGCTACTACATAATAACATCTTATGCATTTTAACACAATTAGATAAATATGAAACACCCAGTATAATATAATTTTACATATTACATTACAGTTCTAAACAGTACAATGAAATTTTCCTGTATTGCAAGAATTTTAATAAAAATATCATAGATTCCGATAGGCGTGCAATACGAGTATTATGCAGTAATGCAATATACTCGTATCTATGCATCACAACACAGTAAGATTTATAGAGGTGCTTTTGAGACGGAACATGGAACATCCCAAAGTACTTTAGTCCTAAAATGATTTTTTGTGCGTGATGGAATGAGTTACGTGCAGTGGCTGTTAATTGACTGCAAAACTTAAGAGATTCCTGAATGAATGAATGAATGAATGAATGAATGAATGAATGAATGAATGAATGAATGAATGTACTATAGTTAAGAAGTCTCTTAAGATTTGCAGCACTATGCCCTCGAGTTAGTAACTGTGTAGGCCGAAACGCTTGAAATATCAACTGAAAATCTTCTTTTTATCTTGTATATTTATTTGTTTATGCATGTTTTCATTATCTCCCACTTTTCCCGCCCGCGAGACTTACTAAAGCCAACATACACAATGAAATTGAATTAACAAATTATACTTACGTTTAATAAGCACATATTACTTTATATACTCCTTCAGAAAATATACTCACATAGCCTAATTCCCCTGTGGTGTGTTTCAGCCAAAAATTTCAGAAAAAGAAGGCAGTGAATTACGCATTAATATACGGAAATTGACACACTTACAATACACAACGCACTGTTGAGCTGCTTGTACGTTTCAAAGGAACTTGTTTAATAGCCACTGTAACCTGGTCTCAGTAATTACCACCTTATTTTACAACTGAAATGGATTTTACGAACAAGCTCGTAGCGTTTCCTGAATGACGAGTATGTAAAATCAGCGATAAAGAATTTTCTATCATTACTTGTTGGAAGTCTATTTGTAGAATGCTCATTTCATGCAAAAAAGTATGCTTTTGAACCATGATGTCTCAGAAGTGAAAAATATTGTAGTAGGTTATTTTATATGTTCTAAATATGAATTTCACGCAATATTACATTTATATCCTTCATAGTTTGGCAGCAATCAGCATTTAAAATATTGGTTTAACAAAGAACACGGTTTCATTCATTGAAGTTTTCTTACTGTGTAAAAGAAGATGGAAAAGTGATTTCAATGCTTAATGGTCGACATACCTTTACTTTACGAACGGCCCTCGTATACACTGTAGTGCAAAGACAAATACTTATAGTTTCCCACTCTCCTTAGCATTTTTGAAGTTAGACACCGCCAGTCTTACATCATCTTATCGCCACCTACAGACATTATGAACAAACTGTCTGAACTAATGGAGACAGGGTAATCATAATAATTTGGTGTCTGCAATAAATTCGCAGCCCTCTTCAGAACTGACGCCGTGCCTCTCTGCACCTCTCCGGCACGGCGGCCCGGTTGAGAACGTGCAATTACTATAGAGGGGGCTAAAGGTCAAACATGGCCGGCGTCCGACTCTGTAATGAGCATCTGAGGGAATTCCGCTATTCAGACAACTGCTATTCTTTGACTTTTGTTTCGTGGAAAAGTGAAGATAGTGGCAATGATAACATCTATTGAGTTTATTTGTTCCCTCCGCTGTCCTATTGGTGGTGTGAATGGCTACAAATTCAGCGAATCATTGTTCCCCTCCTCATTTCTGGTCGAATCGTAAACATCTCATTAGTGAACTTAATGATTTCATTTCGGATATCTATGGGCCTGTGCTGCGTACTTCATGCATCTTTTTGTCATATAGGCCTACCTAAGATTCACCCCCGTTCAAAATTGTAGGTACCACAGTGTATTTGTAAAATTTTAATTGGATAGTTTTATAGATTTATGTTGTTTTTCTAATTAACATACATTTTCTGATATCTCGAAAATTTTAATTCTATATCTTTATCACACTTAAAATATAAATTGCACATTAAATAATTAAAATACGCAGTCTGTATTATTTTCCATAACTGACAATCAACATCCTCACTCTCTCTCTTAATTTTTTTAATTGCTTGCAATTATTGTCTTTATGTTCTTGTACTTTTCTATCGTTGTAATTTTGATTCTGCATGTTGCCAAGAATACATATGAATATTAAACGATGTATTGCAGAACAATCGAGGAGACGGCCTCGAGATAGAGGGTAGCTGTGAATATATTGAATAAGCAGTCGCGGACAGCCGATGAGGGTTGGTCCTCCAGCTTGGGGGTTGGGCGAAGGGCTAACAACCCATCACCGTAAAAAATAGCTTGTTACGAAACCTCAAAATAATCCTCGGAATGGGACTGATTCTCTGGTACGACCACTGCAATGGGCAGGGCATGTAGCACGTATGGGCGAATCCAGAAATGCATATAGAGTGTTTGTTGGGAGGCTGGAGGGAAAAAGACCTTTGGGGAGGCCGAGACGTAGATGAGAAGATAATATTAAAATGGATTTGATGGAGGTGGGATATGATGATAGAGACTGAATTAATCTTGCACAGGATTGGGTCCAATGGCGAGCTTATGAGAGGGGGGCAATGAACCTCCGGGTTCCTTGAAAGCCAGTAAGTAAGTAAGTATTGCAGAACAACTCGCTATAAACATGATTTTTTCTCAAATTTTCTCGCTGTCACATGCATTTCTATTATTTTACATCAACACTTACTACTGTCGGCGGCCGGGTAGCTCAGTTGGTAGAGCAGCTGGCTACGGACTGGAAGGTCCGGTGTTCGATCCCAGGTGGTGACAGGATTTTTTCTCCTTGCCAAACTTTCAGAACGGTCCCGAGGTTCACTCAGCCTCCTATGAAATTGAGTACCGGGTCTTTCCCGGGGGTACAAGGCGGTCAGAGCGTGGTGCCGACCACACCACCTCATTTTAGTGCCGAGGTCATGGAAAGCATGGGGCTCTATCTCCATGCCCCCCAAGTGCCTTCATGGTATGTTACGGGGATATCTTTTCTTTATCAGAGCGTGGTGCCGACCACACCACCTCATTCTAGTGCCGAGGTCATGGAAAGCATGGGGCTCTATCTCCATGCCCCCCCAAGTGTTACGGGGATACCTTTACCTTTTACTTACTACTGTCTGTCATAGACCATCATAATATTCCTTATTCCACAAATTACAGAATATTCGGGATTTTTTTTTAGAACACTGGACAATTTGACCTTAACATGTTCAGTAACAAACATTGCTTGCGCTTCATTTATTTTTTTTTGTTGAAAGTGAAATCTCCTTTCCCTCCTTCATTAACTAATGAGGGGTTGTGGGCAAGAACATGGTAACCCACAATGAGGAAAAGTAACTGTGTTATGTATTCCAAAGAATAGAAATGTGGGTTATCGAAACAAGTATAACAAGCCATCTCTTGGGGATAGACGCAAAATACTTCGTCACTAGATAGAGCATGTCCCCTAACATATCGCCATGTTAGTTCAAAATTCGTCTTCATGTGGGTTACCATGTTCTTGCCCACAACCCCTCATTTATTCTCCATCTACTCTTAATTCAATCTGTCATCTGCAGTAGCTAAATATAGGATGGAGTAAAGTCTTGTATTAGTATGGGTTTCCGATGCTAGGAACAGCTTAGGACTCTGGGCCTTGCTTATCAGATACTCATCTGAGAATGGGGCCTGGCTCTGTCAGAGTTGAGGTAAGATGGCCCACCTATCAGCATAGGATTCACGCATGCCAAGCAGACCGTCGCACTGGAACAGTCATCACATAAGTATAAGAGCACATTGTGCATGTACAATCTCCATCCACCCGATCATGCTTGAGCTCTATGCCCAGGCCATATAGAGATAGTTAACTGAACTTCGGTTTGGCTTACGTGACAGTCAGCAACAACTCTCACACGTCAGTAGACAGTGACTAAAGCCTGAATTATGCTACGCGTTTGCTGCAATTTGCATGCTACGGATATATATGAGCACTCCTACCGTTCAGACACATTCCGAGGTTGGCAGTTCACGTATTATTAGGAGGCTTTGCATTCTTAAGTTCCGATTTCCGCTCCTACTGGCGCCACATGTCTTCATTGACACATGTTCCTTTCAAATGGCTTACAATTATTTAAAATTACGAGACATAGCTACAGTGTTTTCTGAGAGAATGAGGGAAATGAAATAAATTAATGACTGTAAATAATATGTTATAACCTATATTTAAAGTAAATCAGTAAGTCGTTATCTTAGTCATAGTAATTATAATAAGGTTATTGAGAAGAAAGCTTTATTTTGTAATTGTCTTAACTTCACCTTTTATAATTGAAGTTTTACTCACAGTCAATATAAGAACACACTTTGTATGCATAAGACAATAGAGTTTGCTTATACTGCAATTTTTTTGTTTTTATTATCGTGATAATATATTTATTGATAAAGATTTAAAGGTAATTTTCTTATTTGTTGAATTTTAATGCGACTCAAGAATTTGCATTTCTTCACTTCTGTAGCTTTCTCTTAAATTGGGTCCATTCATCTTTCTCTTGCCTTTTTCTTGGTTGCTTTTTTTTCACCTTTAAATTTAACATTCTTTTTGGTAATCTTGTGTTTTGAAACCATTTATGTGCCCGAATCATTTCAGACTTTTTTAAAAATAATTTTCTCGTATCTAGAGTGCTCTTGATGTAGTCATTAATCGGTTACTTTTTGTTTTTTTTTTTTTTTTTTTTTAATATTCACCCTTTCGAAGACAGATCCCGCGTCCACATCGTCAGAGGTGGTTGGTTCAATAGTGCTTGATAGGGCGAAGTACATTGGGGAATTGCTCCTAGGTACCTCCGTACCTCTAAGATAAATATGGAGGCCTAACAGAAAACTAAACGAGTGAGCTAAAGGTACTGCAATGAAAGCACATCAGGCCCAGTAAGTCTGTGGTGGATGTAGTACATGCTTTCAATAAAAAGTTTTTCATTCATTCATTCATTCATTCATTCATTCATTCATTCATTCATTCATTCATTCATTCATTCATTCATTCATTCATTCATTCATTCATTCATTCATTCATTCATTCATTCATTCATTCATTCATTCATTCAATGTTCTGCCCAAGGGCAGATCTTTCACTGAAAACCCAGCCTCCTCCAATATTTTCTATTTTATGCCTTCCTCTTTGTCTTCTCTTAATATGGTCCATATCTTAATGTCGTCTATAAGAAGAAACAAGTATGTCTCTAATAAAAAATATCTCCCACTTCATTCTATTATGCTAAAACTTTTAAGAGACTTTGTGGTGTGTGGCCTTGTACCTTCCTATGCATAACGGAATTCTATTGGCTATTGATATCCTACTTAGTCTGTTCTGAGATTTCTGCTCTAGCGTTCTCGTTTCGTACCATCATGACTGAGCGCATTGTCAGAGAAATGCATCAAAGTTTGCTACAAACTGAACAACATGCAAGAAGAGAACGTTGAGAAATTAAGAATGCTTTTGGTGTTATTGCAGTTACATTGTCTGACTCAACGCTCTGAATCGTATCAAACCCAAACTGAGAACTCCGTGCCCTGAATCCAACATTGCTTCGACAACATAGACCGAACTGGAGAATTTATTTTTGTTCTTATAAATTCAAAATTTGGTCAAAATTCGTTCAGTGGAATGAAAGTTGCTTCGTGACTTGAAAGTAATGGGAGGAAAAGCTGTTCCAGCGCAAGCGCGAACTGTGCCGTCGCTCGTTCGTGACTGGTGACCACAGCCCGGACACGCGACGGTCGGCGGCACGCGTGCGTGACGTCAGCAGTCCCACCCACGCAGCGTGCGTGACGAGAGGATCCTACACCTGGCACAATTAGGATTTTGTTACCAGCCATGTTAGATTTAATCTGTTTGTTGAATAACTTTCAGTCCATTTCCTTTCATTAATTCCGTGACGTGTGTCGCAATAAAACACTGAATAGTGGTGGTGGTGATGGTGGTGGTGGTGGTGGTGGTGGTGGTGATAATTTCGTCTGATTGAGGTTCTGGCTGATATGTACATCGATTATCAGGCAGTACATCTCACTTGATGATATGTGTCAGAGGAAAACAATAATTGTTTGTACACATCTGAAGTCTGACTAATGTAATATGTAGCTAGTCGGCAATGTATGAAATGGAGGGGGAAAGAAACTGGTCACCCTACCCTATTATCTCCTGGCCTAGTTGCCTCATAAGTGGTGCCTTCTTAGTACCTCTTGTGAGGTTCAGATTTGTCTTCGGACAGTTGACTAAACAACAACATCAATAATAATAATAATAATAATAATAATAATAATAATGATAATAATAATAATAATAATAATAATAATAATAAAATAATAATAATAATGTTTATCGAGCTGGAGCTTCCCTATTTTCAACGCTTCATTTGTCGATTAGTTTGTTTCTCGGTCCATTATCATCGTCATGATCATAGAAAATGTGACCCAATGTGCTTGCGATGACCACCACTTCATGGAACTGCCGATTCTTCATTTCCGCTTATTATTACCAATATTTCAACATTCCGCAATAACTTGGACTGTGTGATTCTTCTATTCCTATAACATTACAGTATATTACCAACTTGATGGAATCATTTTGTTTTGTTTTTTTTTTTCTTTTTTTGCTTCTTCAAATTTTGAGTTTGCCCGTAGACAAATCATAACAGATAATAATAAATGTATATAATACATTAAATACAATGTTCAGTTAAAGACAATTAAAGTTTACAACAGTGAAAATTCTGAGAAGTTCAATAATTAAGGTAAATAATAGCAATGGTGAATCTTTGTATGTCGTCGCACTCCTCCTCCACCTCAACCTCTACGTCTCCCTTCTCTTCTTCTTCCTAAGTACATAGTATGCTGCTTACCTTTACGTAGAACTACGTGTGGGTGGTACGTGAAATGAAACAAGGAGAACAAGGGAAACAAAAAAAAAAAACAAGAGATGACAAGGACAACAACGGGAAGACAATGTGAACAAGAGGAAGGGAATGGTAGTAAGGGAAGAAAATAAAAAGAAAACTAAGTGTGGGTGGTACGGGAAATGAAACAAAAAGAACAAGGGGAATACAAAGGCAACAAGACTATGACAAGGAGAACAAGAGGAAGATAGTGGAAAGAAGTGTAAGACGAGGAGAAAAGAAGGAGATCATGGGATAAGCAAGGAGCACAATAAGAAAACAAGGGTAAGAAAAGCAGAACAAGGGGAATGCAAGGAGAATAAGGGAAGTATAATGAGAAGAATAGGAAGACGAAGAGAACAAGGTAAAGACAGAGAGAACAAGTTGAAGACAAGGAGAACAAGATCAAGACAAGTATTTTTTTTATTTTAGGTGGTTATTTTACGACGCTTTATCAACAGCTTAGGTTATTTAGCGTCTGAATGAGATGAAGGTGATAATGCCGGTGAAATGAGTCCGGAGTCCAACATCGAAAGTTACCCAGCATTTCTCATATTGGGTTGAGGGAAAACCCCGAGAAAAACCTCAACCAGGTAACTTACCCCGACCGGGAATAGAACCCGGGCCACCTGATTTCGCGGCTAGACGCACTAACCGTTACTCCACAGGTGTGGTCTCAAGACAAGTCAAATAAGGGTAAGACAAGGAGGACAAGGAGTACAAAGGGCATACAAGAAGAAGAAAGACGGAAAGATAAGGAGAAGTGATAGACGACAACAAGATAAGAGAAGGAGAACAAGGTCAAAGTAAAGAGAAAAAAATGAAGATAAGCAGAACAAGATGAAGACGAGGAGAATAAGGAGAAGACAGGTAGAATAAAATGAAGGCGGGGAGAACAAGGTGCAGATAATAAGAGCAAGGTCCGGACAAGAAAGAACTAGGTGCGGGAAAGAAGAAAGAACAAGGTGCAGGCAAGAGGAACGAAGCGAAGACAGGAAGAACAAGGTCAAAATATGGAAAAGAAGGAGAATACTAGGACAACATTAGAAATACAAGGAAAACAAAAGGAATGTAAACAGAACAGTGAGAAGACAAAGAAAACATGGGGAAGACAAGGGGAATACAAGGAAATGAATGGGAGTACAAGGAGAACAAGAGAAATACATAAAGAAAAGAGGAAGACGCGGAGAACAAGGAGAACAAATGGAATATAAGTTAAAGAAGAGAAATACAAGGCGGAGGGATTTGCATTTTCATGACGTTCAGTTCTCAAGTTAACCCCATTCCTAGTGAAGAGATAGACGTAGTTCTAAGTCAGAAAATTCTGCGTTGTGTCAGGAATTCACCGCCAATTAGAATACGTCACCCAGTTTAGGAAATGAAATTGCACTTGTGTTGGTTCAAATGTTTTATATATATGAGCCATAATAAGAGAAGTAATCACTAAAGGCCACGGAATATAATTATATTCTCTTCATGTGCAGCGACATTCCGAAATTAGTCCCACTAGTCACTATGGCTCACTCAAAGTGTCATACATGTCTTACTATCGCTTTAATATTGCAGACTCGCGATTATAGTCAAATGAGTGGTCGCACAGGTCTATAGCTATCCTCGATACCGAGATATTCCTGAGAGTGGCCACGCAGCCAATTTAATTCGGAACTTCTGGTTCTTACGCCCGTAGCGAGCAAAGTGGCGTCATTGCACGTTCATGGCCTAACTACAAATAACATTCATATTCGGCTGTGGCTCATCTTGCTAGAGTAAGCATTTGAAATTCTTTCATTTGGAAAGACGTTTTCTACATGAATAAAAAAACACAATCCTAGATACACTTTTTCCTGAAGGAAGTGAAGCTGAGGTCCGTCTAGTTTAGGCCTAGTGCAGGAAGAGGACTTTGTTCTTCACAGAAGACTTTAGGTAAAATTTATCGGTCATTTCTCGACCACGTTAAAATTTACACGTAGCACTGTGGGCCCACATTAGTGTGCGTTGATTTGTGCCATCTATTCAGAAACCATAACATGCAATACATTTTTACAATTTATATTTTAACAGTTTCTTTCTTTCGTCTTCCTCCTTTCTGTCTTGTATATTTCTCCTTACACTTATTTTATTTCTGTTTCTTCTTTTCTTTCTCACCCTTCTCCCCCTCCTTCTTCTCCACTAGCAATTACTTTTTCATTTTCCTCATTTTCTCCTGTACAATATTTTCGTTCTCATTTTATGTCCTTGCAGTTCCTTTGCTCATTATTCTCTTTTCCTCTTTTATTCTTTCAATCATTTGGCCCCAGATCACATATAGATTGCCCATTTCTATGTTAAAATTGGTAGCACTTTGAAGAGAACAACCACCAGGATCGCCACCCGTCCGCCCTAAACGAATACGAGATGGCAGTACAGTCGCTAATGCAATTCAAATGGGAGTTATGACGTGACTCCTTATGTAACAACTAGATGGCAGCATAGTAAACCTGACAAAAGTTGTTACTGTCAAAACCTATAACGCCGAGCAATCTGGGTATTATATGGTCTAGGGTTTGGCATACTTTCTTCTATTCCGTTTTCTTTATTTTATTTTTCGCGTCTCCTCCTACTTTCTTCTGAATTTTCTTCCTCTCCACTTTTGATTATCTTTCTGATTCCTTCGTCTTCTTCTCTTTCACCCCTTCTAATTTGTCCTCATTCCTCTTTGGTGATCCTGTTCGTATCCGTACGTCACGTTTCTAACACATAAACAGTTTTAATTTCGATACCATTCCTTGAAACTTAAAAATTAGACCAGCATCGCTACTAGTTTATGCGAAGAGTGTATGCAATATCACGGCTATTCCCATGTTTGGAGCCTTTCGTACAGGAAAGGCGCTATGTTCATCCTGGAACGCGCTAGAGTAAATAAAGAGACGTTCAGAATTCAGGTCGGGTAATATGATTATTATCTAGTGTGCCGCATGCACGAAATCCCACATGAGAGTGCTTACATTCACAGAATTCGCGGAATATCTAGATCTCGTGTAGGCTATTCACAACCAGATGGACGAAGTTCTAGCAATGGTGGAGTGTAAGCTAGAATTTTTTTTGTTCAGACGCAAACGAAATTAAATTCCAGGGGAGCGGTTTACCGAATTCTTTCATTAGCTGGAAAAAGTTCAGAATGGTGACAATGTTACGTGGCAAACAAACACAGAGCACAAAGGAAACAACTGCCTGTCAGGATACCATGAAAACAAGTAATCTTCACCTGGAATTTTTGTGCTCGTATTGTTGCCGATTCAGAAGTGTCGTTCTTGTAGTTCTATTTGTGTCTTTCTCACAGTCTTTCACTGATACTACATGTAATTGAAAGATGTATAGCAGTTCATTTAGAAAAATAAATTATTAATGTGACTTGTAGTTCCCCATTCCGCGAGTCATTTAAAAAAAACATTCAAATATTTAATCACTAAGACTTTTACTTACATAATAATTGCTGAAATGCTCTGAAAATTTCTGAGATACTTTAGACATTTCTTGAAGTACTGTACGTACGTTAGACATTTCCTGAAACATAATTATGTAAATGAACTATTTTGGATTTACCTGTTCATACACTTGATAGGACACTGTTGCATTTACTGGGAAAACTCGCACATTTTCTGAAAAAAAAAATCGTACATTTATTGGGAAACATACTGTACAGTAGTGACAAAAAAACCGGACCGACCCTTGTAGCTGATTTCAGTCACAGATTGAAATTTTGCTTGTCACAACACACATCCATCTCGTATAATTAATTGTAACAATAAAATTTATTGCATTTGTTCGATTCTTACCGTCTTTTTTTCCTTCAGTGCCTCAAACTTACAGACGAAAAAACTTTGAGAGTTTTACTTTCATCTGGCATCAATATTACATTTCTACCTCTATTCGACAAAGATAACTGCGTATTTTTACATTAAATAGCAGTACGTACCTTTGGCTTCACTATCCATATTAAAATTACCACAGTTTGACACAATACACAGCACAGGATTCTTTTGTATCAGGTACAAGGGTCTGTCCGGTTTTTTTTTGCCACTACTGTATTTCTATTGGTACACTCTCGGAGCTGTTGCGCATTTTGTGATACATCCGTGCATTTTCTGAGTCAGTGTTGAATTTGCTTCTACATCCATGCATTTTTTTATTTACTCGTACACTTTTTGCTTGAGACAGTCGTGAATTTGTTGGGACACTCGTGCGTCTGCTGGAGTGTTTGTGCATTTCCAGGAATATCTGTGCATTTGCTGGGACACACATTCATTTTTTGGACTTATTAGTCTAGCTGTACGTTTACTAGTACACCCGTTTATTTTCTGGGACACTCCTACATTTTCTGAGCTTGGTGCAACATTCGTGTATTTTCTGAGACACTCGTGTACTTACAGGACCACTCGTACATTTACTACACGCGTGAGTTTTCTGAGGAAGTTGTGCTTTCAGTAAGATACTCGTACATTTCTGAGCCACACGTACCTTAACTAGGACGCCCGTGAATTTATTGGTAGATTCGTCTATTTGTTTGGACACTCATCTATTTGTTTGGACACTCATCTATTTGTTTGGGCACTTGTGTGTTTGTTTGGACACTTGTCCGTTTGTTTGAAAACTCGTCTATTTGTTTGGGCACTCGTCTGTTTATTTGGGCACGCGTCTGTTTGTTTGGGCACGCGTCTGTTTGTTTGGGCACTCGTCTGTTTGTTTGGGCACTCGTCTGTTTGTTTGGGCACTCGTATGTTTGTTTGGGCACTCGTCTGTTTGTTTGGGTACTCGTCTGTTTGTTTGGGCACTCGTCTGTTTATTTGGGCACTCGTCTGTTTGTTTGGGCACTCGTCTGGTTGTTTGGGCACTCGTCTGCTTTTTTGGACACTCGTCTGTTTGGGCACTCTTCTCGTTGTTTGAACACTTGTGTGTTTGTTTGAACACTCGTCTGTTTGCTTGGGCACTGGCCTGTTTGTTTAGACACTCGTCTAATTATTGGGACACTCGTCAGATTATTTGGACACTCGTCTGATTGTTTGGGCACTCGTCTGATTGTTTTGGCACTCATCTGTTTGTTTAGGCACTCGTCTGATTGTTTGGGCACTCATCTCTTTGTTTGGGCACTCATCTGTTTGTTTGAACATTCCTGTCTGTTTGTTTGGACGCTTGCATTTTCTGGACTTCCGTGTATTGTGAGACACACTTGCGTTTTCTGGGACACCTGGGCATTTGCTGGAATATCCGTGAGCCGGGAACACCAGTGCACTTACCGAGTCACCTTTTTGTTTGATGGTATATACGTGTATTTGCTGAGACACATGTGCATTTACTGGGACTCCCACACTTCACTGGAATACTTTTATTTTCACTGAGACACTAGGCACTATGGGGCAGTATAATGACTAGGGCATTTTCTGGAGGATTGTTGCATTAAATTATTGTTGGGACTATCACACATGTTATGGGACACACTTACTTTATTGAGACACCAAAACTTACTGATGCAATCAGACTCCTTCCAATATTGCTTCAATATCGTGATATCAGCGTGGGACTCAGCTGTAAATCACCATGATAAAATATACTCAAGATTCGAGTCCAGCCAGGCTCTATGATACTTATGGCTGGAAACGCTGTTAGGAGCTTTGGTTTAACCACTGCTAGGTTTTCAAGATATTATCATTTCATCTCCAAATAGCGTCTGTTCTTGAAAAGGGAATTTAAACAAAGAATTATTAGTATACCACAGCGAAAGATTCAGCAACGAGATCTTCGTAAGAGGATGACCCTATCGGAGTAGGAAGTAGACGGCTTGGACATAAGGTTGTCATTAGCATCCAGTCCCGCTCATCTCGTATGCATGCAGAAATGTTAGTTGTTTATTGGAATGTCCCACAGTCGTTCAGGTATGACTGCGCAACCTTGGTTTTGCAGGAATGCAAATTAAAATGCTGCGACGTGAAATTATTTTGGCAAACCGGTTCCTCGACACATCACGCTGGGAGCACGAGTCAATGAAGAATGACGTAGTATACAACTCCCCATTCACATGCTACCAACCTTCCGACAGACGCGTCTCCTCGCCATCTGTGAGACGATGTCTGAACTATGTGAACGTCACGCTTCTGTATTTTGTCAATAGTTTTTTGTGTGCGGTGATTCATTACTGAATAAGAGAAACTTAGATGAAAATAATATCGTCCAAGATTTTGGAATTGTAAATCTCTTTTACAAAATAGGGTTGAAATGTTAACTGATAAACAATCTCTCACATGCCATAAAATAAAATAGTGTTCGGCTATGTGAAAATCTCTGCTATTAGAAGTCGGTTTATAAATATTTAAGAACCTTTAAGGAATTTGCAAAATTGCGAAAGCAAACGGTATAAATCGCCGATGTGTAATTTTAAAGCGGCCGATCAGTCGATACTGTTGACGAGATTCACGTATAGTCCGGATCAACTTACTTAATACCCTAAGGGTGAAACCTAACCATTTTCTTCCTATTACTACATATGCTAGTGGATTATAGTGATTTTGTAGCTCTCAGGTTGAATTTTATTTTACCAAATTCGTTTAGAATTGCAGGTACAGACAAATATTACAATTGGTAGTTATTTTCTGTTATGTTGGGAGCAATAATTTCGGTTTGTAATAAATGAAACTGATGAAAATGCAAGTACCTAGGCTTGTGAATTAATAATTGATTAGTAATACTGGTATTAATATTAATGTTAATATACAATTAAATTCTGTTACTTGTGATTCCAATTCAGCTCTACAGTATATTCACGTGCATCCATGTAAGTGTAATTAAATAAATATAACTCATATACCTATGTACTTAGTATGAAAAACGCAGGTAAATATATTTTACATTTTAATTTATTTATTTCGTGTTTAGATTTTTATTAAAATGTCCAAGAGAGAAAATATCGTTTTAAAGACTTCTCCAAGAAAGTAGGATTTAAAAGTGGTATTCTGTTTTCGAAATTCGTACTAATCACTTCACGTGATCAAACTACATTTCTAGGTTTGGTCTGATGAATTGTAAACTGTTTAGTCAAATTAATGAACTTCACGTTGTCAGACAAAATAAATTTTAATATTAGATCACATTAATCCTAATTACCAACATAATATGCGAGAAGTCCAGGAGGAAAATGTAGGCATAAATTATTATTGAACCATTTAGGAAAAACGTCGCGACATAAAGATAAGATGTGGTAAATGAGTAAATAACCAAGACATTGTTATTGTTAATACTATATTATTATTATTATTATTATTATTATTATTATTATTATTATTATTATTATTATTATTATTATTATTATTATTTCAGTACGTAGCTTTGTGATTTTACTCTCTTTGGTGATATCTGGTTTTAGTTGGCAACACTGAAGAGACGGCTGAATTAGACTTTTAGGAACTATACTTACGTGATCCTCACTATATATTGGAAAATAGGTGTAGAATTACTGCTTTCACAAAAACTAGAAGTCATGTTACTCTATTATTAATTTATTTTCGGAGAGTTTTAACTTGAACAAATAAGAGAATGAACTGTTGGAAGTCATTAATGGCAAATGCGTTTTTTTATTATATGGAACAATTAGATACAATAATAAAGTTAGTCTTATAATAGAGTGTTTCAGAACTGAAGGTAAATATTTAAGGATGAAAATTACGCATATAAACAAAATATCTCGGACATGAGAAATTTGCCAGATAGTATAGTCCTACGTATTCCCTTAAGATCCGCCACGTACTCCATGCGATACCATGTTCTCTGAGCTGTTGATGTACCTTTTGAATGACGTCTGTCAGGCTGCCTTCTGGGCGTGGCGGGGGGGGGGGGAGATTCTTGCTACAAGCGTGCAGCCTCGAGTGCATTGTCGTAGACTTTTCCATACATTAAGTGCATGTCCGCAAAGGCTATACCTTATTTTATTTCAAGGAGTGCAGTTCGGTGTTCAAAGAAGCCACCGAACTGCACTCCTTGAAATAAAATAAGGTATACTTTTCGTTGCTGCAATCTTTTTTCCATTTTGGCGTTCTTTATGCAACAGTACTACATATCCTTTGTCACCGTGTCTATTATTTATTCGATCTCAAATCACTGAGAGAGGGATAAAGCAAGAAATTTTCATGCTTCTACAATCTACACAAATAAGACAATGGCGGATATTGGGAGAAACTTTGCACTGCCTCACAAACGGCTCATTTGTGAATCATTTTGACTAATTTTTTTTTCTTGCTTATATTAGTGTGCAGCTTTCGGCTTTAAATTATTTTATCGCTTTTGTAACATTCTGTGTATGAGCCTTTTTTAACTTTATTATCTGTTTTAGCCAGTATTAAGTTAAGGAACATTCGGGCGTGAAAATGAAATTTATTATCAAGAGAAAGGGACTGCGCCATTTGGCACTCATGTGAAGGCAGAATTCCTCTGTCATGTGGCAACATGTCCTGTGAAGGCATTCGCTTAAGACAGCAAAGCCTACAATATGGAGAATGCTCATCTATTCTTTATGAGAGAAGTACAAAATTTCACATACTCATTTGAAATCCAATCGAATCCGCTAGATATTTAGCTAAAAACACAACCTCTTGAGTAGCAGCAGAGGTCTGAATGGCGATTAACACCTAGTTTTTCACATCCCTGGCACATTCTTGTCTAAATATTAACCGAGATCATTTATATCCTCTGATACTTCCTAAGATAATCGAAAGTGTTGAGTGAATGTAGAAACGTAAGGGATTTGGGGTTAAGTGCAGATGTTGAAGGGGAAACTTCAAAACGTCGGCCGTTAAAGTAAACTTGCAACATAGACAAATGACAAAGGCAGACATATTTATAATATGTCTACATCTTCAATTTTCCGTGCTTTTTGGTTTCTGACTGTAAATATCATCTCTGTATTTTCTATTTTCCATCATTTATTGATTTTAAAGCCACGTTCTAAAATAATCTTCTAAAAGTATGATGTTGACTAGTCCAATGAATACTGTATATTCTTTTAATGTCAGAGCTTAGATTCTAAGGATCATGTACTGGTGTCTCTTGTATTACATTTCATATGACGGTTGTGGAGAGGGGTGTGTCCTTTGTACATACATAAACACAATGTTTTATGAAACTTGATACCGCATAGGCTAAGCAATATTCAGCATACTATTTGCATATATTTTCTTTTATTTCTATTTTTCGAGACCTCTCCACATTTTTCCTTATTTCCTTCCCTTTTTTCTTATGTTGTATTTTTATTAGTCACGTTCTTAGTCACCTCTTCTACTTTTCAATAAGTTATCTATTTCTGTTACTCATTCCCTAACTTTCCTTTCTTTATCTCCACCATTATTCACTTAAACTTCCAACATCATTAATTCATTCGGCCTGGGTAGCGTAGTCGGTATAGCTCTGCCTTCTGTATTCGAGGTTATGGGTTCGATCCCGGCCCAGGTCGATGGCATGTAAGTGTGCTTAAATGCGACAGGCTCATGTCACTAGATTTACTGGCATGTAAAAGAACTCCTGCGGGACAAAATTCTGGCACACCGGCGACACTGATATAACCTCGGCAGTTGCGAGCGTCGATAAATAAATCGTAATTTAAATTTTTATTCATTTATTCTTACATTTATTTTCTCATTGTTTTATTGTTCGATTTTTCTATCATAAGCCTTCACACTTTCCATTTTTTTACTTGTTTTTGCTTCCTTCCATACTTGATTTTTTATTTATTTTTTTTTTTCCGTCCAAGAAAACGATGGCGTGAAAATTTCTCTTTAAGACGTAACAGGCCATGTGGCTTAATGACTTGTTCTAGAATATGATGATTATGTTTGTCCTTTCCTATCATTTATTGTAATTTCCTTTATTCGATTTTATTCTTAATTTCGGTTTTTCTTCTTTTTTTCGCCCCTCCTTTCAACTTTAATCCATTTATTCATATATACGTAATTTACCTTCTTCTTTTTCTGCGCGGTTAGCGCGTCTAGCCGTGAAACCAGGTGGCCCGGGTTCGATTCCCGGTCGGGGCAAGTTACCTGGTTGAGGTTTTTCCCGGGGTTTTCCCTCAACCCCTAGACGCGCTAACCGCGCAGGAAAAGAAGAAGGTAGCCGGCCTGGGTGGCGCAAGCGCTAGAGGCATGGACTGTCTCTAACGCTTGGTCCAAAGGGCTGTGGGTTCGAGTCCCGCCTTGGGCATGGGTGTTGTGTTTGTATTAGTTTAAGTAAAAGGAAACAAATGAAAGAAAACAGGAAAACAAGGATAACTACGGTAAACGGCCTCTGGCCGGTAAACTTAAAAAAAAAAAGTTATTAAAAAAAACCAATATGAGCAAATGCTGGGTAACTATCGGTGTGGGACCCTGGACTCATTTCACCGGCATTATCACCTTCATCTCATTCAGACGCCAAATAACCTAAGATGTTGATAAAGCGTCGTAAAATAACCTACTAAAATAAAAAAAAAATCTTTTTCTGCGCTGCATCTTTAAATAGTTCGATATTTTTTTTCGTTCCGTCTGTGTCTGTTTGTCGTCTATTTCCTTTTCTCTTTTCTGTTTCTTTTCTTAATTACATAATTAATTCATTCTTCTCTCCATCATTCCACTCAATATTTCTTCTATATTATTAACTTTTATGTTCTCTCTTCCCGTCTCTTTTTTCCCTTTTTCTTTTAATTAATTAATTTGTCCTTCCTTGCTATTTTACATCCGTTTCTCCTTTCTGTATTTGATATTTCTTTTTTACCCTATATCTCTTCTTCGTTCTTTCTAGCTACTGTATAATTTATTCCTACATTTAATTCTTTTTGTCTTTTGTTTCTTTATTTTTGATTAGTGCCTTTATTCATTTTTTTATTCTTTTCTTTCAGACTTTCGTCTCTCTGTCTTCTTTCATAATTCCTTTTTCCCTTATGTATTTCCTCATTTTTTTCCTTTTACCTTCGCTTCTGTGTTTGACATGTTCTTCTGAATTATTCTGCAATTATGGATTAAGCAATAGAAAACTGTTGCAGCATCGTTCCTTCTATCTTTACCAAGGTCGATCTTGATAGCTTCGTCTAGGTTTATAATACAAAATTTGCTTAGTCTATTACCTTACGTTGTCTTGACATGCTCTAACGAATTCGTTTTGCAATTCTTTATTTTATAGTAAGGAGCTACCATCTAATTTAGAGTAAGTTATATCATCATTTTCATATCGTCTAGTCCGACGCAGCACTTAATGGATCTTAAGTATCTCATTTCATTTGCTGTCATTTTTATTTATATTTGGTGGACATGGTTCAAATTTCGCTTCCGTAAGTTGCTGTGAGTTGTCATGTATATAATGTTTTCTTTGACAAGGATATACATAATTGCAATATACCCGAAATTGGTTCTGTCTGCCACTAGCGTGGCTCAGACGGTGGTCGCGTTCGTTTGCTGATCTGGCAGGTCGTGGGTTCTATTCCTGCTGTGGTTGATTACCGAACTGTAACTGTCTGATATTCTCCTGGAGAATCTTCGGCCACATTCACAAAATACCATCTCGTTGTCACAAATTCCAACGACACTAAAATAACCTAGTAGTTGATACAGCGTCGTTAAATAAGACTAAAAATTTTTTCTGTCAATTTTTTCTACCTCAATTCCCCTGTAAAGAGAAAGAAAGACCTTACTAGAACGTGTAATTAATGGAACAATTTATATCGTAGACGTAACGAAGAACTCTGCCCAACCGATCGTCCTGAGTAGAGTCGTGCTCGTAGTTGCGTCGTTCGTTGTCAGATGGCGCACACTGACGTGAGATTAGCTTCTGGTTTACTTCCTCCCATTCCATCTCGGGACGCAAAAATGGGATCTACAAAATAATAATAGGACATACTTGGGATGTGGAGATAATTAATAATAATAATAATAATAATAATAATAATAATAATTTATTTATTTAATCTGGCAGAGATAAGGCCAGTAGGCCTTCTCTTCCGCCCAGCCAGACTCTAATTCTAATTAAATACATTTGCTTACATAGTTATTACATTAATATCTAGATCATAAAACAACATGAAAGTAAATAATGAAAATTGGATAACTAATGTTAGTGTGACAATAATAAACACTGGTAAGAAATAATAATGATAATAATAATAATAATAATAATAATAATAATAATGATGATAATAATAATAATAATGGTAATAATAGTAATAATAATAATAATAATAATAATAATAATAATAATAATAATAATAATAATAATAATGAGATAATTTAGATATTTATCTGTGATATATATAGCCATTAAACATTGAGAAACCTGAAACAGCTATTATTGTTGACAATAATTGTTAGAAAAATATCTCGTTAGCCTATTCTTAAATTGATTTGATGTCTGACAGTCCCTGACATTATTCGGTAGGGAATTCCAAAGTCGAGGAACAGCCACAGTGAAAGAAGATGAATATGAGGATGTTCGGTGGGAGGGAATTAGGCCTATACTTTTCATCGTACTTTTTTCGTACTACTTTGATTCTAATTTAACGCCACATAGCGCTTTAGTTCAGACCATAATGTCCGATCAAGGGAACCGAAGTTTGAATTCTGACATTGTCTCGCTGTCATCACCGTATTATCACTAGGACCACGATTTTAATTACCTAAAATTGCCAAACATTTCCTTCAGTATAAGTAAAATATCAATGAATGTTGCTACAATTTTTCAAAAATATTTTATATTCTTCCCAAGTCACATAACTATCGGCAATATTTACATCAGTCGACCTCATTTTTATGTCCGTGATGATCTCTTAGAATACATTTCCTTTAATATAATATATACCCTGTCTTTGAACACCGATTTTTCCATCAGCGTTCTATAGTCTGCAGAACCAAATAGTGCATCATCTTGTAAACTAAAAAAGTGCATTTTATTTTACAATTTCAATTTCAATTTTTTACAATTTTTTGGCGAGATGTAGTGAGGTGAGGATTTGCCAACAGATTACTTGACAAAATTTGGTTGAGACAAGTTGCCTGGTTGAGATTTTTCATGCCAGATCAGTAAAAACATGAAATTGCACGACGTATCGCGGTCTAATGGTAATAAATGTTTGAAAGAATTTTAGTTTTGACGGATTGTGCAAGTCAGGCATCATAGCATAGTGGATACTGTGCGCTTATTTATAAGGCAGTATAAACGAAAAGAACATAGGCGGGGTTTTTTTAGGTTCTGTTTCACTTCCCCGTTGTGTCCAGCGCTGCCTTGGACCATATATTCGACAGTTACACATTGCGAGCCTCCCTAGTTATGTGGCCAGCACTACACAGTGCCACCGTTCAAACAAAGGACAGACAGCAAATGACACAGGTACAAACAGTCAATACTTTAGGCCAGTCATGTCAATTGATGCCTATAGGAGCAAGCGCGCGCTTTAGAGCTCAGGAGAGCCTGAGCGCATTACAGCGGAAAGGAAAGAGACAGACGAAAGAGGTAGTATTTGCCGCTTGATCGAACTATATTCAGGGATGGCCAGAACTGATTCAATGGATAAAGGGAAGAGAACTTATTAAAACTGTACAGTATCCATGTTAATTTTAGATTTGTCTGAGAAGTATAAGTGCATTATAAGAATGTAAGTTTTAATTTTACTGCTCATTTTTCACAAGTTTGATTTTTTTATTCAAAAGAAATATTTTTTATAGAAAAGTGAAATTTTCAGATATAGGCCTATTTATTTAGTAGCCTTACAGAATGTTTTTGTAAATCTAATATACCGTAAATACGTATTACTGAAGATAGTGTATTGAAAATTTTGAAAATATTCGCATGGAAATTGTTTGTATGGAAATGAATTAACAAAGCAACTGCTGTTACATCATAAGCAAAAGATATGTCAGCTCTATAGCTTCAGCACATTTCGAGAAAATAATTTAATATTCTGATGATAGGAAGTTGCTCACCAATATCATCTTAAAAGTATAATGCGATAAGAGTTTTGTTATGGAATATTACTTACACTTAAAACATATACAGCACCTAGATTAATTTGCTTTGTATTGTAATATTGTTTTGATTGCTTTATTGATTACTCTTATAAGGCTAAAGATACCATCAATATCAATTCCAACTTGTCTTGTCATACTCAATCTCTTTCTTTGGAATATCACTTTCTTTATGAATGATGTGTTTCATCCACGTAATACAGTCTAATATTATACTACTATGGAATTTAAGTGAATATTCCTTCTTAACTCTCTATTATGTTATTAAGATTTAAAACACAACTGCAATATTAAGAAATTGGTATTAGTACTTTTGTTTAGAGACAATATAGATAATATCAAACAAAAAAACAATATAGATAATATCAAACAAAAAGAAGCCATATAAAAATAACGACATAAAATTTCACGTTCCGTTTGAAGTTTGTGCACCACTGTTTTCTTAATCCAACAGGCTGCTTATTCATATACACAACCCTTCCTCTTTCCATACTTAGCGCTTGATGCCCGCGTACGACGTCAAGGTCAGAAAAATGCGTTTGCTTTGACATCACTGCTTTAGGCGGAAGATTCCGTTTCCAACGTCATGAATCGAACCACAGATACTTGAATAGGGGTCACGTACGTAACTCCATTAGACCGTGGCGGATTGGTACATTATTAAATTGTTGCGAAACGTTTGAAACTTATAATAGTGTGTGTCATATTTCTAGCATTAACTTACAGTATCGTGTTTATTCGATTCGGTATCAAATTCTCATTGTACTGTAAGTACTGTCTTGTCATCTTGTAATAATATTTCAGATGAGAGCATGTTAAAATTTTCTGTTCTGTTTTTCTTCATACTATTTAACACATAGGTAGAACTACTTCAAAATACTTGATTTTATATTTTTATCTAATTTACCTCTAAGCGAAACTAACGGGCCCGGGATCGTAACTTGGTTGAGACAAGTTGCCTGGTTGATATTTTTCAATATGCCAAATCAATAAAAACATGCAATTGCAAGACGTACCGCGGTCTAATGGTAATAAATGTTTGAAAGAATTTTAGTTTTGTCCTTTAAATGTGCATATTAAGGGACAAAGCTAATTTTTTTTTTCAATAATTTATCTATAGTAATTGTCACAAGAGGTCTGAGATATGCCGATAAATCCAAGAGCGAAGCTTTCGCTTGTGGATTTATATGGATATCTCAGACCTCGAGTGACATTTATTAGGACTATTTTGTTAATAAAATAAAAATGTAAATAGTATGTCCCTAAAATTCGTTCACAAAATGTTAATAATTGTATATTTATGAATACTTAACTTATTCAGACATTGTTAAGTTGAAATAGATGAATATCGATTACTGCAATAAAGAAATTGGTTGTTATTCAGTAATGCCAATTGATAAAAGCGAAATACAGGTTTAACAATGTTAATTACATGTACTGCGCTTTACTCTTGTTATTATAACAGAAATATATTTTCATTAGCTGCTGAAATCATAATTTAATTTAAACATTTTATTCTATAATTACAAATAACCTGATTAATATATGAATTAAATAAACAATGTTATGAAGGAGTATCATTTTCTTGATATACAGTGGACATGGAAGTATAACATGAAGATGTAGTTGTGATTTACGGGGAAACAGTTGGCGACACTGACTAAACAAAAGAACGACAATGCGATAATTTGATAGTGAAAATCTAGCTGGAAAAATTATCGCAATGTATGACTATGATTGGTTGGAATTCAAAATTTCATTACACTTCATTGGTAGAAAATATAATGACGTCATATAAACGAAATAGTTATTATAATACAATGCTTTCTTAAATTGATTGAGCATATTGGGAATTAAATCAGTGGCTTTCCATAACACGCTATGAAAATATGTTTCATATAAAACAATTTTTTATCTCGAAAAGGAAGCAGAAACGAACAAAATTGTATTAAACTTTTTTTTAACATTTCAAAGAATAACCCTCTGAAATTAATTATATTACGGTTTGTTCTGTATATAGACTATATTTTTTACGGAAAGAAGAAAAGCCCATGGCAATCTCATTTTTATTTCATAAAGTTAAAAATCTTATTGAAGTCCCTTACCGTTTAAACGTGTTTCATTTTATGTATGTGATAGGTGGTAATGGTTTTTTTCCTTTGTAATTTTACCTTTTGTAGTTCTCAATAATCTTTTATTTTTCCGCTGAATTTCTTTGAACTAAGTTACTAATGCTGCTTCGATTAATAACTGGAAAAAGTTCTTTGTGAGAGGAAAGGTGAAAGTTGAAGAGTTAAAGTTTAAAGGAATTGAAAATTCATATCATCTCAGCTGTGAGGAACAAACTTGTTTCTTTCTGTAGATGGATATAGATATCCGATACGACGTAGAACGATGCGTCTCGTCTTTGTATAATTTGACACCGAATTGCTTCGCAACTTGGTCTTCATAATTTATTAATCTTTGGGTTTCCACGAACATTTCCACTTAGATTTTATTTAAAAAAAAAAAACCGCTTGAAATAATTAGCAAAAATTAGTTTTTACATTAAACATTCTTGGGCTAAGCTATAGTTATCCATGGTAGTAGGTACTATAAATCAGTGAATAAAATACCAGTGCTTTCCCTGGACTAAAAATACAATATAAATTGAGTAAAAATTAGCATTTTACCGTGGACCAGATTTTTGGTAAGACGGTTTAAGTACACATTACCGTGGATTGCTGTAGCCGGTCTCTTTCTTGCATGGTTCTACATTCGGATATTTCACTACTCGTAATCATCGCTTATTACGAGTGGAAGAATTTCCAGAAAAGTATGTCTTACAAAAGTTTCATTAACAGCTTTGCTGAATCTGAGAAGAAGGAATTATAATCTGAATTACATTATAAACCACTAACATATTGTAACTTTTATTACAAAAAAATAATGAAATTTTATTGTTTCAACAATAGTCACTTCCAATAATTTAAACTCTTCCGTCAACAATGGGATTTCCACTCCACACAGTAACACAGTATTCGTTATCGCACTCCACAGACGACAATGACAATTTACTTGAATTATTGAGAACAACAATGTACTGATAATTTTAACTAATGTTCACAAAGCACTATTTACAAATCAGAACTGTCAGTTCTCAGTTCACAGTTCGTTTGCCTTGGCTAGTTCTTCTAGCTCAGTCACTCGAGTTCACAGTATCTCGAACCCCAGAACTTCAGAGACAGTCCACTGAACTTCGAATTCAGGTCCCCCAACTGCGGTCCACTGCACTCAAACTTAGGACTTCGGACGCTCACACAGCTGCGGACACACTCAAGTCGAACTCCGGTCTCGAAGCTGGCTTCACTGCTACACAAGACTGGCTGGCTTGCTGTCCAACGATTACAACAACAGCTGCTCAAGTTCACTCGCGTGTCGTATTTTATAACCAAACCATAGTTTCCAGAGAGTACGATGCTAGAAATTTCCACGGATGTCCAGAAGATGGCACTCTCGAATTCTCTGGATTTCTCCCCTCAGTCACAGGCGCATTATTTCCACTCTCTGCCGCGGTAGCTCTCTCTCTTCTCCTCTCTAAGCCACAGCACATGCCCCAGGAAACAGATGCGCGCGCAACTTCCGCGCCGAACCACGGCCGACTTTGCCCTCCTTCTGCCGGTCGTGAGATCATATCCCAGCTGTCACAATATTTTAATAATCACGAGACTTTGAAATGATGATTTCAGGAAATAGGAAATACATTTTATCGTAGACATATACACTGTGTCCCAAAAGTCATGGTGGAGTTTCAGATCATTATATCCACCAACAGAACACAGTATTTTTTGTGAAATATGAATAATATTGAAATGCAGCTCAATGCGAGTTTTTTTCTGCACGTCTATCGTAGTTCTAGTTCTGTGTGGGGTCCAATGGTGCTTCTGCAAATTTCTAAGCGGAGTTCCACTTACAACCACACAAGATAAAGTACATTAGGAGTGACAGATTCGACAGCTTCCCTGATTCGCTGCTTAGATGAATATAGGCCTACGCGCCTATATAACGCGATAATACCACTGTACACGGAGCGCTAAGAAGTAGGCTACTGTTGCACAAATTGTACACAAAGCATGGACCGACATCAGTGCTAGATTAGTGACACCATCATATTTAGGCAGGGCTGATCATATCAGGAAGTTTAAATGCAGAAAACAAGGAAAAGACGTGGCAAAATTTTCCTTTTTTAACAGCACAATAGTAGACTGGAACAGTTTACCTGCTGCAATCTTTCAGTGTGGGCCTCTCAAAATCAATACGTTTTTTAAAGAATGGTTGAGAAGCTTAGATTGAAAATTTAGTTGTAGGTGCCATGTAATTATCTAAGTTGTGCCCTGTAATTAATTACGGGGTTAGGTACAGCTTACAACAGTAAATTTTTTGGAAATATTCAACATATTTTTCCTCCATTACTGTATCTTGTACAATAGTGAAAATTGGTATGCGTAAAACACCATCCTTCTGCTATATGAACAAAGTATTTTTATGATTTAAAAAAATTATTTATTTATTTATTTATTTATTTATTTATTTTTTACAAATTCAAAATGGTGGCAGTTCACTGTGCAGTGATGAAGCTTTTCCCTCATAATTCATAAACTTGTTAACTTTTTCATTCTCTCTCTCTTTTATTTTATTACTGATAGTCATGTTTACAATATCATGCTCTTTCAACTACATACCTTAATAAATAATATATATTTTTTTATTTTATGTTAGAAGAAAGTACTGATATTTGACCATTTTTAAATGATTATTTTTTATCAAACAATCTATCGAAGGTAGAGAAGTGATCTTGCATCATATTGTAGATATGGGCTAACACAAAAAATTTCATCACAGAATGTTGGATAGTTTTTTAGTTATATGGGAAAAGCTTCATCTCTGCACAGTGAAATTAATTTTGGAAAAAAAAAAAAAAAGTAAATAATTTTTTTAAATCGTAAAAATATTTCTTCATATAGCAGAAGGACAGTGTTTAACACGTACCAATTTTCATTATTGTACAAGATACAGTAATGAAGGAAAAATATGTTGAAAACTTCCAAACTTTTACTACTGTAAGCTGTACCTAACCCCTTAAGCTGATATAAAATTAATTAAGTTGATATGTAACTAATTAAGGTGACTTGTAATTACTTAAGTTGATAATAGTTGGGTTTAATAGAAGTACTTATAAGTTAAGTTTACTTTTTCTTACAGTAATTAGGTGTTGGACCTAGATTTATTGCATTTATTTATTTATAGATAGAATTAAATTTACGTTTAATTTATTCTTTTATTGCTGTAATTAATGTAATTTTATTACTGCAATTATTGTAATGTTGTAAACTAGGCTAATGATTCGGTCGTTATTATGCAAATTTAAATGACGTGAATATATATTTTGCGTGTAAACGTATATACGAAGAACAGAGAGATTGAGAGAGAAAAAAAAAACAAAGAGAAAGTAGGAATTGTATTTTATATATTATTTATTTGAGCCGTTCAGAGCAAAAGTGGTGTAAGTCAAAATTGACTTACACTACTTCTGCTCTAAACGACTCATATATTATATACTGCCACCGGATGTATATCCAATTGTAGTGTTAATACATACATACGAGTACATGCATGCATGCATGCATACATACATACATACATACATACATACATACATACATACATACATACATACATACATACATACATACATACATACGGAACAAGGAGAGCGATACACATAAACAACTGTCGTCTCATAATGAGAAATATTATGTGTCACAGCGATTTTTCTGGAACCGTCATAGTTCGGAGTTGTGACGGCAAAACGTTGTCACATCTCACCTTTAAGTCATAGCTTATTTCATTCCGTTCTTCAAACACATTTAAACCTTACAACATAACTAGTTTCATTTTGGAGCTGCCGATAAGCTCACTGTATTATAATATCAATTTTTGTTTTCCACCTGTGCTTATCTTGTCTTTTTTTTTTTTTGACACTCGGTGTGTGTCATCTTCAGATATGGGGTCTATGTCATTGTATGTTGTGAAGACCTAGCTTCTTAATTATGTTGTGGGTTGTTCACTTGTGTATGACCTTTCATGATTTCTTAATTTAGCTAAAATTACTATAAGCAGTGTGTGGTTGGTTGTTATGATTATGTTAAATTCTATCTTTTGAAAACCCATATAGGACAATAGAAAATTATGTTAAAGCCATTATTATGACGCATAAATATAAACAAGTAAAATATATACACTATAAAAACACTGTAAAACACTGTATACACTATATCACTTTTATCACATATATGGTTGGCTGTGTTGGCCTGTTATATCGTTAAAATTGGGTTGTTTTTACTGTTCTTGGTAAAAACTGTCTTTTTGACGCACTTTCACTGATTTTCCATAGTATTGTATGTTGGAGTTTTTGATGTTGTTCAAGTTGACTACTGTGAATCGTGGATGCTGTTATTGAGTACTTAGACGTATATAATACAAGCTATTTTCTGTTGAGTCCGCTGTCTAGTATGGCCATGCGTGTCTGCAACAATTTACTTTATATTAATAGATTGAATTAAGACGATTTTGTTTTTTATTAAGTTGGAATTTTCGCGTAAAAATGTTGTATGGAAAATACTTACAATTTTAGCTGATGTTGGAGTGTTCCTATGTGGTGCATGGCTGAGACTAGAATGGCGGGCTCAATTATAATACAACATAACGTATTTATTTATCTGTCCTAATTCCATTACCCTAATTCCTGTATAGGTGTTACATGCAATCAGGGATTTTCTCAAATCCTCTACCACTTTTTCTGATCCTTTTTTGTCAGCTTATCACACAATTCATTGCTAGAATTCCTTTATACTTTGGGACGTACATAATCATAATTGACTCAGACATAATTTTGAGTGATGCTAAGCGTTCCATTACCGATTTAGATACTACTCTTTCTTGGACATTCAGTATCTCTGTATCTCTGGAAGCTTTCTGATCATCACTGTCCGTTAAAACGCATTATTAGCCCTATATTAAAATATATCTACGATAATGGCAAAAACCTCAGCCTGTAAAATGATTCTGAAAGAATTCACGGAATATAGTTATTTATCTTTCATACTACGAAATCAGAGATGTTTTTCTTCATTACCTCATATCTGAAGGCTCCATAAGCTTCGCGTTTAGGTATGTTACACAACACTTGGTGCATGTTTAAAATTCCATCGAGGCGGCCGAGAATTTATGAACAGTTTACCTTTCCGTAATCTGAAATGCAAGAAAGAGCCTATTGTGAGGTTTGTTTGGAATTCCATTGCGTAAGTGAGACTGGCGTTAGCACTAAATATACATCCATGTTCTATTTAATAGACATTCGCCACAGTGGAGCTTGCTGTCGAAACCTGCGGATCAGTTGTAGCTTTCGACTCGTCTGGTATGATGTGATAAATAGAGGCAATGAAAGTTTTGGAAAGAAACTCAGAATTATATTAAATTTATTATTTTCTTAGAACCTTATTTTCTTCCTTTGGCCGGTGCCTTTGTTATTTATATAATAATTACGACTGTAATTACAGGCACAGATTTAAAACACAGTGAGACTCTCTAAAAATGTTAATATTAATGTTACCTGATCCAATAAATAAGAAATGCATGTTATAATATGCATATTAGCATAAAATTGATTAAAGAAATCTTTCTGATTTTTAAAGCTTCAAGCGGACTATGGCAAGGTTTTTTATTCAATATGTATTTTAATCAAGCCTTAATATTATAATGGACATACCAATTGAAGAAGGAACTCTTTAAGTATGGTACACTATGCGGATAACCAGGCATTAATTGCTCAAGGAACATGACAAAATAATTCTCAATTGTAATTTTGATGTCTTAGTAAACAAAACGAAGTTCGTGGAATTTCAGAAATCTCATCCTCCAAGATTTAAATTTGTACTAGAGTTGTTGTTTATTGACTTTACTGGCTTTGAGCCAGAGGCCGTTTTAGGGTCTTATACGCGCAGGATGCCCTCTCCAGCCATTGTGCATAAATAACAATAAATATATATTTACATACTATATATGACACTATTTCTGGCATAAGTGCCAGTAGGTGTGTGAGTGCGGTGATTGGCTTTTTATTTATTTTATTTTATTTTTTACTTTTTTTTTGTTTTAATTATTTTGGTGTAGGCCTAATTTGTTAAATTGGAACGCTTAAGGGATGGTGAACGGGACAAGAGTTCGGGGTAAAAGATATCAGTTGATAGACAGCATTAAAGTATTATATGGGGAGATTAAGAGGGAAGCAAGAAAGGGAAATGCTGGGTTTGCAGTTAAAGACCTGCTCTTGGGCAGAACACTGTGCATACATACATACATTTTTGAGTTTCCCCTTCCGGTGGCAGAAGCGTCTGAATCGTTCTGGAGACTTTCATGGTGTGGTGTTATTTTATTCATCTGCCTCTCTGTTGCTGTCCTGTGTCCTCTCAGACAGTATTCAAATTTCCAACACGTGCTTGTGGTTTTGTTTGTGTGTTTTAGTTTGGTGGTGGGGGCTGGTGGTAGTTGTAGAGGAGTTTCTCCAGTGTTGTTCTGTTGTTTGTGTTCGGGGGATTTGCGAAAATGTGTTGTGTGTATACGCGATTTACTGCCGAATGTGTGTATTTCCTGTTTGTGTTGCTTAGGTGTGTGAAGAGTGGCTTTGTTTTTGTGGTAGTGTAAACTGTGTTATTTCTGGTGCGTCTGTGCAGGTGGAAGATTTGGCGGAGAATTCTTCTTTCGCGTGCTTCAAATTTCAATTGGGTCGTTGGAGGGGCTTGTGCGAGGAAAATGGAGGGATATATGCATAGGGATCTAACCAATGCTTTGTATAGGTGGAGGAGTGTTTCGGTTATACAACCGGGTCGATTGATGCCACTTAGGTAGCTTATTGCTCTGGTGGCTGCATTATATTTCCTCCAGGTTTCTTTAGCTACTTCGGTCCAGGAGAGTTTGGAGGTGAGGGGTATTCCTAGATATGTGAGATTCCGCTGGAGTGGAAGTTGAGTGTTGGCTATTGTGATTGGGTTGTTCTGGAGGACTCGAGTCCGGAGTTTTGGGCGGAAGACGCATATCTGTGTTTTGTCTGTGTTGACTGTGATCCGCCACGTGTTGGTCCAATTTAGATACTGCCTGAGTGTTGCGTTTAGTAACTTCCTAGCGGAGGGGAGTCGGGGGTGTGTTGCCCAATATGCGACGTCGTCTGCATATTGTGCCAGTCCTACTAGCGGGTTATTAGGTAGGGGAATATCTGCCACATAGATGTTATACAGAGTGGGAGATATGACACTGCCTTGGGGGACCCCAGCTTCTATTCGGAAGGTCCGAGAAAGTTCGTTCCTTCCGAGTCTCACCTGTCCTGTTCGGTTCGATATGAAGCTGGAGAGCCAACGTGTGATTTCGTGTGGCAGGTTTAAGGATGTGAGTTTATATTTTAGGGCGTCTATCCAAACTGTGTCAAAGGCTCTCTTGGCCTCTAAGGCAATAAGGATGCTGAAGTGTCTGCGTGTATAAGCCTCTTCAATGGGAGTGAGCACTCGTATCAGCTGGTCGTGTAGCTGCGCTCCCGGTCGGAATCCGGCTTGAGTGGTCGGGATTAGATTGCGGTTGCGCATATAGACGTGTAGTCGTGACACGAGAACTTTCTCCATTAATTTGGCTAATGTTGATGTCAAACTGATCGGTCGGTTGTTTTGTGGGTCAGATGCGTCTTTGCCTGGTTTAGGAAAGAGAAGAATGTGAGAGTGTTTCCAGCGCTTTGGTGTGTGTCCTAGTCTGAGTGATCCTGTGTAAAGTTCTGCAAGATAATTTAGTGCTTTGGGAGGCAGTTGGCGTAGTATGTTGTAAGTGATTTGGTCTGGTCCGGGGGAAGAGTTTTTTATGTATCTTAGTTCCAATGATATGTCTAGCGGAGTGATGTTGTCAATGAGTGGATCGTCGGTCGATCGAGGAAGTGGCGCTGGAAGCGGCTCGTAGAGATCAGGATTCTGTGTGATGTGATGTGTAATGTATGCTAGATGTTGGGGGTCGAAAGATGGGTGATTTGGTGTGGTGTGTATATTTTCTAGTGTGCGGCTGAGAAGATCTAGTTTACCAGGCGTGTCGTATACTATGTGTTGTCCGTCGCGTAGTGGGTGGTTTGAGTTTGCGTGTTTTCCTCGTATCCGTTTGATCACGTCCCAGAAAAGTTTGGGATTGTGAGTTCTATTGTGGTCAAGTTTGTCTATAAATCTTTTCCATCTGTGCGCCTCAAAACGTTGTATGGTTTCTCGTACATCCTGTTGAAGGGAACGGTACAGTCGTCTGTCTTCGTCTGCGTGTGTCCGTGTGAATAGTCTGTGCGCTGCTCTCTTTGTCTTTATTAGTTTGATTATGTTTGGTGGTAGTCGCCTGCGTGTATCCGTGGTGCGTTTTCTTGTCGGTATGGATATATTCATTGCAGCTTCAAGCACCTGTACTAACGTTTCGTCGGCGTGGTCTATGTCTTCTGGTTTTGATATGTCGATGTCGGGTAGTGTCAGTGTAATGTGCGTCTTGAATTGGATCCAGTCTGCGTTGCGAAAATCTTTCGTAAGTATGGTCTCCTTGTCAGGAGTTGGGCGGTAGGTGGTGGCGGCCAGTTTGAAGATGATTGGTGAATGGTCTGTATTGAGTGGGGCAAGAACTTTGATGTCAGTTATACGGTGTTGTAGGCGGTGGGAAGTGAATATTTTATCAGGTGTGGTGAAGTTTTGATTGAGGTAGGGTGTTCTTGTGGGGGCTGGTAGTGGTATTTGGATGTAGGATAGGTTTGGAAGTAGGGTGGCTAATTGTGTGCCCTTGGGGTTTCTGCGGTTGTCATGGAGGAGTTCATGGTGAGCATTGATGTCTGTTGTTATAACTATGTTTGGGAGAGTGTTCAGATATTGCAGTAGGAGTATGGGGAGGCGGCTTGTTGGAGGGGAGTACAGTGAAGCCACATGCACATGGGTATTTCCGTCGTCTATTCGGATTATGACGCATTCATTGTCGTCGAGGTACGGTGGTAGTGTGGTTTGTCTCACGTGTAAGTCTTGTTTAGTCATTAACATGGCTCCTCCTCGTGGTATGCGGGTGGGTGGTCGATCGTATCTGTAGATTGTATAACCTTTTATGTTGAATTTGTCCGTTGGTTTCAGGCAAGTTTCGTTTAAACTTACAACGTCGGGTTCCATTTCTTGTATTAAGTCATAGAGTTCTGTGCGGTTGTTGTACAGGTGCCTGATATTGCAGTGAATAATGGTCATGTCGTGTCTTAATCGGATAGACCCCATATTGAATATTTAGGTTAGGGAGGGAGGAGGATGTTGTGAGGGATCGTCGGGGTGGGATGGGGGACATTGGATAGTATTGAAACCCTCCGCTAAGGCTGTGTTTATAGCGGTCCCAATTACAGTCTGCATTTTCTGTAGTATGGGTGTTATGATTATGTCAATGTTGTTGCCATAAGGCGTAACATTGACTTTTCTTTGATCGTTTTCTTGGCTGTGGCGTTTATTGTTGCTGTCGTGGCGTCCAATCGTGACGGGGGCGTTGTGTTGATTGTGGTGGCAGTGATGAAAGAGGTGATACTGTTGATGGCCTGGCTTATCTTCTCTTCCACATATTTTTCCAGTCTGTCAATGTGGGCCGATATTCTTTTGTCGATGTAGTCCCGGATTTGTTGGGGTGAAGGAATAGTTGGGGTTTCATTGGTGGAGGAAGCTACTTTCGCGTATGATGTAGTGTTGCTGGTTGTGGGAGAGGTTTGGTGCGGTGTGGGTTGTTGGTTAGTGTAAGCTGGGAAGTTGTCATGTGTTAGTTCTGGTGGCGGAGGAGGCATTTTGCTGGGTTTAGTTGGGGAGAGTGGGGCTTGTCTTTTAATGAGTGGGTGGAATGTTGGTTCATCGGGGAGGTCAACATCTCGGGGGTACAGAGGGCAGTGCATTTGTCCTGTGTAGTGTCCGTCGGTCTTGCATGTTGCGCAGCGATGAGGCCGTTGTGTGTGGGAGCAGTTGTTGCCAACTTTCCCACATTGGAAGCAGACTGTCGGGTTAGGACAGTTTTGTTTTGTATGGAGATACTGGTGACAGTTTCGGCAGGGAAGATGTCTGGCCGAAAGTTTGGGAGGTTTGCAATGGTATGTCCGGCCCCAGAGCTGCAGTCCTGTGTCCAACAGAGAGGCGATGGTTGACTCGTCAGTAGAGAAGATACGGATTAGGGGTGTGGGACCGTTATTATTTACTATGCGAGTGATGCGGGTATGGCAGATGCCTTTCTCTTTCATGGCCTGTGATATTTCCGTTGTTTCGATTTCTGGAGCCAGGCCGCCAGCTACAACGTTTGTTTCTCTGGATATTTGTAAGTTCTGGGACGCCGAGGTTGTTGTGGGGTTATAAGTACGGATAATGAAATCTGCATTAGGGCCGAAGGTGCTGGGGGGAACATTTGAGATGAAAGTCTCCATGTGGGGGTGGGAGATGAATGTGAGAGTGGTACTGTTGTATTTGGCTGACCAAGTTTGTCTGGGTGGAGTGATGTTGAGTTGTATAGATTTGTTATAGATGAAAGTGGGGTTGTTGTTGTGGAGGGCTTGATTCTGTATGCGGATGACATTCGGGTGAGATGGCTGGAGTTCCGGGGGCTGCTGAAGGTTGCTAGTGAGTGCTGCTTGGTTGGAGGCTGTAGGTTTAGAATTAGATTCAAGTTGCTTGAGTTTCAGAGGGAAGGTAGCGGAAAGGTCGTTAATACGGAACCGCAGATCGCGGCCGTTGGGTTGTGGTGTGTGTTGTGCCGTTGGGAGGACAATTTCTTTGGTAACTGATTGTGGAGTGTATGGTCTATTTGGGGAGAGTGAGGTCCAAGGGGCTGGATTTTTGGCTTGGGTCGGGAGTAAGTATTGTGTTTGGTTGGGTGGTCCTAGGGCGGTGGGAGGGATGTGCAGCGTGAATTTCTGAAGGTGAGTGGGGGTGTGAAAGTTGATAATATATAGGTGATCCAGTTGCTTGTGCCACCGGACTGGGATGCTTATTTCTGCCAGTACTCTTTTTAATTGTGTGGCGCTAGGGTTGTGTATAATTAGGACTGAGTCGGTTTCACTTTCAGTGTATGCATCAGGTGGTGCTTGATCGGAGGCCAAACCAGGTGTGAGGGCTTTTCTCCGTGGATCTCTTTGTGAGGGTTGTCTATCCAGGGATTGTGGACGTTTGCGGGTGGAGCGAGGTGGATCTGTGGTTGGTTTGTCTGGAGGTATGTCCTGATTCATGTTGCACGGCGGTGGGGATGTCGGGGTGGAGAAGATTGGAGAAAATTTTATAATACCGTTACCACTGTGTTCACTGCCACTGTCACTGCACTCACTCACCTGGCTGGCGTTCTTCTAATATGGCTAATGTGTATAGTGTCCAAATGATTACTCTTATCTTATCTAGTACTATTAATTAGCATTGCCTAATATAGAACATTAAATAACACGTCTGATATTAAAAATAATAATGATAATAATAATAATAATAATAATAATAATACTAATACTAATAATAGTAATAATAATGATAATAGTAATGATAATAAAATTATGATTATATTGGTGATGTACTGTTGTCTATTGCTTATAGCACTATATTCACAGTCCACTCGAGATGGTTAGAGAGGTATGGAGTACATTCAGTTACACCAGTGCAGATACACTGACACGCATGCGTTCGATAGCAGTTCTACAATTTGTCGATCAGTACCACACGCTCATGAGGCCCTTCTCCTGCTATTCACAGTGAGACAAGTTTGTTGGACGTGCACTCAAGTGGTTTCTCACCCATCAAGCTCCTTCGCAAGTATATATACTTTCTCCGCTCGGCGCTTGTGTATCGTTTCTTTCCGGCCAGTGTCTCCTTGATCCCTAACGGGTGATAGCGGTCTTGTAGCGGTCTTCCTACCGAACAAACCCGCGACGATCGAGAAGGCAGTGACAGCGTTTTGACAAAGTCGCAGTTATATTTATGATAATTCCGAATTATTAGAGTCGAATAAGCTCCACTAACACTTCCAGCAACACTTCCACACCCACTACTCACTCTACTGCTACAGCCTCACTCGCTAACCACACAAAACGTATATTTTCCGATCACAATTCTCTGCTCCAGGACCGTACCTACTCACAAATCCGCCATCTTTCCCCTCACCCTCTCTGTACTAGAGTACTAGACAATCAAATCATACCGTGGGATCAACTTTTGTATGCCTGTGTCGTAGAAGTCTGCCGGTTGGAATGGAAACCAGTGTGTGACAGCCGTCTGCTCTCTCTGTCGGTCCCATGGTATGAATATGTTCAAAATAGCTCAACAATTGCTGTAGAAAACTTAAAAGTAGAACTTAAACTGAGGGGATTCGATGCGGCATCGGAACTGGAATCCGGTGTGGTTTAGTGGATAAAGCGTCAGGACGTAGAGCTGAAAATCCGGGTTCGAGTACCGGTGCCGAAGAGAATTTTTCTCTGTTCTATCTATTCTTCATCATATGATAACGCAGAATTCCTGCACAGAAATATAATATGTACTTCGGTACATCATAATAATTGCTATATCTGTTCCAATAAATATTTCCATGAAATTGTTTTTTGTTCCTGTAAACGGCCCAAATCGAACTTATTTTTTACGGGTCTCGTAATTGCGCTCGAGTGGCCAAAATTTGTATAAGCATTTGTTTTGACATTATTAACATGGTGGAAGAAAAAATAACTTTTTTTTTATCTGCCCGCATGAGAATGTTTGCTTGTGAGAAAGTAACAAAAGTCACAGTGATGAAATTCCATAAACCATGACAGTTCCAGTAGCTCTATGTAATATTGAGACATGGATAATGACATGTAGATTTAAAAGGAATTGCAGGCAGCAGAAATGAGGTCTCTGAGAGCAGGTTTGGAATGCACAACAAGAGAGAGACTTAGATATTAAGAAATCAGTTGCAGATATTAAATTTAAATGAAGAAATAGAACATTACAGAGAGAACTGGCTAGAGTATATAGGTAGAATGAATTGTGAAACATTTGCGAAGAAAATGCTGTGTGCCCTAAAGAAAAAGGAAACATTGACATACCCAAAAAATATGGGTAAATTAATGCCAACCTATTTGGAGCTCGAAATAAGCCTTAAAATAGCTTAAAATCTGAAACAGGAATAGAACAGGAGTACGTGAAGAAGGAAGTTGGAATGGTGGCAAACGGAAAGATGTTAAGATACGCTGTAAAATCCTTCGACGATGTTGATCTTTAAAACCCAAAATAAATAAGTAAGAAATCAATATATGGCAATGAACAATTTAATTCTTAAATAAGTAATTGACCACAATCGTGAACATCTGGGTCATCGACATCACCTAGTCTTGCATGAATTATTAGATCTTGTATCCTGTTAACGGTGTCATGCACGATCTACCGCTTGATTGCTAATTAGGTGCTGTCGAGATTGAGGCACTATGTGCATATTATAGAGGACATGTTGCCAGGTGATGAACCTATTAGTTTTATTACATTTGTATTTCTTGCGGAATATCCATATTTCTTTTTGCTTCGTCTTGTTATGAAATATAAAGGTAGATTATTGTAATGATGCAGTTGTTCTGAGATTTCCAAGGAAATGTTACTTTAGCAATATTCTGGTAATGAAAAATGGTATTTCTCGTTTAATGTATTGGACGGATTTTGTTCATATTCAATAAATATGGTTTGTTATCTGGAAACGATGCATATCAAGTACAATTTTAGTAGGAAGTTAAAGTTTATTCACTCCAAGAAAGCAAACTATTTTCTATGTGATCTTTATATTAAATAGAAGCTGTCGAAGTGACGTCTCTATTTTTCTTGTTAAACGCCGTATATCTGGGTAGCTGAGGGGAGCCGGTTGAGTTCCATATGTTTGAGATATTTATTTATTATTAGTGTTGAAACGTTTGTATGTTAGTGTGTGTCGTAGGTAGCATTTTAGGTTTCAATAATTTTTCTACGTTTTAAAGATGTGTTAGTAAATCTTTTGGGGTTGTATCGCTGAATGATAAAGTTTTTCCGAGACATGAGAGTTTTTGAGTATATTCCAGTGCAACTGTAAAAAAAACCGCTCTTATAAACCTGATCGAAGTACAAGTCTCATCTATGACAACGGGAAGAAGAAAGTTGTTTTTTTTTTTTTTTTTTTTTTACTTTCCATTTTTCTTGGGTATACGAATAATTATTATTTCAGTATTTATAACAAAGACGTCATTTCTGTATTTACAAATAAATCTTTAAAACTCTTTATGAATGTCTGGAAAGTACTTAAATCAGTACCACACTTATTAAATAATTTGTCATTTAATGAACGAGTAAGTTGACAAAAGAATCAGTCATAGTGGATTTTAAAATTATTATACAGGATGCGGGAAAAATATATACAAAAATTTTCAGAGTAGGAAGTGGTTGCAAAACTAAATATTTTAAGCATAGAAACAGACGGTCTCAGACGCTCAGTATCGATGCTTGTATCGATATGTACCAAGGTTAAAAGTAAGCTGCAATTATTGTGAAATGTGTTCACAACTTTTCAAATGTTAACAAGGCGCTGTCATAAGCAAACTGCACATCAACATCACCCCAAGCCATCCGTAGTCAGTCGGTGTACATGTGCAAGAGCGGTTCGCCGCAAACATCGGGTTGGTGTTGTGGACCATTTTCTCGCCGGACCCTATGTTATTACCTTGAGGACTGGATACGGACATGTACCTTCTGTTTTTACGGAACGTTTTACGAGAGTTATTGCAGGATGTGCTATTTGCAGTCTTTGGTTTCAACACGAAGGCGCACCTCCTCATTTTGCTCGTGCAGCCAGAAATCACCTAACTGCAACATTTGGCGAGAAGTTGATCCACGTGTTGGTAAACATGGCCTCCACGTTCCCCGACTTGACACCGTGAGTCTTTTTCATTTTGAGTACAATGAAGGACATTGTTTACAGCACACCTATCGAAGATGAGCAGACCTTAATACAGTGCATTATGGTCGCAGCAGAAGTGATCCAGACCACTCCTGGAGGCTTTCAGGGAGTGCGTCATTCTTAGCTGCGCCGATATGTTCTTGTCAAAAATGTTAATAAGGCTCATTTTGAACATTTTTTTTAGGAATTTTTGCATTAAACTTACAGATTTTGGTAAAAGAAGTGATTTAAGATAACTGTGCTGTAATGATTGCACGAACGAAAATGTTATGTTTATGTATTAATGCATTTTACTGATGCAGTAGAAGAGTTTTTCCTGACTAGCTAGCAATATGTTATTACTTCCTAATATCAGTAAGTTTACTTTCCACTTGCCATCCACAAACACATTATAGACGTGAGAGTTTGGATGTGACATCCGCAGCGCCGGGCGCATCGAAACGTCTGACTATGAGACCACTTGTTCCTATTCTTAAAGTACTAAGTTTTGTTTCTTACTGTCAAATTTGTTACCTACTTTTTCCACATAATTGGCTGTAATACGATATAGGTGTGAAAAAACCTCATTAAAAATACATTTTTCAAGTTTTTGAATTATCAAGGTTTCCATGGCTATCTACAGATATATTGTGATCGATTGTTATTGGTACAATAATCAGTAGGATACTATTCAGTGATGGGGACACTTTAATTTTTCTGGTCATGTTCGTTAGCGCAACATGAGAATATGGATTCTTAAAAATCCCCATGCAATTGCTAAACATGAGCCCGAAAGTTATTGTGTGGTGTGCTCTTACAGGAGGTGAAGTGATTAGTACCGGCACCTTATTTTCGGAGTCTATTGTTACTCCCCAAATTAGATTGATATGTTGGAAATGTTTACAGTACTCCAAATTCACACCACAAACAATGTTATCTTTAATCAATGTGGTGGTATTCTGTATTTTTTCTAGCGTAATTAGGGATTTTATGAACGAAACATGTTCACGGATAAGAATTGAAAGCGTTGGATGAAAATCATGACCACTATGTTCTCCGGACTTCACTTCTCTTGACTTTTATTTATAGGGTTGTGTCGAGTAAAGAGTGTATAGTGTAGCTACTCATTAGCGACATTAACCATTTGAAAGGCCAATTAGAGCATTTGTTATATTTGTAATTCCAGATGTTTTTGGTCATGTGTAGCAGGAATTTCAGTCACGGCTTAGATGTCTTCCGGGCTACTGGAGTAACCTACATCGAACTTCAGTGAATGCGCAATAAAACCTCTGCAATGTTGGTCTTTCATTTAGAGTTTATTTCACTTCTCTAACTTATTTTGTTACAATTGTACAATAATTTAAAATCACATCATGATTTTACGGATATATTGCATATCACGAAACGAGCCACAGTCATAATGTCCAAATAAAAATGTCCGAAGCAAAAATGTCCGAAAACAAAAATGTCCAATATAAATATGTCCAAACCAAAAATGTCCGAAGCTAAAATGTCCAAACACAAAAATGTCCGAAGCTAAAATGTCCAAACACAAAAATGTCCAAAATTAATATGTCCAAACACAAAAATGTCCAAAATTAATATGTCCAAATACAAAAATGTCCTAATCAAAAATGTCCAAACACAAAAATGTCCAAATGAAAATGTCCGAAGCAAAAATGTCCAGTACAAATATGTCCAAACTGAAAAATGTCCAAACAAAAATATGTCCAAACCAAAAATGTCCAATTGAAAATGTTCGAAGCAAAAATGTCCAAACACACAAAGGTCCAATACAATTAATATATCCAAACCAAAAATGTCCAAACTGAAAATTTTCCAAAGCATAAACATCCAAAGTGTAAAATGTCCAAATCAAAAACGTCTAAACGAAAATGGTCCAAATAAACAAACTTGAGAATAACTCACGTTTCATAGTCGGGTGAGCCATTCACGAGTGATTAAGTAGCCTATCATTAAATTAGGTCATAATAATAAGTACATAACAAAAATGTCCAAATATAATAAAACTGTTTCCAAAGCAAAAATGTTCGAAACGAAAATTTACGGTATACTACCTACAGTAAATACCACCAACAAAAATTTAACACCAGCTGTGAATGAAATTTCTGAGGCAATTCTTCAACAGTGGAACAAATTAATTTTTAATTCTCGGAAAACAGTTGCAGTTACACATTTTGAATTTTTAAGAGTATTTGTTGACTCTTGACTCTTAACAGAGTATGGTTAGCAGTGTTGGTTCAAATAATTGTCTCAAAAAGTTCAATCATTACCGTAGATATTTTTATCACAAGTATTCTCACTATAACAACAACATTTACTGGCGTAGTATACAAGGGAATGAATGCAATGCGCGCTGCACAATTGATCATTTTCAGCTAATAACTATTTTATACGATGGGACTGAGGCACATTTGCATGAAGGGAATACTGTAGATGCAGCTAGAAGAGAAACCCCTCGCAGCATTTTACACATTGGACATTTTTACTTTGGACGTTTTTGTATTGGACATTATTGCTTTGGACATTTTAGTCATTGGACATTTTGCTTAAAGAATAATATATTTTTCTTCGGAGAGTATTGTGATTAACACCATGAACACTATTGCTTTGGACAGTTTGCAATTTGGACATTATTGGTTTGGACATTTTACACTTTGAACATTTTAAACTTTGGACATTTTACACATTGGACATTATTGTTTTGGACATTTTACACATTGGACATTTTGCACTTTGGACATTTTAAATTTTGAACATTATTGTTTTGGACATTTTACACATTGGACATTTTCCACTTTGAAAATTTTTGTATTGAACATTATTGCTTTTGACATTTTACACATTGGACATTTTGCTTAAAGAATAATATATTTTTCTTCGGAGAGTTTTGTGGTCAACACTATTGCTTTGGACATTTTGCACTTTGGACATTTTACACTTTGGACATTTTTGTATTGGACATAATTGCTTTTGACATTTTACACAATTGGCATTTTTCTTAAAGAATAACATATTTTTCTTCGGAGAGTTTTGTGGTGAACACTATTGCTTTGAACATTTTGCACTTTGGACATTTTTTGTATTGGACATTTTACACATTGGGCATTTTAACTTTGGACATTTTACATATTGGACATTTTGCACTTTGGACGTTTTAAACTTTGAACATTATTGTTTTGGACATTTTATATTGGACATTTTGCACTTTGGACATTTTTGTATTGGTCATTATTGCTTTGGACATTTTACACATTGGACATTTTGCTTAAAGAATAAGATCATTTTCTTCGGAGAGTTTTGTGATGAACACTATTGCTTTGGACATTTTGCACTTTGGATATTTTTGTATTGGACATTTTGCACTTTGGACATTTTACACATTGGACATTTTGCACTTTGGACATTATTGTTTTGGACATTTTTTATTCGACATTTTGTACTTTGGACATTTTCGTATTGGACATTTTGCACTTTGGACATTTTTGTATTGGACATTTTGCACTTTGGACATTTTTGTAATGGACATTTTCGTATTGGACATTTTGTACTTTGGACATTTTGCACTTTGGACATTTTTGTATTGGACATTTTACATTTTGGACATTTTTGTTTTGGACATTTTGCTTCGGACATAATGACCTGGAACGCACGAAACAACCTACGTGAAGACTTAAAATTTAACAAGGAAATAAATATGTAAAATTAACCTAGTTCTGTAAAAAAATGTATCGTATGCTAACGTATTAATGCATGAATAAATAAATGCATATGTGTATGTTAGTAAGTAAGTAGATAAGAGAATTATTATTTTTATGTTTGAATATTTTATTTACAGGAATAATTATTTTTTAAAATCTCACAGTGAAGTTTCGAAAACGATATTAAAAACACGAATATTTGGTCGAGGCTCATTATATAAACCAGTAATCAGCCTTGGTATGGCGTGTATTGGATTTTCCATCATGTGTTGGCGTCCATTACAGCTTGTTTTGTTTAGATCATCTGCTAACATGCCGGTCCTTTGTTCGAATACTGTGGGGGATTAGTAATATAGGAATCAACCAGTTCAAAAGTCGGATTATGATAATGACCGGCGGAACTAATTGTATATATGCTTTCAAATTATGGGTTTGAATTGAAAGCAGTTGAAATCAGTGCTTCTCTTAATTTAGTTTATCTGAATGCGGGAACCTTTGTTCGTTAGTCAACTGAACGTTTCTGCATCGCCGGTCCATGTTACCATGGCTACCCGCATTCAGTTGTTATTGTCACGTGATTTGATCCCATGTGAATTGATAGGAGATTTATCTCTCTCGATCAGGATTTCCAGAAAATATATGTTTTTGGGGGTATTTAGCGGATCTAGATTCGGTTCCCAGAAATGTAAAAATTTTCTTTCTTTATGAAATAAAATAAATCGACAGAACTAAGTTTCCTGTAACAGAATGATTTTTTTAGAAGTTTACTTTTATTCTACAGAAGATAAAGAAAACAGGAACAACGCCGAGAAAAACCCCAACTGCGATCTTGTCCGCCACAAGTGTCACTCTGGATTTTTCAATCAAAAATCCTAGACCTGACCTGGACTCGAAGCCGGGCTGCCTGCGTGACAGGCTGGAGGTCTGACCACTCAGCCACCGCAGGGGTAATCGCACACATTAATTGAGTTATTTAGGCGTTTCAATCCTTCTTAGGGAGATATGTGGCTCTAACACATCTGCTTGAAATGTGTAGCATTTTACAAAAGAATGCATAAGTTAACAAAAATGTATTTTTAAACATATTTTACTTATGACTGGTACGAGTATAATGCTAGTCCAAAATTCATGAAAAGGACTCCTGCAGATAACGGATCCAGCATAGTTTACAATGTGTCACAAGTGAGTACAATAAATTATGGCATTGAATATCGAAAAAATAATGAGTATTAATTCCATGGAAACACGCCTGTAAATTCCCTCTCACTGCTGACAGCCCTGACGTTGATAGATGTATCGGCAGACATTCCCCATTCACACGTTTAAAAATTCAAAGCTGTCCCTACGTGTAATGATAATACAGATTTCTCCCATTGTCAAGGCAGAGGGTCCCAGCACCATGACCTTTTCATTTGATTAGTTTTACATTCAATACCCGTGTTGTGACACCACTGATGGCAAGTTCCTCACTGGTTTCTACCCGTGTATCCTCATTCCTCGTAACAAGAAACCACCCATTCCTGACTCAGTTGACGGATGCTCATCAATGGGATAGGAGTTCGGTCCCGGTTCTAGTTTTAAAAGTATGGCATTTTCTTGATTGAGTTTGGAAAAGTAGTGCGATCAAGGAAGCTGTGTAAGTTTTGCTTCTTATATTGTTTATACCCTTCATACAGTACTTTAATAGGAGATTGTGAAAGAATAGTACATTATACAACGAGCCTATAATGGTAGTAATTAAGACACAAGTATGTTTGTTTATGAAACGAGCGCAAGGGATTTTCATAATTTTCATACGAGCGTCTTAATTACCATTATAGGCAAGTTTCATACGACTTTTTATGCTCGACCATATTTCTAACTTGAAATTATTCAAAATTAGGTCATGTTATGGTTATGTGCGAACTGACCTGAACTGTGAGATGTGCGCAGACGCGAAAGTATTGATTTTTTCTGAGGCCGAATGTCATTGACCTTGATAGAGCATAAGATGAACATTAGTCTGATATAACCTGGAAATTGATTTAGAATTGAAAAACGAGATGACAAATTGAATTTATTTGAATATTATTTACAATTAACGCTAATTATTGTAGTAACAGAACATAACCTTCTGCGACAGTATTGGATTTCCAGTCTCCGTGACTTTTCGCTAATTGTCTTTCGATTGCATATCCGAGAATAATCGATACTTGCGGTTTTATAACGGTACAAAGGTGACTCGTCATTGGCTGAACACCTGAACTTTAATGAATAGGTGTACTTTAATGAGGTGCATTAAAGGGCTACTACCAGGTGTATAATTACTACATTTCGGCATTGTCGAGCATAAATACAATAATTATAATCTTTAATTCTGTCTTCTCAGAATAATATATCTATAGTTCATTTGAAATCATTCACTTTTACTTCTGCCCATTTATAACAGGTCATAGATGTATTATACGGTATTTAATTTTATTTCCAAGCATCTTCAGATTTATAGCGCCAATTGTTGATGAGACACCCATGTTTGTTTAGTGTATGTCATCAATAAGGCCGTGACACCGATATATTTGTATTAGTCTGAGGTGAACATACGACGCCGGACAGAATGTAGTCGGCGTTTCAAATACAGGCAGCGGAAGCGAATTTGACACACGCCTAAGCAAGCACGTTCCGTGTTTTGTTTACAATTATTGCGTGTTATAAAATCAAGACAATACAATCATTGTATATAAGGGTTAATATCGGAAAGGTCTCAAATGCTGATGAGGTTGAGAATAACTGTTAGAAATCATACTTAAATTGTCACAAATTTCGTAAAACTTAAGTCTAAAAAGATGTTTTTTTTTTTTTTAATGTTTAGAGTTTTACATTACAGTTTTAGAATGCTGGTTTCGGTTCCTGCTGCAATAAACAATAACATTCATTTTCAAAGTTTCAAATGAAAATGACCGCCAAGTGTCGGATAGTATAACCTTATATGCGTTCAATATCGACTGAAACCAAGGGCGCATATATAAAATATTTCACATCATCAGTTTCATTTCTGCATCAAGTTTATAACAAGCGCACTTGTCATCTGAGAAAACTCTTGCAATTTTGCATAATGAATTAAAACCACTTTTTTTTTCGTATTACTATGTTCATTTTCGCACACACCTTTTTGCTTATATCACCTTGCAGACCATTCACCATTCTCCAGGCGAACAACATGCAAGAAAAGTAAGGTACGGAATAGATATGATAAATAAATTAATGTAACAGTTAAATATAGGGAAAGCAAAATTGTACGCCATATACGCTCTCGGCATTCTAAAACTGTAATCCAAAACTCTATATATAAAAATCTTTTCAGACTTATGTTTTACCATATTTGTGACAATGTAAGTATGATTTCCAACCATTTTCTCAACCTCACCTGCATTTTAGACCTTTCCGTGATTAACCCTTATATGCAATGATTGTATTGTCTTGATTTTATAATGGTACGCAATAATCGTATGCAAAACACGGAACGTGCTTGCTTAGGCGTGTGTTACATTCGCTTCCACTGCCTGTACTTGAAACACATCGATTACATTCTGTTCGGCGTCGTGTGTTCACCTCATACTAATACAAATAAGATCATGGCCCTAGTCATCAATCAAGCAAGCTACTTGGGACTTGGCTGCTATGTACTATGTAGCTTTGGATCTTGATTTCTGACGTCACCTTTGGATTTTTGTCAACTGTCTACTTCACTTCAGCTGTAAATTTAATTTTGGGACATGGCCTGTTAAGGAATGATTAATCCGTTTGCAGTTTTAAAATAATATTGACTGTATTCTTGCAAATAAATACAAAGATTAACACGTATCGTTATTTCCTGCCATTAGGAAATGTGGCAATCTACTCCAGTGATAAGTAAGGATCGGTTTTCTATGTAATTAAATATTATTTTTGCGTGTGATAAAACACAATTAACAAAGTAAAAAATTCCGAACATAAAGCTTCAAGTTTAAAACCCGAATTTTATTTCACATAAAAACAAATATTTTCACAAAAAAATTATGTAAATACATATTTTCAGGAAATCTATTATAAACACACAAATCTTGGAGTTTTTTTTTACTTAAATGAACCTTTTACAAGAACTTTCAAATATTTAAAACTAAATCAATTATATCACTCAGAAGTACGTTGTCTTTTTTTAAGAATTCTTGGTTGCTTCGTGTTTCTAAGCGCTGTGTGGTATATCCGTGATCTATTTTTGTAATAGTATCGCCACAAGTTCTGAGAACTGCTAGGCAGCATATCAATGTTATTATTCGGGAATAAATTAACAAGGACAAGGAGGAGAGATCTTGCAACAAATAATTAGGAATGTTTATTGTTGCTGAAGATGATTTCATTCCACGCTTTGTTTGTGAAACACAACAGATAAGAGCTCGGGTATGAATATTATTTAATTTAAACAAATCTGTCAACTCTCGCTCATGTCCATCAAGTAAGGCAATACGTCTTGTTGTGATTCCCTGTTATCGGGCTTCGTCAATCGATATCCTTCAAGATATACTGAAAAATGGCTGTTTAAAAAAAACGATTTGGCTTTCCTATTAGCAAATCTAAGCTTTTTGTGTGACACCATAAAAAAAACTCGAAACATCCAAAAACCTGTTGTCTGAAACAGGGAGGTGCGTGCCGTGGAAATTAAACTAGACTCGCTACCAGGTTCAGAAGTACAAGTATTAAGGGACAAATTCCAGAATGTGTTTGGGAAAAACAGTGGATATAAAAAAATGTGTAAAGTTGCTCAAGTTTTGGAGGGTGTGCCTGTAGGTTAAACTGACAATGTATGTGTTTGTGACATTCCTCTCTTTAAATATGCACGTCTGACGTCCTGTGATGTGTAAAGATCGTTTTCACAGTATAGGTCGTTGTTCAGAGATAATCCGCATGCATTTGTGATGGAGAATTTGGAGATGACCTTTCTTGTTCTCTGCAATTCTCGGCCAAGTACTAGCACTCAAGTGTGGTTGGTGAGTACCTAGTAACATTTTTTTTTCCAAGTTAAGTAAGGTATTTTTGTAATATTAAAAAAAATGTATATTTTTTATTTTTAGAAAATATTTTTGTACATTTTAGCACAAAAAATAAATATATTTAAATTTTTTAGCACATAAAAATCCGCTCCCTAGTAATAAGGAACAGAATGCTGCTATTCAGACCGAGTTCGTATGTGCATTCGTGGGTGAAATGATGGTGCGTTGTTGCCAAACAACGCAGACTTTCAACCTAATTTTCTAATTAACCATTCACTTAATTACAAAACGTTAATAGGTATTTTTGTTAATTTTAATGTAACCTATTATCCCCTTTAATCTGCACAGTTATATCACTTCCTCCCTGTATTTAATTTAGTTGCCGAAACGGTTTTCTGTGACTGGCCATCATTTTCTTTTATAACTGTGCAGTCGTCATCAAAAAATGAAGTATTAAAAATTGTTTCGCTGTTTATTTGAAAATAGTGGTAGGCTAGATTTATTTGTCATAGTTTTGGTAAGCTCTTAACGTAGGCCGTGGAATTAAATATCCCGTGATGTCATTATAAATGGTGACGGACCTACAAGAGAACAGAATCCGATAGCGTCTTGTTGTGTTGGCGGTGATGAACCTCTTCCGCTTCTTATAACATAAATTTGGTCAGCCCGGCGAGTTCTTGGCATACAAAAGATTACATTCCTCCCACGACACGCTCCGGAGTTTAATAACACCAAGAAGATATCGGTAATCTTGTTGATACAAATTCATGCGACCAGGAAGTATCGTACACAAGCGAAGAGAGAGAGAGAGAGAGAGAGAGAGAGAGAGAGAGAGAGAGAGAGAGAGAGAGAGAGAACCTGTGAGATGCAAGTCGCTGGTGACATACGATAAATGGATTTTTAGATGTTGTAATCAATGGGAACAAATACTCAGGTGCATATTATGTGTGTTCCTTTCATGCGCTAGTGGCCATTCGGCCTGTTCCAGTCTCATTTCGAATTGTGTTGGACGTCCGGGATCTCTGCGGCCTCTAGGGTTAAGCCTTGGTTTTTCTGAACCGACGTATGCGACGTGTGAGGTGCGAGGCTCGCCTCATACAAATCCGGACTATACGAAGGATAGTGAGTTGCTTCTATAACTGCGAGGTGCGAGGTCTGCGCACCTGGCAGCACAGAAACCACTCACTATCTCTCGTGTAGTCCGGATTTGTGCGAAGCGGGTCTCGCACATCGCATACGTCGGTTCAGAAAAACCAATACTTTATATGACAATATAATTTTTGGGATTCTACAACTGTCCATTCTATCAAGATGGCCCCTTCAGTTTTCTCTGTATTGTCCTTATCTCTCTCTTTTTTTTTTTGCATTTATTGGAGATATAGGGCCTATATTTAGACAATTTCTTATTTATTGATTCTTAATTTTATCTAATTTTGTGTATCCTAATAAAGATCTGTTGCATGAATGCGTCTATAATCTTTTTGTCTTATTATCCAAAATCCATTGCCGTATAACAAAATCAGAATTGTCATCATTTTATAAAATTGTAATTGTGTACCTATTGTGTGTATTGTGATGTTTTCAGTGTCCTTTAGATAGTTCAGTACATTGTCTTAATTTATTTTCTATATCTGTATGCCAGATAAAAGAAATGTTGCAACCCCAATAATATGAATTCTGAATTTGTTCCACATAATTATTATATGTTTTTAACTATTTCAATTCTTTCTGCATTCCAGTTACCCATCCAGCTATCCAAATACTATAATCCAGATCAAGCAGCAGACCAAAAAAATAACCAACCCATCAGCTCAAGCACACCTACAAGGCAGAAACAACTTTTTGTCCAACCAACCGATCGACCGACCGACCGACCGACCGACCGACCGACCGACCGACCGACCGACCGACCGACCGACCGACCGACCGACCGACCGACCGAAAGCAAATCTATCAATAGAACCAACCAGCAAACAAAACCAATAAAATTGAATCATCGAAATCTAATCTACCAACAGATCCGAACATCCAAACAAAACCAATAAAATTGAATCATCGAAACCTAATCTACCAACAGAACCAAACATCCAAACAAAACCAATAAAATTGAATCATCGAAACCTAATCTACCAACAGAACCAAACATCCAAACAAAACCAATAAAATTGAATCATCGAAACCTAATCTACCAACAGATCCAAACATCCAAATAAAACCAATAAAATTAAATCATCGAAACCTAATCTGCCAACAGAACCAAACATTCAAACAAAACCAATAAAATTGAATCATCGAAACCTAATCTACCAACAGAACCAAACATCCAAACAAACCAATAAAAATTAACCACCGAAACAAATAAACCAACAATACAAACCAAGCATCGCAGCCAAAAATAAAATTCAACCGAAACAACCACTAAAGCATATTAACAAGTCAAACCATCATACCAAATTAAACTCGGCCAACCACCAATCAAATCAGTTGTATCTAAGCAACAGGACAATCTCGTACAATAAAACCAATAAGTGAAACCAAACCCATTCAACCTAAAGCAATCAGACGCGCCAAAGCCATCCAACCAAAACTAAACATGAAAACCAAATCCATCCAACAAAACCAACCAAAAATACCAAACTATCCACTTAAATAAAAACCCATTCATCATCCATCAATCAACCAAGCAATTAATAATTTTCCTTTTTCTGTACTTCTCTATTTAGCTATTATGTTATTGTGACAATGTACAGTTCCGTATTAAAACACGCTCATAAACCTGCTATTGTTTTCAAACTTTATAAAGGTAAAAGTTGAATGATGTACTGTATATTTACCAGCTTACAGCTTTGTCGTACAACAGTATTTATTTGTATGGAATAAATTAATATTTACCCAAAAATCATATTTCCAATTATTAACTTTGAAAACTAGTGCTCCATACATTTGTGACTTTTACTGAACAAAAAAAAAAAAATAAATAAATAAAAAAAAATAAAAACAAAAGCAATACGAAACAAAAAATTCAGAGAAATGAAAGGAAAACAAAAAGAGGATGAAACAAAAGCAAATATAGCTCAGAGGCATTGAGTTGCTGGCCCATTTGTATGATGACAAAAATGCTGCGACGACTAATGGCTATACACACAGGATTAATCTTTCTACCAGACACATGCGAGGAAGGGTCAAACACACAAACAGTAGCATCGATTCACAGTACAGGAGAGGCAACAATAAATAGCTGTCAATCTGTCGGAATGGCTACGGGTATGAAATCTGGATTACTTCCCTACAAAATGTGAACAATAGACATGCGTGCCTACGCGTGATGTTTTCTTATTTTTGTTGTTATGGTGATATGAAATTAGACGTTCATTTGATATGTTACGATAAGTAATGGATTTGACGTTCCCATAGGCCTGTTTCAGTGCCAGTATGATTTGGTTTTATGAACACAAAAGAAGAATAACAAGTAACATTTACAGTCAAACTTTTTCTGTTCTTCCTTTCCTATCGCGGTTATTTTCTATGTCAAATTAGGTTTCCACGATGACTGGGAAATTTTCTTGTAATATGGTCTGTGTGTAATATTTTTTATTCAATTTATTATTATTATTATTATTATTATTATTATCATTATTATTATTATTATTATTATTATTATTATTATTACATAAAGCAGTTATTACATACTTAGATTCGTATCTCATCTCATCTCTTCACCGAGACATAGACTCATATTATCATAAAACTACTTGAAAATAATTGTAGAAAATTAAACGTTTAGAGTACAAATGCTACAAATCTTATTAGGAAAAATATTTTATTTACAAGTAATCAAATTACAAGAACTCCATATGCCAAATCTGTAGGGACTAGATCCCAACCGAAGCATCACTGTCGACCGATGTGTTTACAGTATGCGCTATGGAAGTGTTAAACTGACTGATGCCATGTCACCTGATTAGTGAACCTAGTAGATATAAGTCTAAAGGCTGTCAGATGTTAGTCTTTATCTTATATTTAAACGAAACACTTATAATATTTTGTAACAGCGTTAATTCGTAATGTCACAGGACAGAAGTAAATAATACATTAAAGGAACCAAGAAGAAAATTCTAGATAAGATTTCACAAGAAATTATTAATCTTAAAACCAAATGGTGATTTTTTCGATTATTCTATTATTTTGTAACCACTTCAGCACGAATTTTGTTTGCTCTATCCTTGATATTTCGTGGTGTGGTCGTTGGATGCGGAATAATATTATTTGCGTCCACCTTACCATACGCAGCTCCAACGTCAATCATTGCCTGCGATTAAGCATACCTTACCGTACATTATTGTAGAAATGTTAAGTAAGTTGAACATGTAAATTTAGTTTGTTTTGGTTAAATGTTGAGATAAAAATTATGTCTGGTTTTGAAGAATTTTGAGACGCACCGCAAAGTCATGGATAATATCCAATATCCTACATGGCACTGAGACATGGATATTAGCTCGAATAGATTATCAGTTCCTAACAACAGCAGAGATGAAGTACCTTAGATCAGTAAAGGGTTGTACAAAAACAGGCAGAATAAGAAGGCTATTATAAGAGAAGAACTAGGAATAACCTCTTCCTGTGAATAGGTCGATAGTTACAGACAGAAGTGGGATGAACATCTGCTTCGAATGGATAACAAAATATTGCCAAAAATTGGGAAGAAGGAATATAGAAAGGCCAAGAAGAAGATGGGAAGTGTGAAACCGGAACAGGTCTGTGAGCCTAAACTGCGATGTTGATGACCACAAAATCTCTGTTCTTTTTATGCGATCAGATATTTACTAAGCTATATTAAACATTTTCGTTGCTGATATAATGAATTTGTCAAGAAGAATATTGAATAACATTATTTATAATATAATCCATTAATTTTATTACACAGAAGATTCATAAAAATTTGTCAAACCAAAAATATGGATTACCCAACAAATTTAATTGATACAGATTCTAAAGTACTAACTATTGAAGAAATTTATAAATATAATTTACTAACTTACTATCACAGAAATCAAATAAAAAATAAATATAATCGACATGATTATCGTACTCGAAGACAAAAGTCTACTTTCCGATTAATTGAGCCTAAATGTCATACAAGTGCAGCTCTTAAACATGGTGCTAGTTTCGGCCCAAGACTTTATAATAAAATTACAAACCATTTCCCAAATTTGAAATATTTTAAAATTGAAGCTTTTAAAAAAGAAATTTATAAAATTATTCATGATACATAATATTAACAAATGTGTGTATTTTTTATCTTTTATTTCTGTCGACTATATTCATGTTTTTATTGAATGACACTGGCTTCTGTCTGATTGTCAATTTATATTAAATGTGTTTCTCTCTTTTTCTCTTTCTTATTTTTATTTTTTTGCTCTTGTGTGTTATTTATTGGTTTGAATTAAGTTACTTACTGTATTTAGTAAACTGTCCTTGCAAATTTTATGTTATATTATTGGCTAAGACCACATCGTACACGAACCTGGCTCTTACGGTAGTGGCTAGAAACATTTTTGTTTTATAATTTTAATTTGTATTCGCTAGCTAGCTAGTTAAATAAATAGCTAAATAAATTAAATAAACTGAGACCTCTGCCATTGGTTGAATAGCAATTATATTTCTCTCCTCCTCTTCTGACGGCAATGTTTACTTCTCCCGTCAGACATTATAGAACAAAGTATAAGAATGATTAAAGACGCACTCTTCTAGTGGTTAAAGACGCACTCTTCTATATTATATTAGAAAGAAAGTTATAAGACAGGAATTAAAAGTAGATAAAATGCAGCAGAAAATAGGTTGTAGACTAACAGACAAAACAGGTGGATGGAATGTCTAATAAACGCACTACAAAACAAAATTATTACCTTGTAATTTTTATTGATGCTCGTAGCAGACGCATAATTATCTGTGGATACTGTTTCGACGAATGGCTAGTGTTTTGTCTTATAAGAACAGAGATGGTGGTTCATTTACTATAATTTTTTGTTAAAATTCAAATTCTAAGATATTTTGTTTTTATGTTAAATTTTCAATTAATGAATTACATATTAGGTACTCAAATAAACAATATTATGAATTTAATAAAATGTATTTCACTTCTTCTGATTCAGTAATAATAATAATAATAATAATAATAATAATAATAATAATAATAATATAAAATGCAAGTGAAAGGGAAGAAGGGTCAATGCTAACTCTACTCTATGTTTAAAATCAAAAGAATGCTGACACTTACGGCTTTGAAATCTAACTAAAAATTACACTATTACAATGTGAAACTTAATCAGTGACTTAATAAAAATATAAGATTGAAATGAGTTGAATGGAAAATGTGGGACTTTCTTTCGTATATTAGTTTTAAAAAATGAAGGATGCGTCGAATTGAACCTGCGCCCACTGCTACGTAAGGAATAACGATAGCAACTTACCTAAGTAGCTGAAATTAAGACTTTGTTGTTATTTAGACTCATTATCTGTATGTATTTATAGTTCTGCAATGTCGACAATTGAATCAATCCTTCATGATGTGAAAAGTAGGTTCTGCGCAAAATTTGTTAGTAAATAAATAGAATGTATTGATTTTTGCTAAATAATGGCATTATATGGAGCATGTCGGCCAATTTCTCTTCACATAATACAAGTTTCTATTGCGCTAACATATCTTCGCTATAAAATGTAATTTAAATTGACTCTATCATTCTTGTTATATTTCACAATTTCCGTCAGGCAAACAGACAGACGAATAATTCTGACTTAATAAGCACTCAGTCAAGGTGTAAATGTGTCTAAAATCTCAGTAAAATGAGAGATATTACATATCAAAAGGCGTGAAACCTGAAGTTGTTCTGCCTTGCGAGTAAAGTGGTATAATTATAATTTCCATAAAAGTTCCTTGTCTCTTCATTTTGACGCGAGAATTTCAGCAGATTTGAAACCATGTCATAGTCTCTCGCCACTAATGTCATCTTCCTGTCAAACCACAAACTCCAAAAAGACTAATAATGTTACCTAAAAACGGCAGCTATAGCAACGCCACTCACTTGTTTTACGTGTAGCTTCTATTTGGTCAATGATGATGTAATTAAGTTGTGGTGCAAACCTGCGGTTCAAGGCAACTGGAAAGCTTTGTGGCACAGGAACGTTAATGTAATGGAATATCGCCGCTGGTGATGGTCCGTGAAGCATTAATTTCTGCTCCTTTAGCGGTTGTTTCACAACATTTCTGCTAGACACAGGGTTATTACGATATAACGTAAACATACACGTCATAGAATTTAGCGTGAAGCCGTTTAAATGATCAGCCGGGCGTAGTCATAGCTGCACTTCAGTTTCTATGGACACGAAACATGTGAAGCTCAGAAGCGTGAATCTCTGGAAGTTTAGCTACTGGAGACAGTACATAATGTCTTACAAACAATACAGACTTGTATGTAAATATACAGGGTGTTTCCGAAGTGGTGTTACAAACTTTCAGGGATGATGGCGTAGGGCACATGTATCAATTTCAGATAAGGAACCGTGGTCCGGAAATGACCAAGTCGAAATTTACAAGCAAAAATAGTTGTGTGGAAATGAAATAATTTTATTCCTCTGTATACCTTATTTATGTGTATTTATCTGTACATCTTACACATACTGTATTCATCTGACAGTGTTTACGTTGTCTACTTACAGTATTCCATTCAATGCGCTGTCTGAGGGGTAGGGACAGGAAATTACACTAAAGCAATGCAGATAGTGTAATGTGTAACGGACATGGTCGGTCCTGATATGCACGTCTGTAGACAGCAGTGTATGTGTACAAGTTGCAGTGTCCAGTCGATCAGACATCAGTCTTAGTGAAATGGAGGAGTACACGAGAGCGGAATAAGCAGACTTGATTTTCGAATAGCTACGGATGAGCCAATGGGAACAGTAGATAATCTCACAGATTGTATCCGGGCAAGTACCCACGTAGGAGACATCCGGTCCATATCATTTTTCCACGACTGTTCCAGAAGTTAAAGGAAGGAGGGCACGTGTTGCCAAATTACAATTTAATTTCCACACAACTATTTTTCCTTATAACTTTCGACTCAGTCATTTCCGGACCATGGTTCCTTATCTCAAATTGATACATGTGCCCTTCGCCATCATCCCTGAAAGTTTGTAACACCACCTCTGAAACATCTGTATACATTATGTACTCGCATAACAATGTAGGCGCTCTTTCATATTGAAATAATTTTTATGACGCAATACAATTCTACAGAGTGTTCCAAAAGTCTCCATACATAGTAAATGTCAATTCGAAATAGAAATGTCACAAAAAGTGCACAGTATAACGACCTTCTAGAGTCGGGCACAGGTTAGCGAATGTGTTTCAACCTTCAACAATTTCTTGATACTTAATATCGCCCTTAAACAGAAAATATACTGTACTAAAAATGTTAATTCCTTACACTTCAACAATTTCGCGATGTTTAATATCGCCCCAAACAGAAAATACACTCAAAAAAGTTAATTCCTTACGCTTCAACAATTTCGTGATGTTTAATATCGCCCCCAGACAGAAAATATATTCAAGAAAACTTCATTTCCTTAACTTCAAAAATTTCGTGATGTTTAATATCGTTCCCAAAGAGAAAATATATTCAAGAAAAGTCCATTTCCTTAAGCTTAAAAAATTTCGTGATGTTTAATATCGCTCCCACATAGGAAATATACTCAAGAAAAGTTGACTTCCTTGCGCTTCAACAATTTCGTGATGTTTAATATCGTTCCCAAACAGAAAATATATTGAAGAAAAGTTCATTTCCTTAAGCTTAAAAAATTTCGTGATGTTTAATATCGCTCCCACATAGACAATATACTCAAGAAAAGTTGACTTCCTTGCGCTTCAACAATTTCGTGATGTTTAATATCGTTCCCAAACAGAAAATATATTGAAGAAAAGTTCATTTCCTTAAGCTTAAAAAATTTCGTGATGTTTAATATCGCTCCCACATAGACAATATACTCAAGAAAAGTTGACTTCCTTGCGCTTCAACAATTTCGTGATGTTTAATATCGTTCCCAAACAGAAAATATATTCAAGAAAAGTTCATTTCCTTAAGCTTAAAAAATTTCGTGATGTTTAATATCGCTCCCACATAGACAATATACTCAAGAAAAGTTGACTTCCTTGCGCTTCAACAATTTCGTGATGTTTAATATCGTTCCCAAACAGAAAATATATTCAAGAAAAGTTCATTTCCTTAAGCTTAAAAAATTTCGTGATGTTTAATATCGCTCCCACATAGAAAATATACTCAAAGTTAATTCCTTGCGCTTCAACAATTTCGTGATATTTAATATCACTCCCAAACAGAGAATATACTCAGGAAAGTTAATTCCTTACGCTTCAATAATTTCGTGATATTTAATTTCATTCCAAAACAGAGAATATACTCAAGAAAGTTAATTCCTTACACTTCAATAATTTCGTGATATTTAATATCACTCCCAAACAGAGAATATACTCAAGAAAGTTAATTCCTTACGCTTCAATAATTTCGTGATATTTAATATCATTCCAAAACAGAGAATATACTCAAGAAAGTTAATTCCTTACACTTCAATAATTTCGTGATATTTAATATCACTCCCAAACAGAGAATATACTCAAGAAAGTTAATTCCTTACGCTTCAATAATTTCGTGATATTTAATATCGCTTCAAAACAGAGAATATACTCAAGAAAGTTAATTCCTTACGCTTCAATAATTTCGTGATATTTAATATCATTCCAAAACAGAGAATATACTCAAGAAAGTTAATTCCTTACGCTTCAATAATTTCGTGATATTTAATATCACTCCCAAACAGAGAATATACTCAAGAAAGTTAATTCCTTACACTTCAATAATTTCGTGATATTTAATATCACTCCCAAACAGAGAATATACTCAAGAAAGTTAATTCCTTACGCTTCAATAATTTCGTGATATTTAATATCATTCCATAACAGAGAATATACTCAAGAAAGTTAATTCCTTACACTTCAATAATTTCGTGATATTTAATATCACTCCCGAACAGAGAATATACTCAAGAAAGTTAATTCCTTACACTTCAATAATTTCGTGATATTTAATATCACTCCCAAACAGAGAATATACTTAAGAAAGTTAATTCCTTACACTTCAATAATTTCGTGATATTTACTATCATTCCAAAACAGAGAATATACTCAAGAAAGTTAATTCCTTACGCTTCAATAATTTCGTGATATTTAATATCATTCCAAAACAGAGAATATACTCAAGAAAGTTAATTCCTTACACTTCAATAATTTCGTGATATTTAATATCACTCCCAAACAGAGAATATACTCAAGAAAGTTAATTCCTTACGCTTCAATAATTTCGTGATATTTAATATCGCTTCAAAACAGAGAATATACTCAAGAAAGTTAATTCCTTACGCTTCAATAATTTCGTGATATTTAATATCATTCCAAAACAGAGAATATACTCAAGAAGGTTAATTCCTTACGCTTCAATAATTTCGTGATATTTAATATCACTCCCAAACAGAGAATATACTCAAGAAAGTTAATTCCTTACACTTCAATAATTTCGTGATATTTAATATCACTCCCAAACAGAGAATATACTCAAGAAAGTTAATTCCTTACGCTTCAATAATTTCGTGATATTTAATATCGCTTCAAAACAGAGAATATACTCAAGAAAGTTAATTCCTTACGCTTCAATAATTTCGTGATATTTAATATCATTCCATAACAGAGAATATACTCAAGAAAGTTAATTCCTTACACTTCAATAATTTCGTGATATTTAATATCACTCCCGAACAGAGAATATACTCAAGAAAGTTAATTCCTTACACTTCAATAATTTCGTGATATTTAATATCACTCCCAAACAGAGAATATACTCAAGAAAGTTAATTCCTTACACTTCAATAATTTCGTGATATTTACTATCATTCCAAAACAGAGAATATACTCAAGAAAGTAAATTCCTTACGCTTCAATAATTTCGTGATATTTAATATCACTCCCAAACAGAGAATATACTCAAGAAAGTTAATTCCTTACGCTTCAATAATTTCGTGATATTTAATATCATTCCAAAACAGAGAATATACTCAAGAAAGTTAATTCCTTACGCTTCAATAATTTCGTGATATTTAATATCACTCCCAAACAGAGAATATACTCAAGAAAGTTAATTCCTTACGCTTCAATAATTTCGTGATATTTAATATCATTCCAAAACAGAGAATATACTCAAGAAAGTTAATTCCTTACGCTTCAATAATTTCGTGATATTTAATATCACTCCCAAACAGAGAATATACTCAAGAAAGTTAATTCCTTACGCTTCAATAATTTCGTGATATTTAATATCACTCCCAAACAGAGAATATACTCAAGAAAGTTAATTCCTTACGCTTCAATAATTTCGTGATATTCAATATCACTCCCAAACAGAGAATATACTCAAGAAAGTTAATTCCTTACGCTTCAATAATTTCGTGATATTTAATATCGCTTCAAAACAGAGAATATACTCAAGAAAGTTAATTCCTTACACTTCAATAATTTCGTGATATTTAATATCACTCCCAAACAGAGAATATACTCAAGAAAGTTAATTCCTTACGCTTCAATAATTTCGTGATATTTAATTCACTCCCAAACAGAGAATATACTCAAGAAAGTTAATTCCTTACGCTTCAATAATTTCGTGATATTTAATATCACTCCAAAACAGAGAATATACTCAAGAAAGTTAATTCCTTACGCTTCAATAATTTCGTGATATTTAATATCATTCCAAAACAGAGAATATACTCAAGAAAGTTAATTCCTTACGCTTCAATAATTTCGTGATATTTAATATCACTCCCAAACAGAGAATATACTCAAGAAAGTTAATTCCTTACACTTCAATAATTTCGTGATATTTAATATCACTCCCAAACAGAGAATATACTCAAGAAAGTTAATTCCTTACGCTTCAATAATTTCGTGATATTTAATATCGCTTCAAAACAGAGAATATACTGAAGAAAGTTAATTCCTTACGCTTCAATAATTTCGTGATATTTAATATCATTCCATAACAGAGAATATACTCAAGAAAGTTAATTCCTTACACTTCAATAATTTCGTGATATTTAATATCACTCCCGAACAGAGAATATACTCAAGAAAGTTAATTCCTTACACTTCAATAATTTCGTGATATTTAATATCACTCCCAAACAGAGAATATACTCAAGAAAGTTAATTCCTTACACTTCAATAATTTCGTGATATTTACTATCATTCCAAAACAGAGAATATACTCAAGAAAGTTAATTCCTTACGCTTCAAAAATTTCGTGATATTTAATATCACTCTAAAACAGAGAATATACTCAAGAAAGTTAATTCCTTACGCTTCAATAATTTCGTGATATTTAATATCACTCCCAAACAGAGAATATACTCAAGAAAGTTAATTCCTTACGCTTCAATAATTTCGTGATATTTAATATCACTCCCAAACAGAGAATATACTCAAGAAAGTTAATTCCTTACGCTTCAATAATTTCGTGATATTTAATATCATTCCAAAACAGAGAATATACTCAAGAAAGTTAATTCCTTACGCTTCAATAATTTCGTGATATTTAATATCACTCCCAAACAGAGAATATACTCAAGAAAGTTAATTCCTTACGCTTCAATAATTTCGTGATATTTAATATCACTCCCAAACAGAGAATATACTCAAGAAAGTTAATTCCTTACGCTTCAATAATTTCGTGATATTCAATATCACTCCCAAACAGAGAATATACTCAAGAAAGTTAATTCCTTACGCTTCAATAATTTCGTGATATTTAATATCACTCCCAAACAGAGAATATACTCAAGAAAGTTAATTCCTTACACTTCAATAATTTCGTGATATTTAATATCACTCCCAAACAGAGAATATACTCAAGAAAGTTAATTCCTTACGCTTCAATAATTTCGTGATATTTAATATCACTCCCAAACAGAGAATATACTCAAGAAAGTTAATTCCTTACGCTTCAATAATTTCGTGATATTTAATATCACTCCAAAACAGAGAATATACTCAAGAAAGTTAATTCCTTACGCTTCAATAATTTCGTGATATTTAATATCACTCCCAAACAGAGAATATACTCAAGAAAGTTAATTCCTTACGCTTCAATAATTTCGTGATATTTAATATCACTCCAAAACAGAGAATATACTCGAGAAAAGTTGATTTCCTTGTACTTCAACAATTTCTTGATGTTTAATACCATCCTCAAACGGAATGTTTATTGAAGAAAAGTTAATACTTGTATCTTAACCCTTCAACAATCCCATGCAGCTTATTATGATCCTCAAACTGCAAATTTATTCTAAGTTAATTTTCTTGCCCCTAAGCAATTTCGTGGTATTTAATTCTCAAACAGGAATGAATTTCCTCAGGATAAGTCAAAATTTTCTTACGCGTCAGCAGTTTCGTAGTGTTTAATTTCAACCTCAAAGAGAAGATTTACACAAGAGAAGTTAAATTTATTTACGCTTCACTAACTTTGTAATATCCTGAAGCGGAAGAGTTACACAAGATAACCTGATTTTCTGGTCTGTAATTTTGCTGTATAAGATATCAATAAAAGAAACACTATTCTATATTTCTCAGAATTAACCTTAAGTTCAAGTTTATACACCATATCGTCTCAAATTGATCTCTGCAAATCATCTGTTACTGTAACTGCATCATCTACAATTTATTGTTAAATTAATTTTTATAAACTGACCTTTTCGAAAAATAGTAAATCATCATCTTGACATCGTTTATTTAAACATTTGTAGTTCCTATCTCTCCCTTTACATATGCTGTGACCTCCTTCCTTATGGACGAGTTCATATGTATGTACTTCTGAATTCTTCACCTCACGGTAAAAGCTCCACCTCTTTGTGTTGAAATCAAATGGAATGTGTCCCAAGGGGTTAGGAAAAAAAAAAAGGAATCTCAGCTGCTACGAGAATTGTGTAAATAATTATCACTTTTTTTCTTCTATTTTTTCTTTGGACTATCAACATACCATCAATTATAGGAAGCTCTGAAATATCATTCATTTTCTTACCTGTGATTAGGCCTTTCCTCTCTCACAAATACAGTTAGTGTATCAGTATAATTTTCAATGTCTCTTCACACCATTTAGTAAAGGATGTCTATTCTTTTCGAGACGGTATCAGTTGAAGATCGTCGACAGTGATGTGAACACAAATAAAAGATTAAAGTATTATGCCACATAAAAAGAAATCAGGTAGTCCTCATTATTCTCTTTTGTTTATTTTTTTCTCCAAGCAACGTTCCGCTCTTTCCCCCCATTATGTCTTCAGGTAAAGTGACAGTTGACTGTGAGAAAGCAACTGGATTGATTTAAACTCTGCAGTTTGAAGACTGGTTGAAGTGGGTTGCCTTGAAGTATATATTGGGTTGTATCTCGCCAGAAAGATCCCTTTAACTACATCTCTCAAACAAGAAACAACATAAACAATTTTCATACCTGAGAACGCAGCAAGAATTTCAAGAGTTTTTACTCTCATTGAATGAAGCACAATGTGTTGTTATGCTGGAAAAATAAATTTAGAGATTTTCACGGAAATGAATGCTTTCAGCATCACTGATAATTAAGAGTGTTTTTGTCATGCCATCTCTGTCTGTCTGTCTGTCTACTGCGATTTATCTTAAATTACTCATCGGAATTTGTTTACATTCAGTATCTGTGAATCTATCTGTTTATCCGATAATTATACGAAAGAAATACATACAATAATTTTCAGCAATAAAATATGTCTTTTGTTTCTTTCCAATGGTGTGTATTTGACTTGCGTCATTCACTAAGCATCCCCATCTGGGAGTGACGCACCGATTTTGTATTTCTTTTCTCTGCCGATTTAGCGTTGTCCTCGGTGCACCATGGGAGACAAACTACATTGCATCACATGACTTTTTTAAGTTGGTTATTTAACGACGATGTACTAGCTACAGGTTATTTAGCGTCGATGGAATTGGTAATAGCGAAATGGTATTTGGTGATATGAGGCCGAGGATTCACCATAGATTACCTAACATTAATCTTATGGTAGGGTAAAACCTTTGAAAAAACCCAACCAAATATTCAACTCAAGCGGGAATCGAACCCACGCCCGAGCGCAATTCCAGTTCAGCAGGCAAGCGCATCAGCGAGCTGAGCTACGCCGGTGGTTCCGCACCGCATGATAATGAAGAACAATACATTCACTTTCTCTTCTATTTAGAATCATGCATACTTCTACTCCGAATTATCTGTTGTCGCGCTTTGAATTTCTTACAACTCTTCGAAACCGGCATCAAGCACTTCTTTCTATCCTTCATCATAGAACCTCTTTATACTCATCCTCCTATACTGTAGAAATACCTCGCCTCTGGAATTCGTTACCTAATCACGTCAGGGACTGCCGGACTTCATCACAATTCAAAATTAAATTTAAAAATTTTGTCTTATTTAATGCTTTTTAGGTATTGCTTGAAGTGTTGATTTGTGCTTTTTCACTCTAGATTAAAATTGCAAGTTTCTTGTTTATGATAGTTAATTAGTTATGATACAATTAATTATGATACTTAATCACTCATTTAAAGTTTGTGTGACTACAACCTATGTATATTTTTGTGTGGCTTTACTTTGTTTATAGTGTACTTTTTTCCTTTTTATTTCTATTATTGTATTTGTATTTCTGGTGGTGTGAATAACTACACCAGAATAAATAAATAAATGAATAATGGAGCAATGGTGGAATGCTGGTAATGGAAATGGGAGTATCGTGTAAAAACCTATCACCAAGCACCATTTTTTCTGCCATAAATTCTACTGGGATCCACCGGAATTCGAACTTTGACTACCAGCGTGGTAAGCTAACGCACTAGACCAGGGATGCAGAACTGGCGAGAGAGGAGTGGAAGTATGGGGAAAGCGTTGGTTCCCCGTCCACAGTCCACCGGCGTTGAATGACGTCTCTGTGACCCGTATACAATCACATAACACACACTGAATACAAAGCGCCTCCCTTACCAAGTCAATGGCGCGGAGTGGAAGGAAGGGATGAGTGACGTATTTCGCCTTATGACGTACGTCACAATTGGCGCCTGCACTAGACAATATGAATCTTTATTTGATATAAAAAAGATATATTATAATGTCGATTCATCACGAGAAAAATCATTAACGTACCGGTACAACATAATCTTTTCTATCTGGTGTGGAGATCTGTGTACTCAGAGGAGATTTCGACAAGAACTGATTAGCATTTCCTCTGTTAATTCTTTTTCTAAACCTTTCCTCATTATTAATTAATTAATTGTGCAATATACACTTGTAAGGATTCAAACATCTTGCCTCACTATAAGTTATTTTTAAATTGGTTTCTTTTATGACGCAATATCAACTGCGATGGATATCTAGGGTGATATTCATAGACATTTCGCAGCACGCGCTACGAGCGTACTAAGCTAACCCCGGCTATCCACTGGTTACTTGTACAGAATTCAAATCATATCCTGTCGCTAACACTGGTTTAGGAGTACGAAAAACGCTGATCATCCACCGAAAGCCCGCGCTAAAAATGTCTATGAATACGGCCCCTAGCGACCGAGTGAAACGAAGGTGATAATGACAACGAAATAAATCCAGGTTCAGAGCTGAAAGTTACCTAGCATTTGCTCTTAGTGGGTTGAGAGAAAACCCTGGAAGAAACCTCAACCAGATAACTTGTCTCAACCAGGATTCGAACCCGGCCCCCCTCGTTTCTCGGTCATACAAGCTAATAGTTACTCCACAGCAGTGGACATTAGTATATTTTCAATCCTTAACACGGGATAGTAAGATGATTCTTTTCTTCTTTCCCTAGTTTTATATAATTTATTCCGTGATTCAGCTGATCTAGTTACAGTTTTTTGACATCCATATGCCAGAAATCCTGTAACTTGAAATAAATACGACAGTCTGCAAGACAACACAGCACAACGTGCTGATAACTAACAAACGTCCATTCACTAGGCAGGATTCGAATGATAATTTAGAAATAGTAATATTTGTAGAAAACCTGCTTCCCAGCATTTTCTCCCTCCATAAATCTCATGGCTAGACTTCAGATTTTAGTAAAATTCTGTTTTAATCCTTGAAAGATAAGATCATAAAAACTTGCAAATACACGTTTCATATAAATCTATGCCTAAAATTTGTATTTTAATAGCACCTAAAAATGCCTATTTTGACGACAAAGCCTATTTTGACCTATTAAATATGTTTTATCTCTAATAGGTGAAAACACACATTCTTATTTCGAAAATTTGTATTTTAAATTCCAAATGTGTTCCTGGTTCTGTTGGAAATAAAGTATGGGATAAACTGGAGCAAGTTCTGCAGAGAAATGTAGGACTGAAGGACCTGGTACTGCTTCAGATATCATAGCAAGGAAGAACACGGATTTACAATGTAACATTCCTGTCCAACTAGTGTCAAAATTGAAATACGCTCCTGTTACTTCAGTGGACGTGGAGCGTTCATTTTCAATATACAAATTTGTGTTGAGTGACAGACAGCATTGCTTTTTAGTTGAAAATTTATTAGTATTAGTAATTTATTGTGAAGCTAATTACGGACATTAACGGAAAAGACTTGGTAAAAATTGATTAGGCCTATATTTGACTTATTTTTGTACTGAATTTATGTCTAAAACTTATTTTTCACATTTAATTGTTTAGTTTATACAGTATATAACTAGTTACATATTTATTGTTCTTGTACTTTTAGTAGTAGTGGTGGTAACAGTGTATTAACATTTAAAATTATTAAACTCTAGAAGTGAATTCCTGATGATTTGGAACATGTTTTTAAAGAAAACGTTATTTTTTGTTAGAACCTATTTTCAATTCTTTAGAGAATATTTCCTACTCTTTTAAGAGGAGAGGATGGTATTTTTAAAAACGTTTTTCCTATTTTATGTAAAATATTAATTTTTTGTAAGTAGAGAGCTCATAGCTGTGGCAACTCAACCAAATAAAAATATTTTGAAAAAAAAAAAAAACTTATTTGGGGGCCCAAATTTGAAAAAAAAAATATACCCAATACAGGATTGTACTAAAACCGATATATCTAAACCGTTTTTAAATATAGATTCAAACAGTTTTTTGCAATGTATTTGCAAAAGCATGTTCTACAAACTGTCTGTAATAGAATTGTGATATTAGTCCCTACGTTTGTAAAACAGACAATTAAAATTTAATAACAATTATCTGATTTCCTTTCTTGCAAACGGACGTATTTTTTAAATGAAATCAATTAACAAAATTCTGTTACAGAGAAAAGTTTCCTAATAGTCTAAAGAATGTGTTTTCTTAATTTCATACATGTATCTTTAATAGTTCACAAATTATATCCACTTTTGTCTGGCAATGTAGCAAAAAAAATGCAGCTACTGGAAACCGATAAAAGCGGGCGTGTGATTTAAAAATCCATAGCGCAGGAAGTTTAAAAATGACGTCTCAACATCCGATAAAGGCACAAATACCCACAAAATGTTATGCAATGCGTTCTACACATATCAAAGGGTATTTTAAAGAAAAATAATTTTTTTTTTTGAAAAATTAATTTACCGAAAACAACAATAAAAGTGGGCGAGTGATTTAAAAATCCATAACGCAGGAAGTTTAAAAATGGCGACTCAACATCCGATAAGGGCACAAATACCCACAAAATGTTATGCTATGCATTCCACACATATCACAGAGTATTTTAAAGATTTTCATTTTTGAAAATTTACTCATTTTTTCATAAAAAAAATACCATCCTCTCCCCTTAAGCCTATTTTAAGCACCTAAAATTACATTTTAACGATCTAAAAATCCGTACCCTACTCATGGCACTTAGTGGGAATTGAGCCCTGATTCTTTTCAAGTCAAATCATCATCTGACTTGAGTTTACAATTTAAATCTACCAAGCGGTTAAGTGTGACTCACTGTACTACCGGCTCTCCTGTCGATGATAAACTTCTTTAAATATTCAATCAATTACGATTAAGCATGATAATAAAATTTGTGGTTTCAAGCAGCCCGAGTAGCCTAAAAGCTTTTAATGTTTTCAGCCGTGCAAATGGTCTGCCCTCGGCTCTAGATAGTATCACTATTTGCACGGCTGTAAGTTGAGGGGTGTGAGGAGTGTTCTGTTTAATATGCTGTATGAATAACAGCGTTCCATGATCCTCTCCGAATTTGCATTCCAATTCCTCGTATCAGCAAATTTGGTAAAAGGTTTTTCTGGTTTAGTATAGAGAATATTTACAGAAGAGGAGAGAAGAGGTTGGAAGATGTGATAATGAAATGTCTCGTGTACCGGCAGTTTTATCTTTCCCCCTTCTCTTTCTATCTTTTTTATACCGTGAAAGAATGCACGTTAATTGATTAAATTTCCAGATTTGACACCGTCAAATCTTGGAGTAAAAAAAACCAGTGAAACAGAATAATTTAGTAAACATAATTAAATACATTTTCCTATTCAGCAAAATAGATCTTCATTACAAATATTTGGTATGATATGCTTTGTGATCTAGAATAAAGATTCATATGCGAGATGAACAATAGCAATAAAATGATTATTATTAATGCCACACATATGACTTTGTCGTTGGCATCATCTTATCATTATATAATTTCAAAGTTTGGACTCTGAAGCATTCATCGTTGTTAACCAACATTAGAGATCCACTGACAGCGGATACCTTGATGAAGTGGTTATCCTGGCGCAAGGTAATACAACATGAAACATAGCTAGCTTGTACTTTATTATACGTTGATAAATTTAAAGCATATAAGTAAATACTAAAAATGCAATTTTGTATGCTGTAGGTGCTGATGCAAGGAAGAAGAAATATGAAAAAAAAAATGGAAAAGAAAGGAAGAAGAAGAAAAGAGAAACATACAGAAAAATAACAAAATATATAAATCTGAAACTTAAAAAAATGCAAACAAATTAGTTGAAGGAGAGAATATGTAATAAAACCAAAAAGAAAAAAAAATCTTGAAAGGGATGAGAAAGTAAGATTGAGAGAAGATAACAAATTCAAAAAATTCAGAATAGAAATAACACAAATTGCAAATTTTATACTGTATATTTTATGAAGAAATAACAAAAAGGAAAAAAAAAAAACACTCAAAACTTAAAATTTAGTAAAAGACTGGAAGTAAGAACTATAACATTGGACAATATAGATTTTAGACGACAATGAACCAAATCGAAAGAATGATAAAAGTAAAAGTGAAAAGATTATGAAATACAATAATGACATCGTAGATTATTGACGGAAATGTAGAGACCAAATCCAAAAAAATGTTAGACCTGAGTGTATAGGCTAAATAAAAAAAATATATATTTTTTATTTAACGACGCTCGCAACTGCCGAGGTTATATCAGCCTCGCTGACGTACCGGAATTTTGTCCCGCAGGACTTCTTTTACATGCTAGTAAATCTACTGACATGAGCCTGTCGCATTTAAGCACACTTAAATGCCATCGACCTGGGCCGGGATCGAACCCGCAACCTCGGGCACTCTACCGACTACGCCTCCCAGGCCGACCTGAGTGTGTAGTTTATTTTTGTGGGTTATTTTACGACGCTTAGGTTATTTAGCGTCTGAATGAGATGAAGGTGATAATGGCTGTGAAATGAGTCCGGGGTCCAGCACCGATAGTTACTCAGCATTTGCTCGTAACGGGTTCAGGGAAAACCCCGGAAAATAACCTCAATCAGGTAACTTGCCCCGACCAGGAATCGAACCCGAGCCACCTGGTTTCGCGGCCAGACGTGCTAACCGTTACTCCACAGGTGTGGACTCTGAGTGTGTATGACAAAGGTAATTATTAAGGTTGGGACAAAGTAGCTGTATCAGGACAGACTGTATAGGTATATAGGATAGGGCCTTGACTTCAGACTAAGTAAACACTACCCCCTTCCACTAGCTAAAACTCTACCTGCTGGGAAGTGCGCTCCTCACCCCTAGCTAAAACATCAGTGAATGAATAGTACGGAACTAAATATACGTCGTCACTACTATCGGCTGCGGAACACGCGGCAACTAGTTAATGTAAGCAAACAAAACGCACGGACCAAGGATGCCTATCCTGATACAGCTACTTTATCCGAACCTAAATAATTATACATGGTAAATACGAACGGAGAGGCGAGATGGAGAGTATGATACAACTAGGAGTGTAAAGTATAATAATAGACATAATCAATCAAAGACGGAAATGGAGAGGCTAGGTACAAAGAATGACACACTAGAATGTAAAATATAATACCGGACATAACAGATCTTGCATGGAAATGCAGAGACTAACTGCAAGGAATGATACAAGTAGGAGTGTAAAATATAAATATGATAGATCATAGATGGAAACTGAGATACAAGGAATAACACAGCCATGATTATAAAATATAGAATTGAATAATGATAGATCAAAGATGGAAATTGAGAGACCAAATACAAAGAATTTCAGGAGTGTGAAATATAAATATTGATATGATAGATCCTGGATGAAAATTAAGAGACCAAAAATGCAATAAGTGCATAACTATATGTGTAAAGTAGGAAAATGGATGTAATATATCACATATAAATTAAGAAATATAATGAAAGGAATTACATAAGTAGGAGTTAGTGGTTATCTTAAATCGTAGATAATAAATGTAAATTAAGAGGCAAATTGCAAAGAATGGCATAACTAGGACTGCAAAATATAAAAATTGACATGATAGATCAAATATTTAAATTAAGAAATGTGAAGAATGACAAGATGACAAGAGTAGTAGAGGTTAGTGGAGATCATAGGTTATAGATGTAAATAAGAGACGAATTGCAAAGAATGGTATTTAAAATATAAAATTGACATGATAGATCGAAGATTAACATTAAGAAATAAAATGTAAAGAATGACATAAGTAGGAGTTGGTGGAGATCATAGATCATAGATGGACAGTAAATTAAGAGATGAATTCCAAAGAATGGTACAACTAGGAATGTAAAATTTAAAAATTGATATTGTAGATGAAAGATTTAAATTAAGAAAGGAATGCAAGGAATGACATAACTAGGATGAAAGAGACCAAATTCGGAGAATGGCACAACTAGAAGTGTGAAATACGAAAACTGGTATATGGATCACAGATGGAAATTGAGAGAATATGCAAACATTAACGCAGTAGGAGTGTAAAATATAAAAATTGGATGTGATAGATCATAAGCGGAAATGGAGAGATCATATGCAATAAGTTACACAAAAAGGAGTGAAAAATATGACAACTGTCATTAGCCCTATAGATTATAAATGAAAATGGAGGGGCCAGTTCCAGAGGAAAAAAAGAACAACTAGGAATGAAAGCTATAAGTATTATGTTATAGATTATGGACGAAAATAGAGAGACCAAATGCAAAGAATGACACAGCTAAAAGCGTAAAATAAAATAACAGACATGACAAATCATAAATGGAAATGAAAAAAAAAAAAAAAAACTAAACATAGAGAATAATATAACAGTTATAGTTACATATCCTAGTAACTAGGAATGTAAACAATAAGAATGGACATGACAAATCATAGACGGAAACAAAGAAGTTACGTGCAAATAATCACGCAACTATAAGTGAGAAATATATCAGCGGTCGTTGCACAATAGATTATAAATTGTGAATGAAAGTACACATTGAAAGAATGGCACAATTTGGAATTAAAAATATAGCAATGGTCATGATGGGTCATAGGCTGAAATGAAGGGGCAGTAATTGAAGACCTGACCAAAATTTACCGAATTTGACTTTTTTTTGGCGCACCTACATGAAAACTGCCGTTTTTTCATAACACATTATCGGTTAGAAAGTTCTTCTTTGCTGTACGCGTATGGAAAAAAATTGTTAGATTCATTTTTCGTACGAATACCGCAAAATTGTCATAGTAACATGATATAGGCTAGTTATAATTAGACATACCATAAAGTAAATGTAGTATTAGAAGGCAGTGACTCCGAGTGTACAAAAATCTCAATAGTTTGTGATTAATTAATAAGTTAATTAATTCACATATAATTTCCTTGTAGTTGTGCCAATAGATATTGTACGTATAACTAGTACAGAAGTGTCTTTAGCGCACTCGTTTCGAAATTCCAGACTCGGCTAACGCCTCGTCCGTTAATGTCTCACTTGTACACATAAACATCACTTTCTGTCCTAGTTACGTAATAACTATTACGTGACATAGGTCTATGTTATGTTTTGCATGACACCATCCTGTAAAAAAAAGCTAAGCCTGTGTTTTTAATCATATAAATATTTATTCCAATACTCTTATTTTGCAAGCCTAGGTAGTTTTCTTACTTTTCTGAACATTTTAGTATATACTGTCACGAAGCTTGAGTTGTGAGGGTGCTAGGAACAATAGACTGCGCAGGTACTATTTCACATTGTCTCTAATGAGGCGATAGTAGCGATCCTAGTGGTTAGCAACTATCTGTGGATGCATATTTATTACGTATTGAACTTCGTGACTATACATACTTAACTGTGATGTTACTTTGTCAACTCAGGTCTTTAGTTATATAACAATGACAAAATTGATTTCGTAGGCTACTTTTTCCAGCTGCTATTGAAGAAAAAGAATATTGTGAAACTCAGAAGGAGACAGGAAAATATGATAAGATCATTACAGTACTTCCAACCGGAAAAATACGTATCGAAATATTGAAAAGAAAAACAAGAAGACGAATGTTTGTAAGGTAGTACATCTCTGTATTTGACATACTAGTACAAAGGATTTTCGGAATATTGTCTTGATTTGAGATAATTTTAACGATATAAAAATATTATATCAATTAGTAGCTATCAAAACCTGAGATCCGTAGAGAGGTAGTTAAGGTTATGTTTGAATGTTGTATATAGGTCATAGTTGGCAACTGTTTGTTCTGTCCATGAGATGGCGGGGACACACCCTTGTTCCATTAGCTGCAAATGCGGTCCCTCCCAGAAGCTCATTGCTGTGTTGTTAAATCACTACTATGGATTCTTCATTGATCATGTTAAAAATCTGCACTCATCTGTATCCAGTACTTCTGCAGACAGGGTGTTTGTGCAATTTACAATTATTATTATTATTATTATTATTATTATTATTATTATTATTATTCATTAAGTTTTCTGCCCAAGGGCAGGTCTTCCACTGCAAACCCAGCTTACTATAATCTTTCCTATTCTCTGCCTTGCTCTTAGTTTCCGCATATTATCCATATATCTTAATGCCTTCTATCATCTGATAATATATCTTCTTCTGTCCCGAATTCTTTTCCCGTTCACCATTCCTTCCAGTGCATCTTCAGTAGGCGTAAGTAGTTTGTTCTCAGTCAGTGATCCAGTCAATTCCTTTTTCTCTTCCTGATCAGTTTCAGCATCATTCTTTCTTCACTCACTCTTTCCAACATAGCTTCGTTTGTTATTCTGTCTGTCCATTTCACACTCTCCATTCTTCTCCATATCCACATTTCAGATACTTCTAGTCGTTTCTCTTCACTTTATTCTAATGTCCATATTTCTATCCCTTTATTATTAGTATTATTATTATTATTTTACCGTAATCATCATTATCATCATTATTTGCTTGTATGTATGTTTTCGCAACTTTTCATTGATCCTGACTTCATGGATTAAGACAAAGATTAAGTTGAGTGAACTGTTTTTACTAAGCTTGCCAACTAGGGTAAGGTTCTTAAAACGACTCCGCAAGTACTCGACGGTACTTTATTCTTAATTGTCATGAATATCATCTGATATCCAGGTACTTTAAATACTTTTGAAGTAGAAGTGAGATGTTGCTGATATGAATATTTATAAAATTTTCAGGGCACTTATCTTCAGATCTGTATGTTAGATATTTTAGTTGTATGTGCAAATTATAAATTTCTTTGCTCATGCTTGTTGATGCTATGGAAAGCACTGTTGTGTTTGTGTCCGAATTCTTTGATATCTGATCTATTAAGCCTATTTTGAACTCTTGCGTGAGTCAATATACTTCTATGTTAGTAGTTCTTACTCAAATAAATTTAATGTCTGTTTTGAATTATACAGGTAATATTAATAAAATATATTGACGGGCGATTTTGGTGAAACAATTTGCCTATATTATTGTGACTCATTTTATAATAAATTTGAGCGCTTGTTTGACATGTTGTTACATGTCTCCGTTCACATATTTTCCATATCTCGCCCATTCTTACAGTAGTCTGTTTTTGGTGCAGACTTTGTATGATAACTATTAAGACAATGCCGTTATATTATTATTTCAATAGGACTACCTTGTAATATTACTTAGGCAATTACATGTTCTAATTTATCCATTTGATTTAGGCTACATTTTCAGTATGTGATAAAGTGCAGTCTAGGTATTTAAATGTATTAATTTTTCAATAATATATTTTCCGATTACTATTTTAGAAGTTGGTGTTATATTTTCCAGACTATTTCGATCATGTACCAACTAATCAACGTGGTGTAAAAATCCGATGAATTTTCCACAAGCTGCTTGTAAAAACTACTGTGAAATATGTAATGTAAATAAAATAGCAAGACGTTTTTAGATGGGCAGTACAACAGTACAGCGAATGATATAAAATGCCAATTTTGGTCGAAGTAAAAGGAAAGGATGAATCTGAACGAAATTATGTTATTGTGAAAACGGTTTTCTCACATTCAGGTGAATTTAAGTGACTTGATAATGTATTTCGGACGACAGTGGTGATGTAAACAATCATAACTGTAAGATTTCATCTTTCAGTAGTCCACATTCAATCGTCCAATGAGGACGTCAAGATTTAAAACTTACTGTTTGGTATGACTTCACACATCGTTTTATAATGGGACCTTGCTTTTTGAAGGGATTATAAATGGAAAAAGAAATAAAAAACTGCAACAGTTAATAGACAAAGCTATATGAATAAGCTTCATGATTATACGATACCACCTTTACGAAATAGATCTAATCACATTACTGGATGGTGGGTCTCTCCACATTTTTAACGAGATGAAAGAATTTTTACCTAACACTTTTGATGTTCGTAGGCACTTCCCTTAACTCGGCCTGTAAGATCGCCAGACATTAATTATGGCTAGACATTATGTCTGAGCATAACTACGACATTTAATCAGTTAAAGGAATCCATCATACAAGTTGTAACAGAGATTCTAGAGCATACCTGCACAAACAGCGCTCAACGAGCGCGCGCTCTCCTTCGAAGCGGGAGAGCCATGTTTACCGCTTGCCGAAACGGAGAGGAAGATACGTCAGAATGACATAGACATGCTATAGGTAGAGGAGAGGGAAACGACCACTCAGTTATCTAGTGGGGTGCAGTGTGTAGCCCTATTCTCAGTAACTGTTTCACGTTGCTTACCTACTGCTAGGCCTACAGTACAGTATTGAGGAATCTAAAAGACGGAACATAACATTTAATATTTAACGATTTACAGCTCGAACTTATTGATCTTCAATGTGACCTAAAGGCTAAATAATAATACTACTAGCCTGGTTGAGCTTTAAAAGACTAAACATTAGCAATAATATCCATGACTACACAGGCAGGCTGTGAAAATGATTGCTATGTTTGGCTTAACATTTATATTTGTGAGCAACTGTTTTCTATAATTAACTTTAATAAAGGCAGACATCGAACATCTGTAACTGATGTTTCATTACGATCAGTAGGTTACTGTTCCTTTCAGCCAACAGCATAAAACCTCGTTTTGATGTACTGATAAATAAAAATATAAAAAAAATGATATTTTACATTTAAGTAGCTATAGAATTTCTAGTATTTCTGTAAAATAAATATTTACTTATTAATTAATAATAGTCCAAGATAATTTTGTAAACACTGAATGGGAATTCATTTCATAAACACTCGTAATAGTACTTCCTTTTGTGTATATTTTGTACGAGATCACCCCTTCTGCCATTCCACCCTTATACAGAGCGCAGCTAATATCTGCATTCCGCTCATGAGCTGTGAGCCGGCTCGGAGAGCGCAAACCTTGTGCAGCCTGTTCTAGAGCATAAGCTCAGAGTAGCATTGCGGGGAGGCTGTTAAAGTAGTTGCACAAGAAGAAAATGGTGGACACATACATTTACTATAAAGTTGGTGGCAATGGATGCTGTATTGAAAGTCTATTTCTTGTGTAATAAGGACGTGTCAGAATTTTAAATGTTATATAAAAAGTAGGCCTATAAAGATATGAACAATTAAAATTACCTCTTATTACGTAATGTAACAGAATATTAAATTTGCAAAATTTCTGGGAAGTCGCGGACCACAGTTTTATGAACGTCACTTCACAACACGCCCTGTAATTACGCATCACTGAAGTGGCGTGTACGGAGTCGCTACTTTATGGTGTTACAACTCTTTCCTTGTAATTTAATAAGCGATCCCGTCCATCAAAGTGTGGACATGTCTCAACATAAAAAGCGGGCGCCTTCTCTTTAGATGACTTTATCGCCGGTAATTCCGATGCGGATAATTGTTGTCACGTGACATCTTGGGAGAGGCACAGGAGACAGTTGAAGGCGCCACAGTGGGTGATGTAAGCAAACCACTCGATTGTGTAGCATAAATTGGGGTGGGAGTGGAATGGGGAAGAAAATGACTTGACAGTATAACGGTAGAAGTGATTAAACGCTAGCCATTCAGTTAGATCGGGGATTCGCGGGTTCAATCCTGGCCAAATGTTACAGAATTTTAATCGGAATGAAAATCTTTAGCCGGTTCTTTTCAAAAGCTGCTACGAAGAGACTGTAGGTCCCGTATCATAGGTTTAAAGCACGTGAAAGACCCTATCTGGATTGAGAGGACTAATTAAATTTTATTGTAAATATGCAGATTAGTAGTAGTAGTAGTAGTAGTAGTAGTAGTAGTGGTAGTAGTAATGGTAGTGGTGGTGGTGGTGGTGGTAGTAATCATCATCATCATCATCATCATCAACGTCATGGATTAGGCCATTTCGGCCTGTTCCGGCGATGTCTCAGCAGGGTGTCCATCTCTTCCAGGGTCTTCCCACCTCACGTTTGCCTCTAGGATTGTAATTTAAGGCTAACTTAGGCAATCGGCTATCATCCATTCTGAATAGATGTTCTGTCCATTTATGTTTATAATCATGGATTTTTTCTTCCATACTTTGTATCTGCAAGTTTTTCCTTATTTCTACATTCTGTATTTTGTCCATGATATTACTTCCATTCACATATCGTAGGAATTTCATTTCGGCAGTCTGTACTTTTCTTTTATTTTCTGCGCCCATTATCCATGTCTCGCTTCCATAAAGGAGTGTTGGTATTGATAATGTTTTATAAAGTTTTAATTTTGTTTCTTTTCTTGTTTTTCTTCCTAGAGTCCTTTTGATGGTCCCGTTTATAGCCTGGAATTTTGACAGTTTGATATACAAATCTTTATCTTTCTCATATCTTATGTAGCATCCCAGATACTGAAAATGTGTTATTTGCTCTATTGGGGTCTTCCCTATTATTATTTTTGATCTCACTGGATTTTTCCCTCGGAAGGCCATCACTTTTGTTTTTTGAAGTGATATTTTACAATTATATTTTTCTGAGACATTCTGAAATTTATATATCAACTTCTGGAGGTCGTCTTCATTCTCTGCTAACATGACGATATCATCTGCAAACAGTATATTGTTTAATCTAGAATTTTTACGAAGTTCTATGCCTTCATCTGTTATCTGTTATCTGCGCAGCCCTCATAAGGCGCCCAGATGAAAATTATTATTACTGAAAAGCGATGTCGAAAGCCGGATAGATAATAATAATAATAATAATAATAATAATAATAATAATAATAATGATAATAATAATAATAATAATTAATAATAATAATAATAATAATAATAATAATACGCAGCGCTACAGTCCAAGTGCCCCGACCAACCAACTGGCTGCTGGCCTCACGTCCACATGCCGAAGTAGAAGTGAGCGATCATCCAACCAGAATGAAGGTATCGTGTGGTTACACGATGATCCCCCCCCCCCCAGCCGTTATAGCTGCTTTCATAACCGGATTTTGCTACCTATCGTAGCTCCCCAAGTGCATCACGGTGCTGAGTGGGCATTGATCCCATACGCTGATCGAAATTTCATGACGAGATTTCTTCTCTCATTAGGATTCGAAGCAGCATGCATTCCGTAACGCGAGTCCTAGACAGGATGCCTTAGACCACGACGAATATACATATTAACGTTAAACAGATGTTGTACAGAGATTTCTTGGTTGGGAAGTGCGTTGTCCGTACAACCATTGCGACGGACTTGGTTATTTTATTTGAAATAATTATTTTATATTTATATAATGCTTGGATTCCGCTCCTTAGGCCTAGCTGCATGGTTTAGGGCTGCATGCCTTAGGCCCGATTGTATAAAGCATTTAATCTTAGATCAGAGGTTAAATTGATCCTCGTTCTAGCTGAACTTCGAATTTTGTGTTGTATAAAGTCTAATCTGAGATTAATTTGTCATAAACTAAAGTCAACTTTGACTGAAGAAATTTCTCCGATTAAGTTAGATGATCCAAGTTCAGTTACGTCTTTTTCTGTTTGAAATATACGAGTGGCAGATTGTGCAAATAGAATAACATTATTATTAATATTAATAGATATGGTAAGTACATATACTTCTTCTTTTTTTCAATTTCTTGCCTTAATACATAATACATAAACATTCTTATATTTTATAAGGCTATATCGTGTTCGTGTTCAGCAGTATCAAATAATATAACCTATAATTATATTATGTTCATAACAATCATTAATTAATTATTAATGGATATGATATGCACATGCATAAATTTTCAATTAACTGTATTACTAAATGAAAATGGTCGTCTTATAAAGGTTAATTAGTATCAAACACCATAACATGATAACAACATAACCTATAACCTATAATTATGTCAATTATTATTATTATTGATATGGTAGGTAAATGTTTTATATATATTGAATTCCACGTATTACTAATCGAAAATTGTTATTTTATAAGGCTTTATCATGTTCAGCAATATAAACATAACACAATAACAACATAATCTATAATTAGGTCTATATTATGTTCACAACCATTATTATTAATAAATATGATACGTAAATTTATACATATTCAATTTCATGTATTATTGAACGAAAATTGGCGTTTTATAAGACTTTATCATGTTCAGCAATATAAACATGAGTTAACACGGTAACAACATAACCTATAATTGTCAGTTATTATTATTATTATGGTATATATATATATATATATATATATATATATATATATATATATATATATATATATATATATATATAATATTCCACGTATTACTAATCGAAAATTATTTTATAAGGCTTTATCATGTTCAGCAATATAAACACGAGTTAACACTATAACAACATAACCTATAATTAGGCCTATAAATTTGTGCATATTCAATTTCACGTACAGTATTACTAAACTAAAATTATTTTATAAGGCTTTATCATATTCAGCAATATAAACATAACACGATAACAACATAACCTATAATTAGGCCTATATTATATTCATATTATGTTACTAAACGAAAATTATTGTGTAAGTATTTTGTCGTGTTTAGCAATATCAAAGAACATGAAAACGACATAGGCCTAATCTATAATTATGTTATATTCATTGTATGTTACTTTGTTATTTTATAGATATCAGACTATTCTGACAGTTCTACAGATGAGGATATTGAATTTCACCGGGCTCCCCGTGTATTTCATGACAGGGGAAATCCTTTCACGGACATGAATGATAAACAGTTCAAATTTAGGTATCGCCTAGATAAAAATACTGTAGAACAATTAGAACTGAGACTGAGAGGATTTCTGCTGAAACCAACCAGGAGAAATAAACCGCTATCACCAATGTTCATGATATTGTTAACACTAAGATACTTTGCAACAGGGAGTTTCCAGATGGTTGTTGGCGATTTACTAAAAGTGGATACAGCAACTGCCTGCAGAACCATACACAAAGTCTCTTATGCAATAGCTGCAATGAAACCGGACTACATTAAAATGCCAAGCGGAGGAAATAATGTGAGGAAAACAATGCGTGATTTTTTTGATATAATGCGTTTTCCAGGTGTTTTGGGAGCTATAGACTGCACGCATATACCAATTACTTCTCCCGGAGGTGAACATGCAGAAGTCTATAGGAACCGGCATGGATATTTTTCCCTGAATGTGCAAGCAATATGTGATGCTAAGCTGAGGTGCCTAAATATTGTTGCAAGGTGGCCAGGATCTGCCCATGACAGCAATATTTTTACAAATTCAAGAGTGCACGCTCAATTTGAAACTGGGGATATTGCGCAAGGATTATTACTTGGCGACAGTGGCTACCAATGTTCCCGGTATCTACTAACCCCGGTGCGTCATGAGGAAACTGATGCAGAGCGAACTTACAATCGAGCCCACAAAAAAACTAGATCTGCAATTGAAAGAACTTTTGGGGTGGTAAAACGACGATTTCCTTGTCTCAGTATGGGGCTCAGGGTAAAACTACCCCGTGCTCCAGTTATCATAGTTGCTGCATTCGTTTTACACAACATAGCAATAAATGCAGCGGATGAAGTTCCTGAAAGAGATGAAGCTGTGTATGGAGCAAGAAGAGCCTATGAGGAAATCCCAGTACCTGCTGAAAATGAGAACAGAAGGGAGAACACTGCAGTAAGGACAGCAATTATTAATAATGTATTTAGGTAAGAATATAACAATATTTACATTCAATTTTCCTTGTTGTGTATGCCTAATTTTCGTTTTTTTTCTAGAAGTTCTAATTCTTTCATTTCTTTTCCTAATTTCAAATTATACATTTTAATTTCATGTTCTGCTTTAAAACACTTGACTTTCATTTTATGCTCTTCTTCCAAACACTGCAATCTCCTTTTGTAGAAATTAAGTTTAGACTCAAATGCAGTGTTGCCTTTCTTTTTCTTAGGAGACCTTGACATTGTGTGAGCGGCAGCTGATTTCGAGGTGGAAGCAGTAGTGTGGTGACCAGCTGATACAGAAATGTCAGGAAGAGCTACATCATCAGTCTGAAAATGAAATGAAAAATGTTACTGTTTGTAAATAAATACAGTATAGCATTCAGGATCTATGTGTAGTACTGTTTCTCACTTACTTCTTCCATAGAATTATCCACAGCCTCATTGTGTGTCCGTTCCATAAGGATAATATTTTCCCCTTCCTTTAAGCCTTGTACGCCTTGTGATTCATTGGATGTGGCAATAGAAATACTATCCCCACTGCCGTGCATATCTGCATCAAAACAACATAATAGTTACAATAAGTTTAAAATCACCAAAAATAGCTAAATGCAAAATCAAGGTGTAACATCAAAGCTTACTTATTTTGCTTAAAGAACAGATGATAACAATGACATAGAATAAACATCCAGGTCCACAACTATTTTGAATAGGGGAGGATTAACTTCTAAATTTTATAATTAGGCCGTACATCTCACTTGATCATATATTTCAGAGGAAGAACACTTGTTGCATACATCTCAAGTCTGATTAGTGAACTATGTTATTAATGCAATGGAGGGGAAAGGAATTGGCCACCCTACCCAAGGCCCTCGATATGTACAGGACTGAAGGTATCCTACATTCCAGACAATGATGTCACCTCAGTGGGCGACTGCAAATTAATAAACTTAAGGGTTATCGAGGTCTCGGTGGAATACACTTGTTGATTCAGTGTTGAAATAGAATTATTAGTGTCAAGAAGTTGAAACTTCTGTGTACAGTATAAACTATAACAGTATAGTGATGTAAAGTGAATTTTTAATGACTTTTATAAAACAATGGATCTGTAATAAAGTTTAGTGAATATGTAAATATATCTCAAAAGTACTGTGTACCACGATACAGACAAATCTAACTACCTATGATACATTAACGGATAGATGTTACTGTGTTCTTACTTCCAATAAATGCAAAGGGAAACAACAGTGGTTACATGTTTGGGATAATGTTGAACATGAACATTCCACTGCAATTTGTACAAAACATTTCCCAGGACAATTTATAATTAGGGAAGATTGTACTACAAGAGATGATGACAGTGAGTTTGTTGTACCCAGGAAGAGACCAAAACTTACAGTAGATGCTTATCCCACTATAATTCCTAATCAATCCACCTACTTCTTCTTTAAACCAGTACCAAAATGCAGAAACCCGGAAAAAAAAAGGTGGGAAGACTTAGTTTCTGGTGACGAGAAAAACTGTAGAAAATGGTGCAATGATGATGTAATACAAGATTTTTAGAAATACAAGGACAGGACTCGTAATGCGGAAAGTAGCATAACCATTCATTATTTACTATCGATTGACACATGGGGTTTCAGGTACCAGCAGATTATGTGTCACTGACAAATGCCAACATTTTAGGTTCTCATTTCGAAACTCATGAAAAACAATTTAATTTGTTACAAACCAAGGATCATTAATTATCTCAAAGGGGCTAGAATTATGTGTCATGCTTGTGATACAAGTAAACTTTTAGTGAAAAAAATGATAAAACTGCTGGTAAACTTTTTTAAGAACCAGGCCTATACATAAATTAAGAAAGATACAAATAATTTTAATTTTCAATTACTAATTAATGTAGTCTTAAAAATAATTACATTAGGGAAAATTATGGTATTTCTAATCTAGAAAGTATCACTGAATAAAACTATTATAACATGGAATAACATATATAATATCCCAATATTTTGAGTAGTAAACAAGTTGAATTAAAAATAATTAATGATTTTGCGTAATGTAATAATCAACTTGTCTGCCCCATTATTAGAGTGACAGCCATGTGTTGTGACATTACCAATCAGGCCTAGCATTTTACATACTGAGGCACTCGTCCTATCCCATTTCTCCTGACTTAGGTGGCTCATGAGTTATGCATTATTGTTATTGGTATCACTTATGTGGTTCCAAACAGTATTCAGATTGCTGACTGAACATACAAACTTATAACAATTTTATTTAACTTATATGAACATAAGTGTTCCTTAATTACTTCAAATTTCTGAATTTTCCTTCCTGATAAATTAAACAAACTTCATTGCACTTAAAATCACATATCTTCCAACTTTTTAAGTTAAGAAATATATAAGCTAATGGATAAAATTCAATAAAAAAAATTCACTCTACTATTTTCAAGTCATGCAAGCCTACGTAGGCTATATTTTTTTCTGCCATTGTCACACAGTATTATGTACAATGCTAGTACAATTTGCACGAATATTTTTATATTAAAATTGTTCGATATTCTTTGTCCCATGGTAATCTGTAGTGAGAGAAAGATCAGTTAAGTAAATTAAATGGAGATTTTCTTTCCTTGGAAATATGTATGAAGTGATTTCTTTGACAGTAGCTTAAGGATTAGAACACTGTAGGTGATGGAAATGCATGAGATGCAGTCTAGTAGAAACTCACACATTCATATTACAAAGGAATTTCTCCAGAAAAGCTACACCAAAGTAGGCATAATTCTCTTCCATTACACTGACTTCTATATGTGTATAATGATAAACACGTGGTTTTACTTTGCATCCACAAATATTTTCAGTATAAAAATCGTTTAATATAAATTATAAAATATATTTAGACTTACCTATATATTCTAATGCAGTGTTGTTTCCCTATTTCCTACTTGTTGCAAATGTAACTAAACCAGAGAAGTCCAGAACACAATACTAGAGAAATTGACCATGTTTCGTTTCGGACCTCTAGAATGTTATATTGGTAATCACTACTTACTTAGAAGTGGAGGTGGGGCTACAACAATGCATTAGAATGTATAGGTAAGTATCAAACGATTTTTATGCTGAAAGTATTTGTGGCTGCAAACTAAAACCACGTGTTTATCAGGGAAGCAAAAGAAAATAATTATGCATTCTTTGGTGTACCTTTCCTGGTGAATTACAAAATAATTTACATTTCGGCATATAAAGATCTGCTCTTTAATCATGAAAATGATCATATACCAGCATTGTTTTCATTTTCATGTAGTTGTTGTCCGAATACAGGTCTGAACCTCACAATTGATACCAACAAGTCACCACTTATGAGGCACCTAGTCCAGAAGATAATTTGGTAGGGTGACTAGTTCCTTTCTTCCTCCATTGCATACATCACCGAATAGCTACATATTAAACTAATCAGACTTCGTAAACTTAATTCGTAGCTTACATAAAATAAACAGCTTACCTAATATGACCTCAGGATGAAAATCTACATCATCATCAAAGGGATTGGCCAGAGGTAGAAACTGTGTTTGCAATGTCGCAATCAATTTCAACCCTGTTTCATCCACAGTCGGTTTTTCAAAGCTGCCACCTCCCGTTTTATGCAGCTGAATCTGAAAAAGATTGATATGGCATATGATGATTTCCATTAACAAAATACACCACAAATTTTTGTATACTTTGAAGACTTACCTTGTCATGGGCAAATGCTTTTTTCGTTCTTTTTTTTATATTTTCGTAGCACATCTTTAATGATTTCCAATGACGGGAAGGACGGCTTAAGTTTCTAGAATTAAATTCCGAGGCCACTTCTCTCCATGCATGTTCTTTATCTGCAGATGTAGCAGCGTCAGTCCTCTTTGATTCTATTATTCCCTTGTAGTTGGAAAGGATAATTTCTACAAGCATATCCCTTTCTTCCTTCGAAAAATTTGGAGAACGGTCAACCTTCTTCTTACTGTCCGCCATTATTTCCAATAAACAAAAACAAACCAGTGTCTCCAACAGAGTGTACGGAAAGTCGCCAAAAAGTAGTTCGAAAGTCGCTGTATTTCCCATTATTAACAAAGAAAGATTAAATTTTATCAGTATGGGGTCATAAAAAAGTCGCTAAATCCCTATTTAAGCAATATAACAGTTAAAAGAAATTGTTGTTGAAAAAGAGTTAAAGTCGCTAGATTGGCAACACTGAACAAACGTGTATAACATGGTCCGCGCATCACGTATTTCACCTGTTTATGCGATGTTGCCAAATCCTTTTCACGTGAACTTAGATTGCATTTGAACCAAGGTAATTTGATCGCAGAAAAGTTTTATACAATAGAAGAAGTGTCTGAACTCGGTTCACTTTTCGATCTTCGATCAAAATTGATCTTTAGTCAGGGAGTTTTATACAATTGGGCCTTAGACTAGTACAGGGATGCAGAACTGGAGAAGAGAGGGGTGGAAGCATGGGGAAAGAGTTTGTTCCTCCGTCCACAATCATCCGGCCTTCAATGACGTATCTGTGACATTTGGCAAGCATATTGAATAGGGTAAAGGTTGGTAATATTGTAATACTAATATTATTATGATAGTTTTTTTGGAGAATTTTTTTTACAATTTTACTGAGCGAGAGGAAGATCGATTTTTTGCGTCAACGTAGGGAATATTCTTGGACAAGTTTCTGCACAAAACCGGTCCTTCTCTCGTTCAGTAAAATTGTAAAAGATTCTCAAATAGTACTATCATAATATTATTAGTATCACAATTTACCAACTTTTACCATACATATATCCCCCTTCTATGTCCAATGATGCGAAGGTTGAAGAGGAGAGATGAGTTACTTGTCCGACTTGTGACGTCTGCCACAATTGTAGCACAGTTTTGCATCCCTGGACTAGTATTTCTTAAATCCGGTTTCGCATACTAGCTGCAACGACTGGGGAAACAAATGTGTCATACACACGTTACTCCCGGACTGGTTGGTTAGTCGTTCACCTTTGCTGAGGCATATGGACATAAGGTCTGCATTCGTTTATTTGGCCTCTTATGATCTGTTTCACACCAAATGTGTTCTGTTTTCTTTAATATTAAAACGGAGCTGAGTTATCTCTGTTGATACAGCAACAGACTGGAGATTGTAACCCATGCTCAATCCAGGGTGAAAGTGATACTTTTAGGATGGCTGTGATGTCCATTCAGTTTCCTATTACACTAAGTATTGAGTCTCTTTCGAGTGTGAAAAGCGGCGAAAGTGTGAAATTCACCACATCATCTTTTATTATGTATGTTAAGAAAAAATGTGAACTCCATACATTCATGTAAGTACAGTACCTCAATAGCACATACATATATTACATACATTGAAAATGAATATACTCCCCAATAACAGAATTTATAAAAATAATATTCAGAAATTTACCAAATTAAAATAAAAAAAAAACATCAACGAGAATAAAGTACGAGATGTAGGAAATTGTGTTATTCTGTCACACATTGCTGTGTTGTAGAATCACTACTACTACGTGGTATATTTAATCTTTCCTTAAGTTTGTTCACAAAGTGTATAGTACATAATAGAACAACTGCTATTTAAATATTGAATTACATTCGTCAATGTCGGTGTTGAAATAACGCAGTGTGACAAAAAATAAAGAAGACAAGATCAAACAGTAGTAAGACACATGTTTAAGCTAGATATTTATTAAATAGTCTTTCGTAGTGATTAAGGTAGTTGTGTTTCCAACTACAGGTACAACGGTTTCAGGTTAAATTTCGAACATTGAAATGGAAATTGTCTTATTTGATCAGGAAACCTTAAACTTCAGATAGAATTCTCAGCCAACTGCCATTGTGCAAACAATTAGGCACACTAAGGAAGCGTTGAGAATAATATTTTAGGTTTAGTACAATCATTAATACAATATGGTAGTCTATAATAAATTGAGGTGGAGTAGCATCATCTGTACTTAATCCATTAATTTTATTACAAAGAAGATTAATAAAAAGTTGTCTGACCAGAAATATGGATTACCCAACAAATTTAATTTATACACATTTTAAAGTATTAACTATTGAAGAAATTTATAAATATAGTTTACTTACTAGCACAGAAATCAAATAAAACTTAAATCTAATCGACATGAATATCGTACTCGAAGACAAAAGTCTACTTTCTCATTAATTGAGCCTAAATGTCATACAAGTGCAGCTCTTAAACATGGTGCTAATTTCGGCTCAAGACTTTATAATAAAATTACAAACCATTTTCCATATTTAAAATATTTAAAAATTGAAGCTTTTAAAAAAGAAATTTATAAAATTATTCATGATCTATAATATTAACAAATGTATTTTTTTACCTTTATTTCTGTCGACTATATTCATGTTTTTATTGAATATCACTGACTTCTGTCTGATTGTCAGTATATATTAAATGTGTTTATTTCTCTCTTTTTCTCTCTTTTTTTTTTTTGCTCTTGTGTGTTATTTATTGGTTTGAATTAAGTTACTTACTGTATTTAGTAAACTGTCCATGTAAATTTTATGTTATATTATTAGCTAAGACCACACCGTACACGAGCCTGGCTCTTACAGTAGTGGCTGAAACATTTTTTTTTTTTTTTATAATTTTAATTTGTACTCACTAGCTAGCTAGTTAGTTAAATAAATCATCTGAGAAACTATTTCAAAAATCGCCTAAACCTGCATCTTAGTACCATTTGTTATAATTTGAAACACTTACTTGTTTCTTCACTTTTCCTTTTCAGCTAGACTTGTAGACCATTTGTCTTTAAGATTTTTTTATCATACTGAGCGTCTATTGACAGAGAGCTTGGGGAATTTATCACAAGTGAACAGCGATTATAGGCTCATAACACAGTTCATAGTAGACATTGAACTAGTTAAATTGTGACATACATTACAACTATCTTTCTCTATTATAGATCGAGACGTGACAAATCTGTAGTAACAATTAGAAAGGTTAATGATGTACAATTGGACGACTTAACTTCATAGTGCTCAACGTGGTATGCAATGATTTGTTGTTTTTATTTCACTGCAACATAAATTCAGAAACATTAAGCACTTTGCAGTTTCGAACTAGTTCCTCATAGGCGACAAGAAAAGGGAAACGATTTGTTGGATCCGTTACCAAGGGCTTATTCAAGAACTCTCAGTGACACAGTTCATCTGCCCTGGAAGGAATGCGGGGTTGGGGTAGTAGTTTCGCACTAGTAGTGGATGGAGGGAAAGTTAGAAATACAATGTAGCATGCATTGTAAAAACATTGATTTACCAATTCCGCGCCACGTTACTATGGAGTACACTACACATGAAAGTTATATTGCTACGTCTTAACTTTCAATATATCTTTACACCAGCAATTCTATTAAGCAAACGTTCACCTTCGTCTTCCAAGTACAAATGAAGAGAGATGAATGTTTTTTTGGAGAAAATAGAAAGGGGATTAAGCAGAGGATATTCACACCAAAGGTACCGTTAGCCAGCCGCTTGCTCCAAAGTTAGCCTCACACCCCTCTAAACGACACCCCTAACTTCCCCAAGGTTCAGGGCAGATGAGCTGTGTCATCGACAGTAACAATAGCCTTGCGTCGTGATGGAACAAGCCGAAGTGCACTTAGAAACCTATTGCGCTACCTCTAAATTTTTTGACATGAGTAAGAGTTGACCATCAAAAGTTACCTGGTTCCCTTCATCAGAGAACGTGCCCTAAATCTACGACACAACCTCCAGTTTTACTTTCAAAGGGAAACCATGCTAGAATTTGTACCACCTCTGCCGAATTTTGATCCACCAATCTCGGATTCCTTGACACACATGTTAATACAGACTATCGAGGAAAACTGATAACAGCAGTTGGAGTATTGGTGCAATTATAAAAGTAGATAAAACCGAAATTTTCCTTTTAAAATAAAACCGTTCTCATAGTTACTTGCTCTAATGCAAATGTAGTAGATACTACTTCAAGTATTTGATTTAGTTTTTTATGGTGTCCAGTATGCTACGAAATTTTAAATTTTGCACTGTTTCAATAGAAATATTACATTTCGGAGCTACATATCAATTCCATCCTCAAGAAAAACAAAAGAAAGACAAATATGTTGGGCCCCAATAAGCCTCACATAACGTTACTGTACGGTTTCCAGAATTGAAGTCCTGTTGTTTGTGAGAAATACTCAGGGACTATACATTGCCTGAAACTAGAGAAATTGGGCCGTATTCATAGACATTTTTAGCGCGGGCTTCCGGTGGATGATCAGCGTTTTTCGTATTCATAAACCAGTGTTAGCGATAGGATATGATTTGAATTCTGTACTAGTAACCAGTGGATAGCCGGGGCTAGCTTAGGACGCTCGTAGCGCGTGTTGCGAAATGTCTATGAATACCACCCTAAGAATTTACAAAAGTAATTCCAATAAGTTTTTTGTAATTTATGTTAGAATGAATAATAAATACCTATGTTCTGACGTTAAAATGCTATTTGCCTGTTTAAAAATGTTACTTTTCTTTTCTTTGCAGGTAAGGAGTTTGTTACTATGAACTATGCCGTACTCTGTTGTCAGCGCTCAGTTCAAAGGGTAAGTTATATGTAAAATACGTTGTACCTTTTGCGTATGTTTATTCCTTTCATAAGTTTAGTGACGGCTCGTGGCACAAATTTGTAGGTAACTTATAAATCTCTAAATTTTACATTATATGAAAACTGTCTTCAGAACTTCTGGTTAAAATTGGATATGTTCATAATGCAGTCTTTTTCCACTGAAATCATTCCTAATGCCGAAACCTATTTACCCCATTTCATTTTTATAGCCTGCTGTAAGTTTAATGAATTTTGAATGTACAGCATTAACAGCAACAGCGATAATTTCTCCTTTTGCAAACCGACTACAACCAGCGTTCGCAATACACAGCTTAACGCCTTCGCTTGTGGAAATCTACTCTAGATGCGCGAGCACCAAATACGAGTGAGAATTACGGTCCTGTTTTGAATAGTAGGGGAATTAACACGTCTCGCTAAACTGAATTGAAACGAGTTGTTTCGCTTTTGTTCATAGGTTTAAATGAATACAACCTCAGAAACAATTAATTGAAATGGTATTGAAAGAAGTGACAGTTTAAACGTACAAGAGCGAAAACAAAGACGCAAACAAAGTACACAAGATGACGATACTAGTAGTTACATTGTTTACTACTAACCTAAGTAAGTGAAATTGGATTTTTTTCTGTAAAATTTAAAAACAAATCAATATTTTTTTTTAAATAACGAATCCAAAAATCAACAAAATATAATTTTCATCACATAAAATTACTAACTAGCAATATTTCTTCTACTTGGAAACAATTAGTTTCAGTTCGATACCTAAAATGTCGGATCATTTAAGGAAGCCTTAAAACACAATCTCCATAAACGTGATCCAAGAATCCACTCTTAAGGTTAAGGAAGGTACCTTTCTTCTTCCTTCCCTAATAAAGGAAGCTTTAAGTATCAACTGCAAAATCGTTCCATAGTTCCGCACTTACGCACACTTGTCCTTTACGCTTCACAGTTTCCTCCAGTGTTTTCGAACCACCTACAGTGGACTCTCTTAAGTTCGAAAGAACAGAATTGAAAGTTCAGTCCAATAAGAGTAGTGGGTGTGCAGGTGAAATGGAATTCAAATTCTTATTGGTTATCCATCAACGAATACAGTACTGTACTTGCATTTCCTGTCCGCCCCGAGACTTGTGTTTGCGCTTCTAGTACCACAGTGGGTTTCGACAGTACCGTCTCACAAACGGCACAATTCTCAAATAGAAAAAGAAGAGTTCATTAAATTAAAATCAGTGATTAAATATGGGTATCCCAATCAATAAAATATTCTGTTTTCCTTTAACAAAGGTATCACTACAAGACACAGGACCAATTACCATTCAAATGGCAAACTCATTTCTTAGTGCCCCTATAGGGGCAGTCGAACTATAGGATGTCGAACTTAAGAGCTTCCATTGTACTTCTTCCTTCAATCAACAATGCAGTGTTGCTACACGAAATCAATTTACGTTTCATTCGTGTTAAGTTACACGATCGATCAATTATTCTCCTATCATTTTAATATTCAATTGCCTCTTAATTGAATAATTCCTATATAAATAGTCATATAAAACACTTGACGTAGAGTAGTTTCTGTCACGGTTAATTTTGATTAAGTTAAAAATAATATAGTAAAGGAAGTAGTAAATTTGGTTGTTGCGCAAGTCAGCTATCAGGCCAGAAGCCGCCACTGCATTATTTAAGATCTTATTTTTCATCTGCATTGCGTTTTAATTAGAGAATACTGGCTGTGAAAACAGTGGCTTTGAAACTGTTATGAATTAATTATATCAGACTTAAATATTTGAATGCTATTATTAAATTTCTGGTTCATATTTTAAAGCACGCAAAAATCTTCAGCTGAAATATCGTTCAATTTTACAGTACGAATGAAATAAAATGTTAAAAGAACAACATAAATAAGGAAGATCGAACAGATTTATCATATTTAAAATATGGAAGCCTGCAAAAAATAGCAATAATATAATTGGTTCAGAAAACTTCTCTTCAGCAAGTATGGAACATAATTATGGCTAAAACACTTTAACCCCGGAACATAGTAACACTTATAAAAACATATACCCACATGGATTGGTGTAAGGAACTCAGGTTAATAATAAAATTAATATGTTAAAAATTTTATCGTTACAAACATTACACAAACTAAATTATTATATTTGTAAAATTTACTCGTACATACAGTATTTGAGGCAAAAATATTGATTATGATTTTTCGTTCAGTAGTAGTTGCCGAGGGAAGATATGTATTTTAAATTATTTTTATCTTTTAGAAATGGAAAATGAAGGCATTTAAACAAAAGTATGACTTTCCTGTTTGGCATATGCAAATATACACTCAAAATAGTTTCCATAGAAGTAGGTATGTATGTGCATAATCAGTTGCATGTAAAATCGTTGACTAAATCTTGGCTGTCAACGAACACTCTTTAACATAGACAGAGTATCGAAGAACATGTCTTGTATCTTTCGTTCGCCATGTTTCCGGTTTTATTATACTTTTCCGTTGTATGTACGATGCTATGGTGTATAGTGTGTTTAATTAATACATCTATAAACTTACAATAAAAGAAATAACGCTCCAAGAAAATATATATATCACTATAATAATCCAAAATGTAATGTAAGTGTTATGTTCATTTCCTTTTCTCAGATCTCACTTCGCGTTCCGCGATAAGAGAGAAATTCTCTGGAATTGAAACTGTGATAAAGGCCAGACCAAGTAGATTACCGATATATACGAGTAAAACGAAGCGACACGTTTCCAATTGCAAGAGTACCAGTGAAATGTGGAATATTGGAGGTCATGAGATTTAAACCGCTTCGTGACGTTTTTATTTTTCTTGGCTCGTTGCTAGGCGACACACGCATGAGAAGCAACAGTGCGCAGGCATTTGTTCCCGATGCGCTGCACGTTGGTCGACTAGCCACGTGCCTATCTCCGCGTGGTCCCTGATTGTTATTCCGCATGGGATACAGAGTCCATCCATCAAGGGCCGGGATCGACTCTCATTCATGAATTATGAAAACGTTTTACACCCAGTGCTATTCCTGGTGCCGAAGTCGGTTGCCAAGTGCTGCGATTGAGTTCTAAATTGCACAGAATCAATAATTAATATGATCTTTGTTTTCTTCGTAAAGTGACATAAACGTTATTTCCTCTTACTTCTTTTTTCGTTTTTATTCTTCCTTTTCTCGTTTCGTTTCGTTTCGTATAACTCATTTCTTTCCGACCGTGCTACACGACTTTTCTCGTTTCGAAACGAATGTGGGACATCCATGTCTAAGTTACCTGTTGTCATTGCTATGAGTGATGACCAATGTTCACCTACAACAGTAAGGTTAAAAGTCCTGCTGAACACACACAAATGAAGTTCATCATGTGCCAACCTAATATGTTGAAAAAGTTCAGTGAATGGGCTAATAGTGAACATAATACGAGCATAAAAAGTCATATATACATACACACGCACGCACACACACACACACACACACACACACACACACACACACACACACACACACACACACATTAGAGATCTAGGTCTGCACGGGCCGAAGTTCTTAGGTCGGTCCGGCCCAGATCGAGCTGAACCAGACCCGAACCTCACCTGAAACCTGAGATTAGCTTATAATTATACAACACAAATTTTGCTCCGACTTAAAATAATGTGTCCCTTATGGTTTGGTGTGCGCTGAATCCGAAATTGTATCATGAGTTAATGACCTATTTTCGGTTTATTATGTTTGTTGGTATGTTCTTTTGTACTTCCAATAAATAAGCAGATCTTGGTCCCTTTTATTCAGTAAATTTCATAACAGTTCAAAGTGAGGTATGTGCAATGAACAAACAAGGGTGCGGTTTTCAGTATTTAAAAGAAAAGTTTGCCTGTTTGAGCGAAGGGAAATTAAAAGAGGGCATTTTCATCGGTTCACAAAATTCACAGAGTTATGGCTGACTCTTTCTTTGAGGAAAAATTTTCCGTTACAGAAAAGATGGCATGGCGCGCTTTCAAAGATATTTGCTCAAATTTCGTTGGAAATTCTAGGGCAGACAACTAAATCAAACTTGTGGAAACCATGTTAAGTGCATGGAGAAAATGGGGTGTAATATATGTCTCTCAAAATACACCTTTTACATTCTCATTTGGTTTTCTTCCCTCCTAACCTTGGAGCGGTAAGCGACGAGCATGGGGAAAGATTTCATCAATAAATACTTGAAATGGAAAAGCGATATAAAGGAATATCATCATCCAGCATGCTTGCAGACTATTGTTGGTTTCTTGTAAAAGACAGTCCCGGGTCTAGTTATAAACGTAAGTCATCCAGAAAATCCTTTTAACTGGTAAGTTCAAATTCACAGATTTTTCTCATTATACACATGAAATATTTTTATTGTTCTGTTTTAAACTATGTAACATCATTTTTGTATCCAATACAAATTTTTCAAGCATTATGAGGCATTTTGAATCCCTAGTGTATTGTAATTTTATCAGTAGCAGTGAAAAATAAAGAAAAACAAGAGTAGTTTTTCATAAAAAAAATTCAATTCACTTTTCCGGAAAATAGTGCGTGTTGGAGCAATTTGAATTGTAAATTCAGATTTATGACACACGTATTAGTAACATCCACCTATTTTTATTTCGGAGCAAGACAAAAAGTAAAAATTTGTTGTTCGGCGACAACCCAAGTCCGACCCGAAATTCGAAGAATAGGAGATAAAGCAGAGGCCAGAGACCAAAGGGGTCAGGAACAGCTGCGAGAGATTGTTTTGACATTATAAATTCGTATTGAAACTTAACGTTTCAAAGTTTAGGTGGGTATTATTTTCAACATTGTAAATTAGTAAGTACTGAAACTCCACGTTGCAAAGTTTACACCGATATTTTTTTCAACATTGTAAATTCGTGTTAGCAGTGGCGTTTGGAAGTTCACCTCGATACAGTATAAAACGTACTTTTCCCCACTACGTCTGCAACTGACTTTCAGTTTGCTAACCCGCAATGGAAATGGTTCACAGAAAATACTTTCTAAGTGACAGAGCCCGCCACTAATTCCCGACATGCAACAATACAGTGCGAATCAGGTGACTTGCCCCCACATTGGGTGTTCGTAAGACATCGCATAGAGGTGATATCATTTCCTCTTCCTGCTCTGTGTTTCACATGACTGCCTCAGAATTCGGGACGTATTGAATGAAAATAGTTTGAAGTGATATTCTTTCTCGTGAAAAGAGTGATCTTGTTTCTGACTACAAGACGTATAGTTGTCCCGGATTCTGTTATGGCATTAAATTGAGAGTAATTTCCATTCCACAGTGGCTCTAAGTCTGTCATTTGTTTTGAAGTTAGTCCTGTGTTATCTTAAGCAGTGGTCACATAATGTTAACTACATGAGAACATAACCAAGAGTCTTCTTGTAAGTGTCTTTTGATTAAGAACCTGTAGAAGTGTGTTCAACAGCAAGACGTTTCTAACTAGTAAAATTTAATCGTAATTGTCGAAATAATTATGATGATGGTAATAATAAAGATAATAATATAAATAATAATTATAAGTAGGATTCGTATTCCAGCTACCTATAAACTGGAATGAAGTTGCCTGATTCGAAGTATATGTGACGTCACAGCGCGTCACGTTCGTATATAAAGTTACGCATCTTCTGCCCTCTTCCTCTAGAAAGTGACGCAGCCATAGTGAGTAATCTTATCGATCACTGCCCTTACTAGTCGTATTAGGGCTATTTAAATAACTACACCTTTGTGGTTAATTGAAGGTTCATTGCAGAGCTTGTAATAATGTGGGGCATAGTTGAGAATATTTGAACTAATATTTTTACTGTCACTATAGACAACATTAAATATCAATTGTGTTGAACGTAATAAAAAAGAACCAGTACCATAAAAATCTCAAAATTATGACAATATTAACTCGACGTTTAGCATGGATTTGTGTAGCCTACCATGATGTTCAATGCCAACATCCCGATTAATAAATTAAATAATCTACATTTTAGGGAATTTCTAGAAAGTACATAGGAAATGAGAGGGTTTTCAGTGATGAGCGAGGTGCAATATCCTAATGAAACACGCAAAATGACACACAAAAGGAATATCTTGTACTACATCATGCACCAATAACGTCACGTGCTATTGAAAGAATTTCTTGCAGTATAAAATCATTTGAAGTGACATCCGCATATGTTCAAGTTCCGTAACTTACGAATGCACATTATTATTCACTACATAGATCAGACTAAAATTAACATCACGGCTCAAGCATGTGTTTACTAGTATAGCTTCAGAATGTCAGGAGTTGGCTGTACTCCACGATCACGCAGCGACGATGTGTTTGTTTATATCCTTATCCGTTGCATCATCTTTGTTCGGAGTACTATAAGTTATTATACCCAGTGTGTCTTTAACTTCAGTCTTTAGGTAGGCCTAGCTAGAATACGAAGTCTATTATAAGCTTACGTATATACGAAATTCCAGGTTTTAGGCTTATAACACTTTTCGAAAATTAATGTGTAAAGATGGCCTCAGCTCAACTTAAAATTGTATCGTAAATTATATAGGAAAAGGCAGGGGACAGGAAATAACTTAATACTGAACATTTCGTTGTATTGACGTTCGTTATAACGACATTTTACTGTATAAAAACAAATAGATAATTACACTTTCATTCTATATGTAAAAGTATTAATACCAGCTAAGACAATGGTTTTGTTGCATATAACAGAATACGTTTAGAAAACTTGTAACTATAATGGAAGGGCGGTTTGTTTCCATGGTGATAGAAAATGAATTATTATGGATTGGGTTACAAGACCTGAGGATACGTCTTTCACATTGACAAGGTAATGTCAGGAAAACAAGCAACTCGGATGATAAATTACTCCGAACCATTTGGAGTCGGTTTGGAGGGGAAGGCGCAAGACACTCCACAGATGTTATATATAGTACAAGACTGCTGTAGATTCATTTCAATGCTACCAATAAAAGAGCTCCAGCGTTTGTAATTATGTACAGGAAAGAACACTCGCACAGAAGTGAAATCACACGCATTTTCTTCCTTAGCTATAGCATATAGCTTAGCCTGGAACACACAAGATGACCGTATGTCCCAATTAATTGGGAGTGTCCTGTCTTTTTATTTTTTAGAGATTTGTCTTCTCTTCAGATTTTTAATAGCAGCATGTACAAACCTGATAATTTTATTTATTTTCATGTTAAACAGCTGATAAACTGTAGTTGTGACACTCGATCAGTGAAGAGATTTCAGATAACTGAGCCGTTCAGAGTAGAAGTGGTGTAAGTCAAAAATGGGTAATGAGGGTTAAAGTAAACATTCTGTAAAGTATAGCGCAAAGTAGCAATTAATATTCAATTTATTTAAACTATTAGTAGTCAGTGGATAGCGAGAAGGACATATTAATTGCTACTTTGCGCTGTATTTTACAGAATTTTTCGGTATTTAACTCGTTAGTAGAGTATGATAGGTTCACTTTTCCGTATTTTCGTGAATGTTGTTAAAAACAATTAAATTGAACGGTAGCTATAATCTACAGTATGTGAAATGGTTAAACGATAAAGATAGTTTTTTTTAGTTTGTTATTTAGCGATGCTGTATCAACTACTCGGTTATTTAGCAGCGATGGAATTGGTGATAGCGAGAAGATAAGTATAATAGATTTTCTGAGTCATAGTGACTCCTACCAAATCATAACTTACAAAATACAAAAGGACCAGAGATCACAGTATGTCAGAATTGACTTCAACTAGGCCTAGTGGCAATGGGATGTCGAATGAGTAGTGTAGCCTACTGGCTTTAGTTGGTAATATCTTAAAGCGAGATCTCAATAAGAAATTTAGTTACTTACTTACAAATGGCTTTTAAGGAACCCGAAGGTTCATTGCCGCCCTCACATAAGCCCGCCAGCGGTCCCTATCCTGTGCAAGATTAATCCAGTCTCTATCATCATACCCCACCTCCCTCAAATCCATTTTAATATTATCCTCCCATCTACGTCTCGGCCTCCCTAAAGGTCTTTTTCCCTCCGGTCTCCCAAATAACACTCTATATGCATTTCTGGATTCGCCCATACGTGCTACATGTCCTGCCCATCTCAAACGTCTGGATTTAATGTTCCTAATTATGTCAGGTGAAGAATACAATGCGTGCAGTTCTGTGTTGTGTAACTTTCTCCATTCTCCTGTAACTTCATCCCGCTTAGCCCCAAATATTTTCCTTAGAACCTTATTCTCAAACACCCTGAACCTATGTTCCTCTCTCAGAGTGAGAGTCCAAGTTTCACAACCATACAGAACAACCGGTAATATAACTGTTTTATAAATTCTAACTTTCAGATTTTTCGACAGCAGACTGGATGATAAGAGCTTCTCAACCGAATAATAACACGCATTTCCCATATTTATTCTGCGTTTAATTTCCTCCCGAGTGTCATTTATATTTGTTACTGTTGCTCCAAGATATTTGAATTTTTCCACCTCTTCGAAGGATAAATCTCCAATTTTTATATTTCCATTTCGTACAATATTCTGGTCACGAGACATAATCATATACTTTGTCTTATCGGGATTTACTTCCAAACCGATCGCTCTACTTGCTTCAAGTAAAATTTCCGTGTTTTCCCTAATCGTTTGTGTATTTTCTCCTAACATATTCACGTCATCCGCATAGACAAGAAGCTGATGTAACCCGTTCAATTCCAAACCCTGCCTGTTATCCTGAACTTTCCTAATGGCATATTCTAGCGCGAAGTTAAAAAGTAAAGGTGATAGTGCATCTCCCTGCTTTAGCCCGCAGTGAATTGGAAAAGCATCAGATAGAAACTGACCTATACGCACTCTGCTATATGTTTCACTGAGACACATTTTAATTAATCGAACTAGTTTCTTGGGAATACCAAATTCAATAAGAATATCATATAATACTTCCCTCTTAACCGAGTCATAAGCCTTTTTGAAATCTATGAATAACTGATGTACTGTACTCTTATACTCCCATTTTTTCTCCATTATCTGTCGAATACAAAAAATCTGATCAATAGTCGATCTATTACGCCGAAAACCGCACTGATGATCCCCAATAATTTCATCTACGTACGGAGTTAATCTTCTCAAAAGAATATTGGACAAAATTTTGTACGACGTCAACAAAAGTGATATTCCTCGAAAGTTACCACAGTTGGTTTTGTCCCCCTTTTTAAAAATAGGTACAATTATGGACTCCTTCCATTGTTCTGGTACAATTTCCTTTTCCCAAATAGCAAGTACAAGTTTATAAATTTCGCTATATAATGCACTCCCACCCTCTTGTATTAATTCTGCTGGAATTTGATCGATACCTGGAGACTTGTACTTTTTCAGATTTTCTATCGCAATTTCGACTTCTGAAAGCGTGGGTTCGGGTATAAATGGCTCAGCAGTTTGTATTTCAATTTCATCCCGATCATTTCTATTTGGCCTATGTACATTTAATAGTTGCGCAAAATAGTTTTTCCATCTGTTTAGGATTGATGGAGAGTCTGCAAGCAAGTCACCATTCTCATCCTTGATCACGTTTACCCTTGGCTGATATCCGTTCTTAAATTCCTTTATACCCTTATATAAATCTCGAATGTTTTTATTCTTACTATTTGTTTCTACCTCAGTCAGTTTTCCCTTCAAGTAACCTCTCTTTTTATTCCTAAGTGTACGACTTGCTTCCCGTCTTTCATTGAAATAATTATCTCTCTTCTCCTCAACTGGATCCTGTAAGAATTTCAATTTTGCCTGTTTCCTTCTTTCTACTACCATGCAACAATCTTCATCAAACCACGGTTTCTTTTTCTTAGTTTCATAATAACCTATGCTCTGCTCAGCTGCAATTTTGATACTGTCTCTGATATTTTCCCACACGCTATTAACATCTAATTCTTTCTCAACTTCGTCGGAACTTTCTAAAGTGGCAAACCTATTCGAAATTTCGACCTGATAATTTTGCTTAGCTTCCTCGTCCTTTAATTTCAAAATATTGAATTTAGTAATATTAACTTGTTGCTCTACTCGCTTGGCTACTGATAATCTTTCTCTTAATTCTCCAATCACCAAATAATGGTCAGAATTACAGTCTGCACCCCTGAAAGTTCGAATATCTACTATACTAGTATGTCTCCGTTTATCTATCAAGATGTGATCTATTTGGTTGTGTGTCAATCCATCTGGAGAAGTCCAAGTATATTTATGTATATCCTTATGGGGGAATGTTGTACTTTTGACAATTAAATTTTTCGATGTGGCAAAGTTGACTAATCTAACTCCATTGTCACTACTAATTGCGTGTAGGCTCTCTTTTCCAATAGTTGGTCTAAAAATATCCTCCCGTCCTACTTTAGCATTGAAATCCCCCAATAAAATTTTCATGTGATATCTAGGGAACTGATCAAAAGTATGTTCCAATTCCTCATAGAAGCTATTCTTTATATGGTCGTCTTTCTCTTCTGTAGGGGCGTGAGCATTTATAACTATGATGTCGCACCATCTACCCTTAAGTACTAAATATGATAACCTGTCACTGATAAATTCGACCTTTTTTACTGCTGATTTTATTCTTTTATGAACAAAGAATCCTGTTCCTAATTGGTGATTATTGTTTCCTTCCCCATAATATAACAAGTAATCTCCTATTTGTGATATGCCATTCCCATCTAACCTAACCTCTTGTACTCCTACGAAGTCTATTCTATATCTAGCTAGTTCTTTTGCTACTAATGTTACCCCTCCTGTTCTATAAAGACTAGTTACGTTCCAAGTGCCAAATCTCAAATCCTTATTCCTTTGCTGTGGTCGTGCCAGAGAATCAGTCCTATTCCGAGGCTTATTATAGGGATACGTAACAAGCTGTTTTTTTACGGTGATGGGTTGTTAGCCCTTCGCCCAACCCCCAAGCTGGAGGACCACCCCTTATCGGCTGTCCACGACTGCTTATTCAATATATTCGCAGCTTCATATTATTATTATTATTATTATTATTATTATTATTATTATTATTATTATTATTATTATTTGTTTTTTGTTATTTTTAAATTTTTTATTTTATTGCTAGTAAGTTCCAAATGAATAGAAGTTAATACAATATAATATAAACTAACCCACTCCTGAATAAGTAAGATTCGTGCTCAGAAGGGGATTCCAATACAAACAAAAATAAAATTAAAATTGAGAGTGAATACAGATTAAGAAGTGTTAAATATCTTTAAACCAAAACCATAAATCCAGTACAAATCTTTTTTATTATTATTAATTTGGAGAAGATTAGCGGTTAAAATATTATTAGAATAAAATTTGTTTACTAATGTAGGACCTTGACTCATGCTATAATAAAATAACTGCATTGATTTTATAGTCGCCCTCGGTAACGTAGTTGTTATAGCGCTGGCCTTCTATGCTCGAGGTTGCGGGTTCGATCCCGGCCGAGGTCGATGGCATTTAAGTGTGTTTAAATGCGACAGGCTCATGTCACTAGATTTATTGGCATGTAAAAGAACTCCTGCTGGACAAAATTCCGGCACACCGGCGTCGCTGATATAACTTCTGCAGTTGCGAGCGTCGTTAAATAAACCATAATTTAATTTATTTGTTTTTACATTTAGGTTCAGTAAAACGCAGAGAATTCATATTTTTAGTTCTCCTATGTACCTTTCAAAGTTATTGAGATTTGTGTGAAAATATTTTAATAAAATAACAATAAATTTGTTTAATGTTGAAAACTTTAAAATGTTAAAACAACAATTCAGTTGAGTAATCTTTCTGCTTTTTAAAACAAATTTTTAATACTTTTTTTGTAGTAAAATTAACGGATAAAGGTTGGATTTTTTATATTATTATTATTATTATTATTATTATTATTATTATTATTATTATTATTATTGTTATTTTAGTAGTCTACTATATGGAGATATTACCGTACCGTTATCGATAATTTTGATTCAAATTGCAATATACAGAGAAGCTATTTCTTGTGCCTAAGTAATAGAATCAAATTAGGAACAGCTAAAGTAGACAGAAAGATTTGTCGACCAAAGCACAAATCTGGGTATGCATTAAGGTGTTGAGCACAACACTCAAAACTTGTCCAGTAGCCTTTCATGGAAATCCCGAAAACAGCAATCGACCAGTCAGACACAATAAATCACGCTTGTTGAAGGTGTTCGCTTCATGAATATGTTAATCAACTCGACATGGAAACACTCGTAACTCAAAAGTGTTTACACAGGTTTCACGAAATAAGTACAGTGTATTACAATGTATCAGGATTGAGTTCATACCGTTCTGGCACCCTAACCCAAAATAAGTTTACACCCACTCCCTGACTTTCGATTGTTGCTCTAGTTGTGGATCGCGAATGGGAAACGCAAAATGTTCAAGAAACTGATGCCAGATTCTTGAGTTTGTACAGTACCACGCCTACGTTGTAGGCGTACATGGCCAGCACATAATAGGTTAACACGTTAATATAGGCTATATATTTCATTCTTATTTTTATGATAAAGGGCAGGTTCTTCACTGCAAACCCAGCATTCTCCAATATTCCCTCTTTTCCGCCTTCCTCTTCGCTTTCGCATATATATATATATATATATATATATATATATATATATATATATATATATATCATATCGTAATGTTATTTATCATCTGATTTCTTCTGCACTGAACTTTTTTCCCGTTCACTATTCCTTCCAGTGCATCCTTCAGTAGGCATTTTCTTCGTAGTGACTCAGCCTATTTCTTTTTCTCTTCCTGATCAGTTTTAGCATTATTCTTTCTTCACCCACTCTTTCTAACATAGCTTCATTTCTAATTGTCTGTCTGTTTCACCCGCTGCATTATTCTCCATATCCATTTTCGAGCGTATTCCGAATCTCAGCGCTGAGCAATCTGATGGCATCACGGTGTTCCGAATTTCACCGATGGCTTCACTGATGCTCCACCGGTGTCGCACCGGTGCCATCAGCTTGCAGAGGTGGTGGCAGTCTCCATCAGCCGTCATCAGTGAACCTGATTGGTTCTTTATAGGGCGGGAATTAGCAGACGAATGACATCGTGCACTGTTGTGTCATGGCGGTGTGTTCTGCTTTAGTTATGCTGTATTGTTTGTAATGAGCACAACGTGAAAAGAATATGTTAATGGCTTATGAGCGAACATGTCAACGGACCAGTTATTACTACCGGTTCAGGAAATAAATTGTTTATGCTCTCTTTTCTTTGAACGAGATGGCAGTACGGAAATTTCGCAAAATCTTGCTAGCGTAGCACAGACAACAACTTATACAGTCGCCATGACAGCCATCGATCCTTCCAGCAGTGTTGTTCCTATTTCGCTGCAGTGTGACGTCATTGTTGTCCACCGGTTCGGTGAGATTCGGAATACGCTGTTCCAGTCGTGTCTCTTCACTTCGTTGTAATATCCATAATTTTTTCACTATACAGTGCCACACTTTACACAAAGCACTTCACTAGTCTCTTCCTTAGATCTTTTTTTTCCAGAGATCCGCAGAAGATGCTCCTTTTTAAAAAAAGCTTCCTTTGCAGTTGCTATCCCCCTTTTAACTTCCCGGAAGAAGATTATGTTATTACTTAAATTGTAATATTATTGGCATTACATAACAATACAAATTAGTATATATTACTCGACCAAGGCCAGTGGAGTCCTGCAGCCGGGAGCCGTGGCGCTACTGCTCCTGCGTTCGTAATACTGCATCGCGATAGTTCACATTACGCCCGCGGCTCCACTCGCCTTGGTCGAGTAATACCTAATTAATTATAACATTTATAATCTATATTTGAAATACTGTTAGCAGGAAAGTTCACACTTCTTAATATGCGGGTAAAAGTAATCCCCTATTATGAGTCAATGAAGCCTACAGACAGCAGTTTCCACTTTTGGAGACAGTCGGCATTATTAGCAGTAAACACGTTGGTCCTATGTGCTTGCGTGTTTTTTTTTAGTGACTGAAATTTATAATGTAAAGTACCAGCAGAATTGTGTCGCCGGCTTAGTGCAACTGCTGATAAGATAAACCCACGCATTATGTCCGTTGCCGGGCTTAAAGCAGGCAATTTGGTGAGAAATTCCAATGCACTACCTGCCACAGGTAAACCTCACGGTTCGATAATAATGTCGAAATTTTAGATTTAACTCACTCTGTATTATGAAACGTCTCATTTATTTACTGTATTACAGACGGAGAGATTAGAACCTGTCAGTAGTTTTACTGCGAATTAGAAGTCTTATGCTTAGATCACTAAGTTATTCGAAAAATTACGAAGTATAGCCGCTAAGCTGTGTGTCAAGTGACGTCATAGCTCGGAAAGAATGTGAAGTTGTGATTGATTAAATATGGAAGGTGAAGGAAGAAGGAAAAATGAAGCAAGAAAATGGTAGCGCAGCAGAATAACATTTGTAGCTAATCTGAAGCGAGTAAAGTAAATCAAAGCAAATTCATCTCTATACAGCCAATAAAGGCACTAAAGTATACGAAAGTTAAGACTCCCACGTCAACAGTCTGCACTAAGTAGGAGTAGGGACGTAATTTCTACAATAATTCCAAGAATTATCTTGGTACTCATTCCTGTCAGTGTAGTGCTTTAATCGACTGTAGGGCAAAAATACGGGCGGAAGTATTGGATCAAGGAGAAAAATTCCTGACCACGTAGCGAATCAAACACGTGATCTTCCAGCTTACAACGCCACTATTAAACTGCGACACAATCATGCTCCATGTGCAGCGAGTAAAGCCGGAATATAAAACTAAAACTATATGGAGGAACGAAATATAGTAAGTAAATAGATCAACGTCACGTAAACGAACTAAAACTACTGTACATTGAGAAAATCAATCTTACCTAAAAAATCTGAAATAGCATAAAATAATCTTTACTAGCTTAAGAAAGCCAAATCTGCCTAAAAATCAATCATAGTCTAAACAAACGAAAGATTCCTAATATTTAGAAGACTGTAGAGCTATTATCTATCATTAACTGTTATTTAAGTGTGTACATAAAATAAATAGTATATATATATATATATATATATATATATATATATATATATATATATAAACTAAAATCCTAGCATACCGCTTGGTTCGATTCCCGGTCGGGGCAAGTTACCTGGTTGAGGTTTCTCCGGGGTTTTCCCTCAAATTAATATTGAGAACCAGTGGACCTATTTTGCGTTTCTCTTTGACATCAAAATAGGGTATTTAATTGAATATCGCTGAAACCATAATCATCTCTAGAAGTTGTAGTCCCTCTAATAATAATTAGTATTTTGCTATTGGTGAGGTCTAGGGGCAGTGAACAAAATTCGTGCTTCAGTGGTTCACTAGGGCGTGAACACTAATTCCTCTTGGCTCGGTTGTACAGTTTTGAAAATTAGTATTTATCAAATTGTAAGGGGCATGCCAGATAATTCCATTTATGTTTCTCATATTCATCTCACCAAATACCACCTCGCTATCAGTGTTCCCATCTGTACTAAAACAATATGCAGTTAATACCATGTCGTTAAATAGCAGATTAAAAAATATAATTTGTATCAACTACACATTTTTCTTGAAGTTGTAATAATACGAATTCTGGTATTCGAAGTACAAAATCATTTATATTGTAGGTATTTGGAATTCTTTTACAGGGTATCTCCTATAACTTTTCGTTCTAGTACCGGTACATCTGTCACCAATTGAAATGCAATGACGTGTGTTGCATTCATAAAACAAAGAAGGTTGTCTCTCCTGGCAAGTGACCCGTTGTTGAGATGCCAACGCCTCATCAATGGAAGCATGCGCCACCATCGATGCTGCGGTGTGTGTAAAAAAAAAAAGTAGGAACCGTCTCTAAAAATATCCTGACCAATTTCTGTGTAGAGTTTTATGACTTAGTCCCTCTCGGTCCAATTTGTTTACTAGCGATGTAATTGCCTTGCCAAAGGCTTTTAGGAAGAGGCCGGGCGACTATCCATCACCGGGAAGACCTGCTTTGCTCATTTGGAACTGTATTTGTTCAACCTGATCATTAATACGAGTAACCGCCCAGCCCAACTGATCTTCTACTTGCTTTTCCATAGGGCACACACGAAATCAGAACAGGCACTTGAATTTTACTTCAATCCCTTCCTTTGTGTGTTAACTTACCGTTGCTACGTTTTACAAAATTTATTTAAATGGAAAAAATAATGGTCTAAGGACTCTAAGGGATCAATTTTGTGCTAACTCTTGAATATAATGGCTATTACCATCATCATTGTCATTACATTTCAATTCGTGGAATGAACTATAAACATTCGTACTTGCGTATTACAATCAAAATGTTTCTCACGCTATTGTTGGGAAATTTAATTGGACATGTAATGACGACCACAAGGAATGCACTACATGCAATTCTTAAAAAAAAAGGATGGAACCAGTTTGGATTAGATTAGATTATTTATAACATTCTATAGACCACCGCTGTAGAGTAACGGTAATACGCATCCAACAAGGAAAACTCATTGCGCAGAAACCAGCGGGCGTGACAGTCTCGCGCAGATGACGTATGCTCCCGTTTCCAGCATGCTCTCAAGCCTACTGCAGGGGAGTAAGAGGGGTAAAGCATGCGCAACGCGAGGAGTTCGAGCTGAGTTTTGCTCGTAGGATACCTATAGCATGTCTGATCGCGAAACGACCGCCCCGGGTTCAAACCCTGGTTGGAACAAGTTATCTGGTTGAGGTTTTTACCGGAGTTTTCCATGAACCTTTTAAGAGCAAATGCTGGGTAACTTTCGACGCTGGACTCTGGGCTCATTTCGCTGGCATTATCACCTTCATATCATTCAGACGCTAGATAACCATTCATTCATTCATTCATTCATTCATTCATTCATTCATTCATTCATTCATTCATTCATTCATTCATTCATTCATTCATTCATTCATTCAGTGTTCTGTCCAAGGACAGATATTTCACTGCAAACCCAGCATTCTCCAATGTTTCTTATTTTCTGCCTTCCTCTTTGTCGCCGCATATGATTCATATATCTTAATGTCGTCTATCATCTGATATCTTCTTCTGCCCCGAACTCTTCTCCCGTTCACCATTCCTTCCAGTGTATCCTTCAGTAGGGAGTTTCTTCTCAGCCAGTGACCCAACCAATTCCTTTTCAACTTCATGATCAGTTTCAGCATCATTCTTTCTTCACCCACTCTTTCCAACATAGCTTCATTTCTTATTCTCTCTGTCCACTTCACACATTCCATTTTCTCCATATCCACATTTCAAATGCTTCTATTCGCTTCTCTTCACTTAGTCGTAATATCTATGTTTCTACGCCATACAATGCAACACTCCACACAAAGCACTTCACTAGACTCTTCCTTAGTTCTTTTTTCAGAGGTCCGCAGAAGAAGCTCCTTTTTCTATTAAAAGCATGCTTGGACATTGCTATCCTCCTTCTAACTTTCTGGCAGCAGCTCATGTTACTGCTTATAGTACATAACCATATTAATTCATAAAGCGTAGTAAAGTAAACCGTTAAAAAAACATTCCATACATTCAAATGCATGTGTACAAGATCAACTGAATATGGAATAAGGTAGGCTTATAATAACAATTTCATTTGTAATGGTGGACAAATGGTGGACATATTTCTAGATTTGACCACAGGATGACATCAATTCAGTATATCTACAATGTCAGCTCTCATGCAATGACCTCTCAATTAAACCGATTGTAAATAAAACCAGTTTACAAGAAAGAATGATTGTTGTATTTTTAAGCATTATTTTTCTACTAGTGTAAAAGATTTTATTTTTTAACTTACTTTTTTTCAATAGTGGCTGTTTTAAAACATTTTCAGTGAAAAACAGCATGGAAAAATTGAAAAACTTCAAATTTTTTCACGGTATCATGGCACATTGTTTTTAATGTACAAATCTTCAGATTAAAACACTTATTACAATCTTATCAGGAGCGCATATACAGAGTGTTAAGAAAAAATATCTAATATTTTAGGAGGTGCTAGTATGCATCAAAACAAGAAACAAATTTCTAATAAACATGGGTCCTACAACACATACTGAGATCTGAACACTTGTTCATAGGAGGTGCTCAATGTGACGTCCATTCATGACAATGCATTCCTCTGCCCTTCGGCGTAAGGAATCACGCACTCTTTGAAATTGACCTGGCTGTGCTTGATAACCAATAGTGTAGGAGATTTAGATTTTGAGGAACGAGCAGGCCAAGGTGTGGGGCCTTCCCAATCAATCCAGCGGTCCTGAAAATCAGCGTCAGGCGTTCACGCTCATTGCGGAAAAATGTGCTGGTGTGCCATCATGCATGAACCACGTCTGTAGTCTTTGCTGACGTGGCACATGCTCCAGCAAGGTAGGCAATACATTAATAAGAAAATCCTGATAACGAGTCCCAGTTAATCTCTGAGGTAGCACGTATGGCCCTTAATCTATCGCCAAGAACGCCTGCCCATACGTTGATTGAGAATCGGTGCTAATGTCTTGTTTCTTCAACTGAATGAGAATTTTCATCAGACCACACATGCTGATTACGAAAATTCACATCATCATTTCTGCTGAACCTCGCTCACGCTCATATCCGCAACCAAACTTTTCTTTTCAGTATTCCTTGCGACGTATCAGTATTCCATTCCAGGGCTGTCAACTACGGTATGATTATCTAGTAACCTGCTGTATTGTAGGGCAGAAAAATGCATTGCCATAAGTGGACGTCACATTGAGCACCTCCTATGAAGAAGTGTTCAGATCTCAGAAATTGTGTGTTGTAGGACCATGTTTATTAGACATTTTTTTCTTGTTTTGATGCATAATATCACCTCCTAAAATATTGGATACTTTTTAACATTCTGTATTATATGACATATATCTAAAATTGCAGGTAGTAGACCATTGATTAAAACGAAGGATGTGAGTTCGGCAGGCGTTGTGGATCAGATCCCGGCATAGCTCAGTGAGTTAGGAACATTCAGCGCACCAATGTGAGGGGTCCCAGTGCCGAAACGAATTTTTCTCCATTAATTTATTCTGGTTACAGGTTTTTTTATCGTTAAGAGATCATATTTGTCGTAACTTTTAACATGAAATAGGATTGTCAGGATATTTTCTCGCGAATAGTCTTACCACTTCCTTTTTGCATACATATCGCCCTCTTTACTCTAGACTAGGAGTACAATAAATTATGTTCATGTTATCGTTTAAGCTAAATAATAAAATATTATGAACTCTATTTAAACCTCGGTAAATATTTCCACAGCCACTTTAAGAATGCTATCAATGTAATAAGACTCGATACAAGGATAAAATAGTGTCTAGTTTCGAACGTGAATTACCGAGTTTGCGTCATCAAAGTTATTTACTGGAAAATGATTTTCATTGCTTTGTTTGTCAGTGGGTAATAGAAGTGGTATTCGCCTATTATAATTGTGTAATCATGGTGAAGGAAAAAGTTGATATTAGGAAGTTAAGTATAATTTATTCTCAGATCTCATATATGCCACTTTTTACTGCTGACATAATCTGCTTCTCCTTGTATTGCAGGAAGACTTGGTTTGTAAAGCGACATTCCTACCTGGTTAATATAAATATTATATTGATCAGTTTTCTTTTAAGTACCTATGATTAAGGGGTTTTTTATTCATTATTTAACTTGCCGACCACAAATTTAACTTGTCTATAGGACAAAATATACCATATGAAATTATATCTGGGAGAATTAAATGATTATAAATTCAGACGATAAATAGAAAATGCATAACAAGAAAAAATATAAAGATCCGATTGCATGCTAATGGAACAAAGCATACATTCATATACAGGGGAAAGCATAAGTAACGTAATTTGTTTCAAGATGTTATTCTTTTGAGATATTTCGAACAAAAAATGTTTAATATTTATTTTGCTTGCTTTGCTTCTTTCTCGAGATAAAAATTGTTTTATATGAAACCTTTCATAACGTATTTTGGAAAAGCCATTGATTTAATTTCCAATATACTGGGCAAATTTAAGAGAGCAATATACTATGATATTAAATGATTGAAAGGATTTTAGTTTTGCTCTTTAAATGTGAATAAATTTAATCCGAACAAATGTAACTTTTCGCTCTACAATAATCTATATTACGATAACAAGGTTGGGAAGTGCTATTTACGAATCTGTATTGTACAGAATTTTTTGCACCATCATATTTTTAAAATTGAAAATACAATAAGTGCACTGTAATGTGATGAATGGGGAGGATATGTACTTCTCTCTCAAGAAACCAACATAGTAAATATTGTTACTTACTTACTTACTTACTTACTTACTTACTTACTTACTTACTGGCTTTTAAGGAACCCGGAGGTTCATTGCCGCCCTCACATAAGCCCGCCATTGGTCCCTATTCTGAGCAAGATTAATCCAGTCTCTACTATCATATCCCACTTCCCTCAAATCCATTTTAATATTATCCTCTTCTCTACGTCTCGGCCTCCCCAAAGGTCTTTTTCCCTCCGGTCTCCCAACTAACACCCTGTATTCATTTCTGGATTCGCCCATACGTGCTACATACCCTGCCCATCTCAAACGTCTGGATTTAATGTTCCTGATAATGTCAGGTGAAGAATACAATGCGTGCTGTTTTGTGTTGTGTAACTTTCTCCATTCTCCTGTAACGTCATCCCTCTTAGCCCCAAATATTTTCCTAAGCACCTTATTCTCAAACACCCTTAACCAATGTTCCTCTCTCGAAGTGAGAGTCCAAGTTTCACAACCATAAAGAACAACTGGTAATATAACTGTTTTATAAATTCTAACTTTCAGATTTTTTGACAGCAGACTGGATGATAAAAGTTTCTCAACCGAATAATAACAGACATTTCTCATATTTATTCTGTTTTTAATTTCCTCCCGAGTATCATTTATATTTGTTACTGTTGCTCCCAGGTATTTTTATATTTCCATTTCGTACAATATTCTCGTCACGAGACATAATCATATACTATGTCTTTTTGGGATTTACTTCCAAACCTATCTCTTTACTTGCTTCAAGTAAAATTTCCGTATTTTCCCTAATCGTGTGTGGATTTTCTCCTAACATATTCATGTCATCCGCATAGACAAGCAGCTGATGTAACCCGTTCAATTCCAAACCCTCTCTGGTATCCTGGACTTTCCTAATGGCATACTCTAGAGCAAAGATAAAAAGTAAAGGTGATAGTGTATCTCCTTGCTTTAGCCCCAGTGAATTGGAAACGCATCTGACAGAAACTGACCTATACTGACTCTGCTGTAGGTGTCACTGAGACACATTCTAATTAATCGAACTAGTTTCTTGGGAATACCAAATTCAATAAGAATATCATATAAAACTTCTCTCTTAACCGAGTCATATGCCTTTTTGAAATCTATGAATAACTGATGTACTGTACCCTTATACTCCCATTTTTTCTCCATTATCAGTCGAATACAAAATATCTGATCAGTAGTTGATCTATTACGCCTAAAACCACACTGATGATCACCAATAATTTCATCTACTTGTGGAGTTAATCTTCTCAAAAAAAAAAAAAAAATATATTGGACAAAATTTTGTACGACGTCAACAAAGAGTAAATATTGTTAGATTTAATTACGCACTTATTACTTCGGTATCATTGGAATGAACTTTTCCCTTTATAGAATGATTCTATCTAAGAAATAGCAAAGTTTTAGAAAAGGAAATTTTGAGGAAATCTTGTTATATATTGCAGTGCCGACTATGAATGTTGTGTTAATTGTAAATTCATTGGTAAATTAATTTAATTGTAATATTAACACTCACGTATCAGCAGCCATAGAGTTATGAGGCTGATGAATGAATTAATAATTACGTATCCATAATCTAAGACATAACAAAAATAAAGTTTCTAACTACAGTAATGTTTTTACCGTTTTTCACTGTATATCGCAATGTCTAATATGCACTAATTAAATTGAATTTGCATAGTTGAGAGGATAAAAACATATTTAAGATGCATAAAATCGTATTTTTAGCAGCCTTAAATTGTATTTTTAGGTGCCTAACAGTGTATTTTATTGCCTATTTTGATAATTTGAGCCTGTTTTAAGTGCGTAAAAGTTGATTTTTAAGGACCTAAAAATGCGAGGTCTACTCATTACTGCTATATAGCCATATCACAATAGTCTCTCTAATTTGTAATGAACTACTGTGAAGTATTGTCCCTTATACAGCCTACGTTTGCCTTTCTGTTTTCGAAGTCAAATTATATATATTTTGTTACCATGCCAACCGTATTTATGCAACAACTCTTGACACTTTTTAGCGTAAGATACGAACTGTGTGCATAATCTCAAACGTTTTTAATTACTTGCCTTCAGTTTAGAAAGGCTCTCAGTCCAGGGTTTTGCAGAGTTTAAACCGTATTTAATTTATTCTGAGCACCGTGGATTAATTTCCTAAGCACCCTAAAAATCCCTCACAACGCACATTAAAACTGGCTTTGATGCCCCATTATTACATCCACTGGGAGGATGTTTCTGGGATGTAACAAGCTCTTACTTTTAATCCACGTTTTAAGTAAGAGCTTTTTTACTTTTTCGGGTAAAGTTGTACTGTAAAACTGTTTTCCATTTAACAGATGGAAAGGGAATTAGACTTCCAGTTGACAGTCGATTAAGCCGGAGAAATATAAGCAGTGGCGGCTCGTTGCGTGGAGTGAGTGTACTACTGCTCATATATTTAATGTACTTTTAAAAGTTTCTTGATTTAGTTACATATCGTTTATTCTTATGATCTGTATTCTCTTCTGTAAGGATTGTCGTTTTCTTGTCTCACAGATCTATTCTTGACCTTCTAGTTAAGGTTTTCTTTCTCAATTTCTCGAATTAATGGTTTCTTCATTCTTTCTAATCATGTCTTCTTTCGGCTATATCTTTTTCTTCTGCCTCTTGGTACGTAATTCATTACTAATTTTTGATAGTCTCTTTTCCGATATCTTTCGGACATGACAACAACAACAACGCGTTCTTTTACCTAGGACCGATTTCGCCAGTATGTTACTAATGCACAATTAACTAATTGTAATTTAACTTAAAATATAGAAGTTAAATCATATTTAATTCGTTTACATGTCATTGAAATAATAAACATTTAAAATAAAGTAAATTGATTTCCTAATTACGTCATCGCGGCCTTCTTAATCTTAATAAAATCGTAATACCCAAGGTCATGTTCCCTTCCAATATAGGCACTAGCCTTTATACTCCATTTGTTAAGTTATATTACATACAAAAATAAAATTTCATCAGAAATAGAGGTAAAGAAGAGAGCAGGAGTAATAATTTCTCAGAAACTTAAAAACATTTTTTTTTACTGGAAGTAAACTCAAAATACATGAAAATAATCGAAAACAATATGAAAACAGATGCAAGTAAATATCATGAAACGAGCAAAATTGAAAGACTTGATGGAATTGTGTATTCCATTGCCTTCAAAAATGCAAAATGAGATAATAAATTTGTTATTCATAATACTTCAGTTGCTGTATTTTAAGCAACCGAAGATTGATTAAACGTTTCTGCACCCAAATATAACATTTAAATATGAAGTACTTACCTATCATTGGAAATTATAAATCACCTTCTATACTATTCAAAATATTCAGTGCTGATGTTTTCCTTAGCCTAAACTGAATTTGCATGTCTTTTTAGACCATTTTATTAAAATAATCTTCTTTTTCGAAAATTATCTTCGCCTGAGTTGGTAAAATATCTTTTTCAGATATTAAATCCTCATTCTCCTGGCCATTATAAAAATTATCGTCGTTAATGCGAGATTAAGCAACAAAATATTGACAAATTAATTAAAAGTTCTTTAATGAGAGCTTAAAGCATACTTTCTGTTAGTGAAGTGCATTGTCCTTTTAAGTGTCAATTAAAAAGACTTTAAGAAACTATTAAAGTTAAACATTATATTTGGTGAAATCGGTACTAAAAGTGATATCTAATACTGTAATATCTGATCTATATAATTATTATTTTTGCTGTTTTATTTATACGTATTACATTATAAAAACACAATTTTCGTTTCCTTATTTGAATATTGTCATATCATAGATACTAGGATTCCATGTACGTCTATAGCTTAGGGATAAGGATTTGGTCTTCTGACCCAAGGCTACGATCGGGTTTAGTTTTGAATTCGTCTCGGGTTGTTTATCTGATTGGAGTTTATCCAACTATAAGTCGAATGTCAGGTAATTAGTGGCGAATCCTCGATGTCATAGCACTACCAGGGTTGTCAGACGTCCTGGATTTCATTTTTATAAAATTATTTTCCAAATTTCTTATTAATTTTTTTTCAAAACTCTGTCCAATCTAAGTTCACGTCGTCGTCAATTCCGTCTGGCACCTCCTATCTGGTTGTATTGATATAACAATGATACTAATGCATACAGTAGACTATTTTATAACACTGTATACAGTATTTTCTTCTTTACTCTCTTTGGAAGTTGATTTATAAATGATAGGATTTGATCACTGTATCCTGCATTTTTTTTCTGTATAGGTCAGGCTGTAATATGACATTATTTTCCCTGACTTTATCAATAATCCCAAGGAGATTCCATAGTCTAATAAATATGTAACAAAAATAAAAGTTTAGGTCCTATATAATTACATGAAATACATAAAACGAATAGACTAAAATCAGTTGTATTACAAATTGAATTAATTCAAAATATGTATAGTCACCAGAGGTCTGCATTAGACGTTTTCGCTCGAGCGCCAAGTAGTTCATAGCATAATCCGATAGGTAGCGCATATGCATGATGGGTAAAATTGTCACGAGCGATAAATCCTCGAACAGTATAAGCCGAGCGTTAGACATTCTTTCTTGTTACAGTGATGAACTGTGTAGTAACATTATAGATGTTTATCATTTCAAAACTTTGCAGTGTTTAACTAACCTCTCCATAGTACAACTACAAAACTTGCTTTAAAATGTAATATAAATGTTGTAGATAAATGTTTTTTTTCCCCCACACAAGAGTGATTTTGTTTTTGCCACATCTGATAGATGTTATTTGATGTAAATGTAATTATTATAAACGGAGAACACAATCACGATAATGCAAGAACTGTATCAAGTTTTCTAGTAGTAGTAGTAATAATAATAATAATAATAATAATAATAATAATAATAATAATAATAATAATAATAATAATAGTAATCTCTAATAATTAGTGTATCAATCTTTGCGTCTGTAACAGTTGTGCAGCATGATTATTCGTTTTATTATACAGTGTGAACATAAATGATTGCCCTAGTTACGAAAATTATTTGTGGACTAACGATTTAACGCAGAAAATATTTAGATATACAAGTAGATAGAGAAACTCTCCAAGTTTTTTTAACATACCTTATAGGTGCTGGATGTGTGCTGCCCTTGTGACCCTGCAGACATCAAGCCGGTAGTCCAATTCATCCCATACACGATGAAGTGTATCCATGTCGATTGCAGCGATGGCGTTGATGATGCGGTCGCTTAACTCTGGCAGATTTGCCGGTAATGGAGGTACAAAAACAGAGTCTTTAACATATCCCCGCAGGTAAAAATCACAGGGTGTTATGTCAGGGGAACGTGGAGGCCAGGACAATAGCTGCATATCGTCTCTGCTCGCACGACCAATCCATCTGTTTGGCAATCTGTTGTTCAGGAATTGCCAGACTTCGTTGTGGAAGTGAGGCGGAGCGCCGTCTTGTTGATAGATAAAATCAACGTTCAACTGTTTCTTGTGGGATGCGTGGCCGACCAGGAGATTTTCCTTTACACAGACATCCTGTGGTCATTAATTGATTGTACCATCGTCTAAGGTCTTGGGGTCTGGTGGATCTTTATGGAATCTTGTTCGAAAATTTCGCTGCACTGTTATGACTGATCTTGTGGAATGAAATTCCAACGCTACAAATGCACGCTCAACACCAGTCGTCATTTCTGTAAACTCAGGTCCTCTACCGGTAAGAAGTGGAATTACGCCGCGCGGATAAATTCAAATAAAACTTTGAGAGATACCTTATTTGGTAATATCAGTACCATTGTTGTATCATTCACGGTTTGTCTATAAAAAAAATCCCCAAACTAGGGCAATCATTTATGCTCACCGTGTATTTTCTGTGACGTTATTTCTGTACTGATATTGTTATTAATTTACTGCTATATCAATAATATTTTGTAAACGTTTCTACATTGTCGCAGTATATAGGCGGAACACTAGGCTATGTATGTACCTATCATATTATATATATGTGGTAAATCAAATATTGAATAATTATTAATTAGCAATAATAACTGTATATCGAAGTTGTTCATACTATTTTATTTATAACTTCATGTTCCTGTTTTGGTACGTTCCATTGACTGTTCCATTAAACGTTTGTCATAAACGCAGAAAATAAAGCTTTATTTTTACCGTGTGAGCAAAACATATGTGTATCTTATCTGTCGCCTTCCATACAAGATAAGACATGTCGGTGAGATGACCTTGTACTGTGCTTCTATTTATTACGAGCGTATAACGACCGATCGTATCTCACTCGAGGGTGCCACACTCGACAGAGTTCAAGCGAGCGATTTAACTCCAATGCAGCACTCTGATAGTCACGTTAAGGTACCCAGTATCATCACTTGTCCAGGATTCCTGACGAGTGAATCTTGGAATCCTGTTTTCTATCAACAATGCCACAAACTCTACAAAAAAAAAAAAAACCTTGTAGTTGTCGACTACTGTTAAATAACTGATTAAAAATTCATATGTACACTTTTGTAAAGTTTACGTTGTTATTCATAAACTTCATATAAAAATCTTTGCTTCACAAACGAATAGTTCTGATGGTTAGATATTAGTTTCCTTTTTCTAATTTCGTTTTTCTAATTCTATCAAATAGAAAATGCATTAAGTAATTACTGAAATATGATAAGTGTTTTGAAACTGGAAACAGAAGTGACACTGAGTTGTAACCGCAATGAAGGTTGTAGAAGAGGTGTGTCTGTATTAGTTGGCAGTAGTGGTTAAAATGAAACGATATGGTATATTCATCCCGTCTAGTGCCACCACAACTGTAATTTATTTTTCAATCTACTATTTCCTTCCACATCTTTATATCGACGCTATTATTCTTAAATTATTCCTAAATCCCATAACTTCAGTGACCACAGAAATTGGCTTAACTGTTGCAAAATATCGATCCTCCATGGTTTATGAATTTTTATAGAATAAAGAACAATACATTTTTCGGAGATGTCAAAATACAAAACCACGTACATTACAATGTATACAGAATAAAGTAACAAAAACTCGTGTACTCAAACGCTAACTATACGTTATTTTTTAGTTCGTATGCTGACACAAAATCTGGTAAATGGTCAATGCGAGGTTTTGGTAGTTATATTTTATGATAGCACCTACTTACGCTCTATTAATATTGTTTTCTGAACTTACGAGATTTTGGAATAATAGCGACGGTATATACTGTATATATATATATATATATATATATATATATATATATATATATATATATATACACACTTTAAATTTAAATACTTATATTTACCTTCATTATTACAGTCTGTTCTCTAATACCTGCATTGCTATATTACTCGTATCTCACTTAATATTTACTAATGTTCGTTTCTGTATTCTGATCAATATAAGATTATTACCCAAGTTACTAGATGATTTTGAGTTCTTTTCTTCGTTGGATTGTTTTAGCTCACTTCCACACGCTTTAATACACTTGATCCCTCATCGACTTATACATTGACAGCGCCACTACTGACATACGATTGTTCCAATTCCTTCTTTCAGTGGTTGAAATATGAAGGAAGCATTGTCAGCATCAATGTGACATAATCTTAACAGATTATGGTTCTTATACAGGGTGGTTCATAAGGATTTACCACCACTTACTGAGCAAAAAATTTCCATACAGAAATGTCCTAATGTCAATATTTTCAGAGTTACACTAATTTTAAATTCGCAATAAAATATCTTTTTTTATTTAGTTCTAAGAGTAAAAGAATGTTGCAGATAAAGAATGAACTATTCAGAAGTATCATTTCTTTAATTGGCTAATGTTCTGAAGCTAAAAATGTGTTATTAATTGCTTTGTCAGATTTTGTTTTTTAAATGTTAACTAAAAATTACATGATTCTTACGCACTTAGCACAACAATTGTTACAAAATCATACGACTTTAGGAACTTGATTCTTTATATTTTAATTATGCATCCTAATGTAGAGTCTTAAAGAATTTCCAAGACTGGCGTGATTTGTAACAATTGTTGTGATAAATACGTAATGAAAATGTAATTTTGTAGTTAAAAATCGAAAAAAAAAATGCTGTACGAATTAACTATGGAATTCGCAACACATTTTTAGCTTCAGAAAACTAGCTAATTAAAAAAATGATACTCCGGAATAGTTCATTCTCTATTTGTAATATTCTTCTACCCTTAAAACTAAAGAAAAAAGGTATTTTATTAACAATTTCATATAGAGTACTGAGTTTAGGACACATGTTTATGACGTTTTTTCTCAGAATGTCTTCGGAAATAAGCTCCGTAAGTGACGGTAAATCCTCGTGAATCGCTCTGTATATTTGACCAGCCGGAGACAATAATTTTATAGTATAATTATTATACTAAAATCATTTTAAAAGAATTGCTTACTCAAATTTTTGTGTTTGTAGTAGCGTTGTAAAATAGAGCCATATTTTAATCAGACTGAGTATGTACATGCATGCATGCATACATACATATATGCATAATTACCTACATACATACATATACACCACACGCACGCCGGCCCGCTCACACACACACACACACACACACACATATGGTGGTGAAAAAGTTTGCAAATTACAGAAATTGTTTACGGAAAATGTCTATTATTGTAGGATTTACAAGCCGCCACTGATTGTATCTTACCCGGAAATGCAAGCGAATCCAGATTATTCCAGGACAATGTCTGTTATGTACGACAAGTGGCTTTAAGCATTAAAACTACTCGCTATTAAAGGGGATCTGTAAATACACGGCGTACGGTCTGAATTCTTGTCACTTCTAACACAGATTTAGCGACCTTAACACGCTTAATTTTTCTGACTGGAAAATGCAAAGTGAGACATCTATTTTACCCGTATAACTCTAAGATAAACGGCGCAATGCAAATTACAAGTTGCGATACAGTTTTAAACTGCAAATTCTTTACGGTACTATATACATGCTTTGCATTCGTCATTTGTTTACTGCATAGATAATCAAATGAAAATGGCAGCTCCGTTCAAACGTTTTGGTGAAGCTAACATTAGTGAAATAGAATTTTAGTAAGTCAGTATTTTATTGTATTAGAGTACTTTATTTTTTCTAATCGTGAAAGAGTCAATTAAATCCCACTAGAGTTTTGATTTTCTCGAGATAAATCAAAGCCTCTAGTGGGATTACTGTTGTTAATAAAGCGAAGACAAGGAAAAAGCAAGAAAAGGAGATTACATTTTTATAAGACGGTTAATTCACAAGTTACTCTCATACCTAGTGGGGATGAAGACTTAGTTCTACGTAAAAAGAAGAAAAAGTATTAGAATAAGCCTTTATAAGAATCTTTTGAAGAAAAGATGGAGTCACCGGCGTAGATCAGACGGTACGCGTTTGCCTACTGGTCCGGAGTTGCGCTCAGGTACGGATTCGTTTCCCGCTTGAGCTGATTACGTGGTTGAGTTTTTTTCCGAGGTTTTACCCAAATATAAGATGAATGTCAGGTAATCTATGGGGAATCTTCTGCCTCATCTCGCCAAATACCATCTTGCTATCACCAATTCAATGGAGGCTAAATAATTCAGTAGTTAATATTTAGGCCTACTTACCTACTTACTACTTATGACTTTTAGAGAACTTGGGGGTTCATTGCCGCCCTCACATAAGCCCGCCATCGGTCCCTCTCATGAGAAAGATTAATCCTATCCCTACCATCATGTCCCACCTCTCTCAAATCCATTTTAATATTATCCTCCCATCTACGTCTCGGCCTCCCCATAGGTCTTTTTCCTCCGGCTTCCCAACTAACACTCTATATGCATTTCGGATTCACCCATACATGCTACATGTCCTTCCAATAGTAGTTAATACAGCGTCTCTAAATAACCAAGTATAAAAAGTAAAGAAGGTTTGATGGAAAGGATAAAAATGATAAAAGAACGGATGAAAGGGAGAGGGAAAGAACTATGTTGAAAGAAAAGAAGAGAAGTAAAAGAAAGCGATTGTCAAGGAGAAAAGAGAAAGAAATAGAAGAAAGAGATGAATTAGGGAAATTACGGCGAAAAGAATGAGGAGGAGTGGAAGAAAGAAAGAAGATTGATAACAGAGGAATAGGAGGAAAACAACTGGAAGGAAGAGGAAGGAAAGGAGATTGAAGTAATGAAAAGGAAAAGCAGAAAGCAAATGATTAAGAAATTTAGAAAGAATTTCAAAAACTTGTAGATAGAGAGGGAGGCGACAAGGCAGGGAAATGGTACACAGTGAAAGTGATAGCTAGAGAAGAAGACTGACAACGGGAGTTGAGAAAAAGAAAAGAAGCTAATAAACGTGGCTGTGTGGAGTAATGGGCTGATGGAGAAGACAAAAGCAGACCATTTGCTGTTAGGTATAACCGTTAGATGAGCAGGCGCTCGGGTCTTGTGTGACAGCATTACGGTTATTCGGAGGATGTGACGTGTCCGATCTTGATTCACTGTTTGGGATGCCATTTAAATGGAACCTGTCGGCTCACTTGCCCGCCTTCATTATCTCAACTGCGTACATGGATCTGTAACCTAATACAATTCCTGCTAGTAACGAATCCACTGCACTGCTAGTTCGAGATACCAACCCAGAGACATCCGTCTTCAATCCTCGACGAGGAGAATGGAATACTTGCAGTATTGAAAACTACACTTGCTTTCGCTGCTGCCTCAAATCTTGCACACTTCTTGACCAGGTTACCTATCATGTCGGTTTCAAAATCTCTCATATCTTCACAGCTTTAGTACCCTGTCTCAACAAGAAACTATAATTCTTATATCTAAACACAGAACATGCTGTTACCTTTAATCATTCACAATCTGCATCTGTCGAATCTGGAATCTTCTTCCTGACGATATTAGAACCTCTTGGACGCTATCGTCTTTCAAAATTGAAATACATTATTACCTAATTCAACAACCATAACAAATTTTGCGCGTAAATATAATACTCATAAACAGTATTTTAATAATTTGAGGTTTGTTTTCACATTAGTTTACTGAATTAATTTTCTCTTAATGTAGGCCTATTAAAGAGTGATTATATTTAAATACATAAATAATTGTATTTAAAAAAATGATAATTCAAAGTAATTATCTTTACATTTTCATTATATTCACATTAACTACTAACTTAGGAAAGCTTCAATAGCTAATAGTATTTCACTACATATTGTACATATATAATAATAATAATAATAATAATAATAATAATAATAATAATAATAATAATAATAATGTTATTAGTATTATTGTAACATGTGTTTGTAATTAATTGTAGACCTGGTTGAATGGAAGAGAAGGTCTCAAGGCCTTAACTCTGCCAGGTAAAATATTATTATTATTATTATTATTATTATAATTATTATTATTAATATTAATATTATTATTATTCTACCTTTTATCATAAGTCTTCCGCCATTATGACCCATTTTACTTCAGACTCTCACTGAATTATTGGAAGACAGAGAATTCCTGGTCATACTTTAGTCAACCTATAAGTGTTACGGTAAAGTGCACGCTAGAAGTCTATTAAACACTTAAACACATCAAATTCAGTAGTTCAGAGTTCGAACCCTGGTTACCAACTTGAAAGAAAGACGCTCTAGTCGTGCGGCTAACGGTGCGTCGTAATGAGAAAGTAAAACCGAAGTAAAGGGGGTGAAATCACAGAGATTAGAATAGAGGTCCTCATACAGTCACCGTTATCTTTAGGCTATGTCTGCTCTTGGCTAACGAAAAACAACTGTAGGATAATCTAGAAATCTGACAACAATGTTGTTCTAAAAGATTCTTTGGAGGAGAAGAAATGACCTTATATGCTTATAACCACGGTATGTTGGAGTCTGTAACTCCTGAAATCTTACGTCATAGATATTTTATTCATGAAGGTAGACGGTTTCTCTTTACCAACCTTTCCTTATCTTCATATTGCACTTTACGTATATCACTTTCCCTCGCTTCTCATGTATCCAATCGATATAATAATATAGGCTCTACCATTATTTTACGAAATTTAATTTGCTTGTTTGTATGGTACCACTTATCTGTGGGGCGTTAAGTATACCTCTTCATAGAACATCTCGTTATTCATCACCTTTTACAGTATCCACCTCGCGACAATGGAATTCCCTGTCACAAAGTATTAGGGGCTGCAAGACAATAAACACTTTAAAACTGTTTAAAAGATAACCTTCTTAGCATTTCACTCCAATCATACTGACTTAAACTATCACTGTCTACATTGTTACTCCTTCCTTTAGACACGCATCCTGATAGTGCTGTATTTTCAAAATTGTCTCGTAATAATCTCTTTCTATTATCTAACATTATTTGAAATATATTAACATTCTATGTATTTTAGCTTAATTCTGCTACATAGTTTGTATTTCAGTGTTTAATTAATAGTTCATAGTATTTTGTTGTTTAATTCGTAAATAAATATTGTATACATCTAGCTCTTATCTTATCTAAATCAAATTGTTGAATTCTTTCTAAGTTGATACATATGTATGTATACTTTTTGCTGGTTGAGTGGAAGAGAAGGCATTACGGCCTTAACTCTGCCAGCTAAAATACATTATTATTATTATTATTATTATTATTATTATTATTATTATTATTATTATTATTATTATTATTATTATTATTATTACTTAATCAACCGCAATGGTGTAAATTCTGCACGTTTCTGTGGCTATTCGTTCTGTTAAACGTTGTGTTATGAATTTATAGAATTGGTCTCCTCAGAAGCGTGCCATTTTGCTATCGTAACCTGTATATAGACCTACTGTAGGCCTATTTCATTAGTTATAATAAGATATATTCTGTATTATGCATTTATGGTGTAGTGATGGCAAGAGAAGCAAGTATATTCCGAAAATAACTGTAACAACATTGATTTTGTCAACCACGCACTCCACTTCGAAGCACAGAGATTTGAATTCAGTTTTCTGACACAAGTATTTCGGCTAACCGTGCTTCCGGACGTTAATATGATTATCTGAATTCAACAAAGTTAGGAAATAAACAGAGGTGGATACATTATTCATTAACCGAGACGTTGGTTAATACTGGCAGTCCGAGCTCATATGACTTGGGCAAAACAAAATATTCATTTGTTATGTGGTTCGTTGAAATGGAGGCGTGTCACGAATACAAAATCCCATTAAAAAGGAGACAATGTCTCTCGTTTTGTACCGGAAAACAATGTTTTACATTCGGTCCGCTTCATCTAGCAGCTTCACAAAACCCATTCTGTGAAGGCTTATTTATTAGGTCAACGACTCATCCGATACGATTATTTGTTCTGCATTTTAACGATTTCTGTCAACCAGGCGTTGATGGCAGCTGTAGGAATATTAATTTGTTTGGACTTCTGAGAGGGTGACTGCGTAAATTTATCAAAACACATAGTCGTGTTATTTTTAAAATGTCGAATGATTTTTATGCACTAGAGTCTGTCATTTGGTCGCCGTGGTGATGAAAAAAAAAACAACTTTCTAAATTTATAAATTTGTATGGCGGATTCCTGGCATGCGTACGTCAATACTTTAAACAAAAACGGACACACGGACTAACTTTAATTGCTTGAATAGAGGCCTGCTCGTAATATTACTAGATTTTTTATAAATAAACACAAAAATCAGATTAATTCAGTATGAGTTTACTTTAGGAAATTGTATTCTTAGGCACTCTTCGATATACTCGTATTCCTTCCTTCAAGTATAGGATTTGTCTTATCGCTTAACAACCTATTTCCTGCAGTAATTAAATCTTTATTCTTATTTTTTCTTCAGACCTTTACTTCATCACCATCAGATTTCATTCATCTAAGGGCGTCTTTCATGGGATTAAGTACAGTATATGATAGTCCAGATCATATAATGTAACAGATAGGTCATCGCTATGTTAAAATCATTTGCACTTTGAAGAGAACAACCGCCAGGATCGCCATCCGTCCGCCGTAAACGAACAGGAGATGGCAGTACAGTCGCTAATCCAATTCAAATGGGAATTATGACGTGACTCCTTATGTAACAACTAGATGGCAGCGTAGTAAACCTGACAAAAGTTGTTAACTCAAAGCCTATAAGGCCGACATATCTGAGGTATATATTATGATCTAGGATGATAGTCTGACGATGCGAGATCTGGGCTAAGAGGGAGATGTAGTAGAATCTCACGTCCACTTAAATTATTATGGTTTACTCGGACTTTTAAAGTAATAGAGGGAAAAATAATACAGTGTTTTATTATGAGCAATATTGTTTTACATTATCCTTACTCTGTTGTCATTCAAAGATAGTCTACTATTGCATTCCAGAGATCAAATTGGAAACTTAAAAGTACATAAGCAACGAACATTCTATGTTCAGATTTGAGATACCAAAACTTTTGCGTCATGATTCCAAGGATCGAAGGTCTCCACAGCAAAGGGGGTAAAGATATAATTGTCTAAAAGATGTGCATATTTATTATTATTATTATTATTATTATTATTATTATTATTATTATTATTATTATTATTATTATTATTATTATTATTATCCACAGCAAGGTCCGTTCCGGTCACACAGGATTATCCCTTCATCTTCTACATCCACTAGGACATCGGCCTGGTTGGCGGAGTTGGTTTAGCGCTGGCCTTCTATGCCCGAGGTTGCGGGTTCGATCCCGGGCCAGGCCGATGGCATTTAAGTGTGCTTAAATGCGATAGGCTGATGTCAGTAGATTTACTGCCATGTAAAAGAACTCCTGCGAGACAAAATTCCGGCACACCGTCGGCGCTGATATAACCTCGGCAGTGCGAGCGTCGTTAAATACAACATAAGGTTTTTTTTCTACTATGACGCGCCAATCACTCTTCCAAAAGGCATGTACAACATCACTTGTTTTGTTAATCGTTCTGGACCCATACGTAAAATATTAGCTTTTAATTTTTTTCTTTGTCATTAATCAATTCTTGTAAATTAAAAATGTTTAATTCTTCCCTTATGGCGAGGCTGCTAATTTCATACCTTTGTGTGTATCCAGCTACCGCTCTTATAAATCTCATTTCTGTCGACTGTATGTTTCTCTTCTCTGTTCTGTTTAGTGCCCAGTTCTCTGACCCGCAAGTCAGCATCGGCACTTCCAAAGTATTATAAAACATATTTTGCGTGTCTATTGGTGCTTTTCTTATCCATTTTATTGTTCCGCACATCTGACTAAATCTGTTTAATTTGTTCAGTAAATCTTCATCCTTATTATTATTATTATTATTATTATTATTATTATTATTATTATTATAATAATTATTATTATTATTATTATTATTATTGTCGTTGTCATTATTATTATTATTATTATTATTATTATTATTATTATTATTATTATTATTATTTCCTTTATTGTGGTAAAACAGCATGTTCCATTGCGGACAAGATTTGCAGTAGTACATGCTATGTTTATGTTACATATTTTATGCTCGACCATGCCGAAATGTAGTAATTATACACCTGGTAGCAGACCTTTAATGCATGTCATTAAAGTACACCTACTCATTAAAGGTCAGGTCTTTCAGCCAATGACGACTCAGGTTACAACTGTTCAGCCAATGACAGGTCAGCTTTCTACCGTTATAAAACCGCAAGTATCGATTATTCTCGGATATGCAATCGAAAGAGAATTAGTGAAAAGCCACGGAGGCTGGAAATCCAATACTGTCGCAGAAGGTTATGTTCTGTTACTATAATAATTAGCGTTAATTGTAAATAATATTCAAATAAATTCAATTTGTCATCTCGTTTTTCAATGTCTAATTTTATTTCAATGTTATCTCTGTAGGTTCTTATGGCCTAGCAAGGTCAATGTGCACATCTGTTCCTAGGAAAAAAATCAATACTTTCGCGTCTGCGCACATCTCACAACATACGGGACATTGCTCCAGGTCAGATACAATAAAATTAATAATATCAAGTTAGAAATATGGTCGAGCATAAAAAGTCGTATGAAACTCGCCTATAATGGTAATTAAGAAGCTCGTATGAAAATTATGAAACTCGCTTGCGCTCGTTTCATAAATATCCATACTCACTTCTTAATTACCTTCATTATAGGCTCGTTGCATAATGTACTATTATAGTTCATAGTTGATATTCATATAGTAGTACACAATTACAATATACAGAGGCAGTTAAAATAGACATACTTACAACAACAAATGGCTTTTAAGGAACCCGAAGGTTCATTGCCGCCCTCACATAAGCCCGCCATCGGTCCCTATCCTGTGCAAGATTAATCCAGTCTCTATCATCATACCCCACCTCCCTCAAATCCATTTTAATATTATCCTCCCATCTACGTCTCGGCCTCCCTAAAGGTCTTTTCCCCTCCGGTCTCCCAACTAACACTCTATATGCATTTCTGGATTCGCCCATACGTGCTACATGCCCTGCCCATCTCAAACGTCTGGATTTCAAGTTCCTAATTATGTCAGGTGAAGAATACAATGCGTGCAGTTCTGTGTTGTGTAACTTTCTCCATTCTCCTGCAACTTCATCCCGCTTAGCCCCAAATATTTTCCTAAGAACCTTATTCTCAAACACCCTTAACCTATGTTCCTCTCTCAGAGTGAGAGTCCAAGTTTCACAGCCATATAGAAGAACCGGTAATATAACTGTTTTATAAATTCTAACTTTCAGATTTTTGGACAGCAGACTGGATGATAAGAGCTTCTCAACCGAATAATAACACGCATTTCCCATATTTATTCTGCGTTTAATTTCCTCCCGAGTGTCATTTACATTTGTTACTGTTGCTCCAAGATATTTGAATTTTTCCACCTCTTCGAAGGATAAATCTCCAATATTTATATTTCCATTTCGTACAATATTCCCGTCACGAGACATAATCATATACTTTGTCTTTTCGGAATTTACTTCCAAACCGATCGCTTTACTTGCTTCAAGTAAAATTTCCGTGTTTTCCCTAACCGTTTGTGTATTTTCTCCTAACATATTCACGTCATCTGCATAGACAAGAAGCTGATGTAGCCCGTTCAATTCCAAACCCTGCCTGTTATCCTGAACTTCCCTAATGGCATATTCTAAAGCGAAGTTAAAAAGTAAAGGTGATAGTGCATCTCCCTGCTTTAGCCCGCAGTGAATTGGAAAAGGATCAGATAGAAACTGACCTATACGGACTCTGCTGTATGTTTCACTGAGACACATTTTAATTAATCGAACTAGTTTCTTGGGAATACCAAATTCAATAAGAATATCATATAATACTTCCCTCTTAACCGAGTCATATGCCTTTTTGAAATCTATGAATAACTGATGTACTGTACCCTTATACTCCCATTTTTTCTCCATTATCTGCCGAATACAAAAAATCTGATCAATAGTCGATCTATTACGCCGAAAACCGCACTGATGATCCCCAATAATTTCATCTACGTACGGAGTTAATCTCCTCAAAAGAATATTGGACAAAATTTTGTACGACGTCAACAAAAGTGATATTCCTCGAAAGTTACCACAGTTGGTTTTGTCCCCCTTTTTAAAAATAGGTACAATTATGGACTCCTTCCATTGTTCTGGTACAATTTCCTTTTCCCAAATAGCAAGTACAAGTTTATAAATTTCGCTATATAATGCACTTCCACCCTCTTGTATTAATTCTGCTGGAATTTGATCGATACCTGGAGACTTGTACTTTTTCAGATTTTCTATCGCAATTTCGACTTCTGAAATCGTGGGTTCGGGTATAAATGGCTCAGCAGTTTGTATTTCAATATCGTCCCGATCATTTCTATTTGGCCTATGTACATTTAGTAGTTGCGCAAAATAGTTTTTCCATCTGTTTAGGATTGATGAAGAGTCTGCAAGCAAGTCACCATTCTCATCCTTGATAACGTTTACCCTTGACTGATATCCGTTCTTAAATTCCTTTATACCCTTATATAAATCTCGAATGTTTTTATTCTTACTATTTGTTTCTACCTCATTCAGTTTTTCCTTCAAGTAACCTCTCTTTTTATTCCTAAGTGTACGACTTGCTTCCCGTCTTTCATTGAAATAATTATCTCTATTCTCCTCACCTGGATCCTGTAAGAATTTCAATTTTGCCTGTTTCCTTCTTTCTACTACCATGCAACAATCTTCATCAAACCACGGTTTCTTTTTCTTAGTTTCATAATAACCTATGCTCTGCTCAGCTGCAATTTTGATACTATCTCTGATATTTTCCCACACGCTATTAACATCTAATTCTTTCTCAACTTCGTCGGAACTTTCTAAAGTGGCAAACCTATTCGAAATTTCGACCTGATAATTTTGCTTAGCTTCCTCGTCCTTTAATTTCAAGATATTGAATTTAGTAATATTAACTTGTTGCTCTTCTCGCTTGGCTACTGATAATCTTTCTCTTAATTCTCCAATCACCAAATAATGGTCAGAATTACAGTCTGCACCTCTGAAAGTTCGAATATCTACTATACTAGTATGTCTCCGTTTATCTATCAAGATGTGATCTATTTGGTTAATTTGACTATCTATTACAATAATGTATTGTTAAATAAGTATGAACTGTGAACTATTGTACATATATGAAATATAAACACAACATGCAATATTGCAACACTTGTACAAAATTTTCTTATAATGTATTTAGACATAAGCTTTGTAACTGGCGAGCGGATCATCGATTGTATATAGTATATATAAAATTGTGGATTTATAATGTGTATTTGTAATGTATTAATTAAATTGTGAATTTGTAATATATTTAGAATGTACTTAAGCATAAGATTTATAATTGGCTAGTTGATCATCCATTGTATAGAGTAGACAATTTTTATTTATTTTAATTTTTGGATTGTAATGTCTATTTTAACATTACAATCCAAAAATTAAAATAAATAAAAATTGTCTACTCTATACAATGGATGATCAACTAGCCAATTATAAATCTTATGCTTAAGTACATTCTAAATATATTACAAATTCACAATTTAATTAATACATTACAAATACACATTATAAATCCACAATTTTATATATACTATATACAATCGATGATCCGCTCGCCAGTTACAAAGCTTATGTCTAAATACATTATAAGAAAATTTTGTACAAGTGTTGCAATATTGCATGTTGTGTTTATATTTCATATATGTACAATAGTTCACAGTTCATACTTATTTAACAATACATTATTGTAATAGATAGTCAAATTATTATTATTATTATATTATTATTATTATTATTATTATTATTATTATTATTATTATTATTATAGGGTTGTCTGTTATTCATAATTATTTCATTCAGTCCATTAGATACAATTCATACGGCAAATTGTATTTATTTATCCCAATTCCATTATACGTAATTCTTCCATAGACGCTAAGCGAAATCACAGGGATTTCCTGTTACTTTTTTTTTTCATTCAACGCCATTTTGGTTCTACATTAAAAATAAAATGCCATTAATTTTTATTGAAATTTTATTATATTTAGTTTGGATAATTCCCAGACAAATTGACTCATACATAATAATATGAACCAAATCTGTATAGGTCCTAATGTAAGGAAAAGCTCTCGTAAACGCATACCATCTTATTGTTAGTAAGATTGAAAGAAGCTATTTCTGACGTCTCACTGCAGTGAATTGAGGCGATCAGAAGCAAAGGGGTGTAAGTGCACTTAAGTTGTTTTCGAGAAAATGTGATTAAAACTTACTAAGCTTTCGTAAATTCCGTGAAGTTTTAATTTTAAATATTAATGTGTAATGTGGTTAAAAGATATAGCCTATCCCTTTACCACAGAAATTTTAAATGGTGGATACTTTTAAATAATTTTGTTTTAGAAACTCCACTTACACCCCTTTGCTTCTAACCGCCTCAATTGGAAAGCATTGGTGTAGTTGGGATATGTAACAGAACATCCATAGACTTTTATATAAGTTAGTACTACATAAAATCATGATCATCTTCAATATTCAATTGAGTGAAGTTCTTAATGTTCCCAAAGGTTAACATTGAAATACTTGTCAGACAATGTGAAGCATCTCCGTTACACTCTTTCCTGTACAAGAATCGGTGTCACACCTAGTCCCAGAACATCTGTCCTGAGTGATTTGTTTTCAATATTTGATGCAGTAATGGTTTGTCGCGGCGGGTGGGCATATAAAAGAAATCAATAAGAGATTTCTTAACATGAATAAAACTTACTTAATAAACATATGTGGCAGGTCATATGATTGTAGATATAGTTTCCAAGCAACGGTTTCTAAGAACTCACTTTAGTGCATTATATCTTATGCGACCAAGTGTCTGACACAGGGGTGAGAAACTTCTCAGTGAGGCACTAAGAGAAGTGAGTATCACGAAGGGGACACATACTTTCTCATACTTTTCATGCGATACGCAAGAATTCAGTTCTTTTATTGTATTAGGAATATTATGTTGCACACTATAGAAATGCTTTTTTTGTACCAATCATTTAGAATCTCCCTATTTATTGTTAATTTTATTGAAATATTATTTACAAATCTATACTAATAACAGATCTGTAGCCGAAATATTTCTGGTAATTTTCGATTTTCCAAAAATAATTGGTCCTAACATATATAATTAACCCCCCTGAAACCGAAAATCGCCTTTTTGAAATTTTTGTTTGTATGTATGTCTGTCTGTCTGTCTGGATATTTGTTACCTTTTCACACGATAATGGCTGAACCGATTTATATGAAAATTGGAATATAAATTAAGTTCGTTCTAACTTAGAATTTAGGCTATATGGCATTCAAAATATTTTATTTAAAAGGGGGGGGGTCATAAGGGGGCTTGAATTAAATAAATCGAAATATCTCCCTTATTATTAATTTTCATGAAAAATATTACATAACAAAAGTTTCTTTAAAAATAATGTCCGATAAGTTTTATTCCATGCAAAAGTTTTATAGGACTGATATTTAATGAGATAAATGAGTTTCAAAATTACTATAACAACGCCATGTAAGGCGGTGTAATGAAATAAAAAACAAATGACTTCGTCTACAAGGGGCCTTGAACAACAACAATCGAAAGCTATGAAACATTTGGTAGCTTACAGAGAATGTTTCTATGTTTGTATGAAGTAATATCGGAAGCTAAATTAACCGATTTGTATAATTAATTATTAATTCACCGTTGGAAAGTGTAGTTTCTCTAGATGGACATAATGCTATAATGTTATTACAGTAACTTCTGAGTAAATCGAGGACAGGTAAGATTAAAATAGCTTCTTATGCACAGAAAACTTGATAGGAATTCTTTTCCTGTATTTCCTAAAATAATTTTTGTGACCAAATGAGTGGTCTCTGGATCAAAATGATCGCATTTTATTTTTTTAATACAATTTAAATTAAGTAACATAATAAACCATTTATCCTTCTATCAAACATGAATGTTCCCTGGATCAAATGTTCTATTTTAATTATGTAATTACTTTATATTTCTAACTGGTGCAGCGGAGCGCACGGGTACGGCTAGTTATACCTAAAAATAAATAATTCACCATGCACCAAAATAATACCATACACTACCGATTTGACATGACTCAGTGGTAAAACAACGGAGGAAGTTCCTGGGATGAAATTCCGTGGTCAGTCAATCTGATTAGGTTTTTAGTGGTTTTCTCACTCATAAAATAAAAAGTACATGCCTCATTGGTTCTATTTCCGCTAAAAACAAAGATACAAGTAGGCCTAATACTGTTTTGCAAAAAACTGAATCCCAAAATATTGTTGAGGGTGCATATATCTGCAGATATGGGTACTAGGTAACAGTTCCTATGAGAGTTCGTGGACTTGGTGTTAGAAGGCAGTATTACAATGCGCAATCAATATATTTACGAACTGCACTTGTAGCCTATTTATTGTAACGTTAAACGCATGCGCGTGTCAGTGGAGAGCATTGCTTCCATGTTTTTAGCGTCAGTCTGTCAAACAGCGTCAGATTATATACTGAGCTTCTACACGTGATTATGTGCAAACACGATTTTTCCTGGTATCTTTCCATATACGCCTTATGTTTAGTCTTCTTCTCTGTCTTCCAAGTGATGCGTTTAATATAGATTCCAGGCATTTCCTGTGTCCTGTAATGTTGCCTATGTTCAGGGCAGTCCGAAAACTTATTGATTGCCACTTGTACGATGTACTATTCCAACACACCATCGGGAAGTGATCTTGTAGTTAAAGCGAGTCTAATGAACCTGAAATAAAAAACAATACATTTTCAACTTGAAACGACTATGATCGAGGTAGAAAACATAAAAAAATTATAACGTAGTGACGTGAAAGATTTAAGGGGTTAGGTATAGCTTACAGCAGTAAAATTTTGGAAATATTCAACATTTGTTTCCTCCATTACTTACCTTGTACAGTAATGAAATTTAGTATGTGTAAAACACTGTCCTTCTACTATATGAAAAAAAAAAAAATTTTTAAGATTAAAAAAATTTATTTACATTTTTTTTTTCAAAATTCAGTTCACAGTGCAGTGATGAAGCGTTTCCCACATAACTAAAAAACTATCCGACATTCTGTGATGAAATTTTTTTGTGTGTATTTATACATGCCATATCTACAATATGATGCAAGATCACTTCTCTACCTTTGATAGATTGTCTGATAAAAAAGAAATTCATTTAAAATGGTCAAATATCAGTATTTCCTTCTAACACAAAATAAAAAAATATATTACTTATTAAGGAATGTAGTTGAAAAGCGTGATATTATAAACATGAGTTTCAGCAATAAAATAAAAGAGAGAGAACATGAAAAGGTTAACAAGTTTATGAGTTATGAGGGAAACGTTTTGTCACTGCACAGTAAACTGGCATCATTTTGAATTTTGAAAAAAAAAATATATATGTATATATATATATATATATATATATATATATATATATATTGAAGCGGTCGGCTTCGTTGAGGCGCCGAAATATGCAGCGGTCGATCTCGTTGTTGTCGTCGTCGTTGCCCACGACGCCTTTCCTTGCCCTCGGCTGCCAGCTCAGTCGTATATGGAAAGTATCTCGAGGATGGCACGTCGATGTCAATAATTAATTATATACACTGATTAATTTGGGCGCCAGCCTCCTCGAGATTACTCCGGTAGAGGATGAGGTTCCCAGGTCAGCTGCAAAACGGTCGGGACATGGCGTTTGGGAGACGTGCTCGTAGGTTGAAATGATGTAGGCGCACACCAGAAGTTGTTGGTAAGAACTATGAAAACGTTTATTATTATTATTAAGTGTTCGTTTCAGGTTAGCAGAAATGCGCGTCCAAGTGTATAATATCTCGCTCTCACTTCCCGCAAGTTGGTATACTAATTTCTGAGTTCACGTAATTATATCTTTTGTACTATAAAACACCAGTAATATAACGGACAGTTGATAACGTGATGAGAGGAAAGAATTCAGACTTATAATAATAATGCAACACACGACTTCTTACTACACCCACTAAAAAATTCTAAGTCCGTAAATTGTTATACTTCCGAGTTAGGTTTGCCGAGAATATGTGGAGTGCAACTTCTCCGTACGCGTTCTATATGCCTTCTGTCCATCTGCCAAATCTATCCCCTACTTTCAACCACCAAACATAGAATTTCGCCCTCCTATCTATATATCACGTGTCTCTATTAAGAATCCTGATTGGCCATGATTACACTTACGTCACTTAAGACGCGTTCTTCAAAATTGTTCGTTAACTAGAACATCTCCTACTTCCGGCGTCCTGACAATTCTCTGACATATACCAGATCATCTCTTTTGGAACCTGGCTTGGCGTCATCTTACTGACCACCCGCAGGCAAAGTCCATACATTCCCTCATCAGTCAACTCCACGCCTGGACACATGTTTCCTGTCCGCCTAGCTTCCTTTCAACCTTCCTGTCCACCTGTTACTTCCGTCTCACACTCTGAAACTTCCTTTCACGTCCATGCTTACTATCCATATGAGAATATTAACACTAAATAATAATCTAATCAAAACCTCCTTATCCTATACGAGGAACCGTCTCAATATATATATATATATATATATATATATATATATATATATAGTTTTTTAAATCGTAAACATATTGTCTTCCTATAGCAGATGAACAGTGTTTTACACATACGAATTTTCATTATAGTACAAGATATAGTAATGAAGGGAAAAAAAAGTTGAACATTTCCAAAAATTTTACTGCTGTAAGCTATACCTAACCCCTTAATCTGACGTCACTCATAGTACCAGGGAAACAGAAGTACAGTAAGGTGAATTTCGTGCCTGTTGGTTTTCCTCGCGGTTCGTATCGCTCCATTCTCTATTTAATGTGTCCCGGGTTTACGACTCAATAGTCATGTAAATAAACATGGATATCAAGTAAAATACTCTACAGCATTAAAAAAGTATAATTTGCATTAATTATTACCATCATTCATATATAGACTTTCCAGGCAATCACTGGGATTTCCTCAAATCTCCTGTCATTTTTTCTCAATTATACCAGAAGTAATTTTTAAGAATTGCAATATTAATTGATTTAACGAACGCTTTTGATCGCATTGCACACATTATTCCAATTAAAAAAACTTACTTATTATGGAGTGAGAAATGTTGAATTGCAACTTCTGCAATCATATTAACTAATCGCCAGGAGATGGTAGGGACAAATAAAACTCATCGTTTAGGAGAGTTTGCTGGAGTCCATGAGGGGTCAGTCTTGGGCCCTCTTTATTTATAATTTTTGTCAATAACTTAGATGCAAATATAATCGCTACATCGATTTTATACTCAATACCTCCTATTACGGCCATCAACAACAACGTGAAAATCTACTCTAAGGCAGATCCACGAAATTAGATGTTTACTCCCCTCTCTAGCACTGAGATAGCGGGCGAAAAAAGTCCTTAAAGGCCCACCGTTTCCCTATCCCTGATCTAATGTAACATGACTCACATAATGGAGTGAAAGGAGGACTAGAAATAGTAAGTTAAACCCTCGCAGAGTATTGGAGTGACACCATTTTTAAATACCACTTAACTATATACCTACCATGACCTGTATAAATATGACAGCTCAATACCCGCACGCATTAATTTTTTTATTTCAATCATTCCATGTCCATCATGTTTATATTCTTGTTACTTATACATGATTGTACTCTTTGTATGAAGTTTAATATATGTTCGATTTCAGGATTAAGTAGACTAATAATACATTATATTTAAAATTACACGTTATACTACGTCAGCTGTTATATTGTAAATTGCAGTCCCTTTAATCATAGTGAAGCGTCGTGCTTTTTGGATTATACCATTCTTTAGACCATAAGCTAAAAATTTAAACATGGAATAAATACCGGTTTAATAGCAAGTAAAGACTTGGAAGCCATAGTGTATTTTTTTATTATTCAATATGTTTCAAAGGTCTGGTTTTCTTCAGTTTTCATTTTATCTCATCTTTATTTTTAGGCCTATAATAAAGATCATTTGTACTGATTAAATGATTCTGCAGCCTTTGTCTTTGTTTTCAGTTGACGTTTTTTTTTTTTTCCATTTTTATCGTCTTTATAAAGTTACTGACATTCATTTGTAGTTGTCTGCCCTAGAGCAATTCTTTCACTGCAAACCTAGCATTCTCCATTATTACCTATTTTCTGCCTTCCTCTTGAGTCTCCGCACATGATCCATTAACCGTAAGGTTGCCTGTCATCTAATATTTTCTTCTGCTCCGAAATTTTCTCTCGTTCACCATTTTTTTCATTGCAAGCCAGTGACCGATGTATTTTCCTTTTCACTTCCTGATCAGTTTCAGCATTATTCTTTCTTCATTCGCTCTTTCTAAACAGAATTACTACTGATAGTAACTTTTAAAGGCTTTAAGTTATATTTAAACAATACTGCATAACTAATGCCATTTCTATCGACCTGGTTGGCGAGTTGGTATAGCGCTGGCCTTCTATGCCCAAGGTTACGAGTTCGATCCCGGGCCAGGTCGATGGCATTTAAGTGTGCTTAAATGCGACAGTCTCATGTCAGATTTACTGGCATGTAAAAGAACTCCTGCGGGACAAAATTCTGGCACATCCGGCGACGGTGATATAACCTCTGCAGCTGCGAGCGTCGTTAAATAAAACATAACATTTAACTAATGCCATTTCGCATTATTCTGTGATACAGTATTTATCACCATCATTATCATGTTCATGAGCATCATCATCATCATCATCACCACCACCACCACCACCACCACCACCACATCATCGTATAATCATCTTTAACATGTTCAGTATCGTCTTTATTGCCAAACTTTGGATTGTGAAGGCGGTTATGGCTCCAAACATTTAAGTTATCTCTTTTTGAATCAATTCACATTTCTTTCGTTTGTTACTTCATTAACGAACTGTGTTGAATATTACCTTCCAATTATTTTTCCTTGGTATAGAGAATATGAAATAAACATGAACTATGTAAGTAAATACACCATCTTCACAAGAATTGGCTCAATATAACCCGTATTTCTACGAAGACCTGGAGAAGAGAGTGGTAGATTTGCGTGTAAGCTATCCCGATACGTCATTATTGTTAATTGGGGATTATAATTCGAGGATCGGAATAGAAAATATTTCTTTCGGGTGGACAGTGAAAAGGAGTGAGAAAAGCGAATAGATGCAGTAAAGATAAGGTGGTTCATGCAGAAGGTAGAGAACTACTTGCATTTTGTGAAAAGTAAGAGTATTCCCTTTGCAACCCATTAAGGCGCTTGTATTGTATTGTATTGTATTTATTAACATTCCATGGTATTCATGCATGCTTACAGCTAGAATATGGAACAAGTCAAAAAACTTAATACTATTATAAAATCTTAATTTATAGTCACAGTCTAGATGAGATATATACCGACGAGATTTACAATATAGTCTACTAGTACAACACATAGTTTTAGTATCAATTTCATGAAGTGTTATTGAATGTCATGAATTCACCTACAGAATAGAAGGCGTGAGAAATTAGGTACTTCTTTAATTTGGCCATAAATAATTTTATGTTTTGAGTTTCATTTTTTATATCGATAGGGAGGCTATTAAAAATTTTTACTGCCATATAACGCACTCCTTTTTGATAGCACGATAGACTTGCCGATGGAGTATGAAAGTCATTTTTTTGACGTGTATTTATGCTATGAACTGTTGAATTAGTTACAAAGTTTTCACGATTACATACGAGGAAGACTATTAATGAAAAGATATACTGACAAGCCATGGGCATTATTTGTAGTTTTTTGAAAATAGTCGTACACGATTCCCTAGATTTGGCACCTACTGTTATTCTAATTACTAGTACTAGTACTAGTACTAGTACTAGTAGTACTACTTGTGAGACGTAGAGGGAAGACTCAATGTTTTCATGACTTCCGCACTGGAATGAAGTGGTGTTCATCATGCCTCCATTGTATTTTACTCCGAGAAAGACTCGGTACTCAATTTTATAGGAGGCATAGTGAATCTCGGTGCCGTTTTGGAGGATAATGAGAAAAACCCCGCAACCACCGGGTTCAATTCCCGGAACTTTCAGTCAGTAGACAGTTACTGTACCAACTGAGTTACTTGGCTTGATTACTCAATTGTCACATTCTAAAATGTGTATGAGCTATTTTCTATCCGTTCTACGCCTTCGTCTTCTCTTTCAGTGGTTCATTATTTCCTCATTGAACGATAGACTATACAGTACAATTATTATTGTTATGCAACCATAATTATCAGTGTAATTATATCAGTATTTCTTGTTGTAAAGACTATTTACGTATTTTGTCTCGTTTCTCATGATGGAGAATTACATCGCTTGCAAGTTACTGAGTATTTTATGTGATGCATACTCGTTAGCCTTCCTTTGTTTTCAAGGTCTACTAAATTGTGCTATAGATCGAGATATTGTTCATTAAAAAGATCTAATTACTCTTCATTGCATATCTTGGAACATTTAAAATTGCTTTTTAATTACATAGCACATTAACTGAAGATCTCGAGGTGACAATATTCTCAATAAACAGTAACTACGGAACGACTTCGCAATGGGCGTATTGGCTGATAAATACGACACTACTGTTTCACGGTGGCAGTCACTATAAAGTTTCTTTGAATAAATGAGACAGGCATAATTATAGAACAGTGACATAATAATAATAATAATAATAATAATAATAATAATAATAATAATAATAATAATAATAATAATAATAATAATAATATAATAATAATAATACTTACTTACTTACTTACTTACTTACTTACTTACTTACTGGCTTTTAAGGAACCCGGAGGTTCATTGCCGCCCTCACATAAGCCCGCCATTAGTCCCTATCCTGAGCAAGATTAATCCAGTCTTTATCATCATATCCCACCTCCCTCAAATCCATTTTAATATCCTCCCACCTACGTCTCGGCCTCTCCAAAGGTCTTTTTCCCTCCAGCCTCCCAACTAACACAATGTATGAATTTCTGGATTCGCCCATACGTGCTACATTCCCTACCCATCTCAAACGTCTGGATTTAATGTTTCTAATTATGTCAGGTGAAGAATACAATGCGTGCAGTTCTGTGTTGTGTAACTTTCTCCATTCTCCTGTAACTTCATACCTCTTAGTCCCAAATATTTTCTTAAGCACCTTATTCTCAAGCACCTTAACCTATGTTCCTTTCTCAAAGTGAGAGTTCAAGTTTCACAACCATAAAGAACAACCAGTAATATAACTGTTTTATAAATTCTAACTTTCAGATTTTTTGACAGCAGACTGGATGATAAAAGCTTCTCAACCGAATAATAACGTGCATTTCCCCTATTTATTCTGTGTTTAATTTCCTCCCGAGTATCATTTATATTTGTTACTGTTACTCCCAGGTATTTGAATTTTTCCACCTCTTCAAAAGATAAATTTCCAATTTTTATATTTCCATTTCGTACAATATTCTCGTCACGAGACATACTCATATACTTTGTCTTTTTGGGATTTACTTCCAAACCTATCTCTTTACTTGTTCCGAGGCTTATTTGAAAGTTTCGTAACAATCTGTTTTTTACGATGATGGGTTGTTAGCCCTTCGCTCAACCCCCAAGCTGGAGGACCACCCCTCAACGGCTGTCCGCGACTTCTTATTCAATATATTCACAGCTACCCTTCATATCTGGAGGCCGTGTCCTCGATCCGCAACCTGAGGGCGCGCCATGCCGTGGAATAATAATAATAATAATAATAATAATAATAATAATAATAATAATAATAATAATAATAATAATAATAATAATAGTAATAATGATAAAGGTGGTGATAATGATGATCATGGTAATGATATGAGAGAGTCAGTGTTTTGTCATTGAGTAATTAGTAATTGAAATTAGTGACATTTTATGAAGTAGATGGGTATTCGATTTTTTAGTGTATTTGTACAATTACTAGTTACGGATCGCAAATTCTTCCTGCCTTTAATATTCGGCCAATGTTTCCGTTTCATTATTTGATAAACAGTGAGATAGACTGTGTAGTTTAAGACATTAGCTGAATAAATAATAATTATTCCGTGTGTTAACTTTAAACCTCCTCTTCCCCTTCTCTAATTGCGAGTTACAGAGCCGTGAGCAAAATTTACTTGTGGCTCACGCATTGATTCGCACAACCGCTCATTACAGTCACGCACTTGTTAATAACTGTGACATGACTGCGTATTAACGAAGGTGTTGTGGCTCATGTTTAACATACCGCATTGTGTCGTTTCCTTGTTCGTGGCCTTTAGGCTGTTGCTAGGTTACGAAACTTTTCATAATAATCTTTTCACAAGACAACGAGGTATCTGTTTATGAAGAGTACATCAGCTGTCTTGGCTGAAAATTCGGTTTCAGTAACAACGATAAAATAGTAGGTATTTTAACACAATTTTCGAACTCCATTTTTTCTCTTTTTAGTCATTTTTTAAATTGAAATGGAATTCGGCCGAGGCTTACTATGTGTTCCCTCTAGGCATATTAGAAACAATGGTTATAGATTTGCTATTGGTAGGTGTAGTTGACTTAACGTACCTGTCATTGTTACTACGAATATATGAGAAAAGAAACGCGAATGGTGCAAGATTGAAGCGCTCAAAAGTGAACAGCGTGCTGTATTCCTTTCTCTGAATGTAGGACGACGTCCATGAAAGAAAATCAAATAGTTCCATTCCGACCGAACATCTCTAGGGGACAATCCAGTAGATGAAGGTACGGAAAAGGGAATGGAAAGGCTCATCTGTTATAATAGATCAGTTACCACGAGCTATTTTCCAGTTCTGGAGAGTGAACAAGGAAGGCTCCGTTGAACTGTGGGTAACCAAAATAATATTATGATCGAGAATTCCTAAGTTCTTATTGAACTCATTCTTAAACTAGAGAGGATCTTCAGAAAAATTTGAGATTATCCGAGGGAATACACAGTATTCTTATTCTATATAATGTCAAGGGCCATCACGACCGATGTAAGCTGGTGGAATAAATATATCATATATCATATATCATATCATATCATATCATATCATATATCATATCATATCATATCATATCATATCATATCATATCATATCATATCATATCATATCATATCATATCATATCATATATCATATCATATCATATCATATCATATCATATCATATCATATCATATCATATATCATATCATATCATATCATACCATATCATATCATATATCATCATATATCATATCATATATCATATCATATCATATATCATATCATATATCATATATTATATCATATCATATCATATCATATCATATCATATCATATCATATATCATATCATATCATATCATATATGAAGAGTCCACAGCAAGAATGATGGATGTCACTTTCTTGTCGAAAATGAACCAAGACTGTCATTGCATAGCTTAAGACATATAGAATGTACGTAGAGAGTTATATGGCATTAACACTGATAGTCATTGTCCAGTAATGATCGGAAAATCACAGTTAAGCTTTGAGCGCTAAGCATTTCAAACTTTCAATTGCTTCTTCTGCAAAATGTATTCCAAATGACATTTTTTATCATTCTTGCAGTGGACTCTTCATATATCATACATCATATCATATCATATATCATATCATATCATATCATATCATATCATATCATATCATATATCATATCATATCATATCATATCATATCATATCATATCATATCATATCATATCATATCATATCATATCATATCATATCATATCATATCATATCATATCATATCATATATCATATCATATCATATATCATATATCATATCATATCATATCATATCATATATCATATCATATCATATCATATCATATCATATCATATCATATCATATCATATATCATATCATATCATATCATATCATATCATATCATATCATATCATATCATATCATATCATATCATATCATATCATATCATATCATATCATATCATATCATATCATATCATATCATATTTTGTATGAGCTTTGATAAAATAGAGGAGACGTATTAGAAGTCACAGCGATATAAAACCCCGCGTCTACCAAGATTCAACCCGAAATCTTAATATTCATCTTCCTCCTCACTAACAACATAGCCAACTCGCCTCCTGAAATTGAATTTAAAAAATCTGCTCCTCAGTTCTTTCAGCTGCTTAGAATCGAACTCCTTTGCTTTAAGTGAAATGATTTAAGTCACGCGCTTCGCCATGATTCAAGCTGAGGTCTGTACCATAGAAGTCGTTCGACCGACTGTGCATAAAGAGAAAAAGTAGGCGTAAAGACATTTTTCTGTTTGAAAATGATTGGCAATAGCTTTTAAATCTTAATTGCGCAAATGAAATATTGCAATTGTAAAGATAGAGTAGATAGCCTATATGCAGCCATTATGCTTTATTTCTCCGCCATCCTTGAAAACAAGTTTACAATGAATGGACTGCATTTAGCGGACTTTAAAATCTAAGAACGTACTCAGTTAATCCACGAGCTTGTTCTGTTGTACCTATATATGGTTTGATATCACTACCAGAGCAATTATAGTTACTAGTTCATGTCACATCTTGAGAAAATGAGACATAGATGATTCACCGGTAAACAACTTTCAAAATCAAATGGCTTAATCCTAGAGTCCGCTAAGGTGAAACAAGCTATTCACGTCTGTATTCATAGACTGATTTCTAAACTAAACTTTATTATTATTATTATTATTATTATTATTATTATTATTGTTATTATTATTATTATTATTATTATTATTATTATTACTATTATTATTATTGTTATCCGATTTCTTCACATGTCTATGAGTTAAGTACACAGGTGACCCGTAAGTAATGTCAGTAATTTCAGGGGGTTATTCTTTGAATTATTTCAAAAGAGTTTCATACAATTTTTCTCGTTTTTGCTTCCTTTCCGAGATAAAAATTAATTTATATGAAATATTCCATAGCGTGTTTTGGGAAAGATATTGATTGAAATCCCAATATGCTCGGTCAGTTGTTATATAATTTCATTGCAGCTGTAATTTTAATTTTAGTTCCTATTTTATTTTCTTTTATTTTCTATATTCCTTTTATATTAATATATTATATTATATAATTTCACTGTAGCTGTAATTTTAATTTAATTCCTATTTTATTTTATTTTACGCATTATGTTCTTCACCAGACATAATTAGGAACATTAAATAAAGACGTTTGAGATGGGCAGGACATGTAGCATGTAGGGCGAATCCAGAAATGCATATAGAGTGTTAGTTAGGAGGCAGGAGAAAAAAAGACCTTTGGAGAGGCCGAGACGTAGATGGGAGGATAATATTTAAATGGAGAGAGGTGGGATATGATGGTAGGAACTGGATTAATCTTGTTCAGGATAGGGACCGAAGGCGGGCTTATATGAGGGCAGCAATAAACCTGTGGGTTCCTTAAAATTCATTTGTAAGTTGTATTTTATTTTATTTTGTGTATTTCCTTATATGCCTATTAATAATATATCTGAACTGCGACGGAACACGAGTGCTGCTCATTCGATCTTCAAATTTTGTTAATATTACTGTATCTTCTATTTTATATTGATTGTATTATCTTATTTCTATTTCTATTGTTGTAATTATATTCTGTATTCTGTTTGAGAGTAGTGTATTATTACAATAAATTATATTGAAATAATTTTAGTTTCTTCCTTTAAATACACAGAAATTTGAAGCGAGTAAATGTAACTTTTCGTTCTGCAAAGGAATTTTACAATGTTACATTTTTTCAGTTCAAATTTATACACATTTAAAGGACAAAACTAAAATTATTTCAATAATTTATTATCATAATACACTGCTCTCTTAAACTCACTAAGCATATTGGGAATTAAATCAATGGCTTTCCTGAATCACGCTATGAAATGTTTTATATAAAACAATTTTTACCTAGAAAAGAAAGCAAAAACTAATAAAATTGTATGATTTTTTTTTGTTTGAAATATCTACAAAAAATAGCCCCGTAAAATAATTACTAACACTACTGACGGTTCATACTATAAACCTGGAGCTTCCTCAGTGCAGACATATATTTTCATATTCACTATTCTGACCGTGATGAACGATTCAGGTGCCAAAAATTACAGATTCCTGTAGAGATAGGAATATGTGCGATACTTCCAACTGGCATAATTAATAAGTAAGAGTTTGGAATTCCCTCTTGTGAAAAATGCAACGTAACATAATTTCAACTTTCAAATCTTTATTCAGGTGTTGATTATTAGTGAAGAAATCCTCATTGTTAAAGTACTTGTATTCCTTGTTATAAACACTTCTTGCGCCTCAGTGAACAAGTGGTTTTGAGTGTAATGCAGATAACGAAAATGCAACTTAATTTAGGTACATATTAGATTAATTACCTCTGATTGAGGTTCTGCCTGATATGTACAGTACAGTAGTGGCAAAAAAAAAAAAACCGGACCGACCCTTGTAGCTGATTTCAGAGCCTTGTTCACTCCAGGGCACGATAGACTGGTAACTAAGACTTTCGTGGTTCGAATTCTGCATGGGAAGGAAACTTTTTTTGTTCCTTATTCAAATTTATTCCCATTATTTTTCGATAGCTGATAAAATTCATGTTCTGGGAATAATAAGTTAATTAAGTAGTAAAATATCGCTGCAATAGAAAAGTATTGGGAATAAATTTGAATAAGGAACAAAAAAAAGTTTCCTTCCCAGGCAGGATTCGAACCACGAAAGTCTTAGTTACCAGTCTACCGTGCTCTGCAGTGAACAAGGCTCTGAAATCAGCTACAAGGGTCGGTCCGGTTTTTTTGCCACTACTGTACATCTATTATTATCAGACAGTACATCTCACTTGACAATATGACTGTGTCAGGGGAAGAACAAAATTATTGTTTTTATACATCTGAAATCCGATTAGTGTAACATGTCTACCTAGTCAGCGATGTATGCAATGGCCACCTTACCCCATTATCTCCTGGCTTAGTTACCTCATGAGTGATGTCTTGGTGTCACGTGTGAGGTTTAAACCTATCCTGAGACTGTTCACTAAACAACAGTTAGATTAATTGAATTACTTGTGAATTTCGAAACTACTCATAATTGTATCTTAAAAAAAAAGAACAAAGTTGAACAGAAAGTGAAAACCCTTGAACATAAAATTTTGAGAAAAATATTTCGTACAGTATTTGGCTCGGTAAGTTTAGAATGGAGGAGATTAACAAACGAAGTTTACATTTTCTAGGGAACCGAACGTAGTTGCAAAAATCTGTCTCTAAACCTGCCTATAATCTTGTATTTTACTATGTAGGGAATTATTTTATTTTATTTTATTTTATAAAGCCTTCGTTCCGTATTCTAACCACTCTCATACATCCTTTCACATTACGTAGGAATCTCATCTTGGTAGCTTGTATTTAATTAATCCTTTCTGCTTTACAATCCAGTTTTTGTTGCCATATAAAAGGTTATTGTGGTCTATAAATGTTAGCATTACATCCTCCTTTTATTTCTTGATGTTCTATTAATTGTCCCACATATTGCCTGGAATGTCTATATTATCTGTTTAATGTCATTTTGATGTTTTAAATTTACGTAACTCCCTACATAATCATTTGAAATATGTCATCAGTTCTATAACTTTGTTTGTTCAGTCTCACCATTTTTAGCTAGAAAAATATTTACTTTTATTTTTGTTTCAGCATTCCATCAGTAGATACGTACTGTACATACTGTATTTCAACGTATATTTCCTTCATATTCTGTTTGGAACTTCAGCCAGTTGAACGCAGATATCTAAAAATGGATTCAATATACATCGGTGCTATAGTATTGCTTTGAGTACAGCCTATTCGGAAAATATTCTAAAAGGGATTGTTTGGAATTCAGGAAAAACAAACTCAGTGTATGTCGTGCCATACTGCGACGCGGGCTGCCTACACACACCCTTACAAGCACGCTGAAAGCTATCACTGAGACAGGCCTTGGTAAACCCGGTACCCATCCATGGACAAATTGTGTATTAAGGATAAAGAGAAACCCACTATTTATACTTTCATTCGTTCGTTCGTTCGTTAATTCATAGTTTTTTTGCCCAACGACATGTCCATCACTGCAAACCCAGCATTTATCCACTCTTATTTCTTTTCCTCCTTCCTCTTTGTCTCCTCATATGATCCATACATTTTAATGTTGTCTTTCTTCTGATATCTTCTGTCCCGAACCCTTCTCCCGTTCACTATCCTCGCAATGTATCCTGTAGTAGGCAGTTTCTCCTTGGCCAGTGACCCAGTCAATTTCTTTCCTCTTCCTCATCATGTTCAGCATAGCTTTTTCTTCATCCATTCATTTCAGCATAGCTCTATTTCTTATTTTGACTGTCCATTTCACACGTTCCATTCTTCTCCACATCGACATTTGAAATGATTCCGATCGTTTCTCTTCACTTCGTTGTAATGTACGAGGCGTGTTCTTAAAGTAAGTTCCAAAAGGGTGTAGTAAGTAAAGGGGAAGATATTTACAAACCATTTTTGTTGCATTGTATTCCCCACACTTCAATTACTTCTCAACATAACTCCACCATTATTGAGACATTTATCGAGTCGTGGCACAAGTCTTTCTATCTCCTCATTGTAGAATTCGCCCGCCTGCTATGCGAACCACTCCCGCACTGCTGTTTTCACTTCGTCGTCGCCATCAAAACGTTGACCACCGAGGAACTTCTTGAGGTGCAGGAAGAGATGAAAGTCACTCGGAGCCAAATCCGGGCTGTAGGGAGGGGGGGATGGTCAATTTGTTCCCAGCAAAATTTCGAGATGAGATTTTGTGTGTCACGAGCTGTGTGTGGCCGAGCGTTGTCATGAAGCAACACAACTCCGTCGGTCAGCATCCCACGTCACTTGTTCTGAATTGCGCGACGGAGCTTCTTCAAGGTCTGGCAATAGGTTTCTCTATTAATGGTTTCACCCCTAGGCAAGAATTCGATGAGTAGGACTCCTTTTCTGTCCCAAAAAACAGTGCACATGATCTTGCGTGTTGACATGGTTTGTTTGAATTTCTTTTTCCAGACGACCGCAGATGGTGTTCCTTCTATTAAAAGCTTCCTTTGCCATTGCTATCCTCCTCTTGACTTTCTGGTAGCAGATCATGTTACTGCTTATAGTACACACAAATATTTGAAGCTGTCCACTTGTTCCATTACTTCATTCGAATTCGTACGTTTACCTTCTTTATTTTTCTTCCGATAACCATGATCTTTGTTTTTTATTTGCATTTATCTTCATACCATGTTGCTCACAGCTGTCATTTAATACAAACCTTAATTTTAACGATTTATATATTGAAATTAGTAACTTTCGAATGATGACTTTGTGGAACAATACTGAGAGCATTAGCCTACATAAGAAAATAAAAATTGATACTGTTTTAAAGTTTATAAGACAACAGCTGTAGCTACATTACTTCATGGATCAGAATGCTGGACTCTTACAAAGAGATAACGACGATGCGTAGAGCGGGTAGAAATTACATTTCTGTATGAAGTCCCAGGACATAATAGGACTGATCACGTTAGAAACAATGCCACTAGAGAAGAATTGAAGACATCTTATGTATCAAATGAAATTGTTGAGTAACTTTCAAAAGGACATGGACACGTATAAAGGATGGAATCAAATAGATGTCCAAGACATTCTACTAATACATAGCCAGCCACTGGCGTGGCTCAGTCGATTAAGGCGCTTGCCTGCCGGTTTGAAGTTGCGTTCGGACGCGGGTTAGATCCCCGTTTAGGCTGATTACTTGGTGGGTTTTTTCCCGAGGTTTTCCCCAATCGTAATGTGAATGCAAGGTAATCTATGGCGAATCCTCGGCCTCATCTCGCAAAATATCATCTCGCTATCACCAATGTCATCGACGCTAAATAACTTTGTAGTTGATACAGCGTCGTTAAAAAATCAATTAAAATAAAAAATACATATCCAAAGGGCTAAGAATAAGGGGACGACCAAACATGCTGTAGAAAGATTAATTTGTGAACTTCTTGAGGGTGGAACAATATTTTTCTTCTTCTTATTCGTCTTCTTCTTCTTCTTCTTCTTCTCCTTCTTCTTCTTCTTCTTCTGCTGCTGCTGCTGCTGCATCAGAGTATCAAGGTTTAGGCCACAAGATCTGTTGCGACTTTAGAGGGTTATGTCGTATATCCATCGTGTTTTAGGTCTTCCAACATTTCTTCGTCCTTTCCGCTGATAGTTAAGGAGTATTTTTTGGTAATCTATATTCTTGCATTCTTTGAATGTGTTCTTACCAATTTTGTTTTTGTTCTTCTATTCGATGGGCTAGATTGTAAGTATTTAATTGGTATCTTATATCTTCATTTCTCTGATGGTCTAATAATGCATAACCTGCCACACTTCTGAAGAATTTAATTTCACTTTTTTCCAGTTTTGTTTCAGCATTCCTGTTTAAAGTCCAGTTCTCGCACCCCATAGGTCAAAAGTGGAAGGGCTAAAGTTTTGTAGAATTTCATCTGTATTTCTTGTAAAGTTTTATTTTTGAGTGAGCGGCAAATATGAAACAATCTAAGAAAACTAATGCCTGAAGTTTATGATGATAGTATTTCTTGAACTCGTCAGGGCTTGTTCTGGCCCTTCGGTGTGGAAAGCCAATGTTGTATGTATGTATGTATGTATGTATGTATGTATGTATGTATGTATGTATGTATGTATGTATGTATGTATGTATGTATGTATGTATGTATGTATGTATGTATGTATGTATGTATGTATGTATGTATGTATGTATGTATGTATGTATGTATGTATGTGTGTATGTGTATGTATGTATGTATGTATGTATGTATGTATGTATGTATGTATGTATTTACACTGCAAGTGGGCAAGCACCCGGTGGCAGTGGTATACAAAATATAAACAACACACAATAAAATTACAATACACAATACAGTTATACAATACACAATACAATTTAACACAATAATTACAATTAATAATAATACGTAAAATAACCTAAAATACATAAAATAACCTAGATAATACATAAAATAACCCAGCCATTCTAGCCATTCGTCTGTGGAAAGGATAGAAGATGAAGTAACATGTAACATTCTACAACCTGCTAGCCTGTCTGTTATAATGTAGTTACGAAATACGCACGTCACTTAGTGATAAAGAGTGATTATGCAGGTGTATATGTCAATGATTTGAGCAAAAACATAATTATATATAGATCATGGCAGAGTCAAGAGTTGTAATGTCGGAAACGGTTGTTGCTGCCCCTCTGGCTATTCTGTAGAGAAGGTGATCAGTTCATTCACATCTCCAGAGCACACGCCCCAAAATCGTCAGTCTGATAAATCTTATTGTAATTCCGAGTAATGTCAGAGGTTATGAAAACCTGATATTTTTGCTTTCTTCAGACTGCTATTACAGGTTAACAAACTGTATATTTAATACATGGAAAAAAATAAAATGACTTGTGTAATCATCTTCAGCTCTAAAGTACTGAACATTTCGGCCCTGTTCATCCCGAATGTTACGATGTTTTTAATCGAAGACTACACATTCGTAAGTAGCCGGACAATTGCTGAACTCGGATCCGACAGATTTGTAGTCGTGCTGGCGGTGAGGAGATTTTACTTTGTTGCGTGAATTCGAATACCAATGAAGAGATAAATATGATCCATTGTCAACGTGATGTCCTGTGACCTATTAGATGTTGATTCTACGTCCCGTCCGTGTCCAATATTAGGTACGAGAAGTTAAGGAAATGAGTTGAGGTTAAAACACAACAAGTATAAAAACTCTCAACACACATTCCTACAATCATCATAATAAATAGTCGGAATTTATAGTTTTTAACTTGTGTTTCCTTTCTCTCATACGTAGTACACGCTACTACAAAATATGTTTAATCGGATTTCAAAAGACTGTATTTTCCAAACTATCACACATTTGGTAATGGTTAATACAGTGGAAGCTCTTAAGTTCGACAAAAATCAAGTTCGACATCCTAAAGTTCGACTGTTTACGTAGGAGAATTGGACACGCCGCTATACGGGCACTAAGAAATGGTTTTTTTATTTGAATGGGAATTGGTTCTGTGTCTTGTAGTGATACTTTTGTTAAAGGAAAACAATATTTTATTGATTAGGAAATCCATATTGATCACTGATTTTAAATTAATGAACTCTTCTTTTTCTATTTGAGGATTGTACCGTTTGTGAGATGTAACTGTCGAAACCCACTGTGGTACTAGAAGCGCATACACAAGTCTCGGGGCGGGCAGGAAATGCAAGTACAGTACTGTATTTGTTGATGTAAAACCAATAATAATTTGTATTCATTTCACCTGCCACACCCACTACCCTTATTGGACTGAACTTTCAATTCTGTTTTGTCGAACTTAGGAGAGTCCAATGTAGGCTATATGAAAAGAACCGGAAACTCTCCAAGTTTCCATCATGACACGTCAGGCGGCATCACAAATGGCGTCTATGCAGGAAAAATAGCTTTTGTGTTTTTTGAATATGCGACGTGTTATTTGTGTTATTGCAATGCAGCGTGCACCCAGAAAAGAAAACCAACATGGACCGTCAAATCATCAGAGCATTCTGGGGTGGTATCGGCAGTTCAAGGACACTTTTTGTGTGTGTGGGTGAGGATGATTTAGCTCTTTTCGCATGGTTACCAGATTTCCTGATCTAAAGCTGTGTGACTTCTTCTTTTGGGGGAATATTAAGGACCATCTTCACGTGTCCACCGCTGTGAAGTAACGATCAGTATGTTTCACCGTGAAACTCGCAGACCCGGGTTCAAATCCTGGATGGAACAAGCTACCTGGTTGAGTTTTTTCCGGAGTTTTCCCACAATCCATTTAGATCAAATGCTGAGTAACTTTCGCCGCTGGACCCCGGACTCCTCGCTAGCATTATTACTAGAGACCGGATTTTAAAGGATCATGGAAAGTGTCGTACCAGTGGAAGAATTGTGCAAGCCCGGCAATGTTACGTATTCTGTTCACCATTGCCATCAGTCCATCATACTTCACAATCATCCTCACTCTGCGAGGTCCCGAGTCAGGTCTCCAGAACAAATAAAAGTGGCTAAAAGTTGTATACATTTGTGTTCAATAAAGAGTATTATTATGTAAGAAATGTTTAGAAATCAATCCAAAACTTTTAACTCCTGTTGCGAACTAAAGAACAATGAAGGCATTTGTTACTGAGGGGTTTTTCTTTTTGGCATAAAACAATTGAACAATTTGAAGTGCAAGAAGGAATTTTCTTGCATAGGTCATGTATTGTGTCGTGGTGCTTTCTTTGTTGAAAAATAATTTAATGGTGCAGCTTCTACAGGGACATCATTTTATTTTTACTAACATTTCTAATACTAACCTGGCTATACCTTTGGATCAACAGGAGAACAGGAAACACCGTATGCTGCCCCCTTCCACGACTGGAGTTCGATGATACTGGCGTAATATACAAACAAATCAAATACTGTACACTATTAACAACGAGTGTTTTTACTCAAGTACTGAGCTGTCCATGTGGACGTATTCATTATGCAGGGTATATTATACTAACTAGCTAGATATAGAATAGACTTTGTGGGAGTACAAGAGGTTAGGTTAGATGGGAATGGCATATCACAAATAGGAGATTACTTGTTCTATTATGGGGAAGGAAACAATAATCACCAATTAGGAACAGGATTCTTTGTACATAAAAGAATAAAATCAGCAGTAAAAAAGGTCGAATTTATCAGTGACAGGTTATCATATTTAGTACTTAAGGGTAGATGGTGCGACATCATAGTTATAAATGCTCACGCCCCTACAGAAGAGAAAGACGACTATATAAAGGATAGCTTCTATGACGAATTGGAACATACTTTTGATCAGTTCCCTAGGTATCACATGAAAATTTTATTGGGGGATTTCAACGCTAAAGTAGGACGGGAGGATATTTTTAGACCAACTATTGGAAAAGAGAGCCTACACGCAATTAGTAGTGACAATGGAGTTAGATTAGTCAACTTTGCCACATCGAAAAATTTAATTGTCAAAAGTACAACATTCCCCCATAAGGATATACATAAATATACTTGGACTTCTCCAGATGGATTGACACACAACCAAATAGATCACATCTTGATAGATAAACGGAGACATACTAGTATAGTAGATATTCGAACTTTCAGGGGTGCAGACTGTAATTCTGACCATTATTTGGTGATTGGAGAATTAAGAGAAAGATTATCAGTAGCCAAGCGAGAAGAGCAACAAGTTAATATTACTAAATTCAATATTTTGAAATTAAAGGACGAGGAAGGTAAGCAAAATTATCAGGTCGAAATTTCGAATAGGTTTGCCACTTTAGAAAGTTCCGACGAAGTTGAGAAAGAATTAGATGTTAATAGCGTGTGGGAAAATATCAGAGATAGTATCAAAATTGCAGCTGAGCAGAGCATAGGTTATTATGAAACTAAGAAAAAGAAACCGTGGTTTGATGAAGATTGTTGCATGGTAGTAGAAAGAAGGAAACAGGCAAAATTGAAATTCTTACAGGATCCAGTTGAGGAGAAGAGAGATAATTATTTCAATGAAAGACGGGAAGCAAGTCGTACACTTAGGAATAAAAAGAGAGGTTACTTGAAGGAAAAACTGAATGAGGTAGAAACAAATAGTAAGAATAAAAACATTCGAGATTTATATAAGGGTATAAAGGAATTTAAGAACGGATATCAGTCAAGGGTAAACGTGATCAAGGATGAGAATGGTGACTTGCTTGCAGACTCTCCATCAATCCTAAACAGATGGAAAAACTATTTTGCGCAACTACTAAATGTTCATAGGCCAAATAGAAATGATCGGGACGAAATTGAAATACAAACTGCTGAGCCATTTATACCCGAACCCACGCTTTCAGAAGTCGAAATTGCGATAGAAAATCTGAAAAAGTACAAGTCTCCAGGTATCGATCAAATTCCAGCAGAATTAATACAAGAGGGTGGAAGTGCATTATATAGCGAAATTTATAAACTTGTACTTGCTATTTGGGAAAAGGAAATTGTACCAGAACAATGGAAGGAGTCCATAATTGTACCTATTTTTAAAAAGGGGGACAAAACCAACTGTGGTAACTTTCGAGGAATATCACTTTTGTTGACGTCGTACAAAATTTTGTCCAATATTCTTTTGAGGAGATTAACTCCGTACGTAGATGAAATTATTGGGGATCATCAGTGCGGTTTTCGGCGTAATAGATCGACTATTGATCAGATTTTTTGTATTCGGCAGATAATGGAGAAAAAATGGGAGTATAAGGGTACAGTACATCAGTTATTCATAGATTTCAAAAAGGCATATGACTCGGTTAAGAGGGAAGTATTATATGATATTCTTATTGAATTTGGTATTCCCAAGAAACTAGTTCGATTAATTAAAATGTGTCTCAGTGAAACATACAGCAGAGTCCGTATAGGTCAGTTTCTATCTGATGCTTTTCCAATTCACTGCGGGCTAAAGCAGGGAGATGCACTATCACCTTTACTTTTTAACTTCGCTTTAGAATATGCCATTAGGAAAGTTCAGGATAACAGGCAGGGTTTGGAATTGAACGGGCTACATCAGCTTCTTGTCTATGCAGATGACGTGAATATGTTAGGAGAAAATACACAAACGGTTAGGGAAAACACGGAAATTTTACTTGAAGCAAGTAAAGCGATCGGTTTGGAAGTAAATCCCGAAAAGACAAAGTATATGATTATGTCTCGTGACGGGAATATTGTACGAAATGGAAATATAAATATTGGAGATTTATCCTTCGAAGAGGTGGAAAAATTCAAATATCTTGGAGCAACAGTAACAAATATAAATGACACTCGGGAGGAAATTAAACGCAGAATAAATATGGGAAATGCGTGTTATTATTCGGTTGAGAAGCTCTTATCATCCAGTCTGCTGTCCAAAAATCTGAAAGTTAGAATTTATAAAACAGTTATATTACCGGTTCTTCTATATGGCTGTGAAACTTGGACTCTCACTCTGAGAGAGGAACATAGGTTAAGGGTGTTTGAGAATAAGGTGCTTAGGAAAATATTTGGGGCTAAGCGGGATGAAGTTACAGGAGAATGGAGAAAGTTACACAACACAGAACTGCACGCATTGTATTCTTCACCTGACATAATTAGGAACTTGAAATCCAGACGTTTGAGATGGGCAGGGCATGTAGCACGTATGGGCGAATCCAGAAATGCATATAGAGTGGTAGTTGGGAGACCGGAGGGAAAAAGACCTTTAGGGAGGCCGAGACGTAGATGGGAGGATAATATTAAAATGGATTTGAGGGAGGTGGGGTATGATGATAGAGACTGGCTTAATCTTGCTCAGGATAGGGACCGATGGCCGGCTTATGTGAGGGCGGCAATGAACCTTCGGGTTCCTTAAAAGCCATTTGTAAGTAAGTAAGTATATTATACTATCTACAGCACATTAGTGTACATTATAGAGAATGAAGTTAAATTGAAAAATAATCATAATATGGATATCTAAACACATTTTTGAAAATGGTGGCCGTTCATTTCGATACAGGCTTCAGTTCTAATGTGCATATTATCGTAGACTATTGTACCTGATTCCAATTACCATTTTCGTCCTTCGTACTAGTAACTCATGTTTATTTTATTGGGTTATTTTACGACGCTGTATTAACATCTAGGTTATTTAGCGTCTGAATGAAATGAAAGTGATAATGCCGGTGAAATGAGTCCGGGGTCTAGCACCGAAAGTTACCCAGCACGTAACTCATGTTTAAATAATCTGTACCTACTCTATAAAAGAGTACCTTACGTACTGTAAATTCAATCTTCACTTCTGCCCGATCCGAAAAGATAAAATTACTCAGACATGCTATCTACTGTCCGTCCAAGTGGTTATGTCGCAGGGTCGTAGAAAGGGGGGAAATCACGTGACAGTTAATTACTTAACGAGGCCTTTTTATTTAAGTTATTTTAAACAGTTGTATAATATAACGCAGACGTCCAATTCCTAACAGAAATTAATGTTTTCAGAAAAGAGCTAAGACAGCCCCTCCACTAGCCTTTACAGAGAGGCGAATAGAAGCTGGTGGAGGAAACCGGGATGCGAAGTAGGCAAATGGACGACAGTACCTGTGCGAAAATGATTCAATATTGAAAGCTCTTTCGTCACGGAAAACGCGAACATATTTTTGGAACGTACTGTTTACTATGGCCGTAAGGCTACTATGACTGTATATGCGGTCTTGGATCTGTGTGAGGGCGGTTGAACTTCATTAGTAGAAGGAGTGGGAGTGAAGTACATTAAAAAACTTAGGTACAGTAAAAATTGAATTAAAAATAAAATGATGTCCCTGTATATCCAGTAGTAAGGTAAGGAAATGCAGGCGGCAAGATTGACCATAATAGTAACCATGTTCGTTATATGCGACGTTTACTGATTTATGTCCCTGCCAAAGTGTCGCACCTATTGAAAAAATTAAAAGTCGGCGCCTATGTGAGTCTGCATGCTCGATGTACTTTATAAACTTGTTTTGAGAAGAAGATAAGATGGTCTGGCTTTTGAGATTTTTCCTTAATTTTAGCGCAGAAAACATTGGTCATAACCCATTTCACGGCCGCCCTACCTCCGTCGTTGAATAGAACAATAAAAGCATGAACTAACAATTAGAAGTAATGTTGATTTAATTAATGCACTGAAACAATATAGAAGCGCGGACGTCCTCGGTTGCTATGTGAATACGTACGTCTCTTGTTTTTCCTTTCGTCGGGATCTCTGACTCTGGTCACGCAGCAGGAATTTCATTGAGTCGGCGCAAATTTATAGCGCGGGCCGGCCAGGCCGCGTATTTCTCATTATTGCGACGAGGAGCGAGATAATGTAATAAATGCCTGGGATGCGTCGTGGCACCGTGCCAGCTTGCGCCGCTCTGCTTCTGCGCATATTGATGAACGCTCGAAATGGATTAAACTTGTACCACCGATTTATGTCACTCTTGTTGTTTTTCATCGGAGCTTTAGTTCATTTCACAGAAAATGGAGATTGTGTATTCTTTTATTATTGTCATTAACCTCTGTCATTCTTACCTTGAACATCCACTGATTGTCGAATCTATCGAAAATCGTAATAATATATTGGGTCAATCTTCAACGATTAAATATTACGAAATCTGTAGCTACGCTATTTAACACTTTTAATTGATTTTGTTTTTCATTCTGAATATGCATTGGGATACTGAATATGAAGCACGTCTTACTCTTAAAGTCTGACACTTGTTAGCATCGCCTTGTCTAAAATTTTTAATGTGGTCAGAAGTTTAGTCTCCTAACATATCAGAAATTTCCTACAAGATCTCGTGGTGGTGATGTTCTTCTGTCATTTTTATTTTACGAGTGTTGGGAAAATCATCCGTTTATCATCTAACAGAGCAGAGTCAAAATTTCACCTATGATCGTTGATAAATCTGATATTTGCATGTTAACCAGTAAATTTGATAAAGATTAAGTGAGCAATACGTTTTACTTAGAACATTTATATTTTTTATTTATCTCTAGTCTTGTAATGATAAGTTAAGTACTTTTTAAAGCCTCCTATTTGAAATAAATTCTTGTGTAAGCCATTTAAATTAATATTAAAATGTTTAATTACTGTATTTATTTAGTTTCAAGGCAAAGGTTAATGTTGCGAATCGCAGCATTTTAGGAAAGAGTCAAACAGCTATAAAACTTGAATAATTTGGACGGTGTTGGGTGTAGTTCCTGGGTAGCTCAGTCGGTAGAGCATTCGTGCGCTAAGCGAAGGGTCCCGGGATCGATACTCGGCCCCGGAACAATTTTTCCCTTGAAATTATTCAAGTCTGCTCCACAGGGAACTTTACCTTAAAGCCAGATTTGCATAACTATAAAACTATTCATGATCAGAGTAAAAGACTAATAAATTTAATTAATTATCAATCTCACCATTTTTATATAATTTACCTCTTTAGAATTAAGCCAACAATTACTAACTCGCCATTAGTAAGGTGTACGACTACAATGCAATGCCTTCTTTTGAATAAGAAATTAAATATTTGAGAAAAAACGTAAGCGGTGTAAGTGTTGTGAATATAAGTACACGGTGATCCGTTTGGAGAGACATAAAATTAAAACACGGTAACATCAGAATTGTTGCTATTTATTGTTCAATATCTGTACATAACATTATCGACTTATAATTCGTAGCACTTCGAACACCATACTCACGTCGGAAATGGCGTTGAAATGTTTTACAGTAGAGGAGGCAAGACCTGTCCTGTGATCTTATCATGTACCGCGTCTATTTCACCAATGAGTGTGGAGGGGGGAGATAGGTTTTAGTCTGAGATGAACTTCCTTGTCTGTAGATTCGCATAATATTATATTAACCATCATGAAACAAACTCTTACTTCTCATCTCGCACAGCTCACATGCCAGGTCTCGCTTCCTCAACTAGAGCATTTTCAAATTCAGCAAACCACAACTCTCATTTCTTTCAATGCTTTCCAATACACGACATTTTGATTATTCTGTCGTTGCTAAGTGACTTCTTTTGTTTCTTTTGCAATAATAATTATAATACGAAACTAATATATCTTAACATCATATTTTAACTGAAATAAATCCTGTATCATGCCTGCTACAGTATAAATTGTATAGCGATTTTATGTCTTTCCAATCGAACCAGGTTGCCTACTTGTTATAGGCATACAGGCCTATGAATTAAGTTTATATTTGTTACATAATTAACTAAATTCTTAGGTCAGAATTAAATTTTGAAGTCATATTTCTGGCGACATTTGAATATATTTGGTCCAAATATTTCAGTATGTTCTTAATTCTAATAATGATGCAATAAAGCGTAGAATTGTTGGGTAACTTTCCTCTGCCTTTTCAGGAGCGTATACACGTTGTGATCAATAAGTGAGCAACGTTTATTTTGAATCATACTGTTGTTATAGTTTCCGTTAACATTGGAATAACTCTTTGTTTTTCTTTTCCGCTTGTTATCTGTTAGAAGGGCGAATCCACTTATTGCTTTTTCACTTTGAGATTCTTCCAATAGATCGTCGTGTAATTATGTAATTCTTTAGAATTGTTTAATTTATTTTCCCGTTTCAATCATGACTGCAATGTCTTACGTAACTGTATAACTAAGCTTCCTTTGTATTTATTCTTTTTCACGTTCAGAGTTGCTAATTTCAGTCTACCAATAACATAAAGTCGTAAATTCCTTTCCCACTTTAATCGCTGTATTATAGATCTGTAGTAACCTTTTTTATATATATTTTTTTACCAGCCAGAGGCCATTTTGCTAAAGTTTTTCTTTTTTGTTTTCCTTTTATGTTTCCGTTTTCTTAAACTACTACTACAAAACACAACATCCATGCCCGAGGCGGGACTCGAACCCACAACCCTTCGGACGAACGGTGTCTCACGAAGAAATCGTGACACTATCTTGCAAGCGAGCCCGGGTTCAATCCTCGGCTGCGACGGAAGTGACATTCGTCTTGGACTAAGCCGATGTTGAGTATTTATCTTGTGGTTATCGTTTTTTTCCTTCTTTACACTTTACAGTCCTGTTTCTTGTTATAATTTCCGATCAGTATAAATACGGCACCTGAACTGGAAACCTACCGCAACAATTTTTTTTTTTAATTTTGTTTCTTACATGAGATCAAGTAATGTAACGAAGAGAGCTTGCAGGATATTTCTGGACTCCTAAGTTCCGGAGAAATTAATTATTTTGAGTAAAATTAATTATAATTTTTATTTCGTATTTTGATAGTTGGTAAAACTACACAACCACACTAGCCTAAGTCAAATGAACAGCGTGGAAGTGTAGATTTAAGGGAGCAATAGAATACATTAAAATAAATCAAAATCTATTATGCATTTTGTAACTAAAGTTCTTTTTTATTTAATGTATTGTGTTACGTAGATCTTACATAAGCATTGAAGCTTGCATGGTTAATTAAAAAATTAAGCTGAAAGTCTGTGTAGTTTGGCAACAGCCGTCGTCGGCTCACGTACGAAAACACATACTCTCGGTCTGAACAACAGAGTTCCGTATCTTAGTCACCCCAGTAGGGTTGCCAGATTTCTAATGGCAGAAAATAACGATACCTGTTAATCTTTTTAATTTGCAAAAAACCGTCCATTTTGTTGAAAAACTGGAAAGGGATAAATAATTTTATTCCTTATCAGTTTCTCTAATATTATAAGAGTAAAAATCAGAATCGTACGGATAGTACTTATCGAGTAAGACATTGTTAAGATTTAGGGAAAAATAAATTGTTTTTACTTGAGAAACATATTCATTGGGATTAATGTGTATTAAAAGTTTTCGTTATGCTATATCCAAAGAATGAGCTGCCAATATCTGCATTCTGTACACTCTTAGTGAACGAACGCGTCAATAATACACGTACTTCTACAGCAAGGGAATTTTAAAACTTACAGAACGGCGGGAAAAATGTGTGCAAAGAAATGGAGACTGTGTTGAAAAGTGACAGAAAAGTCAGTAGATTAAGATGATGTAGGCCTACTTGGTTTGTCTAAAAAAAAAAAAATAAGATTCATAATAATGGGTTGCTCATGACTAGGGCTAGGATATTGATGACCTATAAATCATGAAAAAATGTCATAGAAACAATGCATTTATGAACTAAAAATCTTTCAAAAATGCCCTTAAAAATGCCATAAAAATTGATCTTACATAATTGGCTTAGTAGAAATATTAATATTTAGACTTATATTTAAATTAAATTCTAGTACCAACATTCAAGTTTATTTAATTTTACATAAGTTTTCTAAGTAGTACACTTTATTTAATTATTTTACCTGATCTAGTTCCATGTACTTCACCACAAGGCCACTCTTATCCGGAACTAGCAGGTATAGAAGAGTCTATATTGAAGGGGTTGTTGGACTGATCCATTACGTGGGTGTGTACTACGATAAAATGACAATATTTGTGTAGAAAAACGATTAAAATACTATACAAAATAATGGGTATTAATTGAAAAAATATTCAGAGAAAATATCAAATGAAATAAATAATATTTCATATTAATAATGGGGATTTATGGCCAAAATTAAATGAAAATACCCCAAAGATGACCGAATAAAACAAAAAATGCTCTTATAAGTTGTAAGAGATAAAAAATGAAAAAAAAAAAAAGTCCTAACAAACCTGTATGCAATTTCTTAATATTAACCAGTAATGAACTATTTAATACTTAAAGACAAAATTTAGAGTTTTTATCAGTTTCTTTGACAGTTTTCAGGTTTGCTTCTCTGATGAATCAACCTTTCAGTGTTTGATGGACAAAGCAATGTTTGTTCGTCGACGAAAGGGAGAAAATTTTGCTCCTGGATGCCTGGTTAACGCAGTTAAACACCCAATATCAGTCATGATATGGTCCGTGATATCAGGCAAAGGTTCAGGACAATTTTACATTGTTCAGGGAACAATGAAACAAGATCAATATATCCAGGTATTGGAAAACAGGCTTATCCCTCAGCTGAACGAATGGTTCCCAAATGGGGAGAAATATATTTTTATGCAAGATGGTGCACCTTGCCATACCGCTAGGAGAATGAAAACGTTTCTGGCTTCCAAAAACATTCCACTTTTGCCATGGCCAGGAAACTCACCGGACTTGAATCCCATTGAGAACGTCTGGGAATTCGTAAAAAGAGAGATGGCAAAAGAATTTATTACTACCACAGTTAGACTTATTGTAAGGCTGATACATGTTTGGAATCACAATGAGAGGATCCAGGAAATAATACAGAAGTGTATTGTAAGCATGCCGAAGATAATTGAAGCTGTAATTAAAGCCAAAGGAGGTCGTACGAAATACTGAAATTTCTGTAAAAATGAGGTGTGGTTGGTTATTTATCAATATTTCTTGAATTAACATTGCTATAATTCTAATTTTACTTAATATTGTTTAAATTAAATATGTAATGTGAATTCTGCTTAAGAAAGGAAACCAGAGTTCAAATGAGGAAGTAATATGTAAAGTATAGTAAAAATGCGAGTGATTATAATAATGTGGTCAGGTACTGTAAATACTAAAGCCGCTATGTTTCTGGCTTACTAGAAAAAAGATGCAATTTCATCAAAATCCTAGTCCTACTCATGACACTTTCAATATGATCCTCTTAAGTTAGATACGTCAATTACGAGTATAATTAGAATATGATCCTGTCGTATGTTAACATGAACATTGATGATGATGATGATGATGATGATGATGGTGATGGCTATATTGAACAGCTCGGAAACCTATAAAATGCAGGTCTGTTGAAGACGGAGATGTGAGATGCTCATAAAAGTGTTACATATTATGTAATTTATAATTAGAATATGAGCCTATCTGATGTATGAACTTCGATTGTGCTGATTAAGTTAATAACTTTAACAAGCATGATTATAATGAAAACGATATAACTTTATGTAATAAAGCCATTAACTGGAGAGTACATTAAGAGTGGAAATAATGTGCTTCTACATTATCAATATATATATATTTTGTTGTAGTCGCAATTTTATCCATCTTCAAACGTCAAGAGAATCCTTTGAGACTCTAACATTGACACATTTTCCATGAGACAAACAACGAACGGATAGAAGTTCAAAGGAATGAGGTTATGTCTCCATAGAGCCCCTCGGCCCCTTGACGCAAGTCTGTTGGTTTAAAACGAGCCCTTTGTGCAGAAAAGTCGTCAGAAGGCAAGCGCTGCTTCTGTTTGATTTCATTTCCATTTATTTGCCATGTGGAATTAACTTTCTCAATTTAAACATATTACGACACTGTATAAATATCAAAGGAGTCAAAATGCTAAATAAAATGTAAGTATGTAAACATAAATTATTACAAATATGAGACACTATAGTGTTTCCGTTTACGTATACAGAGAAGTTGTGTTTGATTCTCGGCAGTAAAATGGAAAGTTACCTGCCTCCCTGAGAACTGAACATGTGTCTCTTGTCTTTTGTTTGCCTCCTGTTATCTTGAGCTGTGGACTTGAACCATGACAACCACGTACAAATGGTGTCCTTTTTTAAAAATGTTTCGGAGTGTGACTCAAAGGATGGCACAACAGGGTATGCAGCTAGGAGACAAGGGTTCAGTTCCTGGGACGAACATGTAGGTCTATTTTAATTAGTAGGAACTAGATGTGTACCCTTGTTCTGTTTTTGTTCTTGATTACCTTAAGCCAGGCATGTCAATTGATGCCCACAGGAGCAAGCGCGCGCTTTAGAGCCCAGGAGAGCTTGAGCGCTTTACAGCGGAAAGGAAAGAGACAGACGAAAGAGGTGGATATGCCGCTTGGTCGAGCTATATTCAGGGATGGCCAGCACTGATTCAATAGATAAAGGGAAGAGAACTTATTAAAACTGTATCCATGTTAATTTTTAGATTTGCCTGAGAAGTATAAGTGCATTATAAGAATGTAAGTTTTAATTTTAATGCTCATTTTTCACAAGTTTGATTTTGTTAATCAAAAGAAATATTTTCTCAACTTTTCGTATAGAAAAGTGAAATTTTAAGGTATAGGCCTATTTATTTAGTAACCTTATAGAATGTTTTCGTAAATCTAATATACCGTATATACGTATTACTGAAGATAGTGTATTGAAAATGTTGAAAATATTCGCATGGAAATTGTTTGTAAGGAAATGAATTAACAAAGCAACTACTGTTACATCATAAGCAAAAGATACGTGCCCATTGTTGTAAAAATCTCAGCTCTATAGCTTCAGCAAATTTCGAGAAAATAATTTAATATTCTGATGATAGGAAGTTGCTCACAAATATTACCTTAAAAACATAATGCGATAAGAGTTTTGTTATGTACAGGGAAAGGATTTATATGTAAATACATATTTACTTATAAAGCTAATATAATTTATATTTTGCATTATCTTTATGTTTCACAATGTGTAGGGTTGAAAAATCCTACTTTTATTTTCCATATTTTTCCATATTTTAGAGTTTAGTACATATTTTCGTTAATTCCCATATATTTTCCATATTTCATATAAAACAGTCCATATTATATTAGGTTTAACAATAAAACAAAACAAAATTCCATTAACTTTTAAAAATACATTTCAACAATAGAGATTTAAACACATGTTCAGTAATCCCTTTAACATCAGAGTTATTTGAAAATTAGCAGTCCTATCAACAATGGGAAAGTAAGTTACAAAACTGTATTAATTTAATTTAAAATTTTTAACAGACTTCAGTTGTGCAGCTCAACAGTTAAATGCCAGTCAGAGTACACATAGGTTCAGTTTTGTAAATCATACTATAAAGACGGTAAATATGCCAAAAGTACGTCATTCAGTCAATTTAAAATCAAAACTAACAAGTTACATTTCAGAATTTAAAGAAGATGGTTTATCAACTGACAATAAAATATTATTTTGTAATTTGTGTCAGTGTGCAGTATCATCTACACAAAAGTTCCTGGTGCAACAACACATTACAACTAGTAAACATCAGGCCAACAAACAACTAAATTCCAAGCAGAGACAATTGTTTTTAACACAACCAACAACATCGAATGTAAGATCTGAGTTTAACATCGACCTGTGCCGTTCTCTCATCTCTGCTGATATTCCTCTCTACAAACTAAAGAATAAGGTCTTCAGGGAATTCCTTGAAAAATATACTCAACATACAATCCCGGATGAGTCAACACTTAGGAAGACGTATGCTCCATCCATCTACGATGAGACAATACAGAAGATAAGAGATGAAATTAAAGATAGTTCAATTTGGGTTTCCATTGATGAAACTCCCGACAAAGAAGGTAGACTTGTTGGTAATGTAGTTATCGGTTTGTTAAGTGAACAATATTCTGAACGAATTCTTTTACATTGTGATGTTCTAGAAAAGTGCAATAACAAAACTATAGTTAAACTGTTCAACGAAGCTATGGGTATCCTGTGGCCAAAGGGTATTATGTACGATAATGTGTTATTCTTTATTAGCGATGCTGCCCCTTATATGGTCAAAGCTGGACAAGCATTATCTGTTGTATATCCTAAATTGACTCATTTTACTTGTGTGGCGCATGCATTTCATCGTGTGGCAGAAGTGGTCAGAGACAATTTCCCTAAAGTAGATTTGTTGATTTCATCAGTGAAAAAAGTATTTCTCAAAGCTCCCAGTAGAGTTAACGTGTTGAAAGAAATGTACCCTGAAATTCCATTGCCACCAAAGCCAATTTTAACTAGATGGGGTACATGGCTAGAAGCAGTTGAATATTATGCCGAACATATAGACTCTATTAACAATGTTCTCCTTGCATTGGACTCTGAAGATGCAGTCTCAATTGATACTGCGAAAACAGTTACCTGTGACATAAGTGTGAAGAATGACTTAGCTCACATTCAGCATACATTTTCATGCATCATAAAAACGCTCAAAAGTCTCCAAAATAGGCACCTTTCACTATCTGAAAGTTTTGAAATTATAAATAGTACTGTGGAACAACTGAATCGTGGTAGAGGTAAAGTTGCAGATGCAGTAAGAGCTAAGGTGGACACTGTACTTTCAAAAAACCCTGGATATGAAGAACTACAAAAGGTTGTTGCTGTGATGAGTGGTGAATCAACAGTGAAGATTAACTTGGACTTATCCCCAGCAGACATTGTGAAATTGAATTATGTACCAGTTACTTCTTGTGACGTCGAACGCTCTTTTAGTCAGTATAAATCTATCCTCAGAGACAATAGAAGAAGATTCACTTTTCAGCACTTGAAAGAAATGTTTGTAACCTATTGTTATGGTAACAGACAATAAAAATTGTGTTTTGTTGAAACTACATTGGAAGATAAGGTACGTCCATTATATTTTTTGTTTAGTTTGATTAAAATGTACCAATATTTAACGTACATAGTCATTTTTGTATAATTTTAAGTCCATATTTAATTCCATATTTTGGTAAAAATCCATATTTAATTCCATATTTTGGTAAAAATAACTACATATATATTTACATATTTCATATATTTTTAGTCCATATAAATCCGTTCCCTGGTTATGTAATATTAGTTACACTCAAAACAGATACAGTACCTAGGTAACTTTGCTTTGTACATTAATATTGTTTTGATTAGTTTATTGATTACTTTTGTAAGGCTAAAGATACCATCAATATAAATTCCAACTTATCATGTCATACTCGATCTCTTTCTTTGGAATATCACTTTCTTTATGAATGATGTGTTTCATCCACTTAATACAGTATAATTTTATACTACTATGGAATTTAAGTGAATATTCCTTCTTAACTCTCTATTATGTTATTAAGATTTAAAATACAAGTGCAATATTAAGAAATCAGTGTTAGTACGTTTGTTTTACAGACAATATAGATACTATTAAACAGAAAAAAGCCATATAAAAATAACGACATAAAATTTCACGTTCCATTTGAAGTTTGTGAACCACTGTTTTCTTAATCCAACAGGTTACTTATTCATATACACAACCCTTCATCTTTCCATACTTAGCGCTTGCTGCCCGCGCACGACGTCAAAGTCAGAAAAATACGCTTGCTTTGACATCACTGCCTTAAGCTATGATCTTGTGCCTGCTGACCATTCAATTAGAGAATCCAAGTGACATCTAAGTGTTTAATTTTGATCGAAAATCCTTGTTAGTTCGAGATTTGAATTAACTAGCGCCTAATCATCCTGTATGATCTAGTGCAGTGATTTGAATTTTTTACTCATGCAATCCCCCAAAAAACTTAAAAAATATATACAGGGACATCATTTTTATTTTTACTAACATTTTTAATATTAACCTGTCTATACCTTTAGAGAACCGGAAACACCGCTTGCTCCCCCCTCCAAGACTGGAGTTCGATGATACTGGCGTAAAACACAAATCACTCTACTAGGTATAGGAAGGAAGAAAAGTAGTTCATCCATTTACGTAAACTAGGAAATATCGCGATTTTGAGTTTGATAATTTTCATTAGGTTTTTCTTTAATCAAAGTACAGTACTGTATTAAGAATAAGTGTTTTTACTCACGAAGTGAGTTATCCATGCCAACGTATTCATTATGCAGTGTATATTATACTGTCTACAGCACATTAGCGTACAATATAGAGAAAGAAGTTAAATTGAAAAATAATCATAATATGAATATTTAAACACAATTTTGAAAATGGTGGCCGTTCATTTCGATACAGGCTTCAGTTCTTTTGTGAATATTATCGCACTATAGACTATTGCATGTAATTCCAATTGCCAGTTTCGTCCTTCGTCCTAGTAACTCATGTTGAAATAATTCTGTACCTACTCTACGTACTGTAAATTCAATCTTTACTTCTGCCCGACCCGAAAATATAAAATTACTCAGACATGCTATCTACTGTCCGTCCAAGTGGTTATGCCGCAGAATTGTAGAAAGGGAGGAAATCACGTGACAGTTAATTACTTAACGAGGCCCTTTTATTTAAGTTAAATTAAACAGTTGTATAATATTACGTAAACTTCCAATTCCTAAGAGAAATTGTTTTCAGAAAAGAGCTAAGACAGCCCAGCTATTACAGAGGGGCGAGCAGAAGCAGGTGGGGGAAATCGGGATGCGACGTAGGCAAACGGACAGTACCTGTGCGAAAATATGATTCAATATTGAAAGCTCTTTCGTCACTGGAAAACGCGAACATATTTCTGGAACGTACTATACTCAGTAACTCAGTACTGCTTACTATCTGCGGTCTTGGTTCTGTGTGGAGTTGGAACTTCCTTAGTAGAAGGGGTGGGAGTGAAGTACATTAAAAAACTCAGGTACAATAAAAATTGAAGTAAAAATAAAATGATGTCCCTGTATGAATTAGGTCTACAATTTTGTGACCCTTACAGAGACCCAACACCTAATTTTAATAATAAAAAAAATTATGTGAGCAACTAGTTCAAACTGTTTAGCTGCCTTGATAGCGACGTGTTTGAATAGACATGTTTTTACACGACGATGTGTGAGAGTTTCGACTTTCTGCATACACCGCGCCCGCAAAAGTCTTCAATGTTCAAAAGTGAACACGTCTGTTATAAAATAAGTGAGACGTGGGACTGAGAAACATTCTCGAAGATGTGATTGATGTTTTCATTTAATTTTTCATAAACGTAATTTCAGGGTTAACTAACGTTTAGGATTTTAGTGTGCTGAGTAAAAATTAATTCGTAAAATATTTTTCTCCAATTGGTAATGCAAAATGCATAATTGTATGGCAGAATGAAGCGAGCCGTCTGTGTCAGGCGAATGGGTGGTACCTAAGACACAATATTTAAATTTAAATTTATATATTCTTATTGCGTAGTAGACATAAAACAAATTGTGTTATATACTTCTTAATTTCAATTCAGAAATCCGCCCCTGAGCACGAGTTCTTCTCTTTCAGGGGCGAGCTAAAGTTTTTCTGTATATATTATATTTTATGTTACAATTATTAGCAAAAATTGTTTTAAATGACACTCCTCTAGAACAAGTAACAAATTTTAAATACCTAGGTAATCAGCTTCTTGTCTATGCGGATGACGTGAATATGTTAGGAGAAACTCCACAAACGATTAGGGAAAACACGGAAATTCTACTTGAAGCAAGTAAAGCGATAGGGTTGGAAGTAAATCCCGAAAAGACTAAGTATATGATTATGTCTCGTGATCAGAATATTGTACGAAATGGAAATATAAAAATTGGAGACTTATCCTTCGAAGAGGTGGAAAAATTCAAATATCTTGGAGCAACAGTAACAAATATAAATGACACTCAGGAGGAAATTAAACGCAGAATAAATATGGGAAATGCCTGTTATTATTCGGTTGAGAAGCTTTTGTCATCTAGTCTGCTGTCAAAAAATCTGAAAGTTAGAATTTATAAAACAGTTATATCACCGGTTCTTCTGTATGGTTGTGAAACTTGGACTCTCATTTTCAGAGAGAAACAGAGATTAAGGGTGCTCGAGAATAAGGTTCTTAGGAAAATATTTGGGGCCAAGAGGGATGAAGTTACAGGAGAATGGAGAAAGTTACACAACGCAGAGCTGCACGCATTGTATTCTTCACCTGACATAATTAGGAACATTAAATCCAGACGCTTGAGATGGGCAGGGCATGTAGCGCTTATGGGCGAATCCAGAAATTCATATAGAGTGTTAGTTGGGAGGCCGGCGGAAAAAAGACCTTTGGAGAGGCCGAGACGTAGATGGGAAGATAATATTAAAATGGATTTGAGGGAGGTGGGATATGATGATAGAGACTGGATTAATCTTGCTCAGTATAGGGATCAATGGCGGGCTTATGTGAGGGCGGCAATGAACCTCCGGGTTACTTAAATGCCAATAAGTAAGTAAGTGAGTAAGGTACTCAGCTCACGTACTCGTATAAACATGAAAGTGACTGCAAATATAAACTCCCCATATTTCAGCAGCTGTGTGGTACAATAAACAGAAATTTGAAAAATAAAGCAAGAAAAGAAACACAGATTAAATTTTATAAAGTAATGGCAGTACCACCTTTGCTATTTGGATCAGAAACCTGGACGATGACTGCAGCTGACAGTAATAAAAATACAGGCTGCTGAAATGAAGTTTCTAAGGTCAGTCAAGGGGTGTACTATATCGGATAAAATTAGAAATGATAAAATAGGAGAAGAATTGATGATCTTTTCCCTAGAAGAAAAAATTAAGAATTATGTCAATAGAATGATACCAGAAAGAATCCCAAGAAGAATGGTGAATTATAGACCTAGAGGGAGAAGACATCCGGGAAGACCTAGGAAGTGTTTGACGGATACACTGTGAAGCCGGAACAGACATATGCCTATCCCTTGAATTGAAGAAGAAGAAGAAGAAGAAGAAGAAGAAGAATTAGCAAAATAAATAAATAAATAGGCTAAATAAATGAATGAATGAATGAATGAGTGAATGAATGAATGAATGAATAAATGAATAAATGTTCTTTGCCTTTAAGTCTTATTCGCCGAAAGTATGAAGCTCTAAAAGTTAGTACGGCACTTCAAAATCAAACACCCTTGTACCGGTCTCTCTCTTTTGTACCGGTACTGTAGTTTTTAGTAAAAGTATTTTAACAATTGCTTGTCTGATAAAGTGTTTTATTACAGAGTGTCCGGGAAGAAGACTACCGGTAAGGAAGTTCTATAACTCAACAACCAACAAATTTATACCCAAATACCGTTTACTGTAAGACACAGAGGAACTCACAAAATTTTTATGATAATCATTAAATCTTACATGTGTACTTGTGCGGTCGGCAGACTAAACAAATGAAAGTATCGACACGAAAATAGCAGAAACAGTGAAATGGATAACATAAAACTTTCCAATTGAACGTCTAGTGGAAATCACGAGGCATGGAGTTACCATGTTTCCACCAAAAAATTGGGAGAGTTCTTCTGACCACTGTAGCAAACAACATTTAGATAATTTACCAGTTATTGAGTTACAAAACTTTCTTATCGGTGAACACGGTGTATAATTGTTCGTTTTTCTCAGAGAACGTGCTTTACACCGCTTGTAAATATTTCGTCACTCCCTTGATACAGCAGCACGACCCCTCTCTGGGGGATCGCGACTCACAGTTTGCGGAACGCTGATCTAGCCGTTAGGTCTGAGGTTTGCAGGTTAAAACTCGACCGATAGCGATAGATTTCGAAGAAGCGATAACATTTATAGTGTGGCTTCTCCCGGGAGGGAAATAAAGCATGGAATTCCATTTCATAGATTTACGGCAGGTAAAAGAACCCTGTCTCTGAAAGTTTTCTACCATTTCTTGCCTACTTCAAAATTTCGAGATAGCACACAGTGAACCAATATCAGTGCCGTAAGTCTGCATATCTCTGTCCCACCTCTAAGAATTCATAACCAAATGCTACTCTTAAAATAATAATAATAATATAATAATAATAATAATAATAATAATAATAATAATACCAGGGAATTACAACTACAATATTAAGAATACAATTACAACCTTTATCACATCGATCACCATTAACACATCGATAACCAAGACCACCTTAACCACTTCCAAGATCAACATGATTTTAACTATTACGACCACCTTGGCCCACAAGTCGAATTGGTTAAAGTGAATAAAATTGTATTAACGAAACGTCCTCCTTTTTGAATACTATGTCAAAAAAATTTGAAAGTATTTAATATTCGTAAAGTTATTTCTTTTCACATCGCGACATTATTATAGATACAATCCCTACCGAGTCACTTCGAACAGAAGCTAGCGACCGCGATGTTGAACATCTCCTCTATAAAATTAGTAAAAGATTAACACAATACATAAGGATTTTCGGATTATTCTGATTCACAATGTATACCTAATGCTCCCCTCTTCTTTTGGTATTTAGTAGTATTTATTTATTTAACCTGGTAGAGATAAGGCCGTCAGGCCTTCTCTGCCCCTCTTTTCTTACGGAAATTGTTACATGACTGTGTTATTGGAATAGAAGTGGGATAGGAATGTCGTGGGGACAAGAGTTAATTCAGGAAAGGTATCCAACAGATACTCTAGGTATACGCAACAAATCTCCATGCATCTCTCGGCATTTAATTCTGTTACTTTTGGTGAAAAAATTGTATCAAAATAACTCAACCAAGGCTTGTTTTGCCACGTTGTTTAATATTTCAGCACCATATTTTATAATAGGCTATTCATAGAACAAATAACTTCTACATATACGACGTTTTGGCACGTTAATTGAATTGCGGCATTCCATTATTTCGGACAGTAATAATGAGATCCTGCAATCAATCGCAATGTTTTATGTATTCGGTGAGTTTAAGTTTACCACTTTTTACCAGACGCTTTGATTTTATTTCCCCACTTCACTGTCTTTATATGGATTGTAATAAGAAATTTTCACGTGATATACAAATGATTTAAGACAAAAGAAGAACCACTGTTTTGCATACTAAATGTTCCAAGCCTTTCGAGCGCTTATAGTCGTTGTTATTGTCCCCAACGGAAAAAGTGAATTTATATTGTCAGTTTGAAAAGTTTTACTTCTTAAATATTTACAGCGTAGTCCCATTATACTGCTAATGGAATAACTTTGCAATCTGTTAGAACTTCCACATGGACACCTGCGGCTATGGAGCGAAAATATTGCTGTGAACAAGATGGTATCCTGTTTAGCGACACACATCTAGAAGAGAATGGAATGACAGTGAAATTTCCTCAAGAATACTTCGATTGCAGGTTTTCATTGTGGCTGGTATTTCCGCGTATAAATATAGAGGGACCAGGTTCGATTCCTGGGACAGACAGGATTAGTTATCTCCATATTATATGTATACCAGAATTTTTCCGTGTCTTTAGATTTTTACGTGTCTTCAGAAACGTTGCCCTTTTTGGAAGTACCATTATTTGTAAATACCACATGTTCCTCATAAATCCAAAATTATGAGTTCAGTGGCTAAATTGTCAGCGGTTCTTGAAAACAGAAAATAAGTAAAATTTTGTCAAATAAAAGTGACTTCTGATAAATGGTAGGAACATATTCAAAATCAATACGAAGAAGTGAAGCTGGACACGCAAGAATAATTTTTGGTGGGAGAAATATTCAGCAACAATAGAAAGGTAGTAGAACATAGACGGTTCACTGCTGTGGAGTAACGGTTGGCACGTTTGATCGTGAAACGAGCGGGCTCGGGTTGAAATCCTTGTTGAGACAAGTTATCCGTTTCAGGTTTTTCCGAGGTTTTCCCTCAAAAAATTGAAGCAGAATTGCTGGGTAACTTTCGGCGTTCGATCTCGGACTCATTTCGCCATCATAATTATCCTACCCCACTTTCATCATCATCTTCGTTTCTTTCTATATTTCGGACCTGCTCCGATGTAGAGTCGGCTGCGGGCTACCAGCGAACTTAGATCTCTTGGATATGTGGTCATTCGTTGCTGGTGGTAGTGCTATGTACCGTGGGCTCTCCTCTGGGCTCGTGGTAGCTCGTGGGACCAGGATTGAGGCACCGCGGTGAAGCCTCCGCGGAAAAGTAAAGGGAACATGTATGCTGTAGGGGAGTTTGGAGGCGGCGCGCAGGGGAATCTGTAGTGCGAGAGGCCTTACGGCATGCACATGAATTCCATTCCAGATAGTACACGGGCCCTCACAAGCGGCCTGCGTGCGAAGTCAGTTCCAGTTCGTGTCCTCCCCTGAAGGGGGACTAATAGATAGTAGAATAGACAGAAATACAATTTCAAATATTATGGATTTATTACCGTCAGAATTACTTATCAATAATCAACCATTCAAATCATTAGATTATAATATAAGATGGTACATAATGACCGACAAATGTTTTCGCCATGAGTATGGCATCCTCAGGTCTCATAGAAGCAAAAACACATAATGAACACTTATGATTTCTGGTTTAAATACAATCATTAAAAATATGTTTGGAAAAGGTTAAAATGATAGGCAGTGTAAACATATGTATAAACTTTTCCAAACATATTTTTTAATGATTGTATTTAAACCAGAAATCATAAGTGTTCATCATGTGTCTTTGCGTCTATGAGACCTGAGGATGCCATACTCATGGCGAAAACGTTCGTCGGTCATTATGTACCATCTTATGTCATAATCTAATGATTTGAATGGTTGATTATTGATAAGTAATTCTGACGGTAATAAATCCATTCATGTTTGAAATTGTATTAATTATACTTTTCGGACCCAATATGACTTTGAAATAGACAGAAATGGCTAGACCGCGTAGAAAGGATGAGTACAGGCAGAGTGTCATAAGAAATATTGAAACACATACCGATAGGTAAAACAAGAATTGGAAGACCAAACGAAATGGTCCCATGAATGACATAGTGACATCGGAAGAAACACGGGGCATTTCTCGTAGGTCGCTATTTTGGTATGTATCATACTGACTTGTTCGTGAATATGAAAGGCATACAAATGCAGAACTCAATTTCTGTTAACTCATACATGTGAAATTTATAGGGCGTCAAAAAAGTCTCTATAAATTGGGAATATCTGTTCAAAATAGAAATGTCACATAATGTGTTCAATGTGGTCCCAGTCCTCACACTCACTGATTTTTTTACCTCTGCGGTCACTTTAAATCGCAGGTCTACCAAGAAGAAATCGGGGACTAGCACCACCTGCAAGGCCGTATCATCGACGACTACTGTTATGTGACGCTAAACATGTTGCAACATGTGTGTAAGAATGGATGGAATTTACCTATGTCTAACTCTAGAAAGTCATCGCATTGAGAACATGATGTGACATTTCTATTCCCTATGTATGAAGTCTTTTGTGACGCCCTGTAGAACTATTTCTCGTAATTTTTCATGTATTTGAAAATTGATGAATAATGACGGGACAAATTTAATAATCATACAAAATACACATTATCATACTATAAGTCAAATATCATTATCTGTAATCCAATCCACCCACCTTTCATTTATTTTACTGTATTAATAAAATATTATTTTGACTTTACATATCACTCATCGTCCTCGGTGGTCTCGTGGTTAGCATACTCGGCATTTGAGACGAGATTTGCGGTTAGAAACCTGGTCCAATCTGATGGATTTTAAAGGTTTATAAAATTTCTAGTAGGCCTATGGTTTCTTTAGGGAGGGAAGTAAAGCTATCGGGGTCGTGTTGTAGATTTACTGTATGTAAAGTAATCCTGACCTTGATGGAGAACTCGATGAGAAATTCGTCGGACATTTATATCTGGTCCATGTTGAACTTCGACGCTTTATGGCCCCGGCAGTTGTAAGCATAGTCAAATAAAGCACTACACTTATCATCCCAACGTAGTTTTTTCAGGGAGTTTTTTCTTCACTTTGTAGCTGTACTGTGAATACATGAATTTACATTAAAATATATATTTAATTATAGATACAATTACATTTAAAACGTAAAGAAAGATAAAATTGATAATACAGACATCGTTATCCACTTATACATCGATAGAATCCAGACTGGTGGAGTAGTTCGAGTAACGCAAAAAACGACGGAAATGGAGCATGTTTGTGTAGGACGCCACCAAGTCGAGAACAATCGAAATCGTAACAAGGTCCGGCCTGCATTATGAAACTCGAGCACTCCCGCCGAGTCACGTAATTGGCCGCGTCGCGAGCCAGGAAGCTGGAGCGACCTGATAATTCAATGATAATCAAGCAAGCAATGCATATATTACATTACTACCGACGTTGTCGAGGGTAGGGTTACTACCAACTTGACGTGTTTTGTGCGCAAATATCGTTATTTTAATCTTAATAGTTTCAGACAATTTTAATACCTATGCGGTTGTGCTATGTCCTGTGGGTAATAAATAATATAGCGTTACAATATAATGTGATATAATATATTTATTCATTCATTTCTTTGTACCCAATGGCAGGTTTTTCACTGCAAACCCAGCATTCTCCAGTCCATTCTTTTCCACCTTCCTCATACAAGCAAACGTTCTGATGGGGGCAGATAAAAAAGTTAATTTTTTTTCTTCCACCATGTTAATAATGTCAAAAGAAGTGCTTACACAAATTTTAGCCACTCGGCCGCAATTGCGATGGCCGTAAAAAAATAATAAGTTCGCCAGGGGCCGCTAACAGAAAAAAAAAGTACAATTTCATTGGAAAAATTTATTGGAACGGACACAGCAATTGTTGAGATATTTTTCAACATATTTTCCATCAGACGTTTCTCACATCATGGGACCAACAGAGAGAGGTGCAGACGCAGTTAAAAGCGGGTTCCGGTCTGAGGCGGCTGACTTCTACGACACAAAAATTGATCCCATGGTACGACAAATGTCTCAATTCCAGTGGGGGATATGTTGAAAAATAGCGCAACAATTGCTGTATCTGTTTCAATAAATATTTCAATGCAATTATGCTTTTTTCTAAAACGGTACCAGGGAAAATCACTTTCTGGACGGCCTTCTAATTGCGGTAGAGTGGCCAAAATTTGTATAAGCACTTCTTTTGGCATTATTAATATGGTGGAAGAAAAAATTTAACTTTTTTATCTGCCCCCATCAGAACGTTTGCTTGTTAGTCTCCGCATAAGATCCATATATATCTTAATGTTGTCTATCCTCTGATGTGTTACTCTGTTCCGAACTCTTTTCTCGTTAATCATTTCTTCCAGTGCATCCTTCAGTAGGCAGTTTTTCTTAACCAGTGACTCACTCAATTTATTTTTCTCTTCCTAACGAATTTCAATTTTCTTTAAGTTCCTCCATCGTATGACTAAATTTAGTATTTTTTTCTACATGGAACTAGGCGACAAGAGAATTTACATCTGAAGTTTTCCCTTGTTCTATCACACTGTTTCTTTTTCCGTTTGTACGTTTTTAAAATGTGTACACTTTCACACACCGAATATGTAACAATTGTAAAACACAACATACCATAAGAGAATAAATAACCGCACTTATTCTTAGGTGATTCTTTGTATGCCTTTACTGTCCTGCTGTCTGTCAAGGTTAGACTGACATTGCTAACAAACGGAGCGATATGAGAGAGTACGTTAAGTTTGAATCCTGCGAAATGCCTAGAGTTCGCGGATGCAAGAAGCTGCGGTAGCATGGGGGACTTGCAACTGGTCAGCCAACACAAACACCGGGAACGTTCTCTGGTATTAATTGTGCAATGTATTCTAAGATGGAAGAACAGTTAGAAGAGCAGTTTGGCTTCAGGAAGGGAAAAAATATGGAAGATATAATTGGACTGCTATGAACAATCGGCGAAAGATATCTAGAGAAGAATAAAGAAGTGTATGTAGTATTTGTGGACCTAAAAAGGCTTTTGACAGAGTGGAGTGGAATAAACTGGTGGGCATCCTAAAAAAAATGGGTTGAGTTGGAAAGAGAGAAGACTGTTCAGTAATCTTTATATGAAACAACGAGTCAAAGTCATGATAGGAGAAGAAATGTCAGAAGGAAGTGAAATAGATAGAGAAGTACATCAAGGATGCCGTCCTTTTATCACCTACTCTGTTCAACATCTACTTTGGAAAATTTAGTGAAAAACTGTCTTCAAAACACGATACTGTAGTAGTAGGAAGAAGAATAAAGTGCATAAGATTAACTGATGATATGGCGTTGTTAGCGGAAGAGGAGATGATATTAATGGTTATGCTATTGGAGCTAAATGACAGCTATGAACATGGGATGAAGATAAATGCAAACAAGACGAAGATCATGGTCATAGGAAAAAATAAAGAAGGTAAGTTTGCGAATTCTAAATGAGGCAGTAGATCAAGTGGATGGCTTCAAATACTTGAAGTGTACTGCAAGCAATAACATGAACTGCTGCCAGGATGTCAAGAGGAGGATAGCAATGTCAAAGGAAGCGTTTAATAGAAAAAAAAGCATCTTTTGCGAACCTCTAGAAAAAGAAATAAGGAAGAGACTAGCGAAGTGCTTTGTGTGGAGTGCAGCATTTTATGGAGCAGAAACATAGACATTACGACGAAATGAAGAAGCGCGAATAGTAAAATTTGAAATGTGGATCTTGAGAAAATTGGAACGTGTGAAGTGGACAGACAGAATAAGAAATGAAAGTATGGTGAAGAAAGAATGATCCTGAAACTGTTCAGGAGGAGGAAAAGGAATTGGTTTGGTCACTGGCTGAAAAGAAACTGTCTACTGAAAGTTGTACTGGAAGGAATGGTGAACGGAAGAAGAGCTCGGGACAGAAAAAGATATCAAACAGATGATAGACGACATTAAGATACCGGCATATGGAATATATGAGCAGACAAAGGGGAAGGCAGAAAATAGGAAAGATTGGAGAAAGCTGGATTTGCAGTGAAAGACCTGCCTTTGGGCAGACAACTATGAATAAACGTTACGTTATATTTCATCGTCGTCCAGTAACGAATCTAGGCTAGGAGGAGTCCGTTTCGGCATGGCCGTAGGTATTCGAAAGCCTCGTCTTTCCTATTCACTCGATAATTTTGTGTACCATGGTGTTTTCAATGCTATTTACGTGCTATAATCACTTCTGCTTTATATTGGCTCTTCTCTTGTACGTAATTAATTTTTAGTTCATTATTATTTGTAATCAGCTTAATTATATATTGCTATATTTTATAATTCATTATAGTACGTTACATTATATGTATTATCTGAAATAATGTGTGCAACGCTAGAAGCTCAATAATAAAACTGCATGAAAGCTACGAAAATTGTGGGCTCTATTTTCGCTTAGGGTATGTACATTTTTTTCCATTATCAGTATGAAGTTTTTATATATGTTTCTTTGAGGCCCAGAGTCGTGCTGGTCCCATTTCTCAGTAGTCCTGTATATTATAGTATTAGGTGGAGAAGTACGTACTATAAATACTGACTTAGGTAATTATTTTACTCCGGGTTCTACTGCCTGGAGAAGTAAATAACTTTTTTTGGAATAAATTGATAAAATAGCAATTATGTTTTCGTATCTCATTTCTCATTTATTTTTAATGGCTTGAAGGTATTAACCAATCAGACAGCACTTTTCAGTTTATCTGTATTCCAAACTGTTGTTCTTTTTATACTGGAGAGTTTTTTTCTTTGCCTCTAGTAGATTCTTCATCGGCAGTTGAATATGTTCCACAGCAGTTTCTATGCTTTTTAATATCAATCCATTCTCAGAAATGATTGTTGATGTTCCCACGTTTTCTAGTGAAATACAATTTTTATGTCACTAGCAGACTATTCTGCCTTTATCTGTAGATTTTTTTTTTTTTTTTTGATAGCCATGTCAGTTACATTTGTCGGATAAAGGTCAGTGTAGTCTATCTGCTACGTTATTGGCGACAGTTTTGTCCTCTGTGAAAGCTTTCCCAGTACACGAGTGCACCTTTGTAAACGTTCGGCAGGATGGTGTTTAAAATTTAGCTTTACAAGTTTTCTGAAAACCAGATTTATTAATGAAGTTGGGATGAATAGTTTTACAACATTATTGTGCTGATTTTGAATTCATTTTTGAGTTCCAATAAGTCAAGTATATTCAAATGAAAAACATGGAAATGTTCAGTCTTTTGACTTATGTTAATGTAAAATAGTAAAATAGTTATTTTACAATTACTTTATTAGTGTTAATAATGTTACGCTAATAATATAATTATAAAATAACTATTCTAGTATTTTACATTAAAATAAGTCAAAAGACTGAACATTTGCATGTTTTTCATTTGAATTATTGCGCTGGCTTTGATATTCATGCACGATTACTACTAATTTCTAGCTAACAGATGTTACATGTTGAATAATTTATATGTCACATTTAAAATGTGACATTTATTTGATGTGTATGTGTATGTGAATTTTATTTATTTTCTATTTATTTTTATGTTGTTTTAGAATTAGGAATCTTTAGATTCTTTAGAAGCATTGTTTGTTACAAATGATTGAATTTACTTTATTATAATCATATAGATGTTTCTTCTTCTTCTACTATGGCACCACAGCCCGCATTCGAGCCTTGGCCTCCTCTATTCTTTTCCTCCATTCTTCTCTATCCTTTGCCGCTCGCCTCCAAGCTGATGTCCCCAACAAAATCCTTGCATCTTCGTTCACCGAATCAATCCATCTATTTTTTGGTCTACCCTTAGGTCTTACACCTTACACCATATATTCTTCCTTGGAGTATTCTCTTAGGTACTGTGGTCATCCATCCTGTGTACGTGACCAGCCCATTCCAGTCTTCGAAGCTTGATAAAAGTGACTATATCATTATCATTGTACAATTTATATAATTCAGCGTTGTACCTGATTCTCCATTGTGCATTCTGTTGTACTGGTCCGAAAATCCTTCTGAGGATTTTCCGTTCAAATGCTCCCTATGCCATTCCATCTTTTTTTTTTTTTGTCATGACTCAGTCTTCACTTCCATAACATAGGACACTTCTAATAATAGTTTTATAAATTTTTACTTTTGTTCTTCTATGTACACAATTGGATTTCATTATTTCCAGTACCGCAAAATATGTCTTATTTGCTTGTGAAATTCTCCGTTGTACCTCTGCCCATTCATCATCATCAGAGTTAAGAATTATGCCTAAATACTTTTAAATTCCTCCACCATCTCAAATTCACCCAAAATTGGCGGTATTTCCAGTTGATCTCTACTTTGGATCATTCGTTTGCTCACATAGTTTTCATTAATTTAAATTCTATGTTGCCTTATGTTTTTTTATAATTTCTTCATTTAATTAAGTATCTGAAATTTCATATACCTGCGTACCTATCCTCCAGTTGGCTAAATGTGCTCTTAAAGGATCATTAAGTTAGATGATTAGAATTCCTGCTGAAGTATTCCCGGTTTATTATTATTATTGTTATTATTATTATTATTACTATTATTAATATATTATTATTATTATTATTATTATTATTATTATTATTATTATTATTATTATTATTCCAGACGTTTGAGGTAGGTAGGGCATGTAGAGCACGTATGGGCGAATCCAGAAATGCATATAGAGTGTTAGTTGGGAGGCCGGAGGGAAAAAGAGCTTTGGGGAGGCCGAGACGTAGATGGGAGGGTAATATGAAAATGCATTTGATGGAGGTAGGATATGATGATAGAGACTGGATTAATCTTGCTCAGGATAGGGACCAATGGCGGGTTTATGAGGGCGGCAATGAACCTCCGGGTTCCTTAAAAGCGAGTAAGTATTATTATTATTATTATTATTATTATTATTATTATTAGGAGTATCGAGCGGGACTCGAGCTTTAAGGCTCCGCTTGGACGCCTGTTGGAGTAGTGCTCGGACTGATTAGCTACCTGGTCGGGTTTTTCAGGTTTTTCTCTTTGTAATTGAAATGTCAGATAATTTATGGCGAATCCTCGAAATTATCCCACCAATTCTATTAGCGGCAATTAACAACGTCACAATTTCACAGCGTTTGAAAATAACCTATTAAAATATTGTTGCGCGAAGAGACACCGAAGAAGAGAATACTTTCTTAGAAGACATTGTTTTATAGCTATGGTTAAAATTATTTATTTATGTGAATGTGACATATTGCAGTGGTGCTTCAGTCATTTCGTTGGCAACACTGTTTCGTTACTAATCTGTGGAGCCGTGGGTCAGGTCGTAGTCAGGTTCGGTTTCGAAAACACATTCCTCTATCATTGTAGTTCGTAAAGGGGGATTAGCAGCTTCTCTAATCCGTGCTCATTCACTCATTGCCCGGGGTAGTCTCGAATTTATTTCGTGAGTGCGGGCTCAAGGTACAACATTCTGCCAGTAGCCAGCCACCTGCAGGATCATTCGATTAGGATAAGATGCTTTGTCCTTCACTCTGGTAGCGTTTGCAACGGACTCGATTTCAATCCTCAGTAGGAAAGTTGAGGTTTATCTACCTTCCATATGGACTAGGTGTACTACATTGTCTTCCTTGTATCTCGTCGTGGTCAGAAATCCCAACCATTTTCGAATGTGAAGCACTGTCATTTTCCATAACCATGGTCCTGGAACACAACTATGGTCCATTCAAATATTATACTACATAACGTAGTACCTCGTTTATCTATATTTTTGCTGTACTGTAGTTTGAAGTCACGTCACTGCAGCTATCTACGAACGGTCTATGTTACTTCTACGATGTTCTTTCAATAGTTGATCGTGGACCATAGTTGTGTTCCAGGACCATAGTTGTGTTTCAGGACCATAGTTATGGGATGACGATACTTAGGTATATGAACTGGTGTTCAGTAGAGACTGTAAAGTACTATTTTTAATCGTTGTTTTTAGCGATATTATACCAATTGGTTCGTTATGAAACGTAGGTCGGATTGATGGTAGCGGGATGATATTTTAGGGATAAGAATCCGAGCATTCATAATTAAATTATCTGGCGTTCTCCTTACATTTGGGTAAACATTGAAAAAAATTTAACCAAGTTACCAGCTCAAATGAGATTTGATTTTAAGACCAGCTGCAGTCAAAAAGCACAAAACGTAACTAATGACACCCAGAATAGTGCAAGTTAACAGGACACAGGTGCAAAATTCTCAAAAGTGTTAGAGATGTCGAAAGCGCATCAATCTAAATAGTCCGTAATGAAACTAAAAGGACAGCACCTGTTTCTAAAATATGGCAATCTGTATATTAGTGTTGAAAAATGTTCAAATTCTATTTTTTCAGATATTGCTGCTTTTCATTCTATTTTGATCTACGACACTTCATTATTATTATTTTTTTTTAAGTTTTTCATTCCGGAAATATTTTAATTTATATACGAGTAGTTGAGATGAGGATGTGCTACGTAAAATAAATCTTTCAAGCGACAGTGATAATTATGACTTGCCTCTTGTGGTGTGGTACGAATTCACTGGAGGCTGAGATCATAATTCAGGTGAAATTTGCAAATATGACTTCGAAAATGTATGTTTAGGATATAATCAGCGAATCTTGTAAAAATACAAAATTGGAATGAAATAAATGTCTACACGTAGTGAAAACTTGTATGTCATGTTTCATTATAGACTGCATTATAAATTATTTTAGTTTTACCTTATAGCTGCGACACCCAAAACATAGACCGACGACGCACAGTTTGAGAACCCCTGTCCTAAAAGATAAATGTTGCCCCCCCCTTATTATTGTTTCTACAAATTTACCCTCCATAATTTTTTTTATATCCGAAACCTCTATAATTTTTAAGCAAAAACAAGTAATCTTAGAAACTATGTATAACAGGAACTATTAACAATGTGCACAATATAATTACAGTAGAGTATATCAAAATATGATGAATGTACAAATGAAACAAAGTAGTTATATGCCAGAAAAAGTGTACCAAAAAGGTATACTCTTAAGATGAAAAACAAATAAGTCAAATACTTGTATGTAAAATAGGTTGTGTCTCAAATTACTTTATGTCAAATAGCAGTAGGTATGAAGTGCAGTATGTCAATCCACCCGGAAGCGTTTATTTACATTGAACGATGTTATGCGCTAGTAGCTCAGACTCATAGATAAACGTTGAACTATTCTACGTTAAAAAATCAGGCATTACTTATACGCGTTTCAATATTTGTTACCTAGTGAGAATTAGCCTATTCTTTCTTGTTATTTTATACTTAAGAAGAAACATCCTACTACAACCCTTATTTACTCCTGATATCTATGAGGATAGACATGCAAAATGTTGCCCTTAAGAGTATGTCGGAACTTACAATGAAAATATATAAATTGATTTATTATGTCACATTTATAATAATTACTCGAGAAAATTGTGTGCAGCGCAGTGGGGAGAAATTCCAAACTGAATTATGGTCTACATTATTCTACTTCATTTCCATTTTTCTCCATCTCTCTTTCTCTCATTTTCTGTATGTCTACACATCATTTTGTTCTATTTTCTGCTCTTATATTTTATCTTATTTTTGTATGCCTTCAATCTTGCGTTACAATTCACATTTTCTTTCTCTTAATTATTTTTCTTCACTACTTTCAACTACAGTGTGTTTCTTAGTTATATTCTTGGAACTTATGTGCAAGATTTTTCTTTTTTTTGTGGTTATACATCGTACAGCAAACAGTTTTAACGAATAACAGATAGATATTGATGCTTTTCCTTCTTTTCATGGCTAGGGAAGGGCGAATGGAAATCTTCGTACCTAGTGGCCATTGATGTATAGGCCTAGACACACTCTGTTATGTTGGTGGACTTGCAGCCCAGAGAAATGACAGGCAGTTATAGTTCACATATATTTTAGCCTGTATTTAACGACGCCGTATCAACTACTGATTTGTTAGCGTCGACGGAATTGATGACAACGGGTTGGTATTTGGTGAGATGTGGCCGAGGATTCGCCATGGAATTAACTGATATTCATCTTAAAGTAAGCAGAGCCTCACAAATAACTAGATAATCAGACCAAGCGGGAATCGAATTCACACTCTAGCGCAACTCTGGAATAGCGCTACCGCCGGAACGTACTACCGCCTGAGCTACGGCGGTGGCGACTGTAATCTGTCACCAAATTTTATAGACTATCCTCTATACCACAGAATCTAGCAAAATATGCGATTGTTGGACAGATTTTGTACAGTTTGAAGATGGAAATATTTCTAGTCCGAGAGGAACTGTGGAGTATGAACATTTGGCTTATCTCTATTAAGCCGCAGGGATATCATATTTGATTTGTTGCATTTGAGCCATCCTTCATACCGAAAGCATTCTGAGAAGATGCGCTTGCCATTTAATGCATTTCTAATCTACTCTTTTAGTATTAAGGGGAGTAGGTAGTGATACATGTGCGATTAAAAAATTTCTGTACAAAAATTTAGTTCAATATTTCTAGGCTTTTAGTGCTCAGAGTGGAATAAAAGTTTCCATACTTTCACAAACAATCATTCTGAATTCAGTGCTATAAAAAACAAATAATTAGTTCCGTATTCAAGTGCAAAATAAAGGCCCTAACTGATAAACTGTTTTCCTACTTCGCTAAGTGCACTTCATTCTTCAAGTGCACATTACTTGCTACAATCTGCATTCATATACCTTGTATTTTTTAAAGTTATATACTAATGTATATTGTAAATTCTGAAGTAAAATTTAGTTAAATATTTCAACTCTAATGAAACAGAAAAATATTGAACTTTGTTTAAAGTGTTTTACAATTTTTTTAAATGCATATATTTTTTATCGTGTTATGTATGTGATATTCTTAAATCCGTAGGTCTACTATATAGAACACAGTCTGCAGAAAACACTGTAAAAATTTCATGTAAATTGATTCAGTAATATCAGAGAAAAATTCACTTAAGTTAAGAAAAATGTCAACTTATGGGAAACTGCATTTAAAAAAAAAGATGATGATGTATGAATGATATATACCACCAAATTTAAAGAGGCCATTTAAAGAATCTTTCTGCAGAAATACCACCATAATATTTATATTGTTTTAACGAGCAAGTTTTGTTCTTTTTTTTTTCACAAAATAAAAATTCGGTTTTTGACCTCTAATTACTACCTGGTTCCCTTAAGAAGAAATCTTTCAGTTGCAACGTCCTAAGGGTTATTTCAATGCTGGTTTACTCTGCTGGTATTAATAATAAAAAGAAATTCTTGGAATTGTTTTCAATTACAATAGACTTTGTCGTGATAGTAACGTTTTGATATTTATTTCTGGTTACAGTAATTCATGTTAATTAAACTAGCTTCTTTTGTTACTTTAGATGTTTTATAGTGTTTCAGTTATTCTGTATGAATAGTTCGTAATGTGGACTACGAAAATCGAGTAACAGACACGCAGTTAAACATTAAATTAGTATATGCTGATATGTTTTATATACGTAAACTAAGAAGGTAATGAAGCTTTTCCTTTTTAGAGTTGATGAGACCATCAACTTAAACCTTGTTTGGTGGGTCGTAATTTTTTTTGTCCTAACTTCAGTATCATAGTGTACATTTTAGTGACTTTTTTAAAGCTGAACCGTCTCTCATAACATTATTTTTAACACGCAAAGAAACATCTAAAATTTTCCTCTATTTCCCGACATTTTGAGAGCTGATTTATTTTTAAAGGTTTTTTTAAAATTGCGCGGTACTTCACAGTTCTCGTTAAAATAATCCCAACTTGTCTCAAAAGGCCATTAAAAATGCATACTTTAATAAGCAATCTCCCGGAGGGCCGTGATTTTAGCAGATATTCAAGAAAGAATTCTTGGAAAGAGTTGGGCTTCATCTCACTTGAAATTAAAATGGAGGCAATGAAATTACACAGTATGATACTCTAGTTTCCAAGGTCTCTCAGCGTCACAGGGTATTGTTGTTTACTATCACCACTTCCACGAAACATTTAGATAATTAATAATTTGCATTCCTGGTCCTTCATTTATTTTAACTCCAATGGTTTAATCCAGAAATTTCAAACTATGATCCACGTCTCTATTGATGAAGGCGGAAAGAAATATGATAGTAACTAAAATATTGGAAAGGATGATATTTATCAATACTTACAAATTTAATAAATATTTAAGCCCGATTACATAAACATCGTTCTATGGAGTTCAATTTAGTCTGTCAGGAAATGAACTGATTTATATTTCTGTTCAATAGGTTAACATTGTGAACTTGGTTCAGTCTGAAAGGAAGTCAAAGAAATACATGTGAAAACATAGCGAAATATAAGGGGAAAACCGTGTTGATAGCGACTTGGCTTGTAATAATCGTTCGATATTCATGTCTTTCTTTAGTAATATGCGTAATAAAAAAGATATTCACGGAGGAACACAAGAAGTCAATTATTATTTATTACAAAAACTGCACCCCATTGAGGGAAGCCCTTACGGACTCAGTACATCCTCAAAAAATTAATATACATATGTAAACATAGATATTACATAAAAAAAATAAACTAAGAAATGAGCACGAAAAATGACAATTACTATTAATGTGGCACCATGTGATTAATTAGGATTAGACAGGATTTTTTAACACAATTATCACAATGTCTTCCCTCAGAGATGTTGGCACAGCAAACTGCCGTCGAAATTGTTCGAAAAAAGCTGATATAGTCCCTCGAGCACCTATGAGCAAGCCGAATACCTCAACGTGAATTAAGGCATATTTCAGCTTGAAATAGTTGACTGAAGGCTCATAGATCGACTTCTTCTCATTGTGGACCTCTACTGACTGATGACATCCTATTTCAAAACGTATCTTGGGGTCCACAATGATGCCCTGTTTAGTGTCAGCATTGTAATCTAAAATATCTACTCGTCTCGTTGACCCATTTTCAGCTGACAGAAGATTTCTTCTTCTACTATCCAGCACTTATTTCTTAATGCGGCAGCAATTTTCGATCTTATAAGATGATGTCTAGAGTTCCTCGAGCAATCCCTATTCACAGAATCCCAAGACGTGTGCTAAAGTTTCAATCTCCTGGCACTCATGCCTGCACCGGGTACAGGAAATGGATACATATACTGAAACTGATCAGGAAGAGTAAAAGGAATTACCTAGGTCACCGGCTGAGAGAAACTGCCTACTGAAGGATGCACTGGAAGAACTCTCAATTAATTTATTAGTAACTTATCTGAAAAAAAAAGTGTCTCTCAAATCCTTAAGAAAGCTTTTGAACGCTACTCATCACGATATTCCGGACTCGCCTGACAGTCCGTCCGTAAACATGTCACTCGTACCGTAAAGACTCGCTTCTTAAGAAATTACGTAAATATTTACAGAGAAACGTAAGCATATGACTGTAGAAAATTATAAAACAGATCTTGTTCTTCATTGTAATATAAGTTATAGAAGGGAATTTAACTGAGGGGGGCACAGATGGCCCAGCACTGCTACCTATTGAGATCTATTGCGCTAACCCTCGATATGGAATGAGTTGCATGCCACAGATCCCCTACGCGCACCGCCCTAACCACATGACTTCCTTAACGACTGGTCCCTACAGCCGACAGAAATCCATATACCATTCCTGCTTCTGCAAATTCCCCCAAGGCCCCCCTGTCGGTCCGAGACGAAACTCCTCCAAGTAGGTCCGCATCGGGTGCCATTGCAGAAGCCTTCCAACATCGCTGAATTACATTCCACGGAGGCCGGTCAAGAGAGTCAGAAGCTTCGGGAGGCCGCATGTAGAGTGATCTGAAAAACCAGAAACGGGATGATAAGGGAGGAAAGGAAGTGGCGAAGATGAGCGGGGTTCCAATCACCTGATAAAGTTATCTGATGTTCATCCATAGGAGTGAGGGGGAAAAACCCCCGACTCCTCCTGACCGGAAATCGAACCCGGAACCACTGGGTTCGGAGTTAGACTCGCTAACCCCTCAGCCACAACGGTGGACTAAGTTTGGAAAAATAAAACCTGTGATAGATTAATTTGTGAAGGATATAGCCGTTAATTACGCAGCATTTTGTCTGTTTCCTTTTTACCTTTCTTTCAATTGCGATATTTACTCTAAAATCAATGTACGCCCTTCGATTGTTTAGTGAGCCAATTCAGAAATTTTTGTGGCAAGTTTTTATTGCATTTTTCGCCACTTATTGCACTATGTTTGTATGTTTATTTTGGTAGTTTTTGCGGCATGACCATCCTCAGTCTAGTAATAGGCTAACCAGTAAGGTATTTTTAGATGTTGAATTTGCCTCTGATACTGATTGTACGGATTTATTAAGTCCCTGCTCAGCTTCATCGTAAAGGATATTAACCTCTTGTTACTATTGAACGCCTTATGACAGCTGGCTTAGTTCGTAAAACTCGTTGAGGCGGACACAATACCTGAGGTAATGGGGAACCACCGTACATAGAGGGGATCGGAATGATTGAGTCATTAGGTACCGCTCGGCAGGAACAATGAGAGGAAGAGACTCATTCAGATCAGACGCGTGGGAGGGCGGGCAGGGGGCACCAACCTCTCACCTCTGACAGGGCAGCAACCTGCGGTAACGTAATTTACCGTCGCCGGGTACTGCACTTTCTACCGAATACCTAAGTGAAACAGTGGTACCAAGTAGGTGACACATACAACATTCTTATTATAAGATTTACGAGTTCTACACAAGTTGCATGTTCTAACATTCTACGAATGATACTCGTATTATCGTGTATAGTTTTATTTTCTTGAACAGTTGTATTATTCGGAAGTGACACGTAAATAAAGACAATTTCTTTACTGTGTACCCATATAAGAAGATACATTTTCGTTTCCTGTGTTGTTCACGAAATGCATTTCCTTATCAGAACTGATATCTCTGAAATAATTTACAAATACAATTCAATAAATACTATAGTACAATAATACAATTTAAGTAGGTAGATACAATAAACTTGCACAGTCACACAAAAAATGATTATGGCAGTATAATCACTTGAAATATGGGGGCGATACGGTAGCGTCGAAGTTAAGGCAGAAGATCTAGAGTCCGATTCCCGACAATAATAATAGGCCTAATAATAATAATAATAATAATAATAATAATAATAATAATAATAATAATAATAATAATGGAAAATGGAGAAAGTTACACAATGCAGAACTGCACGCATTTTATTCTTCACCTGACATAATTAGGAACATTAAATCCAGACGTTTGAGATGGGCACGGCATGTAGCACGTATGGGCGAATCCATAAATACAAATAGAGTGTTACTTGGGAGGCCAGAGGGAATAAGACCTTTGGGGAGGCCGAGACGTAGATGGGAAGATAATATTAAAATGGATTTGAGGGAGGTGAGATATGATGATAGAGACTGGATTAATCTTGCACAGGATAGGGACCGATGGCTGGCTTATGTGAGGGCGGCATGAACCGGCGGATTTCTTAAAAGCCATTTGTAAGTAAGTAATAATAATAATAATAATAATAATAATAATAATAATAATACTTTACATTATTACACTTGTGAACACGTGCGCTTTCCGCCTAGATCATCATCATCATCATCATCATCATCACGGCCGTGACGACCGTTTCATTTTCAAACAGAACTATGTCAGAACTGGTCCCACCTCTCCGTCTAGATCAGCGGTCATCAGCACAGTGCACCCTCGGGCTAGCGTCTCTTACCTGTGGATGAGAGATACACTGGCGTGCACCCGTGGCTGCTGGCGGGTATGCTTTCTGCCTCTCCCTTCTGCGCGACGGTGAATATTGCGATACACTCCTTACCCTTTACACATTTCAGTGAATGCTGACGACCACTGGTCTAGATTTTCTATAAAACTGTTCAAATTAAGACGCTTAAGAGGCTAGGCGCTAAATTACATACAATGTAACCACGGATACAGATTCCGCGGAGAACGAGGGATTACTGTGTATCATATTTTGTAATACTGTTCTTCATACAAACTATAGTTTTTGCATAACATACATTTTACTCCCTTAATAGAAAACTTTCACAACGCAGAACTGCACGCATTGTATTCTTTACCTAACAACACATATGGGTGAATCCAGAAATGCATGTAGAATGTTAGTTGGAAGACCTGAGGGAAAAAGGCCTTTGGAGATACCGATACGTAGATGGGAGGATAATATTAAAATGGATTTGAGGGATGTGGAATATTATCGTAGGGACTGGATTAATCTTGCCTAGGGTAAGGATCGATAAGAGGGCTTCAATGAACCTCCGAATTCTCTCAGTCATTTGTAAGGAATTAAAACTTTTTTCCATTCAGGATTGCGACCACCGGCAGAACTCAGGAGGTAGTGAGCGGTGGTGAACAACTGAGGTTACCGTATGATATCCGATGTAATAGGCACCAATACGGCCGAGACAATGAATTTATGGACTACAAAATGTCTTTAGTGACAATTTGGGGGGGAGGGAGAATAACCCCAGGAATATGTAACCATCAATTTATGGGAGTTAAAAGAACTAATGCATGTTCTAGGCAAAATGATTGACCAACTCTTCATCGCCACATTGCCTGTTCAGCAGAAATGTCATTTTGCAAGCTTCTCACGTAAAAACAGAAACAGACTAATTTTTATAGAGTCCGTTCAAATTAAAAGAAAAAGAGGAAATTAATAATTACGAGAATATCTTGGGTAACTGTCCCTCCCTCAGCGTCGGGGTCTAAGGCATCATGCCTAGGACTCTTGTCGGAATGTGCACTGGTTCGAGACCTTATGAGGAAGGAATTTTCTCATGAAATTTTGGCCAGTGTGAGGGACCGGTACCCTCCTAGCATCGTGATGAATTTGGAAAACTATGACAGATAGCGAAATTCGGTTCCGCGAATCAGATATAACGGTGGGCGGATCATCGTGCTAACCACACAATATCTCCTTTCTGATTGGATGATCGTTTACCTCTACTAAGGCATGTGAACTTGAGAACAGCACCCGGCTGACCGGTCATGACCCTTCATAGAGATATTTGTTCTGTGCAATAGAGCGGACGTTGAAGACTGTTTCCACGTGATGAAGTTGTTTTCTTCAGCCTATTACCAAACTGTTGCCATGTCACATACACTGCCTGGTATTTATGCAACCCAGTTAGCGTGCGAGTGAAATGTGTTATATAATTGCTGCTTTTAAATCAAGTTGGTTCTATACTTTTTGCAGACAAAGGGTTAAAGGGACGTATTAATATCAACGAGTTGCAGGCGGTTCATACAATTCTTGCGGAATCTACACTGTTCACACGTACACTGTGTAATGTAGTTCCGAAACGTTGGAAATGTCAAGTTCCAGGACGCAGTGGAGTACACAAAAGTCTATTTCTGACCATTCTTATGGAAATTACTAACTATTCTCACTGTATATAAAATAAGCTTGTAAATGACTGAACTCTTACCACCACCAATTAAATGGACATGCATAAAGAGAGCTTCTTATTTGAGAGTATGAACTATCGTGTTTTGAATTGTACACAAAATCCTAAAGAAAGATATTACATTTATTTTTCAGATGGTAAGTAGACATAAATGTAATTAATTTTACACACATTTTTAATTGGCTATTTAAAGAGATCATGATTGCAATTGGCGATAGCGAGATGGTATTTTTGCGAGGAATGTCGGCGATTCCCCTTAAAGTTTGGGAAAACCTTGTAAAATATTTAACCAGTCCAAGCGGAATTCTAACAAACGCCAGAGCGCAGACACTTCATAGTTTGTGTATTGTGCTTGAAATTTATTTTATACATTGGCATAAAACTGGGAACAGTAACAATATGAATAATGGTAAATATTATTGTTTTTAATTAATCACAGATCCAGTATCAAACGAAGAAAGGAATTTTAATGCCTATATCCTAGCCTTTAAATACATAGGTGCATTCATATTTTGCCACATTTTAGTGCAAATAATTCCACTCTCTAATTATTATTATTATTATTATTATTATTATTATTATTATTATTATTATTATTATTATTATACCTACTTGTTGGCTTTTAAGGAACCCGGAGATTCATTGTCGCCGTCACATAAGCCCGCCATTGATCCCTATCCTGAGCAAGATTAATCCAGTCTCTATCATCATATCCCATCTCCCTCAAACTCATTTTAATATTATCTTCCCATCTACATCTCGGCCTCCCCAAAGGTCTTTTCCTCCGGCCTCCCAACTAACACTCTGTATGCATTTCTGGATTCACCCATACGTGCTACATGCCCTGCCCATCTCAAACGTCTGGATTTAATGTTCCTAATTATGTCAGGTGAAGAATACAATGCGTGCAGTTCTGCGTTGTGTAACTTTCTCCAATCTCCTGTAAATTCATTCCTCTTAGCCCCAAATATTTTCCTAAGCACCTCATTCTCAAGCACCCTTAACCTATGTTCCTCTCTCTAAGTGAGAGCCCAAGTTTCACAACCGTAAAGAACAACCGGTAATATAACAATTTTATAAATTCAGATTTTTTTTGACAGCAGACTGGATGATAAAAGCTTCTCAACCGAATAATAACAGGCATTTCCCATATTTATTCTGTGTTTAATTTCCTTCCGAGTATCATTTATTTTTGTTACAGTTGCACCCAGGTATTTGAATTTTTCCACCTGTTCAAATGATAAATTTCCAATTTTTGTATTTTCATTTCGTACAATATTCTCCTCACGAGACATTATCATATTGTCTTTTCGGGATTTACTTCCAAACCTATCTCTTCACTTGCTTCAAGTAAAATTTCCGTATTTTCCCTAATCTTTTGTGGATTTTCTCCTAACATTTTCACGTCATCTGCATAGACAAGCACCTGATGTAACCCTTTCAATTCCAAACCCCTTCTGTTATCCTGGACTTTCCTAATGGCATACTCTAGACTAGAGCAAAGTTAAAAAGTAAAGGTGATAGTGCATCTCCTTGCTTTAGCCCACAGTGAATTGGAAACGCATCTGACAGAAACTGACCTATTAAGGACTCTGCTGAAACACATTTCAATTAATCGAACTAGTTTCTTGGGAATACCAAATTCAATAAGGATATCATATAAAACTTCTCTCTAAACCGAGTAATATGCCTTTTTGAAATGTATAAATAACTGATGCTCTGTACCCTTATACTCCCATTTTTTCTCCATTATCTATCGAATTCAAAATATCATTATTATTATTATTATTATTATTATTATTATTATTATTATTATTATTATTACTATTATTATATTACTATTATTATTACTATTATTATTACTATTACTATTATTACTTTTATTATTATTATTACTTTTATTATTATTACTATTATTATTATTATTATTATTATTATTATTATTATTATTATTATTATTATTATTATACGTTTGCAGACTATATTGAAACTTGGCACTGTTCAGCATGGTTGTTCGGGTTTTCAACCTACACTAGGCATTCACAAATGCTATTTTTTCTGGTCATGCAGACGCTATCACATAACCACAAGAAGAGACATTATACCAACTGCTGTGAAAGAAAGTAAATCTCCGTTCTTTTATTTGAATTCGAATATGGATCAGTTGAATTTAAAGGTAGAAATGCTGCAACTTCATCCATAGAGGAACACTTAAATGGAGAAAATGGTCAATTATTACTGTTCTGTGTCCCTGTGAGATAGCAGATGAAAGGTCAGGGTCATCGTCCTTATATTTTATTCAGGTCTCGACAACACAGAGTATCGGTTTTGAAACTTTTTAACCCGGGAACTCTGCTAATAATCCATTAGAGTCCATCCAGTCTTTTGCGCCATCGTCCATTAGCACGGATTGTGTAAGCATTGTGATAGCTGCGGTTTGCTGATAGGTTCCAGTTTAATTTGTATTCGTGGGTTAATTAGCGAGCAAGAGACGAGAATAATCCAGAGTCATTCAGTGGCTGTTCGCTGGAAAGTTACATAGAACTCAGTTGTAAAGGAAATTTTATTCTAATTCTGTTTCATACAATTTTACTTTGGCGCCTTCCGTTCTATTTTATTGGTTCATTGGCTTTGTTTTAAAACATAAAGTTCTGTTATATTTTGCTTTAAATTCTTTATTTATTTTGTTGTCAGGTCTGTTATTTTTATTGTATTCTAATTTATTCTTTCGAATATATTATTTTCACTATTTTGATTTGTGTATGGGCTATTCCATATGAAATCAATCAGTAAAAAACCTCGCATTTTTATACTAATTTTTCCCTACTTATACAAGGTGCTGAGGGGAGTGCATTTTCAAAAATATACTATCATAAGTCAAATGGTTTTCGTATTATTGAGCGACAAATTTAGCGTATTTTATAAAAACAAGCCTCTTTCAGCGCTCAGAACTCTGGAACCATTTACTGCAGAACATTGAACGAGAGCTTATTTTGAAGCTGACATTTGGTAGGTTATGTTAAGAAGTAATCCTTATTTGTATTGTACACAGAGAGACAGATAATCTGTTTTACTTGCTTTTAGGCTTTTTGGTCATTTGTAAAATTGTAAAAAAAAAATATATATATATATATATATATATATATATATTGAGAAAAAACCTTGCATTATTAAGAGGGATTCGGCATTGTTTGCTTAGTGGCTCGGCAATAAGTTTCGAGGGTATTAAATAGATTATTTTCACACGCCTAGACTTGACGGCGCAGTACCGCAAGCACTGGCCGAGAGCTGAAGATAAGCGAACGTTGGGTGTGTACTCCTGTGTTTATGAAAACCTATGATAAAGCTAGCACAGCCATGACTGCTAGACGACACATCACGTGTTTATGTCTACTGGCCTTGCTTCCCTTGGCTATCTCCCGCCTCACAGTCAGCTGGTTAGTTCACGCACGTACTATTTATTTTCTTTATTTGATATTTTCAATAGTTTCTTATCAACGTCCCACCAGTAAATATATGTGTTTATTTGTACTTTCAATGCGGAATCTAACCATATATTTTAAAAATATTTTTTCGTGGCCAAAGGCGTCTTAATGAAGAAAAATCTAAACTTCTCCATTTCCATAAAAAGTAAAAAAAAACTGTTTACATGTCAATATAAACTTTAACTTCTCAGCATCAAAATAAACCATGATTTTGATCATTGGGTGAAAGGGTTTCGGAGCCACTACAGTTTAAAGTTGCTAATTTTATGAAAATACGATAAATTTAAATATTATTAATGTAAACACTATTAAGTTCTGATGCCTCAAACTTTGCACAATGCATTATATCACAGTTGTCTACGGACAGAAAAAGTTTCATTGTATTTAAAATTTGCAAGGTCAATTTTCTCTATATTTCACGTATAGTGCAGTCCACGTAAGATTATTTCTTAAGAGGCTGATACGGCCGTATTTTCAATGTTGGCAACTGTTACCAGATATCACCGAAGCAAATAAAATCAGTCTTCTAGTAAACCTATAAATAGATCTATAAGGGCTTCACAGAGATTCATTTTGAACCCTTACCTATGCATAATCTTTGTGAACGATCTGTTATTTTCCATGCTTCTTGCTTAGTAAACTGTCCGAAGAGAGGTCTGAACCTCACAAGTGGTACCAACCTGGCACCACTTATGAGGCAACTAGGCCAGGAGGTAATAGGGGAGGGTGGATAGTTTCTTTCCCCTTCCATTGCATACATCGCCGATTAGCTGCATATTACACTAATCAGACTTCAGATGCATACAAACAATTGTTTTTCCATGTTCAAAGTTTCGTAGCATTTTATTGATTTGATATTATTTGAGCATAAACGTTTCACATTGAAAGATCCGTTCTGCTTTGAAATTACTAATAAATGTTCTACAGATATATTTATATCATATTCTTATTGAATTTGGTATTCCCAAGAAACTAGTTCGATTAATTAAAATGTTTCTCAGTAAAACGTACAGTAGAGTTCGTATAGGTCAGTTTCTGTCAGATGCGTTTCCAATTCACTGTGGGCTAAAGCAAGGAGATGCACTATCACCTTTGCTTTTTAACTTTGCTCTAGGTCTAGAAAAGTCCAGGATAATAGAGAGGGCTTGGAATTGAACGGGTTACATCAGCTGCTTGTCTATGCGGATGACGTGAATATGTTAGGAGAAAATCCACAAACGATTAGGGAAAACACGGGAATTTTACTGGAAGCAAGTAAAGAGATAGGTTTGGAAGTAAATCCCGAAAAGACAAAGTATATGATTATGACTCGTGACGGGAATATTGTACGAAATGAAAATATATTTGGGGCTAAGAGGGATGAAGTTACAGGAGAATGGAGAAAGTTACACAACACAGAACTGCACGCATTGTATTCTTCACCTGACATAATTAGGAACATTAAATCCAGACGTTTGAGATAGGCATGGCATGTAGCACGTATGGGCGAATCCAGAAATGCATATAGAGTGTTAGTTGGGAGGCCGGAGGGAAAAAGACCTTTAGGGAGGCCGAGACGTAGATGGGAAGATAATATTAAAATGGATTTGAGGGAGGTGGGATATGATGATAGAGAATGGATTAATGTTGCTCATGATAGGGACCAATGGCGGGCTTATGTGAGGGCGGCAATGAACCTCCGGGTTCCTTAAAAGCCACTAAGTAAGTAAGTACAGATATGCCCACCCTTGACACATATGTTTCTACTTTTTTAATTGCCACATTTACGAAATTGAAACAAAAAAATCCAGAATATCGTGTCCCAAGAATCAATAACGTTGTAACTTCGTATTTACATCCAATATGGGCGTATTGAATGTAATCTTTTAGGAAATCAAGACAATCTATGTTAATACTGTCATTTGTTTTATGGTAGTAAAGAAGGGCCTGTTTTGGACAAATGGGAAGTTTATCTTAGATCCTTTGAGATGAATGGAGTAAGCACGTGGAATAGACCTGCATCACGCAAACCTGTCTTGTGTGTCTATACCATATCAGGAATACGGAAGGCTCCTGTATCGAGATCGTACTGGTCTTATGTTCAATTATCAAAGACTATTCAAACAACTGAATATTTTCAGTGAAACTATAACTACTAGTCTTTGATGTGTCAATAATAAATAATTTTATAACTAAAAAATGAGTGAAATAATCTTTTTGTTCTAAATCTGTCGATATTTACTACAGCGCACTTAGATGAGGATTTGCGTATTATCTTCTAGCCTTTCAGAATATACCTTGTAGCCACCGGTATAGCTCAGTCGGCTAAGGCGCTTGCCTGCCGATCTGGAGTTGCGCTTGGGTGCGGGCATGTTCGATTACCGCTTGGACTGAGTTTTTTCCGAGATTTTCCCCAATCTTAGAGCAAATGTCAGGTAATCTATAGCGAATCCTCGGCCTAATCTCGCTATCACCAATCCCATCGATGCTATATATATATATATATATATATATATATATATATATATATATATATATATATATATTAATTTGGTTATTTAACAACGGCAAGATATTGCAAGAATAAAAACAAACGAGTTTTTCTTAAGTTTATGGGAGTCATAGAGATAGAGTTCAGCGCTTTCATGACATTGACAGTAGAGTGAAGTGATGTGATACTCAATTTCACAGGTAGGCGATTGGACCCCGGGGCACTTCTATGTGTGTAGCAATGATAAAAATCCCGTCACCACCCAGAATTGAACCCGAGTTCTTCCAGGCAATAGCAACCAACTCTACCAACTGAGCTATCTACCGCATCGAGAATAATAAATTATAACGTCGTTATTTCTGCTTGTCGGCTTCGAATCCACGAATGTCACCTCAGGTCATCTATCATCGCAAGTAGGACACACATTGATCGAATGTAAGCCTAAGTGAATACATCCATCTCGGTGCTGGTCCTTGGAAAACAAATCAGCCAAGATGAAAATTTTCCTTTTCATAATTTCAGGAGGAATATGTGACAATGCATTTTTACAACGAAATAACAGACAATTAAGTGACAGGTATGTAATAATATATAGTGAAGAGGACAATAAAATACATTCAAATAATAAAAACCCTGTTATACATTTTGTAATTAAGTACATGGCTCCATTCCATTATTCCTCTTTTAGGAGAGAGCACGGACTGGGACTGTTATCGCACGCAGGCCGCTCGGGTGGGCCCATTGTACTGCCCGGATAGAATGGTGTGCATATCCTAAGGCCTCCAGCACTACAGATCTCTCTGCGCATCGCCGCGAGCTCCCCTACACCCTATACGATCGCTTTACCATTCCACGTAGCCCTCACCGCGGTTCCTCAACCCCGGTCCCACGAGTTACCCACGGTGCATAGCGCTACCTCCAGCAACGAATGACCACATATCCACAGGATCCAATTTCGGCGGGTGCCCGTAGGCAACTCTACATCGGAGCAAGACCGAAACCTATAAAAGAAACGTAGATGATGATGAAAGGGGTAAGTTGAATTATGATGGCGAAATGAATCCGAGATCCAACGCCGAAAGTTGCCCAGTAATTCTGCTTCAATTGGTTGAGGAAAAAACCTCGAGAAAAACCTCAATCAGGTAACTTGCTCCAACAAGGATTTGAACACGGTCCCGCTCGTTTCACGGTGAGACGTGCTAACCGTTACTCCACAGCGGTGGACCAAGTGCATGGTTAGTTAAAAAAAAAGGCTGAAAAGTCTGCATAATTTAGCATCAGCGCCTCGCCGACTCACCTACGAAAGCACACACACATTCGATCTGAATGGCAACGTTCTGTCTGTTAGTCAACGCGGTAAGATTTCCAGACTTGCTAATAGTAGAAAATAACGATACTCAATCTTATAATTTAATATTTAAGAAAAGTGTTCATTTTATTGTTGGGTAACTGAAAATCATGAAAGTTTTCCAAATAGTACATTATGCAGCGAGCCTATAATGGTAGTAATTAAGAAGCGAGGATGTTTATGAAACGAGCCCACGCGAGTTTCATAATTTTCATACGAGCGTCTTAATTACCATTATAGGCAAGTTTCATACGACTTTTTATGCTCGACCATATTTCTAACTTGAAATTATTCGTAAGTATTCATGTTATTGTTATGTGAGTGCAATAGCCTACCTCATAAATTGTGAGATGTGCGCAGACGCGAAAGTATTGATTTTTTCCGGGAAACGAATGTCGACGACCTTGATATACACAGAGATTAAGATAAACATTAATCTTGATATAACCTTGAAATTGAATTCGACATTGAAAAACGAGATGACAAATTGAATTTATTTGAATATTATTTACAATTAACGCTATTTATTATAGTAACAGAACATAACCTTCTGCGACAGTATTGGATTTCCAGCCTCCGTGACGTTTCCCTAGTTGTCTTTCGATTGCATATCCGAGAATAATCGAAAACCTGAAGTTTAATGAATAGGTGTACTTTAATGACATGCATTAAAGGACTGCTACCAGGTGTATAATTACTACATTTCGGCATGGTCGAGCATAAAATAATTGATTGGCTATTTCACTTCTTTAGAATGTAGGCTTTTTTTCATACCTCAAATTGATTTAGTTCAATTCTGATTACAAACGTGTTTATTTTTTTAAATTTAATGCTGTAAGGGGCGTGGCATTTAAAGAACTGTCAAAATTGTTTTTTCATCAAAGAATTTTTTGTTACAAATTTCTGATTACAAATCTAGTAACTTTTTGTTCTAAAGTTGGCTCCCTGAAGTTACTAGATTGAATGTAGCGGAGGAGAATTTTAATAGGCATGTGTTACATAAATATTCATTTTGCTTTCAAATCCATGTTTCCGTAAGTTTATTTTTATTGATTAAACACCAACTTTTTTATACCAAATATTAATTAATCTTGATGAAATTTTTACTGCAAGTACGAATATTTATGAGGTAGCTGCATGTTTCTATGCATTTATTTTGTAAGAAATAGTGCTAGTTTATTTTATTAATATTTATTTCATGAATTATAGAAACAATATTTCAAAAAATGTTTCAAGGTAAATAAATGAAATATTCCATAGAATGAATGCATAGAAATGTTTCTCTATGTCTTATGAATGTAACCAAGAAAAAGGGAAGTTTAAAAATTGGAGACCTTTCTATTAAAACTTGAGTTGGAAAATATTTATAAAACAAATAGAACAACAATTAAAAATCGAAAGCCAATAATACTTTGGGCGTTCAAAATTTGGATTTTGTAAGTGCTTTGCATAGTAAACATTCTCTCAAAATTTGGTTGAAAAAATATGATTAGGAAAAAACTTGTCATTTTTAGTGGAGTACATTTTAAAAACTACAAAGGAATAAATCACCCCTTCTTATCAATTTATATAGTGATAAGAATAAAGATGAGATTCGAATGAATGGTACTCTTCAAGTAAAAGAGTATTAACATTTAGGGAAAATGTATTTATTTTTTGCGACTAAAATATTCATTTGGGAGTAATATGACATAATTTTGTTGTACTCTGTCCAAGGAGTAAGCTGTTAAAATCTGCACTGTTATATTACTTTCACCCTATATACTGTTTCAGTAATATTTACTGATGGTGTTATGTAATCAAATGACATTTACGTTATTTATTTTTATTGCGAAAGATAAAATTTCGTTGTGTTTTAATACTTATAATCAGAGACCGGAACTTTGGCAGAATGCCTTTTTAAATGTGTTAAATCCATCTTCATTTTGAAAATAAATCTGTACGAATTATACCTTTGTGATTGAAACGTCACAGTTTTATGTTGCCCTTTTCTACCTTTACAAAATAAATTCTTTTTTTTTTCTTTTATTTGATTACTTATCTATTATTTATTAATTTATTATTAAAAATTGCCTACAGGTATATTTTAATTTATTTCCATAACCGCTGCAATGAAAGTGACTTCACCGAATATTTTATATTATTGTCTTTCAGTCAGTTCATATTCTCTTTGCAACAATGAGTGCTGCCGTGCAAAAATGTATAACAGTAAGCGTTTTAATTATCGCTTGTGTTTGACAAGGCAACAATGAGTGCGGGTCTAACATTATTTTTAACTGTTATTTTTCTTTCAGTTTTCATTGCAACGTTGTTGTAAATATTTCATATCGCAACATATCAGTACAACCAAACACAAAAATGCACTTTCCAAGGCTACTGGGAAGAAGATTTCTTTGCTTCCAAAAGTAATTACAGCATCGAGTCGAAAATCTCAATTTGCATTCGACTTATGTAAAGCTTTTCTTGCTGCCGAAATCCCTTTGTGGAAAGTGCATGGTTGTGGGTCTAGTGCAAGATTTTTGTAATTGCCTTTTATTGCTTATGTTTAGCTATTTATAATGCCTTTTTGCCTGCCTATTTTAGCTATTTATGATGCTTTTTTGCCTGCCTATTTTAATGATTCATAAAGCTTAAACTTCGGGTCTCTGCTTATAATTAGCCTAATTCATGTAGGCTAATATTTTTTATTAAAGTCAAAACTATATTTTATAAAAACGGATATCCATGTTTGTCACCCATTATAAGACAATGATACACGCAGCTGAAGAGAACTGACATTGTTCAATTAAAATATAAACAAGAAGAAAGTAAGCGCATTAATAAATATTGGTTTTCAAGAAAAGTTTGTTTAAAGAGATCCCAAATGCTGACCGCTAAAATGTTACATAAAAAATTGTACATTTTAATCCTATTAAACATTAAAAGAAGGAAAGAGAACTTACAGCTCCTGCTTCTACTCGGAATTTTTCAGGATCCATTTTAATTTATTTAGAAATGGATACATGGCTCTTGACAATGCGGTTGCTATTTTAATAGGAAACAGGACTCGGTCCACATTTTGCGTTAATCACAGAGGCACATTGCAGGTATGAAACCTTTATCTGTAATGGCTGTGTCTTTGGCTCTTTGACAGATTAAAGCAGAGTGAATGGCGCTTGGAAGCAGACTCAATGAATAAAAGAATGTGAGCCTGAATGCTTCGCAGACGATCGATGGCGAGCGAGACATTCAGTTCAGCTCAGCTCTGCGCGGCATAGGGAGAATACCTGATCAACGGGCGTGTAATAGATAGAGCGCCGCCAATACATTATTCCTTCAACAGGACTTTAATCATAGAAACGAACAAATATTAGAAAAATAGCGGTACTGAAATCGATTTACAAGTCATTCGAAACGAAATTTGAAAAGTCTTTGATTGTCTTTCGGTAGTTACAATGCTTGTCGTTAGGCAGGGTTTATGTGGGTTCGAACCCTGCTGAAAATGAAAGACTTTCAAAAGAAAAAATGCATTATTATTCTTTAAGGAGTGATCTAACATGTTCTGAACCATTACACTTATTAGTTTGGTGTATAGTGAGTTTCTTCTATAGTCGTTAAACAGCAATTGAATCCAAATCAAGATTTCAGGTATAACTCCTTGTAAAGTTGATTTGAATAATTTCGAGGGAAAAATTGTTCCGGGGCCGGGCATCGAACCCGGGACCTTTGGTTAAACGTACCTACGCTCTCCCAACTGAGCTACCCGGGAACTCTACCAGACACCGATCCAATTTTTCCCTCTATATCCACAGACCTCAAAGTGGGCTGACAACCGTCAAGCAACCAACATTGAGTGCACACTAACTCTGTGACTTAAATTGTGGTTTTCTGTTAATGAACAGTGACGTGTATTATGCAAATCAAGATTTCAGGTATAACTCTCTGTAAAGTTGATTTGAATAATTTCGAGGGAATTTTAAGTCACACAGAGTTAGTGTGCACTCAATGTTGGTTGCTTGACGGTTGTCAGCCCACTTTGAGGTCTGTGGATATAGAGGGAAAAATTGGATCGGTGTCTGGTAGAGTTCCCGGGTAGCTCAGTTGGGAGAGCGTTGGTACGTTTAACCAAAGGTCCCGGGTTCGATGCCCGGCCCCGGAACAATTTTTCCCTCGAAATTATTATTCAGCAATTGAATCGCTTATTTCAGAAACCAGTCAAACGCCAAAACAAGAAAAAATGAGTTAAAGGCGGCATAATGTTCTATGAGGGTATACGTACATTTTAGTGCTGAAAACAGTCAAATGCTGTCCTCCTAAAATGATAAGGCATTATGTTGAATTTCGTGTTTAGGTCAGAAACCAGTCAAGCGACAGCGCTTGGCTGGTTTCTGCAGTAAACTGCGGGTACATTTTGTGCTCATAGTTTTGTGACCAACTGATAGAAAAAGTGTTTTGTGGTTAGCGTAGTGGTTTTTTTAATAATAACAATAGACCTATATCGTAGTTAAATGTCTTAAAGTTCAGAAGACGAACCTATACCTAAAAGGAAACGAAAAGTGGTAAACGAAAACACTTATAAACGTAATACTATTCGCAATGCAAAGATAAAAGGAGAAGGCTATGTTTCTTATTCTGGCAGGGAAGTACCTCAGAAAACCAAGCCCGACATTCTCACTTGCAAGTGCAATGCGAAATGTGATTTAAACATTAATTTAGAAGTGATAAATGAAACATGAAGATATTTTCATTCTCTTGAAAATAAAAACTCTCAGGCTAGGTATATTCAGACTTTGGTTGAGGTTACTGAAGTTAAGCGTATACGTAAAAAACAAGGTCCAGAGCAAGAGTTGGCAATGAAAATGTTAATGAAGGCACTTTTAAAAGATCTCATTCTTACAATTTTGAGGACTGGTAGTGTACTGAAACATGTTTGCAAGAATGTGTGTATGAAAATCCATGGTATTTCACATAACAGATTAGGGAGAATTTGTCAGTTATTGCTTGAAAATAGTACTCCTAAAGACATTACACATTTCCGTTAAAAAAATTGAGTTTATAACAAAATCCTAAACAATTCGAGAATTATGTCATAAAAATACGTTTGCACCACTAGTTTATTGCAGAAACCAATTAAGTGAAAAACGTTTTCCTATTTTTACAGCTAAGTTAACACGCAAAAAATAATTTACCTTAGATAAAAAGTATTGAAATATGTATTACTTTCAGCAAAAAATATTAAAACCACTACCAAACCATTTAGTCTGATGCTAGACAGTTCCCCCCCCCCTCCCACAATTGGCTAACTTGGCGCTTGACTGGTTTCTGAAATAAGCGATTCAATTGTGTAATTTGATGTAATTTAATTGAGTTAATCCTCTAAATAAATCTGATTGAGATTGTCACTGATATGAGTAGCCTATATCTCACTTGACGATATGTGTCATAACAAGAACGAGAACATTGTTTGTGTACATCTTGTCTGATTAGTGAAATATGTTACTAGTTAGCAATGTGTGCAAAGGAGGGGTAAAGGAACTAACTATCCTACTCCATTATCTCCTGGCTTAGTTACCTTATGAGTGATACCTTATTGGTGTCACTTATGAGGTTCTAACCTGTTTTCGGACAGTTGACAAAACAACAATCCCCTTCAAATAGGCCTCTACCCAGGAACTAAATAGCGGTGACGAAAATTAAAATAACCGACTGCAAGTCGTTCGCATGGTCTAGTGCAGTGATGAACAGATTCCTGCACTGTGCAAAATTAGAATGGAGTATACAGGGTGTTTAAAAAATACGGGGCATAATTTCAGGTATGTATTTCTCACATGTAGACAATCAAAATAGTTCATTACAAATGTGTCCGGAAATGCTTTATTTCCGAGTTATGGCCTTCACAACATTGAAATTCACCGCAACGTTTTTCTTTCCGCAGGTCGTTGTCGTCAAAGGAGACATTAAGAGGGCACTCTGACAGTTCATTCCGAGGCGAAGGTTACATTCAGTGTTGTGTAGGCGTTAGACTGTGCGACATGTATTCAAATCAAGAGCTGGCAGAGATATACTTCATGTACGGTTAGGCGGACGGCAATGCTGCGCTGGCTCGTCTCGTCGTTTGTACCAGGAGAGGTACCCACAGCAACAATGTCCAGATCGGAAGACATTTGTACGTCTCCATTACCGTCTGTGCGAGTATGGAAAATTTAACTCTCCTGGTTTGGGAAGGGGACGACCAAGATCTACAACTCCAGAAGTACAGGAGGAGATTCTGGAGGCTGTGAACATGACTCCTTCTATCAGCACACGAAGGGTAGCGTTGCAAGTCAATGCTCCTCATACGACTGTCTGGAGACTGTTGAAAGAGTATCAATTGTATCCTTATCATTTGCAACGTATACAGGCCCTGTCACCAGCAGATTACCCTGCACGAGTTACAGTAGGTTCTGTCAGTGGTTCTTGCAGCAGTGTGGTGTAAATCCGAACTTTCCTGCCTTAGTATTATTTACAGATGAAGAACAGTTCACACGAGATGGCATAACAAATTTCCACAATCAGCATGTATGGGCGTATGAAAACCCACGTGCAACTGTTCCATCTTATCACCAGGTGCGGTTCTCCCTCAACATGTGGGCCGGTATCATTGGTGATCGATTAGTTGGACCCCATGTACTTGTAAACAGACTTACGGGGCAGGCGTACACAAACTTCCTGGAAAACACCATACCTCATACTTTAGAAGAAACTCTACTGATCAATCGTCAACACATTCACTTCTTGCATGATGGCGCTCCTGCACACTTCAGTCGTACGGTTCGCCGGTACTTGGATCGAAGGTTTCCTGATCGATGGATAGGTAGAGGTGGCCCAATTGCTTGGCCTCCACGCTCACCTGATCTGAACCCTCTCGATTTCTACTAGTGGGGCCATTTAAAATCATTGGTTTATTCGTCTCCGGTGCCTGATTTGGAATCCCTTCGGAATCGAATTGTGGCATGTTCTAAGGACATAGGCAATACTCCTGGAGTTTTGGATCGTGTTCGCAGGTCAATGAGACATCGATGTGAGGTCTGTATTCAAGCAGGAGGTGGACATTTTGAACATCTTCTGTAATGACAACGACCTGCGGAAAGAAAAACGTTCCCGTGAATTTCAATGTTGTGAAGGCCACAACTCGGAAATGAAGCATTTCCGGACACATGTTGTAATGAACTATTTTGATTGTCTACATGTGGGAAATACATACCTGAAATTATGCCCCGTATTTTTTAAACACCCTGTATATCTCATGCATTCGAAACCGGTTCTCAGCCGATGTGGTGCCATAACACATGACGATGGGTTAAGAATGAGCGAGTTGTTTTGATGGTCAAAAGGAAGTGAAGTAAATCACGGATATAATATGTAGCTTTAATAGTTTAATTCAAAGGTGAGGATTGGGCAATGAGAGAACTCCCTCTTTGAGCTAACGAGATGAGTGCCTGAAAGAGACATGAGCTGTTGACTTCTAATAGTTGCTGTAAGACTAGATGGCACCACATTACTTTGTACCACGCTGAAGTCCGAGTTTGGCATGGTCAGATTTTGAAAGGAGAGTTAGCCCATTTTCTCGAATTGTCAACGAGAACATCTAGTTTGACACAAGATCAATTACAGGCATTTGCAGGTATTCTTGAGAGTCTAATTCAGGAATTTTCTATCACATTTCGAGATCTACACGATTTATCAATGGATCTTAAAGATTCAACTACTATAATAATGGATGCTGTTCCTTCTAATCTTCAATGCGAGTTACTTACAATGCGATGTCATAATGAGCTGAAGGCTAAATATAAATCACGAACATATTTCGCAAACAAATTTTCCACATATATGCAGAAAATGGCTGCAAAACTGTTACCAATGTTTGAATAAACATATATGTGTGTGAGAAACTGTTCTCTCTAATGAAGATATATAAATCTCCAAGAAGAGCTACTCTAACTGATGATGTGATGAACATATCACTGCAGTTCTTGGAAATGCAAGTGCAAGATCGATTGCACCAAACATAAGTCGTCTTATTCCGCGAAAACAGACACACTCCTCATCATATGCTGAATGAAATTTAAGATGTGCAAGAACGAATGTTTTGTTTATGATTATTGATATTTATTAATTTATTTATATATTTAATCTACAGTTTGTTTGTCATTCATTGTTTATTCTGTATTCCTAACCACGTTTTTATGAACTTCTATGTAGAGCCCGATCGCAAATTGTACGTAACTCACACTAATAAATTAATTACAGAGATACACTTCTTACAGTTCATAAATGAATTATTCGTGCAAAAAAGCTAATGATATTTCACGTCAGATTGTCTAATAAATGTTGTACGGAGAGAATTACTCCTTAATATTTATGGTGTTATTGCAGTTCTAACTTGACTTTCTGGTGTAGAAAATTCTAGTTTAAGGAAGATTCAAGATGCATAAATGTTATTCTTAAGCACACTAGTAGAGTAAAAATATTTATACGAGTCGGGTACTTTAGATTTGAGAGAAGAATTAAATATTAGCATAGAGGAACATAGGAATTATTGTCGCATTTCATGAATACAAGACACTCCAGTGCCGAAATGGTCAAATAATACCAACAAAAAACAAAATATTCCGGAATTACTGATGTGTTAAAATGATTAATATCTACCGTACTGAATTCGGAACATACTGTTGCGCCATGTTAGAAGATTCTGGTACCGTCAGGGAGTTGCGCACACACATCTAGCGAGAGGGAAGGCGCAGGGAAACGGAAACTCGAGCTTCGGTAGGCGCTGTAGCGCGGCACGGAGCGAGGGGAAAGAATTACGATGACAGCGCGGAGCGGAAAGAGGAGGGGAAACGTCTAGAAACGCATTCCTCTCGAAGGTTCAGAAAACCACGTGAATCGAAGATTCCAGATGTTACCGTTTAATAAATAAAAGCGAGAAGCAGTATTGAGTCAGTCTTCAGTCAGTCTTCAAGTCTTGGACAGCAGCGAGCAAGGTGGACCTGAGTTCGACGTGCAGTGAACTTGAGTGAGTCCGTAACTGTGGCAGTATCCAGGCAAGTGCAACGTATCCGGAGGACTTGAGTTCGACGTGCAGTGAACTTGAGTGAGTCCGTAACTGTGGCAGAGTCCAGGCGAAGGCGACGCGTCCGGAAGACCTGAGTTCGATGTGCAGTGAACTTGAACAGTGAGTTAGAAGAACTAGCCAGGGCAAGTGAACTGTGAACTGAGAACTGACATAGTTTTGTTCTGCACATAGTGCTTTGCGAACATTAATTGAAACTAGGAGTACATTGTTGTTCTTCTCAATAATACAGTGTATTGTCATTGTCGTCGTGTGGAGTGCTATAACGATTATTGTGTTGCTGTGTTGAGTGGAATACATATTGTTGTGGGGTGAATTATTAAGAAATAAAAGTCACATTGTTGTCGGGTGATGGTTAAAGTAAGAAAAAAAGTTACAATACCATTTTGTTTGAACCGCTGAGATTTTATCATTTTGTCATTTATTAGTAGTAGTAGTAGTAGTAGTATTTATTTATTTAACCTGGTAGAGATAAGGCCGACATGCCTTCTCTGCCCCTCCACCAGGGGATTACAACTAAAATATGAAGAATAAAATTACAATTAATATTAAATTTACAATTACAATTAAAATAAAAATTAAACTACGACAAGGATTACATGATTAATGAAAGCTAGACATTTTATCATAGAAGTTAAGAACAAAGAATATTTTTGTATTTACTGAATTACAAATTAAACCTAGAATAACAAAATTGTATAGTGATGAAATTACCGGATATTGAAATATTTTGTGATAGATTAAGAGAACTATTTACAAGAAACCATGTCTGAACGAGTCTCAATTACTGACCAAGTGCCTAGTAAGTTTGCGTTTGAATTCAATTTTATTTCGACAGTCCCTGATGCTAGCAGGTAACGAATTAAGCTTTTAATAATAATAATAATAATAATAATAATAATAATAATAATAATAATAATAATAATAATAGTTTTAACATTTGTATCGAAATTCACAGATATAATACAAAGCATCTTATACTCCATTGACTACGTGAGCATTATTTAATTACTGTGTTCAAATTGCAGTTTTAATAAGGAAGTGATAAATTTAAAAGGGCAGGGTTCATGTTTATAACGTGAGGAGTATAACATTTTATTAAATATGTTGTTTAAATTTACATCTTGTATTTTTATGTGAAAAGCTGAGATTTTATTGAAGTGATTCGAGATCATGAAATTTGTAACTTGACTTGTAAAAGTGACAGTTATAAAAGAATTCATTTCTTGAGCCGTAAACTTAAAATTTATACGCTTGTCCGTCACCCACTCATGGAGAAGTTGAAGTAGAAACAGCATCTGGAGATTTTGGTTGTGGGCTGTCTATTTTTGTTCTGAAAGACGTTAGATGAAATTCCTGACTGGCAACACTAGTAGTTGGCAAAATTTATTTCACATATGTAGTAAGACAAGTATTGACTCGACCAGTTTTATGTGAATTGTCGAAACTCGTTTCTCATTATTCGTAGGCGAAATTGTCTCCGAACTGTGAATATCGCTTAAGGAGGGTGTTTATTTTTGTCACGTGTTCAAGGATGTTTGGTCTTAAATGGCAATAACACGTTCATAATAGTTACTGTTGGATGGAGTAGTCCTCTCTTACAAGGTGTAGGTTTCTGGGATTGAAACATAAATTTGTCTGTAGCAAACACCAACTTAAAAATTGTCAGTGCATATAGAGTCATAACTACATGACTATGTTGCTTCTAGAGTAAAAAGCAATTTAACTTGTATGTTAGGACATCGTTATAGATACTGGAAGGCTGTTCTGGAGTAAGAATATGTGAGTCATGCTTACCAATGGATCCCAGGTTTGCGTGTTCAAACCGGCCGAATGGGTTGGATTTAAGGACAGTAAATTTATTTAGTACGGTTTCGTTCTAAAGGCACATAAAGCTAGCAGAGTGTGGTAGACTTGTATGTAAAAGAATCTGTCCTTGAATTAGAGGTATCCAGTCAAGATTTACTAATCATTCACCGTCCCCTTCATTTATGAGGGTAGCACAGATGTCCCATATGGGTAAACTATGTACGCCTGGATTATTGTAATACCTATAGGTGTTTATACAGTATGGGCCTATAACAGTGTTGTTTGTACACGTCATGTATTATTAAACTGACCTTTGAAATGACCTTAAAATTCAAAATATGTCAATAAAACTAAATTCATTGTTATGATGAAGGATGAGTGGAACAAAGAAAAATTCTCTCCGGCACCGGGATTTGAACCCGGGTTTTCAGCTTACGTGCGGCCCGGGTTTTCAGCTTACGTGCTGGCGCTCTATCCACTAAGCCACACCGAATTCCCATCCCGATGTCGGATTGAATCCTCTCAGTTTAAGTTCCAACTCTTGGGTTCCTTCTAGTGGCCTACCCTCATGCACTGCGTCATAGATGTATGACAGTGGCACAATGTCCATACATGTGCAGAGGTGCACTTATGAGTGACTAAGTGGCCGGGATCCAACGGAATAAGCACCGTTTTAAATCACCAAGTGATTATTTTTCACATATCATATATTATTACAATGTATCGAAGTACATATGATATTTCCGTGCAGAAATTCTGCGTCATCTTAGTGATTTAAGACGGCGCTTACTCCGTCGGATCCCGGCCAGTTAGTCACTCATAACGAGTGCACCTCTGCACATGTGTGGACATTGTGCCACTGTCATACATCTATGACGCAGTGCATGAGGGTAGGCCATTAGAGGGAACCCAAGAGGTGGAACTTACACTGAGAGGATTCAATCCGACATCGGGATGGGAATCCGGTGTAGCTTAGTGGATAGAGCGTCAGCACGTAGAACTGAAAACCCGGGTTCAAATCCCGGTGCCGGAGAGAATTTTTCTCTGTTCCACTCATTCTTCATCATAAGATGACGCAGAATTTCTGCACGGAAATATCATATGAGCCGTTCAGAGCAAAAGTGATGTAAGTCAAAATTGGATAATGAGGTTTAAAGTAAAAATTCTGTAAAATACAGCGCAAAGTAGCAATTAATATGTCCTTCTTGATATCCACTGACTACTAATAGTTTAAATAAACTGAATATTAATTACTATTTTGCGCTGTATTTTACAGAATGTTTACTTTAACCCTCATTACCCATTTTTGACTTACACCACTTCTGCTCTGAACGGCTCATTTGTACGTCGATACGTCGTAATAATATATACATTCATTGTGTTTGATGAGTTAAACACAAATACAGCGACATGAATTAAATTAATTTACATACACTATTACTTATATAAAAATTTAAAATTACATATTCTGTGAAATTCATGTAACACCGTTGTTCGTATCTTACCCCACGGACAGAGGGAAGTTAGGTTTAGAAGCATAGTAAACAAGCAGGCAGTGCGCACAGGGTTGTCTTTCATTGTAGGTCCCTTGCGTTTAGTCTGTTATTTAGAATTGTGCACAATGGAGTGTCGTAAGGAGCTCAGTTCCGATTTTAAGAAAGTTATTGTTCGCCTGGCTCTGAAAGGCTATTCCTACAGAAAAATAGGTAAAGTAGTACATAAAACACATTCTACAATACAACACATTGTAGAAAAATGTCGAAATCATAAAACTTGGAATAGTTTGGCAAGAAAAACCAAGCAAAAATTGCTAAATGCACGTGACGAGAGATTCATAGTTAATCAAGTTGTCAAAAATTCAAGATTAAGTGTTCCACAAGTTCGAGTCATGATTAAAGAGTCTTAAAACACGAAGATCAGTAATCAATCTATCCGGCGTGTGTTGTGGAAAAATGGTTACCATGGCAGAAGACCACGAAAGAGGCCGTACATTTGTGAGACAAATGAAGCTCGAAGATTGGACTACCCTCATTTGAAAAGAAATTAAAGTAAGTATATATTTTCATACTATAAATTACCGTTTTATTTCGAAAATAGAACTGTACAAACAACACTGTTCTATAGGCCTACTGTATATTTTAATTTTATGTGCTGGTATGCTACGTATTTCTCCAGTGTTTCGAAACTAGTTACATAATTTATGTAGGAAGTTCAGATCCTCGAATGTCATTTAGTAGGACAGTTCCTAGCATGGAACAGATTAGAATCTATTAAATGACATTAATTGAATGCGCCTAATAAGATTACGTGTTTCACTTTATATGCAATTAAAATTAGAATTTGTGCATGAACTGTCTCATTGCGTACTGGATAATAATGAATGACGATAGATAATTAAGAGATATCTACTTTTCGCAAACTATGGATTCGCGAAACACTATATTTTAGCTGATAAAAGCAAACATTTTGGGCCGTATTCATAGACATTCTTAGCGCGGGCTTCCGGTGGATGGTCAACGAACTAACGTTTTTCGTATTTATAAACCAGTGTTAGCGATAAGATATGTTATGAATCCTGTACAAGTAATCACTCGATAGCCGGGGCTAGTTTAGCACGCTCGTAGCGCGGGCTAGCGAAATGTCTATGAATAGCACCCTTCATGTTTAAAGCCCTCCCAGGTCAAAATATCAAGTTTAAACTCGCAAAATAACGCGTAATATTGTGTGTTCGTGAAATTTACGAGTTATTTTAGTTGAAAATAAATTTATCTGCAGAAGATCAAAACCTCGAGTGGTATTTATTAAAAGTATTTCGCGAATAGAATAATGAGTAACTAATTAATATAAAACAATCACATAGAGTATTATTAAATGAGATGTTTAATTTAGTAATCTAGTATCATATTACTCATTTCATTGACTGACATGGCCTACTATACTCTTAAAGAAAGATGAATATTATTTATTTATTTATTTAGGTACTCAGTTACTTATTTACTTATCTACTTATTTATTTATTTACTTATTTCTTTATTCATTTATTTATTTGCTTATTTATTTATTTATTTACTTATTTATTTATTTACTTATTTATTTATTTACTTATTTACTTATTTATTTATTCAATCAGAACTTCTACGTAGTTTTAACTATTCAAACTAACTGCAACATTAATAGAAACCAAGCAATGAATAATTGAAGTATTGATTTTGTATTGTAAATACAATTAAATTCGTGCGTACTAAAGAAATTGTGAATTTATATTAATTTTACGTACAACCAGTCGTGGCCTTCTCCCCTTCTCCTGAAGGGGATAATATGCCGACACAGTGCAGTGTGAGGTACCCTACGTCACACCAACACCACCACCACCACCACCACCAATACTAGAGATATGGTAGATCTATACGGATTTGAAAGCTGCAGAGAAATGCATAGTGTCAATCATAAGCACCATTAAAGTCATAGTTTTCGAAGTTTAAACCATTAGTTTTTTTTTCATCCTCAATAAGGAGGATTGTGAAATAATACTAGAATTCGAAAAATAGGTTTCTTGACACAAGTCGTTGCTCAAGACTAGATAGGAAAGAGACTACAGAACCAGAAAATATAGTTATAAAAGAAAAAATATATGCTATCGTTTTATTTACACGTGATTATTTTCAATGTAATAAAATCTGAAGCCAGTGTCTGCAATTTCTTCTCACTCCGGCATCAGATTAACTTGCGTACGCAGTCCGATTCAGAATCGCCAGTAATAACTGGAGTTCCATAACTCTTATCCATGTTTTTATCTGTGTTGCCCTTAAACCGTGTAATAGCCCAACTTTTTGTTCTCCACATTTGAACATGTCTCTCGGACACGGTTATGCGTTTGTTGCCTTTCCTTTTTAATGTGGTTGAGTACACAGTGGCGCCAGAAAAATCATTTGTTTGCTACACTGTGTCCATGGTTACCTAATTGGTCGCACACGCATGCGTGAAGCGTAGAGAAAGTCCTTTGAGGTGTCATAAATGCGGACAGTGTTGCCAATATAGCGGTTTTTCAACTAAACTTTGTGGTTTAGCATATTTCACTGATGGTCAGAAGAAAATATTTGTTTCTCATTCTACATCTTGCGGTGAACGTTAGCTGAAAGATGATGCCAATCCACCAGTGTTACCATCTTCGGTGGACAGAGACGATTTCCAATACAAAAAGTTCTAACATACGAAAATCTCCATAAGGTTTTAATGTCCAGAGTACGAAAAGGTGTCCACACCTGTGGAGTAACGGTTAGTGCGTCTGGCTGCGAAACCAGGCGGTCCGGGTTCAATTCCCGGTCGGGGCGAGTAACCTGGTTGAGGTTTGTTCCGGGGTTTTCCCTCAACCTAATATGAGCAAATGCTGGGTAAATTTTGGTGTTGGACCTCGGATTCATTTCACCGGCATTATCACCTTCATCTCATTCAGTCTCTAAATAACCTAAGATGTTGATAAAGCGTCGTAAAATAACCTAAAATAAAATAAAAAAGTACGAAAAGGACCAATGTACTGAAAAGGTACGTTACATAATGTTCAACTTAAAAATGTCCATACTTACTTATGGCTTTTAAGGAACGCGGAGGTTCATTGCAATCCTCATATAAGCTCGTCATCGGTCCCTATCCTCAGCAAGATTAATCCAGTCCCTACCTGCATATCCCACATCCCTCAAACCCATTTTAATATTGTCCTTCCATCTACGTCTCGGCCTCCCCAAAGGTCTTTTTCCCTTCGACCTACTAACTAACACTCTATATATGCCCATACGTGCTACATGCCCTGCCCATCTTAAACGTCTGGATTTAATGTTCCTAATTATGTCAGGTATAATTATGTCAGGTAAAGTACTGCATTATGTAACTATCTCCATTCTATTGTATCTTCATCCCTCTTAGCCCCAAAATATTTTCCTAAGCACCTTAGTCTCAAACACGCTTAATCTCTTCCTCTCTCAAAGTAAGAGTCCAAGTTTTGCAATTATACAGAACAACCGGTAATATAACTGTTTTATAAATTCTAACATTGAGCTTTTTTGAGAGCAGACTGGATGATAAAACTTCTCAATCCAATAATAAGAAGCATGTTCCATATTTATTCTGCGTTTAATTTCCTCCCGAGTGTCATTTACTTAAAAATGTCCATACAGTAATTAAGTCTAGTGGCTAAAAGTGCTGGACTTCGGGTACGCAAGATAAAACAATTTAGTCTTCGTCAACATTATTTTTCAAGCTCACCTGGGTTAGTATATAATTTGAAATGATATGAATTTGTTCTTAAATAGCGAACTAAGTCATTTTCAGCTTTATATTGCTGATAGTTGTTTAATAGAACGACGATTCTTTATTGGTTCTCTATATACCTTTTTATTTAGGGGCTGTTTTATATTAGTGTGATCTGCAAGTAATTGTAAGACACGGTTTCTGTTTAGCTTTGTTGGTGTTTGAGATGTTCAATAAAACGCCATAATTATTACATACACATAAGACCCAGATAAGGACCTCAATTAAGATTCTTCATATATTAAGCACCATAACTACGTCTTTTCCTACAGATATCTCCTATTTAAACTGTTAGAATAAGATGCAGATAAGGACCTCAATTAAGATCCTTAATAATTTTAAGCACCATAGCTACGATTTTTCCTACAGATATCTCCGATTTGAACTGTTAGGATAAGATGCAGATAAGGACCTCAATTAAGATCCTTCATAATTTTAAGCACCATAGCTACGTCTTTTCCTACAGATTATCCGATTTCAACTGTTAGAATAAGCTGCAGATAAGGACCTCAAATAAGTTCCTTCAGAGTTTTAAGCACCATTGCTAAAGGAAAAGGGATAAATATGGAAATAATACTTACATGAACAAATAGAACATTGTCCTTCAGTAAGAAATCTTGTTGCTTATGCCAGATACTGTGAATTACTGAATAAAACACGATATTTTTCTTGGATGAAAAGCATGATACAAATAAAGAGCATAGAGGAAATTTTGGTAAGTCCAAAATTATAGATTTTCTGTAATAGTTCAGGTTGTGTAGATTTGTGTAATTTAACTGTACAGAATAACAACCTCATTAGTTCATAGAATTTCGAAGAATGATAAATAATCCAAAGACAATACAATATAAGGGTCTTGAAACTTTTGACTTGCTCGCCTGTAAAAACATAAAACGTGACTTACCAGATTTTTACCCTGTGCTCTTCAAATTGAATAATAATAATAATAATAATAATAATAATAATAATAATAATAATAATAATAATAATAAGTACTGTACCGTGGACCAAAAACGGTTTAAGTACACATTACCGTTGCCCACTGTACGTTTCAATTAAGAAAAGAAAAAAGTCACATGGCCTTATTAAATGAACACCACGCACCTATGAATACGTTAATAATTCATATAACAGTAATGGCTTATCTTGGTGGGAAAGTATACAAGTAACATGGTGGCAACATTGGAAGCAGGAGCGTTTCCAAGGCAACAGTAGTCACGGATATTACACGGAAATACCCGTCTTCATGTCAACTTGCTTCATATCAAGTAATGGGTTAGTGTAACATGGATCTCTAAAGAAGGCGCCTTTTGTTAGGATGTTCCGCGTTTTATCTGAAGATTAATTGTTTCTCAGTTAACGGAACAGTTACTAAGGAGCGACGGTGGTTGTCTCAGGTGACGGGGAGGTCAGCTGCGGCAACAGCTAATTGTGTTAATGTCTCGTTTAGACAGACGTAGGACTGACACGCCAATAGTCCAACTTTTGTGTCGTCTTCTCTCAAGTTGTCGGTCACACTTTTAATCGTTTATTACCTGAAAGAGCTTTACAAAGCTTGTACAAAACTATCTCTAATGCGACCTCTCTCTTCATGTTGTGCTGCGATCTCGAATCTTACGTTATTTTTTATTCCTTTCGTTATGTTATTGTTTATACTTAGTAATGTGAGGTTTGAAGCAAAATTTTAGTTGAAGTACGTTGCGATAAGAAATTAATCCTATTTTTAAAATAAAGGCAATTAGATTCTATGGTCTTGCGTCACCTTCCAGTGAGATTTGTTATTCCATAACGGTACTTGTTTCTGGTTTTAGTTGAGAAAAATTCGGTGATACCCATTTCAACAGCTTCCAAGTTTTGGAAATTTATTCCACACAAGGATCGAAACAGATGGTGATCTGAAGGCGCAAGATCAGGACTATATTCCTAGATTTCTTCTATGGTTGCCCCAGTGGTCTCGCATTGTCCTCTTGCAAGAAAATTCTATTTCGATTAACTAATATTATTAATATTTCACAAATATATTAAAATACTAAATAATTATAACTAATTTATACATCGTTCATAATTTCAAGAATACAATTTTATAACGAATTTTCCATCATATAAATATTCAATTTATGTTGGCTTTACTTGCACTTACGTATAGTTTTAGTGCAAGTTTCAACCAGTCGAGTTTATTGTAGAGTTTAAAACTTATTTTTGCTAAAGTTGAATTTCTCTTTTAACTCTACAATGTGCAACAAGTATATATAAATCGTCCATGCTGCTATATTCATTCAATACTCTATTAGAACAGAAATATTTATACCGTTCATATAAGCATGAATTCCTCCTAACTTAAGCCATTGACTCTTTTTTCATTGCATTATCCTATATCTAATAACACAGAACAAGCACAATAATTCATACTTTCTAAAACATATTTATATAATTACTTCTAGTTAAATCGTGTGACTATTTTTAAATTGAATTCATCAATTAATGTATTTTCAAATTTGCATTAACTAATGTCGGGTACCTCTCTCTCAAAATTTCATGAACTCGTTCTAGTTGTTGAGAATAAATAACCGCATCCATTGCACGTCTTTTTAGAACAAAATCCCACTTTCACAATTCCACCAGATACATAAAATTACTTTGGGGTCGGACTGATTTGTTTAACGAAAACTTTAGCAAGTAACAGGGATATAGCCACTGTTTTGAGGCGTGATGATTAGCCATAAAGTGACGACAGATCTCTACTCTGCGTTGAGTCTGTTCAGGTGTTAATTCATGAGGTACAGATCTACAACTTCTGTATAATTTTTTAAGTGTCCTAGTGTGATGATGTATTTTATCTTTTGAAGCACTAAGTTCTTTGACAACCTACGAGTATTGTTTTGTGAATTTTATTCCAAAACGCTACGTATATTCTCAGTATTCCATACCATGCTTCTTCCAGACCATGCTTCTTCCAGGGCGTTGCAACTCTTTAGTGTCTCCTTCTCCATTATTGAAACGTTGGAACTATCGTTGTACCACATGTTCACTAACGATACCTCCATCCTCGACTTCAATATTTTTTTACCCGCGGCAGCAGGTTATAGTCTTTTTTGCAGTAGTGCTTTAGAAGGACTCTAGTCTCAAACTTTATCATCTCCATTTTATATTATTTTCATTAACAATTGGCGACTGTCACATGCTTATAATACTGAGTAACAATCGTAGCGTTCTCGTAAATTGCATTTTCCAGTTAAAGAAAATCATTGAAATCTTACAAAACACCAAATTTAAAGAACGACATTACTTATGAGACTTTCTAATATGTTCTCTTCTTTCTGCTTCTGTTTCTATTTAATTTCTGTCATTTTTGTTGCTATTCTTTCATAGCGCCTCTCTTTTCCTTCATCATCCCCTTTGCCTTCTATGTTCTGTCATTACATCATTTTTCCTGCTTATTAGTTGTCCATATCATAGGCTACTATTCGTTGGATCCGAGGTTCACGTTGTAAATCGAAGATGGTGAATTTGTGAAAAGCAATCAAATTCTTAGCAAGGCTTCCTCGGGGAGGGATGTACAACTGGGCGGCCCGTTTCGTAGATTTTCAGCAATTAAAATACCCCTGTTCCCTAATAGCGTGCTGCAGGCATCTGATTTCATTCCTCTGAATATCGGCGCTTGTGATTCCTCTATTTGAAAGCTTGATTTAATTAAATACAGAGTGATCCGTTTGGGAAGACATAAAATAAAACCTCTATGACATAAGATCGATTATTATTTATTTGTCTTTAATTTGTAAATACATTCTAGAAGGATGGAAGTTTTGACCACATACTTAACGCACCCACCATTGTTTATATATATACACACAATTCACATTTTGAAACTAATTCCTACCATGTATGATCAAACATCTCAGGGTATTTTTTTTTAAAGCTGATACATTTTTTGCTTTGAGATCATAAATATTCCTGGGATGCCATGCATAGACACCATTCTTTACAAAGCACTCTACGAAATCGAGTGGCGTCAGGCCTTCAGAATTTGGAGACTACAGTACGTAACTGACCCACTATGACCGCAACCAACATTATTCAGAAAATCACCAACTTTTTTTCCTCAATGAGATAATGTATCAAACAGCTGGTGCACCGTGTTCACTTGGGTTTCTTGAAGCAGCTATGATATCAAATGTGATCGATTTCTGGAGAGTTACAATGCGTAATTTAAAAACAAACACGTTTCATGCGGCAGTGGTAGACTTTTAGATAAAATTTACAAGTTATGTATGGCATAGGCCATCTTATTTTTCGGTAATCTGTGCTTTATTTCTTTTCCACTCTAGTAAGTATAATTACTCTGCTGCGGAAAAATTTCGACCTAGTGATTTCCACAGATAAATCTTTTTTTAACACTTGAAACAATGAAAATGCGTTTTTTCGTACTATCAGCCTTTCTTAATATTTTGTGTGTACAACGATTTTTAGTAAACTATTGGAACGATTTTGATAATGTTCACTGTTTTTGAGGCGAGTGGTGCCGAAACTTCCAGAATGTTTACGAGGTTAACTCAGCCTCCTATCAGATTGAGTACACAGTACCGGTTTCTTTTGGGAATAAAAGACGATCGGAGCTTGTTGCTGGTCACATCACCTCCTGTACTTGTCGAAGTTAAAGCATGTGAGTTCTTCTTCCGTGCCCCTTCCTACGACACACTGCCTCAAGGGAAACCTTTACGTCTATTTACCTTATTTGTACATTTTTTCTCCTCTTCTGTCTTCTTGTAACATATATTTTGTTTCTTACGCATAATAGGTTTTTCTTCTTTCTTCACTTCATCCTTCTATTCTTATTTCATTTGTCATCTTTAATTCTCTTTTTCTTTCTCACTTCTTCTTCTTCTTCTTCTTCTTCTTCTATTTTCATTTGTTTTTTATTTTTCCCTCCTTTTCACTCTTCATTTGTTGTTTCCTTTGTTTCTTTTTTTCGTTACTTATTTCTTATTTTCGTCTCTTTTATTTCTATTCCTTCTTTATTCCTATAAAACGCCGATCATGTTATGCCATTTTTTTTAACTCTTTGATCGTTTTCCTTTATTTTTTCCTCGAATACGGATGCAGAAAAAGTAATTTAATGTAATTTAATTTAATTTAACTGGCTAGATAGTGAGTACAAATTAAAATTGAGGAGCTTTTTTTCAAAAGTCGCTAAACTCCAAAATGTTCGAAATTGAGTTTAAGTAATACTAGGGCCTAATAATAATAATAATAATAATAATAATAATAATAATAATAATAACAATAATAATAATAATACTTTATTACCAGAACTAAGATACATATTGCTTTTTTGTCCCATCCTAGCATTATAAACAGGTTATTACTACATAAAAATCATGCTATAATTGGCTTATTATAGCACGCGTGCCGATAAAAGCAATGACGCATTCGCTATGATGTAATACCGGAACGCTTGCTGTCTTGGTTACAGCTTCTACGCGCGACGTAACAAGAAATGAAATGCAGGACAGAAGGTAACGTATTATTTATTTCCAATCTTTAACAATTTCCTATCACTTTTGTAATATCACATAAAACAATTCTGTGGTTCAAAGAAACTAGGGCTATGTGAACAAAATAAAGGAACTTTGTAACATAACCTGCAAGGTTATTCATTTCTCTTTATTCAGTGTCAACTAAACGATACTTTCTCAGCTATGGATCCCGAATTGAATTTCTTTCATAATTTATTTCCTAAAATTTATAATGCTAAGATGCCATAAAGTGTTGTATCCAACTCGTGGATAATCTTATTTTGACACTCGTGGAAATTGTCGTTCGTACGACAAACATGTACTCATGCCATAATCAAGATTATCTACTTGTTGCATAAATAACTATCATATAAAAATACTCTAGCACCCCAATAAAGAGTAACTTACATACTCGTGCTTAGGGGGCATTCCACACAATGTTAAGACATTTTATTAAATAATAGATACTGTAAAACGTAAAAGAAGAAGAAAGAAAATACACAGATATCACAATAATTGACTTTAAATTTTCTCTCTAAACAAAAATATAACGTATTCATACTTACCATAATGACGAAAAATAAGTCAGTAGTAGAAAGAGATTGTCAGTATAAATAAACTGAAAGAAACCTTAATTTAGCCTACTTCCTGCAGCTCTCGTAGATTCCTCGACTATAGAAGGATCGCTTTTGTTCGAGGTTAGTCCTGCTGTAAAAACTCTCTCACGGATCTTGTTTTGGAATAGAACCTAGGACTTTTTAGGCTAGAGATAGTTATCAAAGTTACGGTTGGGCTGGTAAAAGAAAGAAATCGGAAGGAAGCAAGTAAGAGATGTTGGAAAGAGGGACAGGGGCAGGAAGATGTAAAGGATAAAAAGGGTTTAAGAAAGGAAGCACTCAAAGCATGTGAATTGTTAACCACTTCGGAACCTTTCACATTTACGTGGGCCGTGCACTGGACTCTGTTTTGTGTGAGGTTAACATTGTCCACACCCTGTTACATATGGGCAGGACGGTTATCGAGGTGGAAAATAAATATGAACGCGCCTGGAGAACTTTTTATAAAACCAACGGCGTTTTTCGTTAGGTCATGTTCCATCTGTACACGGTCTTGCTAGTAATGGAGACTAACATCTCCAACAAATTGGGTTTAAATTCTAGATGTATCTCGTAACACAGTGCCTCAGCCTTCAGTTCTTAGAATCACAGCGAACGAGGACAAGAAACCACAGGTGTGTGCATGGCTGCCAAATGGTACCACTAAAATTGTGTTCAGGGAAACTCTCGTCAGAGTAAGAATAAGATGAATTGGTCCAATAAAGTTATCTTGATAGCTCACTTGGCTTACAACGACCGCGGCCCCGAGTTCAAATCTTGTCGATGTTGGAGTTGTATTTGTGGCGGAGAAAGTCAAAGTTATGAGAGTTTTCTAGGATTCTCCCATTTTTCCCTCCACCAACACACTCCACAATCCCCCTTCCATTATCGTCTCAGTCTCTAAAAATAGAGTGGAGTAACGGCTAGCGCGTCTGACCGCGAAACCAGGTGGCCCAGGTTCGATTCCCGGTCGGAGCAAGGTACCTGGTTGAGGTTTTTTCCGAGGTTTTCCCTCAACTCAATATGAGCAAATGCTGGGTAACTTTCGGTGCTGGACCCAGGACTCATTTCACCGGCATTATCACCTTCATCTCATTCAGACGCTAAATAACCTAAGCTGATGGTAAAGCGTCGTAAAATAACCTACTAATCTAAAAATAGGCATCTTCTGTGTTTGCTTGACACCGAAACAGCCATCCGAGATTGTGGGTGTTTTACGCTGTCTCTTCAAAGATTTGCAGACGACTCTTAGATTTGCATATACTTCAGAATACCTCCTTCGTTATCGTCTCAGTTTCGAAAATAGGACATCTTCTGTATTTGCTTGACACCGAAACAGCCATCCGAGATTGTGGGTGTTTCTCGCTGTCTCTTCAAAGATAGGTAGATGACACTTACATTTGCGTAAGAGGCACCGAAGACCCCCATAGTAGTAGCGTCGATGATATTTGGTGAGACGAGGCTGAGAATTCGCCATAGAATTACCTGGCATTCGCCAAACCGTAAGGATCTTAAATGGACACATCTTCCTATCCTTTATACCAGTGACCTTCACAAGCGTTATGTTAATATAGATTAAGGATTACGTATAAAATATTTAGGCCTACCTACGAATTCAGTTGTCGTACTTATTCATAAAAAAATAGTATGTGGTTACTTCCTCGTCCGATGGAAATGGAACGTAAACTTTTTCCCAGTCAAAATCCATCTCCCTCGGCCGGATTTGCACCACCGAAACCTGGCTTCAGAGACAAGTGCATAATAGTTTATAATAGTTTTTATTTTCCCTGGCAGAGTTAAGGCCATTACGCCTTCTCTTCCACTCAACCAGGATAAAATCACATACAAAAAATACATACCGGTATACAAATATTAACTTAAAAATAATGATAAACATAATTAAGTAAAAAAGAGAGATTGAATACATATACACAATCAGTAATAACTTTAAAATAACAATAATAAATATATATATATATATATATATATATATATATATATATATATATATATAATAAAAAAGAGACTGAATACATAATCTCAAACAGGAAAATACATCTAGTATACAGTATTAGCTTAAAAAAAAGAATTAATACATATGAATATAATCTCACAACTAAAGGAATAGTAGAATTAGTATGATCAGCACAGCACGTGTTACATTGAGATAATGACAATTACCTAGATATAAGTGTTAATGGAAAAATAAAGTAATGACTGTGTAAAGTAATAATAATAATAATAATAATAATAATAATAATATAATAATAAATAAAAATGATACCTAAAAAACTAATTCTTTGCATTTAAAATATATCTAAACAACCTAATTTTAAACAACTGAGGACTAAGACTACCCCTGATTTCGAGCGGCAGCGAATTCCATGAGCGGGCCATGGCTATTGAGAAAGAACTTGAGTACAGAGATGTCTGATGACGTGATATTGATAGCAATAGATTGTGCTGTGAACGTGTATTTCGATTATGATGTGAAGCTAGGAGAGTAAACCGAGAGGCAAGGTAGTTGGGTGTGTAATCATGTATAATTCGATATAGCAGGCAAAGAGAATGTACTAAACGTCTATCTTGCAAGCGGAGCCAGGAGAGTTGTAGAAAATATTCCGATATATGATCATAAATCGGACGCAGACATTATGTACACGTTGAAGTTTTTGAGAAAGTTCAGCACTTAGGTCGCTATATAAAACATCACAATAGTCAAAGTGAGGCATTACAAGAGTCTGTACTAGAATTTGTTTGAGTTTAGTAGGAAGGAAATTTTTCAGGTGTTTCAAAGAATGCATGATAGAGAAAACTTTTCTACAGATATATCTGATTTGCGTATTCCAGTTCATATTAGAGTCGAAATAGATGCCGAGGGTTTTTACAGTTGCACTGAAAGGAATTATTTTGTTGTTGAGAGAGACAGGCTGAAGGGTGTTCATATTAAAAAGGATAAAAGCCTTTGCTGCCCCAAGAGAATGGCTTGGGTTTTATCTGGATTGATATTTAGCCCAAATTTCCTTGCCCAATTATTAATTGATAAAAGATCGTCATAGGCATAGGCAGTACACCAATGAGAACAGCCATAATGTTAGTGTGTATAGAGAAATAAAGTTAGAGGTGCTTATTGTGAGGACATGGAACACCTCAATAATAATAATAATAATAATAATAATAATAATAATAATAATAATAATAATAATAATAATAATAAGCTTAATATAAAGACTCTAAACCCGTTTATACACACATTTTACAATTAATATTAGAAAGAAAAGGAATCGCATAAGACTAATAGGCATTAACAAGTATTTTGAAATTCAACTGTGTCAATAATTTACAGTATAATGAGACAAACGAAAAGCTTAAGACGAACTGTCCAGAGTCAATTTTATGAAGAAATGGAGTTTGACAATAGATATAACAATGCAAGTTAACGGGAATTTACATTTAAATATTATATAAGTTACAATTTGTAATTAGCAGAAGAAATCAGGGGATTGCGGGAAAATGTTGGAGCCCATTCATCACTCCTGCCATTTGGACCACTCCTGTCACCCTTTCTTTGTTAGTCTCATAACTAGTCAATCTTATCCCTTGTGACGATGTACTCTTGCAATTCAGGGCTGACAAACTGACCCCATTTTATAAGGAAACTTACGCAAACGTTTCCAGCACACGTCTACACAATCTCCCTTAAGCCCAATATGGCTGTTGTCGCTATGAATCATGGTACCGTGTCTGGACCTGTGTATATAGACATTGAAAATGGCGTTGGTAAGAAGCACAGCATAAAAACGAGCTGGCTGACACCATAGAAACCTAGGTAGCAGCGAAAATATATAAATTGAACGTGTTTAGATATAATAAATTCATACGAAGTATGAATAACGCAAGTGGCGTTCTCAAAACTGGAATTAAGTACATAATTTAATAGTAGCCTATTAGTCTAGCTACCAGTGTGGTGTATGGGTAGTGAGTGGAACTCGTTCACCGAGACTGCTTTAAGTCGTGGGTTCGAATCCCACTTCGATTATCTAGTTCTGTTCTTTCCGAGATTTTTCTCAAATGTAAGACTGTTGTCAGGTAATTCGTTTGCTAATATCTGACTCATTTCGCAAACATATATCGTTCACATAAATCCCACTGCTGGTGGATAATCTCGAAGTTAATAAAGCGTCGTTAAATACATATTAAAAGCACTTGCATTACCTTGAAGCTCCTAATCGCCGACATTGCATAATCGATTTCGACACAATCTAGGGACGAAGGGTGAAGGGTAAACTTTTCGATAGCAGATTTTGCTGTGGAATATTTCTGCACTTTTTATAAGCAATCCTGAATCAATTTTCTTCGTTCAGTTGTTTTGAGTGGCAAAAAAGAAAAAAAAAAGAAGCTAAATACCCCGTTGAAAATATATATATATATATATATATATATATATATATATATATATATATATATTCCTAAAAACCAAATTATCATTTAAGCCTGCAATATCTACTCTGTTTGTAGCCTATTTTGTTTATTCTGACTATTACACTTTTACTACGTCATACTACTTTTGACCAATAAAACGGTACGAAAGGACGTCTTTCAACCAATCATGGCTGCTTATCTGTCTTATTTTTTATACTTTGTATGCCTCATTTATTTTTGACCTGCTGTTCACATTTTATTATGCTTTTTCGTTCTTTCTCTATGTTATATATTATGTCTGATTTCTTCTTACTTCTTGTTTACATATTATTATTATTATTATTATTATTATTATTATTATTATTATTATTATTATGATTATTATTATTATTATCTTATTCAGTTTTGTGTGTAAAATTGTAGTGTACTTTGTAAATTTGTAGTGTTTTTTGTAACGCAGTTTTTACTCCTGGTTGAGTGTTAGAGAAGGCCGTATGGCCTTAACTCTGCCAGGTTAAATAAATCATTATTATTATTATTATTATTATTATTATTATTATTATTATTATCTCACAATTTTATCGCTTCCCTAGCATTTGTTTATTTTTATCACTACCCTAGCATTTGTTTCTTTGTTTGCCAACATTTCAAACTGCACTGGTCACGACAAAAAAAAATTACAAACCACCCCAGTCGATGCAACAGCAGTTTCAAATATGACTCGCATTGGCATTCAAGTACAAGAATTCATAAATATCACTGGTCATAGCTATGCATTTTTCCTGAAACCCTATTTACAAATAAATGAAGAGCACCATTCGGAAATCCTGAATACGTTAGGGAATACACCATGTACATCAACGAGTTTCACTTCTTTTACGCACACGTCCTATATAACATCAACTGAACAACCAATCACTAAAACATTCAAATTTCAAAATTGTACATTCAATAATTGTTCCTTTTAAAATCATTCATGTTTATTTTTTATTTCAACATCGTTAATTAAAACTTTTCTTGTTTATTTCATCAACCCTAATTAAAACTTTTCTTACACTTATTTATATTATTTAGGTTATGTTAAAGGTTCTGCTATATGATATTATGGATAGTCACGTATCAGAGATTGTTTAATATACTAAGATTTATTGAAAATCATCTGTCAAGTGACGTTGATTACTCGGATCCGGATAATTGAAGCGGAATGCAACTGTTTTAATAAAAATGAAACTGAATCAACAAAGCCTTCTTGACTAGTAACCGTCCACAGAGTTCAATGAAGATTCCATAGTTGGCACAACTGACAACAAGGAAACAGCTAATCATAACACACTACTGCCATCTACCGTAAGTTAATATTTTTAATGTTGAGATGGTACAATAACTTAATACATTTAAAGACAGTTGTATTTTCGTAAGCCAATTAATATTTTATTGTATTGGAGTACTTCGTAACTTCTAATCTTTATATACATTCTTCTAATCGTGTAATAGTCAATTAAATCCCACTCGAGTTTTGATTTTCTCTAGATAAATCAAAACCTCTAGTGAGATTACTGTTGATAATTTTGACGCTTCAGACCTTTCTGCACTGAACGGGAAAAATAGAGTAGAATTCCACACATTAGAAATGCTGAACTGAGTTTCATTTCTGTGCACATCGATGGGTCTATCTTCAGGGGTTATGAAACCGTTTTAACTCGTTTTCATAAAAAAATTGTACTTAACTCCTTTCTGCAATCATCGATTCAATTGGTTATCTACCTGACAGTAAAATATGTCTTTCATTTCTGTTTATAAATGCTTCAGAAACTAACATTAAAAGATTCTTTTATATTTATAATTTCTTCTTTTCATTTTTCTTTTAAGAATGTTTCTTAACCTAATACCAGAAAAAGCTCTTTTATTATAATCTTCATCTTTATTATTATCAGTCCTTTTGAACCCAACATTAAAGCATGCTCTCATTCTTCATTTTGTTTCTTCTTGCATTCGGTTGCTATGGCAACTTAAAACAAAGGAACTGTTTAAAAGCATGGTTGAGAGAACGCCATTTTTGCAAGTATGAATCAATGACCTGCCACAAATTGAACTTTTGCGGTGGAAATTTATTTTAAATGTGGTAACTCACAGCGTAAATTTCGCACACATGTCAATACTGAAAGAGGTGGCAGGATTCCAGAAGCCAGTGCAATATAAAACTGTATGGAAAAATTTTATAAGCAAAGAACGAAACATAGACGAAGTGAGAAAACTGTAAGATCAGCTGAAATCATCTAAAAAAAATACGTGTTGCCATTACAAGTATTCCTAAGAGATAGGTCAGAGGACATGCCTATCAAGGAGATAGGCCTACGATTGCCGAATTCTCCACAACTGTTTTGTATTAGACCTGCCACCCATTAAAAAATAGATTTTTTTTTTTCCTATATCCGTTTCAACATGATTATGCATGAATTAAAATGATTTGCGAGAATCTGATTGATTTTATTATATCAGCATTCAAATCTTATTAAGCTTTTTCGATTTCTAATATTATAATATGATGTGGAGTAAACAATCAAAATATCCTGTACTGAAGTGATAAAAAAACTGAAGAGCTTCACATAAAATTCCTTCACAGCCAGAAATTTACAATATTATAGGGATTACGTCATCTTGTATCGCTAGTGAGTATTAATTTGTAAGTAGATGAAAACGATTACTCAGTGATGAATACGTAAAATAATAGTAAATTAATTTCTCTTCCAAATTTACAACTTCGTAACATTTAACCTAAGATTGTGTGCTTTTCAGCAAATTCGCCTTCATCCTAAGCTGCTCATCTATCAGTGAATAGATTAAGAAATGGTTTTGGTAAACGCCCGATCTCTCTGTCTTTATATTTGGTGACATTTCAAGCCGTTATCGTTCATCAGATCTCACAGCATAAGACTTCTTCCCATTGGAATAGCTGAAGATCGAATTGCTACATAGTCTACCAATGATCTAACGACCTAAAGACAATAATACTGCAGGAACGTCTTATCGGCGATCATTCTGGAGAAAGTCATTAATGGTATTACTACGTGCTCAGGTTTTAATAGAAAACGGAGAATCTTCTGCGAACCTTTGGAAAAGGAACTAAGGAAGAGACCAGTGAAGTGTGGCGGTGTATGATGCAGAAACATGTACATTACAACGAAGCGACTAGAAGCATTTGTAATGTGGATATGGAGAAGAATGGAGCGTGTGAAATGAACAGACAAAATAAGAAATGAAAATGTGTTGGAAAGAGTGGGTGAAGAAAGAATAGTGCTAAAACTAATCAGGAAGAGAAAAAGGAATTGGTTGGGTCACTGGGTGAGAAGAAACTGACTACTGAAGAATGCACTGAAAGGAATAGTGAACGGAAGAAACGTTCGGAGCAGAAGAAGATATCAAATGATAGACAACGTTAAGATACATCGATCATATGCGGAGACTAAGAGGGAGGTGAAAAATATGAACGATTGGAGAATTATGGATTTGCAGTGAAAGGCCTGCATGAATGACTACGTACTCAGAAATTTACTGGCTTGGGTGGAAGGCATTTGAATAATAATAATGTATCTAAATATAACATTAAAACATGCTTATATACTGTATTACTCTTTTCATATTTATTTAACATTATCTATGTTCTTTACCCTAACATTAAAGAATGCTTTCATATTATCGGTATTTATTTCATACTTATGACTAGCAATGATTCTGAACTAACAAAACACGTGCTTTTTATATTGCTGTGTCCATCTTCGTTTACTTTTAACGGTGCTTAAGAAACCTGACATGAGTTCATATTTTTGTAATACGGGCATTGTATGGGGCAGAAACATGGACAGTACGACGAAGTGAAGAGAAGTAAATAAAGGCACTTGAAATATGGATATGGAGAAGAATGGAACGTGTGACGAGGGCAGACAATAAGAAACGAAGATGTGTTGGAAAGAGGGGGTGAAGAAAGAATGATACTGAAACTAATCAGGAAGAGGAAAAGGAATTGGTTGGGTCACTGGGTGAGAAGAAACTGCGTACTGAAGGATGCACTAGAAGAAATGGTAAACGGGAGAAGAGTTCGAGATAGAAGAAGATATCAGATGATAGATGACTTTAAGATATATGGATCATATGAGGAGACAAAGAGGAAGAAAGAAAATAGGAAAGATCGGAGAAAGCTGGGTTTGCAGTGAAATATCTGCCCTTGGGCAGAACACTGAATGAAATGAGTTTCTTTTCTTATCATCATCAATCCTGAACCTAACATTAGGTTATGCTTATCTTTTAATTTTTTAGAATTTGAGAGTTCGTTTTCACTGTTGTGGTCAGTTATCCTTTGTTTGCACCAGTTTCCCCAGGTACATGTATCCTCGCTCTGCAGCACTCTGTGGGTTTATGACCGCCCCTCTCTATCAGGGCCGGGATCGCTTGTTGGTGCGATGATCAGACCCGTCCGGTTTTATGCTGACTTAATGACACGCAAGCAGAAGACGGCACAAAATCAAGATAGTCATCGGTGTATATATCAACTCAAGTAATTTCTTTCTCATTCTTGTTTTATGCGCTAGGGGTGTGAAACCTTGATCTCATTGATATTGCGTCTTTTGCATATCGTACCGATGCACATATCTCCGAATCAACAGTTCCGGAGTTACTTTACAGTGTATTTAGATTATTATCAGCGCTGAGAAATCAGATGTCATCGCGGTGCTCCAAATTTCAGCGACTATTTCGTTTATATGACGTCCTTCCATTTTCGGCCAATGAAGTGTAATGAAATTTTGAATTCCAGCCAATTACACTCATACATCGCGATAATTTCTGCAGTTCGCTTTATCACTATCAATTTATTGCATGTTCGTTCTTTTGTTTAGTCAGTGTTGTCAACTGTTTCCACGTAAATCGATGAGCATGAATCCATTGTACTAAATAAAGTGCGAATCCTACTTCCACATCTACATCTTCTAATTCCATGTCCATTGTATCTAAAGAAAATGATACTCCTTCATAACAATTGAGGGCTTTGCCGGAAGAAAGGCGGATAGACCTATACACCCTTCTTCGGGAAAACGGTTTAAAATGTAGTGAATAATTCTCTAATTATAGTAGCGAAATTTTGTTTGATTGTACTGTACATACCTGCAGGACAGGGCTGCGTGCGTGTATAACATTTTATTCAGGAGCGTTTTAAAATCTTACATTGCATGTAGGCCTATCTCAATTCGTCATATTGATGCATACGCCCCTTTTCCGGCAAACCCCTCAATTGTTCATTTAATTAATGCATTAATCAGGTTATTTGTAATTATACTATAAAATGTTTAAATTAAATTATGATTTCAGCAGATAATGAAAACGTATTTCTGTTATAATAACAAGAAAAAAAAGCAGTACATGTAATTAACATTTTTAAATCTGTATTTCGCTTTTCTCAATTAGCATTACTGAATAACATTCAAGTTCTTTATTACAGTAATCGTTATTCAACTACTTCGACTTCACAATGTCTGAATAGGTTAAGTATTCATAAATATAGGGGAAACTCGGCTAATTCCGCAGTACGGTTAATTCCGCAGTAGAGCATATATATTTTTACTGCGGCTTTACAGTAGCGTGAACGTAAGTTTTGAGAGGCTGTTAACAGGAGGCATGTCCTCTGCAGTACTATGGAAAAAAAATTCAAGGATATTGGTCGACACCTCTGTCGGCAATATAGTGAAACATCGAAAGTTGGCTGTTTTTCGTGTTTTGCTACACAGCTGTGAAGAAAGTGAGCATTGTTGCATATAAATTGTTTCCTTTTATGTTACTTTCATAATGTATTTTATAATTATTTACGACTGCGGAATTAACCAAGTCCTATTGCGGATTTATCCGCACTATTGCGAAATTACCCGAGTTCTTTTTCAACTGTAATATATGTACAACTAAATACATTTGCATTTTAATAGGTCTCTTTATCTCATTTGGTAATGAAAGGTTTCGTCTATGTCTACATGCCTTGATAATATTTTTCAATAAACATTTTGATAAAAATATGATAGATTTACTTCTTAATATTCCGGAATTAGCTGAGTCTCCCCTAGAATTATTAACATTTTGTGAACGAATTTTAGATATTTGTTATTTAAATTTTTATTTTATTCACGAAATAGTCCTAACAAATGTCACTCGAGGTCTCAGATTTCCCAAATATCGGCAAATCTCAGACCTCTTGTGACATTACTATAGATAACTTCACATACTCCAGCATTTGTACATCAGTTCCATCGGCTCGCAGAGATGGTTGCTACGTCCATCATTGAGTGAGACTGGTTCTGGCAAAGGGCGGAAATTAACAGACAATTTGTGTTCTATTCTACCGTGCATTATTCTGCTGGGTTTATTCCTCGCGTAGGGCGGGAATTAGCAGAATGTTTGTGTTCTGTTCTGTTGTCTGTTATTCTGCAGGTGATTGATTCTCGCAAAGGGCGGGAATTAGCATATGGTTTGTGTTCTATTCCACCGTGTATTATTCTGCTGGGATTAGTCCTCGTATAGGGCGGGAATCGGCAGATGGTTTGTCTTCTGTTCTGCTGTGTGTTGTTCTGCTAGGTTATTTCTTGATCAGCGTCACTTATGAAAATAAAAATTTTAAATAATGGCTTCTGGAACCTTTACAGTGGTACTGATAACGGATCGAGGAACGTTTCAGTTTATACTGACGAAGACACATATTTAAGGTGATTAATGGTAGGTAACGTTCTCTCAAATCTGCCATGATAGTCATCGAACCGATAGCTGTTTTCTTCCTTTTCCGATGCATCGTAGTGTCAGCGATGTCTCAGAGGTTCGATGAAAATCTGAAAACTCTATTACTGCGTGGAACTTTCAAAGGAATATGTCTCATACAGAAAACGACACGGTGTAGTAGTTTTCCGCTACCTTCTTCCAGAATGATTGTGATGGATTCTAACGTATCATACTTTCTAAGAGAGGATATAGGGCTAAATGTTATTTTCTTCTTCACAGTTTAGGCTACATCTTTTGTTCAGGTTCAGTATCCTACAGTTTTCCTCACGTTTTTAAACTTCATCTGACGCTTGTTGATATTTTGCACGTAAGACTGTCTTTGGGAGGCGAAGAATGTAATTTCTCATAAAATAATCACTCAAGCCTTAAGGAGTATTTAATTGAACTGTTTTACGAATCTATATCTATACTAATAATAAATCTGTAGCCGAAATTTTTCTGGTAATTTTCGATTTTCCAAAAATAATTGGTCCTAACATATATAATTAACCACCCTGAAACCGAAAATCACTTTTTTGAAATTTTTGTCTGTCTGTCTGTCTGGATGTTTGTTACCTTTTCACACGATAATAGTTGAACCGATTTATATGAAAATTGGAATATAAATTAAGTTTGTTGTAACTTAGATTTTAGGCTATATGGCATTCAAAATACTTTATTTGAAAGGAGGGTTATAAGGGAGCCTGAATTAAATAAATCGAAATATCTCGCTTATTATTGATTTTTGTGAAAAATGTTACATAAACGTTTCTTTAAAAAATCATTTCCGATACGTTTTACTCTTTGCAAAATTTTGATAGGACTGATATTTAATGAGATAAATGAGTTTTAAAATTAAAATAACTGCCATCTAAGGCGGTGTAGTGAAATAAAAAACAAATGACAGTCTATAAGGGGCCTTGGACAACAACAATCGAAAGCTATGAAAGATAGCCTACAGAGAATGTTTCTGTGTTTGTATGAAGTAATATCGGAAGCTAAATTAACCGATTTGTATAATTAATTACTATTTCACCATTTGAAAGTGTAGTTTCTCTAGATGGACATAATGCTATAATGTTATTACAGTAACTTCTGAATGAATTGAGGACAGGTAAGATTAAAATAGCCTCTTATGCACAGAAAACTTTATAGGCTATTCTGTATATTCGTTTCCTGTATTTCTTTAAATTATGTTTATGTAAGTTACATCCGTTATCAACACACTTTTTATAAATATAATATAATATAATATAATATAATATAATATAATATAATATAATATAATATAATATAATATAATATAATATAATATAATATAATATAATATAATATAATATAATATAATTTAAGTTATTTGAAGGGTTCAGAACCATAGTGGGCCAAGCGCCATTTACTGAATACGTAGAAACCAAGGGTTAAAATTAAGTTATTACCATAATTCAATGGAAACATATAGCAAGTAAAATAAAGTATACACATTAAATCTAAATGATGTCGATGTTCATTAAACTATAGTTGCATGTAATAAAAATTAAGAAATATGTTAAAGGAATTGTCATTGCACCAAATGAGTGGTCTCTGGATCAAAATTATCACATTTTAATTATTTAGATACAATTTAAATTAAGTAACATATTAAACGATTTATCCTTCTAACAAACACGATTGTTCCCTGGATCAAATGTCCTATTTTAATTATGTAATTATTTTATATCTATTTCTAACGGGTGCAGCGGAGCGCACAGGTACGGCCAGTAAAATAATAAATGATAAAACAATAAATCTCGCTAATATAATATAAATATGAATTACTTACCTATAGACGTTCAGTAGAGAGATTGGTCATTGCAACTAGATAATGACATTGTTGTGTTATGTGAACTAATTTATAAGTTTTATTTGCTGAATTGAAAATTATACCAACACGAGAATAAACATAATATGTTTATAAAACTAAAAGATGAACTATAAATTGAAGTTCATTTAAATACACAATTTTTAAAATAGTTTCTGTCGTGTCAATAACTAACAATAATTGAACACACACATTTCCACTGCACACAGATTCTTACACCTCTTCATTAGCGAGGAGGTGGGAGATAATTATACAGAGAGAATCATAGCTGTAATTTTTTTTATATTAAATAATTTCTTAAACGTTACTTCTCTGTATTAAATGAGTGAAATGCTATAATGTTTATTTTTAGAAAACTTTGCAATTTTAGTCAAGGTGGGCCTTCACATTTCTGCTTTTCTGTCCATCACCTCTTTAAAATGTTTCACACTTTTACACATCAGTTCATTGTTTATCATTTCCGCTCAAGTTCATTTCCTCTCCTTCAGTTTTATTTAATAATCTCATCATCTGTTTTATATCCGTGTGTCTGTATTTTTAAAGTTATTTCCTAATTAATTCCTAATTTACTCATAATACACTGTTTTGCTATCCCCCCCCCAATCCATCCTCTGCCACTCTATCCCATACTTATACTCTATACTGTCTCACTTCCATTTCTTGACCTTCTTATCAATTATCATATATTTTTTCTTTTAATTATCTGAATGTCTTTTTCATTATTAATTCTTAAATCTGTCTATATTTACTTATTATTTTTAAGCCATTCCTTTCTCTGTTACCACCGTTAACTAATTCACTCCTTTAATGTTTCTTTTCGTACATGTTTTTTTTTTAAATTGGCGAATTTAATTGAAGTGAATTTGTAATGGCAGGCAGAGTAACTATCTCATGCCCCCATGTTGCTACCAGTGTACTTCATTAGGACCAGGTCCCCTGCTTCGAAGCCGTTAGCCCTGTGAACTTACAATGTATTTATTTTCCCCTATTATCATATTATAGGATTATCTAAGAAATTAGCAATTTGTTTGTGATAGTAGAAGAGAAAGAGGGGGGGGGGAAGGGAAGAGGTCCGTGGCTCATTTCTTTTAGGGATCATCCCGACATTTGTCTTATTAGTCAAGGGAAACCACGGAGAAACCTTGAGCAGGATGAGGTGTCGTACGAAAACAAGCCAATTGGCTTCATTGGGATATGTATATATTCAGGAGGAAGGTTGGCTTTTAATCATAATTTAAAAATACAAATACATAAAAATAAATCCATAAAAATATTTAAAAACAATACATCTAGACAGCCAATAACGTGATGATCCTGAAAGAGAGAAATAACATTATTAGTGCAATAGTTTACTTATGTCTGTCTGCCGAGTCATGTTGTTGGTTGATGTTGATGTGGAGAAGAGTTTCGTGTGATCAGACGTTGCACACGAGTCAGTCGATCCTAAGCTCTAGGAGAAATCCAATGTTTTGTACATTCATCTCTTAAAACACTTATAAACTTGTAATTCCAATGTTGCTACTTTCAAAAACTTGTAATTCCAATGTTGCTACTTTCGACTCTTTTACACCGTTTCGCATTACAGTAGGGCACCGATTATCCGAATACCGATCAACCGAAACATCGGTTAACCGTAAGCGTTTCAGTCGGAAAATTCAAATTTGCGCGCGTTCCTTGAAGACGTTCCGCTAGCGCTGTTTGCGAGATTTGGCTGCAAAAAATAAAAGTCTCAGCTTTGAAGCAAAAAAAAAAAAAAAAAAAGAATACTTTTCCTAAACTGTAGGCCTGCTTTAATGACCATTTTGAACTTGTCAAACTAGGCTAGTCAGTTCTCTGTTTTATTTGTAAGACGTGTGATACAAAATATTTGTACAGTTTTGTGTTTAATAACAATATTTCTTTGTTTGCTACTGCTTCTATGACACCGGTACAATTTGTTTTCGTAAATGATCGGTTATCCGAAAAATCAGTTATCCGAACAATTGTTTCGGATAATCGATGCTCTACTGTATTTTATTATCGATTCACGTTATTTCACTGTAATTCTTAGCTTTTATTCAAAATATTCTTCTTGAGCCAACTTTTTTTTTATGATAATACCCTGCACGCACTTATTAATCCCAGTTATCCTTAACCATCTCTGAGTTTAATTTTACCAGTTACGGCTCTTCCAGCTCCTTTGCGTTCACAAATGAGTGAAATAGTTATCGTAATCCTGAAATCTAATTTTACAGCATAACGATATTTTCTCTCTACTTCCTCTAAGTAAAACATAAGGTGTGTCTCCGAGAAGGCTGGAGGTTTCCTCTCGTACTGCAAAAATGTCGGAAGTCTTATAACGTTATCGATCGCTGAGAAAGACTTTTCAGCACGTATTTGTTGTCGGCAAGCCAGTTAGGACTGAGTACGTGCGATAAACACCTTAACGAGAAGAGGGTGTTATTGAGCGATAAACCTTCCAAATCCTCTGCCAGCCGCGTGTTGACACGACGATGACTTTCGCTGGCTTTGCTGCAGACATGTAAAGTCTAAATTCCCTTCTGCGATTTTGAATTCGTAGTATATGGGTTACAGGAGCAGACAGATACGAATAGGATTTACCTATAATTTTTCATATTGGATATTATAGTTTATGTTGATGTTATCATTTTGTCCATCTGTCTATATGTCGTGTCTGCCTGTCTGTTTCTCTCTGAGGATAGTTCTCTGTCCATTTATCTGTATCTTCATGTACCTTCTTACCCGACTTCTCTATCTATTTTTGTACTTGCCTATTTCTTCTTCCTACTTTCACGGTATAAACATTAAGATTCTTCCGCTTTTACATTTTTCACGCCAATCCTTACTAGATATTTTCACATTTCGATATCTTTAGGATGTGTTCGAATGTACGGCAATTTGTACCTCGATAGGTCTCCCAAATAATTTGTCACAACGCGAATTGGTACCGTTACAAAATTCAGTATCGCTTTAGAAAGCCTATCATTTTATTGTTTCCAAGTGTTGCATCTAATTATGTATGCATATCAATTTGTTAGTTACGCCTTTCATATTTAATTACTTTTTGCAACTTGCATCATTTTACTGATCTTAAAAATCTCATTTCTGCAGTAACAGTTCTTATATCCCTCTTACCTAGATATAAACTTCACTTCTACAGAGAAATATTCGTAACACCATTACCCAAAATGTTAGTTGTGTTTGACTCCTGGTTTGACATATTTTATGTTACTTCTTAATCCCCTAATCCCATTTTGATATATGTATATGCAGTTTTAACTCCATAGATGCTTATTATCATGGTGTATGTTTCTTCATAGATAATTAAAGTTTAATATTTGTCCATCAAGTACAATCTGAATTTAAATTTATTGCTAGCAATATTGTATACGTAATTAAATGTTTTACAATTATATTATTGTAATATTTAAAAAATAATTTTAAAATATCATTAAAGTCGTTACAAAAGGAAAAGTAAATCGAAATAAAACAAGAAAGGAATTTTATATTCTAGCACTACCCGAATAAATATTTGTTTTCTTACGGAAGATTTCGAGATTTTACTCAATACATAACTCAGTTACACAGAATGGTTCACTTTGTAATTTATCCTCATTGTTATTTACTGCTACCAATTCATCATCATGACCCAATCCTCATTTTACTGAAAAGCCTTTTTCAATTTCTTATTTCAAATTTACCCGATAATGTCTTTCTTCCATATGTCTTTCAGGAATAAACTACAAGCTCTATTTAACACCCCTGTTCGTTCTTTTTTCATCTTACGTCGGTATCTTCTTTTATGATTCATGCCGTATTTGTATAGGGACATTTTATTGCATTAATTAAATGTCTGAGATAATCTCTCCGATCCAATATTTCCCATAACAAGCTTTTCTTTCTGTCGAATGCTTTCATCAAATCAACAAATCCTGTGCATATTTCTAAATCGAGTTCAATTTTTTTTCTTTGTGAGTTGCTTCAATGTAAATACAGAATCTAAACATGACCTACCAGGTCGGAAGCCATTTTTGGTCCCTAACAGTAGAGCATCAGCTATATTTTTAAGCCTCTTACTTATAATGTTGAGATACAGCTAGCAGTTAATATGCTTTTTCCTCGATAATAATTATTACTGTTGGATACTTACCCTGTTTTAAAAATGCATGTTACTGATGAATTTAATAATTAGGTTGGATGCTGTTTCTTATACATGCACATAATGTTAAAGTTCAGCACGTGCAGCCTAAACAGAGTTTCCCCGTATTTAAACAATTAAAAATTTAAATAACCGTATCGTGTTTCTTTTCAATTTGTACATTTTCATAGATTATTTAATATTGGTGATAAATGGTGATCTGCACTTCTGTCTCATCATATATGTGATCTGTAGATGTATATTTAGGTTCATATCAGTGTATAGTCTTCTTTCCATGTAGATTCTTTTAACGAATTATTATAATTAATGTTTAATTGTTCGTGGTTCATAGATCTCATCAATATAGAGGTAAATATCAGTTTGTTAACAGTGATCTCATTAGAGGTTTTGATTTATCTAGAGAAAATCAAAACTCGAATGGGGTTTAATTGACTATTACACGATTAGAGAAAGTATATAAAGATTAGAAGAGATAAAGTACTCTAATACAATAAAATATTAATTGATTCACTGAAATTATACGAATATTTCACTAATGTTAGCTTCACCAAAAAATTTGAACGGAGCAGCCATTTTCAGTTGACTGTCTATGCTGTGAACAAATGACGATCGCAAAGCATGTTTTATAGTACCATAAGGAATTTGCAGTTTGAAATGTTGGCAAACAAAGAAGCAAATGGTAGGAAGATGATAAAAATAGGAGAAAGTATATAAAGTTTAGAAGAAATAAAGTACTCTAATAAAATAAAATAGATATTAATTGACTTAGTAAAGTTCTGTTTCACTAATGTTACCTTCACCAAAATGTTGAGCGGAGCCTCCATTTTCAGTGGATTATTTATGCGGGAAACAAATTATGATCGCCAAGTATGTTTTATAGTACCATAAAGAATTTGTAGTTTTAAATGTTGGCAAAACAAAAAAACAAATGCTAGGGTAGTGATAAAAACAAATGCTAGGGAAGCGATAAAATTAAGCAAATGCTAGGGAAGCGATAGAATTTTGCGATAAGCAGACATGATTGGTTGAAAGACGTCTTTTTGTACCATTTTATTGATAAAAAGTAGTATAACATAGTAAAAGTGTAATAGTCATATATAAAACATTCTCTTCTGTAATCCTCTCCCGTGAATTTTGTTTCGCTTTTCTTATTTTTAGTTCTGTTTCATTTGTTTTTGTTGCATTCTTCCCTATTTCGCTGTGCATCGTTTTGTACCGCTTGAGATATGGTTCATGTTTCTCCATTACTTGTTCAACTTATTATTCTAGTCTTTTAGACATCTTCTAATCTTAAATGTAATCTTTTTTACCTAATAATTTATCAACTGATTTCTTTGTTTCTTGTAATTTTCTCATTTCAATTCGATTTCTTCACTAGTACGGATCCATTGCTAGTTGTTAATCTCCTCTTATCTAATAGATGGTTTCTGTAGGAGTTCAAATCCACTTATTTAGTATTTCTGTTTTTTTATTATTTTGAGAGAGTTCTGTAAAAGAAGTTATTGATTCTAGACAGAGAAATATGTGTTAGAATCTGTCCTCTGCATTTCTTTCCTGTAATTTGCACAGGTGAGTAAAGTTTTCTCCCCGTTATAACACAGGTAATATTTATGCAAAGTGTTCAGTTTTAGTTCACTATGCAGTAGCACTTTTTGTTCAACTCAGACACCTTTTTGTCCACATGATTATGACCGCTTGCTGCTGTAGTTTCTAATATTTATGATTTTGTTCTAGTGTAGAGGACCTCGTTCTCGCTAACGAGTCATCTTCTCGTAAGACCTTGTTAAAACTGTCATTGTCTATCTTTTAAGATGGTTATATAATGAGAGAAATATCTTTAACGAGTCTCAGACAAAAATTAATTACTAAGATATACTGCAGCGGAACAATTTCTTCTACTTTTTTTTTATTTGTTTAAAATTCATTGTTTGAGGGGATAGAGTGGAGTTCGCTATATTTCTAGTACCATAAATAATGAATATGGTAGGTCGAGTGATTGTACACTGGGCACTTACAATAGAGTTAGAATCAGGTTTTGATATCCCTGTTGCAGTGATTACTGTAATGAGTGTTGACAGGTAAATGTGGACGACCTTACAGTGGGCATGGAATATATCTTCCACTTGAGACTTGCATAAGGGACACGGTCATCTTCATCAAAGTCCTCACATAATTCTTCACTTAACAGATGCCCTGTCACTTGAATTTGCATGGGAAAGGATAGCATATAACTAGGATTTAAATAAACCCTTAAGCTGGAAATGTTGTACACTGCAAATTAACATGAAATCTGTCAGATTATATTGTGATATTTTGTTTTATATCTACAGTTTCAGATGTAACCGGATATCACCTTTACTTGCAATTAATTATTCTAGAATATTTAAAATATAGAAGTAACGATTGTCGAAAGAAAACAATTTCGATTGCTATTGATTTATTTATCTTTTATTGGTCGGTTATTTAACGACACTGTATCAACTACTAGGTTATTTAGCGTCGATAGAATTGCTGGTAGAGATATGGTATTGCAAAAATTGGTCATGCTTAGGGAACGGATTTCTAGGTGCTAAAAATGAGATATTTAGGATTTTATGAAATCCTACTTAGGTATTTTAGAAGTTTATATACAATTAACAATTAATAGTTTTAATTTCAGTAAATATTCAATTTTAGGTGGAATTTATGTACAAAGAACTGGTGCTGACAATCAGTGCTACGGAACTGAAGACTCAAATTCTATCAGTGAAAGAGACTGATTGCTGATTGGTCAGTTTAATTTTGCTTAACAGGAGGGGGTGCATTGACGCGAAAATTAATTTGTAAGCTCTCGTCTAACATGAAAAACCTACCACACCTTTCATCCTAGAATGGACTTTTTCCAAACGAATTTATGTTACAGGAAATTAGGTAAAATCTTTTTCCTCTCCTTCTGAGACCAATATGGAACGAACTTGCAGACCATTGTTTCTAAGCGAATTTTTTTCTTTTACATTTTAAACAGCATTTTTGTATTTTTGGGGGTATTTTAATATGCTTAGTAACTGTATTTTTATTTAAATATTCACGAAATACTAAAAGAAAAAAAAAAAAAGTCGCTTTGTAGGCACACACAGTTTTTAGATATTTATAGGACTGTATGGTTCATTTAGGTATTTTTAAGGCCTATAGAATTTTAATAGGGGAATCATGTGTACATGAAAAGTAGATGTGAATAACATATGTCTAGGACGTAGCAAACAAAATAGTTACGGAACTCGAAATCTGTTCCCTAGTCATGATAGCCATTTTCATCCACTGTTGTGGACTGAAACCCCAATCTATGAAAGGGGGAATGAGAGGCAAAACATATAAAGGTACGCGGGAACGCCTCCTTACAAGGGAAATTGGAGCTGAGAAGTGTATTTATATGTGAACTCCAAGGCTGTTGCCCATTTGTCTCAATCCGGTTTTCATCGTTTCATTGAAGCAACATTGGAGAATTTCGAAGAAGAAAGACGAAAAAATGATGTAACCTAACAGCTACCACATGGGGGGGAGAAGCACAGCTGTTCAGCAACTGGTAAGAATCGCCGAAGATGCTAAGAGCCTGCCGCATTCCTCGTAAGAGAAGGGAACCGGACCCTTGCACTCTACGGGTTACATTCGAATAAACTCGCCCCAGGGTACTGAAAACAATATGCGAAAGTCAAGACTCTGATTTCAGAAGGCTTTAATTCGGGAAAATTCCGAAATTTTTGTGGAGGGGATATGTAGGTCTGTGACTCATTTCTTTAAGGGACGATCACGATATTTGTCTTAGCGCCTTATGACAACTGTGAAGGACCACCGATAGAGTAACTTAAGTTGTTTCGGTTTAGGAGACTAGCTAATTGACATTGAGATTACTCTAATAAAATAAGGCCAGGTCGTCCCTAAGGGCAAGGCAAGATATTGCGAAGGGTGTGTGTTCCTGTTGTTTGTGATAGTTCGAATTGAATTTCACCACTAGATAGAGTATTGGAGTGTTTCTGGCATATGATGAGCTGAGGATGGGCCGTGATGCTGAGACTCGATCAGACAATGGATGCTTGCCACTTCACAGGTCGTTCCCAAAGCTGTATTCCAAGTCGCCAGAGATCAACTAAAGTCTGTTAATATCCCTTTATATTAAATTATCCTGAGCTTGTAATAAGTTAATTTTTCTTATCAGTTTTTTACGTACATACACACATATAGTGTTCTGCCAGCAAGTCTTTCACTTTTAGCCCAGCGTCCTCCAATCTTTCCTATTTTCTGCCTACTTCTTAGTCTCAGCATATGATTCTTTTTTATTTACTATTGAACTCAGTTTCTTAACGAGCCTCGAATATGAAAGCACGATGTTGATCTTGCTTTTCCAATTACGTTGTATGACTGCAATGTTAAATTCTTTCTTATGTCTCGCTACGTGAAACATTTAATATATTTAGGGATACTTCATCAATGAACGGGAGATGGACTAAGCATATTGACATAACGAAACATAAGTGCGGGGTAAAGAGTGCGGAAGGATTGAAATTGATCACTAAATTGCCAGATATTCATGCAGCAACATTGGAGCTAGTAGACGAAGCTGTGGTCAGATCATCTGTGTTGTATGGGGCGGAAATTTTGGGATTGGGAAAAGGCGGAAAAATTAAATAAGGTACAAACGGACTTCCTGAAACGAATACTCGGAATTGGCAGAAACACAGCTAATTTCGGGGTGCTAAAGAAGTTTGGGCTTCAAAACGAAGAAATTCATATGAAAGTTAGGGTGATAAAATACAGTACTGGTTAAAAATTATATTTGGGAATCAGTCGCTTTTACGGTCGATTTGGTACAAAGTTCAACAAAGAGAGGAGTGGGAAAAAGGGTGAGTTTATAAACTGCAGAGAAAGCTGCATCATATAGGAATGGGATGGGTGTGGGGAAAAAGGAGATGATAATAGAAGAAATGTATGCCGCACTGTGAAAATGCGTTTAGTTGATATCGAGAGGCAAGAGATTGAGCTCCAATGTTCGGAAAAGTCCTCACTACATTTACAATCAGATCTCATCCTTAACTGGGGAAGGTGTGACTACTAAATTCTTGTAACAAAGGCAATAGAGCAGGTTTAGCGTGGCTAAGATTGGGGGCATGGAAGGGTAATAAAATTGTCAACGAAGAAAGAGAGCGCCTTTATATACTGTGCGGGGAAAAGGACTCCTGGAGACATATTTTATTGCAGTGTGTCGAATCGGAACATATACGGAGAAAATATCTACCACCCTCGATGCTAAGTCAGAATAGGAGTTCGCTTGCATGTATTGACCTAATGGGGAATAGAGAATGCGAACAAAAGACTGGATTGTTCCTCTTGAAGGCGAGACAGATTAGAACTTCAGCTGTAGAAGTTTGTGATGCGAACTGCCGAAGTGATAATGGTAACTACTTAATTATATACTTTTATGCCTGTTTTAGGTTAAGATATATTATATAATGTGTTTTGTTTGTGCCATTTTCATTTTAATCTTTGTGTTCTTTTGGAGGATGGTTGAATCTAATCATAGGTGAGGGGGGTGAAACCTAAAAAGTAGGACTTGTTTTACACAGCACGTGCGGTCAGAAGACCCGTGCATTGGATTTAAGAGAAAATTGTGATAATATAGTACATCTATATGTATAATATTGCTCAATAAATCCATATATCTAAAAACAAAATCATATTCTTACAAATAGCATATTCATTCGATGTGTTGAATGAAATAATGCCGTTTATGGGAATCGGAAAGATGTGACCTTCACAACCTTTGCCATTTAGCGTACTCTCGAGCTTCATTGAGCACTGCAAACACGTTCAGTATCCCGTATATACGAGACCGAATGCCAACGAGTCTATTAAAGGGAATTTTCAATTGGCGATCCTCTTTTTGTTTGATATCAGACTCGTGATTAAAGGCTCCATTAGTAGAGGGCGCTATAAATAAAAGAGTCGGTGTTTCTGGGCGTTTCTTAAATACACCTTCATTATTAATAGGTATGGCCAAGCCATTTATTAGCCATTGCTGAAAACATTAAATGGGTTTGCTGTGTATCTAAACACTTGTCCGCAGCGTTTTAAGCTGGCGTGCGTACTTAGCAATTACTAACCTATAACTTAGATGAAGTATAGCTTATCTTGTTCCCCCAAATGAGTCACACAAAGGGAAGGGATGTATTAATCATAATTTATATCTACAATTTTGAACACGTCAGAAATTGCCTTATAATTAGGTGTATAACTTGAGTACACGTTATGCAAACGAGGAAGCCTTCCTTCCATAAATGTGTCCATAATCTGTCTTCATGATGTCTGGTTTACAAGCTAGAAAAGGAAGAAGGGGCAGTTGGGAAGTGGAAATAATGCTTTCTGTGCGAAAAAGCTTGCATATTTTAGCAGTATTTCATTGCCGATGTATTTTGAATGTATGTATATTTTTTTTATTTTGCATTGGAGTTAGAAGTGTTTTAGCTGTAGGTAGGCTACATATTTGCATATTAAGGTGAGATAAGGATTTTACATGCTGGAAAAACTTGGAAAGATGTTAAACGTACTCATAAAAGAATTTTAGCCCTGTGGGGACAAATGTTTTATTATCGTCGTTTTGATCTTTTGGGAGAAATGTATATCACTTTTAGAAGTAGGCTATGTTTTCATAATAAAGTAAATATGCATACTTTTTCATAAGACACCAGGAACTCAGTTTTTTAACTATAATTCCGATCCTTGCTTTTAAGAGTAGTAACCAAATATGCTTATATTTGCACATTTATTTTACTAGTGAAACCTGTCCACACCTGTGGCGTAACGGTTAGCGCGTCTGGCCGCGAAACCAGGTGGCTCGGGTTCGATTCCCGATTGGAGAAAGTTACCTGGTTGAGGTTTTTTTCGGGTTTTTCCCTCAGCAAATGCTGGGTAACTTTCGGTGCTGGACCCCGGACTCATTTCACCGGCATTATCACGTTCATCTCATTCAGACGCTAAATAACCTAAGATGTTGGTAAAGCGTTGTAAAATAATCTACTAAACAAGTGAAACCGATTTGACTCTGCTGGTGTAACAAGAGAATACGGCAGCGGTTCTAAAACTGTGGGAGGAGGGGGGGACGTCAAATAAATGAATGAAAAAGACAAAACTTTTTTTTTTACATTTTTTTTTTCAAATTTAAATTTTGAGTTAAAAATATAATCAAAACGAAAGCGTTGCAATAAAACATTTCTAAGGCAATAGATCTAACGTGTGCCTGCTTTGAAGTACACAGCCTGTCCAGGTTCGGTTTTATATTCGAAATAGTCACTCTGAGCTCATTTTCTATTTGAAGTTTGTTTCTAGTCTATATTTAGATTTTAAAGCAGCAACAATTGAAAAACCAATTTCGCAAGGGTAAGAAGTAGGAAAATGTAACAGTATCCGAAGTATCCGAAGCACTTTTGCTTTAATAAAAGAATAATAACTACAAGACTGTTCACTCCAGAAATTTGATGAAGACTTAATAAAAAATTTAATTTTTCTGAGCTACTTGAAGAAAGATCTGTCAGTTGTTCTTTTTCTTCTTCTTGCAGCGATAGGCCTGTAGGTGTACTGTCAAATGGATTTATTACCCAATTTGAGTCACACAATTTAATGTATTTATTTATTTATTTATTTATTTATTTATTTATTTATTTATTTATTTATTTATTTATTTATTTATTTACTCTGGTAGAGTTAAGGCCATTAGGCCTTCTCTTCCGCACCACCAGAAATACAATACAACTACAAAAAAAGTATTTGCGGAAATTAATGCTCAAGTTTTCTAATTGACTCTCCACTGTCTTTAGCAACACTTGTTTATCATTCTCTTCCTGCGGGTAACTCTGGATAAATTCACACTTAATGGAAAACGTCTCAATACAGTTATGTTTTAATTTATTATTCCACAACTGTATTTTCTTACAAAAAGCAGTGATTCTTTCACTTAAATCAAATGTGTTTGTATTATTTCCCTGAAGTTGAAGATTAAGTGAATTAAGTTCTTCGAATATGTGTACTAAGTAGCAGAGCTTCATTAAAAATAACTTGAATTCTTACGCATGCTTATGTGGACCCTCCTCGCCCCAAAAAATCGCTATTTAATTTCTCAGTTCATAGACGCGCTTGAACACCTTACCGCGTGACAACCATCTGGATGAAGAATAAAACAACAATGATTTATGTTCAGCTCCCATATCTTCACAAAGACAGCGAAAATTCTTGATTTTAGAGGTCTGATTTCTATACTACATATAATTAACTACATCAATAACTTCTATCAAAATAATATTCAGCCCAGAACTTACTGATTTCGATGCTAAAGCTTCCCGATGAAACTGCAGTGTGTCCAGAATACTCCTGGAGATTTTTCTTCACAAGTGCTTGTAAACCTTATATCTACCAGACATGGTTTGAGCTCCATCGGTGCAAATTCCAACACAGTCTTTGCACTGCAAGTTTGCGCTGACATATATAACATCATTTGTAATTCTGAACAACTCGATAGCAGTTACTCTTCCTTACAGAGGTTTGCTAAATAGCAAGTCTTCAACATTGCAGCACCCTGACAGAATCTGATATAGCAAATCATATGAGAATCGTTATTGCTGTCTGTTGCTTCATCAAGTTGTATGGCAAATAATTTTCCAACTAACTCAGATTCAAGCTGTTGCTGAATATCCACGGATATATCGTTAATTCGTTGAAAAATTGTATCGTTTAACAGAGGAATATTCTTAATTTGTATAGCATAGCTTTCACCAAACATTGTTTCTGCTATGTCTATGTCTAGATGCGTTTTACTTAGCCTATCGTAAAAATGAGAGGCAGACAAATTTCGTCTCTTAGTCACTGCAGTAAGGTTGCCAGACTTTCTGATGGCAGAAAGTAACGATACGTGTTAATCGTTTTATTTAACTTTCAAAAAAGTCGTCAATTTTGTTTTAAAAACTTCAACGAGATAAAGAATTTCTTATCAATCAGTTTCTCCAATGACAATAGTAAAAATGAGAATCATGCAGATAATAAGTTACTTATCGAGTAAAAAATTGTTAATATGTAGAGGAAAATTATTTATATTCATTTGGGACTAAAGTGGTATTGTAATTTTTATTGTACTCTATCCAAAGAATAGCTGTTAAAATCTTCGCAGTTACATTACTTCCATTCTGTGTATGATAGATAAAATAAGAGAAACATCCGTGTTTTCATTAGCCCAATAGGTAAATAACAAACACTGGATCAGTAAAAAACGCATTAAATATTGGCATGGATTTTACTCCTTTTTCGCCAGCAATTTTAAATTATAACTTAAATATCATCATCCATGAGGAGGTATCGATCATTTTCAAGCCAGTAAGTAATACAGTATAGTCAGAGCATAGTAGTATACGGGTTTCATATCTAATCACGTACTTGGACTGAAAATGCATTTAAAAAGATACGATATTTGTACAGTAGTGGCAAAAAAAAAACCGGACCGACCTTTGTAGCTGGTTTCAGAGCCTTGTTCACTCCAGAACACGATAGACTGGTAACTAAGACTTTCGTGGTTCGAATCCTGCCTGGGAAGGAAACTTTTTTTGTTCCTTATTCAAATTTATTCCCAATACTTTTCGATTGCAACGATATTTTACTACTTAATTAACTTATTATTCCCAGAACATTAATTTTACCAGCAATCGAAAAATATTGGGAATAAATTTTAATGAGGAACAAAAAAAGTTTCCTTCCCAGGCAGGATTCGAACCACGAAAGTCTTAGTTATGTCTATCGTGCTCTGGAGTGAACAAGGCTCTGAAATCACCTACAAGAGTCTGTCCTGTTTTTTTTGCCACTACTGTAGGCCTAGATAATTTGCTCTTTTAAGGAAAGCAATTTGTTATCTTTGTCACTGTAATAATACTTATTCGTCTTATTTTGAAGGCGATCTCCAGAAGTAGGCTACTTGCAGAGCACATATGGTCCCCTGTCGCACATTCTGTTGCATTATTGAAGTCTGGTTCAGCGCAGGACGTGAGTTTAGTTCGCATTTAAATAGATCGAGATGAGTAACATCTTGACTCACACATTGAAGGCTAAGATGATGAGTAATTGATATCATGAGCCGAGAGCCATAGATGGCATTTGGCGTGTAAGTATGCCCAATTGTAGCGGAATTTGAGGCTTTGAGAGACGTAGCGGCGATAATGGAGATTCTCCCAAAATGTAGAAGAATTGAAAAAAAAATCATGTTAGAAGATTGAATTTGTATATATTTTTTTTTCTGAAACTTCTCAAATAAATTTTATTTCTTTTTCTATAAGATTTTGCATAACTATAATATTCGTTAAGAGATGGCGCTAATGCTTATAGTCACAAGTATAAATCAGAAATAGGAAAGGCCGTTTCATTTCAAGCGGAATATTATTTACATTAGAACTGAAGGCTGCTGTGTATATGGATCTCGATAGCGGTGAGATTTACTGTGATATAAAATAAAAACAAATTTTATGGTTAATCCAAACTAACACAAGATCAGCGTGCATGAGGATTCACACAGTGTTTGGGTCAAGTGTAAAGAGGCCTGTTGTGTCCAGTGTCAGGCATTTCACTAATTAAACTCACCTCAGCTGCCGTAGAAACACATATGGCGTAAAGTATTAATTTTTTCAAGACACTTCAGCAGCTAATGATAGTAGTACTTATACTAAACGACATTATACGTTCAGAATAAATTTATTACAAGCAATGATATTGTAGTAAAGGAAAACGAGCATGGTGTTCCACGAGTTTTGCAATATAGTTCAGTGACCTGAAATCGCATGAACTATTGAGGACCTGTCAAAAAAATTACCATTTAGAAAATTGGTACGCGTGCCAATAGCAAACACACAATTGGTATAGATTTTAAATCCCCTCGAGCCGCGAATTTTATTTTTTATTCTCTTTTGTTAATGTTAAAAGTGTGTCACATTTGTATAGACAGTGCTAATGTACGTATTGTGCATTTCGTTCGTTTGTGATCGATTTTTGCATGAGTGCATATAGAGTCCTACAATATTATCAACGGATACATAAAATACGTAGTTCTACCTGTAATTTACTTTTTCTTATATAAAACCTGTAAATAGCGGAAACTCTTCTACAATGGAGATAAATTTTCCAGTGGAATTCCATTACATACATGTTCTAATGTAGGACGATATGTTTTCTTCAGTGGCGTAAATGACACAGGAAGTGCGGCAACTATGAGATAGTCACATGTACTGTTGTGTTTAGATAGCTTGGCTGGTCATAACATTCTGCACAGTAAACTAGGCAAGTCTATTTGGTACTGATAACGGAAAAAAGGGAGTTATGGATTAATTGCTATGCAGCCGTTGTAGAGTTCACTTCTTTCCTTGTGTAAGTGCGTAGTATACTATTGTAAAAAGGATTAGTACCGTAATGAATCCAATAAATACTCGTACAATGCAGTTTACTTTATAGTGAGTGGAAGAGTGAAAAGAGAAGATTGCATTGTAATAAGTACGAGTATTTGGATAGCAGTGGATGGAAACCTGTGATCGTCCATGAAGTGCAGGTACGTGACCAATGTTTTTAACATAGCTATAACCCCAGATCACATATAGATTGCTCATTCCTATGTTAAAATCGGTTGTACTTTGAAGAGAACAACCGCCAGGATCGCCACCCGTCCGCCGTAAATGAACACGAGATGGCAGTATAGTCGCTAATGCAATTCAAATGAGAGTTATGACGTGACTCCATATGTGACAACTAGATGGCAGCATAGTAAACCTGACAAAAGTTGTTACCATCAAAGCCTATAACGTCGAGCAATCTGGGTATATATGATCTAGACTATAACTTACGTCAGTATGCATGCAGTTCTCCTCCTTCCCACTCTGCCCCGCTGAATCTGCTGTGAAACTGACTCACTCCACATCACCCTTACTCAAATGTTCGCGCATAACATCGGCCAAGCTATCTAAACACAACAATACTAATAAGTGCCCCACATGTTTTATATTGAGATTAAACTCAGAGCAATAGGGTAATACGAATATTAAAGTTTTGTGACATTGAATACGTCTTTGAAATGGATTTCATATGGGATGTTACCAAATTACTAGTAATTTATAACAGCTACAACTCGGCAACCAATCAGGGATAGTAACAAGTGATATCCCGTTTGTAAGTTAAAAGTCCGAAGTTATAAACATTGTAAAGCGCGTGGGGAGGAGTTTGTAAGGTAAACCTGAATTTTGTTAGTGTGTGAATTTAAGGCTCCCGTAACGCACGAATTACTTATCGAAGCTACACAAGTGTGTTGTCTACGGTTGAGCAATTATAAACGTTGCTTGGTAACCATAGTTTCTTTATCTACACCATCTAGTCCACACCTGTGGAGTAACGGTCAGCGCATCTGGCCGCGAAACCAGGTGGCCCGGGTTCGAATCCCGGTCGGGACAAGTTACCTGGTTGAGGTTTTTTCCGGGGTTTTCCCTCAGTCCAATACGAGCAAATGCTGGGTAACTTTTGGTGCTGGACCCCGGACTCATTTCACCGGCATTATCACCTTCATTTCATTCAGACGCTAAATAACCTAGATGTTGATACAGTGTCGTAAAATAACCCAATAAAACAACATAAAAAATCCACACCATCTTATAGGCGATTTCAACGTGGACATCAACAACAATGACTTCAATGAATAGGTACCTCATTCAACATTTCGAACTTAGCTGCGTTCAACATCAACCATCTATTTTAGGCAACAATGATTGTATAGATCTAACATATTTTCGGTTTTGGGAAATGTGTGTAAGAATTAAACTCCATTTAATGGGTTTATCAGGTCTGTAGAAGTTCGCTTTGTCTTAACGGGTTTGTTTCTACAATGAACTCGTTGTCGTAGCACATTTATAATTGAAGGGTTTGTTGCAAAAAAAAAAAAGAGGTAGCCCTACTGTTCGCTAAGTGGACCTACCTCCTTTTTGGAGCAAACTCTTCAATTCTATATGCTAAAGCTACGACATAATATCGAAATATAAAACATAGACGTCCACTTGAAAGACTCAGAGACTTAAACAGAACAATTATTATGCCTAATGTACATAAAAGAAGAAGAGAAATGTGTTTCCAATTTTTTTTAGGCAAACGAAGGATTAAGCTTTTCGAGTGCTGCTCATTCGGTCCTCAAATTTTGCTAATATTATTGTATCCTCCTTTTTTATATTGATGTTTCATTTTATTTATATTACTATTGCTGTAATGATATTCTGTATTATATGTTCTGTATTCTGTATATTACATAATGAAGGAAAATTGATAAATAAAAAAAGAAACATACCTGGTTCATATAAAAGAACTAAAATGTAGCTTTAAAATTTAATTTTTCTTCATTGCATAGATAATTCTAATAACACGGAAGTTGCCTTTCGTTTTGGCAGCGTGGACGAAAGAGGGTGATGTTCTATTCTTGGTTAACACGAATATTAGCATCAGCAACAGTTTATTTTATTATAAACAATTTATTTTATACCTAGCTACTTTTCCGGACTACTTAAGACTTTATAGTAAAATAATGTTCTGTTTTGGGCTTATCAGAATGGAAAGTTGTAAACGGTTTATTATTTCTTAAAGCATAGCAGAGCCAAGAGCCACTATGTTTACTTGAATTATCTATAGATTGCCGCTTGAATTATGCACGAAGCCAGGCTTCCTTTCCTACCGCGTTGCTACCGTAACTTTAACTGCAGTTATTCTTGGCGTTGGTTAAGAGCTACAAGGAAGAGTTTTCATGTCATGAAATGTGTTTAAATGGGAAGATCTGGTTCAACAAGCATTTTTTAAAGCCGAACTATGCATGTGATGCGATGCGGCGGCGTTTGAAGACAATGAGATGATGGAAGAGGATTAAGAAACCATTATATAAAAAATAGATCCATACTGTTGCGTCGAACACTTTAAGTCTGCCAGAGAACACATAGGTACAGATGTCGAAAGAAATAGTGGCCGCTCTCCAGAAACTAAGTTCTCTTCGGGTATCTCCGCTACAGTTCGGAGACAGGCAATGTTACATGTTGTTGGACTACGTTGCCTGATATCTACAGTTATAATTAAAGCATATATGGACTATCGGCAGCATACATAAAGAGCAACAGTTCGTCCCGCTTTGTGAGTCAGATCCCGGGACAGCTCGCGAACGTGAGAATGGTATGTAATCACTTCGTTCTGAGTGTGACAGCAACTATTGTGACTATATAAAAACATTAAACATTATTGCAGTGAATTATGTTCACAGTGTAATTATAATATTGATAATGAAAATTATACTCTTTTTGTGTTATAAATGCATCGGCGGAACGCTATATATTGCGTTTCAGTAACTAAAATTACCGTATGTGTAACCAATTATATCACGAATAATTATTAACTCTTTTATTTCATTATTTATGTAATAATTAGGGAAAGGAAGTTCATGCATTTGCATATTTGTTCTCTATCGTTGTGTGATTATGCTGAAAGATTATCTACATGAATCACAAATTTCTGAATACAATGATATCACTTTTTTGTGCATAAAAGTGCATATTTTGCCTTTATTTATAAAAGCATCATATTTTAACATTTATGCAGGGAAATTGCATATTATATATGTTTATTTGTCTTTCCCTCATTTTTAAAAGTGTGTAACCTCGTAAACACGACTAATTTATGTTTATGAATTTTGAACGTAGCGGTGACGCCCTCATAGAGAGCCTCTCACGTTAGCAATTGGTGTTCCTTTACTGCAGTCTTTAGCAGATTTCGATAGAACAATATCCAGTTTAACATCAGTTCCAGGAAATGTAGGAGATAAAGTGAACGAGAAAACAGCAAATATTCTTTCCAAAAACCCTGGCTATCATCAACTTAAAGAAATTCAAGATATTCTCGAAGGAAGAGCACCCCAAAAAGCAACAAAATTTTCTATAGAACAGCTCACAGCCTTTGTGCAAGCCCCTCTTACTTCTTTTCGCGCTACAAAGCTCTGCTGAGAGATAACAGGCGGAGAATGACAACAGAAAACATACGTCACTGCTTAGTTGTGAACTGTAACAGCATAAATGGAGCATTCAGCAATGAGGCAAGACTTCAAAATTCATAGACTAAACGTAAGTTACCTACCTTATTATTCTGGTAAAATAATCTCAGACTGATAATGTATATTTTGTAGAATATTTATCTATTTTTACGGCATAAATGCATACATATTCTTCACGTTTTTAGGGAATGAACTTTCCCTAGTAATAATACAAGATTTTTTCTTATGTCCAAGCAAAGCTGATGTCATAAAATCCAGTTAAATAGGTCGCGTGGTCGCATCATATGACGTTGCGTTAGTATCCGGTGCTTCAGTTGCCTCTATAGTCTGACTGTACCGCCTGCATGACGGTATCATTCGTAAACAGAACAAGAGGCGCGCCCATCTGTCAGGCTCTCACACGCCTTGGACGGGTAATACGTAACCACTGTAAAAGTCAGTAGATTTACTCGTATTTTCCATATAATAAAACTTCATGCGGTCGTGGAAGTTTGTTTTATGGATACATTATTTCACATGAGACTTAAGCCTGTGTTGAATGGAAGATGTGTGTGATGTGCCTCACAGTCAGAGATTTGAGAGCTGTATTACGTGAAGTGCATTTCCGGATTGTTCTTGTCTCATATTATCTAGTGGAAACTGCGATATCATCGTTTCAGCCTACATTATTCTAACGGTTAATGACATCTTCCTACACGCATCGGTTTGGTTTGGTATGGAGATAATATCTCTATTTCGTTGATCTTAACAGTTCAAAACTCGATAATATTGTGTGAGTTCCACAATTGACGTCTAATACTTACGAGATAAGATCAAATAACCATTTTTATATACCCAACTTTTAACTTCTATCCTACATATGTACTGAAGTTGTTTTTACATGTACAGCATGTGAGCTTTTACACTTAACTTACACGGTATTTTTTTCCTACGTGGTCTGTTGGTCAGCATGCTGGCTTGCAGATTCGGAGGTCCCGGGTTCGATTCCCGGGCTCGGTTCTCGGTGAATTTTTCTTGAAAAATTATCTGAGTGTCTAGAGTCTGGAAATTTGTATGAATGTGAGTGTGATTGTGAGTGTGCCGGGTTAATATTAATTAACCAATCATCACAATATAAAAATACATCAGGACTGTCGCTGGGCAGTAATCTGAACACGTTTCGGCCACAGTCTAGTATATACAGTCACGAAGCTCAATACGTAGTAAATATGCAAACATTAGATAGTTGCTCACCACTAGGATCGCTAATATCGCAAAATAGTACCGGCACAGTCTATTGTTTATAGCACACTCAAAACTCAAGCTTCGTGACTGTATATAGTAGACTGTGTTTCAGCGTCATATTGACAAGTAATTCAATCTGTTAGCACAACCTTAAAGAATCGAATAGATGCTATAGAGTTACCAACAACGAAGAGGAAAAAAAAAGAAATGAAATTGCCATAGCAACGAGTTAGTTTTGCGCATGCAATAATATTCTGTTTGAGTTTGATAATAAATTAATTGAAGTGAAGTGGTAGGCCTGTTTTATTGCATCTTGAAACCCGTGTCGGACTTATTCAATGTTATTACTACACTTTTCAGCAACATTTCGATGGTTTAGTACCCTTAAGCGTAGTGGTTGTGATGAATTTGGCCCTTGCAGTTATGAATATTATTTCCAGAAGCTGGTATAAGAATTTGAAGAAATTGGTTCTGTTACAGTTGCAAAGAAATCAGGAACATGTACTGTACATCGCCAATAGATGCATTATATTGCAGTCAGTGTGCTATACAGTGTGTTCGGGTGAGTCTGTGACAAACTTTGAGATGTAATAGGTAGTGTCGAGTGGAACAACTTTTAGTCATAAATCCATGTCCTGCGAAGCTATATAACCTTGAAAACAGCTTCACCCATGACTATTATTCATTTTCATTTTTTGCTCAGAATGTCTTCGGAAATAAGCTCCGTAAGGGACGGTAAATCCTTGTGAATCATACTGTATTTCTGTAGAATTGTGCGACGTTTTTAACCCGACAAATGTAATTTTATGTAACACTTTCGGTGACCGTGTTACAAGTAGACAATAGGTATCCTGTAACTTTGCCTGCTAGATCATCAGACACCCTGCGAGCCATCAACGTACAGTAGCTCCGGCGGAAGTGCGTTTGCCTGCTGATCGAGCGCTTGAGCGTGAATGCGATTTTCGCTTAGTTTGATTACCTGGCCATGGATAAATATATAATAGGATGCGAAACTGCGGTCAGCACCATCTGGAGGCGGGGGGCTGAAATAAGATGATCAGCGCCCAACTTCGTAGGTGGTGAACAGTAGAACTACATGTTGGGTACATTACCCAGAGTTCTCCATTTATCCATTCGAGATATTGCTCGAGTAGACAAGATGGCAGACAGATACTTGTTAATAAGTGAACATAAAGTGATACTACGTGTGTATAAACAGTGATGTTTATGGACGTTGTAAAATAGTGTTGTTGAATGTATTGTAAAGTAATAATAATATAATAAATTGAACTATCTAAGTAGTTCTTGCAGACTTTTCCATTGCACTGTACAATAAATGCCCAAAGAATACAATCCCAATTATCTAACCTTTTGCTTTATTTTTTTTGTCTCTGTCTGGTTATATTTTAATTGGGTAGTGTAAAATAGATCGTCTCTTTTATTTTCCTGTTGGTTCCGGTAAGAATTTTCATTGTAAGTTGCTGTGAGGAATAAAATTGTAGCCCTAAATGTTTTATTTTAAATTGGGTTAGTTTGAGAATAAGTATGAGGGAGGGTGGGAGGGAATACTTTCTGCATAGTTTAACATCTTCGTCACCAGGTGCGGTGCTAAATGCATCGAGTAATTAGTTACTCTTTTCGCTACTTGATGCGCTGCTAGATGTAATAACGCCCCTCCTCCCAACAGGTGGCAGCAAGATCAATATCTACAACAGCGCCTCTAGTATGTGTTACGGGAAACTCAGTAAGTTTCGCATCCTATTATACATTCATCCATGACCTGGCTGATTGTTTCTTTTCGAGTTTTCCCCTATAAGGTGAATTTCAGGTAATCTATGGCGAATCCTCGGCCTCATCTCTCCAAATACCATCTAGCTATGACCAATTCCATTGATACTAAATAATCTAGTACTTTACACAGCGTCGTTAAATAATCAAATAAAAATGAGTTGAAGGAATTCATCATGCAACATGTAACAGATATTGCGGAATATGAGCTCAGAGCTGCAGTTTACAGCAGTTAAGAGAGGTTGCTACTTTTATAAGCAGAAAATGATGTACATATATAACATTTACGATGAAGTTTGCAATAGAAGCCGCATTAAAAATTCTATTCGTTGTGCAATGTGGCGATGTCAGAAGTTTTAATATTGTATAGAAAGTGACGAAGTTATGAGCAATTAAAATTACCTACTTTGGAAAACCTTATATATTTGCTGTTCTCAAAGTACCGTAATTTATGATTATATGTATAACATTATCGTAACATCTTACCAGAAAATGTCTAGAGAGTTCTTTGCTGAAAAACAGAATCAAATCTTGAAAGAAGCGGTATGTTAGGTGTCACTTCTTCCGACGTGTACTGTTAAGAGCAAGAGAATTCAAGTTATTATATTAGCTGAGTCCCGTCGACTCTGATGTCATCAGAAAGTAGTTTCATTACCTCATAACTGCTCAAATAGATTTCAAACTTATCTAGATCGCTAACAGGTTATCTCGGGAGATTTTAGCACTAACAAGGGAAGTATTCGAGTTATCAGAAACAAATATTGGATATTTCTATATCATTACCATTACCAAACTAAAAAGAAACATCTGATGTTTTACTGCCTTTACGCTGAAACCATACTTACACTTCGACACGCTTTGCGTGTAATTGTTGCAATAGCGAGACATTAGGCTAATCCAGTGATGTCAAAGCAAGCGCATTTTTCTGACCTTGACGTCGTGCGCGGGCATTAAGCGCTAGATATGCTAGGAGGAATAAGTAGCCTCTTGAATTAAGAAAACAGTGGTGCACAAACTTCAAACGGAACGTGAAATTTTATGTCGTTATTTTTATATGGCTTCTTTCTGTTTGTTATTTTCTATATTGTCTGTAAAACAAAAGTACTAACACCTATTTCTTAGCCTAATATTGCAGTTGTGTTTTAAACGTTAATAACATAATAAAGAGTAAAGAAGGAATATTCACACCAATTCCATAATAACTACAACTATACTGTACTAAGTGAATTAAACACATCATTCATAAAGAAAGTGTTATCCCAAAGAAAGACACTGAATATGACATGATAAATTGAAATTGATACTGATGGTATCTTTAGCCTTATAAAAGTAATCAAAACAATATTATAGTACAAAGCAAAGTTGTCTAGATATATGTTTTAACAGTAACTAATATTACATAATAAAAATCTTATCGCATTATGCTTTTAGGTGATATTGGTGCGCAACTTTCTGTTATCAGAATATTAAATTATCTCGAAATCTGCTGAAGCTATAGAGCTGACGTTTTACCAACACATAGGCACATATCTTTTGTTTGTGATGTAACAGTATTTGCTTTGTTAATTCATTTCCTTACAAACATTTTCCATTCGAATATTTTCAAACATTTTAATACACTATCTTCAGTGATACGTATTTACGATATATTAGATTTACGAAAACATTGTTTCATTAGCTGTAAGGCTACTAAACAAACATCTGAAAATTTCACTTTTTCTGTAAAAAAGTTGAGAAAATATTCCTTTTGAATAAAAAAGCAAACTTGTGAAAAATGAACATTAAAATTAAAACTTACATTCTTATAATGCACTTATACTTCTCAGACAAATCTTAAAATTAACATGGATACAGTTGTAATAAGTTCTCTTCCCTTTATCCATTGAATCAGTGCTGGCCATCCCTGTATATAGCTCGACCAAGCGGCATATACTACCTCTTTCGTCTGTCTCTTTCCTTTCCGCTGTAAAGCGCTCAGGCTCTCTTGAGCTCTAAAGCGCGCGCTTGTTCCTATGGGCATCAGTTGACATCACTGGGCTAATCCAAGTATCATCGTCCAGAAAATGCTCCAAACAACCATTCAACATCGAATTCGTGCCGGTGACTCGCAATGAACACATTCTCGCAAACCGAATCGAAAGCCGAACTTGTTTGGCGATTCGAACGCAATATAGTCCTCCGACCTCATGCCTGGTTTAAAGAACAAATACTGCCGATTGGAAAGCCATTCGACGAAGGCAATGAGAAAGCAACACACATAAGGTCTTCACAATCAACCAAGTCTCCTGCAGAAGAAGGGGAATCTTCATAGCCAGTCAAATCTGTTGAAGACGAAGGCGAATCGTCCCAATCAGATTATGTGCCCTCGGCGGAAAAGAAAGCTCGATCAAATGTCACCATTACTGATGAGATGAAAGGAAAGGTTGTTGCTTTTTTCAGGAAAAGAGATGGGAGACTAAAAAGGTGACAACAATTCAAACTCGATTCAAATATGAAAGTAACTTGTGAGAAATTCATCCCTGAGAAAAGTAACTCGTTCGATGTGGCAGTAGAGGAGGTTTGTTGAACAGGTTCCGCAATTTGGTATTCTCGGACCTTGAAAATGCGGTAAACCTGGGTCATCCGATATTCAAATTTGGGCCAGAGAGCAGGTGTAGCGTAGATCAGTCTCCTATGACGCACCCTGACCAACGACTGTTGGTAAATTGGAGTGGTTAACTGGCTTCATATTGATCAATGACGAACAGATAATACCTGGCATTAGTAAAAAGAAAGTTTATTTATATAAGTATACTTTATGACAACTATTACAAATGATGACCTTTGTGATGTTTGGAGTTCTATGTCGAACGCATGAACGTAAACAAATCGGAATTCTTCATATATTGCAGTTTATTTTACTTACGATACACAATTTAAAGACGGGAAAGAATTTAGATAAAAAGGTAACATTTCATTCAGTATTAGTAAACGTGGCAGTATTTATGTTTAAAAGACACTAGTACAAGCCTTTTTTACTTAGGTAAAAAATGACGACTTAGATAACTTGAGGTCAACCATTATTATTGGAAATTATATTTTTCAGTTATAATCCTGGCATAAAGTATAAAATTCTCTTGTAAAGGCTCATTCACAATGAAAATTAAACATAAGGTAAGCGTTAACTTAAGAATGTAAACGTTACGGTAAAATCAAGAAGTAATACCATCATTCACGATGGGAACATAAACATAACAACAAACACACTTGGTAACCATGGAAACATAATAAGGACGCCATGTCCTCATATTCTGTCGTATACTTCAGCGCTCCACGATTGTGTTCTTTTTGCAGATCACGTAAGCATAAGCATGAAAGTTTGGAGTTTGTAAACTTTCATGTTAACATTTTACGGTAATGTTTATGTCAATGCTTATGTGAATCATTTTGAATGATCCTATTTGGTAGCCTGGGCGCAAACTTCTGTGTTTATGTTACGGTTATGTTTAATTTTCATTGTGAATGGGCCTTCAGATACAAAGATTTGATGTTTTCAGTCAGTGACTTAACTTCATATGTATGTAAGGTGTAAGCCCTTATATTACATTATTTATTTTAGTATAAACGTTTTCATCGTTCCAGAACGACATCATCAGATACATATTTATGTTACAATATAATAATCTCTTGGTTTTAAATGCATGTGTCCTTATTACCAACAATTAAAACCCTGAGCATACATGAGCATAAATATATTAAAATCAACATAACTTAGGAATTGAATTTGGGAATATCAATCATCTCTTATTTTATGTGCATATGCCCTTATTGTCGATTGGTTAAAACCTTATTATATAATTACAAATACATATAAAATATAAAATTTGCAAGTCTTAAATGTGAAGACTTGCAAATTTTATATTTTATATATATTTGTAATTACATAATAAGGTTTTAACCAATCGACAATAAGGGCATATGCACATAAAAGATTATTGATATTCCCAAATTCAATTCCTAAATTATGTTGATTTTAATATATTTTATGCTCATCTATGCTCATTGCATCAGGGTTTTAATTGTTGGTAATAAGGACACATGCATTTAAAACTAAGATATTATTATATTGTAACATAAATATGTATCTGATGATGTCGTCTGGAACGATGAAAACGTTTATACTAAAATAAATCATGTAATATAAGGGATTACATCTTACATACATATGAAGTTAAGTCATTGACTGAAAACATGAAATCACTGTATTGTATATCATAGACTTATCTGATAAATTATTCAAAATGAATTGCAAACTTCTCTCTTGTAAGTTTAAGGATGAATGCATTATGCATAACAGAGAGATCAATGTATTAGTAAGACGAATCGGAAATAATTCAGTATAGTTCATTTAGAAAGAAATACTTCCTTTCTTCTTCAGATACAGTAACATTAAGGGTGAGTTTGTGTTCGTGCCTTAGTCCACTGCTACACGCAGAGGCGTGCTGTCACTGTGTGACGTGTGCTAGAGCATCGCGGCGCAATTAGCGAGGTCTCGTGTGGGAGGATGAGCACACACATCAGCCGAGCGAGACCTCTTCCATGAATGAATTCATATCCAGGCGCCGTCGGCTGCCAGCGCAGCGTCTTACCTTCCGCTCTTGTAATCTGCCTCCAGGGTGCCTCGGTGGTGTCATTTCTTTCTACGTTACAAACCAGTTCATTTCCGGGCCGGTTAAGCCCCATCTGTAGCTCTGTCAGCTGCTTCAAGTCTTGGCACAAAAGAGGATGGAGTTCGTTCTTTGTCTCTGCTTGTAATAAAGTCGTCTTAGGTAGTCTAGTGGTTACCAGTGCTTAACTTGTAGATCATACAAGCCAACCTCGGATTGAACCCAGCCCATAGGATTTTAAGGGCGAGAAGTAATAACGTTGTTTTCTTCGTAGTTTGCGTATTCAATTTCACCAGACGGGATGAAATTTTAAGGACAGTAAATATTGACTTTGCTTCTCTTCCCTTTGAAATTCACGGGTTCAAATCCAGCAGATGACGGTGGAATTTTAAGGGAGATAAATATATTTATTTTCTTCTTCATAGTTATCGTCATTAAATCCATCCGAGGAGGTGGATTTTAATGCCCTTAGCATTTTATTTCACTCTTTTCTTTCGTTCTTCCTTCCAACAGACGGCAATGAACTTTTAAGGGCGTTAAAAGTTCTTATAATGTTTCCTTTTTCGAAGTTCCTATGTTAAAATCCAGCCAATGAATTCGTATTTTTAAGAGCAATAAATATTCTAGTATTACTTCTACCTCTGACTGAAGTTCTGGCTGATATGTATATCTATTATCAAGCAGTACATCACACTTGACGATCTGTGTCAGAGAAAGAACAATTGAAGGGCTCAGAGCCAAAGGCGACCAACCCACAATTTTGTAGTGTTCATTATTAAGCCTTTTTTCAAAACTATACATTGTTGTTCTAGATTCATGATATATATATTGTACTTATTCAATGTAGACCATTTAAAATAAATTGTGAAACCAATCATTTTTGTAAGGATCCTCTTAATATCAACTCTTATTGACTTATTTTGTAATTGTGGGTTAGTCGCCTTTGGCTCTGAGCCCTTCAATTGTCTGTATGCATCTGAAGTCTGATTAGTGGAATATGCTGCTAATCGGCGATGTATGCATTGGAGGGTGAAAGGAACTGGCTACCCTACCTCATTATCTCCTGACTTAGTTGCCTCATGAGTGATGCCTTATTGGTGTTATTTATGAGGTTCAAACCTGTTCTCGGACAGTCGACTAAATAACAAACAACAGTATTGCTTCCTGTCTTAGAAGTTCACGTGTTCAAATCCAGCCAAAGCGGCTAATTTTAAACACGATAAATTTCGTAAGTATTTTTTTCTTTCGAATTACGTGAGTTCAAACACAGACGATGACTGTATTTTTAAGGTAGTGAATATTGTTACAATGACTTCCTGTATTTAGAGTATTCAAAAGTGTTTAGCAGAATGTTTATAAACAACGTAAAAATGAATAGAAGTGGATCTTTGCTTGTGTCACGAGAAATGTTGAAAGTGTCCTTCTTGTGCTTCAATACATTTTTGACATCTCCGAAGATTATTCTGAAATACTCCACTAATATTCTTGTGAAATGATGAAATTACTTGTCGGTTATAATAATAATATATATTTATTTAATCTGGCGAAGTTAAGGCCATCAGGCCTTCTCTTCCACTTAGGCAGAAACAAAAGAAGCTGATGCAGTTTTACAGACTAATATTTAAAGAACACTAATAAAAATTTATATAGTTATACAAGCACAAGTCGAGTAAAATAATGCGAACATACTAAATAATAATTACAAAATAATATAAGGCTAGAAGTTACATTCAATGAATATGCAAGCGGTAAGTGAACCAATATTACAAATTACAAGAATAACAAATTCAAAGTAAATTATAACTATACAACACTGAGGAAAATTACATATATACACACAAAGGAGAATTAAACCTGAATACTGGTCACGTGTTTGAACAATTCACTTTTAAATTGCAATATCGTTCGACAGTTCCTGAGGGAGCTGGGTAGGGAGTTCCAGAAACGAATTGCTGGTACTGTGAAAGAGGAAGAATAGTGAGCTGTTTTATGGCAAGGCATATATAATAAAGGGTCATTTTTAGAATGAGTACCCAGGCTGTGATAAGAGGATAAGAAATTAAAACGCACCAAGAGATAATTTCTTTCACTTTTTGCATAACTTAAAACTAAAAAAACTCGTTGCACTTGCTATACACCATTCTTAAACAATGGGGAAAGACACGATAGTTCGCAGTACACAACACACGAATGAGTAATCTCTTCAGTAGCTGATAATACTGACGTGAACTGAACGCTTGCAATGCCGGACAAACGTCTTGCACTTCGATGCGCATGACAGATGTAGTGTGGACGGCAAAATTTCTGTACGTCCCGTGGGATCATTTGCGGAGGACTCATCTGCTTCCTGCAGATAGTAGGTGTGTATCCCATGTATTGTGTTTGGTGGGTTATCTTCATTTTTAACCTCGTGCAATGTATACCGCAATAAAATTGAGGGTAGGTTGAAGGTGATGGTGAAAATATTGAATTAAGAATGGAGTAAAATTATGTACTCGTACAAACAGTTTAGGAATGTTTTGTTACATTATTTTTACGACGCTTTTTAAACTGCTGTGGTTATTTAGCGTCTGAGTGAGATGAATGTGATAATGCCAGCGAAATGAGTCCTGGGTTCAACGCCGAAAGTTGTCCAGCGTTTGGTCTTGTTGCGGGAAATCCCCGGAAAAAACCTCAACCAGGTAACTTTTCCTAGCCAGGATTTGAACCTGGACCCACTCCTATATTGTGTTCACTAGGTAATTAGCTTACAATTATTTTCCTTGACGTGTCTCGTGAACTGTTTTCACTTAGAGCCTCACATGAGTTAGAAGCGCCTCTGAAGTGGTTAATGGATTTATTTTGTGAGGTAGGTCAAGTGACGATCTGTAGCTGTCTTGTTTAATAAGGAAGTGCCTTAGCCTGCCTCTTGTGTTTGTTTAGATATCTCTGGATAATTATCAACTGCCACAGAGACCCCTTTGTGTCCATGTCAAACAATTGCATAGCTGTGTGTGTCCACGTCGAATTGTTTGCTTCTCTCTGTTTGCTAACCACTGTGCCCCATGTACCGATCATAGTGGATCGATATAGTGTGTTGATTGAGGGAAATTCCGCTTCAAGAGGCGGGAAATTAAGTTACGCCTCGGGTAAAGGAGCAGTGGTTGAGAGAAGGACGGATTTAGGACTGTCGATTGGAGAGGATTTTCTCTTCAATTTCTTACTACTGAGGAAGGATGGTAAAGACGCTCAAAGCAATGTTTCTCAAACTGTGGCACGCCGTCAAAGGTGATCTGTGAGTCTTTCCATAAAAATGTTATATGTGAATTGCGCTGAATTTATCACTTACTGTTAGTGATTGGCCTAATGCTCAAAGGAATAGCCGACCAGACCTATACTTTTTCTTCAACAACTAGATATTTTCAACCTTACAGAAAGAATTAAAAAACAAAACAGATATGGTATCTACATAATAAGACAGATGAGAAACAGCAGATTATTATACAGGGCTTTCATTTCAAAACTTCCCAGTCTAGATAATTAATTATTTAAATTGAATTCAATTTAAACAAAAAAAAACACGTCAAGTTGGATATTGAGAGGAAAGTCTGAAACCAGGCTCAATTGCATTTTAGATTTCACCCCCACCATCCAGCCACCCCCACTTTGAAATTTCAAATGACACTCCTATATTTTTATATTTAAATATGAAAGAGCATTCAATTTTTTATACACCTCATTCATTTGTTTTAGCATCTTTTGCTTTCTATCGTCGCCTGGCAACCTGGATTGTTGTTATTGTTGAATAGAGCTGAAGAGAATAAAGTTACAAAACCTTATTGAGCATTCCATGTAATGGTCTTTGGTCGGAGGGAAAAGACACATAAGTAAAAAAAGTCGATTTTTCTGTTGTACTTGATCACTTAAGTCAAGTAGTATTTTTTCTAATTTTTGAATTAATAAAATTTCTTGTATGTTAAATTGAAAAGAGTCTTACTTTAACCAACATACATGAATTTCATTATTATACTTATATTCAGTTAATAGTAAATTAAAAGAAGTCTCTCCTGAAAAATTCATTTGGTTTTTACTTATGTGCCTTTAAATTATTTTAAAATAGTGTACTCGTATACACTTCAAGAGAGAACATAAATCATCCTTATTGATTAAATTGAGGAAATTATACAAAATAAGGTGTGTTTTCACCCTACAATCAGTTGATAATAACAAAAATACAGGTTGCCAGGCGACGACAGAAAACAAAAGATGTGAAAACAAATGAATGAGATGTATAAAAAATTGAATGCTCTCTCATATTTAAGTATAGAAATATAGGGGTGCCATTTCAAATTTCAAAGTGGGGAGGCTGGAGTGGGGGGTGAAATCTAAAATGCAATTAAGACTGGTTTCAAATTCCCCCTCATTATATAAATTGACGTGGTTTTTATTTAAATTGAATTCAATTTAAATAATTAGTTATTTAGACTGAAAAGTTTTGAAATGAAAACCCTCTATGTAGGTAATACCGATTCATAACAAACTAACCTGTCTTCCAATTCCAATCTCTATCCATCTTGGCCCCTTCATATGTAGGCTCTGTGTCTTCCTGGATTCCTCTTCTGTGTATTTCGTTCTTTATCTTCTCCCCAACTTATTCATGGTCTCTCTCGTTTTTTATATCCAAGTGATATCGAGTTAAATACTTGTTTTGGTAACATTTCATTCCCCATTCTTTGGACATGACCACGATATAGCTGTTTGGTTATGTCCTCTGTTGTTTGCGCTAAGCACAATATTTGTTCATTTGTAACTCTTAACCTTCTGGATTTTTCTACAGCTCGTCTCCAGAAATTCATTTCTGTGGCGTTTAATGTTTTTTCGCAGCGTCATAGCTTTTTAACTTTTGTGTTATATATTATATGAGTTTCTTATTGCTTTCAGATATACTTCTGTCTTTCACTATACTATTAAGGAATTAATACTTCCTGTATTTCTTACTTTTGTGGTTTCATTTAGTTTACCATCTTTACTAATTTTCATCTCTAAGTATTTATATTCACTGCAGTGTTTGATGAGATTGCCGTCTTCCAAAATTAGGCGTGAATCAGATCTTTCTTCATAAGGGCGGAACGAAAAATAAAACTGTTTAATTTTCGAGTGCCTGGACTGTAGAAACTTGTGCCCCTTACCGTATATTCATGGTAGGTAAAATAACACTGTCTCTGATAGAGGGCTTCAGGAAAAGTTAACTGTTTCTCGCGCACGTCGAAATTTGGAGGTTATCACAATGAAACCCTATTGACGTTTTAAGCACACAATGGGTTGTCCTAACCTTCATCCTTAATTTATGTTATACTTTGTCATTCTCAGAGTGTATTAAATATATATTTGGAGCTGAGATCAGAGGCCCTATGTTTTAGATGTTAAATTAATCATCATTTTTATGTGCTTTTATTCGAGAAAATATTATAGATATATCCATAAAAATTACTGATTTGCTATTGATTCTATAATAGCTTAAAAGTGCTGAGGTCTTGGTTAGAAAGTTTGCTTTGTGAAAATAATAAGGTGTGATTTTTCCTAACATACTACTTTTTAAGAAAAATAAAATTACATTAATATTCATGCACAACAAAGCGCTTATCCAAATGACCTGAAACTCGAGCTCAATAATTAGTGTATTACTGTAGCTAAGATGTAAAAATTTCAAGCTTCTAGCTGTCTTATTTTCTGGAAAAAAACGTTATAGGCTAGCCTATGTTGTGAATTTTTAACTTCCGAGAAAATGAGTGACTAAATAAATATTAGAAAAACTTTCATTAAAAAAAACACAGAATATTAAATTCTTTTGAAAACTCACAATTAAGTCAGTCATTACAGTATACAACAATGCCGCCAACATACGAAACAAACATTCAGCTACAAAACACGTCAAATACATTTTATATAAAATAGTTTCAGATATGTTTTTATGCAATAGTGCGGAATGAGAAAAAAATACTTTGACGCATTAAATTTATTACATAATTAAAAGCACTTACAATTGGAATTTTCCAATAAATTATATACTAAATTACGCAGAAATTTCTAAATAATAATTATTTGAGACAAAAACTGATTTTTTAAAAATAATTTGACATCTGATCTTGCCTTAATACAATTTGCCATTTTTCCCACTATTACTCCACTACGATTATCTCTTGATCTCATAGCATCCGAATAGTGTTTGTCGCAAAACAAATAGGCTATATTAAAGAATATTATATACAATATTTACACGCATAATGTTCCACCCTTTTCCCTCAAAATTCTAACCCTAATAATTTGGAGGGAGAATTAGGCCTACACGAGAACTACACAATTTCAGGAATAAACTGATCCTAAGTAACATCAAGCAATTCATGTACCAATCGTTTAAGGCAGGTATGCTCATTCTCTGACTCGCGATTACGTTCTGTAATCACAACCTTCGAATGTAGAGCGTGCTGTTCCTCGTTCGAAGCTCGACGGATGGCTGCAGAAGGCAGTTCAAGTACTTAGTAAACGCACGAACAGTGCGGGACAATGACACAGTCAAAGCCTCCTGTAAGCAAACGATCATTCCGTACAGTGTGGGAGGAAGCCTATTTTTGTTGTACGTTCGGTGAAAACGGAAAGTGATTACTATATTGTAAGGTACTGTCAGGAATACTGAGCAACATAAAACTACATTATAGGCTCTGCCACCCAGAACATGCCGAAGTGACAGAGAAGCTATTTTCTGTAATATGGTCTATTTTCATATACCAACGTTATTATTATTATTATTATTATTATTATTATTATTATTATTATTATTATTGTTGTTGTTGTTGTTGTGGTGATATTATTCCAGCAGAAATAGATATTTTGATAAAATAATTTTTCAGGGATGCAACGTGCACTACAGCTTCAAGAATTGAAAGCACTTCATGAAAGACCAAACATTGAAGAGAGTCGAACAATTCAGAGTCTATGTTTTGGAGCAAGTTAACCTATGTAGCATGTTGGGAATTAGTTAAGGCACTAAAACCCTTCACGAATGGTGAACTTGTAAAGAGATGTATGGTGCCTGAACAAAATATAGTTAATTATGTCTTTGTACTGCAACAGTTCAAATGTGAATTCACAGAACATAGATTTAGTGATTTTAGACGTATGGAGAGTGATATTAGTATTTTTGTTAATCGTTTCATAAATTTAGTACAATCCGTGAGAGTGCAGTTCCAGGACGACTTAATTGATTTACTAAGTAACGTAGAATTCATAACTAAATGCAGAGAATATGACTTGACAAGCATAGAATTAATTATTTAAAAAATGAACAAAACTAAATATTACAAGATGAGCTTATTCGTTGCCACTATGTTAGCTACCTTCGCCTCGACATATGTGTGCGAACAATTATTTTCGAGAATGAAGGTTACTAAATCCAAACATAGGTCCCGATTAACAGATGAGCATCTTTAGCGCATTGCAGTAAATTCGTTGGAAATAGATTCCCGATTACTTGCAGAAAAGAATCCAGATGTTGAATAGACCCCAAAGTAGGCTATATGGTGGAATATGAAAATGATATTATCTATGATATTATTATATATAACTACTATATTGAATATAATAAATAATGTAATAAATGAATATTGCAGTGTATACTCTTTCCTTTTTCAAATTCAGTTTATTATCCGTATTTGTAAGAGTGTAATAACTATGCTACGGGCGGTGCTGCAATGTAGTTGCGGAGCGCAGTCCGTACACTGTGTGTTATGCAGTGAAGCATCATCCGTGTAATCGGGGCTTTTACAATTTTGAGCATACCTGGTTTAAGGGGTTAGGTACAGCTTACAGCAGTAAAATTTTTGGAAATATTCAACATTTTTCTCGTCCATTACTGTAGCTTGTACTGTAATGAAAATTGGTATGTGAATGCGTCCTTCTGCTATATGGAAAACCGACTCTCTTTCTCTCTCTGTCTTTCTCCCTCCCTGCTTACATTTACACACAGTTTCAGTAATTATAAGTTGTTTTGTGCTTTTCTCTGTGTAATTGTGTGTTAGGTGTAATGGTGGTAAATTTACTTTGACTTACCTCGAATCATGGTGTTATAATTCGTAAAATTCCTTTTCAAAATTAACTTATTGATTACGTAATGAAAACAAATGTATTTTACATTCCACTACTTTCTTCAGACAATAAATACAGATTATCTTTCATGTAGTAAGAGGAATCATCTATCTTTTCTACTGTAGAAGCCATGAATGTTAACCTTCGGTTTTCCTGCTAATTTTTCAGTACTTTGAATCTTCACAGAAGACGCTCTTGAAGGAAAAAGGGTGCCGAATTTTGTTAGAGAAGGAAATAACACAAGGAAAGCAAAATTGTAAAAAAAGTCTTAAAAACTTGAAAGGGGAATTACGCTAGTAGATACTGCAGTAATCTTTATTTTCATAGTGAGATGGGAAAGCTGCAGCAAATAATCCAATTTCTGGTCAAAAGTTATTCATGCAGCTATTTTTCTTAATTGGTTTTTTTACGATTCTTTTTCAACTGCTATGGTTATATAGCGTCTGAATGAGATTAAGGTGATAATGTCAGCGAAATGAGTCCAGATTCCAACGCCGAAAGTTATTTAGCATTTGAATCGGGGATTGCAGAAACAGCACATGTCACTATATGTGGCGTATTGACATGTGCTATTTCTGCAATCCCCTATTCATTTGCTCTTATAACGTTAGTCCACAGCGTTGGAAGTCATGCAGTTACAGTCTGAGTAGTATATACATTATTACCTTTTTGCAACCTTTATTGATTATTTTAATTTTGTTTTTTGTTCTACAAAGAAAAGGAGATAATATAAGTCAACATATTTTGTACAGTCTCTTAAAACTGCAGGTACAGCTCGCGCAAGGAACGATTACCGAAAAGCAATGGTGGCGTTACTGTCTGTTTTGACGTGTGTATGTAGGCACGCCGAGTGGGCGAGAGTACTGGGCAATGGAAGTAGCCTACTGTCTCTTCGAAGAAGATGAACAGATGGGGACATCGTTGTGAAAATAAAGAACGTAGCAAGAGAAAAATTCGAAGCGAATTAAACGCACAACATATGTTTACGAATGAAATAATAATACCGTGCGATACAAGACACGTATTCACATGCAATGGAACAAACTAAAGTCGTAATGTAACTATCACAACGCAAGACCGATTCTATCAATGTAATTTCTCTTCCAACTGTACTCTTGAATATCATTCAAGCTATTTCTTGTCACCCGCTCTTCCTTATCGCATTGTTTCATTCGCATTCCTTCCGTCGGTACTCCCTGCTTGCGAGACCTATAGACTAAAACAGTGATGTCAAAGCAAGCGCATTTTTCTGACCTTGACGTCGTGCGCGGGCATTAAGCGCAAGGTATGCTTGGGGGAATAAGCAGCCTATTGGATTCAGAAAACAGTGGTGCACAAACTTCAAACGGAACGTGAAATTTTATGTCGTTATTTTTATATTGCTTCTTTCTGTTTGTTATTTTCTATGTTGCCTGTAGAACAAAAGTACTAACACCTATTTCTTAGCCTAATATTGCAGTTGTTTTTTAAACATTAATAACATAATAAAGAGTAAAGAAGAATATTCACACGAATTCCATAATAACTACAACTATACTGTACTAAGTGAATTAAACACATTCATAAAGAAAGTGTTATCCCAAAGAAAGACACTGAATATGACATGATAAATTGAAATTGACATTGATGGTATCTTTAGCCTTATAAAAGTAATCAAAACAATATTATAGTACAAAGCAAAGTTGTCTAGGTATATGTTTTAACTGAAACTAATATTACATAATAAAACTCTTATCGCATTATGCTTTTAGGTGATATTGGTGCGCAACTTTCTGTTATCAGAATATTAAATTATCTCGAAATCTGCAGAAGCTATAGAGCTGACGTTTTACCAACACATAGGCACATCTCTTTTGTTTGTGATGTAACAGTATTTGCTTTGTTAATTCATTTCCTTACAAACATTTTCCATGCGAATATTTTCAAACATTTTAATACACTATCTTCAGTAATACGTATTTACGATATATTAGATTTACGAAAACATTGTTTCATTAGCTGTAAGGCTACTAAACAAACATATCTGAAAATTTCACTTTTCTGTAAAAAAAAGTTGAGAAAATATTATTTTTGAATAAAAAAACAAACTTGTGAAAAATGAACATTAAAATTAAAACTTATATTCTTATAATGCACGTATACTTCTCAGACAAATCTAAAAATTAACATGGATACAGTTGTAATAAGTTCTCTTCCCTTTATCCATTGAATCAGTGCTGGCCATCCCTGTACATAGCTCGACCAAGCGGCATATACTACCTCTTTCGTCTGTCTCTTTCCTTTCCGCTGTATAGCGCTCAGGCTCTCCTGGGGCTCTAAAGCGCGCGCTTGCTCCTATGGGCATCAGTTGACATCACTGGACTAAAACAATCAGGTAGTAGTGCTAAAATATTAGTATAAGAAACATGAAAGTAATTAGAGAACTTCTGCTCTGCAGCACAAATCTCACCTGGTTTACTCGTTATACCCTTTGCTGAGAAATCGTAAACAATATGGGGGGGGGTGAATTGTGATAGATGTTTAATATATTAATTAGTACTTTAATTATTGAACAGTATTGTTATTCCACACACTAATCACGTATAGAACAGATGGTATCATGGCAGTGGATGAACAATGAAATTAAAATTAGAATATAAATAGAATTTCTCTTATGTAGCCTTTCAAGAGGCATCGAGCCTCCTCTACTCGGACTCTCCAACGACTGGTCCTTGGATGAATCAGCAATCGCGACGTGTTCATTGTCTGTGTTATTTATGGCATGAATGCATACGGTTCAGTTTAATACATGTTGCCAATTAAATCCGGATTAAATGATAGCAGGTGCTATAATGAGCAAACTGATCATCTTCCAAGATAGGTTTTATGCACTTTGTTAATTAGCTGAAAGCAACATTAGTGCGGTTTGTTAACTAGAAGATATAGAGTGCTCGGAATCGTTACTTGGCCGAGTGTTAAGAGTCGTAAAGCAAATGAAGGCAATTGAATTAGTCTTCTTGATCGAAAGGAATAGAAATAAAATAAAACATGAGGAAACGGGGGAGAAAAGGCAGGGGGGAAATAATTATTGAGAAAGATAGATGGAGACTAAAAAAATGAAATGAGACGTATACATTTAAAATAAATGCATAAAGAAAGAAAAGGCAGTAAAGTTAGAACATAATAAGAAGAAAAATATAAAAGATAAGGAAGCAAAAAAAAAAATACGAAGAGCTAAAACGCGAATGCAAATATAAAATGAAATGAAAGAAAGAAGAAAGAAATTCACAAAATAACAAATAGAGGAAGGAAGAAAGAAAGAGAACGAAAGAAGAAATATTAATTAATAAGTTAATAAATTGATTAATTAATAATACATTTATTATTATTATTATATTATATTATTATTATTATTATTATTATTATTATTATTATTATTATTATTATTATTATTATTATGCAGTCTATTTTCTGTTAACCTCTTTATATGACCAACTGTTCAAAAGACCAAATCTTCCTAATTGTTTTGTTTTGATATAGCTAGTGTACAAGCGATCCTTGCATTTTCATTTTTTTTCTCTTATAACAATATTCCTAATTTTGTCTTATCTTGATACTCTTGCAGATCTCTTCATAAAGAAAGAAAAGGCAGTAAAGTTAGAACATTATAAGAAGAAAAATGTGAAAGATAAGGAAGCAAAAAAAAAAAACAAAGAAGAGAGAAAACGCAAAAGAAAATATAAGATGAAATTAAAGAAAGAAGATAGGAATTGACAAAAGAACAAAAAGAGGAAGGAAGGAAGGAAGAAAAAGAACGAAAGAAGAAATATTAATTAATAAGTTAATAAATTGATTAATTAATAATACGTTATCATCATCATCATCATCATCATCATCATCATCATCATCAGATTTTAAACTGCTCCAGGACATCTCCCTGCATCCATTTTCAGGATTTAGAGCCTTTCTCCATTCTTCTTTATTCTCCCATGCCCCATCTTCCAATCCCCTTTCTAACATTGTTCTAATTATTCTTTGTGTCCATATCAATTTGGTCTTCCCCACTTCCTTTTTCCAGTTGGAATCCATTCAAACACCTTCTTCGGCAGTCTATCTTCTGTTACCCTCTTCATATGACCAAACCTTCTTAATTGTTTCGTTTTGATATAGCTAGTCTACAAGCGATCCTTGAATTTTTATTTTTTTCTCTTATAACAATATTCATAATTTTGTCTTATCTTGATACTCTTGCAGATCTCTTCATAAAAAAAGAAAAAAAAGAAAAAAAAAAGCAGTAAAGTTAGAACATGATAAGAAGAAAAATGTGAAAGATAAGGAAGCAAAGAAACAAAGAAGAGAGAAAACGCGAATGAAAATATGAGATGAAATTAAAGAAAGAAGAAAGGAATTGACAAAAGAACAAGTAGAAGAAGGAAGGAAGGAAGAAAAAGAACGAAAGAAGAAATATTAAGTAATAAGTTAATAAATTGATTAACTAATAATACGGTATTATTATTACTATTATTATTATTGTCCATCATCATCATCATTATCATCAGAATTTAAACTGCTCTAGGACATCTTCCTGCAGCCATTTTCAGGATTTTATAGCATATCTCCATTCTTCTTTATTCTCCCATGTCCCATCTTCTAATCCCCTTTTTTTCACATTGTTCTATATTATTCTTTGCGTCCATGTCAATTTTGGTCTTCCCCACTTTCTTTTTCCATTTGGAATCCATTCAGATACCTTCTTCAGCAGACTGTCTTCTGTTACCCTCTTCATATGACCAAACTTTCTTAATTGTTTCGTTTTTATAGAGCTAGTCTACAAGCGATCCTTGCATTTTCATTTTTTTTCTCTTATAACAGTATTCCAAATTTTGTCCTATCTTGATACTCTCGCAGATCTCCGCCAGAAATCCATCTCTGTGGAATGTAACTTTGTTACTATCCTTGACTTCAAATGTCATGTTTCTGAGCCGTATCATATTGAGCTTTTAACAATAATTACTTATATGTGTTTGTTTTTGATGCGATATCTTTACCCCATAGACTGTTTAATTTTGAAATTGCTGATCTCCCTTTATTAATTCTTTCATTTATATGATCTTCGTGATTTCCATCTTTAGTTATTTAGACTCGTAAATATGTGTATTCATCACAAATTAAAAATTAAAAATTAAATCTAATTAATAATGAATAATTTCGAGGGAATAATTGTTCCGGGGCCGGGTATCGAACCCGGGACCTTTGGTACGTTTAACCAAAGGTCCCGGGTTCGATACCCGGCCCCGGAACAATTTTTCCCTCGAAATTATTCAAATTGACTTTGCAGGGAGTTATTCCTGAAATCTTAATTTGGCTAATTAATAATGTTTTATTAATTAATTGAATACTGAATAGGCCTACAGAAAGTAAATAAAATTTGGTAGTAATGAAGTAGACTGCAGTAATTAAAAATTAATGCAAAATTGGAAAAAGCGAAAGGAAATGACGTAAGCAATTAATAAAGGCAGAAAGTAATTATAGCAATGCAAGAAAGGGAGAAAGAGCGTAAGGAGGAAGTATAATGATGAAATAATGAAAGAAATAAGTATGCATTAAAGAAGTAAATAAGTAATGATAAAAGAATTAAAAAATAAGATAAATTATAGAAGGAAGAAAGTAAAAGACTAAGAAAACAAGACAGAAAAATAATAATGCGAGAAGGTGAGAGAAAATGGAGAATTAAAGAATATGTATGGGATTAACAAAATAATAAAGAAAGAAATTAATACTTGAAGGGCGAAAGAAGTACCGTAATAAATTTAATAAGAATGCAAGAACTGAATGCAGAAGAAGGATACAAATACAGGAAATTTAAGACGTATTAATGAAAGGAAGTAAAACAGGAAATTAGAAGAAAGGAGAGATAATGTTAGGAGTTTTATGAATTCCCTTGTATTGCGAGAAACATCTTTATTCTTGTTATGTAATTGTTAGGAAGGTAAGGATAGAATTATGGATTAAATAAATAGTCTACTATAAAAGTAACACAGAATTTTTAAATCTTATTCATAGCGTGAATACGTCTTTGTTTTAAGTTATTATTTTATATTTAATTTACCTTTAATGAGAGGATTATGACGTTTAAATGATAATAATGGTAGTATTCTGTTGTAGATAATGCATAGAAACTATGTTATAATTGTACATATAGGTGATAAAATTGAAATTCATTTATATAAGAGAAAGAAAAATTGAGAGATAGCTAACCATACACCTTAGCTAGGGTGCAGCATCGACTTTTCATATGGATGTTAGCCCTTTACTAGTGGTTGTTTTGAGTAGTGAGAAGTACTCATTCCATGCCACGAGATTTCACCAAGTGTCAGACTGAAAATTGGTTAAGAGTAGGCCTAAACGTCGACATAAACTCTTGGGAAAGGGGGAAGAAAAAAGATATTCAGATTCCGCCAGTGAACACTTGGTGGAGACGTCCGCCACCTCTTGCTGCATTCTGGTCGCCTGGTAACGCGATGCTTATTGTGCGTCTGCAACGCCAGCCGTGTCGGTCGCAGTGGCAGACTAGATCGCCTCGGTCCGGTCTCAAGCTGTGTGCATCGATCAGATCTGACTTCTTCCCGCCAGAGGGGATCAGTGTAACTGTGGGCAGATCCAGCGATATTGTCGGTGGACAAAGCTGTGGTGTGCCCCCTTCGGTATTTATGTAATGCAACGCGGTCTTGTCATTACGCGGACTTGGATTCGATGTCTGGCTTTGAACGTAATGATTAGAGACGAGAATTCCATGCAGATGCATGTTTTATAGGAACATAGGACATAGCTCAAACTTAGTACTTATCCATTTCATTACTTTCCGGTTCCAAATATGTGTACTTTTTCCGTGCATATTTGAATGTTTTGGCCTTTTTGGGTATAAAAACATGCATAATCCATATTTAAGCAATTTTTAGCTTAATAATGCATGTAATATACATTATATTCATTTTAAATGCATGTTTTAATGGTTATGAGTGGACACCTCAGTTTCTCGATTTTTATGTCCCTTATTTTAGCTTCAGGAATCAGGATTGAAGAAGGAAAGAGGAAAAAAAATTAAATAAAAGAAAAATGAAACAAAATTTTAAGATTTTCATAATAAGATGTTAGAGGACCTTTCCCTGGACGGAAGTTTACTTTTACGACACTTTACCCACAACCTTCTATAGACTGCGTGTCATAAATGGATTTATTACATTGGATATTTTGAGAATAGTAGAGAGGAAACTGCCGACAAATAATTTAGATCAAAAGCACTCTGTTTCAGGGAGGTTGTAAATTCTCTCCCTCTCCGCTACTAGTAGCAACTTAGATTCTTCTAAAATTTGAATCATTGTCTAAACTGTGTTTGCAGTGTATGAACCTCAGAAGCTGTTAAAATGTTTGTTTATTCTGTTTGCGTGTGTTAATGTGGTTCTAATATGCCTCCAATTAAAGGTTTCAAAGTTGCACAGTGGAATAAAGGAAAGGATTTTATTAGATCAGATGGGGATGTCGAATTCTACGACTGTTGCACTTGCTATTCTGTTTCCAAATATTTTCTTTGGCAGTTGCTCTTTGTAAAAAAATTACAAAACTTCTTTAAAATAATTAATTAAATTACGATGTCCGTTTTTAAATCGTATCTAGGTAACCGTAAGATCTATTATAATTTCAGATAAAATGTACTAAAAAGTTTCAAGTCGACCAGCACGTCGCATGTGCTTCACATATCGCAAGAATGCAAAAAAAGGGCAAAGAATTCCATAGATCCCTCAGTTATGCCCGTGGAAAAGTGGGTGTAGTGGCGAAAACAAACTGGACAGGGTCATAAATGCGAACCCGGACTACGGATTCTTTTGTTCAGTGAAGAAAGTTATTTGTATCGAAAACTTGAATGAAGAATTTGACCTGACATTGTCACAAATACGAGTATGTTCATTCAAGTTTGCACCCATAACTTCTTGCGATGTAGAGAGTTTATTCTCTGCCAACAAAAACATATTGACTGACAAGCGCAGGAACCTCCTAGAAACGAATTTAAAAATGTTGTTAGGTTGTTAACTGTGCAAAAAATGTAAGTGAAATAAGACATTTGAAAAAAAAAATGAAAGTGCATGTTTTAATGTATTTTTCGCTTGATCGTGCATGTTTAATAGTTTTATAGCGCATAAATGCATGCATATTTTGGGATTTTTATAGTGCATGAAATTCTCGTCTCCAGTAATGATACTTGCAGTTGACAAGTTCGGTTGTGAGCATTTGCGAGCATGTAGGGAAACTGCAAGAACGGACCACCTTTCAGTGCAATGGTATAGGACAGTGGTTCGCGGACTCCTCTTATTTGAAAGGGGCTTTCGGAACGAAGATACGATTTCAAACCGGTCCACACCTGTGGAGTAACGGTCAGCGCGTCTGGCCGCGAAACCAGGTGGCCCGGGTTCGAATCCCGGTCGGGGCAAGTTACCTGGTTGAGGTTTTTTCCGGGGTTTTCCCTCAACCCAATACGAGCAAATGCTGGGTAACTTTCGGTGCTGGACCCCGGACTCATTTCACCGGCATTATCACCTTCATTTCATTCAGACGCTAAATAACCTAGAAGTTGATAAAGCGTCGTAAAATAACCCAATAAAGAAGATTTCAAACGGTATTATTACTAAGCTTAACTTTATCACTTTCTCTGATTTTTACCAGCTTACTGGGATAATTTTTCTTTAGCTCAGACTTTCGAGACACAGTGTTTAACAGAAATGAGTTCACTTGAGGGACTTCTCTTGGCTTGCAAGTGTTGCATACTTATCCGATATTTTTAATGTTGTATTATTTTTAAGTTATAATCTTCAGGGTCCATTTTTAACTGTGATCACTGTAAGGATAAAACTGTGGCAACGATACGTAAATTCAACGTGTGGTTTGGCTGAGTTATCAATCTTGTATTTAATTCATTTCCAACCTCAGTGATTTTCTAGCAACACATAATGATGAACTTTCGTCCGATATCTTTGGAAGTATAAAAAACATCTCTTGATTGAAATTATGATTGTGAGAATATTGTCCTTTCTGCAATGGAAAAAAAACATTTGTACGAAAAATATCTTATTGGTCACAAATAATATGCAGTTGCCTGTCAAAAGAAGAGGGGATGTTATAATTATTAGAATTATCTTCTGATTCGACCGTATATCTCGATGTTTTCTGAATTGCAATACAACATTTAATGCCATTTGCATCAACATACTTGTGTGAGAGTACATTTTCGGGTCCAGTCTTCTTGAAGAACAAATATAGGCTGTTAAGAAAAAAGTATCCAATATTTTAGGAGATGCTAGTATGTATCAAAACAAGAAAAAAATATCTAATAAACATGGGTCCTACAACACATACTTTCTGAGATCTGAACACTTCTTCATAGGAGGTGTTCAATGTGACGTCCATTCATGGCAATGCATTCTCTGCGTGGAATCACGCACTCTTTGAAATTGACCTGGTTGTTCTTGATAACAAAAAGTCTAGGGGATTTAGATTTGAGGCCAAGGTGTGGGACCTCCGCAATCAATCCAGTGGTCCTGAAATATCAGCGTCAGGTGTTCACACTCATTGCGGAAAAAATGTGCTGGTGTGCCATCGTGCATGAACCACATCTGTAGTCTTTGCCGACATGGCACATACTCCAGCAAGGTAGGCAATACATTAATTAGAAAATCCTGATAACGAGCCCCAGTTAATCTCTGTGGTAGCACGTATGGCCCTTAATCTATCGCCAAGAACGCCTATCCATATGTTGATTGAGAATCGGTGCTGATGCCTTCTTTATTCGAGTGCATGGGAATTTTCATCAGCCCACATATGCTGATTACGAAAATTCACACCGTCATCTCTGCTGAACCCCGCTCATATTCGCAACCAAACTTTTCTTTTCAATATTCCTTGCGACGTATCAGTGTTCCATGCCAGGGTGTCAACTACTGTATAATTATGTGGTAGCCTGCTGTATTGTAGGGCAGAAAAATGCATAGCTATAAATGGACGTCACATTGAGCACCTCCCATGAACAAGTGTTTAGATCTCAGAAAGTATGTGTTGTAGAACCTATGTTTATTAGACATTTTTTTCTTGTTTTGATGCATACTACCACCTCCTAAAATATTGGACACTTTTTAACACCCTATATAGAATTAGGCTAATGGTAAATTTGCGACTTAAAGTATCTACAAATGATCCAGACTTCGCAAAGCAACATCAGCTATGTCACCGATAATATCAAGATAAATCTAAAAACCCTGGTTTAATTATTTCACAGCAAAGACATCAGCCACTCCAGTGATAACCTAAAAGATGGTTATGTTTTTTTCGGAACAAATACATGATATAACGTAAAATGACTTTGTATTTATTTATTTTCAGGTTAAATTCAAAAGATAAAACTGAAATTTTATATTGCTGTCAGTATTATGACAATGTCTCGTCACCGCTATGATCTAGATGTGTTAAATATTTTTTCCATATGTAAGACTTTCAATAACTGAAATAATAAATATTCATTATTTTAATGTACCAAAGTACATATGATATTTCCATGCAGATATTCTGCGTCACCATACGATGAAAGAGTAATGGAACGGAGAAAAATTCTCTTTGGCGCCAGATTTGAACCGGGGTTTTCAGCTCTACGTGCTGATGCTTTATCCACTAAGCCACACCGGCGCTTATTCCGTCGGATCCCGGCCAACTAGTCACTCATAACGAGTGCACCTCAGCACATGTGTGGACTTCAGTCCTACGTTCATAGACATCTATGACGTAGTGCAGAGGGCGGCCACTAGAGGGAACCCAAGAGTTGGAACTTAAACTGAGACGATTCTGTCCGACGCCGGGGTGGTATCGGTGTGGCTTAGTGGATAAAGCATCAGCACGTAGAGCTGAAAACCCGGGTTCAAATCCCGGCGCCGGAGAGAATTTTTCTCCGTTCCATTACTCTTTCATCGAAATAATAAATGTTTCATTAAATCTCTCATGATGACTGGGTTTATTTTACATTATGTAACATAATAAAGTACAGTTATATTTAATTATTTTTTTTGTAATTTATATTTAAGCCTAGAAGTTGACATTTTGCAAGGAATTGTCATACTAAAAACGTCCATTTAGTCTGCAATAATCTCAAATCACATTTTCGGTAGAAAATTTCTCCAAAATATTAAATTTAAAATTTGTAGATGCCACAAAATGTTGAAATCGTTTATTCAAAATGTTCACATGGAATTTAAAACGGCTGTCGATGAACACCTCCAGTTATTAGCAGTTACCATTTTAGCATTACTGCAGTATTACCATTTTCTTCTGCTAGTTTTTATGGAAGTTCAGACTTCGTGACTCCCGGAAATGACAAGTAAAACAAATCCAAATCGGGCGAGAATCAAATCCGTGCGCAGCCGCGAGGCTGCAGACTGACGTAGGCGCCGCACTGACCTTGTCTGCCCACACCATGGCGTGGTGCTAGACGCCATCTCTACCTTACATTGTTTTTGATCTGGGATACACAAATCTCGAGGTAATACGAAATGATATTTTTTTCAGAAATGCGATGTTATTTACTAAATATCACAATTATAGATACAGTATTTAACGAAAAATTTACTTACTTACTTACAAATGGCTTTTAAGGAACCGAAGGTTCATTGCCGCCCTCACATAAGCCCGCCAGCGGTCCCTATCCTGTGCAAGATTAATCCAGTCTCTATCATACCCCACCTCCCTCAAATCCATTTTAATATTATCCTCCCATCTACGTCCCGGCCTCCCTAAAGGTCTTTTTCCCTCCGGTCTCCCAACTAACACTCTATATGCATTTCTGGATTTGCCCATACGTGCTACATGCCCTGCCCATCTCAAACGTCTGGATTTAATGTTCCTAATTATGTCTGGTGAATTCTTCTCGTATACGATTCCTAATAAGATAGTCTTTAAATACGTTAGATTTCTCGAACAAACTCAGAGAAAATTGACTCTTAAGTAAATCTCAGTATAATGAAGGTAATTTGAAATAATAGCATGGGGGTAATTACCAAGTCATTTTTTATTTTAATAGAACCCAGAAGCTGGTCAGTGTTTTCAGTCTGTGGTTGTGATATTACATATTGATGGTGTTCAGGTAAGAAAATATTTTCAAAAATAGCTTTAATTAAATTTTAACACATTATTAGTCTATTAGTTACTTTATATGAAAGAATGTAAATATAATTAAAAAATATCGTATCTTCATGTTTCGTAATTGAATTTTAACTAATTACATAAAAAAGTCGCATTTAAAAAATGAGGCTTAAGCCCTTTTATCTAACCACCATAGATTTTTTTTCCACATAAAAACCTTATTTTACATGAGTATATTAGGGTTAAAGTTTTCAATGAAGTAGAGCTAATATAATATAAATACATTTGTAACATTTTTCTTCTGTCCATGTTATGAGTAAGAGAAATGTAAACTTAATTTTACGACAGTTACAACTAGCAACAAACACATAAGAAGTCTACATCAATCATAAAAGAAAGCGCTTAATTATACAAAAAACATAAAAAATGTTATCCGTAAGTGCAAAACATAATAGAATAACAAGAACATAGAATTTGGCATGAAATGTTACATATAGCGTCCATAAGTCAACAAATATTATTAAACATACTAGAGCAATATGGAATATACAGACATAATCATACAAACAAATATTTCATACACAAGTGAATTTGTAATTTACACACACACACACACACTTTTATAGCATAACACAGATGGACATTTCATATTACTTTAGGGTTAAGAAGTTTTAAATAATACACACAATACAAGAACAATATTGACACTTACAATTATCTATTGATGTGGTGAATAAAATTAATGAATACTTTGCGACAACAATTTCTACTGAAAATGTTGTACAGTGACTTATTGTAGCTCATATTACATTTATTTAAGTGGATTTCAGTGCTGTATCTTTTATATCCATAAAGTGGGCAATCAAATAGCAAATTTTCTACTGTTTGTTCACTTCCACAAACGCATTTATTTCCATTCTCTACATTAATATGAAATCTCCTGAAATATGAAAGAAATTTACCATGGCCGGATACAAATTGTGTGAGTATGAAATCAGGTATAAATAATGCACACTTTAAGCGGCTGTGTACATCGGGGAAGAATAGATCTTTTGTGGTTGAGCCATTATTACTATTCTTTCACTGTGAGTTCCACATACAGACGTGGACAAATTATTAACAAAATTGACGATTTTTATGATAATTCTGTTTACAAAATTTGACTTTTCAATTTAGACTACAGTTGACAATTTTGGATATTTCCATCATTACAGTAGACAGAAATATGCAAAAATGTCAACTGTAGTTCAAATTGAAGAGTCAAGTTTTGTAAAAATATATAATAAAAATCTTCAATTTTGCTAATAATTTGTAAATTAGCAAACATGTCAACTGCATTGAAGAGTCAAATTTTGTAAAAACATAAAACAAAAATCTTCAGTTTTGCTAATAATTTGGAAATATCCAAAATATCAACTGTAGTCCAAATTGAAGAATCGAATTTTGTAAAAAATATACAATAAAAACCTTCAGGTTTGCTAATAATTTGTAAATATGCAAAAATATCAAATGTAGTCGAAATTGAGGAGTTAAATTTTGAAAAGTATACAATACAAATGTTCAATTTTGCTAATAATTTGGAAATACACAAAAAATGTCAACTGTAGTCTAAATTGAAGAATCATATTTTTTAAAAATATATAATAAAAATCTTTAATTTTGCTAATAATTTGTCCACGTCTGTATTTATTATTTGTTTTTCATACTCAGCCTTTGCACAAGATAAAGGACACAACAACATAGATATTATGCTAATAGATAAGCCAAATGAATTTTCACTTTTAATTGCGTATAGGTACCTCTGAGGTTCTCGTACTTTCTTCAGAATTTTCAGAGCCTCTGTTATCTCGTCTCCCAACTTTCGGTAGGAGCTTATATTTGCAGGCTGTACAAATACTGGAATTATGGATTTATTCTTTAACTTTGCAACAAACAGCACACAAGTTTTGCCAATTTACGAATTTGTCGCTAAATCTGGTGACTTTTAGGCCTAAATGTCTTTCGGCTACATTTTCTTTTCACGTCTCTTTAGTTAGATAGAGATTTGGCGACTTTTTCACTACATTCTAGCGACAGAAATGAAACTTTCTTGAATGATAAAAAGGAATCTAGCAACTTTTGAACTACTGTTTGGCGACTTTCTGTTCACTTCAGTTAACAACACTGTTATTCACAAAGTTACGTGCATAGACTAATCGCTTGTCTTTCAACAGAATGTAATAGCACAGTCTAGTAGGGCCTATATACAGTCACGAAGCTCAATACGTAGTAAATATGCATCCATAGATAGTTGCTAACCACTAGGATCGCTACTATCGCCTCATTACAGACAATGCGAAATAGTACCTGCACAGTCTATTGTTCCTAGTAGCCTCATAAACTCAAGCTTCGTGACTGTATATACTGGACTGCGGTAGTAGCTTATATAAAACATTCTGGATTACAAAAAACAAGCAGAGTTTCACGGTCACAGATCTGAATTTGTTAACAATAAAATTGAGACTAAACAAACAAAATATTGATATATTAAAAGTTCTCAGTACATTTGTAATTGAAGTCCTATTTAATATTCTGGAGCCGACCTTGACTTTGTAAGTAGAGTAACAGACTATGAATTGGAAAGATTTGAATTCAATTCGGAATGGATGCAGGATATTTTTCATGTCTTCGTAACTTCCAATACGACTTTGATTGTTTTTACAAATAGAACTCCTATATGAGATTGAAATCCTCTTGAAAGATTAATAATAATAATAATAATAATAATAATAATAATAATAATCATATTAATAATAATATAATAATTATTATTGTTATTATTTATTATTTATTAATTGATATTTATGTGCTGGGCAACAGCCATTGGCCACTAAAAATCCAGCATAGTGATACAATTAATACATTAAAATGAACAACTATGGTACAAATTAAATACTTGAGTTAACAACAAAATAAAGAACATAGATTACAATAATTAATTAACAAGAATTAATACTATAAAATATTAGGGAAAGGAGTTGATTCTTACTACCAATTTGTGTATAAGGGTTTTGCAAATAATATTAGCAAAGACACTGCCATATTCTAATACTTCTATACATTGGATGGATCGAAATCTCCTACATGTAAGTTAGCATGTTTAATACATCTGGAGACCGGCGAGGAAGATTTAGAATTTCTAATATAGAAGAGTTTGTGATGTATCATGTCCTTCATAGGAATACGAAGGAATAATAATAATAATAATAATAATAATAATAATAATAATAATAATAATAATAATAGTAGTAATAATAACAAAAACAATAATAATAATAATAATAATAATAATAATAATAATAATAATAATAATAGGCTATTGTCTTATTGAACAAGCAATGATACTTCTTATTCACAGCTAAATTGTTGTATTTATGCTTTCTTTAAAGTACCCGCCCGTGTACGATTTCCCAAGATTTCGACCTGATAATTGTGGAAGATTTTCTTGTCGACCTTTAATAAAATTGAGTATCAAGAGTAAATACAAGTCCTAAAGTAATGCTGACCTTTATCATTTCCCCCTAGTGGTGAGCGTGGGATCTCTACCTTCCTGCCTCCTATACTCCTTCATATCGTGTGTGACGACACTTTGCCTTTAACTATATCTAAAAATTCTATACAATAAGAATTCTATTGTTTCTCTCTGAAGAGGCTTATGGCTTGTACAGCATTATTCACTTTAAAACACAGTGTCATAAATTTTCTTACATACAGCTAATGCTGCTTTTATAGATGTCCAGAGTACTTCGGAATAAAGATCGTAACATCTTTGTAAAGCATTGTGGAAGAGACACAATGCAAGAAATTGTAATACTGTCGAGACAGGATGTATGAAAACAATAAAGTAATTCTTCTTACATGCTACAAAATAAAAGCACAGGAACTAATTTTTTTCTTTCCTGAAATAAGCTTGAAACGATGGAGATCATGTGATAACGTGAAATGGAAAACCGTATTTCCTGTGTCTTTTTAGAAGTTCAGACCTATAGCGAATTGAAGTGTTTTTATAGCTGTCCCGTCTATTATACCGGTTGTAATTCTGAGACAATCGTGTAGAGTTTCTTCCAGGGCAGTGCCCCCTTAGTCTTGTGTGTCGTTTCGAATATTGTGTTTCCAATTACCTCATTAGCAAAGACGTCTATGCCAGCAGTATCTCACGAGCCGAAAGAAACTCGTTCTGCAATTATACTTAAATGTTATATAGTCTACAGTCTTAAGTGATGTACACGCGTCCAGGTTTTATTACGTCTGTTCAGTTTGTTTTCGTATGTTATTGCACTATATAAAGCTGTGTTGAAGATGAGTAAAACCTTTATGACGTAAAATAATTTTACAACATTTAGTAATTAAAAGTATATTATAAATAAACTCTGCTAATAAATTTGCTCTAACTCTCTCATTACAAATTTACACGGACATTGTAAATATAAAACCCTTATTTTTGTAAATTTCTGCTAAGTATAAAAAAAATGTTTGAAAGTTACTTTTACATAACGGATATGTAGGTAAGTAAGCGTATTTTAAGCGGTATAAAATGCTAAAATTTTATATCATGAGACCAGAAACTGTGTTTGCATGGAAAGGAATATTTTATACATACAATGAAAACATTATTAATACCCATCTCTTTAACATCTATTCGTAAACAATCTTTGTATCATCGTAGTAATTTGAGGTTAATAATAATTTTATTGTAGTTCTTCTCTTGTTTAATTGTAAATGCCTCCCTTTGGAAGAAGCTGCAGTTGTCAAATATCTGGGAATCATCATTGACCAGCATCTGAAGTGGTATCGTCAGATTTCTCACCTATGCAGGAGATTACTTAAAACAATTTATACGGTTAGCGTGCCTGGCCGCGAAACCAGGTGGCCCGGGTACGATTCCCGGTCGGGACAAATTACCTGGTTGAGGTTTTTCTCCGAGGTTTTCCCTCAACCCAATATGAGAAAATGCTCAGTAACTTTCGGTGCTGGACTCCGGACTCATTTCACTGGCATTATCACCTTCATCTCATTCAGACGCTATGGCAATACGATCAGGCCGGTGATACGGTCATTTTTCACCATATTTCGAATCCTTATCTTGGCTCCGGCTCAACGATCGCAGAACTTTAGACTGTCTTTCTCTTCTATTTCAAATTCTACGCACCTCAACCCCAAGTTATGTCGTCTCGTCTTGTGTATTTATGCTCCAACCATAACCGGTACATTGAGTATATCTCACCATAACACTTCACGATACTCTTCATCATTCACCGTTTCAATTTCTCGTCATTGGAACTCCCTACCTCATACCTTAAGTGGCTGTCAGACATTTACTAATTTTTAAAACCCGGTTGTCAAATAGACTGCTTAGACTGTGAGCTTTCCTAAAATATAATTCCTTCTAATATATTATTTTTATTTTTAACATGAAGTTTGTTTGTTATTTTTATCAATTACTTCGATTTACATTATTATAGTTTGTTTGATTCTTAGAATTACATGCAACTAAACTTATTTTCATTTTGTTATTATTATTATTATTAGTATTATTATTATTATTATTATTATTATTATTATTATTATTATTATTATTGTCAATCTGGAGTTGCGCTCGGGCGCGGGTTGGATTCCCGCTTGGGCCAATTACCTGGTTGGGGTGTTTCACTGTAAGGTGAATGTCAGGTAATTTATGGCGAATTCTTGGCCTCATCTCTTCAAATAATCATCTCGCAACCACCAATCCCATCGACGCTAAATAACCTTGTAGTTGATACAGCGTCGTTAAATAACCAAGTAAAATATTATTATTATTATTATTATTATTATTATTATTATTATTATTATTATTATTATTATTAATTGTATATTCCTGTATTGCTGCTATTGCATTGCTATTGTTCTAATACTGGTTGGGTGGACGAGAAGACTTTATTGTCTTAACGAAACGCATACGAAGTGGGGAAAAAAATTGGTTGCCCATATGAGACGTAAAAATAAGCTTGCAATTGCTGCTTCTAATAGTGCTACTATTACTACTGCCATATTATGTTCCATTGTGTGTCGTTTCGTATTATAAATCTAGTGGCAGCATTAGTTCAAGCTGGCAGAACACTGTCTTACGATGACTGCGAAGACGGATTTTAATATCGATATGGACAAAGCCAAGGCTCCTAAGGCTTTTATCTCGGGGTTCTCTCGTTTCCACCCAGTATTCCACCGTTATTTTTCATTTCAAAATCCTTTACCCTTACAAGACTAGGGTGATTTGCGCCAGAGACCCAGAGCCCCAAGTCCTTCCTATATGGGAATCGGAAACCTGTAATACACCCAACACTTCATCCCGGTCTATTTTTACTATTGAAGGTGATGGGAAGCGGAATTATCGTCACCGGAACTCTCTTCATTGTACCATCTAGTCACTGAAATTTTGTCACCGAGTGTTTTGGTTACACGATATTTTGGTCTCCAGTACACATTTTCTTAAAAATAATAATTTATTTTTACAAATAAAATGTCCATAGGTAGGCCTAAACTGTATAAAATGTTTTGTGATTAATGTTTCAAAATTGCCAACAGCATAAAATGTTACATGATACATGTTTCAAAATTGCCACCCAAATTGTGTCCGATGGCTCTGAGGTATGTAAAATCATCACCTCTTTATAATCAGCGTATCGTTCTGCATCCCACTAATCCTTCTGTCTAAATCCTCCACTTTCTTCTTTTTACGAGGTGGGTAGTGACCTTCGCAATAGCCCTAAAGCCCCTAATACTTCGAGTGAATCGAAATTTGCCTTCGTGATGTTCCATCAATACAATAAATTTGATAATAACTGAAATAAGTAAGAACGTCACCTTACGCCTAAAATTTTTTGCCAAATACTTATATGCGTAACCACTGAAACAACCCTACAATGACATTTAAATCTCATTAATTTCTTTCAATAAAACATTAATAAAATATTAAGTGTAATCGGTGACGAGAACGCCTGTGACTAAAATGTAATCGGTGGTCAGAACGCCGCACAGTGGTCTAGAATGCAAATTTAGCGGGACATATCAATAACTTTTCAGCTACCTAACAGATTTTTATGAAATTTTACACAGTAGTTACAGGTAGCATATATGTTTTGTATGCAAGCTCTCGTTACGTTGGTGTAAGGGGAACTACCCCTTATGGGGGGGGGCGCATTTACACAAAATTAGAAACTTTTCTCCTATCTGACAGATTTTTATGAAATTTTACAAAGCCGTTACAAGTAGCATATATGTTTTGTATACAAGCTCTGATTACGTTCGTATAAGGGAAACTACCCCTTATAGGGGGCGCAATTAGACAAAATTCGTAACTTTTCTCCTATTTAACAGATTTTTATGAAATTTTACAAAGCAGTTACAAGGAACATATACGTTTTGTGTACAAGTTCTGATTACGTTGGTATAAGGAGAACTACCCCTTTTAGGGGGCACAATTAGACAAAATTAGTAACTTTTCTCCTATTTAGCAGATTTTTATGAAATTTTACAAAGTAGTTACAGGTAGCATGTATGTTTTGTATACAAGCTCTCATTACGTTGGTCTAAGTGTAACTACCCCTTATAGGGGGGGCGCAATTAGACAAAATTAGTAATATTTGTCCTATCTAACAGATTTTTATGAAATTTTATACAGTAGTTACACTTAGTACATTTGTTTTGTGTACAAACTCTGTTTACGATGGTATGAACAGAAGTGCCCCTTACAGGGGGATGCATTTAGACAAAATCTTATGGGGGGAAAATGTAACATTTTAGGTAGGCTACTATTGCACCTTTGGACACTCGGGAAGCTTATTTGGTACATAATTAACAAGCTGTCATCTTGAATTCCCTGAATTATACTGCGGAAGCAAATTCGGTTCACAGATATTGAAATAACTGCAACCGAGAAAAATTGCACTACTGCACCTCGAAAGAATAGTGCTCATAAATGATTACTTCCGCAAATCTGAGCACCTCAAGACTAGATTTAAAATAGAGGTAAATAGTGGAGGAAGTGAAAAAAAAATCATTTTTGGACGAACCAAAGGGGTATTTTTTTTTTCTCTACCTTAGCAAAGTCTGCACTCAATGGTTATATTTATATTTTGTCCCGTGTCCATTCATGCTAATTTTACATACTATAATAACATTAAATGTAACAAAAACAAACAGTGTTACATACCTAAAGAACTACTTGACATGTTGGTACCAAATATGAATGGAATCGACCACTTACAACAGAGTTACAGCACAAGGAAAACTGCAGACTCGCGGCGCTTGCTGAGTAAGAATGCTGGGTGGCGAAATGTGGCATGTTACCGGCTTCTTATCTCGCTATTCAGCCACCTCCGCTGATTAAGATAATCAATTGAGTGTTACTCAGTTATATAGGAAAAATAATTTAAGGGTTTAATTTCATTTTTCTGCATTTGTCCTCCTAAATATGGATTTTAGACCACTGTGCGCCGGTGATTAAAATGTAATCGGTGACAAGAAAGTATAATGATGAGAATTCCTAGACCCTAAGGTGATAGATGAAATGAAGGGGGTAGAGAGTATTGGTGGAATTGTAAAGGGAAATGGGAGTACCCCGAGAAAAGTCTCCTTCGTCCACCACAAATTCCATCACGACCTGGACGGTGATCGAACCCGGCCCGCCTGGATGGAAGACTAGCGCGCTAGCACTTTAGCCACAGATGCGGCGATACTTGTGCATAGTAATCCATATTGTGTTCAAGTCACAAGTGTTATAATTACTATGAGCGGAATGTCAAGGGTTGTTTGTTCTGAGGTTATCTTTTTTCACGGAAAGAGGCACACGCCACTGAAGAGAGAGGCCGTATAATACGACGACACGGAGTTGTATGCAAACGCTCAATCAAGTTGACTGGCGCCACGTGAGGCAAAAACCGATACATGCATAAGACATGAGTCTAGTCTGGACCCGTAAGACATGGTCCGGCTTGCGGTAAGCAGATGCGTCATTTAGCACATAAGGATTGTTTCATCAGTTCTTCCTTTATCTTTCTTTTTTTTCCCGCTTAATGTCTCGAGATAGATGATTTGGTATAGTAGCCACCAGTATGCTGCCGATTTGACCTTCAGTTGCTTGTAAATTGACTCCAGATACTTTTTAAAGTTATTTTTAAAAGCACATCCGGTTTGAAAGTATCACTTGATATATTCGAATTTAAGAGGATGTAATAAATTTTAATCCAAGGATGAGATAAACGAAACAGAGACGTTAAATTCAAGTCCAACAGCAGAAAATGGAAGGAAATGGACTAGGAATTAAAGAGGAACACGCAGTCCAGGTTTGATACATATGCAGGAGGATCGAAGAGTTGGTGGTTTTTATTAGATCTTCTTCATTGCTGATAAAATAAAAAATGATTGTCACTAAGATGACACATATATTGTCATACTTTTTTTTTTACGTATTTTTAAACAATTCAGATAACTTGGGAATTATATTACTTTTGTAGTTTAATTTCTTGAAGAGCCTTTTAAAAGACATACATAAATGATGTATAATTTATTATGCACCAAGAAGAGAAGATATATTTTCGTTTTCTGAACTGCTTACAAAAACGCACTAATTAATTCATTTATAAATTCTACGGCTTAAATAGAGCATACAATTTTTTATAAATTCTCATGATACATCTCTTCGTATATTGTATTCGCTCCTGATATTACTGGAAAATACAAGGCGAATTCATAACAGAAGCGAATATAACAAACGAAAAAGTATACTATCACAGTCTAGTATATACAGTCACGAAGCTCAAAACGTAGTAAATATGCATCCATAGATAGTTGCTAACTACTAGGATCGCTAATATCGCCTCATTGCAGACAATGCGAAATAGTACCGGCACAGTCTATTGTTCCTAGCACCCTCACAACTCAAGCTTCGTGACTGTATATACTAGATTGTGGTACTATCGTGATAATTAATGCAAAATTGATTATATGCTCTACTTAAGCCATAGAATTTACTCGTATGACTGAATGACTGCGTTTTTATGATCAAGTCATAAAACAAAAATGTATCTTCTAGTAATATCAGAAGCAAATACAATACTTATACGAAGAGGTGTATCGTGGGAATTTATGCATAATTAATGATTTTCTCTACTTAAGCCGTGGAATGAATGAATGAATTTATCAAGTGATGCCCGGTGTAATCCAAATTTCCCTCGGTGAAGACAGTATGCCTTATTCTTTGCATTTATTATCTGTAACTCTTCCTGTCCGAAATTAATTCGCAAGCCCATGATTCGTTCGTTAGACGACTTGGAACTAAACAGCACAGAATATTTGTTTTCCTGAGTCGGCCTCAAACTTCAAAAGCCGAAATTGGTAATACGTTTATTATCACATAAATTATACAAACACTCGCTATTCAATAGGCCTACTATATGGCATTTTAATCTATATATTATAAACACGAACACATGTGTACATCGTCTACTCTTGTCTTGGCTTCCACTAAGGATAAAGTAAATTATTAAGACTGCGACGCAATCACAGATAGAAATGTTGCCATATTTATTCACTAATAACCGCTCTCTCTGTAACCGGCTCGTGGGAGCGCATCTACAGACAGTCAAATTTCCGCATCGTAGTAAGTAAATAATGTACTGACAAAGACAGTATTGAGACGAAAAGTGAATAAACAGATAGGTCCATTTATTTTGGCGATTAAGCCTGGAATGAGACTAGTTGCATAAGGGCTTGGAGCTCACTTGGTAGTGTAATTAGCACAATTTGCTGAAATTGCCTAAAGCGTCGGTTTTTCACGCTGTAGTTGTGAGCTTAGATGGCAAGTTCTAGGGCGTCTTATGATAACAAACACTTTGTTTTGTCAGGTTCTCTCGAAATAAGATCTCTTTCAACAACAAATTCCCATTCCCATTAAAATGTTATGAGTAATTTACTACAGTATTTTGGTCTATCATAATGATATAAAGAGAACTAGTTAATTTTGCCTTAGAAGAGATCCCACATTGGAAATGAAAATCTTCACATAGTTAGGCTACAAAGCATCTCAGAAATAAACCAACGAATTTTTCTGGAACGTTCTTTAATTTAAAAATATGCAAAAACCTTTTTCTAGATTCTAACTCATATAGTTCTTGATATATAAAATAAACATGATTTGTGATTAGACAGTCTGTTGGTGTACATCATACATATTGAACGTTTGTATCCTATCTGGCATCGAACTATTCAACTTCTAACTTGCCGCGGAATTAGAGAACAGCTCTCCGTATACTGCCTAATACTCTAAAATGAGTTTGCATAATTTTATATATTAAAAAGGTGGAAATCATTTGAGAGAAAAGAGACAAAACATTTCGTACTCTCACATTTGCACATTCATCCTAACATTACTATATTTATCCTGACATTCATTAGTATATTTATCCTCTCATTTTCACATTCTTCATGTCATTCATATGTCAAACCTCTCATTCGTAGAGTCTTCTCATCATCGTGTTATCTTCCTATTATTATATTAGTCATCTCATTTGTATATTCATCCTCCCATTATAATATTCATCATGTCATTCGTATATTCATCCTCCCATTATTATATTAAACATATCATTCGTATATTCATCCTCATTATTAGTCATCATCTCATTTGTATATTAATAATCTCTTTATTATATTCATAATCTCATTGGTATATTCATTCTCCCATTATTATATTAAACATATCATTCGTATATTCATCCTCATTATTAGTCATCATCTCATTTGTATATTAATAATCTTTATTATATTCATAATCTCATTGGTATATTCATCCTCCCTTTATTATATTAAACATATCATTCGTATATTCATCCTCATTATTAGTCATCATCTCATTTGTACATTAATAATCTCTTTATTATATTCATAATCTCATTGGTATATTCATCCTTCCTTTATTATATTAAACATATCATTCGTATATTCATCCTCATTATTAGTCGTCATCTCATTTGTATATTAATAATCTCTTTATTATATTCATAATCTCTTTATTATATTCATGATCTCATTGGTATATTCATCCTCCCTTTATTATATTAAACATATCATTCGTATATTCATCCTCATTATTAGTCATCATCTCATTTGCACATTAATAATCTCTTTATTATATTCATAATCTCATTTGTATATTCATCCTCCCTTTATTATATTAAACATATTCGTATATTCATCCTCATTATTAGTCATCATCTCATTTGTATATTAATAATCTCTTTATTATATTCATAATCTCATTGGTATATTCATCCTCCCTTTATTATATTAAACATATCATTCGTATATTCATCCTCATTATTAGTCATCATCTCATTTGTATATTAATAATCTCTTTATTATATTCATAATCTCATTGGTATATTCATCCTCCCATTATTATATTAAACATATCATTCGTATATTCATCCTCATTATTAGTCATCATCTCATTTGTATATTAATAATCTCTTTATTATATTCATAATCTCATTGGTATATTCATCCTCCCTTTATTATATTAAACATATCATTCGTATATTCATCCTCATTATTAGTCATCATCTCATTTGTACATTAATAATCTCTTTATTATATTCATAATCTCATTGGTATATTCATCCTCCCTTTATTATATTAAACATATCATTCGTATTATTAGTCATAATCTCATTTGTATATTAATAATCTCTTTATTATATTCATAATCTCATTGGTATATTCATCCTCCCTTTATTATATTAAACATATCATTCGTATATTCATCCTCATTATTAGTCATCATCTCATTTGTATATTAATAATCTCTTTATTATATTCATAATCTCATTGGTATATTCATCCTCCCTTTATTATATTAAACATATCATTCGTATATTCATCCTCATTATTAGTCATCATCTCATTTGTATATTAATAATCTCTTTATTATATTCATAATCTCATTGGTATATTCATCCTCCCTTTATTATATTTATCCCTCCATTAGTGTATTCATCTTTCCATTATCGTATTTGTCATTTCATTATTATATTCATCATCTCCTTCGAATTTTCATCCTCTCGTTATTATATTCATTTTCTCAATCGTATATCCAATCCCTCATTGTTATAGTTATGCACTTATTCTAATATTCATCCTCACATTTATATATATTCATTCTTTTATTCCTATATTTACGCTCTTATTCTAAATTTCATCACTTCATTCGTATAGGCTATTCATTCTCATATTCTTGTAGTATTCATTCTCTCACTGTTATATTTATGGTCTTATTAATTGTACGGACATCCCGCCATTATTACATTCATCCTAATTCGTGTATTCATCCTCTCATTCTTATATTCACTCCCTCATTATTATATTCATTCCTCTCATTTTACTTTATTTATTTATTCTGGTGGAGTTAAGGCCATTAGACCCTCTCTTTCATACCACTATAAATATAATAAAACTGGAAGAAAAAGTGTGCATATAAATGAAAATTAATCTAGTATACTGTAATAACGTGTGATGAAATATGAAAATATGAAAAAGCAACTGCACATGCAAATAGAAGTTCAAAATAATAAAAACTAGTTTTAACATACTCGTATTAAGGAATGATACAATAAAAATAAAACATAAACAAAATATTCATTCCCATCAAACTTTAGATTTGTATATTCATCTTCTCACTATTTTGTTCTCTTATTCGTATATTCATGCTTTTATTTTTGCAATATACTACATTCTTCCGCCACCGGTATATATAAATTTTCTCACTCACGTATTTATCTACTCCTTGATATGTTCATCGTATCATGTGTATATTCATCGTATCGTTCATTTTTAATTCTTCAATCCTCCCTTTATCTTATATTCGTTAATTAATGTAATCATGCTCTTCGTCCACTCTTTCATACCTTCATTCGTACGTCCGCACTTTTCATTCACTCGTTCATTATTTGTTTCACTTATTTCAACCATTCTTTCTTCCTTTCGTAGGTGAGAGGTACGAAAGTTAAAGGTAAGACCACGGGAAGAAGAGGAAAGGAAAGTTGTAGGGAATGGAACTTTGTTGAAGAAGATAGAAAGAAAAACAAGACTAGTAGCGAGTGCTGGCTGATAGGATACAGAGGGGAGACTGGGAAGCCGAAGCGGAGATTGGAGCAGGGGGTGAAGGCGTTACTGGAGGAAAGAATAATTTATAAAGGTGATAAAGAAACTGTTATGCATCCTATCGGGTCCACGATCTGAAGGGGGACCACAACTGTCGTAAATTTGACCACATTTTATGCCTTAACATCTTCCCCAGTAGAAGCAATCTTCAGTGGCGGATACTTTTTACCGTATAAATCTTACACGCAGTGAAGAGGAGGGAAATGTTAATTGTAATATTACCTACAAATCCTATTTCTGTAACTAATGCATTGCTTCGGATACAAATTTTCTGTAAAGTTTAAATTATGTTTTATTGTTCCTTTTCTTTCTTCGTCCTTCCTTCGATTTAGTCTTGTTTTTGAAAAGCTATCAGTTTTTCCTTATTTACTTCTTTTTCGGCTCTCTTTCCTTTCTTCAAGTTCTTTTGGAATTTATTTTCTTCTTCCTTCTTTCAAAATTCCTTACTTCATTTGTAGTTTCCTCTCTTTTCATAATGAATTGGTGAATTCTATCATTTGTTGTTTTTTTTTCCCCCTTTTCATTTATTTACACCTGCTTCTTGATTTACATATTTTTCTTATTTTATTTCATTTCTATAGCCTACTTTTTCTAACATTATTCTCTTCCTTTTATTTCATCTCCTTTCTCCTGCTTTTCTTCTTTCAATATATCTTCTTGTTTTTTTATCTCTCTTTCCTTGTCGTTTTCTGTGATTTATAGGTGACCATGGTAACTATTTGATACTAAGTTGACGGATTCAAAATCGCCCGAGGGCGATTGATTTTAAAGAATTTCTACCATAACTTTCTACCAATAGGAAGTAAAGTTGGGAGGCCCAGATTATGGACTTACGATACATAAAATAATATTATCCCTCCAGGCAAAATTTGTCAGCCGTTTACTGTCCACTTTGAATTTCGACGCTGAAAATGTAGTAGTTCTAAGCGTGTTAAAATACTACTACTGCTGTTACACAGCTACAACAACTGTTGCTACTACTACTGCAATTGCTGCTACTACTATTGCTGCTGCTACTATTATTAGGCTTTACAAGTACTACTACAACTATTTCGTTTCGACATCTTTTTCCTTATTATAGAAGGCCAAAGTCGTAGTTCATGCGGTAGGGTATTTGCCTATTAATCCGACACTGCGTACGGGTGTTGTTTGGAATCACTCTTGCTCTGATTACACAGTAAAGGTTTCACGTAACACTACAACTGTCTATTCACATAGAAATGCAATCCCCATTGTTCCTCTTGTATCCCCATTACGCTCCTTGCATTCTCCTTGTTCTCCATGCATTCTCTTTTTCTCCTTGCATTCCTCTTGTTCTTCTTGAATTCTCCTTGTTATACTTGCATTCCCCATGTTATCCTTATATTCCCCTGTTCTCTTTGCATTCGCATTGTTCTTCATACATTCTCCTTGTTCTCCTTGCATTCGCTTTGTTCTTCTTAAATTCCCTTTGTTCTTCTTGCATTCCCCTTGTTATATTTGCATTCCCCTTGTTATACTTGCATTCCCCTTGTTATCCTTGTATTCCCCTTGTTCTCTTTGCATTCACCTTGTTCTCTTTGCATTCCCTCTGTTGACCTTCCTTTCCCCCTGTTCTCCTCGCACTTCCCCCGTTCTCCTTGTATTTCCCTTGTTCTCCTTGCATTCAACTTGTTCTCCTTACTTTCCTCTTGTTTTGCTTTCATTCTCCTTGCTCTTCTTACTTTCCCCCTGTTATCCTACTATTCCCCTTGTTCTTATTCTGCACGCTGTTTGTAAACCGTTTTATGTAAAGATATGTAACATAGTAAATATATGCACATGTTGACAGGTGATTTGCACCCACAAGTAGTTGTACGTAAAAAGGTTTTCCAAAACTAGAAGACGAATGCCAGGTAATACCATGACTATTCTTTGACCTCATCTTACCAAATACAATCCCACTAACACCAATTCCATTAGCGTTAAATAACCTCATACTAGATACAGCGTCGTTAAATAAAAGATTGAGATTAAATATATTTGCAATTGAAGTACTTCTATCCGTAGAGAGAGATATAGACTTCGGATTGGAAAAGTTTAATTCAATCCCAGGTGTAAGCGCGAAATTGTCATTTCGCCGAGAATTCTATAATGGATTTGAGGTTCATTCAGACACCTATAAAATAGGGTAATGCAAACTTCCTCCCAGTGGATAAAAGTCTATTGAAGAGCAGTCTGTCACTACATTCTAGCGCCGTTGTCAATAAAATGTAATGGCTGTAACGTCTAGCCTCGAGTATGCCTACTTAGCGTGTATACAGATACTTCGCCGCTATTCTTTCTTTCCTTTTAACTTATAATTTGCTTCTCTTTATTTTATTTATTTTATTCTCCATTTTTGTTACCTTCTCTTATATTTCTATATTTAAGATTTCATTTTATTCGCTTCCTTGTCCCTCTTACGGTCTTTATTCATTTATTCTAATTCTTTTACAAAATTTTTCTGCAGCATCTATGGTAGGATCGTACTCTTCCAGATGAAACATGTTGATTTAATAGACTAGACAACACGTGAACATTTTGTTGTGAAATACTTGTTACGCCAGACTGATGATAAAAGCGTATTTTTTTTTTCTTTTTCTTTTTTATTTCTGAAAGAATAGCTATTGAATAATTTCTGTGAAAAAGTGAAGACTCATTACAGACGTTGTTTAAAATTCTCTTTTATGTTTTAATGTACGATTTTTGCAGCCTGTGATTTATGGTATAACTTATAACGAAACAAAGTGTACTCCAGGTGAGGGAAGTTATTAAATAATTTTATGACGACTGTTGTAGCTAAATGAGAATATATTTCTTCTCGATGCTAAAAGAGCTTTGCGGGCTTATTAAATAAAATGTTTTTTAATGTATTCATAGTTCCACGTAAGACAGTGTTACTGACTTCTCTGTAATTGCGTTATGTAGAGTTTATAATTATATCAGAAATAAAAATAAAACTGTTATTAATAGAACAAACAACAAAACCAAAAGGAAATAAAAATAATTCTATCTATGTCGCTATAAATATAGGAGCCTTTGAACTAAATAACTGAAAAGGAAATAAAAATTAATGTACACAATGAAGCAACTGGAAAATTAGTCTAATGCTCAAAGAAACAATGATTCCATGTACGAAAAATATGGAGATTAGTTAATAATAGAGAAAAATTCGCTCCGGCGCCGGGGATCGAACCCAGGACCCCCAGTTCTACGCACTGGGTGCTCTACCATTGAGCTACGCCGAGGCTCAATCCACAGCACCGGATCGAATCTTTCTCCTTTAGTTTTTTCTCCTTTGTGGCCTTACTCCATGTTGGACATACTGTACCGTATCATGTCATCATGCAAGGAGCGCACTCATTTGAGTGACTTGTGCGGCCTGTTGGACGAATAGTCCTAATCTATGTCAAGATTATTAATTTTTTGTCCCACAGAATTATCTGTTATGGTTATTAGTTTTCTCCATTATTTCCATTATTTGTATTCGACAGATAATGGAGAAAAAATGGGAGTATAAGAGTACAGTACATCAGTTATTCATAGATTTCAAAAAGGCATATTACTCGGTTAAGAGAGAAGTTTTATATGATATTCTTATTGAATTTGGTATTCCCAAGAAACTAGTTCGATTAATTAAAATGTGTCTCAGTAAAACGTAAAGCAGAGTTCGTATATATTATTATGATGGACCGAAGTATATATGAGCCGTTCAGAGCAGAAGTGGTGTAAGTCAAGAATGGATAATGAGGATTAAAGTAAACATTCTGTAAAATACAGAGCAAAATAGCAATTAATATTCAATTTATTTAAACTATTAGTAGTCAGTGGATATCAAGAAGGACATATTAATTGCTACTTTGCGCTGTATTTAACATAATTTTTACTTTAAACCTCATTACCCAATTTTGACGTACACCACTTTTGCTCTGAATGCCTCATATGACATTTCCGTGCAGAAATTCTGCGTCATGATGTGATGAAAGATGAGTGGACCAGAGAAAAATTCTCTCCGGCACCGGGATTTGAACCCGGGTTTTCAGCTCTACTTGCTGAAGCTGAGCGAATTTTTCTCCATTATTAACTCACTAATAATAACCATAACAAATAATTCTGTAGAACCAAAAATTAATAATCTTCACAATCTGGAGATTGTTCAGTCAAAGTAACTTCCTTCTACACACTTAGATTATAAACTAACTTGAAGGAATGACGGAAGGCCGTGTTTGGAATTCTCTTCAGTGCTCTCGTTAAAGACATATATTTAGCATCCACGTCATCAGAATAAAAATCTTTCAGTGGTGCTTCTAGTTTCGGATACAATAAGACTGCACGTGGTGGTAAGTCTGGTGAAAACGGTGAATACAGAACACACCTAATGTTTGCTAGCAAAAAAACTCCTTAAAAATGAGAACCCTCTATCTTGGAGCGTTGTCACACAAGAAAAACCATGAGGCCGTACATAACGAATTGTCGGAAGTAAACATTTAAAAACATTTCCCTCACAGAAAATTATTTCCATTTCTTTTAACTTTCGTAGCTTGCTGAATTCCACAATCTCCCCCAGGAAGCAGGATTTCTTTTCACAGTCTTCATTGAGCTTCAGTATTCAATTCGATATTATTGATCACTTCAATCAATATTGAAGAAACCGTGTACAGACGTTAATTTTCTTTTAATACTACGTTATTTGTAGAATGGTTCCCTTATTAAGGCACAGAGTCTCTGAAATGTTTCGAAGCGTTTCATATCTTCGGTAGGCCAGAATATTCAACGTTTTCCAGTGAGTCTGTTACTTGGGTTAGGGGGCGGTTATGCTATTCAAAGAGCGGAGACAATTTTCTCCGTATATTTGTTTCATCACTAGAATAGTTTCTGTGGTACATTTGCTAAGCAAAACACAAAATTTGATATTCGCTCTTTTTCCATGATATTCTAGCCAGGGGTAATTTCAGATGAAGACACAAGTGGAACACATTGCAATTCAGATAGAGCAGAGGAAGTGGAAATTGATTGGGCATGCCTTCCTGAAAGATCAAAATGCAGTTGAGAGACAAGCATTGTTTCGAAACTCTAAGTAACTAATAAATATAAAAATATATCGCATGTCATGGAAAGAGGAAAAACAAAAGGGAAAGACCTTTGGATAACTTGAGGTTCTTGTTCGGAAGAGAACATGAGGGTGCTTCTTCATGGAGGCCCCATGCTCTGCTGAGAGCGAAATGATATTATTATTATTATTATTATTATTATTATTATTATTATTATTATTATTATTATTATTATTATTATCATCATCATCATCATCATCATCTTTCTTCCATACACATACTTACACACAGATAGAAAAGAAAGTTCAAAATATGGCGACAATATTTTGATCTTTAGTGTAACACTTTAGGAACAACTCCTCTTGGATTCATATCCATTTCTGGTAGATGGCATTATCAATAATTCATATATATTGCGAAATAATAATTTATATCTTTCAAGAAACTGAAAGCAATAAAACTGCATTTAAATGACCATGTAATATTACTTTACAGTAAATAAATGCATAATATGAGGATAATTCCATAAATAACGTACAGGCTGGCAGAACTGTAAAGTGGATGACGCAACACCAATGGAAATTACATCAATTACAGTTGAGAGATTGAGGAAGAAGCACGTGTGTTCGTTTCGTCCATAACATATTCTGTGTTTAGGTAACGAAAGCTAGAAATGAAGCCTACATGTGTCTCGGGTATTGTGACGATTGAAAATCAAAGATCGAATCTTTATGTGGCAAAACCTCACAGAAATCCACTTGCCTTTTCATTTACAAAATTCATTCAGAGATATGTGATAGTGGAATGAAAATGACACTTGGAATGGAAGTGTTCAGACATAAGTTACGTGACTTATAGTGGACAGAGCGGTTCTTCTGTAAGTTTTCTCTCAGTACGTCGGTTCACCCAGTCAATGTGTACTCGATAGCTCTATAGTCATCTGATTGTGTCGAAATCATTTCTGTAATTAGAAAAATGGACTGTAATAAATGATCATACATGGATTCTGTTTTTTATCCAATAACGGCAAAGCCTCTGTTACGTATCCGCCACTGATTGCCCACCTGCTGCTTAGGGACAGCGGCACCGCGACCGAGTTGCTAGGTAACCAGCCGGACAAGCAGAAGTACCACAACATATGCAGACTATATTTCTTGGCAGTGCCATCCCAAACACATTACGTATAAGTAACGCTGTAATTTCGAGTCCTACCTCACCGCCACCATTGTGACGAGGTAATTTAAGTCATATTATTGACTGCTGGAATGCATTATCGATTTCTGGAAGAGATAATAATTTCTGTTTCTTTTGTTGTAAACGGGAAAGACGTACTTGCTTATAGTACAACTGTATAACATATTACCATAGCACAATGACTACTGTATTTCAGCATTTTACATCGTAGACTATTGAAAATCATACGCCTGTATTGTAGATTCAGATGTGGAAATTGTGGTTGTTAAAGCTGGAGATGCAACAGATCTCTTTAGATTTTATTTATTTTTTAAAATTGTTTATTTTACGAAGTTTTGTTACTACTTTGGTTATCTAGCGTTTGGGTGAGATGAAGGTAATATTGCTAGCGAAAAATACATAGTCCAGCGCCGAAAGTTACCCAGCATTTACTCTTAATGGATTGAGGGAAAACCCCGGAAAAGACCTGAACCAGGTAACTTGTCCCAACCTAGATTTGAATGCGAGCCCGCTTGTTCCACGGTCAGGCATGCTAACCGTTACTCTACAGCTATGGACATTCTTTTATTTTACCAACTACCAACTACAGCTTCAAGAGGGCATCAGGGAGAAGAATATATGGTGCAAAATAAAAAAAGTAAGGAAAGACGATGATGAAGAAAGCGAAAGAGACGTAGGGAGAACCGAAGCATGAGAGAAAAAGAAAAGAAGCATGGGAAGAACAGAGATAAAACGAGGAGGAAGAAGAAAAGTAGAACAACGAAGCGGGAAGAAGGGAGGGAAAGCAGATGATGAACAACCCTCTCTTCTTAGTACCATAATGAACAATAAAAAAATGAGTGTCACGAAGATGACAATACATACATTAAACTACACTTCCTCAAAAATGTTCTACGAGTTACGCAACAATTCAGTTCCTTAATTTTGTTACAAATAATATTACCATTTGTAGTTTCTTTTATTGAGCTATTATCACAGTCTAGTATATACAGTTACGAAGCTCAATACGTAGTCAATATGCATCCATGGTTAGTTGCTAACCACTAGTATCGCCTCATCACAGACAATGCGAAATAGTACCTGCACAGTCTATTGTTCCTAGTACCCTCACAACTCAAGCTTCGTCACTGTGTATATATAGTCTGTGCTATTATTCAAAATATGTATGTAATGAGAACATTAATTATGCATCTAAATAAATTGAATAACATTATTTCCCTGGATTACACAGACTATTCAACTTATAGGATGAATTTGCGACTTTGGCCAATAATGTTTCCGAAGCGATGTGACATCGGAAGTTACCATCCAAAGCTACGTAGTGAATAGCAATCAAGTGCGTAGTAGCTAGTAAACGAAAATGCTTGCTTGGTTATTGACTTGTATACTAAAAAAACATGGATACCTCATTAACAATTGGGGGTTATGAAATCTGATTATGCTTTGGAAAAAAAAAAATATGAGTTCAATGTGGAATAACACGTTAACTTGGAACATTGACATTGTTGGTATTTGCGTTAAATTTTTGTAATATTGTAATATTTCAGGCTCTTATTTGTTTTACATATATTTCAATGGTTAATAGCTGAACGTAATTTTCATAGATATCTTTTGAACGGCTTTAAAAATTCTATATCTTTCTACGTTCTTTTTCTAGTGTCTAAGGAAATTACCATTCAGTTCATAAACCTGAGAATCAAGTTTCATGAAGTATTTACTGGAAAACTGTTTACAAATACAAAATTAGAATTTCCAAAAAAATAACAGCTGATAACTCGTAATTAAAATGCATTAGGACACTGGCTTCTTAATTTAGCGCTATACCGTAATGTCATGGCTTTCAGAAAAATAGTCTTTGAAGAAGGCTATGATTCCAGCAGGGTCTGCCGCTGCGAGGAGTATCCCGAATATTGGCTTGCCCTCTTTCACCAGATAATCTGTTTGCCCACCGACTAACCGTACTGCAATCGACAGCTGCATCTCCATACACCTTTTTCAACTCTTGTGAATGATTCCCACTGTCACGTTCTCACAGCACAGGAACTCGATAACAGCACGTTGCTTCTGACGAATGCCAAGTACAGCAGCCATCTTGAAGGAATGCTATCATGGCGCCACTCATGAGAACGACTTAAATTAAATTTGAATACAAGCGGGGAGGATGTATCTATGACCTCCATAAATTACAAAGGTGTAGAATAAAACATAAATTAAAAAAAAATGTATTGTGTGTCTTTCTCGTGTTAAATTTACATTATCTCATTAACATGTTTCAGCCTGTTGTCGGCCATCTTAAGAACTGGTTGTTGCTGGTCTTGGCGCCTTTTGTTTGTGTTTCCTGTGGGGGTGTGTTTGTGTAGTGTAATGTGGAGTCAAAGAGTGTGTGTTCTGAAATTACACTACACAAACACACCTCCACAGGAAACACAAACAAAAGGCACCAAGACCAGCAACAACCAGTTCTGAAGATGGCCGACAACAGGCTGAAACCTGTTAACGTGGTAAGACACATAATACGTTTTCCGAAGTGATGTAGTGTTAAAAGTTGTGTAATCAAGATGTATAAAACATGTTGTGCATTACTTTTGCAGTGACCTTCGTATATATGCATTTAAAAAGGAAAACTCCCGAAATATGCATTCATGAAAAATGAAGTTGGCATTATTCGAACGTAAAAAACTATGATCTGCAAAGATTGAGTTTTACTTTTTCAATATGCGAAATCAATAAAAACATGCAATTGCATGAAGTTCCGCGGTCTAATAATGATTATGGTTATGATTTTATAACCCCTGTAAATAACCGAACTTGTTTCAGTTATTATTGAAAATCTCTATTTTCTAACAAAATTTATTCTTTAATTTCACAAAGAAATGAATGGGATCTCTTTATCTTAAACCTTATTATTCAAGATCTTTTCTTTACTGCAGCCTCTCCATATATTATCTAGCAGGTAATATCGAATGTGCACATACGATAACGGCGGTCGTACGGGCCTCGTTTGTAGCCACAAATGTCGTCCTTTGTTAAAGGACGCCGCCTCTTGTTACAACAGGTTTTAAAACCGGAAGAAGCAAGAGGGTCTGCATTTTTAATTCCACGCGCGTTATCTGGGAGTATGAACATACGCGGTAGTAAAAGCGTGGGCCGCGATGCCGGATGACTTATTCATTTGACAACGCGGCGGCTCCCGACTGGTTTACGAGAGGCGTGCCCCGCAGGCGCGAGCAGGAGGAGGCCCGTGTACCTGTCACGGCTCACGACTACAGTTTAAATCCTGACGTGAAATTAATTTATATCTGGCTGCGAGAATTAAAGCCTGATGATAGTTTAATTACGCCATCACGCAGTCTGATGGACGTACGGACGTGGTTTACAGTTCACCAGCCAGGTGATGCGGGGCGCTAGTTTCCCGCGGTGCCAGATGCTGACATGTGTGGAAGTGCTATGAAAATTTTGAACCAAACTGCTGAAGTTCGAAAAATGTGTTAGCCTACTTTTGGTGTATAAATTGGTAAAAAAAAAAAAAAAATACTAAAATTAAGTAACGAGAAGGAAGAGGAGAATAAGGTAATAATTTGGGTATGAAATGGAAAATGCAAGACATGTATAATTGGCACATATAATTATAAGTTTACTAAAAATTATCATACATTTGTGTCGTATGACTGGGGAAAATAGTGCGAAAAATAACATATTTAATAACTTAAATGTAACACAAACATGAACACCGAGTTACTTTAGACATAAAACTAGGAGAAAGAGTAAAATAGCAAAATAAGTGAGTAGTTTAATATCAAAGACGGACATCTATCGTCTCTATAGTTTTGATCTAGACGCACTTTTTTGTTTCACAGTGTTCTTTGTAGTATTTTAAAACAATTTATTTTTATAAATGTAGTGTTAGAGTTTCTATATAGTTTCACAATAACTGAAAAAAGCATGAAAAAATGTATAAGAATCCACATTATCTAAATTTCATCTGAAGGTCAGATGTCCGCCTTTGATATTAAGCTACTCAAGTAATATACATGCTGTGCAAAGAAGGGAGAAAGGTTATTAGCAATATACAGTAATTTGAAGAGTATGAAAGCTATTTACATTCAGAAAATATTTAAGAAAGTAACAGGGGATTTAAGGAAATTTCAAAGATTGCGTGAAATGTCTATTATTGAATCAAAGTAATCAAACACATTATGCACTTTCTTTAACACTATAGGCGTAGTGTGTTTTATTTGCAATTGATGTAGCCTATATGCATAATCCATTTATCCAATATTTCCATAATTATTGTGCGACAATTAAATGGCAAGAAAGAAGGGCAAATGGACAGAGAAACTTTAAAAGATGTCAGCTTGTCTGACTGAGAAACTAGCGGGCCCGAGATCGAATCCTAGTTGGGGTAAGTTGGGATACTGTTCTCCAACCAGGAGATTAACCGTGAAAGGAATGTGCTTACTATTGCGTCATCTATTGGAGCGAAGTAGATAGATAATATTACCGTTATGACGTCAGTTTAAAAACATGCGCTCTCCTGCATATGTTATTTCCTGTATGGAGGGATTAAAAGACCAGGAGATTAACCGTGATCTAATTTTGTAACTAGGGTAATATAAATATGTGTGTATCAGTGTTATCGTTTGTGTTTTGAGAGTTAGCCAATGGAGATACGTGTACCCACGTGTGTGACCTTATGACATCAACATTCATTCACAGCATCACCCCGCTGCGTCTCATTCTCCTGAGACTTTCTCCTGGTTGGAGACAGTATTTCCGTTTTTTCCCCCCTCGAGCAATTGCTGGGTAACTTTCGGCGCCGGACCCTGGGTTCATTTCGACATCATTATTACCTTCATCTTCATCCATCCTGTCTTTCATACTCATATATCATCTTATCATACGGTGCTAACAGAATCCGACTTAATGGGTGCCCCAATCTCGGAATATAATTCTTCATCTTAATTGCCAAAAAGTAGGCAAAGGGGCAAATGACTACACGTCAATATACGCAGCGTTAGTAAAAATACAATTAATTAAAAGGTATGCGATCACGCTTTTAGAGAGATTTTTGGCTGGAAGAGATTGTCCATGCAATCTCCGCGCCTGTTGGCAACATGTCTCGCTCTGATTTTCGTCGTTCCATTTGAAGGACCACAAAAGAATTTTCAAGATGAAAAACCGAAAGCAGCAGAACAGAATCGACGAAGATGTTAAAAGCCTGAGCAGTGTGTGTGAGTAATAGGGGACGTCACTGTCCTCTCTAGATACGAGATTCGAGCCTTGGGCTGGGCGAGTGACTGTCAGGTAAGCTCGTTCTGAAGTCACCAAGGTGACACAGGGAAAACAAAGGCTCAGATTTTTGAAGTTTTAACTTTGAAAATGCCAAAATATATGTCGGGGGAATCTATTTCTTTTAGGGTTCATCCCGAAATTTGTGTTATCGCCTTACGAAAATCACAGGCAGAATGAGTTGTCTCGATTTAGGACATTACGCAATTGACTCTGAGATGAGGCGCACTAAATAGAGAATGGAGCGTGTGGAAAACCACGAGGTAAGAAGTTTATCTTACACTTCTGTTTTCATGGTAACATTAGTGACGCCAGTGTAGGCCTATACTTTTCTTGTGAAAACTTTAAAACTGTCTTTTTGCAGCTCGAACATATACCTTTCAAGTCAAAATAGTGCAATCAATAATGTTAGGGCTATATTTTGAAAAGAACGAGAAATGTTAAGTGTAGAGAATTAGAGAGAAAGCTGAGAAATGTTAAAATAACGACTATAATAAAATTAGGAAAGGATTGAGGAGCAGTTGCTATGCATAAACATGCACTGTTTGGTCAAATTCAATTCTCTGGTATCGAAAATGCTGAAGAAAATATTGAAATATTGAAATCAATTTTTTATATCAGAAACTTGGCCTATATAATTTATATAATGAGAAGGTGAAAGTATTCGCGTTAATTCTTTATATTTTACTATGTTAACACAGCGCAGTTGACAGTTTATGCACATTAGTTATGTCAATTGAAGTCAATAACTGAGGATATGGAGAATGAGTAATTGATGCCCTCGCCAAGATACGAACCGGTTTCCTCTGAGAAGTCAGTGACGCGGGTGAACAATTTCTTCCGTCTCATCGCCCTGCAGAAGGAATGAATGAACGCGGCGGCCACACCCAGTTCCCTCCACGAGGGTGGCGGCAGGTGCAGATTCGACATGCAAGTGCAGGAGTACGAATGCTGCGATCATTAAACCTGAGCCTAATATGATACGCTGAAGTAACCGTACAAGCTCTTACTCTGCATTGCGAGAGAATCTTATGCGTAGGTTTAAAATATATCTAACAAATATTTTGATACTAATCCCGTTACTTTAATTTTTCATTGTACGAAGTAAGTATACTTACTTACTTACTGGCTTTTAAGGAACCCGGAGGTTCATTGCCGCCCTCACATAAGCCCGCCATTGGTCCCTATTCTATGCAAGATTAATCCAGTCTCTATCATCATATTCCACCTCCCTCAAATCCATTTTAATATTATCTTCCCATCTACGTCTCCGCCTCCCCAAAGGTCTTTTTCCCTCCGGCCTCCCAACTAACACTCTATATGCATTTCTGGATTCGCCCACACATGCTACATGCCCTGTCCATCTCAAACGTCTGGATTTAATGTTCCTAATTATGTCAGGTGAAGAATACAATGCGTGCAGTTCTGTGTTGTGTAACTTTCTCCATTCCCCTGTAACTTCATCCCTCTTAGCCCCAAATATTTTCCTAAGCACTTTATTCTCAAACACCCTTAACCTATGTTCCTCTCTCAAAGTTAGTGTCCAAGTTTCACAACCATAAAGAACAACCGGTAATATAACTGCTGATGTAACCCGTTCAATTCCAAACCCTCTCTGTTATCCTGGACTTCCCTAATGGCATACTCCAGAGCAAAGTTAAAAAGTAAAGGTGATAGTGCATCTCCTTGCTTTAGCCCATAGTGAATTGGAAAAGCATCTGACAGAAACTGACCTATACGGACTCTTCTGTACGTTTCACTCAGACACATTTTAATTAATCGAACTAGTTTCTTGGGAATACCAAATTCAATAAGAATATATAAAACTTCTCTCTTAACCGAGTCATATGCCTTTTTGAAATCTATGAATAACTGATGCACTGTACTCTTATACTCTCATTTTTTCTCCATTATCTGTCGAATACAAAATATCTGATTAATAGTTGATCTATTACGCCTAAAACCACATTGATGATCCCCAATAATTTCATCCACATTTGATGTTAACCTTCTCAAAAGAATATTGGACAAAATGTTGTAGGACGTCAACAAAAGTGATATTCCTCGAAAGTTACTACAGTTAGTACGAAGTAAGTATAAAGGAAAAATTATTGCGGCGCTGTAGAAATTCTATTTGGATATATTCACGAAAATATACGTCTTCAACATCTCTAACACCGAATATGTCTCTCTTGGAAAACATCTGGCTTGTGTGCTCAGTGATTTCTTCTAAACTATTGAAAGGATTTTCTCCTATAGGCCTATATTGTATTATACATTGATACAGTTTTATAACATAATATAAACTTGTTTAATTCTTTGAAAATATCTGCATATATTGTGTGTATAAAAATGTTCAGTACTCAATGTTATGTTTGTTATGTTCTATTTAACGAAGCTCGCAACTGCAGAGGTTATATCAGCGTCGCCGGATGTGCCGGAATTTTGTCCCGCAGGAGTTCTTTTACATGCCAGTAAATCTACTGACATGAGCCTGTCGCATTTAAGCACTTATATGCCATCGACCTGGCCCGGAATCGAACCCGCAACCTCGGGCATAGAAGGCCAGCGCTATACCAACTCGCCAACCAGGTCGACTTCCAGTACTCAATGATTAGTGCTAGTTTCGTAATGAAATTCGCAAGAAAACTCTACAAGCTGTAAAAATTGATTTAAAATCTCTTAAGAGGTTAGGTACAGCTAACAGCAGTAAAATTTTGGAAATATTCAACATTTTTCCTCCATTACTGTATCTTGTGCAATAATGAAAATTGGTATGTGTAAAACACTGTCCTTTTGCTATATGGAAAAATATTTGTACGATTTAAAAGCTATGATTTATATATTTTTTCAAAATTCAAAACGGTGGCAGTTCACTGTGCAGTTATGAAGCGTTTCCCTCACAACTAAAAAATTATACAACATTCTGTAATGAGATTTTTTGTGTATATTTATGCATGTCATATCTACAATATGATATAAAATCACTTATATACCTTTGATAGATTGTCTGATAAAAAATAAATTCATTTTTAAAAATAGTCAAATAACAGTATTTTCTTTTAACACAAAATAAAAAAAATGTTATTTATTAAGAAATATAGTTGAAAGGGCATGATATTGTAAACATGAGCTTCAGTAATAAAATAAAATGGAGAGAACATGAAAAAGTTAAAAAGTTTGAGTTATGAGAGAAAAGCTTCATCACTGCACAGTGAACTGCCACCATTTTGAATTTTGAAAAAAAAATATATAAATAATTTTTATCGTAAAAGTATTTTTTTTTTCATTTAGCAGAAGGACAGTGTTTTACACACACCAATTTTCATTATTGTGCAATATGCAGTAATGGAGGAAACAAATGTTGAATATTTTACTGCTGTAAGATGTACCTAACCCCTTAATTTTTCTATAGTGAATGTATTTGTTTATGCATTTATGGCAGACTGTTACAGTCGAAAGTGGACAACAGATTACAATCGACATACCTACTCTTAACAATTTGGCTTAAATAGTTCGTATTTCATTTTTTGAGAGTTGTTTTATTTTGGGTACCGGTATGTCTAGACCACCGCGGTCTAGACAAGGACCGGACGACTTAAATGTTATGTTTTATTTAACGACGCTCGCAACTGCAGAGGTTATATCAGCGTCGCCGGACGTGCCGGAATTTTGTCCCGCAGGAGCTCTTTTACGTACCAGTAAATCTACTGACATGAGCCTGTCGCATTTAAGCACACTTTAATGCCATCGACCTGGCCCGGGATCGAACCCGCAACCTTGGGCATAGAAGGCCAGCGCTATACCAACTCGCCAACCAGGGGACGACTTAAAAAGTAGACCGGGGTGTACGTGAGATAAGTGGCATGAAGTCAATAAATGGAAAAGTCTGTCTCTTCAGCTGAGAAAAAGATTATCACTTTAATCAGTCTTGTCACAATGGTAAAGTTCACTTTCCAGCAATTCGGAAACATATTACACTTTGTACGTTGTATAGAAAAAACTTCTTGCAGATATCAAATGCATATACCGATTTCCTTTTTAAGATATTACTTCCTAATAACTAGTCCAGTCCAATAAAAGTCAGTACACATTGGTTGACTGAAATTTTTTTTCCTCTCACAAATCTTGCATTGTACTGACAATTTAGCATTAGAATCTGTTTGTAGGAAATATAACAAGTGCCGTGTTTTAAAATGGAATGCATTTTCGATGGCACATTGCCGTTACGTACTACTAGCATTTATTTACAACGACATTTAAAAGCATACAATACAAATAGATTGGAAATACATCGCTAGGGCCGTTGCATAGGGAAAAAGTGTTATGCGTCCAAGAACCAATCAGTGACCTGAAAACCACGTAGGCATACATGTTTACATAGTTTTATTCTTTCGTTAGACAGCTTTAACTTTCTGGTTTTTAGTGGCAATTATTTTGCGTTATAACCCGCAGCCGAGGCGTTTCCGGGCGTGGGTTCCTGTTAGTAAATTGTTTCTTATGATACCCTCTACCAGGTCTGAAAGTTTGTAACATCGCCATTGTAAGATCCTCTGCGTGAATAGGCCCTATGTGTTTGCACATACATTCATGTATACAGGGTGAAAGGGATATAACTGCGTTAGGTTTAAGAACAGAATCTTTAGGTTGTAAGTAACAAAAAAGTGAAATGTCATTTTGGTATTTGAATAACAGTTTAACCAAAAAAAAAAAAAAGTCTCAAGTTTGAATTCCATTTACGGTAAAACTAGTGGGTATTGAGACGTATGTGTGGAAAGATATCAACGCGAAGAACAAGCCGAAAAAATATCACATTTTTTCATTTCTTCGAAAAACGCTTCATTTGTGCAATAACGTACAAAATTAACTGATTAAAAACGCAATTACAGTGTGACGAAAATTTAATCGGTTAATTTTGTACGTTCTTAACTATGGCACTTGATCATAAAGACGTCAGAGGTGGAAGGGATGTAGCAGGTACACTGTAAGTATTTCTGTAAACAACCCCGTCTTTTCTTCTATGTGTCTGTCAATAAGTGATTTGCGACTGAGCAAAATCCTTAAAACAAACTTAATACGATTTTCTTATAAATGCTGTATTTAATTTATTAGCAATGGACAACATCATTCAAACCATTTACTCTTTTATCTGCTCATCTTTACGAGTTATATTCCTAGTTGAACTTAAAAAAAATGTGCTCTGTATCAGACACTGGTACCCTAGATCATGTAACAGATAGCTCATCCCCATATTAAAATAGGCAGCACTTTGAAGAGAACAACCGCCATGTTCGCCACCCGTCCGTCGTAAAGGAACACGAGATGGCAGTACAGTCGCTAATGCAATTCAAATGGGAATTATGACGTGACTACTTATATAACAACTAGATGGCAGCATAGTAAACTTGACAAAAGTTGTTACCGTCAAAGCCTATAAGGCCGAGCTATCTGGATATATATGATCTAGGCTGGTACGTAGAATGCGTCACCCAGTTTCGGTAATGAAACTACAGTTGTGTTGTTTTGAACGTTTATTTTTTGTTTCTGTTTACTAATGGATAGTATGAATGTATGATAAGAGAAGAGGCCTAATTAATGAAGGACATGCAATATGTATATTCTCTTCTTATGAAGCGACATTTCGAAATCGCATTCGGGAGATCCCAGGTTCAAATCCTATGGCCGGCCAAACTGACTGGTGCTTTTCATAGTTTCCGTCAGTCACAAAGACAAATAACGGATTGGAAATTTACATTCCATAATTCATCGCTACCTTAATCATCAATGTCATAAATATTAAAACAAAATCTAAATTAGTTACATGAACACAAACCACCTATAACACGCGACAATACAAACAGAAAAAAAAACAGTCAACGGCCTACTGATGAATGTATCTGAAGATACTACATATGCGATATGAACACAGATGTTAAAGAGTGTATAAAGAAACTAAGAAAAAAAATCAAACGAGTGACCGCATAGATTTGCAGCTGTTGTCGATGCAGGGACAGCACGGTTAATTTTATACGCAACTTCAGCGCCCTCATACCCGCAGCAAGGAGATATGGCGTCATTGTGCGTAGTGACACAAGTTACATTGGTTCGTTAGTATTCGACTGTGGCTCATCTTGTTACAGTAAGCACTTGAATTTTTTTTTTATTTTAGTGGGTTATTTTACGACGCTTTTTCAACATCTTAGGTTATTTAGCGTCTGAATGAGGTGAAGGTGATAATGCCGGTGAAATGAGTCCGGGTCCAGCACCGAAAGTTGCCCAGCATTTGTCATATTGAGTTGAGGGAAAACCCCGGAAAAAACCTCAACCAGGTAACTTGCCCTGACCGGGAATCGAACCCGGGCCACCTGGTTTCGCGGCCAGACGCACTAACCGTTACTCCACAGGTGTAGACATTTGAAATTCTATCAAGTGTTTGTTTCACCACAAATCTGGAATTAAATTTTCGAATTATCCAAATATTCTTTTTGAAAATTGAAATTAAAATATTACAGTATGACATTGGTTTGAATAGAACTTTGAATGGAAATAATGGTCAGATGAAATTATTCAAAAATTCAAATAAACTTATCTACACTGTATATTTAATTTTTGCTGGCTTAGTGGACAGACTTCGTTGGACTTGTAACATTCCCACACTGGTTCCACAGTTCCTTCAACACTTTTCCTTGTCTGACCCTTGCATCTGTGAGCAACACATTGTCTCTGGAAACTTTTGGTATCAGACACGAATGGTATCTTCCTTTGCAGAGGTCCTACCAGAAGTTGTTCGAAACTTTCGACGTGTCACAGTGCTCCATTTGCAAGTTTAAAACCGCAAGACGCAACGAGTACGCTGCTCTTCCTGTGTTGGCTGCACATTGATTGAAAATTTAACCTCTTTAGATGATTTTCGTACTTACTATGAATATCAATTGCTGTTTACTAGTGCATACTCTGCTTGAAAATAAATTAATCCATCGTTGCTCCCCGCATGCAATAAAGTGTACTCCCTACTCCGTATTTGATAATTCTTTGAATTCACCTATGAAATTTTATAGGCCTAACACTTAGGGCCAGTTTTATAAACAATTAACTTCAGATTAAGACATCAAATTAATCTTCAGTTATACTTAACTGCGAATTTTGGTTGTATAAATACTAACGTTAGGTTATTTTGTCATAGTTTTAAGTAAAATAAAATGACTAATCTTTTCAAGTTAATCATATTAACCGAATTTTGAAGAAAATATTTGCGAAGGAAAAGAAGAGAAAAGTTTTTTCTTACAAGTAAAATGGCGAATGAAGTTTATTTTCATTTTATTTAGACAAACTCTTGTTAAGGGGACACTCAACTTAAAAATTGGAGAAAAAGTGTCATAGAAATTAAAAATTAAATTTCTACACTAATTTAAGTGACAGAAATAAATCAATATGCAGAATTCTTCCCCTATTCATTGAGAAGTCACAGTCAAATGCACAAAGCCAAAAAATTAAAAATGATAATTAAAAGTGATATTTCAATTAATGATTGATTAAAAATTGAAATATTTTTTATTTTGAAAAGTATTGGATCATTCATACATAAAAATCGAAATAATTTTGAATTGTATTCTCATAGTTATGAAACAAAAGGTATGAATTCTTTAAGATTGTTTGAACCAAAATGCAACACTGTTACAGTATTTAATCATAGTAGTAATTTAGGCCCAAGAATATATAACAAATTTATATTTAAATATCCTAATCTTGTCAATTCGAATAGTTCTAGTATTAAATTTAAAAAGTTATGTATGGATTTTATAAAAATTGAAAAATTGTAAATTTAAATTTATATACTATAATTGAAAATTGTATTTTATAATTATTAATTATAATTGTATTGTATAATTATTAATTTCAATTCAGGCATCCGCCCCTGAGCACGAGTTCTACTCTTTCAGGGGCGAGCTAAAGTTTCTCTGTATATTTTATATTTTATGTTACAATTATTAGCAAAATAATAAATAAATAAATAATGAGCTGAGATTTTGCATGTTACTTTCCATGTGTATATTAAGCTTTTTCTTCAAATTTGATAAAGATTGGTCAAATAGGAAAAAAGTTCCAAAATATAGTTGAGTGTCCCCTTAACTTTTAAGTTCCGATTGTGGTGAAATTCATATACAAGGTGTTTCAGAAATACTTTGACAAACCTTGGGGGCATGTTCCTCACACTAAAACAAGAAAAAAAAACATATGTCCGAAAATCCTTAGTTTTTTAGTTATTAATGAAAGAATATAATGAAATATCTGTTAGATACTGTCAGCATGGTAGCAAGTGTTGCAACTTTAATCAATTCAGAAACTCATAACAATGAAAGTTTACGTTCAACGCGTTTCGAGGTACAATTCAACAACTTAACGTAAGTTTGTAACGGATAATATTCATTTTGTTAGATAATCGAATGATGTTATCGATACAAGTTTGCTAATGCAAACATTGTATCCTAGATGGCTATGTGTTGCCAAGAAGTCCATGATCCGGCTAGTGCATGTGTGTGTGAAGCAAGAGGAGAAAATTTTGAACATTTGTTATGAGTTTCTGAATTGATTAACGTTGCAACACTTGCTACCAAGCTGACAATATCTAACAGATGTTTCATTATGTTCTTTCATTAATAACTAAAAAAATAAGGATTTTCGGACATATGTTTATATGAACTTTTTTCTTGTTTTGGTGTGAGGAACATGCGCCCAAGTTTTGTCAAAGTATTTCTGAAACACTCTGTATTTAATTCTAGCTTCATAATTGTTCTAATGTCTCACCTGGTGATCATATTACATTTCATCGTGCTTCTTGTGTTTTCTACGGGCGAGGAGATCCGTTCATTGAAATCGATGACAATTCCATGGGTTGGAAATGTAATAAAAATGAGTTTTGAGATAAATGGAAATTAAACTTCGAACCCTTATTGCAAATAGCTTTCTACACAAATAAATAACTTCAGATGCTTGTATTATTTAATTTTTTGCACACCTACTTGAAGAATTTAACTTGTGTATTCACCTGGGAAACAAAACTTCATTTACAGAAAAAATGACAACTCTCTTTACCCGAACACCATCGAATTTAAAATGTGATTTCAATTACCGGTACCAAAATTTATAGTGACTATTTCGTTTATATGACGTCATTCCATTTTCGACCAATGAAGTGTAATGAAATTTTGAATTCCAACCAATCACAGTCAGACTTTGCGATAATTTTTGCAGCTAGATTTATCGCTATCAATTTATCGCATGGTCGTTCATTTGTTTAGTCGTCGCCAACTGTTTCCCCGTGAATTGATGATCATGAATACATTAAGATACAACTACACGGTTAAACTTTTCTTTCAACTTTAAAGCAATGAATGCAAGATTGATATTTAATATTAATTAATATATTTACGTAGTGAAGACGACGTTCAAAACGGCGCACCATGTAGACACAAAATCTTCATGCATCTTAATTGAACGTACCTTTTAAACTTGATTCTTTCAATATTCTTCCCAGATTGCATGCATACGCGATTGGAATATTGAACTGTGTAGATGCAGCTTTAGTTCCGTTACACACTACAGCGAGAATGCGTTTCTCGAGCTATAAAAAATGCTTTCGTGTAGCACTGATTGTAACGGTCGAAATAAGACACAGCTGAAATTGGTCCTGCTTCCACAGGTAACATAACCTATAAGTAGCATATAAAATTGGTATTTTATGAATGAAATGAAACAATTAATAGAAAGTCAGGTGTTCAAATTTATGTAACATCATCGCATATCAAACCCAATGACCTTGCATAGTAATAATAAGGTCTTTTCATCAAATTGCCTTCCGTATGGTGTAATAAAATTCGTGTTTTAATTAGGCCTATCTATACAGAGATGGCTTCACTGTGTAGCAACATGTCTCGCTGTGAATACATAAGCATTGGTATATAGCTGTCCCCATGTTACTGTTAAATTAAATTATGATTTCAGCAGATAATGAAAATGTATTTATGTTATAATAATAAGATAAAAGTGCAGTACATGTAATTAACATTGTTAAACCTGTATTTCGCAATTGGCATTACTGAATAATAACATCGAATTTCTATATTGTAGTAATCGATATTCATCTACGAGTATTTCAACTTCATAATGTCTGAATAGGTTAAGAATTCGTTAATAAACAATTATTAACATTTTGTGATGGAATTTTAGGAATATATTATTTACATTTTTATTTTATTCACGAAATAGTCCTAATAAATGCCACTCGAGGTCTGAGATTTCCCAGATAAATTTATCGGCAAATCTCAGACCTCTCGTGACATTACTACAGAAAGAACTTGGACAAAAGTTGAGTCCTCAGTTACGTCATACTTTGAATTCAATGCTCATTATCCTCCTCACACGTATTGAGACGCAAATTGAGGAGGTGTTGATGATTGTTTTCTCTCTCATTGACGAAACAGTTGAAATTCATTTGGCTTTGCACACGAATTTTATTCAAGTTTCGCGATATTGTCACACATTTTATTGCAAATATCAGTCAGTACTAAAACTAATTTAAATGTTCTAAAGTTAATTTTATACAAAATACTTAGACGCTAAATTCCAATTATTTATAACGTTCAGTTGCAAATAACCGATAGTGACTTATAGCCTACAACTGGATCTTAATATTATTCGTTTCATTACTATTACTCTCAGGTTCTACTCTACTATAATTTTTAAAAATACTTTGTGCACTACTTTAGATAATATTCTCCTTTTATTACCTAACATGAATCTGTTGCAAAATTCAAAAGGTATTACATAACATTTTTTTACTATCTTAATTACTATGACAAGGCGTGAGATTGAAATATGAACTGTGGTTTCAATTAGTTATATACGGAGGTCGAGCAAACCAACTGTATAGGTGCATTTGATTTCCTGGCACCCGTGGGCGGTTTTAGAACTGTGTATACAATATGCTAATGTAATGTGTTGCCATCGTGATTGCTTGAACTGAAACAGTGCAACTGCATATCAAATAAGACAGAATAAAGTGAATTCGCCGCAGCGACCGGTCTCTTGAGACGTGTACTTTTAATTCTGAGGCAATGGCCTCAAGACTGAAGCAGTCCATTATGTCCGCTTCTAAAGGATATGACATCATTTTACTTAATATTGTTCTAAATAGCGCAGTGGATGTAGAAATGTAATATTAGCATCAAGGGAAAAGTGATTGCGCATAATTCAAGGTGAAAACCTTTTGAGTACGCTAACTATATTTATAAAGAGTTTTGAAACCTTCAGTAGGGTAATGTTCCCATTTTTATTTATTTATTTATATTTATTTATGTATTTACTGAATTATTTCTTTATTTACTGATTTATTTAATTACTTATTTATTTTATTTTCGTTTATTTATTTGTTTATTTATTTATTCGTTTATTTACTGATTCGTTTAGTTATTTATTCGTTTATTTGTTTATTTCATTATTTATTTATTTATTCGTTTATTTATTTATTTGTTTATTCATTTTTTATTTATTTATTTATTAGTTTATTTATTTATTTCTTTATCCGTTTATTTATGTGTTTGTTTATTTATTTATTCGTTTATTTATGTGTTTATTTATTCGTTTATTTATTTGTTTATTCGTTTACTTATTTGTTTATTTATTTACTTACTTATTTATTTGTTTATTTATTTATTCGTTTATCTATTTATCCGTTTATTTATTTATCCGTTTATTTACTTATTTATTCGCTTATTAATTTATTCGTTTGTTTGTTTGTTCGTTCGTTCTGTTTTGTTTTGTTTGTTTGGGCAAAGCCCCAGTTACAATAGAGAGTACATATATTTGCTAACGTCCATGCCTGTGGAGTAACGGTTAGCACGTCTAGCCGCGAAACCAGGTGGCCCGGGTTCGATTCCCGGTCGGGACAAGTTACCTGGTTGAGGATTTTTCCGGGGTTTTCCCTCAACCCAATATGAGCAAATGCTAGGTAACTTACGGTGTTGGACCCCGAACTCATTTCACCGGCATTATCACCTTCATCTCATTCAGACGCTAAATAACCAAAGCTGTTGATAAAGCGTCGTAAAATAACCTACTAAAATAAAAAAATATATATTTGCTAACATGAAAAAGCAGCTAAAACAGATAAAACTGCAAGATACAGTTATAAAAACAAAAAATAAAAAAAGAGAAATACATACGTAAATAAGACACAGGTATATGGTATAAATGAACAATGAAAAATTGAAAAATAGTTAAATATAGATAACATAACTAAAAGATATAAAATGTAGTTTATAAATGGCAATTACGCAGTAAAAATTGATGGCAATATTATTTAAAATGAATTACCTTCAGTATATTTTATAAGAAAATGTTTATTTTTAGTGTAAGATATGCTGAAATAGAGATTCCATGTTTTACATATTTCATTGGACTTTGAACATATTTTTAACATTCGTGAATTTTTATGCTGAAGTGTTTGGTTTTTTGTAACAGCCTATAACAATTTGACGATTCTTTAAATGTGATGTTCTAGTATTAAGGTGGATTTATGACAACAGTAGATCGTTGTATATTTTATACAATAAAAGATGCTCAATAAGTAATCTAGGACTGGCAAGAGACGTTAAATTAAATTCAGCAAGTAGACTGTTGTACGAACTTTTGTTATGGAAGGTCGAATAATGATATATTTTTAAATATCTTGAGAATTGTTTTTGAACTTTTTCAATTTGATTACTATGTGATTTACAAGTGGGAGACCAAACTGAGGGTAGGTTAGAATTTCACATTAGGCGGACAAGTAAACTCCCCGTGAAGTCAGCACGGCACCAGAATTCTGCCGAACATAATACAGGACAAAGCATCAACAGATGTCCTAGGGGGATTCGAACTAACGACCATGCGATGTCAGAACTCCGCGCCTTAGTCATTATTTACATCGCGAACGAGAAAACTACATTAGCTCGCAAGCAAGGAGTGGCATGCTTTCGTCTAAAAATAAATTTCACAATTCTCTCTGTTAAAGTGACAATATACGTATAATAGACCTACAAATAATATTTGCTGCTATTATCGCGGCTGCAGGTGTATCGCTCCTACTAATGCATTTGCTGATAATATTGCTATTACTGATCTTACCGACACTAATATATTTACTCCTACTATTACATCTGATAGTTCTGCTTCTATTACGAAAGATACTTTTGCTACTGCTATCATCATTATTAGCCTACTAGTGATATTTACTACTACTACTACTGCTGCTGATAGCACTATTGTCAATACTATTACTGCTTCTACTAATATTATTGCTGCCCGTACAATTTTTACTCCTACTCTTAATACCACCGTGCTAATAGTATTACTACCGTCGCTGTTATACTTATACTATTACTTCTGATGTTACTACTACTGTTGATAATGATAGACTATTACTGTTGGTGATAGTATTGCCATATACTACTACTGCTGGTAATTATACTTTCATTACTACTGATATTACTACTACTGACCGTAGTAGCTCTACGTGCTGTTAATAGGGCCTACTACTGTTACCATCATTTGACTTGATAGTCCTTCTGGTCTCTTAAATTCGTTCGCACTATTCTGATAATACTCCTACTATTGTTACCGATATTATCACAGCTTCTATTATTACCATTCTACTACTACTGATGATACACAAAGAGTTTGCCAGGAAACAGGTTTCGCCCAGGTAGGCCTAAATGTCATCGGACTTTTACTGCTATATAACGAATGCGACTGCCGAGGAAATAGTGTACATTCTCGTGGATCGAGTGTGGAACGATTTTTTTGTTGCGTATTATGGACAGATAACACAAGTTGAAGGGATGTCAAGGTTAGAACATTAGTATACAGCTGACTTCCATTCAGTGCAGTTGAGTTTAGTTCCGTGGCAATGCATTAGAACAGTGAGTCTTCATTCATGCCACGTACATTACGAAGAAATCTTACAAAGTATTGATTTACTTCTACGGAAATATCCTGACTTTAAACAACAACCTGATTCAACAATATAGATTTTAGTGAAAAAGTGAGAGAAACTGGCTCATTTTTTAATAAAAAGATGAATGCGAGCAAGTCGATGTATAACTGAAGAAAAACTCGATGATATAGGCTACAAACTCTCACGAAATATTTCAACAGGCAGGTGTACCCAAGACATTAGCTAGGAAAGCGATGGAATTGTTAATTAAGTTCTATCGTTAAAGACGAAATTCAGCATGTGTTTAAAAATCTATTCCAAAGATGTGATATGTGCATTAGAGAGGATGGTCGCTAGTTCAGCACTTTTCGAAAGATCTGAAATGTGCATTAGAGAGGATGGTCGACAGTTCAGTACTTTTCGAAAGATATGAAATGTGCATTAGAGAGGATGGTCGAAAGTTCAGTACTTTTCAAAAGATGTGAAATGTACATTAGAGAGGATGGTCGACAGTTCAGTACTTTTCAAAAGATGTGAAATGTACATTAGAGAGAATGATCGACAGTTCAGTACTTTTCTAAATATGTGAAGTATGCAGTAGAGAGGATGGTCGACAGTTCAGTACTTTTCGAAAGATGTGAAATGTGCATTAGAAAGGATAGTCGAAAGTGCAGCACTTTTCAAAAGATGTGAAATGTGCATTAGAAAGGATAGTCGACAGTTCCAGCACTTATTTTTTTGTAATTAACACTAGTTCATAAAAATGAGCTGACATAGGCTATGCTTTTGTCGGTTTAGCATTGAGTTCCGTTTCCACGCATATTAATAACAATGTGACGCCTCTCTGTCTTGCTTTGTATGTAGTTATTAATTTGTACTTGGGGTATTTAATTGAATAGTATGGATAATGAACCTACAAGTTCTCTGATGGTAGTAGCATGTTGTTGAAGTTTATTGGGTTACCTCTGAACCAATTTCCAAACACTTAAATTTCATTTAGGTCTAGAGAGCGTGACAGAAGTGGAAGCTATTTGATTTTAAGGACTGCTAGGGCTTTCATTACTATTGCAGATCGATGAGCATCTGCATTATCATGTGCATGAAAAGTCACACGACAGCTGAATTGTGGTGAGAGGTTGCAGACCAGTAGTGAGTGATTTCAGACTCAAAGTGCACGGTGTCTCACATAGCAATGCCCAAGAAAATCGACCATTTCCGATGCCAAGTACAGTTAAGTGAAAATAATAGAAGTCTGCAAAAAACGTGGTTTCGTTATTTTCAAGAAAGTCATCTTCTGTGTACTTGAAAAGACTGGTAAAGCTCGGATGGGATTAGTTTGTATCATCTCGGAGGATGCAGCTTGTGACGAGGGGTGCATTTGCTTGCTTTTTCCCTTCTGGAATTACTCCCACCCAAGCTTTGCCAGTCTTATTAAGGTAAATAGGATTTGCCTTTCTTGAAAATAACGAAACGACGATTTTCACATAATTTTACTTGGCATCGGAAAGAGTCGTAATGTATCACTCCCAAAAAGTCTCGAATTTCACGGGAATTGCTACTGTGATACACCGTGCACTCTGACTATGAAATCACTCACTACTGGTCTGTCATCTCTCGCCACAGTTCAGCTGTCGTATGTCTCCTGACGCAAAAGACGCCATTCAAATTCTTTTCCAGAGATCGGAAACAACCTTCTGTACGTACAATTTATATACTTACTGCTAATTTACTTAATGGTACTTAGATCCTTGAAGAGTTTACATGTGAATCTCTTTTCAACCAGACATCACACGGCCACACGGTGATGTTCCCGCAACGTGGAATCGAATGACATCAATTATCCAGTCAAGACAAAACTGGGCACCGAAACATAGAGAAATATTCATGCCCAGACGTCACACAAGCTTCCGTTCCCTAGATAACATGTTATCCAGATATTCTGTCCAGAGTTTTGTGCATCCCTCAGACTTGTTGACAAGTTGATGACTTTTTTACACTGGGCGTGTTTGGTTGAAGGTCCCACTTGAATGGTAATGTATCGAATTCATTGTTCCCTCCACTGCAATAATAGACATTCTCACACGATGAGGCCGGATTTGCATAACACTGTGACAAAATGGTCAGTGCTTTGCTCTGCTTACAGTTAAGAGGATTTCACACTCTGTTCGATAATAAATCTGAAATATCAACTATTTCGATTCTTTTATCTGACTGTTTCCCATATAAAATTTCAGTATTCTATTTTGAAGTGTGTGAATTGACTCATATTTTTACAATATACATGAATGTCCCATATTAATAAAAAAACAAACTGTAATAATTCCACAACGGAACATATTCCATATATTCCATGAATAGCGTGTCAATTTTCCATGGTTTGATTCCTGTCATGGGCTATGGAGGAGATTTATCTTCCATCTATGGGACTAGGTGTTTGTTCCTTGTCAGGTGTAGTCCTCAGCGGTGGCCATATACCGTGGTGGCCACATGCCCAGGGAGGCTTTGAATGTGTGGCTGTCTAGTATTGGTCACAATATGTACCCTTCCCTACACCACTTTGGATCAGTGGCGACTCGTGATATTTTTTGTATGTAGGATATGAGATTGATGACTGTGACCAAAACAGAAACTAATAATAACAATAATAATAATAATAATAATAATAATAATAAAGGAGGGAGGTGAGATATGATGATTGAGACTGGATTAATCTTCTACAGGATAGGGACCGATGGCGGGGTTATGTAAGGGCGGCAATGAACCTGTGGGTTCCTTAAAAGCCATTTGTAAGTAAGTAAGTACTAATAATAATTTCTTGTATTGGTTCTTTATATACACTCTGTGTATGGAATGTTATCTTGTGTAAAATACACAATACTTTTTTTCTAAATACCAGTGTAAGTGTATAATTTTGTGTTGTTTAAGATGCGAGTTGCTTTCTCTTCACGTGATTATTAATTATGCACACCCTGTACGCATAGAATTTCGTCTTGTTTAAAGTACGGGATGCTTTCTATCAACAGGAACCTCTTATACATTTTTTTTTTTTGCCGAGAAGTTAAAACACTGTATTTTAACTTGTCTGTGATTTGGAGTCTGCGTTCCAGTGAGTCATAGCGCCTTCCCTTCCCTCCGCAACAAATCATATCGCCCACGCTTCCCCACGAGACTTGCACATATTCTCATTATTTATTCATGTGTTTGTACGAACCGTCTAATCAAACATCCTATTAGGGTAGCAGAACGGATTGGCCTAGTCGCCCAATTGGACACATTATATTCGTCTCTCTGTAACGAGTCCCGCATACGTATTAAATTTGGTCTTGAAGATTGTCCACAATCTCAAACAAGACCCGTCACGCATGTTGATGTCCATAAATTCTACGAGTTGCTGATGTGCGTAAACTGTTTCGAAATATTCTCTCCTTTCCTTAATCACAGATTTTTTTTCAATGATCTTGAAGTACCAATCAACTTCCTTTCCTTCTCCTTAGTCATTAACCTTTTTTTCTTTATCCATTCCTGTTCCAATTTCTCCCGCTTTCTTCTCTTATTTCAGCGTCTCTATTTTTCTCTTCCACCGTTTCTTTCTCTCTTCACCGCCAATCTATTATTTTCTTACCTTTTTTCTCCCTTTTTAATATTCTCTTTCATTTTATCCTCATTACTATCTCTTAAACATGTTCTATTTCTCTTTTATGTATCGTTCTCATTTCCACTTCTTTTTTTCTCGTCATTATCCCTTTTACTTTCCTCTATATTGTCGTCTTTTCTTTCTTCTTTTATTTCTCTCTCTTTCTCAAATTTGTTTATTCTTCTTTTCCTTATTTCTTTCGCTTTTTACTTTTATTCTGTCATTTTTTCTCGCCTTTCTTCAAATTTCTTCTCATTCTTTGCTTTATTTCTGTCCCTCTTTCCATCCTTATCTGCTTCGTTTTCATGTTCCTAATTATTGTATCTTCCTTTCCATCTCTCTACCTCACCTTCCTCTTATTTTTGTCTGCATTTTATAATTTTTTGTCTTAACCTTACTCTTTTCCATTTTCCTCCTTCTTTCAACGTCTATTTCTCGTCATTATCTTTTCTTTTCTCCACTGTTATATTATTTAGTATCTTCATTTTCTCTTTTTTCTCTTCTAGTTCATCTTCTTTTGTCTTTCTTCACTTCCATTTCTTTTCTTTATTAATCTCCTTCTCCCTTCTTTCGTTTCTCGCTTTCTTTCTATTCTTTTCATTCTTATTTTCCTCTTCTTCATTTTATTTCTTTATTTCTCTTAAATTTCTTCTCTTCCTCTTCATTTTCTCTCCCCAATTTCTTCTTTCATTTATATTTGATTCTGTTCTCTCCGTTATTATTTCGTCCTGTGTTTAGTTCTCCTTCTCTTCATTTTCTTAATAACCTTTTATTTCATTTAATTGATCCAGTCATTGTTCAATCAGTTGATATTTTCCCACTGGAAGAATTGAGCCATGTGTACACAATAAAATTTGGTTGTGATACTGACTGGGGACATTATTTCGTAAGTAATTCGGTTCTTACATTAATTTCTTTTCCTCAATCCTTACTTATCTTCGTACCATAATCTGTATCTGACTAATCTCTATACAAGTTAAAGAGAAACTTTATATAGTTTTCTTTAGGCTGTAAGCATATACAAGGTGCGGCAAAGGAATCGGACGGTTTTAGAAGACCGTTTACTGAGCAACGTGAAGGATTATGGATGTCGATCGACCGTCGTTTGTTAGCATTTTTGATGCCTTTTGTATAATCATGGAAGTATGGATCTCGGAGCATCGTGCTTTCGTTATCGACGGTGATTCAGTTGTGAAAACTCAACTTGCCTTTCGTCTCCAATTTAATGTTGGCCGCCACGGAGTCATTCCTGGTCGCAATACCATATTGAGATGGGTAAAAAAACTTTTGACTGTCACCATCAGCTTGCAAGAAGAAACCACCAGGACACGTTCGAAGTATACGAACGCCAGATAGGCTAACATTGAGCGAGTAAGAGTGGCTGTTACGAGCAGTCCACATCGATCAGCTAGACGGCAGGCTATAGCACTGCGACTTTCAGAACGTTCTGTACGCCGAATATTGCATTCAGATCTTAAGTTTCATCCATATAAACTTATGATTGTTCAGCAATTGAATGAGAGAGCCTATGTCCAACGCAGGACATTCGCCGAGAGAATGGTGGAAATGCTGTATCTAGGAGAACGGGAACACTGTGACAGTGAATAGTGAATGCTACGTCAAAATGCTGAGGAAATTTCTTCAACCAGAACTGCGTAGACTTCTACGTGGGATTGATAGACAAATTGTATGGTTTCAGAAGATGGTGCCACGGCTCATACGGCAGAAAATTAATGACAATTCCGTGCCGTATGTCTCCAGGGCACATCATTTCTCGGAGTGGCGACATTCCCTAGCCTCCCCGCTCACCTGACCTTACCGCCTGCGACTACTTTCTGTGGGGTTTATCTGAAGTCCAAAGTGTACGTAAACAGGTCCCAAACAACTGATGACCTGAAGATTGCCATTGCCCAGGAAATCGCCAACATTGATGAAGAAATGTTGGAAAGAGCGACACGCAACTTCATGGAAAGACTTGAAGAGTGCATAGAGAGAGACGGACACCATTTGAAGGACAAAATTTTCAAGACAATCTAAATGTATATCAACAAAATGACATACATTGTCAGTTTCTCTGGCAGTAATAGATTTGTTCTAATACACATAACTACCGAGTTATTTCCGTTTGAAAATCGTCCGATTCCTCTGTCGCACCTTGTATTTAAATCCGAAGTTTTTCATATCTGAGCCGGGACTCTCGAGGTATGGAAAGAGTACGATGCAGTTGTTTAGCTAATACACACGTAACCTTTATAACAGTTAAACAGTTAAACATCTACGTATGTCACACACACTGTTCTACAACACCATATGCCATCTATGAAGAAAAGACAAAATTGGAAAGAAATAGGATGTTATTCATGTTGCTTCGCTGAAGGTGAAGGAATAGAACCCCTACCACTTTCTGTCACGCATAGCATGCTCGTGGGAAAGCCCTTTAACGTCAAAATTACTATTGCATTATGCCGTAATGTAAAGTAAGACGTAGAAGAGTTGACAAACTCTCGCATGAAATAGACAAAAGGAAAAGAAGCGACCCCTGAGAATGGTAATCAGCCCCATTGTGGTGTCATGCCTCATTATAGGAAACCCCGCTCCGTGGCATTATGTATTAATCCGCCACGGATTCTTCCGCGCCGCCGATTATAGACTCAGAGTAACGAAGGGGTTTGTGTAATAGCGGAGTAGAGGGGTTTTAACACCACAGAACTGACATCTTAAACCACGTCGGGGTGTTGCATTACTATCTACCTCTGTCCCACGGTCCAAGTTAATAACTCAATTAGGCTGTCTGGAGGATTATACAGGGCTGTTCTAAATTAGTCGCCCAGAAACGAAATCCTAATAAGTTTAAGATGAAAAGTTACATAATTGTGATGTCTATTAAACGAATAAATAGGTCTACAGTACATGAGCCGCTTGAAGAAATCGTGAACTGACTGTAGTGCTAAAATAGGATTAAAACTAAATAGTTGTCCACACCTGTGGAGTAACGGTCAGCGCGTCTGGCCGCGAAACCAGGTGGCCCGGGTTCGAATCCCGGTTGGGTCAAGTTACCTGGTTGAGGTTTTTTCTGGGGGTTTCCCTCAACCCAATACGAGCAAATGCTGGGTAACTTTCGGTGCTGGACCCCGGACTCATTTCACCGGCATTATCACCTTCATCTCATTCAGACGCTAAATAACCTAGATGTTGATACAGCGTCGTAAAATAACCCACTAAAATAAAAAAAAACTAAATAGTTGTTGTTTAGTCAACTGTCCTTGGCAGGTTAGAATCTTATAAGTGACACCAATAAGATACCACTCATGAGGCAACTAAATCAGGAGATAATTGGATAGGGTGGCAGTTTATTTCCCCCTCCATTACATACATTACTAACTATAGTCCCGTCGCTCTTATTTCCGGCAGCCAATCACGTTGCAGGTCGGCTACATTTAAACGTGTGCTTCTTGTCATTCGCTGCTGATGACGTTATGCACTTCCTAAGGCTCGTTAAATAATATAATCGTCCGCCATTTTGGTTATTTCGTTGGCGTTCGCAGAAAGCACACGAGGACGTTATTCGCCTCTCAATTAATTGCTCAATTACAGTGCTTTTGATTTATTATCATAGGAGCTACGACATGATAATGTTTAACGGTGCGGCAAATAGATTCCTCGTCTGGAAGCTCGGCAACGAAAGAACAAAAATGGCGAACGATACTACCTACCTAGACTTTATAAAGCTGTCACTTCCTAAGGCGTAAGCAAAGAGGAGGAGTCACGCCGGAAAGAACAGCAACGCGACTATAGTAACATATTTCACTAATGAGACTTGACAACAATTGAGTACCTTCGTGGAATAATGTTGGATGTAACACTTGGGCAAACATTGTATATCCAACCTTTTTCTACAGAGGTAATTAATTGTTGTTCCTCTGAGACATATTATCAAGTCAGACATACTGCCTGATAATAGATGTACAGTAGTGGCAAAAAAAAACGGACCGACCCTTGTAGCCGTGCTGTGTATTGTGTCAAACTGTGGTAATTTCAATATGAATAGTGAAGCCAAAGGTATGTACTGCTATTTAATGCAAAAATACGCAGTTATCTTTGCCGAATAGAGGTAGAAATGTAATATTGATGCCAAATGAAAATAAAACTCTCAAAGTTTTTTTCGTCTGTAAGTTTGAGGCATTGAAGGAAACAAAAAACTGTAAGAATCGAACAAATGCAATAAATTTCATAGTTACAATTAATTATAAAAGATGGATGTGTTTTGTGACTAGCAAAATTTGAATCTGTGCCTCTGAAGTCAGCTACAAGGGTCGGTCCGGTTTTTTTGCCACTAATGTACAATCTTAGAAAAAGATTTTGTCGCACAGATACTATATGTCCCAGAAAGGAGGCAGTGCGCATGATCAGAGGACGCGCGACATGGTTCACAAGAGAACGACTAGTTGAGGTAATACAATTAGTTTTGTTTCGTTCGTTCATGCGCACTGCCTCATTTCTGGGACTTATAAAGTATCTGTGCGACAAAACGTTTTTCTGAGGCTGTACATGTCAGCCAGAATCTCAAACAAAGAAACTAATTCGTTAATACCGCTTAAAATTAATTATATATTTAAATTATTTGATCTTAAACGTCTATGTTCGAGATACAAGAGAGGAAAAAACGTAACGTTTTTATGTACTGTGACGTCGCACATGTCACCGTGTGAATAGATTATTTTCCACACTCTACGACTCGCACCATTCTCTATTTAATGTGCCTCGAGATTTGCACGCAATAATTATGGAAATATAGGGTAAAGAGTATGGGTTATATAATATATGGGCCAAATGAATATCAAAATACATTACAGTTTTAAAGAAAGTAAGTCTACATATTGTATTTTATTTACTTTTTGCACTATGGAGCCTTATTTAGTAATTACTTAATGTAGTTGTTGACATGCCATGTAAGTTGATTATACCACACGATGACTGGTTACTGTAGACCCTAGAAATAACAATGTTGTTACGATTACTTACCGCACGGTCGTGCGATAATTAAATTGGCTTACAAAAAATGACACACAGCCACTTCAAAACTAACGCATAGCAACCACATGCAAATTAAAACCAAACATTCTTTATTTACTTATTTATTGTAAAACTTCCAGGAGGCTTAAGGCGTACCATTCCTTCGCACAAAACAAGTTGTCAATAGTTTCATTAATCATCCATTATTTGAACGTATTGTTCCCTTTCCATACCTTATTTTCAGTTTTTGAGACAGTAATGAATCACAGTCTAAACTTTCACATCACTTCTGCTTCATTTTCGGGCATTTCAGCCATGATGCAATTAATATAGTAAATTATTAAATCTTTTAACAAAAATAAACAGACTACATTAATGATTTGTCTGAACTAACTAACAGAAACTATGTATACATTCGTTCGATAAGTAAATGGGCTTACAGAAAGATTACAGTCAGTTCTCAATCTATTCAAATTATAGGCTACTTTTTATATTTTCTTATAGTATTTATAAAATTAAAAACCATATTCATGAAATATAAATTACGATCATCGTACAAAAAATTGTCCTTGTTTGTTAGTTTGTTAAATTCAACACATAACATAATCTCGAAAATAAAATGAACTCGACTATGCCTTGGGTCTTTTTTTTTTTTTTTTTTTTTTTTGGAGAACTTTCCTCGGTTATAATGCACTTACCCACACATCGACATTTCACGCAATCATTTAGATTTCCTTAAATCCCCGTCAATTTTTTCTTTATTGCTAAAGTAGAATCTAGAGTACTGAAAAAAGTAAAAAAAAAAAAACAAATTCAAGATGTAGTGATATATTTTCAGCCTAAATGACATAAAAATAGCATTTAATTCTAAAAACAAATTATTACAATTACATGTATAACACTTGTTACCACAATGTTAATGATTTCATGAACTTTTTTATCTTGTACGGCATCAGATACCATTAAAAATATCTAAAGTATGTTGCGTGTGAACATGTTGATGTGACATTGTAATTCAGTGAGTTAAAATATTAAAATTACATATAAAATACAGTTCAAGAGTTTAAGTATTATAATTATTCTGATATTCATGAACTTGTGTGTATAAATTATTACGTCGAATTAAAATTTAAGTTGTGTGAGTTTCAGGTAGTTAATGTGTTACAATATTTTAAGGAATTAAATTGACAGATATCCGTGAAATGGTCCTATTCAGATTCTGAGTTGACCTGTAACCTCGGAACAGCTCTGGCGTGCAAATCGGACTTGCATTAGTTCCTGTTAACCTCGGAAACTGTTTGAAGTACAACTTGACGCCGCAGAAGGTTAACGTAACGCTGACAAATTAGCAGCCAACTTAGTTATGTCTTGTCCCTCAAACGTACGCTAATTACAATTTCGCCAGAGGCGTACCCATTGCTTCCAGTTGAAGAATGACAGAACTCTATCCTTGAGGAAAGTTAGCGATTTCGGAAATTCGTTCATATTTTTACACATGAACTGTTTCTATAGAATTAATTTCTAGCGTCTACCCTGCCATTACTTCCAGCAAATATACGGTGTTCTTGATTCTTACATTTTTGTTGAGTTGTTGGAAGTTGTTATTCATTTAAATTGTGTGATTTTTCGCATAGGATTACAAGTTCACATTATGATAATAAATATTTTGTCTTATATTGATTATATCAAATTTAATATTTCCGAACATTTGTCGGTTCACGAGCTTGTAGTGTATCGAAAAGTTTTTCACTGCGTCTTAGGAAGTGAATAACAGTTTCAATTATGTAGTTAGTCTCTGACAACTGAGCTATTTACTCCTTGACAGGGTCATTAAAAATAAGAATATGCGGCTCAAAACGTTGATATTTCTACATCTTTGACATTGTGTAGCCGACATTGTAGCTCATTAGAGATAGAGCTGGCTTACCGCCATCAAAGGTCGTGAGAATTTTTCTGGAGATTATCCCATTATTCCATCTTTATTACACCAGCACTCTCCACAATTCTCCTTTCATTATTTCAGTTTCAAAAACAGGAAAACTACGTGTTTATTCGGCGTCGTATCAGCCTCTCGCTGTCGCAGGTGTTGCTAGTGGTTTGTCTAAAAGTCTTTGGAGCTTTTATTACATTGTTGGTAAAACAATAAATTGGAATTAATTAGTTTTGGGAGAAAATATTTTGGATATTGGATTGATTGGGAAAAAAGTCCTTGGAACTTCAATTTTTTTTTTTTTTGGAAATAATATTTGGGAAACGTGTACCCCAATCGAAATGAAGGGAAAGTGAAGAGTGTTGCTAGAATGATACAGGAAAACGATAATACCCCGAGGAAAAATTTCTGCAACGTCTGCGCTTTCCACAATACTGGGTGTTCAGTTCAAAGTGTGTCATGGCTCACTGTATGCCGTCATGTGGCTAGCCGATGAGCCTAGAGAATTCAATCTTCCTACATTTCCGCAAAGGTGTATTACCTAGGAGGCAGAGAAGTTGCGTAGCAAGTACGGCGTTCATTCTGAAGAGTACGTACCGATGCGTACGATAACGCCGGTAGTGGCAGAAATGTGAACTGTTTGGAAATACGTACTGTCGGGATATGGGGAGAGGGTTAAGACGATTACTTACGTATTTGTTGACATTAACTTCGACGGTCAACATGGACACGGAGTATTTGATTTGTGTTGTGGAATGTTACCGTACGCAACCGATGATAACAAATACCCTGCGTACGACTTGCCGGCGCAAAACACAGTTCGAAAGAGGTTATGGTAGCACACAGACCGTACAGACCGCCATCTGTTGCTACGACGTTCAAGTTATACCGTACACGTTCTCAAGTTCAGATTGAAGAACGCCTTGAATAATAGGCAACTTCTCTGACATATAAGCTGAAACTCGCTTCAAATCGGTGACTCAACAACAGTGACGTCATGACACACTTTGAAATGAACACCCAGTATATTATATCATGATCTGGCCGGGATCGAACCCGGACCGCCTGGATGGAGACAGCACCAGCGAAAGACGCGGCTAGGACTTCATATTTACAATTGGAAAACATTGATTTCATATGGAAGGCTTCGAACCGACGAACGTGCTTTATTCGTTGTAAAATATGCATGCCTTATATGTAGAAAGATCGTGGTGTAGATCTATGTATTTCCTATTTCTAAGTAAGAAGTTATGTATGTGTGCCACAATTTCAAGTGTACCCGTTAAAAGTGATTTTAGTAATATTGGTTAAATACGATGCCCTGCTATAAGTAGCAGCCAGTCAACTTTGATTTATGGCGTCTATATTGCACCTAGGGCCTGAATCAGGCACGCAACCCAACCGACAGTCTTGCGAAATGCATACCTTCACGTCAGAGTGGATTGGAGCCGATGTAACAGTTTTGTGGTAGAATATGATAGCCATGTACCACGCTATATCTTATGTAATCATATTTCATTTTATGAAGCTGATATTCTAGTAGCCCCCAAATATGGGATCGCTCAAGAATATAAATGAGAAGTGATATATCACATTTGATCACCGAAGTAATTTTTTTTCTCGCATTCATTAAACGTATACTGTATTCATATAATTTATGTCCTTATGATAATTAATTACATATTAGTAACAATTATTGTCTATTGCTTTTGTCTTTATCATTTGTCAATAATAATTTTAGAGACGTAAAGAATAGCAAGGAGATAACTCTAAATTGCTATGTTTAGAAGTTGCTGAAGCATAAATCATAATAATTTACTAATCTGAAGATAAACTGAAAAGCGTTTCATCCTGTATCAACTACATAAATTTAATTGCACTTAAAGTTGTACACATTTCAACATTAGGTTAACTGTTCTACGAGTACTTTAATAATAATAATAATAATAATAATAATAATAATAATAATGACGAATGATTGGGTAAAAGGACAGGCAGGTGAAGACTTTGGCAGAAGAACAATGAACATTTAGGTTGAGGAATAAACATATGAATACTTGAGCAGAGGGACAGATATACATTTTTGAGCAGAGGAAGAAATAGACGAATATTTTGGTAGAGAAACAGACATGTAATGGAATTTTGGGAGAGGGACATATGCATTTTAGGCAGAGGGAAAGAATGATGAATAGGTATATATGAATGAACATTTGAGTAGAGAGACATGTACATTTTATAGAGGAACAGAGATGAATTTTTGTGTAGAGAGAGTATTTATATATTTATATAGAAGAAAAGACATGACTACTTTAATAGGGACAGACGGATATAACTGTAGATGGACATTCAGATGAATATATGAGTAGAGGGACAAACAGGTGAACATGTATAATTGGATGGGGAGACATTACAAAAACTGCTTTTCTTCCTCTAATTATGTTGCAAAAACGTATAATCAAAATTTGTTTGAAAAGGCTACTGGATTATCCAACAAATTTGATCCGTTCCGAATTGAATGTTTTTAGAATTGATCAAATTTATAAATACTCATTAATGGAATTCTATCATAAAAATACAATGAAATTTGTAGCTCAGCCACATGATCATAATACAAGACGAAATGTAATTCTTAATTTAGTTGAACCTAAATGTTTCACATCTGCTGCTTTACTACACAGTACAAATTGTGGTCCACGTCTGTATAATTCGATAATAAAATTTCATGCAGAATTGACTACTTCAAGCAATGAAATTTTCAGATCCAGAATTTAAAAAATTTATATGACAGACTTCCCTATATTATGTATACCACGTATTGTAAAACAAGTTTATTTGTATACTAAGTATATTTTTTCTATCTTATCTTTGTTACTATACCAACATGACCTGTACTAATTACACTACTAATAATAAGTTAATATTAATCCACCAATCTCAACATCGTCTCTTTTTTCACTCAGTTGTTACTAGTATTATTATGACTAACTTTATTATTATCATCTTTATGTGACCTTTTTTCTTACGTATTTTGTCTACAAAGTATTTATATATATGTATGTTTCTATCTGCTCTTCTTAAGAATGTTATCTTAGTGCAAGAATTTTAAATTTTATTTTATAAACAGTAGAGATTTCTATTTTTGTGAATTACCGGTATGTATAATCTGTGTAGGCCTGATCAGAATCTTAAATTTTAATTCAGAAAAAATAAGTATGTTTGGTGAACAATGTAAAGTGTATCTAATTTTCAAGTTTTTCTATCAAAACGGAACTGTCCCTGAATATGAGCTTTGCTCTTTCGGGGTACTTTCATGTAGCTTTTTTATGTATATTTTATTATTAAATAAATATAAATCTAAATCTAAAGTTTGGTTAGAGGGACAGACAGATGAATATTGGATACAGGAACAATTAGATGAATATTTGGGTAGAGAGACAGACATGACTATTTGAGTAGGGACAGACAGATAAACATTTGGGTAAAGATCAACCAGATGAATATTTGGGTAGAGAGAGTCAGATGAATATTTCGATAGATGAATATCTGGGTAAAGGTACAGTCAGATTAATATTTGGGTAGAGGGACAGACAGATAAACATTTGGGAATAGATCAACCAGATGAATATTCGGGTAGAGAGAGTCAGATGAATATTTATGTAAAGAGACATCAAGTCAAATATTTGAGTAGGACAGATATGAATATTTAGGTAGAAGGACAGATATGGATATTTGGATAGAGAGACAATATGAATATTTGGATAGAGAGACAGATATGAATATGTGGATAGGACAGACATGAATATTTGGGTACAGGGACAGGAGATGAATATTTGGGTAGAGGAACAGACAGATGCACATTTGGGTTGAAGGGCAGACGTGTGAAAATTTGGGTAGAGGGACTGACAGATGAATATTATCTTAGAAAGTTAGACAGATGGTTATTATTTTGGATAGAGGAATAGGCAGACGAATATTTCAAAAGAGAGACTAACAGGAAAATTTGAGTAGAGAAACAAAGAGATTAACATTTGGTTAAAGGGAGAAACAGATGGTTATTTGAAGAAATTTGAGATATGTACACTATAGGTCAGTTTCTGTCAGATGCGTTTCCAATTCACTGTGGGCTAAAGCAAGGAGATGCACTATCACCTTTACTTTTTAACTTTGCTCTAGAGTATCCCATTAGGAAAGTCCAGGATAACATAGAGGGTTTGGAATTGAACGGGTTACATCAGCTGCTTGTCTATGCGGATGACGTGAATATGTTAGGAGAACATCCACGAACGATTAGGAAAAACACGGGAATTTTACTGGAAGCAAGTAAAGAGATAGGTTTGGAAGTAAATCCCGAAAAGACAAAGTATGTGATTATGTCTCGTGACGAGAATATTGTACGAAATGGAAATATAAAAATTGGAAATTTATCTTTTGAAGATGTGGAGAAGTTCAAATATCTGAGAGCAACAGTAACAAATATAAATGATACTCGGGAGGAAATTAAACACAGAATAAATATGGGAAATGCCTGTTATTATTCGGCTGAGAAAATTTTGTCATCCAGTCTGCTGTCGAAAAATCTGAAAGTTAGAATTTATAAAACTGTTATATTACTGGTTGTTCTGTATGGTTGTGAGACTTGGACTCTCACTTTAAGAGAGGAACAGAGATTAAGGGTGTATGAGAATAAGGTTCTTAGGAAAATATTTGGGGCTATTCTCTTCAACCAGAATCAAATACCTTAGATGATTTATAACCTAAAAATAAAGGTATATTACTTATACCATAAGTAGAAATATATGGTATAAATCATATAGAACCGAAATTCGGACTTTACTTTTTTTTTTCTTATTGTATGTAATCTTTATTTTTTTATTTAAGTCCAATTTTTGTTTTGCGAAGAGGGATGAAGTTACAGGAGAATGGAGAAAGTTACACAACACAGAACTGCACGCATTGTATTCTTCACCTGACTTAATTAAGAACATTAAATCCAGACGTTTTAGATGGGCAGGGCATGTAGCACGTATGGGCGAATCCAGAAATGCATATAGAGTGTTAGTTGGGAGGCCGGAGGGAAAAAGACCTTTAGGGAGGCCGAGACGTAGATGGGAAAACAATATTAAAATGGATTTGAGGGAGGTGGGATATGATGATAGAGAATGGATTAATTTTGCTCAGGATAGGGACCAATGGCGGGCTTATGTGAGGGCGGCAATGAACCTCCGGGTTCCTTAAAAGCCAATAAGTAAGTAATATATATTTGGGTATCAATAAATGAATTATATTGATAGAAAGTTAAACAGACTGATATGCGAGTAGAGAGACATGCAGCTGAATATTTGAGTACAGGAATGGATGAGTGGGCAGACGGATGGTTGAATGTGTATATGGTTAGTCAGCAATAACAAATAAAGGGATTATATAAACTCTATCATCATATATTTTGATGTGAGTCAGGTTGTGGAGTTGTTCACTTCAACCACGCGTTACCGCTGTGCCAAACGAGTGAGGAGTACGCCACATTGCCCGAGGTCGTCTGTTAATGGCGCCGTGTGCGCTAGACGCGAGGGACTCACCGATCTGCTAGTGTCAGCGAGCCCCTCCCACACCACCTCCATGCTAACGACCTCCCGTAACGGGTTCTTCGTGGAGTAAAAACTTCCGCGGGACAAATTGACTCAGTAAAAAGTAAAACGATTAATTCTACACATGCTCTCCACTATGTTCCTCTGTTCTTTTCGTCGCTAATTTGACGTTAAAGCGTTCAAGCTGTCTAGAGCGATTGTCCACAAATTTTAGTGCATATTGCACATAAAGGAGTGTTTTATTATCTAGAATTTTAATCCCTGCGTGGCTCAGTCGGCTGACGACGTCTAAGTGAATGCATGTATGGATTGTACTTCTATTCTTGTTCACTTCTACGACATAGTATATGGTGGGTGGATTCATTATTGCTTTCGACTAGTACATTATTTCTGTATTTATCATTTCTCTGCTCTCTTATTAACGTATTTGACATATGAAATGTTGTAATACGTAAAACAATATCGTATCTACGTATGATAATATACATCCATTACTACTACTACTACTACTGGTGTCGGTGCATTTCGAGCTCTATGTTCGGTTCAAGTTTGTTGAGCGTGACAAGAACCGAAGTCTGCTTTGAAGAAGGGGATCTGTCACGGCTCGCTCGGACTTGCGCCTTGTATGATCAGCGAATAGGGATTATAAAGAATGGACACTGAGCGAATTTTCCTGTGTTTTGTTTCTTTGTGCGCCAGCGTTTAGTTCTACTTTCAAGCGCTAGAGGTTAGTGTAATCGAGCATAGGCTAAGATAATAATTGAGAATAGAGTTGAGACACAGGATTCAAACATCGCCTACCTTATTGCATAACCCAGTAACGCTTTGCTTCAAATAAATTCAAGTTAACAGCTTTTCCTTATTTCTTAGTGACGAACTAGTTGTAATAATATTTTTTTTATGTTTCAGACATAATAAATTATATTATAAAATAATATAATACATTATAAAATTATGTATCAAATTCGTTTAATATTTGTATATAATATAATATAGATATATGGTTTTACTTCTCATAAGAGTTTTGTTTTTCCATTTTCAGTGCTATCAAATCATTACATATTTTAATTGTTGTTGGGGTCAACGTCTCAACTCTCATTATAAAAGAACTCTAAAGTCTAGACATTACAGTTAATGACGGATTTATTATTTTATGGATCCAATTTATTTTATTTGAGTACATAATGTACCTAGATGTATTAATTATGTGTGTTATATTTCCGCTGTGTCGACTGCTAGCTGGTCTGATGTCAGCGCCAACTCTAGGGAGAAACCAGAATCTCACGCTATGGCTGGCTTGAAGGTCATTGAAATCAGTCCGGCTTCATCAAAGGTACCGACGCGAAGTGTCCATTCTTTATAATCCCTATTTGCTGGTATGATCCGTGCCCTTGAAGTTCGCCAGGCTTGTTTTAGCAACAAACAAACGAAAATTGCGCATGCAGCTGTTTTCAGACTTTGTTGCGTAAGCTTGGACAGTTTCTCTATTTTGTCAGATGTAGGCCTAAATCTCAACAATATCTTTATCTGGTTTTAAGTGGTGAGCATTTTTTTCTCGGTTCTCTAAGTGGGACACTGTGTACAATACTGGATGCCAGATTGGTTTAAACCTAAATATACTAATCGCAGAACATTTTTAGGGTTGTAAGAGCGAAGAAATAGTTTATAAATCTATACATTATTTTACGAAGTCTCTTACATCAGGAAGAAATACATTTATCCTACCGTAAATGTTGCTTCATAATATTTCCTAAGTATTGAACTTGAGTAGATTCCTTTAGTAGAGCCCTGGACACAACGGGGGAATGAAACGGAACTCTGAAAACCTCTCCCATGTCCTTTCCGCTTCATTGCCTTATAAACAAACGCACAGTGCATCAGTGATGGATTTCAGGAGACCAGCGAGAGAGAAAGTTCGTAAAAGCTACGATGTAATCCGTAACTAATCAGTGTTTAACTCCTGGTCTATCCGTCTCAGCCGGGGAAGGTGGAATTGGGAGTTAAGGGGAAATCTGTAGTGACTGAATTGATTTAATAGCGCCTAGGCCTGCTTTAGTATACACACAGTCTAGTATATACAGTCACGAAGCTCAATACGTAGGGAATATGCATTCATAGATAGTTGCTAACCACTAGGATCGCTACTATCGCCTCATCACAGACAATGCGAAATAGTACGGCACAGTCCATTGTTCCTAGTACTCTCATTAACTCAAGCTTCGTGACTGTATATACTAGACTGTGGTATACATCTTAAATATGCTGCGTATTTGATAAATCTAAAAGACTCTGTTAAAGTAAATGTTATTCACAGTCTGCGAAATGAAGCTGTGTTCATGCTGCAATAATGTAATAAAAATAGAAAAGAATTACGTATTTGTACGAAGGTTATTTTTTGGTGGCAAATCTTGGATAATCTATCAGGAATTGAACTCTGGTCCTTTCAGTGACAAGACATCAGACGACTGACGACAGACACAGTTGGAGCTTGAAAGTGCCATTAAATAAAGTAGTTTCTACCTATGTAGCAAACCTTGTAGGCCCTACAATCCTACATCTGGACAACGTCAGTGAATACAGAAATGCTCTACAATCCACAGTCAGGTTTATTTCAATGATAGTAACTTTAATTAAAAGACCAGTAAAATGAGGTCTGTATAATATTACAGAAAATAGCCATTCTCTCTAACCTGACTTGAATTCTCTCTACATCCCCACTCTCTGAGGTTGGTTGCCATGGTATTCGATATTGTCTTTGACTGCAGCGTTGACACCTGTACAGTTCAGTGAATATATTAGAATGGATTTCAGGGAGACGACGTTCAGGGAAGACAAGACAATGAGGTCTCGACCTTGTGCTAGGAGGAGAAAATTAAGACTTCTTCCTGGCAAGACGAAAGACATTCGCTAGTGACTCGTAAAGTGGGATTCAGCCGAACGTCTAGAACATCGGCTTTCCGCCTTGGAAGGATAAGTTTAATCCTGAGAGTCGAATTGGAATTTGTGGTGAACAAAGACGATGTTGCGCAGAAATTCTGGAGCGCACTTCCGTTTACCCTACCACTTTCATATGACAAATCTCGTTCCATTTCACCTCAAGACGTTCGTGAGCTCTCTTCTTTTCGTATGAATTGTTTAGGAGACCTGTACTGTGAATGTTTGCATTATTGGCAAAGAAAAACGAAATTAAATTACATCGTTCTAAGATAGGCTCTATCTTCGACCTCTGTGGAAAAATTAATATTAATAAAAAGATAATAATAAAAGGCCTAATAATGATGATAATAATAATAATAATAATAATAATAATAATAATAATAATAGAGTGCCTAAATGGTACTGTCAATACCACCAGGTAAATATGCTTGACTGACAATGGTGATTGTTTACATGTGTAGGTTGAATGTTTTCTTTGCTGTTAATGAAAAAGAAATTCTAAAATTGGCTCTATCTTCGTCTTCAGATAATAAAAAAATGCGGGGTAAGAAGAGATTCAGCCACGGCGTAGCTCGAGCGGTAGCGCATTTACGTTCTGATTCGGAGTTGCGCTCGGGCGTGGGTTCGATTCCAGCTTGGGCTGATTACCTGGTTGGATATTTTCCAAATTTTCCTCAACCGTAAGGCGAATGTCAGGTAACTTATGGCTAATCTTCTGCCTCATTTCGTAAAATACGATCTCGCTATCACCAATCACATCGACGCTAAATAACCCAGTCGTTGATACAGCGTCGTTAAATAACCAAGTAAAAAAAAAAGGTTTTTATACAGTACTATTACAAGATACGACTAAACCTGCTTGATTGACAGTGGTGAATTTTATTGTGCAGAAGAGGTGTACTTTTCCATTTTTGTTAATGGTACAGGAAATCACATCTTGAGATTTGCTTTGTCTTTGTCTTCAAGTGATAAAAAAATATGATGTGCCGGGTTTAACTCGTTGGGGTCGTTATAAAAAGTTGAATCTTCTTGACTGAGTATCTATAGGTATCCTACAAACAAAACTCAGCTCGGACTCCTCGCGGCGCGCATGCTGCAGTATGCTTGAGAGCATGCTGGAAATGGGAACTTACGTCATCTGCGCGAGACAGTCACGCCCGCTGGTTTCTGCGCACCGAGTTTTCCTTGTGGGATGCCTTCAACTAAATCTTTGTTATTGTACAGATAGTAGCATCACTGGTAAGTAAATGCTTTCTATACTAATAGTGCTGGAGAAAAATAGTTTTCTACTGAGAAGAGTTAAGTGGAAGAGTTCACGAAACCACCGTTCGAAACTATTTTCAGAGACGCAGATACCAGTCATATACTGTACTTAGGCCTACATGGGTCCGTCTCCAATTTCGAATTTGAAGAAAAGTAATTTGTTTCCCACCTTTGTTTAAAACTGAATGGAGCTTAAACAACTTGACCTTCAGTTCCTATAAGCGGTAGATAAATCTCCATTTTTTATCTGGGAATCAAACCTATGTTCAATTGGTTGATAACCACGCAGGCTTCCCACTGAGCCACAGAATAACATAGGAAGAGATACGCAGTTAATAAAATGGTAATGAACTAGGTTTCCATGGTTTTGTGTAACGAATTCAATTAATTCGGATTTAAGAGCTGTCCGCGGGAAATAATTAATGTAGGCTCTTTCGTACGAATGAGAGCTACAGTTTTATGCGCTGATTCTACATAAACTGTTATTGCCTTGCGTTTTATTAGACCCTTTTGAGCTGGTGTCTCACCGCAGAGCCTGGAGACGTGTTCCACCTGTGGGTTTACCTTTTCCGAACACGAGGTGTAACTTGATTTGACTTGTAGTATACCCTAAAAATGTTTCTAATAATAAGTATTTAGCTGGCACAATATCAAGCTTTGGTTTTCGGAGTAGATCTTGTCAATAGCGGTCCAGGACTGGAGGTTCTGTTTTTATACACGCTGTGTTCAATAGGCCTATTCTTAGAAAACGGCACTTATCTCTTCGCGGAAAACGACGGCAGCACTTTATTGTTGGCAATACGTGAAGTATTTAAGTGGTATCAAATGGTAAAATTAAAGATATCTTTTTAATTCTTTTCGAACTGCAGATATTAGTCAGATTATGTTGAGATAGCCTAATAATAGAGTAAGTGTTACAAATATGGAATACCATTTTGTTTGTTCTTTTTTTTTTCGTTTTGAAACCTACATGTTATGAATACTGAAAGTAAAGTATCCTCTTGTTTATTGCTGAATGTCCCTGGGAATGATACACATGACTTAGAAGTTCGTAAAAAAAATTCCTAAAAATCTAACACATTTCTTTCATAAAAATGTAGGTACAAATATAGAATACTATTAACAAGTTACAAGATTAGCAAAATTGCAAAAACTTCTGCGGTACAAAATTCCGACACATCGGCGACCCTTATTTAACCTCGGCAGTTGCGAGTGTCTTTAAATAAAAACATGAAGAAGAAGAAGAAGAAGAAGAAGAAGAAGAAAATTGCAACGTCAAATGGCCTCTACTAAGAAAAGAACAGATCAATCATTCAGCACATTCAGCATTACTGAATCCAATTGAATCGTGTCTCACGTCTTTCCTCGAACTTGTTTTATGGCTTGTTACATTGCCCTTTCATTCCACTATTTTCTAAGTTTGTTGAAAGGTGAGGTTTCCCTTTCTCTCACACTATTAACAAAACAGGAAACCAGAGTATTCATTCTTTCATAGTGTTCTGGCCAAGAGCAGGTCTTTCGCTGTAAACCCAGCTTTCTTCACTTTTTCCTATTTTCTGCCTTCCTCTTTGTCTCCTCATATGTTCCACATATCTTAATGTCGTCTATCATCTGATATCTTCTTCTGTCACGAACACTTCTTCCGTTCACCATTCCTTCCAGTGCACCATTCAGTAGGCAGTTCCTTCTCAGCCAGTGACCCAACCAATTCCTTTCCCTGTTCCTGATCAGTTTCAGCATCATTCTTTCTTCATCCAGTCTTTCCAACACAGCTTCATTTCTTATTCTGTCTGTCTACCTTACACGCTCCATCCTTCGCCATTTCCATATTTCAAATGCTTCTAGTCGTTTCTCTTCACTTCGTCGAAATGTCCATGTTTCTGACCCATACAAAGCCACATTCCACACAAAGCACTTCACTAGTCTTTTCCTTCGTTCTTTTTCCATTTTTCGTAATTTTTGCGAAATAGAAGATATATTTCGTTGTTATTGACATATTTCGCACCGTGGTCCAAATTCCGCATTATTTAGCGAGTTTGTTTTGCTCATGGTATTTTAGGTACCATATCTGCAAAGGTTCATTAATTCCATTGATTCATTTATTCGTCCGTCCGTCCATTCATCCATTCACTCATTTATTCTTTCATAGTTTTTCTGATGTTTCATTGAAAACTTCAGTCTACAGTATTTTCCGCCATCTTCTTAGTCTCCGCATACAATCCATTTAGAATGGATAAATCTAACAATGTAAGTACCGGTAATTGTGGAAAATTTCACGCGTGCGTTCCCTACGTACGGTAATCTAAAGACTAGATAGGGAAAAATTTGCAAACAATAGGCATTACTCATGAAAAATGTTTGATAGAATAATCTGGTACAGCAGCCATTTTCAACCAGTGTGCCGCGAATGATCCCCCGCGAGGAAATAGATATAGTGAGGGTAGTCGTAGCCAAAATGAGAAAAATAAAAGTAAAAATATTAGTTAAAAAGGTGAGTCCACAATAGTCAATATTCAGTGAATGCGGCACAAGCCAATATTCAGTAGGCGACACATTCTCTCTTAAAACCCTCAAAATTCCCTGTGGTTGGGAACCACTGGTTCAGATTATATGAGTCTGGGATGGGACTTTAAATTACACATTTAGTTTGCCACATGTTGAAAATGGTTAAAAAAACGCTGTGACACAGTATTGTCTGTTCTGCAGTGAAAAGCCTTCTCGGTTTTTAAACAACAACAACAATAATAATAATAATAATAATAATAATAATAATAATAATAATAATAATAATAATAAGGTAATTTCAAAGCGGATCTTCGAAATTATTATGTCAAATACTATCTCGCTTAAAACCAATTTCACTGACACAATGTAGCCGCGCACTTGACACAGATTGTTAATAGCCGATTACAAAAAAACGTTTACTCTATTGAACAGCTTGTATGCAACTGTTTATCAGTAACAACCATTTATGGTAACATAACTCTTGCTAGAAAACAGCCGTGGTTGAATTTTCCTTACTACTGTTATCCTATATCATATATACCCAGATTGCTCTGCGTTATAGGCTTTGGCGGTAACAACTTTTGTCAGGTTTACTATGCTGCCATCTAGTTGTTACATAAGGAGTCACGTCGTAACTTCCATTTGAATTGCATTACCGACTCTACTGCCATCTCGTGTTCGTTTATGTCGAACGGGTGGCGAGCCTGACGGTTGTTTTCTTCAAAGTGCAATCGATTTTAACATAGGAATGAGTAATGTATATTTGATCTGGGCTGTTATTAAACAGTATACTCTCGCATTTCACAATCTTGTTACAAAAATATTGTCTGTCTGCAAAAGACTTAACAGGCACCTCCTTTTAGAAAGCTAGAATTGACAAGGTCATCTTCTCGGGATGCTATGCGAGAAACTTCTCCAAATAGAAATTTTAAATTCGTCTGAAGTAAACAAATGTAAATAATACAATCGGGAAAGAAGGAATTTACTGTTTTATGTAACTTCTGTTAGCGTTTAACACAAGCTGTAACCTTTATATATATATATATATATATTTTGTATGAAATAGATCCAGGACTTTTTGTTTTAGCTACAGTTCTTTATATATTGCCGTTTTGATGAAGATGGCAGTATCGGAGAATTTCTTGTTTTGAATGATTCTGTTTCCATATAAGGGTCGTACGAAATTGTTTTGTAGCATGCATAGTACCCTCGGCATGATTGCACGTAACAACTGATGGCTAGCAAATCACAAACTTGTTTTTCGCACCGAAGTGATTCTAAACGGTTTTCGTGTGAAGTTGAAACACACGCGACTTAACAATACTTCAGTTTTTCTTAGAAATAATAATGAGACATGTTGCAATTCTGTAAACCAGCGGTACTCATTATGCGGCCCGCGACCCACATACGGCTCTCGAGGACATTTATTGTGGCTCTTGGAATAATTTTACTTTCATCACATTTACATCTAAATTCTAAATATAAATATGTTATTATTGAAATTCTACAAAACTTTGGATATCCCTGTATCATTTCTAGCAGTGCAGTGTTGAACAATGCAATGTATTAAATTTCTATGTTCAGCCTTGTTGTTGGTTTTGATGAGGTGTACGTTTGTTTGGCAGACCGTTTGAATTTCTTCACTGTCGTCGGAAGCTTTCAAAATGAAATATACATTTTTCTTAGTTCCTACGAACAAGCGACTGTGTACTCGGTTACTGTTATACTCCTATTCAGTTGAACAGGTAATTGATAGTGGTAAGTTTATTGCAGTGGAATGTTTAATAATGGCTGATAATTTTCGAAAAGAAAAGAAAAAGAAAAAAGAAAACTGGAAGAGGAAGTTTTTCAAGATAGTTGGGAGCATAATTTTTTTCTTCATATCTGCTAAAAAGGAAGGCAATGCCATGTGTTTATTATGTCGTGACATAGTTTAAGGTTATAAACGGTTTAATCTTAATAGGCATTATAATACCGTGCATTCAAATTTTGACAGCAAGTATCCTAAAGATTTTAAATTGAGAGCAGAAAAACTAAAAACTTTAAAAATGTCAATGGTGTCTGAAGAAAAAGCTATGTTTTCTACCGTAAGTGAAAATAAATTGACAACAAAAGCATCGTATCAAGTAGCAGAAATTTTATCACGCAAAATGAAACCGTTTGCTGATGCAGAGATTTTTGAGGAGTGTTTTCCAGTCGTATGTGACACATTATTTTCTAAATTTCCAAATGCAAAGCAGTTAAAAAGTGACATACAAAAGTTACACATTTCTTACTCTACTTGTGTTAGGAGAATTAAGGGGTTAGGTACAGCTTACAGCAGTAAACGTTTGGAAATATTCAACATTATTTTCCTCCATTATTGTATCTTGTACAATATTGAAAATTAGTATGTGTAAAACACTATCCTTTCGCTATATGAAAAAAATACTTCACGTTTTAAAAAAATATATATTTATATTTTTCTTTTTTCAAAATTCAGTTCAATGTGCAGTAATGAAGCGTTTCCCATATAACTAAAAAATTATCAAACATTCCCGGGTTCGATACCCGGCTCCGGAACAATTTTTCCCTCGAAATTATTCAAATCAACTTTACAGGGAGTTATACCTGAAATCGTGATTTGCATAAAACACGTCACTGTTCGTTAACAGAAAACCACAATTTAAGTCACACGGAGTTAGTGTGCTCTCGAAGTTGGTTGCTTGACGGTTGTCAGCCCACTTTGAGGTCTGTGGATATAGAGGGAAAAATTGGATCGGTGTCGGTTAGAGTTCCCGGGTAGCTCAGTGGTGGAGCGTTGGTACGTTAAACCAAAGGTCCCGGGTTCGATACCCGGCTCCGGAACAATTTTTCCCTCGAAATTATTCATTCTGTGATGAACTTTTTAATGTATTTATGCATGTCATATCTACAATATGATGCATGATCACTTCTCTTCCTTTGATAAATTGTCTGATAAAAATAAATTCATGAAGAAAATGGTCAAATATCAGTATTTTCTTCTAATACAAAATAAAGAAATATATTATTTATTAAGTAATGTAGCCGAAAGAGCATGATGTTGTAAACATGAGCTTCAGCAATAAAATAAAAGAGAGAGAACATGAAAAAGTTAATAACTTTATGAGTTATGATAGAAACGTTTCATCACTGCAAAGTAAACTGCCACAATTTTGAATTTTGAAAAAAAAAATCACTTTTTTTATCGTAAAAATATTTTTTTGATATAGCAAGAGAACAGTGTTTTACAAATACCAATTTTCATTATTGCACAGGATACAATAATGGAGGAAAAAAATCTTGAATATTTCCAAAAATTTTACTGCTGTAAGCTGTACCTAAGCCCTTAACGAAATGTCGGGAGACATGCTGCTTTGTACTCTCGATGAAATTCGTGAATGTGACTATCTCAGCCTTTCTCTGGATTCGCCCACAGATATTAGTTCCACGTCTCAGTTGCTTATATTAGTCAAGATGAAAAAAATAGGAAAAACGTACACTTCTCACGGAGCGTCTTGGTGTGGAAAATATTCAAATTTCAGAAAATTCTCTCCCGTCGCCAAGTTCTGAGTTAGGCTCAGTCGCAGGCAGCAGTCTTTTGTCGGAAGGAGTTACTGGCACCGTGCATGGCCGTTAAACCTGTAATGAATGTTTGTTTCTCCGATCATAATGGTTTATTTTATGCTAGACTTTAATGATTCCGTTTTATGAATGTTAAAGGATGAGATAAGAAATTATCGTGTCCTATTTTAATTAACAATGACAGCCCGTACATTTACACTCCTAATATAAACGTCAATACTACTATTATCGTCATTTAAGCAGCAACACCACCACCGACACCGGCTTAGTTCAGTGCCCGTAATCAGTGGTATAGCGAACTCTGCTCTTGCTCCGATGCTGTATTGGGTTATTAGTTCGAATTGTTCTTTAGCTTATTATCTGATTTTATTTTCCTGAAACTTGTTCAAGACGTTTATCAATTTTTTTTCTTAGCGAAATCTTCGGCTTCCATTTCCCCATATAGGCTACCATCCGCTAACACCAATTGCACAGATTTTAATTAACTGCGTAGTTGATGCAGCGATCGTTAATCAGTTAAAAAAAGCTGCAGTCACTTATTTTATTGGATTATTTTATATTTATGGCTAAATATTTTGGCGTTTGAGATGGGCCGGGAATGTAGCACGTAGAGTGTTAGTTGGGAGACCGTAAGGAAAAAGACCTTTGAGGAGGCCGAGACGTAAATGGGAGGATAATATAAAAATGGATTTGAGGGAGGTGGGATATGGTGGTATAGACTGGATTAATCTTGCTCAGGAAATGGACCAATGGCGGGCTTATGTGAGGGCGGCAATGAACCTCCGGGTTTCTTAAAAGCCATTTGCAAGAAAGTTGCAAGGCTAAATATTTTGGAATATTTCGTTTTCGACATTAATTTATGTTACCTTTCTTCTGCTATTTGCTACGTTACACGCAGATTTCAAATCGATCTGACTAATTTTTCTCGCACGAATAGTAATGTTGTAATATGGGACAACCCATAATACCACCACTCATACCATAGCATAAAACATTGAATGAATTTAAATTGCAATGGCATTTGATTTCCATGATGTTGGGCATTACAAATCTATACCTCCTATTTTTTAAGCGTAAAGTTAATTTCTCTACCATAATTTGTTATTGCGTAACTGCCGAGAAAAGAATCCTCTGCAAAAGCGTTTTAACACTGGCGTAATGAACATGACCCCTCTCATGCACAACTCTCACTCTATGGACTTTATACATCCCATTGCAGACAAAGACTAACCGAGGAGGAAAATATGTCACTGTACGTAACAGATAGCGCCACTAATTTCAGAAAAACAGCCGTGTTCCATTTTACAACCCCATCCCATATTACCACCTTCTCCTCGGCTGCTTACAGTACACCCCAAGTATTTGAAGATGTTCATTTGCTCTACTACCTCATTTCGAATTCGTACGTGTACCCTAATTTGTTTTTGATAACCAATATCTTTATCTTCTTGGATATATTATACTGAAATTATGATAGGAAAGTAGAAATATCCTATACGAATATTGAAGAATAGATGATAATGAGTATGTATTGAAGGAGTTATAAGGAATACAGAAATATCATATATCCGTATAAAAGATGAGATGATAATGAATAATTGTGGTAGGAGAAACAGAAATATACAGTACCCGTATATAAGATTAGATGATAAGAGACATGTACTGAAATTATGATTGGGAAGACAGAAATTTACAGTACCCATATATAAATTGAGATAATGAATATGTACTGAAGTAATAGTGAAACAAAGAAGTATCCAGTACCCATAGAAGAGATGAGATGATAATGGATACGTAGTGAATTGGTGGTGTGTAAAACTGGAATATCCATACTTACTTACTTACTTACTTACTTACTTACTTATTTACTTACTTACTGGCTTTTAAGAAACCCGGAGATTCATTGCCGCCCTCACATAAGTCCGCCATTGGTCCCTATCCTGAGCAAGATTAATCCAGTCTTTATCATCATATCCCACCTCCCTCAAATCCATTTTAATATTATCTTCCCATCTACGTCTCGGCCTTCCCAAAGGTCTTTTCCCCTCTGGCCTCCCAACTAACACTCTATATGCATTTCTGGATTCGCCCATACGTGCTACATGCCCTGCCCATCTCAAACGTCTGGATTTAATGTTCCTAATTATGTCAGGTGAAGAATACAATGCGTGCACTTCTGTGTTGTGCAACTTTCTCCATTCTCCTGCAACTTCATCCCTCTTAGCTCCAAATATTTTCCTAAGCACCTTATTCTCAAACACCCTTAACCTATGTTCCTCTTTCAAAGTGAGAGTCCAAGTTTCACAACCATAAAGAACAACCGTTAATATAACTGTTTTATAAATTCTAACTTTCAGATTTTTTGACAACAGACTAGATGACAAAAGCTTCTCAACCGAATAATAACAGGCATTTCCCATATTTATCCTGCGTTTAATTTCCTCCCGAGTGTCATTTATATTTGTTACTGTTGCTTCAAGATATTTGAATTTTTCCACCTCTTCGAAGGATAAATTTCCAACTTTTATAGTTCCATTTCGTACAACATTCTGATCACGAGACATAATCATATACTTAGTCTTTTCGGGATTTACTTCCAAACCTATCTCTTTACTTGCTTCATACCCATAGAAATGATAAGATCATAATGGATATGTAGTGAAGTGATAATATATAAAACAAAAATATCCAGTACCCATATATTAGATTGGATGATGAGAGACATGTACTGAAATTATTATTGGGAAGACAGAAATACACAGTACCCATATATAAATTGAAATAATGAATATGTACTGAAGTTATAGTGAAACAAATAAATATCCAGTACCCATAGAAGAGATGAGATGATAATGGATATGTAGTGAATTGGTGGTGTGTAAAACTGGAATATCCATACCCATAGAAGTGATAAGATGATAATGGATATGTAGTGAAGTGATGATATATAAAACAGAAATATATATTACCCATATATTAGATTAGATGATAAGAGACATTTACTGAAATGATTGGAAAGACAGAAATATACAGTGCCCATATATAAATTGAAATAATGAATATGTACTGAAGTTATAGTGAAACAAATAAATATCCAGTACCCATAGAAGAGATAAGATGATAATGGATATGTAGTGAATTGGTGGTGTGTAAAACTGGAATATCCATACCCATAGAAGTGATAAGATGATAATGGATATGTAGTGAAGTGATAATATATAAAACAAAACTATCCAGTACCCACAGAAGTAAAATTATGGTGGGAGAATAAAAATACTGTAGAACAAAATAAATGTCCTTGTTTTAAAAGTGTTGTGATAAACCGACTGAACGTCACGGAGTTGGCAGCATCATAATAATTATGAATATGAGCACTTTATTTCGTGGAAATTTTGTGGAAAGTCACATATTTTTTCTGAAATTTTATGTCCTAGGAGCAAGTGGAATATTAGCAACAAAGATGCTATCAGCTACAAAATAAGTCAAAGATTCCTGAGTCGGGTGTCGAAGTGTGACAGTCAGATAATATCTCATACAAACCATGACCTCGTTTTCTTTCATGTTCAGATTCTTTCCTCTTTCCCTTCCCCCCCCTGCCTATGTGTTTTGGAAATCGTCCAAATAGAATTCTGCTTTTCTTGGATCGTCAACAACAATGGAACCATTCAGCGCCCATAGTTACGTAACACACATGTGCTACAATAAAACATAAAATACTGCAATGGTTTTGAGTTATTATGTAAAACATATTTCAATTTAATTTATACACATGGAAATAGTAATGGTGCTATTAGTGTTCTCTTACAAGAAAACAACATTATATTCTGAAGCTAGTAAGTGTCAGAATTTAACGAGTGGCTTCTAGGAAAAAATGTTCAAAATAGAGTTTTAGTTTAACGTGTGTTAGTGCTGCCGGCGCCTGAAGGCATAATGAACGGCAAATTGTAGAACTAACATATCCACGGGTTTTCTTTTCGTGGACCGATTAGCCATTAGTAGAAACTGAGCCCCAAAAATTAGTAACTGCTATAAGAAGAAAGCTATAAAGCAAGATTTTATAGCGAGCCGGTCAATCTGACTTGAAATAAATGCCAACAAAATGGCTTCAATAAAAACATCTGACGATCTACAACTCATGTCGAGGGAACATCGAATTCTGCAGTGTATTCGGACAGGATGAAAAAAGAGGAACTTACAAATAGATAGTAGTTTACAACCATTTTTATATTCGCTGTTACATAGTGCTGTACATTTGGCATAAAAACCTTGTAACCTTACCTACGTATGTTCATCGTATTGTTCATTTATTGTATTTTTTTCCACCTTTGTTTCTGTTAAGATTTTGTTTCTTATCAATTCTTTATATTTCTTATATTTTTAGCTTTCTTCTTTCATTTTCTTTCCGTACTTATCTTACATATACTTCTTATCTATTAATTTTTCTCTCTTCTTCGCTTTCCCTTCCATATTTTCTCTCTCCTCTCATTTCCTTCCCTCTGACCTAATTCACACTCCTTCTTCTCCTTCTTCCCTCTTCTCTCCTCTGTTTTTTCGCATATCTTCTCTGCTTTGCTCTACTTTTCTCTCTTTTCGTTTTCCGCTTTATTTCTTATCTTTTCCACTAGCTTCCTCCTCATATGTACTCTTCCCTTTATTTTTCTTATTATTATTTTCTTCCCCTTTCATAGTCTTCTTAACTTTTGCTCTTCCATTTCTTGTTTCACCTTCGTCTTCTTTTCTTTTTCCTCCTTCGTCTTTCTTAATTCTCTTCTTTTCTTGTTACTACCACATTCTAGTATATACAGTCACGAAGCTTGAGTTGTGAGGTTGCTAGGAACAATAGACTGTGCCGGTACTATTTCGCATTGTCTGTAATGAGGCGATATTAGCGATCCTAGTGGTTAGCAACTATCTATGGATGTATATTTACTACATATTGAGCTTCGTGACTGTATATACTAGACTGTGTTACTACTCAATTTCGTTTGTTTCCTCTTTTTTCATTTTTGATTTCTTTCTACGTCACTTTCTCCTTTTCTCTATTCATCTCTTATTCTTTTCTTCTTCCTTTCCTGCAATAACATCGTCATTTACCTTCTTACATTTCTCATTATCTTTTATTCCTCCCGAATTTAACACTTCCATTATTCTTCTTTTCCTTCATTCACAAGATTTATGCCATTTCCTGTTCCGATTCAGAAGACATCTTCTAGCCATTTAGTTTTTGGTCTTGCTTGTTAGTTTATTATTTTAACGTCAAACTCATATGGTTGTGTGTCCGATGAATGAAATATTACGAAAATGTCAACATCTGACATCGGTTACTTAGCAACAGCATTGAGTTACGTCACACTATTCTATGTCACTTGCTTAGTAACGGATCGGACTCTTAAAATAAATTGTTATGAAGGGTAGCTTACGTTCTTGCATGAATTATATTTCTCATTTCTCTGAGCATATGGGGGGAAGAAATTTTCTCATGAAATTTCGGCCAGTGTATGGAGCCGGTAGCCACCCAGAATCGTGATCCACTTGGGGAGTTACGATAGGTAGCGAAAACCGGTTACGAAAGCCAGCTATAACGGCTGGGGGTGGGGCTCATCGTGCTAAACACACTATACCTTCATTCTCGTTGGATGATCGTCTACCTCTGCTTCGGCATGTGGACGTGAGGCCAGCAGCCGGCTGGTCGGTCATGGCCCTTCATGGGCTGTCACGCCTCGGATTATTATTATTATTATTATTATTATTATTATTATTATTATTATTATTATTATTATTATTATTATTACATACTGTATATAAAGCTATTATCAGGCAGTAAGTTTACATCTCGCTTGACGATATGTGTCAGAGGAAGAACAAATTGTTTGTACAGTATGCATATAAAGTCTGACTATTGTAATATGTAACTAGTCGGCGATGTATGCAATGGAGGGGGAAGGTTATCTATCTATCCGATCCCAAAGTTTGTCGATCTAATTTAGAGACACTCTGTATATCGACGAATAAATTCTATCTAGAAATAAAATTGCTTTTCAGTTGACATTATGATAAACGTCTACTATCCTCCAAGGATAGAGCTTATTCTACAGTTCGTAAGTGTTGTAATCGCCGTGATTCTTATCTCATGAATCCCCCTTTAAATTAGAACTCTCTTTATTCCGCCCAGTGATTGTGAAGGGATGCAACACTGTTTCCTCCCTTACATCAAGGATCCACCCTTTGCCTTTGGCAATAACATTTTTTAACTTCGTGTTTTATAGGGGATGTGGATCGCAGACTCTTTGTGAAGTAGCAAATAATTACCTGTATTGTTATTAATAACCCAGTCCTTATGATTCGACAACTGAGAGAAGCACTGAATCAAGTAATTTACATAAGGTTACGAAGCATTCTCGGAGAATGTCTGAGAAGAGAGGAATTCAGCGTCCCAGTAGCCCAAAGCACAATAATTTATAATCACAATTTATAGCACATAAAAGTGAGGTTAGAGTACCTTCTGAATTTTTACTAAGCCTTTACAAACAAGCAATTTTAAGACAAGTAGACCTTATTTATTGACCTATTAAGTTCAAAGACGCCGTATGAAATTGTCTCATTCTACAAAAGATGCTGTAGTACTCTAAATATTATGCAAATTCCAGGCCGTGATTTCGGTTTAATGTAGTTCAGCTTTTAGAACCTCAGGCCAGATGGAATTTTACTGACGTGCAATTAGCAGTGGACATATATATTTCATTTCCAGAAACCAACTTTTTCCTTCTCGTCGGTCATTTCTTCTTTCTCCTTCATACACTTTGCTTTGTATTTCTCTTTTTTCTCCCCTTTCTCATGTATTACCTCTCCATTTTTCTTTTATTTCTTCTTATTCCTATGTATTTCCTCTTCTATTCGTTCTATTTTATATTTGTTTTGTTTTTCTTCAAATTTCTCGCCTTATTTTCTCAATCTCTCGGTTTATATATTTCTCATTTACCTTTCACGCTCCTCACTTGTGTCTATTTAATTTTAATAATCATTTGCCTTTCTTTCATTCTTGTTTTTTCTTTGCCTTTTCGTTCTCCTTTCTTTTCATCGTTTTTACTTTCTTTCTGTCGTCCTACTCCTCTCCTTTTTATTCTTGTCCGTCTCCTCCCTCTTTTTCTTTCTCTTCTTAGTCATTTTTTAATTCTCCCATTTCTTCTCTTTTTGTCTATTCTTTATTTTCTCCTTAATTCTTTTTCTTCCTTTTGGTCTGTTTTCGCGTATTCTCCTTATATTTATCTTATTCCTGCTTACCTTCGAACCTTCTTTTATTTGTATTCTCCTTTCGCTTCTTTGTCTTCACTATTTTTGTTTTTTCATTTTTATTTCTCCTACGTTCTTTATATATATTTTTTTTTAACAAAATAATCTGCCCTCCATGAGGGTGATCATAAAGATCCAGAATAAAAGCACTACAGAATAATTTAGAAAGACAAGATTAAATAAAGGAATTGTTTAGTAAAAAATCCAGAGAAATGCAAACTCAATAGAATCATCAATGGCCAAAATATAAATGGTAATGTAATATTTGGACTGAATCCTTAAGAATATTCAATAAAATTTTTTGAATTTCAAAAATTCGGAGACCAAGTGCTTTTAAAACATTACATGTGAATTTAGGAAGTATGCCACGTGCACCAAACAAAAGACCAGAAACACTCCACTGACTAGTGGGAAGGTTATATTTCTCACTTAGGTATGGGATGCAAACTCATAAGTGGATTTCTTCTCATCATCGACGTGTTGTGCCAGCAGGGCATCCCTCTCAAACCTGATTGTAGGAGGGTCATTTGCAAAATTTGTATTGCTGGAAAAATTCATGTTCTGGGAATAATAAGTTAATTAAGTAGTAAAATATCGCTGCAATCGAAAAGTATTGGGAATAAATTTGAATAAGGAACAAAAAAAAAAAGCTTCCTTCCTAGGCAGGATTCGAACCACGACAGTCTTAGTTACCAGTCTATCATGCTCTGGAGTGAACAATGCTGTGAAATCAGCTACAAGGTTCGGTCCGTTTTTTTTTTTTTTTTTTTTTTTTTGCCACTTCTCTACATTGCTTTCTGTTTAAAAGAGGACCGCGCATTGAAGAGTAAGTAACTATGTGTATATTTTGTATTTTGTTTATAGTAATAATATATATTCTTACGTCATATATATATTCGTCATAATTAGTAACCAGGTAAAAATAAATGGTTGTGGACATTTGCATTGAAACAGAGAGACGTCATTTCCAACATTTTTCTGTAGCTGTCTGTGTGGTCCTCTTTTAAATTGAAGGCTTTATATTTACAGTAATCGAAGAGGCAAAACGGTTTTGAAAATAATATGGAAAAATACTCCTAATTGTGAATGTATTAGAATTCTTCACGATGCCTGAAATTAAGTAGAACTTTGATTAATTGCGATGCTTCATATGGAATTCCACACGGCGAACTAGTCTTGCGAACCAGGAAGAAACGTCGTACGAATATTACTAACGGTAGCGAAATATAGTAGTACTCATACATAACATATTTGAACTATCCGTCAACAGCCGTTTATACACTACAGCCCAGGTTGTTTTGCCCATAAACCAATTTGTTCGTCAGCATAGATTAATCCGTATGTAGGGCGAGGCTGTCTTTCATAATTTGTGTGCACAAATAATGAAGACATCGAGTCCAGAACGTTACAATTGATTTATTACTTAATAAGTGGTTTGTTACAGGGCTTTGTACCGGATTAGTTCGGGTGTCTAGGAAGCTTAATGGATTTGTGCAAAGCATTCAGAATATCAAGTAGCAAAGAAGCCTATTTTACATATATGGAACACAAATCTTTATAGAATTAATTCAGGCAATGGAATTAAACAGGACAGATTACACGGCTTTGGATGTAAACAAGGGAGTTGACTATTTACACCATGGAGACGAATTCAGAAACAAATGAAACGCAATTCGGTAGACAGTGTTTTGTCAACATGCATCAATTTATTGTCTGTAAATTCACTGGTCCTGCTCGTAGTGTGTGCAACGTTGAAGGCGGGCAGCTTTGACTACAACTATGCATACAATCCGGATCATGGGTTTGAATCTCTTAGAGCACAGTCAACTAGAACTTTTGCAGATCTTTCAGAGTTTTGCTTTCCTTTGTTCAGCTCTGTTTTTACATCCACACTATTTCGTCATTTCCACGCTGCGGAGGCGGAATTCTGAACGATTATTATGATATTGCTGGTAAATACGTTGAATGTTCGCATAAATATTTTATAATTAAAAAAGTGACAGCGGATTTATAGAATTCCTCTAATTGCGTGAAGCGTTAATGCTCTCGGTTCTGTGTTATTGTGATATTTAAATTTTAAGCAAATGGTTCTCGTGTAATAGGATTGTGAATATGATTGATAATGAAAAAAAAGTAATGCAATTTATATGTTACATTATTAATGATTATTTCTTCCTTTATTTATTTACTGAATAGGCCTATATATCATATATCTAGGCCTGTACAATTTTTATTATGTTTCATGTGAATTGGTTTGTTACAAATCCATTAGTAGGCGGAGGTTTATGGGTCTATGACTAGAGAAATAAGACATAGGCTATAATTTACGCAAATTACCACCATATCAATATAAAAGTCTGATCCATTGCTAAGCAAGTGACGTAGATGTTGATATTTCCGTAACATTTTATTAATTTATCTCTCGAGCATGAACGTTTCACATTGAAACGTGGAAAGTAAGTTGAAATGTAAAACCAGCTGATTAGCTTATTTTTCTATATTAATAGACTTTGCCAATTTATTGTCAATCAAATTATTTATTCATTTTATTTAAACAGTATTTTAACAGTGAAATTGTATTACCAGAATATTTCGTACACACACACATACACAACGGAAGACGGAAATGGTTAGCAGAATACTGTTTAAGTACTGTTCTCCAACCAGGAGATTAACCGTAAAAGGAATGTGCTTACTATTGCGTCATCTATTGGAGCGAAGTAGATAGATAATATTACCGTTATAACGTTAGTTTAAAAAAAAAACGTGCGCTCTCCTGCATGGAGGGATTAAAAGACCAGGGGCCATATTCATAGACATTCTTAGCGCGGGCTTCCGGTGGATGATCAGCGAACTAACGTTTTTCGTATTCATAAACCAGTGTTAGTGATATTATATGATATGAATCCTGTACAAGTAATCAGTCGATAGCCGGGGCTAGTTTAGTACCCTCGTAGCGCGGGCTAGCGAAATGTCTATGTATAGCACCCCAGGAGATTAACCGTGATCTAATTTTGTAACTAGGGTAGTATAAAAATATGTGTATCAGTGTTATAGTTTGTGTTTTGAGAGTTAGCCAATGGAGATGCGTGTACCCACATGTGTGACCTTATGACAACTTATGACATCAACATTCATTCAAAGTATTACCCCGCTGCAATATACATTGACCCCGCTGTGTCTTATTCCTCTGAGACTTTCTCCTGGTTGGAGTACAGTAACATTTAACACTCAGAGACGTTAATTTTACCCTGGTATTAAAGTGAGTTTGTACACAATCAAAGAAATTTAGTACAATATTAATTTAGGGTGGGAACTGTTTGAAAACTTTGATGAAGATGATAACTGCAGTGGATGCGATTGTTAATATTATAATATTATCAAAGTGTAGTAGTTATTATTTGTTCAATAACGTTCATGATATTTTAATGATTATCTGTGAGACTCAATTTTACATATCATCTAATACTTTCTTTGCTGACATTGATAATTTTTATTCAAAATATGTTAATTTATTGCCATATTGTAGTGTTTTTCAAATAAAACACCGCTTTAGAATTCAACAAAATTCACAGATTTATGTCAATTTTAATCAGCATAGACCTATATATTGTTTTCTCCATTGCGTTCGTATACAACAGAGACATTATTATGACATGAGGCGAAAAAAACGGCGGATTACTGACGGCCTGCTCTCTGCGCTGTCTGCGATACGCGGGCTGTTAGAGGCGCGGCGCAAATCCTCAGTCGCCATATATCATTCGCTATAGTCACAATTCGTGTTACAAAAGTCTTGATTCTTCACGTGTAGGCCTACAAAGTGTATAAAATTAGGGTATACAGTTTAGTGATTATTGTATATTTAGGTAATGCCTACCAACAAATTCTTATTACGTGTCTGTGCCAATGAGGGAATTGTGGCGTATATTTGGTACGAGACTAATAATTAAGTAATCACTTGGGGCTCCACGAAGCCCAGATCTAACACCCTGTGATTTTTATTTATGGGGGATACTGAAAGTTAGGATTTAGAGGAAAAATCCTCATTCTATATATGAACTAAAGGCTATCAATGATGTGAAACTTCAGAGCGTTGTTCATTCGTTTATCTGAAGATGTCGGTTGTGTGTGGCGTCAAATGGGGACCTTTTCAGCAACGGGTGTGAGCATGGTAAGTCCAAATTATAAAACATTTATTGTTAGTACTGTCATGTATTGTAGAAGTGCCGGAAAAAAGGTTACGCGCTCTCCGGAAACCACGCAAGCAGTGGGCCACGAGTTACCTGCCGTTTTCTCGCTTCTCGTAGTTATGGATGCACTTCAGCCGAAGTGTGTGATGTCATGAAACTTCCTCATGTAACATCACGATTGCCTCGAAAGAGCTATGTTATACAGCGTATTCCGAATCTCACCGGACCGGTGGACATCAGTGACGTCACGCTGCAGCGAAATAGGAACAAAACTGCTGGAAGGTTCAATGGCTAACATGGCGGCTGTACAAGTTGTTGTCTGTGCTACGCTAGCAAAATTTTGCGAAATTTCAGTACTGTCGTCTCGTTCAAAGAAAAGACAGTATAAACAATTTATTTCTTGAACCAGTGGTAATAACTGGTTCGTTGACATGTTCGCTCATAAACCATTAACATATTGTTTTTACGTTGTGCTCATTACAAACAATACAGCAGAACACACCGCCATGACACAACAGTGCACGATGTCATTCGTCTGCTAATTCCCACCCTATACAAGAACCAATCAGATTCACTGATGGCAGCTGATGGAGACTGCCACCACCTCTGCAAGCTGATGGAACCGATGCGACACCGGTGGAACATCAGTGACGTCATCGTTGAAATTCGCAACACCGTGATACCATCAGATTGCTCAGCGCTGAGATTCGGAATACGCTCATAGTCAATTTTACAGATGTAGTGTACGGACTGTAGAAAGATATATGTCTATTTTAGAAAGCCAAGAAAAGAGAATTAAGTCTTTCCACTTCATGAAATCAAAACTTGCCTGAAATGTTAATGTGATTATAATGATAATGGTTATGATTATCATTCAGCTTTATGGCCACTGAATCGCCGGTTTTACTGTGGTGAAGCTAAAGTGATTCACAATATTTGTTTGTTGTGTAATGAGCAATCATTTACTCCGGAATATACACTGACAGTGTGTATGAGTTTAGTGTACCGTAAGGTTTATAATGAATAACCACCATTCCTTTCCTAGTTTATAGCCACCCGGTTACTTAATTATCACCACTCATTAAGCAAGACAAATAATAATAATAGTGAAACACAGACTGTTGGAACTGAAACTGCTATGAATGAAATGTGCACATACGTTCCTGTTTGCGTTAAGTAAATCATTCAATGCACGTTTCTAATGCCTAGATTAAATGGTAAACATAATTTTAATTGCAGTTGTATGATGTAATGTTCTATTGTGTGTGCATACATATGTGCAATTATATCGCTAAGTGCCAAACAGAAAGTTATATAGCTCATGTTGTAATGTAAATCCATTCAGTTTCGCGATGTTTAACAGTAAATATTATTTTCATTGTAGGAACTCGCGATTCTATTGTTTTTGTGCTATAAAATCCCTGATGAATTATTTCATGGAGAATATCGTATGGAAAAATATCGTATATACAAAAATTAGTCCACACCTGTGAAGTAACGGTTAGCGCATCTGGCCGCGAAACAAGGTGGCCGTGGTTGGATTCCCGGTCGGGGCAATTTTCTTGGTTGAGGTTTTTTCCGGGATTTTCCCTCAACCCAATATGAGCAAATGCTGGGTAACTTTCGGTGCTGGACCCCGGACTCAAATCACCGGCATTATCACCTTCATCTCATTCAGACGCTAATAACCTGAGATGTTGATAAAGCGTCGTAAAATAACCTACTAAAAATATACAGAATGTTAAAAAGAAGTATCCATTATTATAGGAGGTGATAGTATGCATCAAAACAAGAAAAAAAGTCTAATAAACATGGGTCCTACAACACATACTTTCTGAGATCTGAAATTTGTTCATAGGAGGTGCTCAATGTGACGTCCATTTATGACAATGCATTCCTCTGTCCTACAATACAGCAGGCTACCAGATAATCATACCGTAGTTGATGGAATACTGATAAGTCGCAAGGAATACTGAAAACAAAAGTTTCGTTGCGGATATGAGCGAGGTTCAGCAGAGATGGTGGTGTGAATTTTCATAATCAGCAAGTGTGGGCTGATGAAAATCCCCATGCAGTTGAAGAAATAAGGCATCACCACCGATTCTCAATCAACGTAAGGGCTGGCGTTCTTGGTGATAGATTAAAGACCATTCGTGCTACCACAGAGATTAACTGGGGCTCGTTATCAGGACTTTCATATTAACGTATTGCCTACCTTGCTAGAGTATGTGCCATGTCAGCAAGGACTACAGATGTGGTTCATGCACGATGGCACACCAGCACATTTTCTCCTCAATGAGCGTGAACACCTGACGCTAACATTTCAGGACCGCTGGATAGATCGGGGAGGCCCCAAACCTTGGCCTGTTCGTTCCCCAAACCTAAATCCCCTAGACTTTTGGTTATCAAGAACAACCAGGTCAATTTCGAAGACTGCGTGATTCCTTATGCTGAAGGGCAGAGGAATGCATTGCCATGAATGGACGTCACATTGAGCACTCCTATGAACAAGTGTTCAGATCTCAGAAAGTATGTGTTGTAGGACCCATGTTTATTTAAGTTATTTTTTTCTTGTTTTGATGCATACTAGCTATCACCTTCTAAAATATTGGATACTTTTTTTTAACACCCTGTATAAGGAAATTGGCGAAATGAAGTATTTTTTGAATAGTGGGTATTTTATTTGAAAAGTTTGATAGTAAATTGCATGCTATCTCAAACGATTGTGAATTGTAATCATGACTGATATTCAAAGAAAAGTGTAAATTTAAGATATTTTAATTTTCTAAGATATAAGTATAGAGGGAAGATCTTGTACAAGTATAATTGTCATCATATCAGCATCATGAGGTCGGAAAACATTTATGAGCGGTGTGCCTTATTAATTCTAAGCTAAAAACTCTGTGTAGAATTGCCGTTCTCCTGTCGATCATCATGAAAGAAATTACCATCATTTAAATTTTCCGTGAACTAATGTAAGAGGAAATAAAAGGCAGGGAAGTTATAATATACATTTTTCTAGCAACTAAGAAAATTTCTTGATTTCACAGAACATAAAAATACAAACTTGTTGTGAGTTCTCACAGTCATAATTCGTACAATTAGAAAGTAAAAACATCTTTGTTCCTTGCGTCTTTGTGGCATAATGTAGGACGAACTCTGAGGTTCTCGCAAGAGGTGAGAAGATTGTAGTTGTTAATTACGATGTGGAAGAAGTTCGAGAATATCTTCTACCTCATTAAACTTTCCCTAATAACGAAACTTCGAAAAGTTCGCTCGCATTCAAACGAGTCATGATTGGTTTATTAATTCTTGCGTCACTTGACACTACGTCATAGCCGGGTGAATTAATAAAGAACAGGCATTATTAAACACTGAATGTCTGAGTGGGTATTTGCAGAAGTTGAAACTTTCATTTGTTTAGTTACAGTAATAACTTCTTGCTATACCTTAGCTACGAATGTATTGGCGTTAATGAGAACTTCAATAAATGCTCCTAAAGGAATACTACAATAAATGTCTTACTGACATGGATTTACATTTCGACAGGATTTTAATGATAAATATTCACAAATTCAAAGTTTTCTGCTCAAGGGGGATATTTCACAGTAAACCAACATTCTCCAGTCTTTCCTGTTTTCCGTCTTCCTCTTACAAGCAGTTATTTTTTTTCTTCCACCATGTTAATAATTTCAAAAGAAATGTTTATACAAATTTTGGCCACTCGACCGCAATTACGAGGACCGTAAAATAAGAAGTTCGCCAGGGACTGTTAACAGAAAGAAAACACAATTTCATTGGAAAAATTTATTGAAACAGTTATTTTTCAATATATTCCCCATTGGAACTGAGTCATTTGTCATATCATGGGTTCGGCAGAGAGGTGTAGACGGCTGTCAAACGCTGGTTCCGATTCCAGGCGGCTGACTTCTACGACACAAGGATACAAAAATTGATCCCATGGTATGACAAATGTCTCAATTCCAGTGGGAGATATACTGGCAAATAGCGCAACAATATCTCTGTCTGTTTCAATAAATCTTTCCATGCAATTGTATTTTTTTCTGTAAATGGCCCCAAGGAAAATCACTTTTTGGAAGACCTCGTAATTGCAGTCGAGTGGCCAAAATTTCTATAAGCATTTGACATTATTAACATGGTGGAAGAAAAAAAATTAACTTTTTATCTGCCCCCATAAGAATGTTTGCTTGTTAGTCTCCGTATAGATCCACACATCGCAATGTTGTCTATCACCTGGTATATTCTTCTGCCACTAACTTTTCTTCCGTTTACCATTGCTCCCAGTGCATCTTTCAGTAGACAGTTTATTCTTAGCCAGTTTATTCTTTTTCTCTTCCTGATCAGTTTCAGCAATATTCTTTCTTCACATACTCTTTTCAAAACAGCTTCATTCCTTATTCTGTCTGCCCATTTAACACGCTTCGTTCTTTTCCATAATGAACATTTGAAATGCTTGCAGTCGTTTCTCTTCACTTCGTCGTGATGTCCATGTTTCTGTCCCTATACACTACCACACTCCACACAAAGCACAACATTAGTCTCTTCCTTAGTTCTTTTTCCATAAGTCTGCGGAAGATGCTCCTTTTCATGTTAAAAGCTTTCTTTGCCATTACTATACCCTTTTTTACTTATTTGCCAGCAGTTCATGCTTTTTAGTAGGTTATTTGACGACGCTGTATCAACTAATAGATTTTTTAGAGTCGATGGGATTGGTGATAGCGACATGGTATTTGGCGTGATGAGGTCGAGGATTCGCTATAGAATATCTGACATTCGCCATGCGATTGAGGAACACTAGGAAAAAACCGAAACAAATAATCAGCCGAAGCGGGAATCGAACCCATATCCGAGTGCAACTCCGGATCGGCAGATAAACGCCTTAGCCGACTGAGTTAGCAGTTAATGTTATTACTTACAGTACACCTGAAGTATTTTAAGCTGTCCACTTGTTCTATTGCCTCATTTCGAATTTGCACTTTTGCTTCCTTTATTTTTCTTCCATTAACCATGATATTCGTCTTGTTTGCATTTATATTCATCCCATACTGCTCACAGCTGTCATTTAGCTCCAGTAACATATCCCTTAGCATCATCTCTTCCGCTAACAACTCCATATCAGCTGCAAAGCTTACGCACTTTGTTTTTCTTCCTCTTTTTACCGCCCTTCCCATGTTCTGAAAACATTTCTTCACCAATTCTCCAAGTAGATATTGAACATGGTAAGTGATAAAGGGAATCATTGTCATACTCCTCTCCCTATTCCACTTCCCTTTCCTATCTTGACTTTGACTCGTTGTTTCATATAAAGATTACCTTTTTAATAAGTTAGTATCTTCTTTAATGATAAATATGCGAGTCTTTTATATTGAAACAGGAAATGATATTCTCTACTTCGATTCATTTAAAATAATAAGAGACAATATCATTTTGTGTATGACCACATGACTGAAGCTTCTTGTCTGAGAACATGTAAATAATTTTCTTAGGAATATAAAAATAAAATTGTGTTTTGTATTTTGTACAGTTCAGCTTACAAGTTATTATTGGAAATTTAAATTAAAATCTTACACTTTTGTCCTCCTAACTGATGGCGTAGATAAGTAGTCGTATAAGCATTTAGGCACAAATGGCCTCTTGTGCTATTCATTAACTATAAATCTTTACAGAAGACCTCAGCGAGTGACCAACTTCACGATGCTGCTGGGATTGATTTCCTGAATCTTCTCGAGAGACATACGTTTCACGAGGTATCGATGCCTGATATGACTTAAACCTGACAATGCAGCAGAATATGACGTGATGACTAGGGGCCGTATTTTTTTGGTGAAATAAAATGCGTGATTTGGGTGTTAAATCGCCACTATTTCTGTAGGTAATTCTTGAATTAAGTTGTCAATTCGGTGGGTATTTCATGAAGATAAATTGTAAATGAAATGTAGTCTATTGTGTTACCGTATGTTCAATATAAAACTTTTCGTTACTTTTTACCTTTATCTTATATTATACATCAGCATCACAAAATATAAACTAGCACGGTTTCTACGTTGTCCGCACAGAGATTTGTGTGACAGTCTGCGGGTATTTTCGTGTACACAAAAAAGTCCTCTTACTACCCACATTACATGTAGGGAATCACTCTGCCTGAAAACAATTCACACCAGATACACTGTGGTCCTTTAATAGTTCTTCCAAAACCTTTTCGTATCAAACCTGCAGTGCAAAAGATTCAACAGCAAAGATTGAATAATACTGGTTGTAACAAACTTTCCTGCAGGCGACTACAAAAATCTATCTTTTTTTATGACTGTGGAGATAGTAAATGTGATTATACACAATATAAATAGAGAAAATAGAGAAATATTGGCATTACCAGGAGATTGACAAATTAACTGAAATATAAGTCACGAACATGTTTTAATATTATTTAATACAACTTTAATGCATATTTCGCAGTTTTGTGATGGTGGAGGAGCATATTTCGTGGTTATTGTCTTTTCGCACAATGCATGGCCCAAATTTCGCTTTATTATTGGAGGCTTGTTTTGCTTAAGTATGGTCTTTGAGACATGTAGAAAGGTATATGTAACAAACAAATTAATCGTGAAAATTTTCGTGCTTATCGCTGTTACCAAAAAATATGGTCCCTAGTGATTACTCAGTATTCATCCCGCATCATCTGTGAGGCCCATTAAATGTAGATGTTTATTGAGATGGCAATGTCCGGTTCAGATCTAGGAGTTGTTTATTTAAGTCAGGTCTTGGTTCTCAATAAGGAGTTTATCCTTTCTCATGGCTGGTGTAGATCTCCAGGCTCTGAACAAACCCCTCATCAGATTGTCTCTGGAACCTGTTAAGGTGAATCTACACTGTTCAACATTTCTTTCAACTTTAATCATTCAAGCAATGCATGCAAGATTGATATTTAATATTAATTAATATATATGTAGTGAAGAGGACGTTCAAAACGGCTCAACATATAGACACAAAATCTTCACGCATCTTAATTGAAAGAGTTCGTTCCCCATCCACAAGGTCGGAGTCTTCAATGACGTTTCTGTGACGTTTGGCAAGCACACTAAATATATATCTCTTCTCCCCCTACCGTACAATGACGCGAGGGTTGAAGGGAAGGGATGAGTTACGTGTTTCGGCTTGTGACGTGTGCATCAATTGTAATACAGTTTTGCATCCCTGTACTGAGTTATTTAGCGTTGTCGATGGGATTAGTGATAGCGAGGTGGTATTTGGCGAGATGAGGCCGAGGATTCAGCATAGTTTACTTGAAATTCGCGTTATGGTTGGAGAAATCCTCGGAAAAACCCAAACAGGCAATCAGCCCAAACGGGAATCGAAACTGCGCCCGAGTGCAACTCCGGATAGGCAGGCAAGCGCCTTAGCCTACTGAGCTATGCCGGTGGCTATTATTATTATTATTATTATTATTATTATTATTATTATTATTATTGTCATTATTATTATTATTATTATTATTATTATTATTATTATTATCCAGAAATGCATATAGAGTGTTAGTTGGAGAGACCGGAGGGAAAAAGACCTTTGAGGAGGCCGAGACGTAGATGGGAGGATAATATAAAAATGAATTTGAGGGAGGTGGGTTATGATGATAGAGAATGTATTAATCTTGCACAGGATAGGGACAGATGGCGGGTTTATGTGAGGGCGGCAATGAACCTGCGGGTTCCTTAAAAGCCATTTGTAAGTATTATTATTAATTTTTTCTCTCTTTCTTTCTTTCTTTCTTTCTTTCTTTCTTTCTTTCTTTCTTTGTTTCTTTCTTTGTTTCTTTCTTTCTTCATTTTATTTTTCCTTCCATAACTTTTAGAGTCTTGAACTCATAAGCAACATGTCAGAGTTCGGCTCCTAATGATGTATTTGTGTGTACTTACAATTGTTATAAAGACACTGATGAGGCATACAGCTGCTGCTGCGATGTCTTCATTAAGGGAACCGCGAGACTGACAGCACATAATTACAACACATCATCCAAGTCATACGTAATACCACGTCTCATAGTTGTCACTTCAGAAAAAAATATTAATATATCTTTCTCTCTTTTTTTTCAGGTAAGTGTGCTGCCAATTTTCCAAGAACTGTGTTTGCGGTTTTGGTTTTTAACAAAGCAGAAGCGAACTCTAAACAAAGTAAGTTGCATTTCACAGAAGTGGTTTAAATTAGTTATTGTTAAGTATCAATAAGTTGGGCGTGCTCTCTCATTAATCTGTTACATCTGTACTCGTGTCACACCACAGTCCTCCGTCTGCAGTTTAGATGATGTTCCTGTTAATCTTGTAATGCGTCACACTGGAATTTTGATGCAGGAAATGACAAGCAAAATGTGTTTTCCCCTTGTGTCTATGTGATCATATGCGATATCGGATAACTTTTTTGACATTTTCATCTTGGAAATTACTTCACGTTAAATTCTTAGAAGATTTAGAAGTTTGGTTATGCTGATAATGTTTCTTGAGTTTCTTTGAAGGTGGTAGTAGTGGTTTGTTGAAAGAAAGAAATATATATAAATTATTCATAGTTCTGGAATGCGTCACACTGGAACTTTAATACAGGAAATGACACGCAAAATGTATTTTCCCCTTGTGTCTCTGTGTGATTATCTAATCGAAAAATTCTGAAACTTTTATCTTCATTGATTACCCACTTCACATTGAATTCTTAACAATGAAGCATTTCTATTATTCTTATTATTGAAGAGTTCGCGGGAAAAACGATGAATGTCACATTTCTGTTAAGGATTAGATAATGATCTACTTGAGTCTATAACTGCAAGATGTAGTGCTGTTTCTATACAAAATAAAGGAAAGGATTACTGTATTCGTGGTGATAATTCTCCTTTTTACCATTTTTCATAAGAACAACATTAAATTTCGCAGTGATCCATTGAATTAGATCAGTAGTGTCAGAGATGTAAGCTCCAAAACCGGTTGTGGAGCTAGATCGGAGCGTGAACTTGCTTATGTCTGTGGAAACACCGGAGCACGCAACCAGTCTAGTGGAGCGCTTCGCTCCGTTTAGTCTCTGTCTGGCAACGCTGAATTAGATAATGGCATCAACCTTAAGAAAACTGTGACATTCATCGTTTTTCCCGCGAACTCTTATATAGTTTAGTTACTTTAACAGTGGGAATGATAGTAGCTTATTGAGAGGAACAGATTTATGTCGGACTTATTTATAATTCTAGAATGCGTTAGACTGGAATTCTGATACAGAAAATGGGACGCAAAATGTATTTTCCCTTTCGCTTATCTGTTTGATGATATACATCATATTTCATATCGGACAAATATTGAAGATTTAATTTTTTCAGGCATTATTTCACGCTGAATTCTTAACAAGTTAGCGTTTATATAACTCCGACAACCTCTTATTTTTAGTTTATTTCCTTCAAAGGTGAGAGTAATAGTGGCTTTTAGAGAGGATGAGATTTATATTGGACTTATTCAAAATTCTAGAATACATCACACTGCAACTTTAGTCAGCGGGCCTTTTTTTTAGTTGATATTACTTCTCTAGTATTAGGCTAATCATGTTTTTTATTTTATTTTAATCCGACCGACTGGTTAGTTGGTTTTCGAGGGCCAAACTATTCTTGGATTTATTTACTTAGGCCTATAACAGAGCTGTAAAATTAAGTTACTAGTTCGTGAAACTACATGTCATATTTGTATTTGATATGGGAATGACGGATTTGAATTGGAATGCATCAAATTCGCCATGTCCAGACAAGATTGATGAGAAATAAATAAATAAATAAATAAACAAACAAATAAATAAATAAATAAATAAATAAAAATTTACTGTCTATTAGGAAAAAAAACTAAATTTTGTTATTTCTGAATATATTCCTCCCTATAAGCGCACCTTTGTTCTATCATTGTACTAACTTTGTAATTCCTGCGGAGAAATAATTGTTACCTAATGTCCTAGCAGTTCGTCCACTTTTGTTTCTCATTTCGCCATTATAAACAAATTTTATTTCTCTGAGAGCATATTTCATGGAAGAAACAAATCATAGTCTAAATGTTCCGCAATTTGGTATAGGAGGATGTGGCACAATCTCCCAGAATTCTATGGCGGTATGAGCACATTGAAGACCACCTTTATTATGAAGAAGAATCCCTTATTTGTATTCCACATCTAACGCTGGCTTCGCTTCCTCAGAAAGTGGGTGCAGTACTTCCTATTCACAGTACGTCGATCTTCCAGAAATTCGTAGTAAATTACCCATTTAATATCCCAAAACAGAGTCAGCATTACTTTGCCTGCAGGTGGTTTAAATTGAGTACGAATTTTTGTACCTTGTGAGGATGGATGCCTGCACTTCATGTTCTGCCACTAGGATTCTAGCTCGAAATAATGTAACCACGTTTCATAATACGTCACAATTTCTTTCAGAAACTTATTTCCTTCAGACGAATAATTATTCTTAAACCCTTTGCAAAACCCAAGTCTTATTTCTTAGTTCTCATCATTCCGGATCCATCTTAAACAAGTTGTATTATAGTGCAAACAGTTGTGGTCAGTTGAATGCGTGTTGCTAAGCTTACATTACATTTTAATGTCATATAGTGATTGTATGTTTCCGAATAAATTTATCAGTACTCTTTCACAAACCAGCGATCTAACAACTGAGTTTGCAGGATATTGAGAAATATCAATAATTATAGTTTCTGTATACATAAGAACGAATAAATATGGGAAATACCTGTTATTATTCGGTTGAGAAGCTTTTATCATCTAGTCTGCTGTCAAAAAATCTGAAAGTTAGAATTTATAAAACAGTTATATTACCGGTTGTTCTTTATGGTTGTGAAACTTGGACTCTCACTTTGAGAGAGGAACATAGGTTAACGGTGTTTGAGAATAAGGTGCTCAGGAAAATATTTGGGGCTAAGAGGGGTGAAGTTACAGAAGAATGGAAAAAGTTACACAACACAGAACTGGACGCATTGTATTCTTCACCTGACATAATTAGGAACATTAGATTCAGACGTTTGAGATGGGCAGGGCATGTAGCACGTATGGGTGAATCCAGAAATGCATATAGAGTGTTAGTTGGAAGGCCGGTGGGAAAAAGATCTTTGGGGAGGCCGAGACGTAGATGGGAAGATAATATTAAAATGGATTTGAGGGAGGTGGGATATGGTGATAGAGACTGGATTACTCTAGCTCGGGATAGGAACCAATTGCGGGCTTATGTGAGGGCGGCAATGAACCTCCGGGTTCCTTAAAAGCCAGTAAGTAAGTAAGTATACATAAGAACTCCGAAAATTGAACTCAAATAATGACTTTATTATTGTGTTGAGCATTATCATTGTGCGCGCAACAAGTCGTTTCTTGTCTTTCTGTGATATATCGAAAGCTTAGAGGAAAAACTTCAAAATCATATGGACTATAATTTTAAAATACTACATTAATATCTGCACTCTTTTATCTACACACAAATAACAAAAAATTTGTTTGGTATTAGAATAAAGTACCTTTGCTGTGGTCAGACCTTCGGTCTGTCACTCAGGCGGTCTGGGTTTGAGTCTCGATCTGACCTGGAATTTTTCGTGTGAAAAATCCATAGTGATACCTGTGACGGACGATGTCACAGTTGAGATCTTTCTCGTCGTTCTTTCGTTTCCCCATATTAGGCAACTACATTATTTCGTCAATAATTTTCCATTTTGTCATTATTCCATAGCATTACCCAAAAGTTGGCGCCGACTAACGACGTGCGAAGGGAGCTGATTTAGGGACGAGTAGGGTTACCTGCTCGAAACCCGAATACGCAGCGAACCTTAGTGTAGTCAGACGGCGTGCATTGGCAACGCGCCTTAAATTGAAGGTTAGCGCGATAGATCTTCTAGGTCTTAGTGCTGAATAGCAGTGCTCTCCTCCCGAAATTACATTCTATTCAGTTCATTTGGAATAAAGTTAAACGTGACGGCTTTTACAAGAGTTACGTTCAGATATTATTGATCATCCATCGGCAAAAAGAATTCTGCAGCACTGTCGTCTGTGTCGACTATGCATGTAGAAAACAAGCGTACCTGCGCCAGGAGCGTTATTCATGTGTTTACAAAACAAACTAATTAATTTTTTGTTTTATTTCACTTCAAATGAAAGCTAGGAGTTACCTGCAGGCTTCAGGCAAATTCAATATTATGAAAGAGAGAAACATAATAATATAAACCTATAAATGGACAGGGTGTAAATGTATACACATTACAGACTTTCAGAGACGCGTCATTTCTGTGCTGAGGACTCGAAATGTTTCCAGTGTGCCATATCGGATTAATGACCCGTTCCTAGCATAGCTTTGAGTCATGGTGACTTGTCACTTGATCACTTTTTTTTTTTTTTTTTTTTTTAAGTTTCTCATTGTGCGAAGTACACACGAAAAGTGTATTACAATTGCTGGGAAAAAAAAAAACTTTTTAGATATTTTCACGTAAATAATGATAAAAATCATTTATGATACAAGAATTGAAAGCTGTATTTTATTTTGTGAATAAGACGTTTGTGAAACGAGAATGCAGCCCGAGTATAGCAAACCTAATCTAAAAGCAAAACAAAATCCTTATTAAGGTGTACCGTACACTATTTTGTAGACAGCCGTCCACAATTTATAAGCTTCAAGTAAACCTTGATGACATCGGCGCGCATTTTTACCACGGGCTACCTCGATTTTTATTCAAGATCGCTGCTGAAGTTTAGTAAACATGCTTTAGAGCAGTTAAAAATAGTGCTCTACATTTAACAAAGCACAATAACATCATACAGTATGTTGTCATAGCAGCCGATTTTATCATTCAATACATCGACAATATCTCCAACTACGATCACACACATTTATCTCATATCGCATGCGAATGCGCATGACGCATTCCCGGCTGAGTTGCCACTACTTTATTTACAACCCGTGTATTTTATATCATATTGCTTCCTTGAGTTTGCTGGTAATAATTTGATTATAATATTACTCTTCCTGTAGCTTCTTTCATTTCTTTCAGCTTACTTCCAGAATTATTCAATTTCGAACTCATTTTATAACTCCAGGTAAGTCCATTAGCGAGATCAACAGAAGCAACCTCAACGGTTACCACGGATTTGGCAAAAGATATAGGAACACGCTTGTGATTATATTGAAGGATGTAAATGTATTTTTCATGTAAGTTCAATAATATGTTCTTACTGTTTATGTTGCCTCTACTTTATTTACAACCCTCAACTTTATTTACGAGGAATTTATGGAATGGTGCAAGATAAAAAATATTTTGGTCCACACCTGTGGAGTAACGGTTAGCGCGTGTGGCCGCGAAACCAGGTGGCCCGGTTCGATTTCTGGTCAGGGCAAGTTACCTGGTTCAGGTTTTTCCGGGGTTTTCCCTCAACCCAATGTGACAAATGCTGGGTAACTATCAGTGCTGGATTCCGGAATCATTTCACCGGCATTATCACCTTCACCTTATTCAGACGCTAAATACCTGATATATTGATAAAGCGTCATAAAATAACTTATTAAAAAATAACCAAATCAAAAAATAATTGTCAAGATCAACTAACATTCTCTTCACAGACACCTAGGTCCATGTTAACTTCCGAAGGGAAGATTCTATTCTTTCAGCTAACGTGATAGAAGTTCTTCGGGGGATTCCTTCAGCCAAATCTTCCAGGAAATAAATATAGGTGGGGTGTTCCTGAGATTAATGTCGATAACAGCTGAGTCACCAGGTGTGGCACTCGTCAGTCATTCGCCCGTTTAATAGTTAATAATTTCACAGTGACAAAAGCATGTGCAATTTACACTGCACTGTTTATTTTGAATAGTTCTTCACAGTGATCGCAGGTTCACTTATGCGTCGAATGTTTGGCAAAGTGACTTAGATTGATTCCGTACTGTCACGAGTTTGTTTTGAATAGTAGAAGGATTTCCATCTCTTTTAAGTGTTTGACGTGGAGTGTTAAGGGGCCACTTGTACAATGTATCGAGACTGTTTACACTGAAAGCTTAAATATGAAAACAAGACTAGAGTTTCGCTATCCATCAAACTGCACGTGTGGGCACAGATCTCCATTGTCCAACAATTGATACACACATTCCACAGTCTTTTATTGTTCGTTAGGAATGTAGTTCAGTTATTTGATGGATTCTCATTGAAAGGATCACTGGTTCTATCTCGGGAAAATTCTGTTAGGTTTGTGGTAGGCCTATATAAAATTGATCTGTAAAGATTAATTTCTGCATTTACTTCGGTTTCCCCTGTGATGCCATCTCACCATTTTTATAAATTTATTTTAAAGTTTTCAATCATATGATTTATCATTTTTTTGCAAAATTATTATTTGCTATTACATCTTACAGAAGAAAATTTATGAACGTTTTCGCCTATACGGCACCATCAGATATTCAAAATGTTACAACGAAATCTAAACGTAAGTCCAATAAGTTGTTCACATTAATAAGCGTAACAATGATTTTGAATAATTAATCATGAGTTATACGTAATAAAATCTTATATTGGTGTGAGAAATGTTCAATTTGACTTATTTGTGTTGTTTCGCAGACTTGCCGAAAAGTGAAATATAAAAAAAAAAAAAATAAAAAATATTAAAAAATAAAAATATATTTCAGCTATCTAGTGGCGAACGAAATAGCTCGTTCTCTTAAGCCTTCAACGAAGGAGAGTTTTATAAAAGCATAATGATCAAGGTGGGTCAAATAATTTGGCCAATAAAAGTTGTTAATTAATTTTGGAAAAAAAAAATGCGCTTTCTCGACTAAATATCCAGAAGAGAATTCAGAAGATTTCTGAATGTGTTCATGAGGAATATTAAAAAAAAAAGCAAGAAAATTTGTATGTATTTTCAATTGGTTATTGATGACAGTAATGCCATTACTGATACAGCAAAGCTTTCGATTTTTATTCACGGGGTTGATGAAGAACTTAATGTTAGTGCACGAACCAACACTGGTTGTAGTTTTCATGTCATGTTCTGTACATCTCCCCCATCTCCTTACTTCTTAGACTGTCTCTCGCGTGTAATCAGTGCCGTTCGAGTTTTGGCCACCGCGGTTCTAGTTGTTTAATTTTTTATCTGATCAAGCCGTGAAACTATTGAAAAGCACCTTTTACTCGTAAATCAGCTATTAATAACCCTGTATCAACTGCGAGATTATCTTGCGTCATTGTAATTGGTGATAGCGAGATGGTATATGGCGAGCTGAATCCCAAGATTCTCCATCCATTATCTGATTCATCTTACAGCTAGGGAAACATCAGAAAAACACAACCAGATAATCAGCTCAACCGGAATTCGAACCGACTCTCGAATGCAACCTCGGATCAAGAATTTAACTCGCTACGGTCTGAGCCATACCAGTGGCCGCTATTACGTTTTGTAATAGTAATCCATTTGTATGATTTTGTAATGATCATTAGAATAAGTTAATTGAATTTTGGATGTGTATCATCTCAATACAATAAAATTAATAATCGGGCGTCTGATACAATTTCTGTGTCATAATTTCATATCTGAGTTTACAATAGAACATCATCATTATAATGGATTCTGTGCTGTGTTTGCGTTTGTGGATTTAGAAGATAATATTTAAACAGTTGGATCTTAGGAAAAGCCACGTTTAACGATTGACATATGAGTATTTGAACTAAACGAAAAGGACAGGAGACAGACCGCCGTACAAAGTTACAAAGTATCTGACAGAGTTGGGATTACAGTAGTGTCATGTGTGCCCTTGATCTCAGTTGGCAGTTTTCCATCCTCGATGCAATTTCAACAAGAACTTTGATATTTTAGATGACCTTGGCGACAGAGAGTTGTGCAAATATTTGTGAAGAAATTCTCCAAGCATTTTCATTTCCTGATTTCTGTGAGCTATGCGTATTATGCTTTACTACTACTACTACTACTGCTGCTACTACTACTACTACTACTACTACTACTACTACTACTACTACTACTACTACTACTACTAGTGTCCAAACCTGTGGAGTAACGGTTAGCCGCGAAACCAGGTGGTCCGGTTTCGATTCCCGGTTGGGGCAAGTCACCTAGTTGAAGTTTTTTTTTTCCGGGGGTTTCCCTGAACCCAATATGAGCAAATTATGGTTATTGTTGGTGCTGGAACCCGGACTCATTTCACCGGCATTAACACCTGCATCTCATTCAGACGCTAAATAACCAAAGATGTTGATAAAGCGTCGTAAAATAATTAATACTTGAGAAAAATTCGCTCCGGCGCCGGGTATCGAACCCGGATCCTTGGTTCTACAAACCAAGCGCTCTGACCACTGAGCTACGCCGAATTCAATCCACAGCACCAGATCGAATTCTCCTCCTTCAAAGTTTCCCTCCTCAAATATTAATTGTCAATAGTACAGATATTATTCTGTATGACCAATTAATAAATCTATAATATCTCATAGCTAGCAGCGCATATATCTGTACAGAATACTGTGCACTTAACTGTGGAATCCCGGCCAAATAAGTCACTGAGCTGAGTGCGCTCCTAGTATAATGGCAGTTGACATTGGACATATACGTCAACATATATGCCTAACATGGAGTCAGGCCATAAAGGGAAACATTGAAGGAGGAGAATTCGTTCCGGTGCTGTGGATTGAATTCGGCGTAGCTCAGTGGTCAGACCACTTGGTACGTAAAACCAAGGACCCGGGCTCGATCCCCGGCGCCGAAGCGAATTTTTCTCCTCAAATATTAATTGTCAATATTACAGATATTATTCTGTATGACAAATTAATAAATCTATAATATGTCGTAAAATAACTTACTAAAAACTACTAATACTACTACTACTACTACTACTACTACTACTACTACTACTACTACTACTACTACTACTACTACTACTACTACTACTACTACTACTACTACCATGCTATAGTCGTTACTATTATTAATAGGTACTCCCATAAGTATCTACTCTCTTAGCCGCCACTACTGCTACTGTTAATACTTATGTTTCTGCGATCAATATCACTACACCAACCATTAATACTACTTTTGCTACTATTATTATAACTACGACTACTACTGCTACTGCTACTGCTACTGCTAATACTGCTGCTACTACTACTACTACTACTACTACTACTTACTGCTGCTACTACTACTACTGCTACTACCACCACGATTACTAAAATAACTGCTATTAAAATGCTACTACTGCGCTATTTGCATTGCTCCATATGCTACTAAACCATTTCGACTATAATTATTGGCATAGCTACTACCGTAGGTTTCAGGTCACTTCCTCTACAGAAAAACACAACAAATACAAACATAATGGGCTACTTTTAAAAATATCTTGGGCTTGGGGTGTCTGCTGTTTATCGCCCATGTTGAATTTTAATGCTGAATAAACTCTGAAGTTGAAAGCATTGTTAAACTTTTGTTACTATTAGTACAAACATTAGTAGTACGATTACAGTTGCTAGAGCTATTGTATTGCTACTGGCGTAACTGATTGTAATTGTATCATGACAGAAGAAACTGTTGTCTATAACTGTTACATTTTTCCTTTATGAGAGCGATTAGAAGCCTGTGGAGTATTGGAGGAGTTGATACTGAAAATCAGACACTGTTTGGAGTGGGAACTATCTATTTTAGCAAGGTCTGACTGCTTGAATAATTTAACTTCAGTGTAGAATAAACAGTGTCGTAGTTTGTTTGTGAATAAACGGATGGCTTGTTTGTAATAAGCTAATCCTCATAAATTTGCATTTAGTCTTCATTAACTGACATTATGCTTTATTCACTTGTGTTGACCTGTAGATTGCAGAATACCCATGAATGGCTAAATTGTTTGTCCGTCATACTCGGAAAATAGAATAATGCTGACAAATCTGTGTAAATTAAAAGGCTAAGAACTTCCAGAGAAAGCATAAAAACAACAGTGTCTCACATGTAATTTCAACTATTGCTTTTAAAGTAGTATAGCTAGCATAAGAAGTGTAGATACAGTCATTCATGTTACAAATTATTATTGTTATTATTATTATTATTATTATTATTATTATTATTATTATTACTACTACTATTTTAACAACTTCAGGTCCACACCTGTGGAGTAACGGTTAGCACGTCTAGCCGCGAAACCAGGTGGCCCGGGTTCGATTCCCGGTCGGGGCAAGTTACCTGGTTGAGGTTTTTTCCGGGGTTTTCCCTCAATCCAATATGAGCAAATGCTGGGTAACTTTCGGTGTTGGACCCCGGAATCATTTCACCGGCATTATCACCTTCATCTCATTCAGACGCTAAATAACCTAAGCTGTTGATAAAGCGTCGTAAAATAACCTACTAAAATAAAATAAACAACTTCAGGTATATCACGGGAAATTTATAGAGTTTGGGGCACTAAAAACAGTACAACTTGTACTTACAAAAGTCCTCACTATATTTACAATCAGATTTCATGCTTAACTGGGGGAGGTGTGACTACATAAATTCTTGTAACAAAGACAGTAGAGCAGATTTAGTGTGGCTAAGATTGGGGGCATGGAAGGGTAATGAAATTGTCAACGAAGGAGAGCGCCTTTGTCAACTGTGCAGAGAAAAGGACTCCTATAAACATATGTTATTACAGTGTGTCGAATTGGAACATGTACGGAGAAAATATCTACCACCCTCGATGCTAAGTCAGAATAGGAGTTTGCTTGCATGTTTTAACCTCATGGGGAATAGAGAATACGAACAAAAGATTGGATTGTTCCTCTTGAAGGCGAGACAGATTAGAACTTCAGCTGTTGAAGTTTGTGACACGAACTGAGGAAGGGATAATGGTATCTACCCGATTATATACTTTTATGTCTGTTTTAGGTTAGGATATATTATATAATGTGTTTTGTTGTGCCATTTTCATTTTAATATGTGTGTTCTTTTAGAGAGTAGTTGGATATAATCTTAGGTGAGGGGGGTGAAACCTACAAAGTAGGAATTGTTTTAGGTACAAAGCACGTACGGTCAGAAGACCCGTGCATTGGATTTTAGAGAAAATTATGATAATATAAAATCTGTATATATAATATTACTCAATAAATCCATCTATCATACAAACGGCTTTTAGTGAACCCGCAGATTCATTGCCATCCTCACATAAATCCATTATCGGTCACTATCCTGAACAAGATTAATCCAGCCTCTAGCATATATCCCACCTCCCTCAAAGCATTTTAATATTATCCTCTACGTCTCGACCTCTCCGAAGGTCTTTTTCCCTCAGGTCTACCAACTAACACTTTATTTGCATTTTTGGATTCACCAACACGTGCTACATGCCCTGACTATATCAAACGTCTGGATTTAATGTTCCTAATTATGTTAGGTGAAGAATACGATCCTTGCAGCTCTGCGTTGTGTAACTTTCTCCATTCTTCTATAACTTCATCCCTCTTATCCCGAAATATTTTCGTAATCACCTTATTCTCAAAAGACAGTACAAGTGAGGGCACAACACTTCTTAAGATTGAGCTTGGTAGAAGATTAGTTGAGAATTAGCTAAATTAAACAACCGTCACAATATAATTACAGAGTTTAAGTTTTTTTTAGTCTTGGAGCTTGCAGATGATGTTCTGGAAGAAGCTTTTTATGCCATAAAGTACGTATAATTTTATTCCGCGATTAGGGATGAATACAAAACGAGGCCACTATGCCAAGTGTAGCAAATCTACAAACAAAATAAAAACAAGGATATAACAATCTAAAAATATGAGCAAAATAATAGCATACATAATTAGACAAAAACAGAAATGTTCGCTCCCTAGTAAAATGTTTAATTGCATCACTAAAAGGTTCTAAAATATAATATAATAATTATGATATTTTTAATGTCAGAAAGTAGTTTATTTAAAATATAAGTTTTGGGAATTAATGAAAAGATATACTCTTTTTTCTGAAGTTTTAAAAGGTGTTCCTTATTTTTGGTTTACAAGACCAATATTTTTATTGAATTATTAAAACTATACTAATAAGTTCAACCTTATGAGGTTCTTCGGCTGCATACAATTTTACTCAATTAACCAAATTATATTTTGATCAGTAAGAATAATTGTAATTTTATTCAAAGACGATGTGAAGAGAAATGACGAGAAGCATTTAGATATAGATATGGACAGACAAAATAAGAAATAAAGCTGTGCTAGAAAGAGTGGATGAAGAAAGAATATTGTAATAATTGTGAAACTGATCAGGAAGAGAAAAAGAAATTGGCTGTGTTACGGACTAAACAGAAGAAAGTGCCTACTAAGGGATGCACAGGAAGTAGTGGTGAACGGAAGAAAAGTTCGGGGCAGAAGAAGAAATCAGATGATTAACAACATTAAGACACGGGTCGTATGCGGAGACGAAGAGGAAGGCTAAAAAGAGGAGAGATCGGAGAACTATGAATAACTGAATAGATGCGGGGAGTATAAAGGCAGAAACAATGAATTTAGCATAGTCTAATTTTAAATTAGGCCTATTTAAAAGCACGGACCCTTTGGTTGAGATTTGCGTACTTTTTCCACACAGCCACAGAAGCGGACTGTATGCATGTTTTATTCTGATATTTATTATTTCTTTGATATTATTTAACAAAAGTACTTAAATTTGTTTATCAGTTTAAGATGTTTTGTAATTTAATATTACATTTATTTGTTGAGAGATTAATGGAACAATATAAAACACTTTTTCGGCATTTGTTAGTAAAGAAACCCCTTTTATAAAATTTATTATGCACATACCAGAATTAATTAATATAAATGCTTGTAATCATGAACAGAAATTGCAATTGCATAATACGTATAATTCCCATATCGTTTAATTGTATTTATAAATGAAATATAGATAGCCTGTAGTAGCGTCAATTTAATAAATTCTCTCTTAACCACCAGCTAAGTTTAAATTAAATCCATTGCAATATTGAATACCACGGAGTAACATGAAGCAGTAGGACAATATTATCAATCAGATATTGAAGTTTGCTATGTAATGTATATTCGTCCATGCATGGTGTAATTTCTGTGGTACAAAGGAATATTATATGGCTGTGTTCCAGTCACAGCATAATAGCTCCAGCAGAATGATGGAGCCCAGTTTAAACCCGTAGTTTCCCTCAGTGCTTGTTGTACATAAATAAAGCCAGACTCAAAGCACGCCAAAACTGAAACGATCGCATGCATGCTCATGAATCAGTTGCTTCATGATAACCACGGCAACAGCGATTTAATCGTGATTTTCCAGAGACAACGTGTTCATAGATACTGGCAAATAATTACGTACAGCAGATCTTGACATGAGATGGAACTTTAATGAAAATATGACAATAGCCCTTCGTTGTAGGCCGAACTGTAGATTTTCTCATTATAAATCCAGTATAATAGGTTCGACTCCAGAAGATGTATATTTATGTCCGTAGAATGGGAGGCACTGATTGTCTGCCCCTATTTAGTGTTTGCACTGTATTATGTGGTGGCCTTGCGCCTTACTGATAAATTGATATGACTAGGATATTTCGTTATTTGTAAATCAGTAGTTTTAGTTACAAGAATGAGGACTGAACGATTAAAAAGGAATGGTTACTTTTTTTAAATCTATTATTTAACGAGATTACAGTGGATTCTCCTAAGTTCGACAAAACAGAATTGGAAGCTCACAAGCAAACATTCTGATGGGGGCAGATAAAAAAGTTATTTTTTTTTTCTTTTAACATGTTAATAGTGTCAAAAGAAGTGCTTACACAAATTTTGGCTACTCGACCGCAATTACGAGGACCGTAAAAAATAAGTTCGCCAGGGGCCGTTAACAGAAAGAAAACACAGTTTAATTGGAAAAATGTATTGGAACAAATACAGCAAATGTTAAGCTATTTTTCAACATATTCCCCACCGGAATTGAGACATTTGTCATATCATGGAATCGACAGAGAGGTGCAAACGGCTGTCAAACGCTAGTTCCGATCCCAGGCGGCTGACTTCTACGACACAAGAATACAAAAATTGATCCCACGGTATGACAAATGTCTCAATTCCAGTGGAGAATATGTTGACAAATAGTGCAACAATTGCTGTATCTGTTTCAATAAATCTTTCCATCCAATTGTGTTTTTTTCTGTAAGCGACCACAGGGAAAATCACTTTCTGGACGGCCTCGTAATGGCGGTCGAGTGGCCAAAATTTGTATAAGCACTTCTTTTGACATTATTAACAAGGTGGAAGGAAAAAAATACCTTTTTTATCTGCCCCCATCAGAATGTTTGCTTGTCAGTCCAATAAGAGTGTGACAGGTGAAATGAATACAAATTCTTATTGGTTATCCATCAACGAATACAGTACTGTACTTGCATTTCCTGCCCGCCCCGAGACTTGTGTATGCGCTTCTAGTACTACAGTGGGTTTCGACAGTTTCGTCTCACAAACGGCACAGTTCTGAAATAGAAAAAGAAGAGTTCATTATTTTAAAATCAGTGATCAATATGGATGTCCTAATCAATAAAATATTCTGTTTTCCTTTAACAAAAGTATCACTACAAGACACAGAACCAATTCCCATTCAAATGGCAAACCCATTTCTTAGTGCCCGTATAGGGACGTGTCTAATTCTCCTACGTAAGCAGTCGAACTATCGGATGTCGAACTTAAGAGCTTCCACTTTATTTTTATTTATTAATTTATTTTGTTAATTTCATTTATACACGCTTTAACATCTGTGGTCATATCGCATGTGTAGAATCATTGGGTATATCAGTAGGCCGTTTTTACTATTGTTGAGTTCCTGTTTCTGTTGTCATGTGTTATAGATGACTTGTGTTCATGTAACTGATTTTAGATTTTGATTAATGTTTATGATATTGGTGATTGAGATGGTGATGCAGCATAGTATGTAAATTTCCAATCTGACATTTGCCTTTGTGGCTGAGGGAAACCATGAAAAACCCCAATCAACTACGGTACTGGCTGTGGTACTAGAAGCGCATACACAAGTCTCGGGACGGATAGGAAATGCAAGTACAATACTGTATTCGTTGATGGATAACCAATAAGAACGTGTATTCATTTCACCTGCCACGCCCACTACCCTTATTGGACTGAACTTTCAATTCTGTCTTGTCGAACTTAGGAGAGTCCACTGTAGTATGAGAAGTTAAATTAAATGCATAACAGTTTTTTTCCCACGAAGTATTTGCTCAGAATTGTTGTATTTAGTTATATAAATTTATTTGTATTTCTATGAATCATCTTTAGTAATATCCCGCAACCGATCATCCTTGTACAGTAGTTACTGGTCTCAAAATAAGTTTGAGCCACCGTGACTTATTTGTTACTCCTAATACTTGTCTGTAAAATACGCGGTCTATTTTGCATCTTACCTCTCTGTTGCTCTCTTATCCGTAAAGTGACAACAGCTCATTTCCATGTCAAAGTCATTTCCGGAATCAAGATTCTTTCTTATATTATGTATCGTACATTATCAAGATTACGAAACGTTCTTCTGCTTTGATCGTGGCAGCATGGTTTAGTATGTTTGTTTTATAAATATATGTCTTTTAGTCACCTTAAGGAAACCACAACCACATCCACAGCTGTGATTCATATTTCCATTGCAAATCAGTGGTTTACAAACTATGTAGTGCTTTATTCATGGGGAAATTTGAACGAGTAGGACTATAAAAATTTGGTTATGCTGTAAATGTTTTATTCCAACTAAGCAGAAAATATGAAGAGAAACAAAATAAACCTATAAAATAGAGTATATTCAGGCTTGGATATTGGACATTCCATCGAAAACAAATATCTATATATTAATATAAATAATATACAGAATGAAAAAACGGTGAACACGCAATCTGCCATGCAATTCTATCAGGAACATCAATAGTCACTTTCTTATTCTGTGTACATGAATTCTTAATTTCTCATACATTTTCTTAAAAAAGTGAATGAATACGAAGGATATGATAAAACGTTCACCGCTGTGGAGCAAAGGTTAGCATTCCTGACCGCGAAAGGAGCGGGCCCGGGTTGAAACCCTGGTTGGGACGAGTTACCTGGCTGAAGTTTTTTCCGAGGATTTTCCTCAGCCCGTTAAGAGTAAATGCTGGGTAACTTTCGGCGCTGGACCCTGCACTCATTTCGCTGGTATTATCACTTTCATCTCATTCAGACGCTATAACCATAGCAGTTGAAAAAGCGTCGTAAATAACCAATTAAAAATATAACACTTTTGATATTTCGATTCTCTGTCCAGAAGTGTAATACTCTAGCGAAACTGTTTGAATGAATGGTTAGGGTTTTCATTGACTCGTAAGGAAATAATCTCTGGTTCACTCCACTAGCATTTTTAGTTTCCATTTAAATTGTAAAATATTTAATTTCATTTTTTCTTCTCTTGTAGATAAAATACTACATAAAACCTGTCATTCGAATGAAATGTACTGCATTTCTTTTGTTTTAATAATGATAACGCAAAGTATCAAAAACATTATGTTGGCTACACTTTTGGTTTCCTTTATTCGGCCATATAATGATGCTTTATCAACTACTAGGATATATACCTCCTGCCTAGAACTCGCGTTACGAAATGCGCGCTGGTTCGAACCTTCATGGGGGAAGAAATTGGATCATGAAATTTCGGCCATTGTATGGGACTAGTGCCCACCCACCATTGTGATGCAATTGGGGAGCTACGATATGTAGCAAAATTCGGTTACGAAAGCCAGCTATAACGGCTATGGGGATCATCGTACTAGCCACACGATACCTCCATGGTACAAATTTGAAAAATCTAGCTTTTATAGTTTAGAATTTCGTAATTTCACTCGTGAGTACTCTTAGAAGCAAAAACTTTTATTTGTAACTTGTAAATCATTATTTATTCGTATACATATTAAATACCACTCTGCCCTGGATTATCATTATCATCATCATCGGATCACCGAATAGTAGGCATACGTACATTATCATCATCATCATCATCATCCTTCACGAATTAGGCCTCTGTAGACCTGTTTCGGCCCCATCTAGCAGTCTTCTAAAAGGTCTTTCTGGTCGACGATGTTCTCTAGGTTTATACTGCATCATAATTTTTGGGATTCTTGAATTTTCCATTCTTCTTACATAATCTAGCCATTTTAATTTGTATCTGTTGATTTTTTTCTTCTACTGACTCTACTTATAATTGTTTTAAAATTTCTTCATTCCTTTTTCGGTCTAAAAGAGTATATCCTGCTGTCCTCCTGAAAAATTTCATTTCTGTTGCTTTGATTCTGTTCATGTCTTTTTTCTTTAATGTCAAAATCTCGCTTCCGTATAAAAGGGAGAGTAATGCAGTGTATTATATATTTCTATTCTTCTAGATTTTTGTACTAATTTAGCTTTTAATGTATTGTTTATTATTCCCAGAATTTGTGTAAATTTGGTAATTTTCTTGTTCACATCTTTTTCATTTTGATAAGATATTTCACAACCCAGATAGTTGAAATTTTCTACTTGTTCGAGGCACTGATTATTGTGTATGATCTTACTTCTGACTGGGTCTTGTCCTAAAAATGCCATTACTTTTGATTTTTGTGCTGAAATTTCCATCCCAAAATCTTTTAATATTTTATGCTCGATCATGCCGAAATGTAGTAATTATACACCTGGTAGTAGCCCTTTAATGCACCTCATTAAAGTACACCTATTCATTATAGTTCAGTTGTTCAGTCAATGAGAAATCACCATTGTACCATTATAAAAGCGCAAGTATCGATTATTCTCGGATATGCAATCGAAAGACAACTAGCGAAAAGTCACGGAGGCTGGAAATCCAATACTTTCACAGTAGGTTATGTTCTGTTACTATAATAACTAGGGTTAATTGTAAATAATATTCAAATAAATTCAATTTGTTATATCGTTTTTCAATTCTAAATCAATTTCCAGGTTATATCAAGACTAATGTTCATGTTATTCGCTAGATTATATCAAGGTCAATGACATTCGTTCCTTGGAAAAAGTCAATACTTTCGCGTCTGCGCACATCTCACAATTTAGAAGGTCAGTTCCCCTCCTCACTTACATAATCATAACATGAATACTTATGAATAATTTCAAGTTAGAAATATGGTCGAGCATAAAAAGTCGTATGAAACTTGCCTATAATGGTAATTAAGACGCTCGTATGAAAATTATGAAACTCGCTTGCACTCGTTTTATAAACAAACATGCTCGCGTCTTAATTACTACCATTATAGGCTCGTTGTATAATGTACTATTATTTAATGTATATAATCCTCTTTGTAAATTATCCTTTGAATTGGAAATTATGACTTGATCATCGGCGAAGAGTAAGGTAGTTAATGTTAGAACACTGATTATTTTGAGTTCTGATGTGTAGATTTGGTTCCATTTTAAAATAATTTCATTTATATAAATATTAAATAAAGTTGGTGATAGTGGACAACCTTGTCGAACTCCATTATTAACTAATTTTCTTTTGGATATACAGTTATTTATTTTGACACTTATTTTGCTGTCTGTGTAGATTTCTATTAGACCTATATTTTGTAATAGCAAAATTATGATAGTTATATTTGTCACGTAGTATAAATACTGCTTTGCAATGAGATATTATGCCTAATTGCTATTATTTCCATATAACATTTAGTCTACATATTGCACATATCGCATACTAGTACGTTGAACTCTGCCTTCTCTCGGGTTAAAAGTATGACCAAACACCAAGAGCGGCAAACTACAAACGGAGTCCAGAGGCGAAGCAAAGGCAATGAAATGCAAAGTGAAATGGCGACAAGTTGAAGTTCAAATTATAGTTTTATAGATTTTCTTATCTAATTACTGAACATAAAACTAAACTGTAAATACTAATGAAGCTAGTATGTCATTAGAGAAATAATTCTTCGTTAAGTTTATGATGTGAAGAGGTTATCTCTCGAGCTAGCAAGTTGCCAGGCAACAGAGTTCCTATGGAAACATCGAGCCCAGCCGCGCCTCGCCGCCCGCCCGCTCGCTATCTATCAACTGAGAACATGTGTCAGGCCTCTTGTAGGAATCTGTAAGCAAACAAGGGATGTTTCGTGATGATCAAGATCACCGGCTCAGTGAGCTTTCATCACTTGTGCAACAGCAGCATGATTAAGTGCTGAGATGTTTTAAGAGGTTTTACGGCAATGAATCATCGTGTATTTCAGTAATGAGTTGGCCGTGGATTTTCCTACCCTTCATGAGCTCGTGTTTTATTTGTGTAGTCTTGGAAGACTTTCTCATGCACGTATTGCTATTTTCCTTTACAAGGGAACCTTGCACAGCATCAGGAAGAACCCTCTCACCTCCTTCGCGAATTTCTACACGGGAAAATATTGTACAACCAGAAGATAAACCGTGAAAGGAATGTGCTTACTTTTACGTCATCTATTGGAGCGAAGTAGATAGATAATATTAGAGTTATAACGTCAGTTTAAAAATCATGCGCTCTCCTGCATATGTTATTTCCTGTATGGAGGGATTAAAAGACTAAGGGCCGTATTCATAGACATTCTTAGCGCGGGCTTTCGGTGGATGATCAGCGAACTAACGTTTTTCGTATTCATAAACCACTGTTAGCGATATGATATGAATCCTGTTTAGCACGCTTGTAGCGCGGGCTAGCGAAATGTCTATGAAGAGCACCCCAGGAGATTAACCGTGATCTAATTTTGTAACTAGGGTAGTATAAAAATGTGTCTATCGGTGTTATTGTTTGTGCTCTGAGAGATAGCCAATAGAGATACGAGTACCCATGTGTGTGACCTTATGACATCTTATGACATCAACATTCATTCACAGCATCACCCCGCTCCGTCTCATTCCCTGGAGACTTTCTCGTGGTTGGAGTACAGTATGATCTATAAAAATGTAGCTGGCAGGCCTAATACAAATTGCAAGACAAGTCATAGGTTGAAAAATATGCTACGTAAAAGTTTTCTTTCTGTTCCTATAGTAAAATTTACATATTTTGTGTGTTATCAGTATCTAAATAAGGTTCATTTCGATAGATTTTCATTTCTATATAGATTGGTAATATTATGTTTACTTATTAGAACAGGGCTGGGCAGCAAGAGCGGATTCTACTCTCTCACGGGGAGCCATATGATTTCTCTTCATCCCCTTTCTTCCCCGCCGAACACCGCGCAGTGTTGATTCTAGCGTCCCCGTTTAGATCTGCATGCGCTCCCGATGCCCAGCCCTGTATTAGAAGATATTTTGTTCTTTAAAATTAATGTTTTCATTTCATTGGCTGAGAACATTTCTTTATTTCTTTCTCCTAACTTCCTCTGATTTACGTTTTAACGCGCCATATAATTTTCTGAGTTTGGGTAGACCAAATATGAGCCATTCAGAGCAAAAGTGGTGTAAGTCAAAATTGGATAATGAGGTTTAAAGTAAAAATTCTGTAAAATACAGCGCAAAGTAGCAATTAATGTGTCGTTCTTGCTATCCACTGACCACTAATAGTTTAAATAAAGTGAATATTAATTGCTATTTTGCGCTGTATTTTACAGGATGTTTACTTCAGCCCACATTACCCATTCTTGACTTACACCACTTCTGCTCTGAACGGCTCGTATATCAATTCGATGTTTAATGTTTAGTATAGAATTTAATGTCGAATAGTCTGTCCAGTATTTCATTTTCTTTCACAATTACTTTATGAATACTATGAATAAATTTCTGAAAAAATATAAGGTGAACTGTAAGTAATGTCATTAATTTCAGGGGGCTATTCTTTGAGATACGAGTATTTAAAACAAAAATTTTTAGCACAATTTTGCTCATTTTTGGTTCCTTTTCGAGATAAAAATTATTTTATATTTAACATTTCAAGCCACCGGTGTAGCTCAGTCGGCGAAGGAGCTTGTCTCACGATCCGAAGTTGTGCTCGGGCGCGGGTTCGATTCCCGCTTGGACTCATTACCTGGTTGGGTTTTTTCCGAAATTTTCCCAAACCATAAGACAAATGTCAGATAATGTATGGCGAATCTTCGGTCTCAACGCGCAAAATATCATCTCGATATCGCCAAGCCCATCGACGCGAAGTAACCTCATAGTTGATACAGTGTCGTTAAATAACCAATTAAAAAGCATTTCATAGCGTGTTTTGGGAAAGCCATTGATTTAATTCCCAATATGCTCAGTCAGTTCAAGTGAACAGTATTATGATAGTAAATGATTGAAAGAATTTTAGTTTTGTCCTTTAAAAGTGCAGAAATTTGATCCGAACAAATGTAACTTTTCGTTTTGCTAAAGAATTTGCAATATTACAGAACAAATTTCTGCACATTTAAAGGAGAAAACTGAAATTTTATCAATCATTTATTATCATAATATACTCCTCTCTTAAATTAACTAAGCATATTGGGAATTAAAAAAAATGGCTTTCCCAAAACATGCTTTGAAATTTTTCATATGAAACAATTTTTATCCCGAAAAGAAAGCAAAGAGGAACAAAATTGTATTAAACTTTTTTTGTTTCAGATATGTGAAAGAATAACCTACTGACATTAATGACATGTCTTATGGTTCACCCTGCTGGTATATATACGAAAAAGTACAAAAGGAGATTTCACTTTATCCCTATCAGGAAAGGCTTTCCGAATTTTCTGGAAACCCATCTTATAACAAGGCATGGTACAAACTTTAGAAGAATATATTTAAATACCCTCTTATGTCAAATAGGCCTAGTTGTTCGTTATCAAAATATTTTTAGTAGGTTATTTTACGATGCTTTATCAACAGCTTAGGTTATTTAGCGTCTGAATGAGATGAAGGTGATAATGCCGGTGAAATGAGTCCGGGGTCCAGCACCGAAAGTTACACAGCATTTGCTCATATTGGGTTGAGGGAAAACCCCGGAAAAAAACCTCAGCCAGGTAACGTTCCCCGACCGGGAATCGAACCCGGGCCACCTGGTTTTGAGGCCAGACGTACTAGCCGTTACTCCAAAGGTGTGGACATCAAGATATTAAAACGTTTTTTCGCTCTCGTGTAAAATTGAATATTTTGACATACGAGGTTGCTATTCAACACCATCGATATTATATATAATTTACTATAGGTGTATAATTACCGGTATCCCATGGTTTCGTAAAATAAGCTCCTGAACTTAAGCTCGAGCTCATGCAACTTATAGTCATGTTGTGTGTCAATCAACCGTTAGAGAGTAGCCTACTCGGTTTCATACCACAACATGGAATAAACACTGGAATACAATAAGAATTATGATCAGCATTTATCTCATTTGGTTACTTTTTCTCCTCATGCCACTCCGAAGAAAGTTGCTAAGTAACGAACATGGATGCGTGTTGAAATATGCTTTGATTCGCTCCCGTGCAGATGTCAGGCTTTGTTCCGCAATGTCAAGTCGGGAGACATTTCCGGATTGGAATCGTGATCAGCTGTGTCAGGTGTGGATTCCCCCCCACTGGTCGCATTAGGATTCTCTACAAGTTGGACTGAATTAAGCTGCTGCAGCCAGATTTCTCGCATCTGATCTGACAACATATCTCGCCTCCCAACACCTCCTTAATAACTCTTACCTTTGTGGTACCGCTGGCAATCCTACCATGCAACCCAACAAGCTCTTGCTCACCGAGAGAACTGTGGTTCGATGTTCGAAAGATCATGTTACATTTGTTTTGCATGAAGTTGTTGTAGCATAAATTACCTCAAGTGCTGTTCTCATTCTACTATTACTTCACGTTCGCCATTTTATCATCTTACAACTCTAACTTAGAGTCTTTACTTTAGAAAGTTCGTTGGTTCACAGTGCATCGCAATTAACAAGTAAATCATTACCAAACTTAAATTGTTATAGGCTCTACTGATTTGTCAAAACATGCGATCATTTGTTAACTAAAAACAGTGAGTGATTTTTTTTTTTTTCACGCAACTTTGGAGCAGAAATTTAAGAACTTTCTGTAGTCTACATATCGTAATAATTTCTAAATATATTTTATTACATCAGAACAATATTTGAAACCCTACAGTGCTTTAACAATCAATTATTTTACTGTAATTACAATATTATTAAAATGGTTATTCACGTTAAAATGTAAAACACGATTTTTGTTCCATTAGTAGAATACTCTTACTTTCTGTGCACTTCACTTAATGAGAATAATATGTATTTTTTGTGACGCATTAGAGCAATTTCCGTTTCCCTTGTATAACGAAGACATAAATAAAAACAAAAACACTTTTCATCAACACATGGGGGGGGGGGAATATAATAACTACTTCATGCAGTGATGAAATAGCTGTATTTCCGTAAACATTTGTAAGTAATTTCCTGATACATTAAAACACTTTCTCACTACGTTCTAGAATAAAAAAGTACACATTTCTCTGAGATTCTAAAATTAGATAGGCTCTAATAATTTAATGTATAAGTTTTTCCATACTTCTGATAATATAAATATTTACGCATTCCTAAAATAATATGTTTGTTCTAAAGTTTTCAAATAGATTAATTACTTTATAAGAATACTGCATTTACTTCACCTTATTCATATTAGACGGCACGTCTTTTCTGCGTTTGGCTACTCTGACACTACTGGTCTAGACTATAAGCCTTTAGCGTTTTCGAGTCCTGGTTAGACCTGGAAGTATTCGTTAAAAATTGGCAGATAATTTAAGCGATTTCTAGCAATTAAATGAAACGTCTAGGCTCGGGATGAAGTAATAAAATGCAATATAATTGTACACTGTATGTAATACTGTGGTAATCTTCAGTGTATTTTATTAGAACCTATTTGATATCGATGTACAGGGTAACAATGAAGATAATTAAATTTAGTTTCGTGTGTGCTATTTTCTTTATTTTGTTTTCAGGTCAGTATAAAGATCAACCATTGCGAAAATTAGTGGTGTAACTTGGAAAGGGTAAAGTGCACAACAGCGAGCAGCAATAGTGGAATTATATTTTGATGACAATTATTAATCATCGCTTCTCAAAGAAAGTTCGGTAACTTTCATATTACAGAAAGGATGTTCATGAAAATTACGTGGGTTTATTCCATTCCATATTCATACATCTAGTTTATTCACGTACCCGGATAAGTGGAAGTGCACTTCATCAGACATTATTCATTCATTCATAGTGTTCTGCCCAACGACAGGTCTTTTCACTGCAAACCCAGCTTTCTCCAATCTTTCCTATTTTCTGCCTTCCATTTACCTGTCTGCCTGTCTCCGCATACGATCCATGTATCTTAATGTAGCTATCATCTGATATGTTCTTCTGCCCCGAACTCTTCTCCCGTTCACCATTCCTTCCAATGCACCTTCAGAGGCAGTTTCTTCTCAGCCAGTGACTCAACCAGTATCATTTCCTCTTCCTTCATTTGTAATTCTGTCCATACAATTCAAATGCTCCATTCTTCTCCATATTCACATCTTAAATGCTTTTAATCGCTTCTCTTCACTTAGTCGTAATGTCCAGGTGTCTGACCCATACTGTGTCACACTCCACACAAAACACATCACTAGTCTCTTCCTTAGTTCTCTTATCAGAAATTCGCAGATGGAGTTCTGATTTTCTATTAAAAGCTTCCTTTGCCATTGTTATCCTCCTTTTGACTTCCTGGCTGCAGCTCATGTTACTGCTTATAGCACACCCCAAGTTTTTGAAGCTGTCTACTTGCTCTACTGCAAATTCGCAAGTTTACCTTCTTTATTTTTCTTCCTTTAACCAAGGTCTTCGTCTTATTTGTATTTATCTTCATCCTATACTGCTCACAGCTATCATTTAGCTCCAGTAGCATATCCTTTAGTATCATTTCCTTATTTGCTAACAACATCATATCACCTGCAAATTTTATGCACTTTTTTCTTCTTCCTCCTATATCTCCCATGTCTTGAAAACACTTCTTCACTAAACCTTCCAAGTAGATGTTGAACAGGTTTGGTGAAAAAGGACATCGTCGACATACTCCTCTCTCTATTGTCACTTCCTTTTGACATTTCTTCTCCTATCCTGAATTTGACTCGTTTTATATAAAGATTACTGAACAAGCTTTCTCTCTTTCCAATCCACACCTCTTTTCTTTAGCATTCCCATCAGTTTATTCCAATCCACTCTGTCAAAAGCTTTTTCTAGGTCCACAAATACTACATAAACTTCTTTATTCTTCTCTAGGTATCTTCGCCGATTGTTCGTAGCACTCCAATTGCATCTCTCGTACCTTTTCCCTTCCTGAAGCCAAACTGCTCTTCTTCCAATAATTGTTCTTCAATCTTAGAATATAATCGTCGATTCAGTATTCGCAGGAGAGTCTTCGCCGAGTGCGATTTCAGGCTGGTAGTCCTGAACTCGTTACATTTCTTGGCATTATTTTTCTTCGATATTAGAAGCAGCATTGTCTCCGTAAAATCTTCAGACCATTCGCCTTTCTCATATAATTCGTTGCATAATGATAGAATTTCCTTCTTATCTTCACTCAAGCATGGGACCCCAAAATTGGTATTGGCGAATTTGCAGTAGCTGCAGATCTGGGTCATAACGTAATATATGAAATAACTCGTATTACTCTTTTTGGTTTCTTTTATCAGTCTTAGTTATTGAACGTCTCGCGCCTTGGAGTCGTGGTCTAACGAATCCTGCCTAGGACTCACGTTACGGAATGCGCCCTGGTTCGAGTCCTCATGGGAGAAGCAAATTTCTCATGAAATTTCGGCCATTGTATGGGACCGGTGCCCACCCAGTATCGTGATGCACTTGGGGAGCTACGATATGTAGCGAAATCCGGTTACGCAAACCAGCTATAACGGCTGGGGGGGGGGTTCATCGTGCTAACCACAATACCTCCATTCTGGTTGGATTATCGTCCACCTCTGCTTCGGCATGTGGCCGTGAGGCCAACAGCCGGCTGGTCGGTCTTGACCCTTCGTGGGCTCTAGCGCCACGGATTATTATTATTATTATTATTATTATTATTATTATTATTATTATTATTATTATTATTATTAGGCCTATTATTAGTTATTGAACTCAGAATTCTATTTAACACGTAGTTCTTTCCGTGTGATATAAAACACTTATTTTAACTAGAATTTGTTTATTCTATTATATTTATTTTATGCTAGTATATCTTAACTTTGTTGTAATTAGGGTTTATGCTGCAGCCATCTTGTACACTTGTCTAACTCAGATATATCCATTATTCACTATTTTCTTATGACAGTCTAATTTACTTACTAGTATGTCAATAAGATTTATTCTGTTAATTCAGTGTAGTGTTAGTCTTATTAGATAAGACTTTGGGTATTAAATATTTCGATCGTCCAGTTCAAAAGTGCGACAACTCAAAAATAGCCATTTTTTAGTTATTTATACTACTGAAAGCCCCTTTCGGAGATCTTTCCGATCAATATTGAGATAAGTCATATTTACAACCAAAAAGAAAAAAAAAACGAAATAAACTGTTTTAGAAGTAATTATAACTATGGACTTTATTAATTCATTATTACTACATTTCGAAATTTATTAATAATGAACTGGAAGATTGTGATATACTCGTCCTGAATACTGACTCATTTCTAATTCTCGTGGTTATGAACCAGAAATCTGTTCCTTTCTAGGTGATTCATTTAAAACGTTCGACTGAAGTTTTCTGAAAACTTGTGTTTTTTTTTTTTAAGTTGTCGCACTTTTGAACCAGCCGATCGATAAAGACGAGGGAATTTACTAATTTATCAATTGTATCGTCATTCCTTTGCTTCTCCCGCGTGTGTTACTGTTTTATGTTTTTTTCCTCGTTGATCAATTCGATGTTAGGTTAATGCATCCACAGTTACTAGAATGGGGCGTAATCTCTCGATCCCGGGACTCTATTCAATCCTGCACATAACAATAGTTTCTCTGCAATTTTACAGTGAGAAATAACATATAAAAATACGTCCACTAATATTCCATGTAATGAGAGAAATGCAAGCTACAAATCTATTTTTGCTCCACCGCAGTGCTTTCTTTATTCTTCATATAATGAGAAACTGAAAGTATTCAAGAGAGATGATAGGAAAGTTGCGGTGTGTTTGTGAGCATTTGCAGGAAATGTACATAAAAAGCGAAGAGAGATAATTGGTATACCACTCTGCTGTTTACGTAACGCGCTTTAAACCTCGGATGTTTAATTTGCAATGAGTGAGGAATTATCTGTTCTCCCTTCTATGGACTGTGTGGAAAGAGAGTTTTAGAGTTGGCATTAGTTGTTCGAGTCCCCCAGACTTTTATGTTTGGTAGTGGTGAGAGAAAACTTTCCAATGTTCCTTCCGGGAATAAACTCCATCCAATCAGCTAGAAACTTTATTAAGCCTGTAGTTTTAGTTCAGCTTAACAATATGGGAAAGGTAGAGGCTAGTGCCGTACTTTCGTTTTCCGGGCAGTTTTGCTCCCATACGTAACACCATGAGTTTCCTCGGAAATATTACTTGCTTACTTGATGTCATTGCATAATTCTCAGGCGTTGCCACTAACTACAGAGGTTCCGTTGGTTATTTTATGTATAGAAAAATTTCGATGAGCTCAACTACACATTTGTTATTAATGGAGAAAAATTTGCTCCGGCGCCGGAGATGGAACCGAGTGCTCTAACCGCTGAATACGCCGAGGCTCAATCCACAATCCGGATCGAATCTAATTATTTGTCCACATTTGTAAAACATATATTGAAACTTCATCTCAGATAACATTGGAATACTGTAGTATTGGGGTTCCAGGATGATTGGCCCACTACAGTTATGTCAATTTTTCATCAAGTCCAAAGGAAAAAATGTCTATAATCACGTTATGTCCACGAGCGTTTTGTCCACTGAACATAACGTCCATAGACATTTAATCCACAAACAAATACGTCCACAAGAAATTTTGTCCATTACATCAATACAATTACTTTACTTTCAATTAATTATAATGTTCATAATACATCTTACAGAACAGAAATAGAAGGTTGTCTTTTGCACTTCTATCAGATCATTTGGCGTCATGTTGTTCAACTTGGATTAAAGACTGCTTATAATAACAGGGAAAATGACAGAGTAAGGAATGACATCCGAAAGTTAATGTCCATATCTTTCATACCAATGGATCATATTGTGAATGTATTTGATGAAGTTCCAGATGGTGTAGATGAATCAGTATTAGATTTATTATTATACATAGAAAGAACCTTCGTAAGAAGGATACCTGCCAGAGATAGAAGACGAGAGGTGCCGCCTCGCTTTCCTCCGTGTGTCTGGAATGTTTATAACCTAGTCTTGAATGGGACTCAAAGAACAATTAATACAATAGAAGGATGGCATTCCAAATTTAAAAAAAATGTATAACTCATCATGCTAACATATCGAAGTTCATCGAAAACTTGCAGAAGGACCAAAATGACAATCAATTATTAATAAATCAATTAATGGCAGGTCATATGGCAATACGTCATCCCATAAAGAAGTCCTATGTTTTAAATTCAAGACGCATTGAGGAAATGACGCATAATTACCATGTATATAGAGAAAACGGTGATGATAGATATTTTAAGAGGGATTAGTTATCGGTTGAAACTGTACGCAGAAGAACTTCCTTATGATGAAAACGATAATGAAGCAAATTAATGGTATTTTTATAATTTAATAAACATATGCTACAATTACAGTTATTACGTAATATTAAAATTCTAAAATGATGTACATCTGGTTAACTGTATTATTTCCATCATATTAAAAGGAGACTGATGATTTTTTAATTGGTTATTACTTCAGATTTGTGGATTTTTAAATTATGGACAAACCATCTGTGGACACAATTACAAATGGACCTGTAATGTAGTGGACTTTAAATAACTGGACTTATAAATTAATGGACTTTAATGCAAAGGACAGAAGAAACTGAACATTTGGACTGTGGGCGTAAAAAAATGGACATTTTGTCTGTGGACATAAAAAAGTGGACATATCATCCGTGTATCAGTATTAGAGTTTCTCTTCGTACTTCATTTGCCAAAAGAGTGTTTCGGAATTGTCGTTTGGGACGTGGAATTTTAGGTAGGCTAATTGTAACAGGTTGAACGTTACGAAAACAAATTGTTCATCTCTAGATTAAAAAGAAGGGACAAAATTTCCAGTCTATGTGGAAGGGTCATAAATCCAACTGCTGTCGAGATTCGATCACGGATCCGCTGAAATTGTACTCGGAAGCTCTACCATTTGTTTCATACCGAAGGACAGTGTAACTAAACGCAGCTCAGAATGTCTGTCACGAAAAGCTTGATTAGTGGCGGTTTGTCACTGCGAGGTAGAAATTTCCATTTAACAACATCGACAATGTGTTTTGGCAGTTGCATTTTAGCATATCCATAAAACGGCATCCCAGACCCACCGTAGTCCTCTGCATCTGTCAATATACCGCTCAGCTTGCAGTCTACGCTTTGCGATGCTTCTCTGTTTTTAATGAGTCCGAAGTCAGTGAGCTGATGTTTCCAAATCGCGCGCTGGAGTCTTTTACATCACTTCGCTTTTTACTCTTTTGTCGGACCTAAATGCTATTACAGAGCCGTGCTCACAATCCGGACAAAGCTTCCGCTGCTGTTCACGAGCATTAGGTCTATACAGTGTGCTACTGAGTCTGCTCTACATATGTAGTGAAGTTCATTTACGAACAAAACAAAGCAAGTCTAAAGAGTTTCTCGGAATTAAATGAGTAACAAAGTTTGAAGTTATTTTTGCGTTTATAGAGTCCTATTTATTTACACCCGCATTGGATTGCACAGAGAGAATTAGAGATTTATTTCTCTTTCACAGAGTCTGTTTGTTTGTCTCTCCGTCTTGGGTGTGTTTTATGTTCTAGTAGCCCAATTGGTAAAGAAATTTGATCTTAAAGTTTGGTGCGACTATGTTAATTATTGTATTCAATTTTAGAATATGCCTATTACATTCCTATTTAGTAAATTATTGTGATCTGTAAATTTTATGAATGTCTTTATGTTCGTTTCGTTATAATAATAATAATAATAATAATAATAATAATAATAATAATAATAATAATAATAATATCATAATTTTTGGGGGTTTAAGCCTTTTGACCTGTTCAGCACTCCTCTATAATTGATCTCATCATTTTATTGGCCTTCCTACTGATCTTTTCCCTTCTGGATTACATTAAAATTCATGACTGCTCTTGCGACATGTGTAGCTGGCATTTTATCGACATGATCCTTCCAATTCTTTAGATATTACTTTATGATCTGCACAATATTCAGTTGTGATAAATTAATATGTTTAGCTTGGAGTTTTGTCTTCTTCATTAAATTACTTGTTATTTCTCGAAGATAGATGCCAGTAATTGTGTTTTGTATCTATCACTTTTTATGTCCTCTGCGGTACAGCCTATATTTCAGTCATTTTCATTTTATACAGTATTTTCAAGTTAAAAGTTTAGCTATGCCAAACATTCACTGATGCTCCCTTTTCAGACCTTAGGTAGGCAGTTTTGGTCACATCCAGTATTATTATTTCTACTCTCTGTAAAACTTAAATAGAGAAGCTATTAGTCGGATGTCATCTCCCACCAAATAGCCTAACACGAGTTACTTTCAGCAGGGTGAGGGCTCCTGTCGCTCACCTCAACCGCCAGATAATAGCAGAGCACAGAGAGGCGAGAGACTTCCCGTAAAAGTAGTAGTTTTCCCAGCGTTGTCTGTGCATACGTGACATCTATAGTCACGTGAGGGAGTGGAGCCGCGACTTACCGTATAAAACAGTATTGTCAAAGTTGTAAGCTCCAAAACCGGTTGTGGAGCTAGAGAGTGCAGTCGGAGCGTGAACTTGCTTATGTCTGTGGAAACACCGGAGCACGCAACGAGTCATAGTGGAGCGCTCCGCTCCGTTAGTCTCTGTCTGTCTATAAAAGAACGCGGCCGATGAGACCACCAATGCGCATTCTCTGGCTATTCCTGGAAAAAGTCATAGCTAGGAAATGATGTTACCTTAATCTTGGAGGGTTTCTTGGTCCTGAATTTCGAAATTTGTTGCAGAAAGAGGAAGACGAGTTCATTTTTCAGCAAGATGGTGCGCCAACTCAACTTCCACCATCGTGTGCGTGAGTACCTCAACGAAAATCTCTCTCAACTATGGATTGACCGTTGCACTGTTGAAGGTCAATACTTGATGAAGTGGCATCCGTGTTCACCCGCTCTCACACCCTGTGGGTTATTTTTTTCTGTGAGGAGACTTGAAGGGCAATGTTCATGTTCCTTTTTTCACCAATAATCAGCAGAAGCAGGCGGTGCAGGCGATAGATGATAACACACTGAGGCTGAGGAGTATGTGGGAAGAATTGGAATATCGCCTGCATGTGTGCCATATGACCAGAGGTTCACATATTGAGAATTTTGTAATGTATCAAACAAAACTGGAGAGATTTCCTGTATGATATGATATGATATATATTTCTCAAAATCTTCGGTCCTGCTGGCCCTTCACATTTCTGTATTCGGGCCAGCATTCCCTTACTTGCACTATTTACAACTTTAAACAAGACGTATTTTGACACTTGAAACCTTTTCTTGCTATGTCTTTCATGTCCCTTCACTTTCACTTGACCGTCTTTTACTTTATCCACTACTATTCTATTTCTCTTCTCTTATTCTCAGTTCCCTTAAAAATCATTCCTACCTTCATAACTAACTTAATACTTTAAATAACAATACATATAACTTATTTAATATATAAGACGTAACCCTTGTTGACTATTTCACTAAAAACTTGAACTATTATTATATTCACTGTCTAAACTCTTCTCTCACAACACATTAGCGCTCGTATCCTGGCAACATTGCTTTCACTTTATTTATAACACTATTTAACACTGAAAAAAGTACAACAGCTCACTTCCATTTACCCATTACCTAGCTAACCTACTATTATTTCAGCCCACTGATGCACCATTTCCTCAGATTATAGACAGGTTTTTGATTTCCTCTATATTAGAACTTATTACGCTCTGTATTACTAATAGTTACAGGGTACCTACGTACTGTGAAATCGGAGCATGGTTTTGGAATACGATGTATACACAAAAGTATATTATGAACAATTTTATTATTAAAATAACATTCCTATTAGTGATATTAAGATTATATTTCCAATAAAATTTCAATTTTTTACTTTTTATTTTTAGTCTTAATTTGTCTTTTTTTAAATGTAACTTAATGAAGTTGTCTAAATACGAGCACATTCGGAAACAACGCAGGCGTTGGGACTCCAACTCGAAACTTCAACAGTTTAGGTCGACTGTGAACGGAACCACTAGGCACCGCCACCGATAGCTGCCACCTGTGGCTAAACACTTCATGAAGACATTTTCTCCAACCGTGCTTCAGTAGAAAAATGGATTCCGATATGGAAGCATTGGTCGCATTACTAATAATACAATGTAGACAGAAATAGCGCTTTTTTGTGGTACATCCTATACTGAGAACTCGCAGCGAACACGGCCATTTTTCTACGCTTTTTGAAGAGCTGAAGAGGCACGATCATAATTTTTTTAAGTATTTTCGAATGAGTATGACAACATTCAGTGGATTATTATGTGCGATAGTGAGTGGAGACCTAGGAATGATGTGGCGGACGCGAGTGATTGCGTTTGTGCGGAATAAACTGCAGTCGAACCAGTGTTGCCAACAAATAAATTGTATCCCCGTCAGTCTAACACCTGGAAATCCGTCAGAATCCGTCAAAATAAAAAGACTCGCTCAATATACCTATATACAAATAAAAAGCAAATTTTAACACAACTTACTTACCAATCTTGATAAAATAACAATTCGTCAACCTCTGGCTTGATTACGAGGAAATCTGATATAGGAGATAGATTCTTTAACACGGTACAGCACAGGCAGGGATGTTCAAATCAAAAGTAAAATCCCCCACAAATTACACAATATTAAAATGACAGCAGCTAAAAAAGTAAAAAATCGATGTAAATCGTAAATTCCGCCAGAAAATCCGTCACCCGTCGAAGTCATTCCTTTCCCGTCAGCTATGTTGACTTTCCGTCAGTTTTGACGGAATTTCCGTCCAGTTGGCAACATTGAGTCGAACGCAGTCACAAGCAGCGAGATAGGGCCACTACCGTAGCGTGTGGCCAGGAGACCGCAGCATGTGGAGCCACCAGTGGCTGTAACAAGTGGCTGAGTTTGCGCCCGGTCTTTGCTTGCAGTAATCGCAACTTGAACGGTTTCATTATTAACCGCTTAAGGAGCACTTACTACCTTTGACTAGTGACGTCTTTGGACTCCGCTGAAAAGTATCCCTCACTCTGTCAACATCGGCGTTGAACACGCTTGGACGGCCCGTAATATTGTCTTTTCGCAGGAATCCAGTTTCCACAACTACCTGTAGGCCTACCTACAACCTACGAATGCTTTTCTCATGTGGTTTAACCTTCTGAAAACGTAAACGGAATCCACACTGCACTGTTGTGACGTATATACGAAGTAGAAGCCTTATTTCTCAGAACACAAAATTATATTTTCTGCTCATTATTAGTCGCCATTATACAGGGTGTTAAAAATATTCAATATTTTAGGAGGTGATAATATGCATCAAAACAAGAAAAAAAGTCTAATAAACATGGGTCCTACAACACATACTTTCTGAGATCTGTATACTTGTTCATAGGAGGTGCTCAATGTGACGTCCATTCATGGCAGTGCATTCCTCTGCCCTTCGGCGTAAGGAATCACGCACTATTTGAAATTGATCTGGTTGTTCTTGATAACTAAAAGTCTAGGGGATTTAGGTTTGGGGAACGAGCAGGCCAAGGTGTGAGGCTTCCTCAATCAATACAGCGGTCCTGAAATATCAGCGGCAGGTGTTCACGCTCATTGCGGAAAAAATGTGCTGGTGTGCCATCATGCATGAACCACATCTATAGTCTTTGCTGACATGGCACATACTCCAGCAAGGTAGGCAATACGTTAATAAGAAAATCACGATAAAATCCCCAGTTAATCTCTGTAGTTGTACGTATGGCCCTTAATCTATCGCCAAGAACGCCTGCCCATACGTTGATTGAGAATCGGTGCTAATGCTTTATTTCTTCAACTGCATGGGAATTTTCATCAGCCCACACTTGCTGATTACGAAAATTCATAACATCATCTCTGCTGAACCCCGCTCATATCCGTAACCAAACCTTTCTTTTCAGTATTCCTTGGGACGTATCAGTATTCCATGCCAGGGATATCAACTACGGTATGATTATCTGGTAGCCTGCTGTATTGTAGGGCAGAAAAGTGCATTTCCATGAATGGACGTCACATTGAACACCTCCAATGACAAGTGTTCAATCTCAGAAAGTATGTGTTGTAGGACCCATGTTTATGAGACATTTTTTTCTTGTTTTGATGCATACTATCACCTCCTAAAATATTGGATACTTTTTAACACCCTGTATAATTCCACGCCAAATAATGAGAAACTATGACAGCGCAGCTAATACTACATTACAAATGAATGATGAATCTATGCACGCATTCCATTTCGCTAACGAAAAATAATGGAGCAACAAAACAATAAACAATGGAACCATGTCATTCTTTTGTGAGTACCGTAATTTCCCATAACTATGGTCCAGGCACCCAACTATGGTCCAAAACGCATTTTGTACTACTTAGTCCCCCAAGAGTTAGGTGTTTGCCATTTAAGGCGCCACTGTGATGGAATTATGTTCCCCATAGATGCTTCTATTTGCCATTACACGTGGCAATGATATGGATGCTTAACAAGGTCAGTGTGCATCGTTCTGTTCAATGTGTGAAGACACGAAATCATTCAGTTTGTGATTGTCTGTTTTATTAAGGTCTCCTCTGTAGAACTGGTACGTTATAGATATATGATTCTTTGTACAATTAAACCTGGCTATATAGTGTTTACTTTCACGTAATAATTACACTGGCAGAGGTTAAGGACTCTGCGTGAAAAATGTTTAACCTCAAGGCTACAAGTCAGTCCTCAACTAATGTACCACAATTTTTCGTGGACCATAGTTGTATTTCATTTTGAAATATTTGTTTCAATAAAATGTGATCAGTGTGATTATTTACTTCTGCAAATACGGTATCTCAGTATATTCTAAAACACCATTTAACATTATAGTCCAGTAAACAAAGAAACAGGCTGTTCCAGCATCAATGGTACTAGCACGAATGATAGTCCGGTAAAACGAAAACTTCAGGGTAGAAGGAAATTAACCGTCTCTGTAAGTGACTATGAGAGCGATGAAATTGAATTGGATACAGATTATGATGTTTCCGGTGTTCTTTCCATATTTACAAACAATGGGTCAGATATGGAAAAGACTAAATCTGTTAAATTAATGTTAAAGGCACGTAGTTATATGGTAGTTACTTATGAGGAGGAATTGTGGCCAGGGAAAGTTTTGGAAGTGAAGAACAATGGAGCTGTTGTTTCATGTATAGTAAGAAGCGGCAATTACTGAGTTGGCGAGAAATGGAGACTAGAAGAGCCTTCCAGAAAATAAGACAAGTTAACGTGAGTGAAAGAACTTTAGGAGGACGTCTGGATGAATGCGGGCTGATTCCAGAAGACCAGCTGAAGACCCAGAACATCATGTTGAACGATTACTTTTTGCTCACAATCATGCTAATTGGAACCTGGGGGAGTGGCGACGAGTGCTCTTCACAGATGAATCGAGATTTAGTTTACAGAAGGACGTGAAAGAGTGTGGAGAAGAGAAGGAGAACGTTTTTCTTCATGTACCTTCAGTTCACGTGTCAGTTTCCAAGGTGGATCAGTAATGGTATGGGGTGGCATTTCGTATAAAGCTCTCACAGAACTTGTTTTCATTAATTGAGGTGCTTTGACTGCTCCAAGATACATCGAAGAAGGTCTAATTTAACATGTGGTACCATATGCCCCACTGTTCCTGTTAATGCATGACAATGCTTGCCCTCATGCTACAAGAATCGTGGATGAGTTCCTTCACGACATTGGATTGAATAGGATGACATGGCCAGCAAGAAGTCCTGATATGAACCATATTGAACATGAGTGGGTATTGCTAGGGAAGCGAGTTAGAAGTCGTCTAACTCCTCACAGCAACTTACAGCAGCTCCGAAATGCTCTAAGTAAAGAATGGAATAGAATCGACCAGACTGACATCCAGAATGTGATCGAAGGGTTGAATCGGCGAATTGTAACGGTCATACAGTCACAGGGAGGCAATACCCGCTATTAGCAACATCTGGGTGGCCACGAAATCAGTTGAACATTTGGAAGAAAATTGACATAATTTGTAAGTTTTTATACCTTTTAATTATATCCATTGTTTGGCGTTGAAAATAATAGCGCAAATGATAATGAATAAGGTTTTTTTTTTTTCTGGGAAGGATTTTCATAAAGGATTTTCTGATTCTCGCCTCATAAAAAATTGAGAAACTTTAGGTGGCCCGGTGTTTTGCCGGTGAGTGTAGTTGTTCATTATTGCAGAAAAATGACTTTCAGATTTCACTTGTTTATTGAGTGTTTATGTAATGTGTACTGGTAAAAAGAATCCATGTACTTTTCATTTATTTTTAATATTTCTGTGCTAGATTATGTTGCTACCCTTAAATTAGAAACCCATTGTATTGATTTACGAATAATTACAGCTACAGCTATAGTCCATTCATGCTTTCAAGCATGAATATATGAGAGGACCATAGTTGGGCAATTCAGAATACAACTATGTACCAATGCTTATTATTTTTTTAACACTTGTAATTAAATAATTTCAAACACATGTGTCAATATTTATTTAATATAAACTTACAATAGTCCGAAGCCAAAATTTCACTTAATTTTGATGAGTAGTACTGAATATACAAAGAAAAATGTGACAAATGTGGACCATAGTTAGGGGAAACTACGGTACTGTGCATTTTAAGTAATTTCGTTTCGAAGATATAAAACATTAATTATAAGGTACAATATTGCCTTTACTGCACAATTAATTTTCCTTTGATATTTGATTGTTTACCTTGGCTATCATTTTACTGTCAGTAGAGTTTCTTGTTATATTTGGTAATGAGTATCTTTCTTCGTATTATGTTGAAATAAATATTTCATGATCATATTTCTTAAACCTAGTTAGGAGTTGAGAGATTCTCTTTTTATTTTAGTGGGTGTTTTTCGCTTGTGATACTTCAGAGATGTTTCACAGAATCATGTTAAGGTATCTTAATACCGACTAACTTGATAAACTTGTTCTTTTACCGCAGTTCGGATTTTTAAGGGAAATATCGTTTCCATGACAGTCAAGCAGGAATATCAGCTTTCATTCGTTAATGGAATTGAGTGATCAGTGAACCGTAAATCTTGAGTGTGCAAGATATAGGCTAAGCTCTATGCAGCCATTATCGCTCCGCATTACAATTTATTTCCCAGTCGCAGCAAGGTCTGTTAATGATGGTTTCTCAACGAAATGGACTGGACTTCTATTCCGGACAGATCTTGTGAGATTTATTGTGGATAAACAGAATTGATTATATCTTTCCTTTTCAAATACTGCAACTTCACACAACCATTCTTGCACTACTTCCTTATTATTTTTTTATTTTACTTGGTTATTTAACGACGCTGTATCAACTGCGAGGTTATTTAGCGTCGATGAGATTGGTGATAGCGAGATGAGGCCGAGGATTCGCCATAGATTGCCTGACATTTGCCTTATGGTTGGGGAAAACCTCGGAAAAAGCCTAACCAGGTAATCAGCCCAAGCGGGAATCGAACCCGCGCCCGAACGCAACTCCGGATCGGCAGGCAAGCGCCTTAGCCGACTGGCTTTACTTCCTTATCGCCTATATATATACATACACACACACACACACACACACACACACAAAGAATTATAATTGCGTTTTGTATATCTGTGTAATCTCAATAATCCGTTTGGATCTACTGTGAAATAGGTATAGTAGCTCTTTTTCGGGATTAATATGACAAAGAGGAATAATTGTATACCTCGCTTCAATCTCTCGTCAATGTTGTCTGAGTTTTTTTTCCTCCATTACGCGCATAAACTTAAAAAAAATGTGAGCGGAAAAATGTATTTCAACGTAACACATGGCACTTTCCCTCGCCTCACCTGATTTTATATTGGTAAGTAGACCGAAATTTCTCATTTTGGAGGAAATTTTGCTATGTCTTCCATAGAGAAAAAAAGAATATTTTGCTTATAAAGTTATCCTTGCCGCGCGGCCTCTCTCAGTAATAACTCGTATTCGAGGCAGCTACAGACCTTTGCGACCACGTGTTTGATTTGTAATCACGAGTTCTGCAATATTAAAGTAATAGACAGTTACGATACACTTTGAGCGATTCATAACAAAAAAGTTTGTTGTAAGCTGGGACTAATTTGGAAATGTTGCTCATATGAAGAGAAAATATATATTGCATTGTCTTCATTAATTACTTCTCTTATCATACAAAGGACTGACACTCTCCAGTTTGTAAAGCGATACAAAAATAAAACATACACACCAACACAAGTGTAGTTTCTTCATCCACTCTTCCGATATAATGCAGAAAGTTTTATTCCAACTTTTATCGAGGATGGAAGTGAAAAGAACACTTACGTGATTTTTTTTTCAAAATTAATGAATTTTAAACTACATAAACGTGCCTACAGTACTATAATCTGTTTTGGAATTATATTTTTAAAATATATCTTATATAGACGTCACTAAAAAGGCTCCTTGCGACAAAGTTTTCAAAATTTTTAGTTCATATTCGCTCAAAAGCTTGAATATAGTCATGCGAATATAAATTAATTAGCTTTTTACCTCAGTTTAAATAGAGTCGCAATAAATGTTTAAATGGGTTTTCTTAATTTTTCACCATTATTTCACCATAGTGATCCCTTAGGGAAAAAGGAAGCGGGAAATTATTGGGTGCTTACGCGGGAGAATTTTAAATCCGCCACTGGTTGACCCGTTCCATCCTTACTTTTGTACAAACTTTGATACGAGACATTTAAATATAGCCGGGCTTCCTGATCATGTGATTGAAATGACCCACAGCTAACTCTTGGATGGAAGGATGGATTACCAATGGAAGGCGGGATAATTTCATTCTTATTTAGGTCATTCAGACGGGCCCATTATGCTACTTTCACAATAAAATTTTAGCTTGGATGATAAATATCCGGGTAATTTTGTCTGGAAGTACTCATTCAAGAACATTCGCTAATCTACAGCATGGAAATTCTAACTTTACTTTACTTATGAAGGAAGCCATACGAATGTTTTTTTTATCACCTTCAAAATGTATCGAGGTGTATCACTGCCACCGCTTGAGACAACACAGCAAAAATGTGACAACTGGCATAAATCTAGTGTTTATAGTTTGAAAATAATTCTACATTCCGTTCCGAGAATCAAACCCGGGACCTTTGAGTTTTGTAACGGATTTGCTATGAACTGGGCCACAGTGGAGAAGTGATAGTAATGATGATAATAGTGTTCGCTGTGGTAAATTTCTGCACCGTTTTAATTAAACGTGTAATTAAAACAGAATTCCTCTGTGCTGTGCGTAATCAAGGAACACTTCTTAAAGGCAGCGGCAGTAGTACGAGTGGAATCCCTGCCGCCTCCACCGTCACCTGCCTTTCTGTGTTGTAATCACAGTAATGCTAGACACGAACTTTGATCTTTCATTTGAGGCATGTCTGGAAGCACTTGTGACCTCCTTGAGCACAAAACAGAGTCACTCCGTTCCATACAGGGGAACCAAGTCTTCCAGCCATTGTATTCAGTCTTGTACGTATACGGTACCTCTTGGCTAACTCTTCAGTAACGTATTTATCCGATTTGAGAGCTTGCCAATCATTGTACGCCCGTCTCAGGTCATGGGGTTCGCTTTGAAGAGACCATCATTCGATTTCCATTCTATTGGATTAGTGGCGAACAGACTAATGTGGTGCAGATTTTCTCCGAGTGCTTTCGTGTCTTCTGTCATCGAGACCAGTGGTTTCTAATTAGCGGAGGACAGTGAACCCTTGTTTTAAAACAATTAAGCCCTGGATCCCTACTCTTGAATATTTTTTAACATTTGTATCATAGTTACATATGCAAAAGAGTATTGTTTGAGAAAATGTGAAGTATTTTGTAGTAAATTTCTGTGGAGTGAAAAGAGAAGAGGCTATTAAGTAATCTTTAATTTAAGCTGATAAACCAATACTACTAAAAAAGGCCGCGCCGCTGTTATTTCCGGCGTGGCTCCTCCTCTTTGTGACTTCTCGTTGCTGCACATTCTAAGGGCATTCAAAAAGTAATGGCAACATAGTTACTGTTTCTCATTAAATTTATTTAGATTGCTTTTGGCATTACGTACTTCAAATATAGACCTCTTCCATTCAGCAGTACGTTCACAAATCCTTGGAAGACAGTGGACTCCGTCTGCAGCATCATTTCTGGATATCTTTTTCACTGATCGATCTAAAGCTGTTTGGATGCAAACTCTTGATTGAAAGCGAATGCCTCGCTTTCATTTATCTTGCAATAGCTCAGTATGGTAAGATTTTTCTTCCACAAGCTTATTGTAATGCTATAAAACACTGGATTGCATTTTTTCCTCTTTGAACTTGGATTTTTATTATTTTGATGTTTGCAGTTTTCCTTGGGAAAGATAAATGCTTTATAAGCCATTCATTATCTCGTGGAAACTTTCTGCGCGTCAGGGGAAGAAGAAAGTGGACTGAGAAGTTTCCCTTCCTCCCTACGTTTCTACTTGTAGCCAGCGAGCTCGCTTACCCCCACCATAAGGTTCTTACTATATGTTACGGCGCCACAAGCATTTAGTTTCACGAGATGACGAATGACCTATAGCTTCCCGTTGCTTTTCGCACACCACTGTGTCTTTCGCATCTTGAAAGATCACAGGGAGCCCCAACATAGAGACGAGGAGAGAGGATTTGACTAATGAGAACCTCTGAACTTGAGCGAAATTCACTCCAAGCGTTAAATATCGGTTCTATCAGGATTTTTACCCAATCATAGACCTGGAAATCCCAATTAGCCTTTGCCCCTTAAATAAAAAAAAAACATTATTAGGCCTATGTGAAATTGGATACATTTTATATCTGTTGTTGTTGTTCTTGTCGTCGTCGTCTTTTTTGTTGTTTATTCAGTTGTCCGAAGACAGGTTTGAACGTCATAAGTGACACCAATAAGGCATCACTCATGAGGCAACTAAGGTAGGAGATAATGGGGTAGGGTGGCCAGTTCCTTTCCCCCTCCGTTGCATACAACCTTGAAAAGTAAAATATTACACTAGTCAGACTTCAGATACATATAAACAATTGTTCTTCCTCTGACTCATATCGTTAAGTGAGACGTAGGCCTGCTGCCTGATAATAGATGTACATATCAGCCAGAACCTCACTGAGGTATTTATATCTGCATAAAAGTAAATTCTATAATAATTATTGGAAAAACCATGTAGATAAAATAGCCTATTGCTCAAATGACTGATCATAGTCTTGGTATATAAAAACATTAAGGTTGTTTCGTGGATCCATTAAGTAGATATGTGTATGTATGTATATATATATATATATATATATATATATATATATATATATATATATATATATAATTTAAAAATGCGCTTTTTTACTCACACAGTTCTTCGATTGCAAACGTTCTCTATATTGGAGGTCGTCCTTGGTGCATGTCTCCGCAAAAGAGCAAAATCGTAGCTTAACACCGTCATTCGGTGATAAATCTCACTATAGGAGGTAAATTTCTAAACGTGTTAAGGCTGGCTCATCTGTTTAACGCTCTAATGTGTATAGAATCTGTGGTTGGTTGTACCTCATTTGTCAGTCGTGACGCAATGACTGCAAATATAGTCGCTGCAGGATGCAGGGAAGTTCCGAGTATAGTGCAAGGTGCATTTTATTTACAACGATGATGATGTCTTGATCCCAGCAACGACTGACGCAATAAGCTTTACATGAACAGTAATCAGAAGCAATCAGAGTGATGGATGACCGGTTTATTATCAGCAGCATGGTCATACTCTGCTGTCACTGGAGTTTATTAATATAGCGTCGACATATCCCCCAAAATGTGAGGGCCATGCATTTTATGCACCTTTGTTTCAGTGGCTTCTGTTTTTTTTTTCTTTTCGCAACACAGTCATATTCATACAACATTGAGCAGTTGGGATTAGTTACGAAGCAAAGCACACTGCGCTTTCTGCCAAATCCGTTCTGTGTTATAATCATTGTGCCAACATCAAAATACCGTCGTCGTCATCATCTCGTTCTTTTTCTTCGTATTTACACCTATAGCTGTCATTGTCGTAGCTCAGGAGGTAGTCGCATTTGTCTACTGACCCGGAGCTGTCTAGGCATAGGTTCGATTTCCACTTGGGCTGATTTCCTGGTTAGAATTTGTCCGAGATTCTTCCCAGCGATTGACAGATATTCGCACGACGAATCTTTGACCTAATCTCGCGAAATACCATCTCGCTATCACAATTCTATCACGCCAGATAACCTATTAGCACAGTCTAATATATAGAGTCACGAAGCTCAATACGTAGTAAATATGCATCCATAGATAGTTGTTAACCACTAGGATCGCTACTATCGCCATATTACAGACAATGCGAAATAGTACCGGCACAGTCTATTGTTCCTAGTACCCTCAACAACTCAAGCTTCGTGATTGTATATACTAGATTGTGCTATTAATATGTGCAGAGTCATTAAATAATCGAATAAATAAAACATTCACAGCTGTTATCATTGTATTAATTATAGAGGGTGGAAGTGAAATAGCCTTGCAGATTTTCACAGCGAATAGCTCATGTTGTATGTAATAAAAAGTGTAATACCATATTATTGGAAAGTCCATAGTTTTCTAAGGTGTTTTTTTTTTTCTTCTTCACAGATGTTAACACACCCTTATTCGGTAACTATTGCGAGTGATTTTTGTCCATATCAATAGAAAATTTAATAAAGACGAGATGGAGCGGAAAATAACATAGGCTACTGTTTCTCCTGTCACCATGTTGCCTTTGATGGTATAGTTACTATACCATGACACCATTCTTACTCACTTAGCACAAAAATTGTTACAAATCGTACGACTTTAGGAACTTCATTCTTTACAGTTTAATTATGCATCCTAATGTACAGTCTTAAAGAATTTGTAAGAGTGGCGTGATTTGTAACAATTGTTGTGATAAATGTATAAGAAAAATGTAATTTTGTAGTTAAAAATCGAAAAAACTATGTAATTTTGTAGTTAAAAATCGAAAGAACTATGGAATTCACAACACATTTTTAGCTTCAGAATAGTAGCTAATTAAAGAAATGATACTGTATTTCTGTATCTGCAATAGGCCTATTGTTTACCCTTAAAACTAAAAATAATGGTATTTTACATACAACTTGAAATTAGTGTAATTCTGAAAATATTGAGATTAGGAAAAATGTTTATAAGATATTTCTTGCTCAGAATGTCTTAGGAAATAAGCTCCGTAACGGACGGTAAATCCTCGTGAATAAACCTGTATATGAAAGTGTACTAGCTTCTGTGTAGTATGACTTTGTCTCTCGCCACATCAACGTTATGAAGCAATATTTAACCGATAACTTTGAGTCAGCAGCAAGCAAGGCATTCAGAAAGCATTTCATGCTATTTTATAGCAATGATTACTTGATTCCTATTGTCGACTGTGCGCCTTTGTTAGGGTACCGTAGTCTTGAGTGTGAATTTTCTTGGCAAATCGATCTCCTCTTGTTACTTCAATAAAACGGAGTTACTTCACGTAGGCTATCATAAACATTCTTGTTTCAATTGCATTGTGTCCGTGCGTGAAACGACGGATGTCGCATTACGACTCCGTCCGTGCGGAACCACCGAGAAGAGAGGTTTTTTGTCCCATTCTTATTCAGAGACTCGCAGCAGATCATACTTCATATTATGTAGAATTCTTATCTTCCCTTGTCTGGAACTGAACCTGGTCGGAATATGGATGGGCAACTCATGCTCACAAAGTTCTAAAAAACCTTGAAAGAGAGAAAGACAGACGGAGCCAGCCGCAGCAGTTATAAGTTGTTTGTAGTTTCGCTGCAAAATCAGTTCACTGCCACGGTGCGCTCTGGCGGCTCATGCAGGTGGACGTGATATCTACTCCACGATTTGAATTTCAGAATTATGCTTGGTACAATAATTATAGTAATTTTAGATAGACTGTACCTAAATACACATAACAAAATTATATTATTTCCTAGCTTTGTAAATTAGTTTAGTACTGAAAACAGAAACTGAATACAACCTTTTCAAGATACAACACATATACCTGCAACACTTATTTATTACTACACTATTTGTTAATATTTCTTATTATATGTCTTATTTGAAACATAGAAGGGGAGAATTTACAAGTCTTTATACATTAAAGAGTATTCCTCATTTATCAGAAAGGTAATAGTCTGTATTCGCAAACAATCACAAATGCAAGGAAGTAATTTTTTTACAAATCACGGCAAATGAAATACACTTACTTCTCAGCTTTTTCTGTACATTGAGATCTTTTACATTGCTTTCTTGCCTCAAGCACATAATGTGGAAGCAAAGAGTATATTTGGAAATTCTGACTTAGGCAGCATTACGAACAGTTCGATTCCTGATTTCACTGGAATCTTGAGTGGCGTGCTGTTCTGTAGATTTAGCAATTCAGGCTATAAACTCTCAGGATCTTCTATCGGCTATAAGCCAAAAGGATTTCACAAAAATCTCGATTCCTTGTCAATTGTCACTGTTTCTCCAAACTTACCAATGGATTCTACTGTAGGTCTTGAAGTACGGTCTTATATTTGATAAGAAGATTTTCTTATCATTCTTCAAGATAGTTTATAGTCAAGAAAGTGAAGTTGTCTGTTCTACATGATGCTGCCACATTTCAAATTTATCCATAAATGCTCTTAGCTAGTCGATTATATTATGTCGTGCAATTCTGTAACTCGCACGCACAATATGCTAATGATACTTGGTATTAGTCTCACCTTGTTGATATTCCATTTTTATCTTTAGCCGTTCTAAAGCAGATCCAGACAGTATTTCTTTACTAAAAACTTCACTGTGTTTATTTCTAACATAAAATGCGATGCGTAAGAAAGTGTGAAAAATTGGCTTGACTCTATTCTCCTTCCTTAAATACTAATAAAACTAACTATATTCCATTTTCCTTAACAACAAGATATTCAGTCTTTTCTTCCACCTGTAAAATTTTAAAATGACGAGCTGGGCCCTACTTTGGATAACCTCTTCAATTGATACAGAGCGTTCCCTTATATAATGTAGGTCGACCGGGCACCGCGCGATCGGCACGAAGACCATGCAACACGCGGCAAACTGTCTCCCGCAAGTTCGACATTCCAGTTCAATCTCTCTGTAGGTGTTATTCTTCTGATTGTGTTAGTGAAGTGTTCAGATTTAGGAGTGGTTGTGTTAACGTTAGATTGCGTGTTATTCTTCTCATTATGTTAGTCAAGTGTTTATATTAGCTTATTCACATGGCACAACAGAAATTTATATTAGAGCAAAGGATTTTCATTGTAGATACTTATCTGAAAAGGAGCGATTCCGGAAAAGTAAAAAGACGATCTGCAAGAAAATTTCCAAATGATATCGTTCCACATAGCAACAACAGCAAAAGACCACTCCTAAATCTAAATATAAACACTTCACTAACATAATCAAAATAATTACACCCAATCTAACATCAACAGAACCACTCCTACACAGAGACTGCACTGGACTGCCGAGTGCGTGGGAGACGGTTTGCCGCGTGTTGCATTGCCTTCGTGCCGATCGCGTGTCGCCTGGTCGATCTAAATTATGCAAGTGAATGCTCTGTTTAATTGCATTTATTCATATAAAACATCACTTTTGATTCATAGACTATCACAATTCTCGTATCAATACTTGAAACTAGATATCTCAACAAAATTTACTTTTTTTTTTTGTATCCCCTTTATCTCATCTTGAAACGCATGGCAGACATGGAGATATAACTCCACGCATTCATGATCTCTGCACTAGAATGTGGTGTTGTAGTTAGTATCAAACTCCGACCGACTTTTGCCCTCCTGTAAGGGCCCGGTACTCAATTTGACAGAAGGTCATGATCCTGGGGCCATTTTGGAAGGTTTGATAATGAGAAAAATCTCGCCACCATGCGGGATTGAATACAATATTTTCCCGTCCGGAACTACTTGCTATTATAACTGAGCTACCCGGCAGCCAAACGAAATTACAACATAGATAAATTATTTTTAAAACAAGTGAAATAAATAATTAATGTTGCAAGTTGTAGGCTATAGTAACGTGATGCAATGAATTGTGTAGGAAGTGGCTTCAATATCGACTCGGTGTAAAAATTCACGAGTTGATAAATAAAAGGGCAGAAATGATGGTTCAGTGACAATTCAGTGACGTCAATAAAATGTTCACTGTCATGAAATCGTATTAATCTCCACCTCAGCACTTTCTTTATAAGGGTTTTAACTTATCGAGCTACATGATCCGAAGAAAGACTCAACTTTATATGGTAGGGCAAAGCATTTATAATATACATGATAAATATATTTTTTGAGAGAAATGCTGTTCGATATTAATATCCTGTTGTGTGAGTAAACGAGTTTTATGCGAATAAAAGTCTGAATTTGTAACGCAGCAGATGATGAAATGAGTAATAATAGCACTTCAGTACATTATGATATAAATATTATTTATAGGCTCATTTCTAATGTGCTCTGTTCGTCATTTTATGCACATCTGAAGCCAAAATCGCTATTAAGTTGTTAGCAATGCTAGCTACAAAAATATAAGGGCTCGGGTTCTATTCACGTTCCTGCAAGGAATTTTTTCTTGGATATGAACTCTTCCGTGATACAAGTGGTAGTACAATTCTGAATAACTGTGTTCTGCAGGTGGTAAATTTTGTAATAATTCAATTGAATTTCTTGTCTGTGTTGGAAATAAGATTTGTCGGTTAGTTCTTATTCTTTCTCATATAATGAAAATAAATATTAAAATTCTTACAAATGAAATTTTAGATCCAATGGATGATACGACGTTTGAGGCTGTATAAGCATCAGGGTAATCAGAAAAGTGGCGTTCCGCTAAGAATATAACCTTATCATATTCCAAATTTGAAATATTTTAAAATTGAAGCTTTCAAAAAAGAAATTTATAAAATTATTCATGATATATAATGTTAACAAATATATATTTTTTACCTTTTTTCTGTAGACTATATTTATGTTTTTATTGAAATCACTGGTTTCTCTCTGATTGTCAATTTATATTAAATGTGCTTTTTTTTCTCTTTCTTCTTTTTTGCTCTTGTGTGTTTATTGATTTGAATTAAGTTACTTACTGTATTTAGTAAACTGTCCTTGTACATTTTATGTTATAGGCCTATTATTGGCTAAGACCACACCCTACACGAGCCTGGCTCTTACGGTAGTGGCTAGAAACATTTTTGTTTTATAAATTTAATTTGTACTCGCTAGCTAGTTAAATATCACTAGGAGTCGCTCGAGGACGAGATTGAGAAGTAAATTAGGGCAGGAAAAGCAAGGAAAAGAATTGAAATAAGAGGGAAAATTTCAGTGGTAGAAATTAGAAAAAGATCTCCATAAAGAAGGAAAAGAGAAATATCAGAAGAATTAGAAGGATAAAAAAGAGGAGGAGGATTAATTTGGGGGGAAGGAATAAGATGATGTGTGAAGGAGAGAAAAAAGGAAAACCGGACAGTAGGACAGGAAATACAAGAAGAAGAATTGGGTGAAAGAGAGAAGCAACAGAAAGAAGAAGAAAAAATAGGGGAATTGAGAGGAGAATAATGAGTTGGAGGCTCTGAAATCAGCTACAAGGATCGGTCCGGTTTTTTTGCCACTACTGTATACAAGATCTTTCGGTCGAGCCTGTACGGTCGTTCGTGTATAACTATGCACAGTTTGAATCTTCAAAGAAAACAAAAAGAGTACTACTAATAATAAAATAGTAAAACAACAATTATTATTATTATTATTATTATTATTATTATTATTATTATTATTATTACAATTATAACTAATCTAACTTCATACCAAATTTCGCAACAAGAATAAAAAAATAATAAGAATAAAATAAATATAAGATATGGAAGAGAGAAAAATTAATATATACATTATTTTTATTAATTTATTAAAAACACAATATATAATTCAATGTGAGACCAAACCATTTAGGAAGAATAAGCTTTTCTATTAAAGATAATTTTATTGTATTTTTCAACTTAAGTAAGGGGAATTATCACTAGACGTCGGATGTTTAGGAAAATGTCTATTTTATTGAATGTTCAGATTTAAAGGTTTCAGTAAATATACACCAATCATGAGAAATGAAGCATTTTGATAAAGTTTGATCTTGCCTTTTTTTGTCGTTAACGCCTTTTTTGCTCTTATATGTAAGCCTACTTTTTTTTTTTCTTTATATGATTACTCAACAATATTGCATTTATTTCTGTGTTCGAAACTAAGGAAATTACAGTTCTTACAGTAGCCATAGATATGGGACACACTGTTGCAATGCAGCATTGTTGTTTTGCTTACTCCAGAATCGATCTTGTCCTCCTGACTCCAGCACTGTGTTGAGATTCTCTGAAACTTTTGGTGGACAATGACATGGTTTAGCAGGTTTTCAGTCGTGAGCTAACTATTTCATATTATCACCAAACAGCCTTTCTGATTAGGGTAATTAAATAATTAGAATTATATTGCAGGTACACTATTCCATCACGTTTAACTTTCATTTCTGATTACGTTATGTATAATTAGCGTTTACAAATCAACGGTCATTCACAGCCACGTAGTAGATAGAACTAAGAAATAGAAGATGGTGCAGAGCAGGGCTTAATATGATCACTTAGGAGACAAAACAAACGAAGAGGAAAGTCATTTGTCTCTACTGGAATCCATACATAACTTTGTATGGATTTATGTGCTGGTTATGACTAATAGTGCTTAATTATCATATTGCAAGCGATTATGTATTCTATTTTACGTTCCGATATTATATTTAACTTTATGCGTCTTAAACGTGACATAGAACACCAATTTTACGCGACAGTAGGTATTTACATTTTGGATCAAATCTTGCATAAAAATAAATAAATTCACATACAACTTTGTTCACAACGTTTGACTAATAAATTAATTATGGAATCATAATAATTCAGTTATAAATAATTATAGATTCATAGGTCTTTGAAACTGATGTCACTTTAGTTGCATGAACATATATATTTGATGTAATGAAACCTTTGTTATTAAATACAGAATGTTTCAAAGTTACAGAAATTAATTTTGATTCCTGAGGCACAATTTTTTTTAACTTAATACCGAGTGAAATGCATACTGTGAAATTGAATAAGTTCTCCCAAAAACGGCCAACCATCATTTTGAAATAATGGAGAAAATTTGAATTTTGTGTCCAGTATTCATTACAACATTTTGAATGTATTTTACTAATTAATTTTTGAATACATCTTCCTAAAATTGAGCTGTTGCTAAGTAACTGAGTATGACGTCAGAATCGTGTGTTGCATTTCATCTTCCTTTCTCACAGTCTGGAATAAATTAATATATTTTGGTGTTTTGTAAGGTTCCTGTCACTTGCAAAAGGGTCATTACATCAAGACTTTTTTCTACGAAAGTGCATGAAGTAATAACACCAGTGTGTGAAGTAATAATTTGTGGCTTTCGAAGAAAAAACATTGTATGGTACATTCGTGAAGTTGTATTTTGACAATCGTGTAGGCTATTTGAGAAACTCGGAAAGCGTCGCCTCTCAAACCTACATTCCTGTCAAAATACTACCTCACTTCACGAACTTGTATCATAAATTACTATTATGTCATTTTCTCATATTTCTTATAAATCATAGTTATAAAATTTATTCTTTATGCATGCCTTGGTTTTGAGCAATGCACACTGTGCAAAACCTTTTTTAAACCATTGTATGCAGTGTTTTCTTGACTTAAATATCGACACATTTTCTTTACATTTTTGAACCCTATAAGGCAAAATGATTTCTATTGCGAGATAAATTATCTGTTCGTCAGTCAACTGTGCATATTTAAGATCCTGTCCAGCTTCCGTCCATAATCTTGTGCTAAAAATGAAAACTCAACGATCAACGGAGATGAAAACTCCAAAGCCAATGCAGTTGGTGATATCGGCCATCAAGGATCTACGAGAGCCCAAAGGTCCTACTCCGAAGAAGATAGCAAAGTATATCATGTCGCGCTACTTCACTGATGCCAGCAAGCTGCAGCGGCAGGTAGACACCGCCTTGAAACGAGGAGTGACCTACGGAATCCTGAACACCGACAGGGGCCGCTATCAGCTCGAGGACCTGGAACTGCACATAAGGTCACACAGACGTCGCCGCCGCTCTCCTTCTGGACGCAGGCACAGGAGGGGAGGACTCCGTGGAAGCTCTAGACGCAGAAGACGTCGCCACTCTAGTTCCGGACGCAGACGCAGGAGCGGAGGGCGTCGACGACGCAGCTCTCCCATCCGTCGGCGAAGACGCAGCTCTCCCATCCGTCGGCGAAGACGCAGCTCTGCCATCCGTCGGCAAATACGCTCTCGCCGCAGGAGGGACCTGCCTGTCAGGAAAGTAAAAAAGACTCCAAATAGAAGAGGGTGCCAGCAGCGGAACTGAGTCTGCCAAAGAACAAGTTGTGCTTGGATGTTGGTCTTATGTGACTGCGCAACTATCACCTTTTGAAAAAAATGAAACATTTGTACCAGGTTTCCTGATCCAATAAAATCTTATTTTATTTTACAGTATCTGTCATTTTATTTTATCTCAATGTAGAAATGAACTTAGTATATTATTAGGTTTGTAGTCAATACTGGTGAGATTTAGTAATGAGAGAGAATTAGAGGAGTAGGCTAATCCTGAGTAATTAAAGAAAGAAAAAAAAACAAGTTGACAGTAGAAAGGTGTATGCCATATGAAATAAGATATAGACGCAAGTTACTTCCATTCATGAAGGCGGTAAGAAATAAGGGCCATTTTACAAAAATATATGAAGACAAGCTGAAAGTAAATGGAAAGTATTACGACCTAGAGTTTTGTCAAGATAAATTATAACCATATGGAATTTGCGATAAGTAAAAACATTCTAGGACAGCTAAACCGGTAGAGCAATGAACGCGAAAAATTGACGAGATCAACAAAATCTGGAATGATGATGGCAGAAAACCACAAACAGCTGGAAAGAAAGGCAGACAAGGAGAAGAAAAATGTGTGAAGTGATGCAAAGGTAAATAAAAGTGCAACGTAAGGAGAAATGAAGAGGATGACGAATAGAAGGATATCATTATAGGCTATTGCAGACGTCAACTACAAAACGAGTGGAAATGAACTTAGTATATTATTAGGTTTTGTAGGCAATACTGGTGAGATTTAGTATTTGAGAGAGAATTAGAGTAGTAGGCTAATACTGAGTAATTTAAGAAAGAAAAAACAAGTTGACAGTAGAAAGGTGTATGCCATGTGAAATAAGATATAGACCCAAGTTACTACTTCCATTCATGAAGGATTCGGAAACGTATCTCAACATCCTAACAGACCAACTTTCACAGATGTTAGAAGAAGTTCCACTGCAGAGTGAGGAACTTGTGGTGTGATGGTTGTCCGGCCCATAGTGCATGACGTACTACAGATTGTCTTCCCCGATTGTTTCCAAATCGTTGGATTGGACGAAGAAGACCTGTACCTTGGCCGACCCGTTAACCTTATTTGATCCCTTTAGATTTTGTTCTGTGGGGAAAACTGAAAGACACTGTGTACAAGGAAATACCGACTGCACAAGATCATATGAAAGAACGGATTACTGCCGTCTGCGCTGAAATTCCTGCTGAAATGTTAGAACATGTGCAGCAATCTTTACATGGCAGACTGGAGGCGTGTATTCAAGTTGGTGGTGGTCATTTTGAACAAAACCTGTGATTGTTAATTTTCTCTTTCTGTGTCAGAATCCACAGAGAATTAGTGTATTCACTTTTGTTTTTCTTTAGTTTGTGCTAACACATGGAACAGATAACAACTGTTGGTGTTTACAATTTTCAAAATACGATTTCTTGTAAACTATTTGAGCTATAATCCTACAACAGAAACTCATTTACTCTAGTTTTATTTTTTTCATTATTTTTTTCATGTCTGTAGGCATTGTTCCATTAAAAAAAATATTGTTGTGTAGAAAAGTGCACTTTCTCATACTTATTAAAATCTATGCATGGGCTACAAATACGAGCCCTTGTCTATAATTCAACTCTGTGAAAACCGCACGTCAAAATCACCTTCCATTCAGAAATATTTGCGGTGCAAGATTTAAGTGACTCACCTGTATGTGTATATGTATATGTACAGTATATATTCAATTCCTTATTAAAATTGCAATAAATAATCGAAATAATAAATATAAATGTAAGACACAAAAAACATGTACACACGCATTAAAAAACAAATAGAATAGAAAACACACACAATAAATCCAAACGAACATTATCAATGCAGGGGAGAATAAGAAGGAAGTGACGAATAAAGTGAAGTATGAGAAAAATAACAGTAAGGAGGAAGAAAAAATGAGAGGGGAGAAAAGTAGAAAGTAATATGAATTGTGGAGGACGGAAAAAAGGAAAAAAAAAGAGGCGAAAAGAAAATTCATAGAAAGGCGGAAGAAAATTTGAGCAAACGTCTTTGAAAGCGCGCAATGCTATTCTTTCTGTAACGAAAAGTGTTTCCTCAAACAAAGTGTAAGCCATGACTTTGTAAGTTTGTGGACCGATGAAAATGCCCTCTTTTAATTTGGCTTCACTCAAACTGGTAAACTTTCCCTTTAAATACTGAAAACCAAACATTTGTTTGTTCATTGCATAGACCTCATTTTGGACTGTTATGAAATTTAGTTAATAGAAGGGACAATATCTGTTTATTTATTATAAGTACAAAAGAGCATGCCAACAACCATAAGAAACCGGAAATAAGTCATAAACTCATAAAATTTATTAGCTTTTGTTTTGCTTTATACCCCCAACCAGCGCCAGATGTTTCCTGGGGGAGCGCTTATCGAAAAGTGAAATCATAGTATATCTTTAAAACCTTACGTGATACGAAGAAAAGAGATGCATTTTCGGATTCAGCGCACATCAAACGATAGGGGACACATTGTTTTAAGTCGGAGCAAAATTCTTGTTGTTCAGTGTAATTTGCCAATGTCGTCGTCAGCGTGTTTATTAGGTACTGCACTATATCATACCCCATTCAGGATGCCGGCGTGATCTAAGGAGAACGAAATGGATTCGTGCTCCGAGGTTACGTTCGAGCTTGGGTTTGAATGCCTCTTCGATTAATCACTTGGCTAGTTTTTTTACTAAGCTCATCCAAATTGTAATTCGAATTTCAGTGTAGGTAATTCTGTGACATATTATCGGACTCACCAAATTATACTAAAGAATATTTAATCAAATCTTTAAAACTATGATTGAAGCTTTTCCTATTACAAGAGAATATTTTAGAATTGGAGATCCTGCAGTGACAGTATTCACAAAGTAAAATGAATAATTGAAAAGAGAAACGCACATAGAACTGGTTATTATGAAAAAGTAGAATGAATATGATATAGGCCTCTATTAATATATAGTCTGTAGGATTTCCACTCCATTTTATGCGCGCCTTTCAGAACCTGAATGCAGGAACATCTATCTTTATAGATAAGTAATGGAAAACTTTCACAAGAAGTAGCCATAAATCAACCATGTAGCTTCTCTCCAAGTTCCTTATAGGATTATATAATATTGAACAAAATCTGTGAGACTAAGTGAATATTTGTCACAGAGGTGTACAAATCTAGAAAGAAATTCAATCAAAATATGCTGATTATCAAATAATTATAAAATAAAATGAATATGAATTAAAGAAGTGTTTTTAACTAAATACGATATGTCAGAAATACAACTTAAAAAAAAAACTGGCTTTTATGCAGTAAAACATTGCAAGAACGTTGTGTTAGAAGACACAATTCTGGAACTACTATATCTTTTCAACCTCAACTTCGGAAAAGATAACTTCAATTTCGGAAATGGTTAATTCATATTCAGAAAAAATAAACTTCATTTCGAAAAAGCTAAACTCAATTTCGGAAAATGTAAATTCAATATCAGAAATGATACCAAACACAGGCAAAAATGTAATTAATTCAGGATTTAAAGGGTTTTCTAATATTTTCAGCTGTGTAGTATCAATATATACAATTATATGGTACTGTAGACAAGATTTTGTTATGTATACATTAAAATAAAATTGATTATCCATATATTCTCAAGGAATAAAAATATTATAGCTAAAGATCCGTTCAATAAATAACGTAAATTTATATTAATTTAGTGCAACTATGTTACTTCCTTTTTCGGAAATTAACTTTACACCTTCCAGACTTTATATTACTATTTTCAGACTGAAATTATTTTCTGCGAATTTGTATACATTTTTTCCGAATATAACTGAACATTTTCCGAAATACAGATTGGAAAGGTGTAGTAACAAATTTGAACTCTTTAGCTTGTGATATCAGACGTAAGAAAGTTCAAGGTATTGAATGAGCTTAAATAAATGTAATTACACCTTTGAAACATTAATTTATAATGTTCTGCCCCAGAATAGGTCTTTCACTGTAAACTCAGCATCCTCCAGTCTTTCTATTTTCCGCCTTCCTCTTAGTCGGTTGGGTTATGTCATCATGTGTCCTTCCCCGGTATCCCTCTCCCGGACATCCGAATGGGGGGATAGTGTAAGTCCGGAATTTTTTTACCGTGGAAAGACTCATCATGCCATTATAGTAGTTTTTCTGGGGAAAGATAAATACGGTATTTTTCCGTTGCTTTCCGCACATCACTCTTTCGCATCTTAAAAGAACCCAGGGGGCCCAACATGGAGGTGAGAAAAAGTGGATTTGACTAATTAGATCTCCGTACTTCATCGAAATTCACCACAATGGTTAAATATTATCAGAAACCGAGATATCCAAATTAGTCTCTGCTCCCCTTGAAACAATTCGAATAATAATAAATAATAAGACAAAGCGAGAAACACAGCTGTGAAGTTGTAGGTATAAGGTAATGGCCGTACCAACCTTTATGTATGGAAGCGAAATATAGACTCTTCAGAAAAAAGGCATTCAGATAGAGATTAAAAAAATACAGGTCTCCGAAATGAAATTCTTAAGAGCTTTAGAGAGATGTAGTTTGAGTGACCATCTCATAAACAAGGAGATAAGGAAAACAATTAATATAATTCTCAATTACTCTTAGATAGAATAAAAAAAGGACTGAAGTTTCATTGACAGATACGAGGGAGAGTAAAAAAATAACCTTAATAATTGTTTAATTAATTTAATATCTACATTAACAGCCTTACTAATAAACCGTGTATAGTTTTATACGAGACTTATGCAGACTTGAGACAGAAAACTTTACAAATAAACCATGCATGAGCAATAGATGCACAAACAGGCTGTAGCCATACAATGGGAATTGCTTTGCAATAATTATATGCACGAAACCCCTTGTTTAAGCATAGTATATAGAGAAAAAATGGCCGCCCCTCTAACAGCTATTCGTATCGACTGTCATTTTATGATGATGGTTGCCTTGTAACCACAGAAAGAACAAACCAAAGAGTACAGAATAATTCGAATAATATCGCTGTAGCTTGTACGCTTTGACCAAAATATAGTGTGGTAATCGATTAGAGCCAGTTGTGTTATCGATACTTAACACGCCACACTAGAGCGCTCTACCGGATGCAATAGAGAACCTAAGATATTTTATACATTTTGTAACGAAGTAATGACGAAACTATGATGTACCTGTGTAACAGTTATACTGTTATACACGACGTATGTAGTGATTATATTAGTAAGGAATTTACACACGACATATAAACGAGCTACTCATTGTATAAGTATAAGACAGTTAAACGTCTGTATATAGAGTTTTTATTAGTAAGACCGTAAGACTACAAACATTTCATCACTATTCAACATATCTCCACTACGTTCAATGCAAGTGTTCCTGTTATACTATGTTGAAAAGTGATGAAGTGTTTGTAGTATTATTGTACTTATTCAATTAATAAAACAATAAATTAAGGTTACTTTTTGACTCTCCTTCGTACAAGCATTCCGAAAGAGATGTTGAGCTACAAACCAGCCGGTAAAAGAGATCGATGTAGAACATAGAAAAGATGATCAGAAACTCTGTAAAATCCATTTTGAAGGTAGAATCGAAACGGGCTTGGACAAAACCATTGAGTGAAAAATGTAAACATACGTACGCAAATAATTCTCAGTTCCCATAGTGACCAGTAAACAAAGGAGCGCCAACCCTGACATCTGTCTTGGGTCACTCAACTAATTTTATTGACCTAAAACTAGACGTCAGTTTTTTCGTTTGTTCATGGAATACCGCTTCCACTCCTATCACATTTTTATTAGTTTCTTTATCGTTAAGTATTTTAAATTGGAACTCCATTTACCGGAAATGTTTATGTTGGTAGGAGTAGACCTCGGTCAAACATCGATCCTCCCTTTTCTCTGCATATAATCTTTACAACTGAAACTCTTAAATTAGTGTAATCGGAAGATACACTTAAGTTGAAATTTGAGAAAACGTGACATGGACCACTTTACACGAAAGTAGGGACTCATTACACGCTATCAAAGAGGCGACCAGTTGGAACGGCCGCCGTCTCATCTTGCTCTGTGCTGATTAGTCAGATAGACTGCACTGCCTAATCACAAACAAGTATGGTAATAGTATTATTAATCATTAATGTATGGGATTGTACTTATAATCGTAACATTAAAGCTGCGACTTTGAAAATGATAGAAAAATAGTAGTAGTAGTAGTGGTGGTGGTGGTGGTGGTGGTGGTGGTGGTGGTGGTGGTGGTGGTGGTGGTGGTGGTGGTGGTGGTGGTGGTGGTGGTGGTGGTGGTGGTAGTGGTAGTGGTAGTAGTCATAATAATAATAATAATAATAATAATAATAATAATAATCGTTACCACACATTTTGAGTCATTTGTAATTTTGTGTTGTTGTTAATAAAATCTCTGTTAATGTATATTAATAGCATTCTTATTTCATGAGCATCATTTCCAGAATAAACTTGTAAGGAATGAATATGAAGAAATTTCGTCCAATAGTCCAGGAGAAATCATTGTATAATTACGAACGGACGGACGTAAAGAACATTATTTTAATAATTTCGAATAATTTCAAGGAAAAATTGTTCCGGGGCCGGGCATCGATTTCGGGACCCTTCGCTTTGCGCACGAATGCTCTCCCAACTGAGCTACCCCAGGAACTATACACGACACCGTCACAATTTTTCCTTTATATCCACACAATTCAAATGGACTGACAAGACGCCAGAACCCAACTTTGAGTGCACACAAATTCTGTGTGACTTAAATTGTGGCTTCCTATTCAAACCCGATTTAGAGGGAGCTACTATCTGAAAGCCAGATTTCTATAATTATTTTAATAGTTTATTTAACGATCCTGTTTCAACTAGGTAATAGGCTATTTAGCATCAATGGTATTGTATGATAGCGAAATGGTAATTTACCACGTGAGGCCGAGGATTCGCCGTGCGATTACCTACATTCGCCTTACAATTGGGGAAAACTTGGAAAAATCTCAACCAATTGAAGCGAGAACCGAACCCAGGCCCGAGCTCCAGTCCGGATCAGCAGGGAAACGCACCTGCGCGTGGGCTATTCCGATGGATGATAGCATGGTTTTTAAATTATGTTTTATTTAACGACGCTCGCAATTGTCGAGGTTATATCAGCATCGCCGGTGTGCAGGAATTTTGTCCCTCAGGGGTTCTTTTACATGGCAGTAAATCTACTGACATGAGCCTATCGCATTTAAGCCCATTTAAATGTCATCGACCTGGACCGGGATTGAACCCGCAACTTCGGGAACAGAAGGCTAGCACTCTACCGACTGCACCACCCAGACCGACGACGGCATATTAAAAACTTTTCTGTATATCAGGAGTTCTGAAAGTCTATCGATAAGAAAATTTTAATTATTTTCCTTCATATTTTGCAGCACGTTTCATTATTTACTGTCTGCGTCAAAAACAAGTCACGAGAATTCCGCTATGAACCTGCGTAGTACGATGAATTTTCTATAATTATCGCGTAATTGTAGTCGTGTATGCATATTTATAGTTGTTGTTAACTGTATTGTAATTCGAAAAATATCTAAAATAATGAATTCCATAGAAAGGGGGAAAGAATAAAAGAAAAAAAAACACGCAAAGCCTTAATTCATTTCATAGGAATGTGGGAAACGCAGACTTCATCTTAGTACACAGTAGTACAAAACCACTTTTGATATTTTTAGATTTGTGCTAAAGTTAAATGTATAATAACATTTAATTTCTTAGAAGCAATCTTTTTTTTTTAAATACACTGTCTGTAATTTCTATCTTTTGTCAATTTGTCTCTCGAAAGAAAGAAATTAAACATAAAAAAGTCAGAATTGATTTTGAATAAACTGTCTGTTTGCGTAGATCCATTATGTTATTAAAGTTTATGGTAGGAGGAATAGGAGTATTTCGAGAAAACATGTCATAGCGTCGTTTTTGTTCAGCAAAAATTGTAATTGCATTCGTTGTAATTTGAATCTTTGTCTCCGACGTGAAAAATTCATGCTTTGGCATTTCGGATAACGGTATGCCTGATGTAATCTCTTGTAAGTGTAAATCATAGTGCATTAAAGCAAATCATTGTTGCTTGATTGTTCGTTAGATTAGATCGTTATGTAAGGTGCGGAGTCCCTCCAAACCGTGGTGCCATTACCTTAAAGAAGGACATTTATATGAGAACATGGTTTCTGGATTAACAGAACGGCCCAAAGTTTTCGCTCGTGCAGTTACTTCGTTCAAGATTTCTTGTGTGAAGTTTCTTACAGCAGGTCCCTGTGGATCATCTTACAAATTGAGACCTGCGTGTAAGAGTGACATTTATTCACTATAAGCGTGTTCAATTTAGAAAACACTACAACAGTACAGTACTGTATTACACAGGAATACTTACTTATGGCTTTTAAGGAACCCGAGGTTCATTGTCGCCCTCAAATAAGCCCGCCAACGGTCCCTATCCTGAGTAAGATTAATCCAGTCTCTACCATCATATCCCACCTCCTTCAAATCTATTTTAATATTAACCTCCCATGTTCGTCTCGGCCTCCCCAAAGGTCTTTTTCCCTCCGGCCTCCCAACTAACACTCTATTGTATTTTTGGATTCGCCCATACGTGCTACATGTCCTGCCCATCCCAAACGACTGGATTTAATGTTCCTAATTATGTCAGATGAAGAATACAATGCGTGCAGTTCTGCGTTGTGTAACTTTCTCCATTCTTCTGTAACTTCATCCCTCTTAGCCCCAAATATTTTCCTAAGTACTTTATTCTCGAATACCCTTAACATCTATTCCTCTCTGAAAGTGAGAGTCCAAGTTTCACAACCATACAGAAAACCGGTACTATAACTATTCTATAAAGTCTAACTTCCAGGTTTTTTGAGAGCAGACTGGATGACAACAGCTTCTCAACCGAATAATAACACGCATTTCCCATATTTATTCTGCGTTTAATTTCCTCCCGCGTGTCATTTATATTTGTTACTGTTGCTCCAAGATATTTGAATTTTTCCAACTCTTCAAGGGATAAATTTCCGATTTTTATATTTTTATTTCGTACAATGTGGTGATCACGAGGCATAATCATGTCTTTTCGGGATTTACTTCCAAATCCATCTCTTAACTTGCTTTCAAGTAAAATTTCCGTGTTTTTCCTAACAGTTCGTGGTTTTTCTCCTAACCTATTCACGTCACTCGCATAGACAAGCAGCTGATATAACCCGTTCAATTCCAAACCTTCTCTATTATCCAGGACTTTCCTAATGGCATATTCTAGAGCAAAATTAAAAAGTAAAGGTTATAGTGCATCTCCTTACTATAGCCCGCAGTGAATTGGAAAAGCATCCGACAGAAACTGGCCTCCTACGGACTCTGCTGTACGTTTCACTGAGACTCATTTTAATTAATCGAACTATTTTCTTGGGAATACCAAACTCAATAAGAATATTAGATTACCTATATAAAACTTCTCTCTTAACCAACCCTTTTTGAAATCTATGAATAACTAATGTACTGTACCTTATACTTTCATTTCTTACATTTCATATCTAGAGAAGATAATTCCCGAGGTTCTCTCCATAGAAATATTTTGGAGTTTGCTCATTCGTGACGTTTATACCAATAGTTACGTGAAGTGGACCTCATAATCTAAGGACAGATGAATCAGGGCATGGCGAAATTCTATTAAATTTAAAACTGCATAGAGTTTCTATGCAGGTCTCAGGTAGTAATGTTCCGTCGGCTTAATGATGGTGCTCATCGCCTGTTCCGAGGGCGCTAAAAGGTAAAGGGTGGAGTGGAACCGGTTTGCATAGGGAAGCGTGCACGGATCTGTCCGTACGTCGGCAAAAAACCACTCGCCATCCGAGAACAGATTTTGTTAAGTAGAGTCTGGAGTGGGACCGGTCTGCATAGGAACTTTCTGTATGTGTCATACACCGCCGTTTAATATCATGAATTTTAAGATAGAAACATATATAGAATAATATATATTTCATATTATAGCTAAGTATTATGTTTCTTTTTTTTAATTCTGTCTCGAGACTTTCGTTATATACGTTGTAAATTGTGCAAATCTGAAATCCTTCAAACAATTTCTGTTAATACAGTGACATCATTCGAATGCGCCACGTCAATCAAACGACATCTGAATTAACGGTAAGTTGTATTTACGTAATGATAATAATGCGCCACGATTAAATAAGAATAAAAAATCGTAGCAGTTAGCAAAATCTGAATTATTCCTTTTCAGTGGTAGGCTAATCGCATGCTTTATGTCCTTATAAATAAATTGATAAGACCTCATGTGACTTTATAAACTTATTATACATAACTATGAGTAAATATAGCCTACAGAGTAGAGATAGTGACGAATACACGTAACTGACACGTTGAGGAGACATGGAGAGAGACCAATATTTTCTGCCTCGTCACTGGGAAGAAAGTTTAAAGTTCTGTTTTATTTAACGACGCTCGCAACTGATGTTATATCAGCGTCGCCGGTGTGCCGGAATTTTGTCCCGCAGGAGTACTTTACATGCCAGTAAATCTACTGACATGAGCCTGTCGCATTTAAGCACACTTAAATGCCATCGACCTGGCCCGGGATCGAACCTGCAACCTCGGGGACAGAAGGCCAGCTCTATATCAAATGCGCCAACCAGATCAACTCACTAGGAAGAAATGATGTCAACATCATATTTAGGCTGCTGTTTACCCCCGCGAATTGCGCTGTAATCATTTATACTCAGTGGACTTAAAATTATTGTGACGAGACGATACATTATTTAATCTCTGAACTTGAACGCGGAGCTTTTCATTCCGTACCAGTATTATGTCGCTGTAACGACAATCCCTCTAAAAGTACACACATAAATAGGTAAATAATACAATATAGCCTATCAACAATAAATTGAATAAGTTTATTTTCCAGAAATGAGAATATTTTGTAGGAGGTATTGAAACTCAGGTTTGAAGAAAATAAAGTGAAAATTCAATTTATTTTCTTTCGAGTCCTGTTAAGCATTTTCTTCCCTGTGACATGAATTTTACGTTAGCTACATTTTATGTTAAGGAAAACTAGTTTCGAATTAGCATGCCCCAAGGAGCTCTCCGACCAAGCCAATCTGATTGGAGTTTAAATGCGAAATAGATTCCTTTATCGGTTCGAGGAATAAACTGACTTTCTTATATTCTCGATACAGATTCTGTATGAACCTTTAGAGAGATTGCTAAAGAGATCCTTTCGTTCATGCTTCAGTCTTCAGATATATTTCGCAGATGTTTTATACAGGATTTACGTACAAGAACTTGAATTTCTTTGCTTGTAGGAATAAAAGTAATTCGGTCATTCTAATTGAAAGAAAGCATAAAACTCATTCAGCTTTTAACTTCCTAATGACCAGTCTTACGTCATGCATTTATCTGAGGGTTTCTTGATAAAAGTTACAAGATTTGAATCGCTGGTAAATTTAATATGAGTAGATACAGAAATTGTGGACCGAATTTCCTTTGAATAGCCTACTTCGATTTTATTGATTTCTCAAAGTTCATTTCATTTAATTAATTATATTCCTTAGACCTCACATCACCATTGTAGCTTTGAGATATGAATGAAATACACTACAATGCAAACAGATCAATTCAATTTACAAGCATAAACAGTTCATCAGTTATGTAGAAGGTACGAATATGGAGAAATGTTGTTAATTCTGTTCTCAACCTTTTCTTTAATCCTTTCAGAGCTTTAAGATAACTAAGCACTGACCTAGCATGTACAGGGATATCATTTTATTTTTACTAACATTTCTAATATTAACCTGGCTATACCTTCAATATTGAAAGGTCTTTCGTCACTGGAAAACGCGAACATATTTCTGGAACGTACTATACTCACTACCTCAGTAGTGTTTACTATGACCGTAAGGCGACTTTGCATAGACCTACGCGGTCTTTGTTCTATGTGGAGGACGATTGGAAGTTCAAAAGTAGAGGAGGTAGAAGTGAAGTACATTCAAAAACTCAAGTGTACAGTAAAAATTTAAGTAAACATAAAATAATGTCCCTGTATAATGAACTCCATTTTCATAACAACTGAGACTAAGAGACAGTAGATGGAGATCTGATTTGTTTCTTGTATTAATATGATGATTTTTTTTATTATAATTAAATTTAATCTGTCTTGATTTTAACATAAAATATCATCAGAGAATGAATGTATTCACAAGGTAAGGTATACGTTATTCTAACTTCATTTGTCTCTCTAGTTTAATGTTGTACTTAATTTATGAATAGCTTTTAGATTACTTTGTCGTACTTTGTACACAGTTCATTTTCCACGCTGCAAATTCTATTTGAAACGTTTACGAAATTCTTAATAAACAAAGTCGGGATTTGGGCAGGTTTCTTGGGATTTTCCCGTTTACTTCCCATCATTCCACAGTATTACTCGATTTACAATTACCCTCATTACTGGTGTGGTTGAAGTGGAAAAATACCGGAGTCTGCTCTCTTTTCGGAAGGCAACGCTACGGAATCTGTAAGACTCACTCGTACGGAACAAGTAACGTTGGAGATGTTTAGTCCAAGGCACCGCTGTGCGCTGTGGAATAACGGTTAGCAAATCTGACCGTGAAACGAGCGGGCCAGATTAAAATCCTGGTTGGAACAAGTTACAGTATATTACCTCATTAAGGTTTTTCCGAGGTTTTTCTTCAACCAACTGAAACAGAATTGCTGAATAACTTTCGACGTTGGACCTCGGACTCAATTCGCCATCATAAATACACTTACCTTGTTTCATCATCTCCGTTTCTTTTCCATATTTCGGGCTACTGTGGGCCGCCGCTGAACTTGGACCCCCGTGGTATGTGGTCATTAGTTGCTAGTGGTAGTTCTGTGTACCGTGGGGGCTCATGGTAGCTCGTGGGACCGGGGTTAAAGGATCGCAGCGATACCTACGTGGAATGGTAAAAGGATTCTGTATGCTGTAGGAGAGTACGAGGGCAGCCCGCAGGAGAATCTGTAGCGCATGGAGCTTTAGGACTTGTACATCTCACTACATCTCGCCAAAATGTAAAAAAATGTAAAAAAAATGTAAAAAATTGTACAAAATTGTAAAAATTGTAGAAAATTACTAAATTGTAAAACTATAAAAATTTGTAAAAATTGTAATTGTAATATTGTAAAATGTTGACATGTTCCACATCTTAAAGCTTCATTGCTCATGTAAGATCTATGGAATAAAATAAATGAATGAATGAATGAATGAATTGCATTCCTGGTAGTACAATGGGCCCACCCATGCGGCCTACGTGGGAGGGCAGACTTCAGTCCATGCTTCTCCCTTTGAGGGGGCTAATAGATAGATACGTAGATGTTTGCAGTTACCACCGATACGAGCAAATGCTGGGTAACTTTCGGTGCTGGACCTCGGACTCATTTCACAGGCATTATCACCTTCATATCATTCAGACGCTAAATAACCTAGATGTTGATACAGCGTCGTAAAATAACCCAATAAAAAAGTTACCACCGATGCCTGAATATTCTTCTAAGTCGACATTTAAGCAAGAAGGGAGTATCTTTCTTTGCCTCATCTAAATATTACTTCAAGTCATCTCACATTACTTCCGCTCACCTCACCTCATTTTACCTTAAACTCATAACACAATATCTTAGTTTAACTCGCCCCATCTACAATCTTATCTCATCCAATCCTCGATTTCAATCACACTTCACAGTATGTTACATCAACTCACCGCATTTAACTTATCTCAGTCTCACAATATCACTTTATTCACCTCACTTTACCATACCTTGGCGTGTGTTACTTTATCCTATCTCACTTCAAGCCACTTCATCTTACTTCACTTCACCTGTTTACCTATTTTCTACTCACATAATCTCAACTTCTTACGTCACTTCGTCTCAAACCGAACTTCAACCTAGCCTATATTAATTCATCATGCCTCACCTCACCTCAATTCACTACAACTCAAATTACCTTGCTTGCCCAAGCGGATGTGTGCTAAGTAAATAATATGTATTTATTTTGTATTTTGTGTAGCAATAAATACTAAATACTAAAATAATATTAAATACCTTGCCTTACCCTCCTTATCTTACTCCAATTCTTCGCAACCTCAAACTGACGTCACACTACCTCATCTCACTTCAACTCACCTCATTTACTTAATCATGCTTAATTAATATGGATTTCATCTCACTTCACTTCAATATGAACTTCAGTCCCACCTCTTATGTCATTTCACCTCATTACATTTCACTTATACTTCATCTCATTTTATTGTATGCCATTTTAACCTCACTTCACTTCACCTCACCTTCCGTCAGCTGACCTCACTTTACCTCACAAATTCCTTATCTCACTTCACCTCATAACTTCCTTACCTCACTTCACTTCACAACCTCATCATCACATGTTACCTCATCTCTTTTCATCTCATATCATTTCTTACTTCACTTTAATTTACCTCAATTTACCCCGCTTCATTCACTTCACCGCACAACTTCTTAAATCACTCCCTCTTATCTTAACCCCCCTGAAGTCAATGTACCTTAACTTTTCCCTCTTCATCTCACTTCACTTTACTTCACCCCTCACCTAACTTTATCTCACTCCTCACTTCACTTCACCTTACCTATCCTCATTTCATCTCACTTCACCATTCCTACTTCACTTCATCTGCACATCAAACTTCACCTTACCTCTCAACTCACTTCACCTAACTCCTCCTCATTTTGCTTCATTTCACACCTCTTCATTTTACCGTACTTCACCTCATCTAACCCTTCCTTGCCATACAACACTCCACCTCATTTCACCTCATCCCTCATTTAACGTCACTTTACCTCAACGTACCGTACTTAATTCAAATTTCTTAAGCTCAGCTGATCTTCACCTTAGTTCATCAGACTTTTCTTTACTTTATCTTAAATTAAGTCCCGTACCGTAGCGCCGTGGACTCGCGTTATGAACTGAGCGGTGGTTCGATTCCTCTTGGGAGAAGAAGTTTTTGTCGTGAAATTTCGGCCAGTGGAAGAGGCCGCCATCGTGATGAATTTGGGGGCCAAAGTGAGTCGCGAAATCCTGTTTCGTAAGCAAGTTATAACAGCTGGGTGGGGATCATCCCGCGTAGTGAGTAACGTTGCTGAGGCATGGGGATGTGAATCCATAAGTCGGCTGGTCGCCAAGAATTTTTTAAAATCTTACATGACATTACTTTAAATACAAATCTAACAAAATGGAACTGTTGAATCTTCGGCTTCTATGGATAGGCCATCGTTAAATGTAGACGAAAGTGTTTTTGAAAATTTTTGATACCCCTATTCCCCTGCGTTGTGGTCAGATATGGAGAATAGCAATACTGCAATGATCACGAAAGCTGTTACGAGTTTCTATGGCTATCGAAACAAATGACACTCGGAGGCTGTATGGTGCACCTTCATTACACTTCGACTGCAGATCGCTCCCTTAGGAGCTGTGAGTGATGTAGATGGTTCATTGCGATTGCATAGAAAGGAGAAAGCACAGGTGAACAATTAACACGTGTCGTGTCAAGAGTTCTATTTATGTGTTTCATTATGTATTAGCTTTAGTGTATTTTAACGTATTCATGTGCGTTACACTATACGCTATTTGATGTACAGTGCTTTCATTTCAAAACTTCCCAGTCTAAATAACTAATTATTTAAATTGAATTCAATTTAAACGAAAAACACGTCAATTTAGATATTGAGGGGGAAGCCTAAAACCAGGCTTAATTGCATTTTAGATTTCTCCTCCCACTCCCAGCCTACCCCACTTTGAAATTTCAAATGGCAACTCTATATTTTTATACTTAAATATGAAAGAGTATTCAATTGTTATACACCTCATTCATTTGTTTTCGAATCTTTTGTTTTCTATCTTCGCCTGGTAACCTGGATTGTTATTATTGTTGATTAGTGCTGAAGAGAATAAAGCTACAAAAACTTCGGAATATGTATGGTAAGACTTTCCTGTGTTAAATTTCAACGTACCTCATTTTACATGTTTCGGCCTATTTATGGGTCATCTTCAGAACTGGTCGTTGTTGGTCTTAGCGCCACTTCTTCTGTTTCCTGTGAGGGTGTGTTCCTGTGGTATAGTGTAGAGTCAAAGAGTGTGTGTATTTTGAAGTTGAGTTGTAGTTCTGAAGATGACCCATAAATAGGTCGAAACATGTAAACGAGGTACGTTGAAATTTAACACAGGAAAGTCTTACCATACATATTCCGAAGTGATACAGTTGTGTAATCAAGATGTATATACAAAAACTTATTGAGCATTTCATGTAATAGTTGTGTTTGCGTATTAAATTATTTTAAAATGATGTATACCCTTCAAGAGAGAACATAAATCATACTTATTGATTAAATTTAGGAAATTACACAAAATAAGGTGTGTTTTCATCCTACAATCAACTGATACAGGTTGCCAGGAACGTTTTTCTTCCCGCAGATAGTTGCCTTTATAGCAGATATTCTCAAAATATCCACCTCCTGCTTGAATATAGCCCTCACATCGATGTCTGATGGCACTGCGAACACGATTCAAAATTCCAGGAGTACTGCATATTTCCTCACAACCTGCCACAATTCGATTCCGAAGGGATTCCATGTCAGACACAGGAGACGAATACACCAATGATTTTAAAGGCCCCCCACAAGTAGAAATCGATAGGGTTGAAATCAGATGAGCGTGGAGGCCAAGCAATTGGGCCACCTGTACCTATCCATCGATCAGGATAGCTCTCCTGGTACAAACGCAGCATTGCCGTCCGCTTTACCGTATATGAAGTGTACATTTGCCAGCTTCTCATTTGAGTACATGTAGCACAGTACAACGCCAAACACGACACTCAATGTACCCTTCGCCTCGGAATTAACTATCAGAGTGTCCTCTGTTAATATCTTCTGCTACGACACCTAACTGCGGGAAGATAAACGTTCCGGTGAATATCACCGTTTTGAAGACCATAACTCGGAAACCAAGCATTTCCGGACACATGTTGTAATGAACTTTTTGTAATGTCTACATATGGGGAATATATACCTGAAATTATGCCTTCTATTTTTGAAACGCCCATGTATTGTATCTGCGAGATAAGAATATAACTGAAATAATTATGTTCAGTACCCGTAAGTTAATTGAAGTACGATTCCGAGAAGTTTCGAGTTTATTCTAAAATGAATATTACATTCGAAGACGACTCAGTTTTCTTTTTCTGGGCAGTTGTCTTTCACCTGTTGTGTACTTTAAGCTATTGCGTTGAACACGGCTGAATATTTTCCTAAAATAGGATTGAAATGAGAACTTGTTACGTTTGTCAGTTAGAGTTCTCGGAAACATTATTACTTTGTAATTTTTATCTTTTACAAAAAAAGATTATTAAAAAATTAATATAACGCTCTCGGTGAAATAAACTGCATTAACAACCACATTTCTAGGAACATGTTCCTGTGTTTCCATACTCCGAAGTCTCTGGGCAAACATTGACAGAGTGTGTCACCTTACCTATGTACATCATCATCATTATCATCATCATCAACATCATCATCATCATCATCATCATTACCACTATAATTGCCAGCACCTCCACATCAACACTACCACAATTATTACGAATTTCATCATTGCCATCATTACTCCCATTATCACCACTGCACTAATCACTAGGGCCAGAAAGTTCATGTCCATTTGTCAATTAACTGTTTACGTGTAATTTATTTAGCATTATTTCAATCTATATTTATGTATGGCACTAGCTGTACCCGTGCGCTCCGCTGCACCCGTTAGAAATAAATATAAAGTAATTACATAATTAAAATAGGACATTTGATCCAGGGAACATTCGTGTTTGATAGAAGGATAAATCGTTTATTATGTTACTTAATTTAAATTGTATTAAAAAAATTAAAATGCGATCATTTTGATCCAGACTCCACTCATTTGGTCATAAAAATTATTTTAGGAAGTACAGGAAACGAATGCCTATCAAGCTTTCTGTGCATAAGAAGCTATTTTAATCTCACCTGTCCTCGATTCACTCAGAAGTTTCTGTAATAACATTATAGGCCTAGCATTATGTCCATCTAAAGAAACTACACTTTCCAATGGTGAATTAATAATTAATTATAAAAATCGGTTAATTTAGCTTCCGATATTACTTCATACAAACACAGAAACATTATCTGTAGGCTATGTTTCATAGCTTTCGAATGTCGTTGTCCAAGGCCCCTTATAGAGGAAGTCATTTATTTTTTATTTCATTACACCGCCTTAGATGGCGTTGTTATTGTAATTTTGAAACTCATTTATCTCATTAAATATCAGTCCTATCAAAATTTTACATGGAATAAAACTTAACGGAAATTATTGTAAAGAAACTTTTGTTATGTAATATTTTTCATGAAAATTAATAATAAGGGAGATATTTCGATTTATTTATTTCAAGCCGCCTTGTAACTCCCCTTTTAAATAAAATATTTTGAATGCCATATAGCCTAAATTCTAAGTTACAACGAACGTAATTTATATTCCAATTTTGATATAAATCAGTTCAGCCATTATCACATGAAAAGGTAACAAACATCCAGACAGGCAGACAGACAGACAGACATACAAACAAAAATGTCAAAAAAGCGATTTTCGGTTTCAGAGCGGTTAATTATATATGTTAGGACCAATTTTTTTGGAAAATCGAAAATTACCAGAAACATTTCGGCTACAGATTTATTATTAGTATAGATTATAGGTCGGGGTGGAACTTATAAATCCAACCTTTATCCGTTAATTTTATTACAGAAAAAGTATTAAAAATTTGTTTAAAAAAGCAGAAAGATTACCCAACTGAATTATTGTTTAAACATTTCAAAGTTTTCAACATGAAACAAATGTATTATTTTATTTTATTAAAATATTTTCATAGAAATTGTAATAACTTTGAAAGGTATATACATAAATAAAGAACTAAAAATATGAATTCTCTGCGTTTGTTTGAACCAAAATGTAAAACCAATGCAGCTTTTTATCATACCATGAGTCAAGGTCACAAATTATTAAACAAATTTTATTCCAATAATATTTCAACCACGAATCCTCTCCAAATTAATAAAAGAATAAAAAAAATTGTATTGGATTTATAGTTTGGATTTAAACATATAAATACTATTTAATCTGTATTCACTCTCAATTTTAAATTTATTTTTGTCTGTATTGGAATCCCCTCCTGAGCACGAGTCTTACTCATTCAGGAGTGGGCTAGTTTATCTTTCTTTGTATTTATTATTTTGTATTAATTTCAAACTTACTAGCAATAATAAATGAATAAATAAATAAAATAAAAGCCTACTGAATATGCCTGCAAGTATGCCTTTAAAAACTTTGAAGTATGTCGATAAATATGCACTAATAAAATGTTATATTCCTTGATATTACTAATAAATAATAGATAATAATAATAACAATAATAATATAATAATATCATCATCATCATCATCATCATCATCATCAACAACAACAATAAGTTCAGTAACATTACAGGTCAAACTACATGATATTGAATTAGCATTTATTGTGAGCGGCACACTTCTGTGCAGTGAAATTCGCTAGGTGTGCCGCGAGACTTTCAATACTTTTCTGATAAAAATAATTATAATAATTTCATTCATTAAGTTACCAGTTTTCAAAAATAGAATATGATATTTTTTTATTTTAAAAATCCAAATTATGTATTTTTATGCAACATAAAATCAGCTTTAATTAGCTTAAACGCGAAAATATGCCACAATAATATAAATATTAAAAATGTCAAATATGCAATTATATTCAATATAAAATTTGGTTTGATAAGCTTAAATATTAATGGTTAGTGAAGATAATTAATCAGCAATTAATTACTGCCAATGGAAAAATATATGCAAATGCATGAACTTCCTGGACTACTTGGCCTAATGACCAACACCACTCTAATAACCACCATTAACACCATCACAACTAACATCACCCTTAATATTACCATGTTTATTAGTATTATTACTTATTGGCTTTTAAGTAACCCGGAGATTCATTGCCGCCCTCACACAAGCCCGCCATCGGTCCCTATCCTGAGCAGACCAAGCCAGTCTCCACCATCATACCCCACGTCCCTCAAATACATTTAAATATTATCCTGCCATTTACGTCTCGGCCTCCCCAAAGGTCTTTTTCCCTCCGGCCTTCCAACTAACACTTTATATGCATTACTGTATTCGCCCATACCTGCTACATACCCTGCCCATCTCAAACGTCTGGATTTAATGTTCCTAATTATGTCAGGTGAAAAATACAATGCGTGCAGTTCTGTGTTGTGTAACTTTCTCCACCATAATTATTGACACCCATATTACAGTCACCAATACCACCACTACCACTATCATCGTCATCATCATCATCATCGTCGTCGTCGTCACTTACATCACTGTTTTAATTGGCTTATTTTACGACGCTTTACCAGCTGCAATGGTTATCTAGAGCCTGAGCAAAATGAGCGTTTGATCTTCATGTGTGGAGGAAAGCACCGGAAAAACTTCAATCAGGTAACTTAATCCAACCAGGATTTGAACCCGGTGCGCTCGTTTTATGACAGACATGTTGAACTGTTACTCCAAAGCGGGTGGACCTTCAACACTATTACAACCATAAGTGCTATAATGACCATTATAATCATCATCACCTGCACTGTCATCACAACTATACCTATCATCTGAACCACTGTCACCGTCACCATCAAAATTGCTAAAATGATTACCACCATTATAACATTTATAACTGTAGCATCAGTAATCTACTACAGTTACAGTTATAAATTAATTAATGTCAACATCAACATTAACAAAGACTAGAGTTTTTTTTTTTTTTGCAAATCATTTTACTATATGACCTACCTGTAATTTATTGGAATGACCTACCTGCAGCGGTCTTTGAAGGGCTGTCCTTAAGGAGATTCAAGAATAACTTAAACATTGTGTATAAAGTGTAAATTAAAATTAAGGTGACATTTATTTTTTTAAAGTGACATTTATTTATTTAGCCTGACGAGTTACTCCCTTGGTTTGAATTGTAAGTTTAGTTTAAATGTAGTTTTCTTTATAAGTATGAATAAGGGTGTAATTGCATGTCTTATTTGAACTGTTGTATCAGTGAAGCGTGGTGAGTCAGTAAAGTTATGGTTTTACAGTGTAGTGAATAGTTTCGATCAGTGATAATTTATAGTGTCAATGAAATGTGTTCTATAGTGTCAGTGAAATGTGTCACAGTGCCAGTGCAGTGAGTGGGATGAGAGTAAAGTGAAAGATTATTATCCGTACCAATGTGAAGCTTATGTAGGGCCTATTATCTAGGTTGTAATGTAAAATTAGGTTCACTTATTAATTAGGTTATTTTATGTATTATTATTAATTGTAATTATTGTGTATAATTGTATTGTGTATGTAATTGTATTGTGTATTGTGTATGTAATTGTATTGTGTATTGTAATTTTATTGTGTATTGTTTATATTGTTTGTACCACTGCCACCGGGTGCTTGTCCACTTGCAGTGTAAATAAATACATAGGCCTACATACATATTAAAAATAATCGTTATTATTTGCCCATCTTCCTTCTCCTTTTCTCTCTTTTCTGTACATATCTCTTTCCATTATTTTCCGCTATAGTTCTACAGTTACATTCGTCACCTCTCAGTTTCATCTAATTTCTTCTTTCCATCTCTATTTATATACATAAAATTCATGTTTCTCCAGGGTTAAGAAAAATTCCACGTGTAAACTGCTATGAGTAATAAAACCGACCAAAACAAATATCAGCCATAGGTTTTAAATGCGTCCTTCAAAGGCTACAGGTCATTAAACCGGCAAGGAACAACAGTAGACAACCTGCTCAGATAATTTGTAAGAGATTGCTGAAGGTTGTTAGTTATGTTTTGGAATCGGAAAGCAAACAGTGATATTACATTTTCAATTAATCGGTATGCATTTTAAAATAAGAGTTAAAAGTAATCGCCAGTAACCTCATTAAAAAGACGGCAGCGATGCAAGATATTTTACTAAGTTCAATGAAAAATGTGTGGCGTCATCTTGATGGTCGCGGCTGCTTCAGTGATACGCGCTACAAGACCCAGCTCAGAGTCAATTTCAGGCAAATGAATGGAAGTTGTTATGTAGCACTACAGAAAGAAGTACATTCAGGAGACAGCTTGTGACTTTGCAGGTAAATTCACGGGTCGTCTTCGTTCTCCCAGAGACGAAAAGAATAAAGAACCTATTTGTGCAGCACTTTCCATATAAGGCATGGCTTAACACAAAGTTTGGCAGCATGTGCGATGGTAGCTACTTTTGGCAATAGGTGAATCGCTTCAAGAAGATATTTCAGACCTATAGTTGTTTAAAGTGAAATATTCTGTATTGATTTTTTCTATTACTCCAACGCAGACTAATCATTCCGTGTACTTGGGTTCGGACCCCGACGCTGACAGTGATGCTAATAGTTGATAAAATCGGAGAATTTGGGATCTCCTGTTTCCCATCTACAATAAATAATTGGATCAGCACTTTACATTTCACTCTACTCTCTTCTTTATTTTATATCATTTCATTGAAAAAAATAGTTTTAAGACAGGTGTACGAACTTCGGTGATGCCGAGTGGAGGCTATCAGCCAGTTACTACTCTGTGAATGTTCACGACTAAGCCTTTAGCCCGACGGGGATGTTCGATGTTGGTTCTTGCTGGCGAGAGACGCTGTCTCTCTCTTGGTATCTGTTGAATGATTATGCCTGAGGTAACTCACTGGTAGATAGCCGTGATGGAGTTCATAGAGCGGTCTGTTTAATCCAGTGACTATTAGAAACTGAAAAGTTACAAAATTTTCAGTATAATTCAACGGATATATTATTCACATACCTGGGACATCATGAACATACAGCGGATATTCCGTCCCGATACTGAACGTTAGGTGTAGGGTAAAGTTGCCTAATTCCGTGATACCCCTAATCCCGTGATACTTTTTTAAAATTGAATGTCTTCGATCATAGCGCCAGAAATCTTTCTCGAAATTGTGCATCTTTTGCCTACTTTTGAGACATCGGTGAACTTCCTAGCAAGATACCCAATCCCATTACATTCAGAGAAAAAATGTATCACGGAATTAGGCAACTTTACCCTACGTCAGGCATGTCAATCGATGCCCACAGGAGCAAGCGTGCGCTTTAGAGCCCAGAAGAGCCTGAGCGCTTTACAGCTGAAAGGAAAGAGACAGACAAAAGAGATGGTATATGCCGCTTGGTCGAGCTATATTCAGGGATGGCCAGCACTTATTCAATAGATAAAGGGAAGAGAACGTATTAAAACTGTATTCATGTTAATTTTTAGATTTCTCTGAGAACTATAACTGCATTATAAGAATATAAGTTTTAATTTTAATGCTCATTTTTCACAAGTTTGCACAAACAGAACCAGAAACAAAATATATGTTCTGTAAAGCAATGGTAGTCCCAATAGTGGTGTACGGATAAGAAAATTGGATAATTACGAAAGATCAAACTAAAATAATAATTGTGTCATCTGATATGAAGTCTTTTTTTAATTCAGCAGCAGGTATACGTTAATAAATCAAAATCAAAACACAGAAGGCATATCAATTGGTATGTTCAACCTGCTGAAAAAATAGGATATTACAGGAAGAGATTGAAAGAACCTACAAAAAGAATGGAGAAACAAGAACTCCGATAGTTATGAAAGAATACTGATAAAGAGGAAGAAGTGTGGGTAGACCGAGGCATAAGTAAAGGCGAAACAAACTAATCTTGATTTATACCATGATGATGATGAGGCTTGATTATTATTATGATGATAATCATCATCATGTTGGCCAGTAGAGAAATGCCTATGTCCTTTTCTTGTCTCCGAAACTGAAAAGGCTACCTCATCTCTACCTCCCAAGGGTTGTATGTACGTCTAATGGATCCACCTACGTTCTCTACACACACATGAAAATTCTACCGCACACACTCACTCAAGCATAAAATTTCTCTTCATTTGTACGTTTTTGTTTTCTTTCTCCACCTACCTACAAATTTTTCTTTCTTTATCCTTCCTTTCTTCACTCATTTTTTTTTCTCTCGTACCGGATTTTTCTCGTTCGTCGCCGGTATTTCCTCTGTTATCAAACTGGCTGTTAGATCTGAGGTTCGCGAGTTAAAACCAGTTGATGACAATATATTTAAAAAGCTATTAACTTCTTAGATGATTCCTCCGGGACGGAAGTAAAACTGACAGATCCGTGGCATATAAAATGAGTCGGACCTAAGTTACTGACATTCTTACCGAGGCACGAGGTTTGTTTGTTTTTTTCGCGGAGCGTATTGGGTTTTCATGGTTGTTTCTTCTTAAGCCCGGTGTGAAGAACACGATGCTCACGTTTTCCTTGTTAATTGTTTGCACTAAGCCGGTTACACACTTCTACTAGCACTTTATATTGTCAGTATACGTTAGTGAGTTGTCTGTTCCGGACCAACAGACAAACGCACCTGCCGACTGAGCTACACCATTCATTCATTTTATTCCATAGATCTTACATGAGCAATGAAGCTTTAAGATGTGGAACAAGTCAAAATTTTACAATATTACAATTACAAGTTTTACAAATTTTTACAGTTTTACAATTTAGTAATTTTCTACAATTTTACAATTTTGTGCAATTTTTTACAATATTTTGGCGAGATGTAGTGAGATGAAGTGAGGTCCGAGGATTCGTCAAAATATTACCCGGCATTTGCCTTTTGGTTGGGGAAAACCTCAAAAAAAACCAACCAGGTAATCAAATCAAAGGGGTTGATGCCGAGGACTCGCCAAAGACCATCGGCTTCAGTCCCACGGCTGTGGAAAACCTCGGAAGAAACCAAAGACCAAAGGGGGATCCAACCCAAACCCGAACACAGCTCCGGATCAGCAGCCCAGCGAGTCTGCCGACTGAGCTACATCGATGGCTCTACTAAAAGTATACAATACATAGCCAATCAGATTATTAAATTTACAAACGCAAACGATCATTGATAATTTGAGCTATATGTATAATACAAAACAAGTAAGTTAATTAAATTTAAGGCATAAACAATTCAACCAGTTGATATACAGAAATTGATAATACATATCATGAAAACTACTTCAAATTACAAACACAAACAATTTATCAACAGAGCTATACAGATTACTATTCAATTTAAAGCATATACAATTCATCGGCCAAAACTATACAAATATATACAATACAAAGTAAGCAGAATAATTTAATTTACAAGCATACTTTCATTAAGCTATACAAATTTGTGCAATTAATATCAAGTTGGCTTTCTTCTTGTTCTGGGATAATATTAACTTGATGGTATGTATTTCTAGTGAAGAAAGGCTAATTTTCCAGACGAATTTGCCGTCACTTCTTTCTTCGTCCCTCCTGTACGAAGTTTAATTCTACGGCAGCGTGTGCGTGTATAGATCACGATTTGTCTTGTAAACGTAGGCTACTTGAAATAGTGTTAGCCAAAAAAAAAAAAAAATCGCACAAGAGAGGACTGGATAAAATATTTTACAGTGCAAATACCACGAGAATCTAGTCGTTCTATTAATAGTCACAGAGCATATCCTGAAAGTTATGTCACTGAGTTGAGTTGTGAATCACTAAGCATAAACATTGCATTACAGCTTAAATAACTTCTCTTCCGCTCGATAGTGACGTCAGTGACTCTATTTCAGAAAGTGCATATCTTTCCTTGCAAACAAATTAACTTTCCATGGTCGCTCTCAACAATTCTGTAAATATTAGCACTATAGCAAGTAGGCCTACAGTCTTTAGTTTGACGTTAGTATTAGTGACCAGTCACGGTGCCGCACGAGCAGTAGGGCAGCGGGTGAACCGCAGTGGAGGGATTAGGAGAACATCTGAGGCAACCAGTAGCCTACGCTCCTACGTAGGCTACATCATTTTAGATAAGTCGTCAATAATGCATGCGGCTATATGGCATGTTTCCTTTGAGTAATTTAAGTTTATCTGTCAATGCAATTGTGTCATATTTCCATTTTCAGTTTTGTTTCATTTCGTCAAAGCGTAGTACATGAACAAAAATACTTAAGTTACATTATAGTAATGCATTTAATGATATTTTCAACTGCAGAAGTCATTTTCTGTCTACAATACAATATTTACGTATTTGCAAAATTCAGTATAGATTATACTTTTCCTTCGCGTTTTTACGAGATATTTCAAAGAAGCGTTTTAATATAATGAATGTAAATTTTCCTTATATATTTTACGTAACGTTCAATGTATCGTTGAATGAATAGAATAGGGTCTAAACAAACTATCTCCTCATGAAATTAACATAGGATTAAAAACCATTCGATTAATGAAATGATATACAGTGAGAGAAAATATTGTTGAGCGAGCGAAAAAGTTTCAAGATCTGTAGCGCTGTTAATTGCTTCTCAGCATAGACTGTAATACTTAGAGCGAAGCGAATATCTCGTCATCATATGGACGAAAACCTTCGGCTTGGAGCAGGCGCAATGTGGCATTCTTTGATTTAAAAAAAAATACTTGAGTCGTTCAACTATTATGACCCTCATTGTATATATCCTTTCTCTTTATGTTTTAGGTAGCATTCAAAGCATCATATAATAATAAACATACTTTCTCCTTATACTGTACCATTAAAACATAGCGTAAATTCTTTACATTAATGTACGAGTAGGCCTACTAATGAATATCATTTTTCCTTAAATATTTCATTTAGCATTTAAAGCACGGCATCATTAAATTAAAATTAATATACAGTAATAATAAACACACTTTCTCCTTACACAATTTTTATTCGTATATTTAACGATGCTGTATCAGCTACTAGGTTATTTAATGTAGATAAAATAAATAGGTGATAGAGAAATGGAATTTTTCGAGACCAGGCCGAAGATTCGCTATGAATTACCACCTGACATTCGCCTTACAATTTGGATCAAGAGACATACGCGCTACCGTCTGAGCTATGCCGGCGGCCTCCTTGTACATTTAACTTAGCGTTAAAATCATGATATTACTGCAATAATCAATATAATTTCTTCTTCTGTAAATTTTAGGTATGCCTAGCATTCCAAAGCATGCATATATTAATACATAAATGAACTTACATTCTCTCTAGGCCTATATAATTTAAATAGTATTAAAATGTGAAATTAGTGTAATAATAAAAATAATGTATCCTTATATATTATTTTTTTTCAATGACATATTGGTCCGATAAACGTAAATTTAAAAAGTGAAAATACTATTTGTTTCAGTCTAGTTACGTATTCTTTATTATAATTATTAAATTATGGTTTATAATAAAGGATAAGTAACTAGATGGAAACATATATAGGCTATATATATAGATATTCTTGTTCACACCTGTGGAGTAACGGTTAGCGCGTCTAGCTGCGAAACCAGATGGCCCGGGTTCGATTCCCGGTCGGGGAAAATTACCTGGTTGATGTTTTTCCGGGGGTTTCCCTCAACCCATTGTGAGCAAATGCTGGGTAACTTCGGTGTTGGACCCCGGACTCACTTCACCGGCATTATCACCTTCATCTCATTCAGACTCTAAATAACCTAAGATGTTGATAAAGCGTCGTAAAATAACGTAAGAAAATAAAAGTTATATATATATATATATATATATATATATATATATATATATATATATTCTTACATATTCTCGTTAGCATTCAGATGTACATATGATAGTTTTCCCAGAAAAAACATTTCTTCTCTTATTTTATTTGCGTTATACTGCTTATATCGTTAGTAAAATTACGAAAACAATTACATCAGTAGGTATATCTAGCAAAGAGTTAATATTAGTTTAAATACATATTTATGTGTTCTATTACGTTTTCGTAAAATTAAATAAAGTTACGTTCTTAAATTTGTTAATATTCTGGCGTGAAAGACGTGTCAACGTGTTCAGCAGGCAGTACTCTACACAGACATACGTACATAGAAATGTTTTTAATGAACAGAACTAGACTTTTGCGGAAGGTTCTAAATATTCTTAAATGACCAAGTTGTTATTTTTTTCTCCTCTCTCTTCTTCTTCTTTTTTTTCTCTTTTCTTTTTTTTTTATTATCTTGATATATTTCTTAATCATTTGTGTTTGCATGCCATTTAGTACGACTTTGCTAATCAACATTTTATGTCTTGTAACCCACATGTATTCTCCTATTAGTATATTAACTGTATAATATATCTCAAGTGAATTAATCGTCGTATTTATCTCGGGCATTATAGGTCTTATAAATTGTTTGTGTGTGTGTGTGTGTGTGTGTGTGTGTGTGTGTGTGTGTGTGTGTGTGTGTTCCCCTTATGTTATGTAACTGATTTTGATTATGTGTAATTTTCTACTTTATTTTATATATTACATAACTGATCTTGACTATTTGTAATTTTATATTATGTAACTGTTCTTGACTATTGTAATTTTCTACTATATTTTATGTAATTTCTAAGGTTTTTTCCTTTGTGTTTTTTTTGTAATCAAATTTTGTATTTCATGTATATTATTGAAACCTGGTTGAGTGGAAGAGAAGGCCTCATGGCCTTAACTCTGCCAGGCAAAATAAACCTACTACTACTACTGCTGCTGCTGCTGCTGCTGCTCAGCTGAGTTCAAGCTCTCTACTGCCGAGCGGATGACAGTTCGGTACCTGGTATTCAATAAACAACTTACAATATCATTCACAATATCATATTATGTTATTAATTTATAAATAAAGTCTCCATAATTCAAGTGAGCAATAAGATGTACCGTCAATGTTTTCCGCAATGAAGGTTACCTAATCGGCGAACTTTTGTAGCAGTTTCTCAACGATTATTAGAAACTACGAATCTTTACCTCGTTTCGAAAATCACACAAACAGAAATTTCTTTAAAAATGGTACTGCTTTATGGAAGCGGTAGAGATTAAAATGTTGCATTTAAAAAAAAAGTTCGTGTGATTTTGTGAAGTAAACTATTATTGCATATTTTTTAGACGTACAATAAAAAATGGACCAATATTGCCAATATTCTTAAATAAAATGGAAATTTACCATAAAGTTCTATTAATGAGATTGAAAGTTTGTATTTAATGTTCGTTTTATGTAGCCTAAACAACAGTTGTTCTGGTCCGCCCCTGCATTAGAACAGAGCATCTGTTTTGTACCGGTATGTCTTTATCCGATTGAGTTGTACTGTATACTTGTAAACTCCCTCCTCCCCATCCAGAAACGTTGCCAAACGCCTAATATTGTAAACTTTAATAATTAGTTGAATATTGCAATTAGGACATTTTTTCTTCCTTATGATATGAATAATCATCAGTTAAAATAATGACACTTATACCCCTTACACTCTGTATAATCCGCCGTATTTTTCAACCATAAGTTTGTTGCTGCTGCGAACTGTACAGTTTGGAACATTGTCTGGTATTCGCCATGAGATCTTGTGGGTGAATGATCCATTAATTACTCTGAACTAAATATTCCGGGAACACAGAATCAGTATTATTAATTTGGAGTTGTTTACTGGTTGAATAAAGAGAGAGAGTCTATAGACCCTACACTCAGTAAACCACCATTTCACACGCTTTTGGTATAAGGACTGTTCAGTACGAACATCTAAAAAAAATATTATGTGTATGTCTATATATACAGCTTTGCAGTATTTATTCTATACTTTCTATATTGAGAAAGTAAATTATGGCCTGGAACGAAGGAATTGTAGTCTATTTCAGAGTTCTGCTCTTCAATTTTGCATGTCGACTTCATTGGTAATTTCTTCTGTTTTTCCATTACTTCATTTTCCTGCAGCTAAAGATAATTTTTGAACATTAAAAGTGTAAATAAATAAGCAAATATGTTAGTAGATAATAGTAATATGCGTTACAAGAGCGGTATGTTGAAGTTTTCATGTTCGAGGAAAAGTTTGAAAAAGCGAAACGTAGTTGAATTGAATTGAAAGAAAACATACCACTCGTGTATCGTACATTATTTTGTGCGAAGATCGTTTATTACATACCTGAAAGAGGAATTTCTAATTAGTTGCAATGAAATATCCATCTTGGTTTCTGTTCAATGACGGCAAATTTGCAAAACAAAAATATCTATCTTCAACATTGTTGCTTTAAAATGTTTTCTGTGTTTACTATACTCCAGCAGGCCGTGATATAAGTCTGTCTTTTTTTTCCCCCAGTCTATGATGAGTCTGGAATCTTGTTGATTTTTTCACGGCTTCCTTAATGTTGCTTGCATCACGAATGCAGTAACTTTAGTGGAGTTTACTTAATTTTTGCAAATATTTAAAAACAATGATTAACAGTGCAATTTAGGTGAAATTGCAGTGGTAAGTTTCCAATTTATAATTATTACTATATTGAACGTCTCTAAAAATAATATGTTAAAAGCCTAAAGCAGTAAAATCAATATGTCACTTAAGCGGCAAGAAGAGGGAAATTGTTATGTGTGTTAGGTTGGGAATACTGAATGTGGAATTTTAGACTTTCGGCGGATTGGTTTTGTGCGGAAAGCAAGCAAATACGCACGATCTCGCACAAATTATAAATACGTTCAAATGAAATGGATTAAATTATTATTTAATAACAAATACCATAATTAATTACAATAATTGAATGAATAATTAGAAATATTTAGAATGTATGAATTATATTAATCAAATAAAGTAAAATGAAAGAATAATCGCATTATTAAAATCGTTTCATATTATAGTTTGTATAATATCTAATTAAATGCTGGTAAAATGTTTTATTATATACTGCCGGCGTTTTAAATTTTTTATAATATGAAACCAAGAGATTAAATCCTTTATTTGTATTATCATACTGGAATTTCAACGATAAACTTTTATTTTGTGTAAAAATGTAACACTCTTCGTAATATTCTAAGCTTTAAACAATAATTATAAAAAATTGAAAGTGAATCGTAATACGTGCAAGGCACGAATAAAAGAGTAGCGAAAAACTGATGACTTGAATTGGGTGGAGAAGAGGGGGGAGTGGAGATGTCGTAGGAGGTGGGGGGAAATAAGTGAGTGCGCCGGCGCAACATCCGCACTGGAGCAGAGATTTGGATGCAGCCTTCTCGCGCGCTCCTATCTCGACTCTGCTAAGTCCAAAGGTAGCTGGGCAGTACTGTTTCGCTCGTTGGCTGATCACCTGTGGCGAAAAACCTCGTGCGTTGCGTGCTTCCACGCGTGCGAAAACCGCAGACACCGTCTCTAATTATTATCCTTAACTTAATTTACTCGCAAACAGAAAAAAAAAATAGATACGATAAAGTTTGTGAAAAAAAGTACCAACAAATAAAAATGACGATTAATTTTATCTTTAAATTTTAATGAATGAAAATTCCTCTTTCTGTGGCAGCAGTTTACGATTGTGAGTGACTTCGGTGAATGATCTAAGTGTTTATAGATGAACATAAATTGCATCTTTTTTTTAATAAACTTGTGTGCTTTCAGAGTACGTACTCTAAAAATAATAAACATTGTGTATACCAGGACTGTTAGGAATAATATCAAGTTGTTTTTCTTTTCTAAACAACTTAGTCAATCACTCGTAAATAATTGAGGTTTAGTCATCATCAGACAGTTAACATTTATAGTGTCATCATAGTGATGTATGACAAACTGTGTAACATATTCTCTGAATTTTTAATCATGTGTAATGCTCTTATGTGACTCAACTGGGGGTGGAGAGTTTTTTAATTGGGCGTGAGACATTTCTATATATAATAAACTCCTTCGTTATACATCTCTCTCATTCAAAGTAACTGTTACTTCGTCTAAAGACTGACTGTGAACATTTTTGTGCTGTTTTCTCGGGACATTTTGATGCTCAATTCTCTGAGAAATCTTTTAGAAGAATTCTACTGACATTCCGTAAGGACTCGTTTAGATTAAAAGTTAAATTTTCAAGACTATAATGAAGAAGTTGGCCACGTTTGCCCGTGCTTTAGCCATCGCAGGCTTCCTATTGGTGAGTACTTTGTGAATTTTATTATAGTGATGTCTTATGCAGAGTTATCAGTTCGTTGCGCAAACCTAATATCTTTTTTCTTCCAAACTTTAAAATTAATCCAAAGACAATAAACTGATAACATAGCTCATTCATCACTAATTTCAAAGTAATTTTCTGAATTGAAATACTTAGGTTTTGGGTAGGAAGTTGATTACCCTGTATGGCAGTGATGTCACACAGTGTTTTCGAAAAAAAAATATATATTTAAATATAAGTAATTGGACGATATTTATTTATTTATTTTATTTATTTATTTAACCTGTAGAGATAAGGCCATCAGGCCTTCTCTTCCCCTCTACCAGGGGATTACAACTACAATATTAAGAATACAATTACAATTATAATTACAATTAATATTAAATTTACAAATACAATAAAAATCAAAGTACTAAAAGATTAACTGATTAATAAAAGCTAGACAGTTTATTGTATAAGTTAAGAAGAGAGAAACATTTTTTTTGCTATTGTGATATTGTGGCTATAATAAATAAAATAGATGTGATTTATGGTTAGAAATCAAATTACTCGTAGAAAGCCTTAACACAGCCGAAATAAACCCCGTGTTACAAGATTTCAAATCCGGCTATCTATATCGAAATCATGCTGAAATTCAATACAACGGGCTGAATAGTGAATTTATTTCCTTTCATTGTCTCGATTCGTGGTGTTCATAATATAAATACACCCCATTTTGGTAGGAAAGTGAAACCGTGGATTACTTTTCTTGAATTTAGTGCAGATACTTGTAAAATAATAATGTTCTCGGAAGAGAAGACTTCATGAAAAATTTTTCTCTGAGGACTGTGATTTTAAAATACAACAAATTAAAAACAATAACATATTTAGTTATAATGTACGAGTATATTGTTATGAAATATAACGGGTAGAATATAAAATATATCATTTATTTTCTGGCCCGTATTTACGTATAGTGCACATGGGCCTGGGCACTGGGCTGAAAATTCATAAGAGAGGCCACATTTTGAGAAAAAAAATATCGAGCCGAAAATAAATTTTCATATGCACGTTTGAATCATCTGGTTGCACTAGCAACAAAAATGATCTGACTGCGAAACTGAGCTTTGAAAATGTGATTAATATATTGGCTAATAACAAGGAAAGAAGAAAACTATTCAACCACTGACAGTCTTTATTGCCTCACTGATTAGTTTTGTTGCTGATAGGTGGAATGTGTTGTATTGTTTGAGACGCGTATAATTTGTTTAGTGTTTCTATCCTGAATTTTGGACACGCTGCAACCAGCATAGCACTTATGCCTAGTTATGGGACAGTCTTTTTTATTCTGATTTCAAGGTTAATCACCCGTACTTCATTGTGTTTCTTTTGCGATATTTTTCTACTTCGCAGGTCTGCTTTAGATAGCATATTACTACCTAAATACGGGATATTTATTTCGTTTGTTGTGTCAAAATCAGTCATTAAAGGACAGCTGTAGATAACGATCACCAGAGGTGATTTTTTTCTCGTCTAAAATTTCTGCTAGTTAAAAAACGTCTCGGACAAGGTAGAGTATCCACGACCGGTCATTGAACGAATATTGCACACTTTTATCACTGCCAATGTGGCGCTGTAAACCAATTTTCAACACTTTTATCACAGTCACAACAAATTTCAATTCTTATTGCACTATATATATATATATATATATATATATATATATATATATATATATGGAGTTATCACTATATTAATTCATTTAATATTTTACAAAACATACACTGAACGAACTAAATGTAATTATTATGAAAGTCGCCATATTTTCTTCCTAGCATTACGACCCACTTCCACTAGATGGCTCCCGACATGAGTAGCATGGATGGTAATACATGCAAATGAAATGATACTAAGTGTGAGGAATGTTACTACAGGTGTGTAGTATTATGTGACAGGTTAGGTTAGGTTTGATTAGGTGTGTAGTATTATGTAAGAGGTTAGGTTAGGTTTGATTAGGGGTGCGTAGTATTATTACTGTGTTGGCGATACTAATACGTACTCAAGTTTCTGCTCCGAATTACGTCACATTAACCAAATATGGCTGTATTCTTCATTCACGCACGACGATTTTCGTATATACGTAAGTAAGGTACATATAGGGCTGGTTGGGTGAGCTTACAGCTCTCCCAGTGACCACATCAATTTCTACTAATCAATTCTATAAATCCAAGGCATTTTCAAGGTATTTTAGCAAGTTCCTGTAGTGCCTGGGATATAAGTAACCTTCACCAATTTACGTAAATGAACAAATCTGAGTTAAAGGTTCATGCTGTCTTCCTGCATATAATCAAAGTCTAAACAATATAGAGGGAACCAACGATGCTTCTCAAGCGTATGTGCGTTTGTTTACTGATTCGGAGATGCGATGGGGCGTGGGTTCAGTACCCGCTTGGGCTGATTATTACCTGGTTAGGTTTTCTTCGAAGTTTTCCCCAACAGTAAGGCGAATGTAAGGTAATTACATGAGTTCTCGGCATCATTTCGCCAAATATCATCTCTCTATCACCAATCCCATGATACTAAATAAACCAGTATAATAGCTGATGGAGCGTTGTTAAATAAACTATACAAATACACAGATTTAAAACTCTGACTTGCTCACAATATGGATCGCACTGTATTATGTGGATTTAAATTGGATGTAGAGTTGAAATAAAAGTTGAAATAATGTACGAGAAATAATTATACACTGTTACTGGCCTTTGATAGAATTTCCCATATACTGTATAAAACTGCTAATATTGAATGTCAAATGATATTTTAATTGCATTCGATCCTATATAATTAATCTTATATGGTAAAATTGTCGCACGATAATTATGACCGAATTTTCATTATTGCAGTTAAAGCTAGCCTTTGCTAGTAATTACAGTAATTGTATACAGTTTCCATGAAGTTTAGAACATTTTTTTCTATATATGGCCTGCAACGTATCATTGCATTAGTTTCAAAATTAAACGAGGCTTATATCTCTATTTATTTTCGATCGTATCGTACAGAATAACTTTTGACCTTGAGCTATTGCAATGTAGGCTACAACCCGTCTTGCTTCCAGATATGATAATTCAATTAGCCTACATATTAAATTACTGCATTATATAAGCTGCGTTATAATTATTATTTATTTCTGAAGTGAAATTTCATTTCGACTCGCCCTTACCGCTATGTGGGTTCGAATCCTGTTTAGCGTATGAATGATTGCTCTATATAACTGCGACATCTTGCGTTGAATTAGCTGAAGTAGTTTTAAAAATGCATTAATTTACATCCTCTGAAGCTCTGTGGTGGCTTAAGAGTTGATGTTGGTGCAGCAAAACAATTCCATTAGACCAGGCTTCAATTCTCGGAAGGAAAGTGGAGACTTCACCTTCCTCACCCAGGAACTGGAATTTGTGTGTGTCCCTTGTCTTATGTTTGATCTCTGTTACGTTCAGGAGGAGATTCAGCTCCGTACTCACTATATGAATAAGAAATCTCGCTATTCTTTATGTTCACTGTTTGTTCGGTCGGAATGGGCGAAAGTAGATGATGGTATCGGCCAACTAATCGGAAATTATTGGTATAAATATTTAAATTCAAGGCTATTGGTTTTAGTAGTAGTAGTAGTAGTAGTAGTAATATTTATTTATTTATTTATTTATTTATTTATTTAACCTGGTAGAGATAAGGCCGTCAGGCCTTCTCTGCTCCTCTACCAGAAGATTTCAACTGTACTATGAAGAATAAAATTACAATTAGTATTAAATTTACAATTACAATTACAAATAAAATTACAATTAGTATTAATTTACAATTACAATTACAATAAAAATCAAAGTACGAAAAGATTACCTGAATAATTAAAGCTAAATAATTTATCATAGAAAAGCAAAGAATATTTTATATTTACTGAATTACAAATTAAACCTAGAATAATAAAATTCTATAGTGATGAAATTACTGGATATTGAATATTTTGTGCTAGATTAAGGAAACTATTTACAAGAAATCAATTACTGACCAAGTGCCTAGTAAGTTTGCGTTTGAATTTAATTTTATTTCGACAGTCCCTGATGCTAGCAGGTAGCGAATTCCAGAGTCTTGGCAGGGCTATTGTGAAAGAGGATGAGTATGAGGAGGTGCGATGGGATAGTATTATTAGTATTGTTTCAAGACGAGAGCGTGTGTTCAGATTAAATGTTTCATATTAAATTTAATTATCTCTGCTGCAACTCAGTTGTCTGGATATTCGGGCTGTCATGCAGACGGTCGGGGTTCGAGTCTCGGTTATGCCTGGAATTTTCCATAGTGATACTTGTGGAGGACAAGTGATCACAGTTGAATCAGGGATTGCAGAAACAGCACATGTCAATACGCCACACATAGTGACATGTGCTGTTTCTGCAATCCGCGATTCAGTTGAAGTTTCTTCGGAGCTTTCTCGTTTTCAAAGGATTTAGGTTTCAACATCATTCCATAGCATTTCCTTATCGCAGGTTGGGGACACACGAAGAGGGCTGGTCTAGGGACGAGTGGGGATACCTGGATACTCGGCGCACCTTAGTGTAGTTAGGTGGTGTGGTTTCAGGTTGCGCGTAGCTGGGTATCAACATCAGACGGACGTTAGCTAGGGTTTGTCTGTTCCTTGAGAATAATAAATTTTCGAATATTGAAATAGGAAAACGGGAAATGCTGTCTTTCGATCCAAGACTTTATGGTAAAATTAAGGGGGTCAGCGCAACAGTGGTCTAAGCCATTCTTTTAATGTAGAAAAAGCAAGTTAAAGTATATACAGATATGTGATATTTTTAATGGAGAAAATTACTTGCTTCCTAACAAGCTATATAAGAATGATGCATTGGTCTATTCCACTTCGTAAGAAGATAGTTCACGTCAAAATCAATAGAAGGCTCAATATTTCATTTTTCGCATTGAGGAGGGTTAGACCACTGTTGCGCTGACCCCCTCCAAATTTTAAATATTTTAAAATTGAACCTTGTAAAAAAGAAATTTATAAAATTATTCATAATATATATCACTAAATGTGTATATTATTTTACCTTTTTATTTCTGTCGACTGTATTCATGTCTTTTATTGAATGTCACTGGCTTCTGTCTGATAGTTTATATTTAATGTGTTTTTTCTCTTTCTTCTTTTTTTTTTTTTGCTCTTGTGTGTTAGTAATCGGTTTGAATTAAGTTAGTGTATTTAGTAAACCGTGTGTAAATTGTATGTTGTATTACTGTCTAAGACCACACCGTACACGAGCCTGGCTCTTACGGTGGTGGCATTTTCACGTTCCCATCTTGTTTTTCTTTTATGTAATAGAAGTCTAAAAGCCACGGAAATGAAGTTAAGTTACCTACATGGGTTGAAAAATAGCAATAAAATAAATATTAATTTCATACTTACAAAAATTTCAAGAATGTAAATTTTTGCAATGACTTTATATGCAGGTTATTAGAAAATAGAGTTGCCTGATCAATAGCAAAGTCTAGGCTTAGCGAGATGGACTCGTGCTCCGAAACTATGCTTGGACGTGAGTTCAAAATCTGCTTGGGCTGATTACCTGGTTGGATTTCTCTCAAGGTATTCACCAAAAGTAACGCGAGCCTTAGGTAATCCCATGGCGAATCTTCAAACTCATCTTGCCAAAGTGCCATCGCGTTAGGCCTATTACCTTTTCCATTGACGCTAGAAGCCACCGGCGTAGCTCAGACGATAGGCATGTTTTCCTTATGATCTGGAGTTGTACTCGAGCATTGGTTCGATTCTCGCTTTAACTGAGTACCTGATTGGATTTTTTTTCGATATTTTCCGAAACATGAAGGTGGATGTGATCTAGCTTTGACGTAGATTCGATTCTCGTTTTGACTGAGTATATGGTTGGATATTTTCGATAATTTCCAGGTTCATACATGGGTTCGATCCCCGCTTGAACTGAGTACCCCGTTGGGTTTTTCGGTATTTTTTCAAAGTTTAAGGGGAATGTGAACTAGCTCGGGCGTGAGTTCGATTCGGTCTTGGACTGAGTACTTGGATTTTTATTTTCCTCGAGTTTAAAGGTAAATGTGAACTATCTCGGACGTATTTTCCTCGAGTTTAAAGGTAAATGTGAACTATCTCGGACGTAGGTTCGATCCCTTTTGAGCTGATTATCTAAAACTCGGATGTCAGGTAATCCCATAACAAATCTTCACCCTCATCTCTCCAAATATTATCTCGCTATCACAAATTCCTTCAACGCTAAGTAACCTAGTCATTGATACAGTAGTTGACACAATGTCGTAGCTACAACATTGTTCAATAACCAATTACAAAATGGGGTTGCCGATTCTTCCGAAATATTTGTTAGGATCTTCCGTATTTCGCTCTACTATATCGCGATCAAGCCTACCTTCCGCTTCTCGGTTTTTCCTGCATTATATTCATCACATAAAATGATAATTATTATTAGTAATAACTTACGTACTTTCATATTAGATGCTCTACTTTTAATACATGTTATCATATGCTATAATTAGAACCGTCATGATTCATAACTTTGGCAGCTTGTCAATGAGCTGATACAAAAGTATTTGATAAATTAATTAAAAAAGTGATAATTCACCGATTAGAAAATTAAAAAGACTGAAACTGTAAGAATTTCAGATTATGTTTGTGGAAATAAATGTCTACTTAATTACACACTTACTAGATATCAAATATATTATTAATAAAACATCTTCATTATATGTAAATTTTTATATTTTTCAGTTACATTAATTCGGCATTGCCTGAGAAAAGTGACATGTCAGTTTCCACAAAACTTGTTTGATAATTTATTGACAACTTACGGAACATCTGCTCGCTTGGAAAAAGAGACGTAAGTATTTTCCTCCCATTACAATAATTCATACAGAAAAAAATCAGATCGACATAAACCAGTGTAAGTTGTCAATAAATTATCAAAAAAGGTCTGTGGAAACTGACTTATGTCACTTTTCCCAGGCACTGCAGAATTCTTTATATAGAAATATATCAATTGTCTGAGTGAAAAATTGTCACTCTCCTCCCTTCCTCGAAGGCTTAGCGAATATCATGTTAGTCGCTGATCTGAAGGTCGCAGATTCAAACCTTGCAGAGAGCAATGGACGTTTAAGAGCGATAAGAGATTCCTGAGCATAGATATGCTTTTGAACATAAAACTATTATGTGCTACTAAAAGTAACGAAATAATACAGTAGTATGTTGTTGTTTGGTCAACTGTTCGAAGACAGGTCTGAACCTCACAAGTGATACCAACAAGGCGCCAGTTATAAGGCAACTAGGCCAGGAGATAATGGGGTAGGGTGGTCATGCGGAAAAACAATAATAGGCACCTCTACATTAATGACGGAACAGAGTATGAATTATCCAATGAAATGTGTACCAAGTAACCCAGTCAAGTAGCACAGTATGTAGGGTATGTATGTATGTATGTATGTATGTATGTATGTATGTATGTATGTATGTATGTATGTATGTATGTATGTATTTAATACATTGTTCCGATGACTGAACAGGTACCCCTTGACGACATTTCAGTACCTACAAGGAATTTAGTTACACTTATTTGCCGACAGGGGCAGAGGGCCAAGTGGTGTGCTCACCGCCTGAAACCCCACCTAGTATGCATCTAAGTTATTAGTCTACAAAGATGCGAGAAAGGTGAAATTTGGCCCAGAGACTCTAATTCAGGTTTGGAGATCCTTAACTTGACGGAAAAATCTGACACGGGACACACGGTTTAAAGTCACTGTTGGATAAATAGCGCTCCGGATTTTTGCGTCCTGAAAAATCCATCGATCCCAGCCGGGTTTGATCCCTGAACCATTGGGTCTAGAGGAGAGCAAACTATCACAGTAGTACGATTTAAAAAAAAATATCGCAATGAAAATAAAATTAGGTTACAGTTCTTAATGTTGGGGTAACTGTAAGGAAATTAAGTACCGTAATGTAATTAATAACACAGTTTTATACTATAGGATCATATTTTAAGTACGGTCCTTACGTGGGAACAGAGATTAAGGGTGTTTGAGAATAAGGTTCTTAGCAAAATATTTGGGGCTAGAGGGATGAAGTTACAGGAGAATGGAGAAAGTTACATAACGCAGAACTGCACGCATTGTATTCTTCACCTGACATAATTAGGAATGCAAAGAAACTTATTTATTTATTTATTTATTTATTTATTTATTTATTTATTTATTTATTTATTTATTTATTTATTTATTTATTTATTTATTTATTTATTTATGTATTTATGTATTTATGTATGTATTTATTTATGTATTTATTTATTTATTTATTTATTTCAAACTCCCTCCCAACGGAGGTAGACTGTTAAGCCTCATTATACTGACATATTTACAAATATAAATACAGGGTAGAATAAGGAGGAAAAAAATAAATTGATGTGTATATTAAAATCTAATTAAATTATATCTTAAGAGTGTAAATGATTATTTAAAATTTGACACTTTTTCAAAGCTATAGTGACAGTGTCATCTATTAAAGATTTAGGTAAATCAAATTTGTTTCCTAAACGTATTAAAGAATTTTGGAATAACACCACCGGCCCCGATAAAAAGACCAATCGCGTCTATGTATTAAAGATGGTCGTAAAGTAATATAAAATAAATCAGTCCACCGGGATAGCTCAGGTGGTATCGAGTTTGCCTGCTGATACGTGGCTTCACTCGGGCGTGGGTTCGATTCCCGCTTATGCTGTTTACCTGCTTGGGGTTTTCCGAGGTTCTTCCCAACTACGAGTATAAGGTGAATGTCATGTAACTCCTGGCGAAACCTAGATCTGATTTCGCCAAATATCTCGCTCTCACCAATTCCATCAACGCTAAATAACCGAGTAGTCGATATAAAATCGTTAAATAATCAACTAAAGAAAAAATATCAGCCTACCGGTGTGGCTGAGGCGGTAAAGCGTTTGCCTGCTGATCCTTGGTTTCACTCGAGCGTGGGTTCGATTCTCGTTTGAGCCGATTACCTGGTTGGGGGTTTTTCGAGGTTTTCCCCAATTGTAAGGTGAATGTCATGTAATCCCTCGCGAATCTTAGGCCTTATCTCGTCAATATACTATCTCGCTATAATCAATTTAATCGATGTCAACTAACCTACAGCTTTTTTAAATAACCGAAAAATATCTTATCGGTACATTTGTCTTAGGTGCTTGTACCTAGTTGATATTGTTCTAGATATTGCCTAATATGTCTTGGCTCATTGAGCAATGAGATGTGAATGTTTGGCTGCAGTTGATATTTTCACGGGAGGTTCCTCTTAAGTGTGAAGCGAGGCAGAACACAAGGGTTAACAGGAGTGTTTTTGTGCGTGATGAAAACTCCTGCAATAAATTCTGAGCATAACAGCTGTTGGCAGAGACCTCTTGATCCCAATTGTAGTACAACATAAACATTTCACTGGCCGTGAAACCAGTATTACAGTTCCATTTAAATCGTCTCCATGGATACGATGCTATTTGTTATGATGTATGAAATCCTAACCTTCATTTTATACTCATACGAATATTACGAGTAACTGGAAGCTCTCAGATTAGCATGAATAATAAGGGTAAAGTTTCGTTCGGGAAATGCGATATTTTAATAATGCTGTAATACAGTAAGTTGGAGGGTTTGCACTTTACGCAGAGTAGATTTAAATATATCTAGGTTATAAGCGTAGACTATCAACGATTTAGAAATTTCTAGGATATTTTATAGACTCCAGTTTAACATGGGAAAACATATCGAATGTATATGCACAAAGTTATCAAGAGTTATATATTTGTTAAAGAAATTAGTGACTTGCGTTTCTCAAAATTATTTAAGATGTGCCTACTTTTTGTTCTTTCAATCGATAATTCGGTATGCTTTAATTTCCTGGGAAAAAAATGGAACTGTCTTGATTTTGCAAAAGAAAGCCATTAGAATTCTATGTCAATCAAACTATCTTGAACATTGTCGATCATGAAATTATAAATAGTGAACAAATTAATATTCCATACTGTAGATTATATAAAACTAGTACAAATATTTCTGTCATGGGGATGAAATTATATAATAAGCTGCCCAGTCGATATTATAAGTTACCAACCAATAGTTTCAAAACTAGATTTTATAATTGGCTTTTAATTAATCCTTTCTACTCTGTAGATGAGTTTCTTAACATAAATTCATACGAAATTGTTTTTTAATAAATAAAGTTATTTACATTTAGTTACAAATATTACATTAAGAGTAAAGTGTTTTCATTAATTTTTAGAGTTTCAGAATGTTCTGTATTTTCATTCTAATTACACTTTACTGTTTTCAATTATGTGTGTATTTTCAAATGCATGTTTTTTTCTCTTCTGTATTATGACAAAGCCCATCACTGTATGTTTAATGGCTTAATAAATTGAATTGAATTGACTTTCAAAAAAGATGATGCCATCATTAGATTTTTTTACTTCACATTATTTGCAATTTGTATACTATTTTCGGATCAGCCAAGTGGTTAATGTCAGAGGCATGAGGTCCCAGGATGCAGTCCCTTTTTATTCTTTATATTAACTGCGTTATATTTTTCATTATCACATTATCGTTTTCAATATTGTTTCCCATAAGGCTTGGAACATTCTAAAAAATAGAGTATTTTAGGATACCTAAAAATAATTTTTTATTTACGTTGTAGGGTTGGACAAAACCTGGGAGTAGTTGGTAATTTCTTCAATCGGTTATTTTAGGATGCTTTATCAACTTCTATGGTTATCAAGCGTCTGAATAAAATGAAGCTGATAATATCAGCGAAATGAGTGCAGAATCCATCGCCAAAAGTACCCAGTATTTGCTCATAGATGGTTGAGGGTAAACCCCGGAAAATACCTCAACCAAGTAACTTGTTCCAACCTGAGTTTGAACCCAGGCCCGCTCGTTTCACGGTCGGGCATACTAACCGTTACTCCACAGTTGTGAATTACAGTTGTTAGTAGTAGCTGGAATAACAACCTAACATACGTTACGTCGTTTTTCCTTTTCCAGCGCATATTGAATACTTCAACACATCTGCCTTCTGACAAAGGTGTTATTTCCCTTCAACAAACACATTGCCTTCTATAACATTTGAATATCGTTCTGCGGAATGCTGTTATTTCAGACCTACAATGTTTCATACTCTTTTTTCTCAACATAGCCTATCCATTTGTTCGAGTTTAACAGAGGAGTAAAGGCCTCGGAAGCTACTGGAACCATCTGTGTCGTTTACAGGGGAACGCCATCGGGAAAATTAGGGCAAAAAATTGTTTTCGCGTTTAAGGAAGGACCATTTTGACTTGAATGATTCTCCTCGTTCAGAAAGAACGTCCAACTTTCATGAAGATTGTCTAAAAGCTTGAGTTCATGATGAACCACATCAATCAACTGCGGAATTAGACAGTTTGATGAATTTTCTGCAATCTGACTCTTCTTACAAAATTTATATTACATAGGAAAAGTTAAAAAATTGTAGATTGGATGTATGGATAACACAGTACGTTTTAAGCGAAAGCAACAAGAATCATTGTATTACCATTAGCACTTCTGTGCTTTTCGGTCTTTTCTGTCGCAGATGAAACATGGTATACAATCATGGTGCCTTTTATATTAACATCAAGAACAGAAAGAAATTGCTGAGCCCTAAAAAAAAAAAAAAAAAAAAAAAAAAAAAAAAAAAAAAAAAAAAAAAAAGCAACTCCCTCTACAGAAGCTGACGTCCATCTACATAAGCTAATATTGTACACGTTATCTAGTTACTATGAATTGCTACCGAGGATTGCAACTATTACTGCTGAGATTTATTGCCAACAACTCAGTTGCCCTAGCTGCAATTCAAGAACTGTAAATTCTTTACGGTACTATTAAACATGCTTTGCGGTCGTCATTTGTTTCCCGAATAGATTGTCGACTAAAATGGCGGCTCCGTTCAAACGTTTTGGTGAAGCTAACATTAGTGAAATAGAATTTTAGTAAGTTAATTAATATCTATTTTATTGTATTAGAGTACTTTATTTCCTCTAATCTTTATACACTTTCTTCCGTTTTTATCACCTTCCTACCATTTGTCTCTTTGTTTGCCAACATTTCAAACTGAAAATTCTTTACGGTACTATAAAACATGCTTTGCGATCGTCATTTGTTCACTGCATAGACCCACCTGATAAAGCAGCTCCGTTCAAACGATTTGGTGAAGCTAACATTAGTGGAATAGAATTTTAGTAAGTCAATGTTTTATCGTATTAGAGTACTTTATTTCTTCTAATCTTTTTATATTTTCTTCTAATCGTGTAATAGTCAATTAAATCCCACTGGAGTTTTGATTTTCTCTAGATAAGTCAAAACCTCTAGTGAGGTTACTGTTGATAAAAAGATAATAAGTCCTTAAATTTGTATAATACGAATTTTACCTATCAACGGAAAGAATACGCACAGTGCTTTAACAATTACATAATGGTAGGCTATTTACTTACTTACTTCGTGTTCCATTACGATCTATTCTGAATTTCCTCTTATTTTATAGTGTTCATTAGTATAATTTCCATAGGCCTACCATTTAAAACATCTATCAATATAACAATTAACCTGAGTAGGAAAATGTAACTGGTCGCAAATTTAAACTATCATCCTGTAGCATTATATCGGTAACAAACATTCCACGTACATCATGAAGGCATGAGAAATTCATACCAATGCGCAGGAGTACTCATTTGTTATTCTTGTTTCTTGTGCTATTTTCGTGCACTGCGGTTTACAGGAGGCTTTGTTAGCACACAAATGTGGCGAGGAGAGAAACATTTGGATGTATTAGGTCAATCTACGATCGTCTTTTATTTTTCATTGTGTTCCTGTAGTCAAGGTGAATGAAATTTGCTCGTCATGTTGTAAAACAGCGTTCTATTGCATAACGTACTCGTGTGTTGGTACATGTAGAAAATCCTGTATAATTGTCTCGCGATAAGATCTTACCTATTGGCGTACCATGATGATGTTTTTATATCCGTGGGCAGGCAGTAGTTGTAGCTGTACAGATTTCCTTATACTAAAAGGCCTTTTGGAAGCTTTCGTTGCCTCTTGAAGGAATATAATCTCTGCATTGGGTTTTAATAAAATATGTTTGTGTTCGAATGTTGGTTGGTTGGTTGGTTGATTTCCACTGTCGAAAAGTTCTCAGATTAGTCGATAACAGTTTCAAGTCGTTTACCTCCTCGACTGGTATCATTATAGTCTCAGTCTTTTCTAACAGAGGCCTCCAATTTAGTTGCCGTTATGACATCAGTTATCAGGAGTTGAGAACGAAGTAAAGGGAATTCAATAATATTGTGTTGCATGAGATTTACTAGTCGTCGTTCTATCAGATGTCCATAATTAACAATAAATTTAACACACCACTTGTCTTCGGTGGTCTAATGGTTACCGTGCTAGCCGTTGTATTTGAGGTCCACGGGTTCAAACCCAGAAGAAGGCGATGAATTCTAAAGTTCTAAAGGACGATAAAATTATTCGTATGGCTTCCTCGGGAAAGGAAATAAAACGATGACTTCCAGTGGTAGATATACAGTAGACTACGTAAAAGAGCTCTGGTCTTCATAGAAGGGCTCAGGCTAAATTTGTCGTCTATTTCGGACTAATGTTAAATATCGATGCTAAGTAACGTCTGTTGTTGAAAGAGGCATTAAAATGTACTTACTGCTACGACTACTATTATTACAGCTATGCCATTACTACTAAGAACTTATTATTACGTCTGCTGTACTTCATAATTTTCTGTCCATGGGCAGATCTTTCACAGCAAACTCAACATTTCCCAGTCTTTACTATTTGCTGCCTTCCTTTTTGTCTCCTCATATGATCCATATATCTTAATGTTGTGTATCATGTGATATCTTCTTCTACCTCAGAATTTTCTCCCGTTCACCATTCCTTCCAGTGCACCCTTCAGTAGGTAGTTGAAAATTTAAAAACCAAATCTGTACAAAGAAACTGACAATACATGTTTAGCTTCAGAACACTAGCCAGTTAAAGAAATGATACTTCTGAATAGTTAATTCTCTATTTGTAATATTCTTTTACCTTTAAAACTAAAAAAGAGGTATTTTACAAGCAACTTTAAATTAGTGTAACTTTGAAAATATTGAGAATAGGACATTTTTTGCGCAGAATATCTTCGGAAATAAGCTCCGGTAAATCCTCGTGAATCACCCTGTATATGATTACAGTAATGGATATATTCAAATAAGTTCAATTATTTATACAGAAAAGCACTTACGCAAACAAATGTTTGGCATGTCAAAGTCACTTTTTCGTTATAGGAGGACTCTGTAAACTTGTTACTTCCGTTAAAATTTCAAAATATAATTCTGTTGATATTACTCCATCTTATTGCTTGAAGTATGGAAAGGAGTTCAGCTTGGCACACACTGCATACTGGTGCTAATCGATATTTGGAATAAAATATTTCTGTACCATTATTAAAAGCGGTAAAAACACAACCTACAAAGCTCTTGCCATCTTCTCCCTGTGTTCGAGAACCATCTGTGTATATATATACACACATCGTGCTTGAAAAAGCATCTTGAATTAACAACAAGACGATGATTCCTTGGATGACTCACTGACAGAAAATTATATCTTTGTTCAATTTCGTATTGAACATCTTGGTCAGGAAATAATTTATTCTGTTTATGACTAAGGAGCTCAGTTCTTGCAATTTTTCGATTATAATTTCAAGGTTTTAATCTAATCTATACTAATAATAAATCTGTAGCCAATTTTTTTCTGGTAATTTTCGATTTTCAAAAAATAATTGGTGTTAACATGTATAATTGACTATCATGAAACCGAAAATCACTTTTTTAAATTTTTGTTTGTATGTATGTCTGTCTGTCTGTCTGGATGTTTGTTACCTTTTCACGCGATAATGGCTGAACGGATTTCGATGAAAAATGGAATATAAATTAAGTTCGTTGTAACTTAGATTTTAGGCTATATGGCATTCAAAATACGTTATTTAAAAGGGGGGTTATAAGGGGGCCAAAATTAAATAAATCGAAATATCTCGCTTATTATTAATTTTTGTGAAAAATGTTACATAACAAAAGTTTCTTTACAAATGATTTCTGATAAGTTTTATCCTTTGGAAAATTTTGATAGGACTGATATTTAATGAGATAAATGAGTTTTAAAATTTAAATAACTATCATCTAAGGCGGTGTAATGAAATAAAAAACAAATGACTTCGTCTACGAGGGGTCTTGGACAACATCAATCGAAAGCTATGAAACATAGCCTACAGGGAATGTTTCTGTGTTTGCATGAAGTAATATCGGAAGCTAAATTAACCGATTTGTATAATTAATTATTATTTCATCATCGAAAAGTGTAGTTTCTCTAGATGGACATAATGCTATAATGTTAATTGCAGTAACTTCTGAGTGAATAGAGGACAGAAAGAAACGTGTTAAAGGAATTGTCATTGCACCAAATGAGTGGTCTCTGGACGAAAATGATCGCATTTTAATTTTTTAAATACAATTTAAATTAAGTAACATATTAAACGATTTATTCTTCCATCAAACACGAATGTTCCCTGGATCAAATGTCCTATTTTAATTATGTAATTACTTTATATTTATTTCTAACGGGTGCAGCGGAGCGCATGGGTACGGCTAGTTAATATATATATATATATATATATATATATATATATATATATATATATATATGTCTATATGCTATATGCCTACAAGTGTGTATTTGTTGTCATCATTAGTCTATAAGTTTCAATTTGTTATGATTAGTTTAAATTATAACCCTAATATACTATATGTAAAATAGGGTTTATAAATGTGGAATAACTACTACTACTACTACTACTACTACTACTACTACTACTACTACTACTACTACTGCTGCTGCTGCTGCTGCTGCTGCTGCTGCTGCTACTGCTACTGCTACTGCAATATCACAATACTTCCTCTTTATAATGTTGCCATAAATAGAAAGTAAGAATTCTAACATCTTTGCATAAACTCTGTAGGCCTATTTGAAAATTGGCGTTAAATAAACAAATAACATTAGCTAAACTCCTAACACAATACAGGTAATAAATAATCTTTTGAATCACACATTAGTGTATTTCACATGAGATTCATCGAAATGATAGCGATTCTATTTATGACTTTTAGTGGAGAAAAACGACTTTGGCCACGTTCTCACCTAGCACTTAACGTTTTTAAATACCATTTTCAATTTACCATTCCTCCATTATTGCCACATTAAGTATGGCTGATAACAGACGTTGAATGAAGAATTTAGCAATGACATCCTTTTACATAAGCGTGTGCTCAGTTTTAATATCAGGACCAGAATTCGTGTTGCCTCCTGTTTTTCTTCCTTGGTATGCAGAGGAAATACCGTTCCAGTCCTCGCGTCGCCCTCGGCTTAATTTGAGTTATGTTGCATTGCATTGTTACTCCCGCAAAAAGAAACAGAAGAAAAGCGCCGCGCCGTCGAGCTGCTGCAGTTCGATTTCACAGGTTGTAGCACTCTTGTACAAACCGGACCTCCGTAGTATACTTTGCAGTACTGTATATAAACGCTTAATTCCGTAGAGGCTTCAGGTCTGCACAGTTTTACAAGGTTATTCAGAAGTTCTCAACGTGACTAAAATTTTGAAGTCACCATAATGATTACAATAATGAGAGTTAGGCTCTTTAAGACCTGTTCTGTCTTCTACATTTGAATTTAGAGCTGTTCAAGCCAATGGTCGTTCCGCCGGTGGTCTTTTAGTTGGTTATTTAACGACGCTGTATCAACTACAGACGCGGACAAATTATTATACCCATAAGTTTTCAAGTTTATCATTCTTCACTTTTGTAAATGTGAACATAATGTTCACAACACTGATCCTAGCACTATTTCAGTAAAATTATTGTGATAGAATAGGATCCTGCCACAGATAAGACTGGTTTCCTGATAATGATAATGCATAAGCTTACCAACTTTCATAAGTAAAAAATAGGGACAAAAATATTACTAACAATTTTATTGCACTATTTTTCCACCTATCAATCCACATACTCAACAGTAGTACTTTTGTGACAGTATGTGTATATGTATATATAGGGTGACCAGATGTTCTCTTTTGTCCGGACATGTCCTCCTTTTTAGGCCTCTGTCCGGGGTCCAGGCGGATTTTAAAAAAATCAAGAAATGTTCTGCTTTTTGTAACTTGTATGCATGATATTTTCAAATTATCTTATTTGACGCCTTATTAAAGTAATTTTCCTGTAGGTGGCAGCAGCATCGATGGAATATAGTCTTTGCCATGATCATAGCCCTCTCTGCTTCGCCTTGTTATGGTCGTTGCTCAGAGGTAGCTAGTAAATCGAGAAATGGAGGTGCGAATGTAAATCTAAACAGATATTTTCTTTCCTCTTTAATAATTATAGTTCCCTTGATTTTCATTCGTAGCTAAGTGTAAAATCATTATTATTAAATTTTGTCATAATTATTTTCTAATAAAATAGATATTAACATACTTTTAAGTATGATGTGAACCTAAATCTGTACTGTAAATATTTTGTAATAAAATAGATATTGACTTAATTTAAAGTATAATATAGGTCTCAGCCTAATTCTAAGTACATAGGTATTTTCTGTCCTCTTTTTTCGAACTATGTCCTCCATTTTTTTAAAGCTTTGTGTCCTCTTTTTTATCGATATGAATCTGGTCACTCTATATATATAATATGCCTAATTTCATATGTAAAAAATTACAAATTCTTAACAAAATGATCACAAAACAAGTAGAAAAGTAGTATAAATTTGTGATAAAAGAAATGTTAACTCTTTGGAAACTAGGAACCCATCAGTTTGATGTATGTAATTAATAACCTAGCCAGAACTAACCTACCTACACAAAAGATTCTAGCCATTCTACTCGGAAAACAAAGAGACGTTTACGTGATTTATCACCAGAGCTATCAGATCTTATCACACTTGAGGGGCTACGGTATTTTACAAGTCTTTGTTGTTGCCCTCGTTGATATCTATATCTATCGTAGAAGTGGTCGTAAAAAATTTTCATTTTCTTTTCCATTTTTCCGCCGAAACCAATGAATGACGCATCAAGTGGACATAATACTGAATGGCGCAAACTAAAGTCGAAGTGCATAAGATGAGCTCAGAGGATAGATGATTAGTAAGTACCCTATCGTCTGTGATCAAATCTGCCCTAACTTGTCTATTATGATCATTGCACCTGTCACTCTGTTGACACATCAACGAGAAATTAAATAATTTCTGCCTTGAACATGCGTACTAGAATCATTTCTCAATTTCGTCACATATTGGAAGCATGCCTGTATGAGACTGTGCGATCCAGAGTAAATCCGACAATCTGATAGAAACGAAAATCAGCTGTAAATGTCTAATATGCCATCAAATCGGGACATTATGATGCGTGTGCAATTTTTTTTTCTGGTCGCGGGACGCAATGGTCGAAATCGGAACTGTTTCGGGAAATATGGGACGGTTGGCAAGCCTAATAATGCAAGATTATGCTCCATGCCATAGAAAGAAAAGGGTTTCGAAATTTCTTCTGGATTCCCACACTAAAATAAATTAATTGGCCAAGCATCAATCCTGTTATGAATCTAATCGAAAATCTGTGATCTTTTGTTATAAGGAGATTAAATAAATTCAACGTTACCACTAAAACTTGGGTCCTAGATTCATTAATAGCTATTTGTCACAGAGGCACTGAAATTCGGAACTCTTGCGGAAATCTTATATACACAGCAAATCCTCACCAATGCAAAAGCAATGCATACAAATGTATAATAATTTGTTATCATAGGTCATGCAGTGTATGTTAAATGTTATCTACTAGTAAAAATAATTAAACTTCTTACATAATTTGTGTCTGATATGTGTGCACTCATATTCATACACGCAAATTTAAGAATATTTTCTTCTCTTAATATGTATTAGTGAGTAAAGGAAAAACTATGCACTTAAAGTTGTCTCACACCTTAAAATATTCCTAAATAATCCATTACAACGCAGTAAAAATGCATCAAATAATGGCTGCATGGCTGTAACTTCTGCACATCTTCATCTTAAGTATCGTATTTATAATGATTTTTCATGCGTTTATATACAAGTCCCCTTAAACAGTGCAATTTACAAATAAAACTAAATGTCGAACGTTTCTGTACTATAAACAAAATATTTTGTCTACAGGGTGGAAGTGTTATAACTGTGCAGATTGAAGAGGGTAGTAGTAGAATACATTAAAATAAAGTAAAAACTTACAATGCGTTTTGTAATTAAGTGCATAGTGAATTAGAAAATCAGGCTGACAGTCTACGTAGTTTGGCTACTGCGCGACGCCTGCTTACATACGAAAACGCAGATGCGCTCGGTCTGAACAGTAGACTTTCGTCCCTTAGTCACTCCAGTAGGGCTGCCATACTTCCTAATGCCAGGAAATATCCTTATCTATTTCTCTAATGATAAGAGTAAGATCAGAATTTTACGGATAGTAAGTATCGAGTAAAACAGTGTTAACATTTAGGGGAAATTATTTTTGTGTGAGAAGTATTCGTTTGGGACTAAAATGTTGAGAGAAGTTTTTTGTTGTACCCTATCCGAGGAATAAGTTGTTGCTATCGGTACAGCTATATTATTTCCAAACTGTATAATCGGGAAAACGAAAATTTATCTTCTTATTTGATTGCGTAGTAGATTTCTTTTATGAATATCTTTTGGACGATATTTTAAGATAGTGAACTGTAGTTTTCAGTCCAATCTTAACATTTACAGACATATTTTGGAACTTGTAACAGAGGTTACCACGATGCTAGGATTTCGCGTAATTTATAAATTAAATATCATATTAACAATGGACAGTGTAATCTATGACCTAGGGCAGATTCGAATTTCACGTAATGTTACGGCTGTGCGCGTTGACCTTTGTACTTACGTAGGGTAAAGGTTGGTAATATCGTGATATGAGTATTATTGTGGTAGTTATTTTCCATAATTTATTATAATTTTACTGAGCGAGAGGACGATCGGTTTTTTGCGTCAACGTATTAGGGAATGTTCGTGGACAAGTTTCTGTATAAAACCAGTCCTTCTCTCGCTCAGTAAAATTGTAATAAATACTCAAAAAGAAATAACATAATATTATTCACATCACAGTATTACCATGCTTTACCCTGTATATAAGGCTATTCAAAAGTAAGTTCCCATTTTGAAATGGTAATAAGTTTGCAAATTTTTAGATTCCACAACAATTAAAACACAAATTTGTTCGTAAAGAAATTGGAATTTATTAAAACACGAAAAAATTACGTATGACCACCACCCGTATTGTTCAATAAGAAATAGTCTTTCTTCTGGCTATAAACGGCATTAGTAAGCACATTCCTAGGGATGTTTTCAATGACATCCGATATTGACTGTTTCAGTTCCTCACATGTAGTAGGTCTACAAAGAAATACCTTTTCTTTTTGATAACCCCATAACCAGTAGTCAGCTGGATTTATGTCTGGTGACCTAGAAGATCAACTGTTCGAAAAATGCCTACTATTTACACCATCACCAAATGTGTTGCGCAATAGTGTTTTTACATTATTGTGTATGTGAGATAGAGCGCCGTCTTGCATGAAAATAATGTTTTCGATTTCATGATTCTGTAACGCTGGTATTGCAAAATCTTGCAACATTTGAAAATATCGTTGTCCGGTTACTGTTTTTGTTTGTCCATTTTCAGTTTCTTCATAGAAATAGGTTACGTCGCCAATTATGAAACGTGGCGTGAAACCACACCAGACAGTAACTTTGATATCATGTAAAGGTAAAACCATTGTAAAAATTATTAAAATAATTACTCTCCAACTGCCGTCTGTATTCTGAACAACAAATTATTGTTTATACAAGCGTGAGAGAGTTACTATAGCAACGAAACACGCATCGATAGAAAAACTCAAACCTTCATGGTACCTATGTATATGAAACAAAACTGCTGATACGTACAGAAGATACAGCTGTTTGAAAATAGGAACTTACTTTTGAATACTCATATATATATACTGCAGTCGACAATTAGAGAATCGCTGCGATGTCAGTCTGTTATCACATTTCTTTGCACTTGATGGCAGAGGTCAGAATTGTTTGTATGTCTGTGTTGCCCTTTTTTGGAAATAACACGATGCAACACTCTGGTAAACAAGGAAAAGCTCAGTAATTGAATAGTAAGGGATAAGATACTGTAACTCCGGTTAGTTGTCCACACAGACTTGTTAATTACTCTTCCTAGTCGCCATTGTACAACTTGATCGAGTTTTGCAATGCCAGCACGATAGTTTTTTTGTTTTGTGAGTAGCTACGCAATGCGATTCCCCTCTCTTACTCCGCTCTTTCTCCATGACAGCAATAATGGAAATGTAGCACACAACAATGGCGCATTTGTTTTCATCCACATTCTTTTCACGGATATAAAAGACGGAAAGACATGTGATGTTATTTGTTTTGTTACGTTGTCCCCGTTATGGGCTGTAAATCTGTCAAATCATTCAGGTTGCTGCGTAGGTCAGTGAAGCTCGGGGACGTTCCTACAAGCTATGTTAACATGTTACCGTGCGTTTTTGCCGACGTGCACGAATAATAATAATAATAATAATAATAATAATAATAATAATAATAATAATAATAATAATAATAATAATAATAAAGTGACAACTGTCCATCGACAAAAATACGGGATTAATTTAATAATGAACTGTTTCATGAAAACGAATGTTTCTTTGTGCTTTTCGCGTGTTGTGAACTATGACTTAAAATACAGTATGACAATAAAATAATAGGTACAGAAAATGTACATCTTTAATTGAATCATATACATCAGATGTTAATGACTCAAGATTGATTATAAATTGAAGCATATTTGGGTGGTTAATGTATTCATATAACAAGAAAAAACTAACACTAGTATTATGCAAATTGTTTCAAATCTAACATTAAATTATATTACTTATATCGCTAAAGAACGATAACAGAATATAAATGATAACTTGAATATTATTTATATCGCTAAAATTGACAACATATTAAATGATAACTATAATATTACGGTATTTATAGAATGACAACCGAATACGAATCACTTGAATATTGTTTATATCGCTAAAGACTGATATCAAAATAAAATGATAACTAGAATATTATTTATAACGTTACAGAACGACAACAAAATACAAATTATGATAACTAGAATATTATTTATAACGTTACAGAACGACAACAAAATACAAATTATAACTTGAATATTATTTATATCGCTAAAGATTGATATCAAAATAAAATAACTTGAATATTATTTATAACGTTATCGAACGACAACAGAATATAAATGATAACTTGAATATTATTTATATCGCTAAAATTGATAACAAAATAAAATGGTAACATGAATATTATTTATAACGTTATAGAACGACAACATAATACAAATGGTAACTTAAATATTGTTTATATTGCTGAAGATTGATATCGAAATAAAATGATAACTTGAATATTATTTATAACGATGAATAACAATAACAGAATATAAATGATAACTTGAATATTATTTATATCCCTAAAGAACTATAACAGAGTACAAATGATAACTTGAATATTATTTATATCGCTAAAGAACGACGACAGAATACAAATGATAACTTGGACAAGGTTCAAACTCACAACATTCGAATCATTTAGCGAACACACTACCGCTGCTCTACGAGGCGCAGATGTGAATGACTCCTGCTTAAACATCTTAGTTCCGAAACTGCGTCTATAAGCGTATGCATCATGTAACATCACCGTTATCCGAAGTGGACTTAGAAAATATTCACTATTCACGAGTGCGGCCATTTTTTTTGACAACTGTACAATAATTGAATTTAAACTTTTATTCAACAATACTAATTTTCTCATTGATTCTAGTTCACGGTCCACATCTGTAGAGTAACGGTCAGCGCGTCTGGCCGCGAAGCCAGGTGGCACGGGTTCGATTCCCGGTCGGGGCAAGTTATCTGGTTGAGGTATTTTCCGGGGTTTTCCCTCAACCCAAATGAGCAAATGTTGGGTAACTTTCGGTGCTGGACCACGGACTCATTTCACCGGCATTATCACCATCTCATTCAGACGCTAAATAACCAAAGATGTTGATAAAGCATCGTAAAATAACCTACTAAAATAAAATAAAAATCAAGTTCACTTTAACACTTCTTTAAAAACTTAAAATTGTATTTGTTTAATATCTCTAAGAAATTGGTCTGTGATAACTGAAGTAGGTAACAATGTTCATACAAGTAAGAGAATAAATACCTCTAGCGAACAGGAATTACATATTGTAGTGCTAATTTTATTGCAGTATAATAGGCCAAGGAATATGTAAGAATGTTACAATAGTATTTTGTTTCCATGGTACTACGTGCAACATTCGAGTTTACAGAAAAGTCTTTTGTGTAAAAACGTTACAGTTTTTCTCTTGTTGTAGATGAAGTATAGACGTTTAACTTGAAAAATAAACTATAAATTTATGGTCATTTAGAAGCATAGACATTTCACTTGAAAAATAAACTATAAATTTATGTCCATTTAAATACTCAATGTTAAAAGTCAATTTGTGAAGAGACTTCGTTGTTTTCTGTAATAACGAAGTTTTGTGAACTCATACTGTACTTGTAGATGGAGATTTGTTTGCTTCTTGACGATGGCTGGAAGATATTAATTGATATGTATAATTCAGCTGCACCTGTTCAGTAACGAGGATGTGATAGTAAAGCAGCGATAATTACTTCAAAGAATCATAACTGTGACTAGTTCACATCAAACTTATTCTTTAAATGTCATTGGTCTAAATGAGATAATTAAATACTCTGTATAATTCATAAAAGCTATTACAAAATCATTCAAGAAAGGTGTATTGGCACACAAGTACACTGAGAGATGTAACGTAAGACAACTTGATTAAGATTATTACTTGTAGCTGTAACAGATCAGACCGCATATACAAACAAAATATTAAACTTTTCTAATTTATAAATTGAAAATTGAAATTATATATATATATATATATATATATTTGGAGGATTACTGGCAAAATTTGTATATTAGTTACTATATCATGGTATCACCAACTGATGTAATTTCGCTTACTCTTCAGGAGGCCCATAAATTTCAAATGTTTACGCATTTGACGATGTTTTGTACAACACCAATCACATAGTGTTAGCATGGCGTCTCTCATTCCGAGATATTGTAGGAAAACACAAGAACAACCGGGAATCCCAGAGTGTATAATCTTTTCACAATATACAACCAAGAATATCTGCATTATGTTCTTGGTGACGGCCAAGAAGGGGAGAAATGAAGTTCCATATTCCACTCTTGAAAGAATAATTTCGTCTGGCTCGCCATACGCCAGACAAGGGCTTAATGGGAGTTTTTTTTATTATTTTAGTAAAGGAATGTCCAGATGGTACGTAAATGTAGGTCGTGACCTTCGGATTTAAAAAAGGCAATTAAATTTGACAAATAAAATCGCTTCGGTATTTATGAGCTATGCACTTTATTCGGAAGTGTGTTGCTTAGCAACGTATCCAATGCATCGAGAGATACTTTCATACTACACATGACTTTTTCGCACGCAACAGTTGGTGGATTTTGTTACGTCACGAATTTTTTGTTGCACATGTACCGGAATTTATTTTATCATATTGTACCGCTCTTGTCGCGTGGTAATAAAAATGACAATGAGTCTCTGTCTCGGATGTTACAGGAAAACAAAAGGATAACCAGAGTGTATAACTCGTCTGGATATAAAACAAGACTACAATTTATAAACAACTGTATTTTTAAAGAATAACGCATTCAGTAACAATTTTCTTTTCAAGGGAAGACCGTTGCGATTTTGTAACGGAACCGATTTCAATTCTACCATCACAGGAATGCGTGTGCAAACTTTGTGGCCAACCGTGTGCAAGGTACCATTTCAGTCAATGCTTGAGCAGAACGAAGTCCTTGTTGGAATATAGTAATGAACAATAACACATTTTTGACCAATGCACTTTTGTGCGCATTTCTTCGTATGTTTTATAGCTGAACATTTTGAGAAAGTCAGGTTCCATTACTACAGCTCATGCATTTTGTCAAGACACTCGCGATGTGCAGTACGGGAGCAACGTTTCTTTGTAGGGGGTAGGAGTAGAAGGGAAGGTCGGGCGTGTGTCTACCGAGTTGAAGGCAAAGAGTAATCCATTCCCCTATAATTCGTAAGTAGACTCATCCGATCTCGTGCGCAGCTCTGTAGGAAGAGTGGGGGAGTGTCTCGACAAAATGCATGAGCTGTACTCTTCTGTTACGATCGTCTGTCCGAGGACACTGTGACTCAAAGGATAGAATAATGATGCTCGTGGAGACCTGACTTCAAATCTTTCTACTTCCACTTTCTTTAACGTGAAGCGTTTATGCTTGAGGTTGAAATGGAAAAAGTTACTGAAGTTTAAATAGCCTATCTGACTTCACTTTCTTAGCAACAACAGCGATCTACGTCATAGTATTGCTTAGCAACGGCAACGAGTTACGTCACACTATTGACATCACATATTTAGCAACGGCAACGCAAATCTAAAAATAGAAACAAGATCAGACTCTTGCATTAATATGGTGTTCGTTAGAAGAATATATTTACTTTTGGAGTTATATGTCTTTACTTCTCTTATCACATACCCATATTAACGGTTTTCCAACAAACCAATTCAGGTGAAATTCAGTAATATCATTTTAAATGCTATCTTATTCATACCGAGCTTTCATTCCAAAACTTCTCAGTCTAAATAATTATTTAATAATAATAATAATAATAATAATAATAATAATAATAATAATAATAATAATAATAATAATCCGTGGCGCTACAGCCCATGAAGGGCCCAGACCGATCAGTTGGCTGCTGCCCTCACGTTCACATGCCGAAGGAGAGGTGGACGATCATCCAGCCAGAATGTAGATATCGTGTGGTCAGCACGTGTGGGTCTGCAGTATTATATCTAAATCAAGCACTCTAGCCACATTATTATTATTATTATTATTATTATTATTATTATTATTATTATTATTATTATTATTATTATTATTATTATTATTATTATTATTACTTCTTATAGAATGGAGTAAAAATAGTTCTGTATGTAGATTTTGTAACGTTATAATTGGCCCACAATTTATAACAAATTTGAGTGACATGATTTAAATAAACAAAAATTAAGTTTTATTTGCATCTTAATTAGTTTTATGTCTACATCAAGATGTACCAGTACGTGCAGAAATACGTATTCATTTCTGTCTGAAATGAAGGCAGATGTAAAATATGAAATGTCGGCCTCCTGAATTCTGTGCGCGTAAATTAATGATGAAGAACCCCTGTTTTTCTAGTTATCTCGACAGTAAATGACAAGTGAATGTGTAAGAAATCTCAATTCCATTGTTGTCTGTGGGGCCACAACGTATCATTACCTTGAGTGGATTTGCGAGGAGTAGAGGAGTTCCCTATTAGAGGACGAAATGATTGCACTGAAAGCGACCACCGCCCATGTCGTACGTTTTGCAATCCGTGCACATTATTACTAACTTAATTAAGCTGGTATTCTGTTAATTAACTCTTTGGTAAAGACGTACTTAAAAACCATGGCCAATAATTATACAGTTTTGTGTAATTATGAGATTTGTATTTTAAATGCAATAGTTTACTCGCCTTGTGTTGTCATTCATGTCTGTCTTCTGTCATTACACATCAGCTTGGTTCTGCTTGGGCGTATTTTGATTAACGTTGACACAAGAGGTGCGTTTTTAATTAACAGAATTTAAATAAGTTGAAATCTCAATTACTGTTCGTTCGTGTGGTCATAATTTAGGCCAGTCTTTCTCAATTTTTTCGATGATGAAGTTCCTTTTTTCTCATGTTAGGCTACTTTAGTGCGACTCTCTGTGAGATTTGATATCAGATTTAAAAGAGAGAAATTTAATTATGTTTTTGTTTAAAAACTTAAAATTGTTTAGTCGACACGACACACATTGACGAAATTATACACATTACAGAGATTATTACAAAACAAAATTATTTCACACATAACAATAAATATTACACACAAACTGAAGGATTACCAATGGGTTCACCTATATCAAGCATATTAGCTGAAATATTCATTCATAATATAGTACAAACACACATAATAAACACTGACAACAACAAATACGCAGAGAAAATAATGTACTGGCATCGATATGTAGGTAATATAATAGTCCTATATAATGGAAACAAAAGACAAATGGAAAACTTACATCAACAACTCAACAAAATACATCCCAAATTAAAGTATACACTAGAAACAGAACATAACCAAGCTATAAACTTCTTGGACATCAAGTCCACGCCTGTGGAGTAACGGTTAGCACGTCTAGCCGCGAAACCAGGTGGCCGGGTTCGATTCCCGGTCGGGGCAAGTTACCTGGTTGAGTTTTTTTCCGGGGTTTTCCCTCAACCCAATATGAGTAAATGCTGGGTAACTTTCGGTGTTGGACCCCGGACTCATTTCACCGGCATTATCACCTTCATCTCATTCAGACGCTAAATAACCGAAGCTGTTGATAAAGCGTCGTAAAATAACCTAATAAATAAATAACCATAACCAAAACAAATAACAGAACGAATTCAAAATATACAGGAAACCCACCACAATCACAACACACATACACAATTTATCAACCCATCCCATACAACATAAACATGCAGCTTTCCGTACAATGACACACAGATTAATTAACATACCAATGAACAATGACAAATACACTGAAGAATTAAACACAATAAAATATATAGGACAAGACAATGAATATAACCCTAACATGATAGACACACTAATGAAAAAGGCAAAACAAAAATAGAACAAACCAACACAAATACCACGTGAGAATAAATACATAACATTAACATATCACAATACCAATATTTACAAAATTGCAACTTCATTCAGAGAACTAAAATACAAGATAGCATACAAAACAAATAACACAACACAGAAATATCTAAATTACATCAAACATTCAAATAAATATAATTCAACTAGCGTTTACAAACTAAAATGCAATAGTTGCCGACATTTTTACATAGGACAGACAATAATCATGACTACAATAATATTCTACACATCACTCCAAAAAGTTCACAGTTAAACATCTTAGAACAGTACGAAATATATAAACATGCAATAACATACCCACAACATATACTTAATACACAATTGCAGTTCAATACCCACACCTTGTTCGATATGATGATACATAACACACAAACAAACACCCCCTACCATAAGAGCAACACACCTCCACCCCTACAACTGACGAATGCAGAAGGCAGAATTCAAGATCAACAGTAGTTCGTGGTACACTGATGAAGACGCAACATCGCGTCGAAATGGGCTGTCTGTCCAAGATATATAACCTTTTTAAATAAATTTTTACACGTTTTAACGTGTCGAATAAACAATTTTAAGTTTTTAAACAAAGTGTTAACGTGAACTAGAATCAATTAATGTTTTTGTTTATCGCAAAATAATCTAATGTTTAATTTTTGACAGAGTAAGTTTTATAAATTGTCATTTTTTTTTGTTTTGTTCGGACCCTTAGAAAAGCGGGGCATTTCTTTCTTCTAGTCATTGTGCAGTAAGTTTCATGAAGTTGTCTGGATATGGACGTGAGCTTCTCAAAGTTCGGTTACTTTGTTGTTTTATATCTCTTTCGCATTTCTTTGACTTTTAAATGAGTTTTTCTTCGATGTATAATTGAGTTCAAGTCAAGACTCGAGTCTTTGGTAAACAATCTCTTAGTTGCAACTGAAATGAGATCCTTCTCTCTTTTCTTTAGAACAAGGAAAGTTGGACTTAAGGTCTTATTTATTCACTTGTTTAGTTGTGAGTTAGTCATTTCAAGTAAATTGCTGCTAAGGCGATTCTTCCTTTCCTGGTTTTCGCGACATATAAAATATAGGGCCTATGCAGTATATTTAATACAGTGTATCTAGTTGGACTTCAAAATTTGATTAAATTTTTGTAATAACATAATGGTAACTAATAGTTTTTTTGCAGGTATTAGCATCGTGTAGTATTCACTTGCACAATGAAACCTATTTCATGGAGGAATCTATTGTACAGGTGATATTTCTTCTTCTTCTTCTTCTTCTTCCTTTCCTAATCAATCCCTCTTCTGTTGCAAGGTTAGTTATTTTTTTAACTAATACATACATAGAAACGAAGTCACTCCCGTGGAGTAGGTAAGGTCTTTAAGACGCCGACTTTTCATCTAAGACAACACAGGATATAACATATTACAATGGAGTCCGCCGAGTTAGCTCTGTGGTAGCGTGTCTGTCTCTAGACTAGCCTCTAGACTAGCCGGGCCTCTATCTCGGGACTAAGAGAGGTGGCGGTGCATAACTTCTAATCACTAAATTGTGCACCAATATGCCTGGGTTAAATCCCAAATGTCTATGCATTGCAGATGAAGAGAAGACATATGTCACTCTTGATAGTGATTCTTCCGTCGGAAGGGAAGTTAAGCCACCTTAGTGTTATTCGACAGGAGAAGATCACGTGCCGGTACCGGGTTTCCCCTTCTCCTTTTCTCATCTTAATCATCATTCTCACCCATTTTCTACACTATACTTACACCACACTTACTCTAGTACGTGGTAAAACTCTCCACAGATACACATTATGCACAGAGTTGTCCGCCGAAGTGGTGTGCAACTTGAAAATGGGTGACAGCCCTGACATCTGTCCATAATATGCGGAACCTGAATCACGCAAGTGAAGTGGTTAGGCATTGGATACACACATTTACATTCGACGAACATCCATGCCCGAGCGGGATTCAAACCCTCAATCCTAGCCTTCCCGTTATTAGTCTATTTGTGTACAAAATCTCCACTTTAACAATAAAAGGTTAAAAATCATTGTGGTGTGAATTTTGCTCTGTTCAAGAGTTGGACCATTTTTTATTTCTGAGACTGTACTTCATACTTCATTTATAAAGATATTTAATGTTTGTTTTATTTCCTCGAGTACGAGCCTGAAACATTTGTTCCGAGTTGGTGAATTTGTGTCATTTTTGTATTCCAAGACTCAAACTGTAGAACTTCTTTGAATACAAAAAACAAAATTTGCTACACGTGCTCTCTAAACCAGAATAAATATTAATGACGAGATAAAAGTAGCAGAGATATAATTAAGTACTTCATTCATTTCACAGAGCTAAAATGTAGAGGAAAAGTTTTAAAAACAAAAGCTTGCTTGGTTTTTCAGATCATGTACACTTCATATTTTAATGCTGATTTACTGACCTTTTTGCTGGTCGCTTAAAAAATACGACAGTGGTCTAAGATCATATCTTGACAAGCGTGTAACATCGTAGAATGCGAAAGTTAGAACATGAGAATGTTTTATCTATGAAATCTTGTAATTCAGATGGAAGAAATTGTGAGAAATGGCAAAGGTCTATTAAATTATTTCTAATTTACAACTAGACTAAAAACTTTTTTGTTGCTTATGCTTTAAAGAGATACTAGTGTCCAACTTTTGATGAGAAGTAGAGGATAATAATTGAGACGAAATAAACAAGTTTAAAACTAGAACAGAAAGTCATGAGATTGAGTAAATTGTAAAACCATTGGGCTGTACACAGATAATAGAAGTCTTGTATTTAAGCTCTTCATTTGTTAAGAGGAGATTTATTTTATATTCGCAACCATAAAATGCAAGGGCACGCGGTAGCGTCCCGTTAAGACGTAACGCTACAAGCCGGAAGGCACGGATTCGATTCCCGATGGAGTCATGGATTTTATTCTTTGACCTGATCCTTCCTGCCGCACTATGGTCCTGGGATTTACTCAATCTCTAACAAAAATGAGTATAGGTCCACTAACTTCTTATTACCGTTTGGAAATGTGGTCGCTGCTATCTCTACAAATAGAAAACATGTAACGAGCTCAGTAGTTCGGACTCCTGCCGTCGGTAAATAATCGGAACTTGGTTGGGGTATTTCCTTGTGGGTAAAGGCGTCGCGGCGGCACGTTGGACTGATATTAATTTCGACTGTTGGTACAGGTGATAGCCTTAACATCCCGCCACCCTCTGAGCCTCTATGGGCTGTGATGGAAATGATTGTACAAACCTAGGAACAAAATTTGGGCCACCTGAATTTTCAAAGTTCCAGTTATATCATACTCTGCATGTTCAGTACAAATTTTGTTCCTGAGTCGGTATAATTTACCATGAAAAGTAACGTATTCCAGATTTGAACAATTATTGTCGAACGAAATTTTGGTGCGTCTTTTCCGAGATACTTCTGCATTGCCGATCACGAACGTAATAACTTTCAGATGTTAAATGAATCACAACAATTTTTAGCGTGTTATTCGTGATTGTTTTCTGTCGACAACCGTGAAGTGTACGGCTTCCATACTTCAATAATAAATTGAGTTACGAGAACTGAGATATCAGCCGAAAATATTGTTGTAGACTTGATTGTTTTAACTTCCCGTTGATTGAATTATTTATGTATTCATTTTTCACGTTGGATACAAACGATCGATTGCTGGCGGCTCTAAAATGAAGTTCTTTATTGACAAATACGGTTTCTGAATAGCCAGTTCATACACTTTCACAGTCATGTTTTAGCGTATGATTTGTTTTTTTTTTTTCTGCGCGTTTACGTTGTCAACATAAATGTTTGCGCTCTTTATATTTTGGAGGCACATCATTTTGATTTACAGTTCATACTATGACCAGTCTTAATCAATGTATGACGTAGTTCTTGTTTCCTTTACCATTTATGTCTTCTTGTCCTACCCATGATTTTCCCATCGTCGAAGTAATAATATGTAGCTGAGTATAGCGATAGCCTACATAGAGTGGAAGTGAAATAGCCTTGCAAATTTTCAGAGCGAATAGCTCATGTTGTATGTAACAAAAAACTGTAATTTCATTTTGGTGGGAAAGTTCATAGTTAAAAAAAATGTCCCCCCCCCCCAAATGTTGAACAACCTCTTATTCGGTAACTATTGTGAGTAGGGTAGTGATTTTTGTCCATATCGATAGAAAATCTAATAAATAATTATTTTTTCCCTCTGGCGTATTTCAATAGCGTGGACGATTTTTGTGTAAACTTAATTTTAAAAACCTCTAATTTCAAGCCGCTGCACGATGGTAGCAAGTAACAACGTTGAAGCAGAGAGCAGTTTACCTACCGAGGCACACCGAGTTCGTTGACCTCTTAAATCTGTATCACGATTAAAGTGTGTTAGCGGCGATGTTTCCTGCCTGCTCAAACTTCAAAATTAATTTTCTAATTAACCTTGCATTTAATCACAAAACGTAATATAGGTTTGCTATATTCATTTAAGAGTTCTCTATCGTTCCTTTCAATCTGCAAGATTATTTCACTTCCACCCTGTATAGGCCATTTGTCACTTTAGCGACTTGTTATATCTTATCTACTGTCACAGAGGTTCATCTCACAACTTCATCTTTATTGGCTCGTCAGTGGGGATGCATCAGCATTTGTAACATCAACTTTTTGGTTCTCTTCATTTGATCTTAATTTACCAATTTTAAGTTGCATTGCTTAACACAGCGTTTCTTTTCCACCGGGCAGAAATAGACTTGTATTTTCCTTTAGTTATACTTACTTACAAATGGCTTTTAAGGAACCTGGAGGTTCATTGCCGCCCTCACATAAGCCCGCCATCGGTCCCTATCCTGTGCAAGATTAATCCAGCCTCTATCATCATATCCCACCGCTCTCAAATGCATTTTAATATTATCCTCCCATCTACGTTTCGGCCTCCTCAAAGACCTTTTCCCTCCGGTCTTCCAACCAACACTCTCTATATGCATTTCTGGATTCGCTCATACGTGCTGCATGCCCTGTCCATCTCAAACGTCTTGATTTAATGTTCCTAATTATGTCAGGTGAAGAATACAATGCGTGAAGTTCTGCGTTGTGTAACTTTCTCCATTCTCCTGTAACTTCATCCTTCTTAGCCCCAAATATTTTCCTAAGCACCTTATTCTCAAACACCCTTAATCTCTGTTCCTCTCTCAAAGTGAGAAAGCAAGTTTCACAACCATGCAGAACAACCGGTAATATAACTGTTTTATAAATTCTAACTTTCAGATTTTTTGACAGCAGACTAGATGACAAAAGCTTCTCAACCGAATAATAACAGGCATTTCCCATATTTATTCTGCGTTTAATTTCTTTCCGAGTGTCATTTATAATTGTTACTGTTGCTCCAAGATATTTGAATCTTTCCACCTCTTCAAAGGATAAATCTCCAATTTTTATGTTTCCATTTCGTACAATATTTCCGTGTTTTTCCTAATGGTTTGTGGATTTTCTCCTAACATATTCACGTCATCCGCATAGGCAAGAAGTTGTGTTATATATACTACGTATATAATATGTATCCCGGTGTTACAGCGACTGTGGTCGCCATCCGGTACCCAGTTTTCCACGACTATCTTCCAAATCTTTTTGTTCAAGATTCCTTTGGGCTATAGCCTCCATGATTTCTTGCTTCCTTGTGTTCTGTAATCGTTCTCTTTCATTTTCCCCAGGGGGGGAATCAAAGCGTTTTAGATAGTCTCTCTTCGTTCATAAGATTTACATCACCATGTCAGATTAATTGTTTTTGGTGAATATATTTTATTATACTAAATTCATTGTGCACTAATTGCCTGATGTCTTCATTTCTGATCCTTTCTAATCTTGATTCCATTGCTAATCGTCTGAGATAATCCATCTCAGTTGACAGAAATTTCTTTGTCGTTATTTGTTAATTTTTCATACTTCACATTCGTATGTCATGATACATTTCAGATTGATATAATTTAATATGTGATATTTTTTTATCCTGAAGCTCTTTTTTGCCGTAGGATAGAATTTAATGCACTATATTGTTGCTAATGGACTGATTTATTGTGAAAAATGTGGATATATTAACTATAATACTCTCTAAAAACTAAAAATGTATTCAAAAGAAGCGTCAACATTGTAGTCTCCCTTCGTAAGCGTTCATTTAAGGGGGGCGACGAGTGAAATTTTGAACATTTTCAGTAAAAAATCGCATTTTCATTTTCTTGTAAAAAATTAATCAGCAATACTTATCTTTATCTTGAGCAAATTTCAATGCTCTGCGGCGCTCGAAAGCATAAAAATTACGCAATATGTAAATGGTTGCACCCTTGAACTTCAATTCCATGCAAATTTTACAAGCTGTTTTCGCACACTATTTTTTCAGCACATTTCGTCAAGTTCGAAGTGTAAAGACTCTCAGGGTGCTATTCATAGACATTTCGCAGCACGCGCTACGAGCATACTAAGCTAGCCCGGCTATCCACTGGTTACTAGTACAGAATTCAAATCATAACCTATCGCTAACACTGGTTTATGAATACGAAAAACGCTGATCATCCACCGAAAGCCCGCGCTAAAAATGTCTGTGAATACGGCCCTTACAGTTTTATACTAGAAACATGAAATTTTTACTGCATATTCTGTAAAATACGGTTAACAAATTAGAGTATCAGATTTTATATATGTTAATTAATTTTTAAATTAAAAATCATTTGTATAACAATAGGTTCTAGAAAACAAAGAAATTTTGACAAAACAATTTTTTTCTGTATTCTAAGGATATATTTCTAAAATATGGATGCTTATTGTTTTTCTACGTATATCAATGATACTGTAATTTTTTTTCCACATCATGCACTTAAAATTTGTACGATAAGATAGATTTTGAAACTATGCCCCAGTTGTTTTAGAAAAAAGGCATAACTCTCAGAAAATATCTGGTTGATATGTATGAAAATTTGTAGCATGTATATATATATCGCATGTGGAATATGTGTGCCAAAAATGAACAAACTAGCTCAAAGACTACAGAAGTTAGAAATTTTTTTCACTCATCTCCTCCCTTAAAAGCCAATAAAGACATTTAAAAATGGCAGAGTACGCGTAATTTGTGTATTGTTCGGTTCAGAATTGAATGCTAAATATGACTGCATGAAATATAAAACACGGTGTATTTATTAGACATCTTCAATGTCTGGGTCCCCTTAAATAAGCGACTAAAAAGGTATAGTGTGGTTAAATAACAGACCAAGAAATCATGATGGCAATGGATTCATTTATCTACATGCGCTATCGTGATTGTGGTACGAAATCAGGTTACGAAATTGCGTAGTATGTGCGTAGAATGATGTCAAGTTACGCAAGAGATGCGTGCTGTTATGAGAATTATTTGAACATGTCTTGCAGAGGCTCCAGCACTCGCATTGTTTGTCTTGTGAGTGTTGGCAAACAGTGTAAGATGTATTTCACCTCGGAGAAATAGTAACAACACCACCGCGCCCACCACCACCATGTTCGAGGCCTCTTACGGAGTGTTATCGTTCTTCTTGCATGTGACGACATGTAAACGGTATACACACACACACATACACAAAAGCAGTATGGCTCCAGATAAGCTTCGGCGTCACACTGCAAGAGCAGACCCAAGTGACCCAGGATTTTTTGTTTAGTTCCATACCAGTGGTGCACAACTGCATATATGCGGGTATAAGAGAGTCGTGAGAAATTTTAATATCACTCTAAAGAAAACGTAAATTTTGGTTTGGGCGTAGGGAAAAATAGAGGTTTTATATAGGATGAACCACAAGTAATGTCATTAATTTCATAGCGTTGTCATGGATAACTTTGGTCCTTAACTTTCGTTCTCAATGACGTGTCATCCGAAATCGTGTTCTTTTCGCTATTTGAACTTTATTTCATAATTATAAAACACGTTAGCTTAGTTATTCTTTACATCCGATTGGCATATAATTAATATCAGAGACCTGCACAACGGTCCAGCCATGGACTGCTTCCGCACTGGGCTTCACAGTCTCGCACGGAACAAGCTCGTGGCGTCACCGCACTGGCCGGGCGGGCTGCTTGCGTAGCCGTTTTGTGCGGTGGGCTGGTATCAAGGCATCGAGCCCAAGTCTCCTCTTCTATCAGTTGCTTATTAATTGTGTTTGCGCGGACTTGTGCTTGCGTGTGCGGTTCGATCAACGATCAGCTACTGTTTCAAACGTTTTTGTTGTAGTTTTTTTATTTCTGTTTTTCAAGATGTCCAAATAATTGGCATCGCAAAGAAAATACTGTCTCTGTGATTAATGTTTTCCGGGCTGGGAAGCCGTGATCTACTGGTAGACTGGTAGAATGGTAGACCACGTCATCTCAGCCCGGAAAACCTTCATCACAGACACTAGCGTGGAAGCACGCATTCTAAAATACTCTCTAGAGAAGAAGTAGTGAAGGATAAAATCACTGCTAGAGAGTTTAAAACAACATAGTCTGATGGAAATAAAAAAGTACCATTGGGACAGTTTTTAAATCTGTGCTCGATAGCAGTGGAAAATAATTTAATTTTGTATGTTGTCCGGTATACAGGGAACTATATGCTCATGTCACACGCCAAGCGAAAGCACAACCAATGCGCGCAAGCGGAAAAGCAGTAGAATACCACCAACTGATGGGTTGATGCTCTGATCACTATAAAACAGATTGCTCAGCTTTATAGGTTTGACAGCAACAATTTCTATCAAGTTTACTATACTGCCATCTAGCGAAGGTAGGAGGAGTCACGTCATAACTCCCATTTGAATTGCATGGAACAACTATACATCCATCTAGCGATTGTTTTAAACCGACGGTGGCGATCCTGGTGGTTGTTCTTTTCCACATGCTACCGTTTTTAACATTACGATGTTATATATATATATATATATATATATATATATATATATATATATATATATATGTGTTCAGGAGTTGATGTCAGTGCAGTGCTGAGCAGTGCGGTGGGCTACGGTGGGCTTTGAAACCCAGTGCGACGAGCTAGGAAGCGGTCGTATCAAACAGTGTTGGTCTTGAGTGTGCTGGACTGCTTACGTGTGCGGCGGACTGGTAGTGCAGAGCTGTGGGCTACCGTACATTACTTTAATTAATATATATCGAGTTTCATATTAATTTGCACTTTTTATATTTATTCAATTTGTAATTTAACTTAATTTCGTCAGTTTTAATTTTGTTAGATATTCCTAGGAAACATAATTATTATACTAAATTTATTTATGTTTATTGTATGTCAGATCATTTGAATTTAATTTATTGTAAATTAGAAGCGGCAAGGATATTTGGTGTTGTGTGTAAACTACCTTACATCACACGCTCTGTTCTTTTTTTTTAATGAAATATGACATTCCCAAGTTTACTTGTTCATGATAATAGAAATGGAACGAAACTCTTCTATCCAGGTTCACGTCTCTCTTTTTACTGAAAACATAAGTTAAAAGGAAGTGTGGATAGCAAGTGTTAGTTAATTTAATATTTTAGGAGAAAAATTCGCTCCGGCGCCGGGGATCGAACCCGGGTCCTTGGTTCTACATACCAAGCGCTCTGACCACTGAGCTACGCCGAATTCAATCCAGAGCACCGGACCGAATCTTCCTCCTTCCATGTTTCCCTTTGTGGCCCGACTCCAAGTTAGGCATACATATATGTTGACGTGTATCCAATGTCAATTGCCATTATACTAGGAGCGCACTCAGCTGAGTGACTTGTTGACCGGAAATCCGCAGTTATTATGCAATGCTAGCTAAGAGAATATTATAGATATTATTAATTTGTCCTACAGAATTTATCTGTAATATTGACACTTATTCGGTCCGGTGCTGTGGATTGAATTCGTCGTAGCTCAGTGGTCAGAGCGCTTGGTACGTAGAACCAAGGATCCGGGTTCGATCCCCGGCGCCGGAGCGAATTGTTTTCCTAAAATATTAAGTGTCAATATTACAGATAAATTCTATAGGACAAATTAATAATACCTATAAGTGTTAGTTAAATTATGATGATTCTGACTGTGAACGGATCGAACAGTAATAATTTGAAATGAAATTAAGACGTGATAGGAACTATTACAAAATTATTCCCAGTTGACATATTGCCAGTAATTTGTCTATGATTTTCTTTGGTGTTCAGTAAATGAAAAGAGACATTAAATAAACGTTTGGCCATTCAAGTATTTCGTTGAAGTTGAAAACTGCTCTCTAGGCACTGAACAAGGCTAAACCACTTTAGCTTTTATCAGAAGTTGTAACTTCCAGGAATCCAGACTAGTTTAGGAACCCCAAATGATTCATGTAGCGAAGCTTTGAGAAGTAGGAAGTTAGTTGCATTTGTTCTCGTTTTGTGTGCAGCCTTCATCTTCTTTCACCACGAGTGTTCCAGAACGGATGACCTTGACCTGTTCTTCAGTCATAAAGCAAATGGGTTGCACCCATGCCTTGAGTCTCCAGAGGAGAAGATTAAATGAAATGGAATAATTTAGATTCCTAGCCGACTGAACCACAACACTTAGTCAGACTGGTAAACATGTTTAATTACCCTTACCAAAGCACCGCAGCAGCCGGTGGAGTCTTGTGTGTTAAAACCTTTAATAATGGAATCTAATTTACATTTCTCGTTCTTCAGATGAAATACTTGGAGATAAAACTTTTACTGCGTTATAATAGTTTACCGCTAATGCTTAAGCGGTAATGTTTCCTGCTACAAGTCCAGCTTACATGAGTTCGATTCCTGGAAAGGAAGTGGGGATTTGTCACCGCTTCACTTGTTGTTCCATCTACTTTACGGAAGTGCTTCTGTTTTGCGATCAGACTATTTTTGTAGCCTACTAACCAGGGGCGGCTTTCGAAGAGGGGCTGCGGAGCTGCAGCACCCCCAGACATTTGTGGTTCTTGTCTCGTTTTATGTTGTGAAAAACATTTATTATAGTCTCTATTTAGCGGTTCGAATTTTTTTTTTTTAATTTCGCTCTCAATGACATGCACGCAATCGTTAGTGAAGTCACTTCCTCCCCTGGTGCTGCCAGAGCGAAACCAGAGACAAGTACTATAGGGTGAAGGCACTTCCTTCCCTGAAGCTGCCAGTCTCGTCTCGGAAGCTTTGCGCGTTAGTTTTACCCCTTCTCTCTGCTGCCCCTTGCCATGAATCAGAGTTTCCAGGCGCTGCAAAATTTGCAGCAGTTTGTCTGTAGCGCGCAGTTTTAAATACATTTTCTTTAATGTTGTGTGTATAACAAGTGCAACAATGTTTAATTCTGTACAATATTTACAGTCTATTCAGTTCAGTACCTTAACAATTCAGGAGAAATGTGAAATTAAGTGCCCATCAGTGAATCTCATAACGGAAAGAGCCGCTAAACAAAATACAAAGGCTCGCATATTTTTTGCTAATTCATCCAGTATCCCTGCTTTCTTCTCTCGATCTCCTCACAGTCTGTATTAGATTAATGTGTTTCAAAGACAATTCCATCAGCTGGGGCAACAAGATGGATTTAAAATAAGAACAGTAAATGTTGTTCATGAGAAGAAGGAGCCATTGCTAGAATGTTTTCAAACCATAATGGAATCTGAAACATCTAACAACATCACAATAAATGAGGCAAGCGCCCTGGTGCGTACTCTTGAAAATCCTGAATTCAATTTCTGGCTCAGTTATTTTTTTCATTTATTGACGTATCATGTATATATATATATATATATATATATATATATATATATATATATATATATATATATATATTATACCACCAACTACAACATCACCAGTTAGATATTTCTAAGGTTCAAATCTGCGTATAAAAAATTAAATTATGGTTTATTTAACTACACTTGCAACAGCAGGGGTTATATCAGCGTCGCCGGTGTGCCGGAATTTTGTCAGCAGGATTCTTTTAAATGCCAGTAAATCTACTGACATGAGCCTGTCTCATTTAAACACAACTTACAAGATAAGGTGCATGGAACTAATCTTTAAATAAAGTAAGTTGCTTGGTTTATTTCTGTATGCAGCCCCTCTTAATTCAATACCCACGAGCCGCCACTGCTACTAATTGTATAATATCATGAATCATACGAGGTGGTGTAGAGCAGGGATGTCAAAGCGACAGCACTGCGTGCTCGTACTACAAGCAATACAAATCCAACAAGATTCAATTTGTTAGTAAGATAAGGCAAAATCATCGCTCTTAAAAGGAAATGTTGTGCGGGTTCTTGAGAGCACGCAATGCAGGCGCTTTGACATCCCTGGTCTAGACGCAGCGTAGCGAAAATGTGATCGTGCGCCGAGCCACTGTGTGTGTAACCTGTAACATGCATAGCACCTATGGAGGGAGGCGGACACTCGAAGGGGAAGTGAAGCAACTGTCTGACTTATTAACGGATTTTCATTTTCCTTACGTCAAGCACTTAAGTATAATTTTATAAAGTTCAAGGTTACAAACTAATGTTTAGTACGTGTAACGAAGAAAGAAATGAATAAGAAAACTTAGGACACATTATCACAACCTAAAATTAACTGTCTACAGAATGTGTCTGCGACAGAGTTTCAAAATCAGGAATTATATCACTTACTGCCAGTCATAGTTGATCACGAAAATATTTGTCTGTCAGTCGTAATCTAAATTTGGTTTTTACTTTGTTCATTGTTGAAAATAATTTTTCACAAATGTAAGTCGTAGCGAACATGGCTTCAACAGAGCAAGCGAAGGAACGAAGCTTCGGATATTCATTTTTTGGCAAAGATTTGAAAAGTTCAACATATTTTGTCAAGTCCTTACATCTAGCTTTCATTTAACATCACATTGTAAATTTAACATCTAACCGCATTATTCGTACATCTGCTGAAAAAGGACCGACGTACAGAGATGATAATAATAGTAATAATAATAATAATAATAATAATAATAATAATAACACTTAACCTTTTAATGTTACATGAGTGACATGTAGTATAATGCCGTTTTATGTTATACAACAGTTTTCCTCTTAATACTTGTGAACAAATCATACATTTAATATTCTCATCATATTGGCAGCAAAAAAATGCGTCCTCCCGTCCTACTTGAACCTTTTGTTTTTGTAGAGGTACATGGTTTCGCGAGAGACATTGCAACGATACGCCACTTGCAGGTCAGAGACAAATACAAATGGAACGAAGTTTGATTCCAGTGAGTGAGAGGGTGGGGATTGGAGGAGGTAGGAAGCAAGAGAAATGCATAGCTATCATTGCGAGTCACAATGTGCTCGCGAGTCACATTTTTGCCACGGCTGGTCTAGAGCAATGATTCGGTAAATTATTTTCCTACAAGACGAGGGTCCGTCCCAACAAATTTACTCGTAAATGCCTTTCCATTTTTTTAAGTTCATACATTTAACTATCATAAGTGTTAATATTAAGTATGGCGTACGCAATCTTAATACGTAAAGACTACCAGTAGCTAAATCAATAGGTTTGTTGACTAAATCGAAATGTTTTGTGTTGAAGATCTCGAAAAAGTCGCGATGGCTTCATAGCTTCATTTCCGCAGAAGAGTAACAAATGACACATTGAGGTTGTGGCAATTGGTCAGTGTCAGGACATTGTACGAAACCAAATTTTAAATGGTTGTTCATGTACTTCAGAGAGAACGCAGACTCTTTCTTTCGTGTGTTGGTAGTTTTTCCCCCTCCTCTTGCTTATCCTGAAGATCGCTCTGTGGGTTTGGGTGGATCCATCACTAGTTGTTGCGTCACAAACATCTTCAGTACGAAATTTTTAATACCAAAATTAAGTAAAGTCCCTTGTCTTTCATTCATATTAATATTTACTGTTATGTCTATTACTTTATAAAAATCACAACAATCGTGTTTAGAAACAAACACTTAGGCCTACACACTGCAATGCGAACTTGAGAGGTAGTATTCAGTATCCTAACTATTCAGTATCGAGAACCGGATATACACTGACTTAATTTTAAATTTCAGTAAAAGAAAAAATTAAGGGACCGTGACCGTAATATGCTCAAAATGTAAATTCTTGTTTTTTTTTTTTTAATTGATTTATATTTTCTGAAAAATTGTTTTTCCAACGGTATATCATTCACAGTATATACAGTAGTGGCAAAAAAAAAAACCGGACCGACCCTTATAGCTGATTTCAGAGCCTTGTTCACTCCAGAGCACGATAGACGGGTAACTAAGACTATCGTGGTTCGAATCCTGCCTGGAAAGGAAACTTTTTTTTTTTTTCCTTATTCAAATTTATTTCCAATACTTTTCGATTGCAGCGATATTTTACTACTTAATTAACTTATTATGAATTTTACCAGCTTATTTTCTAATGGCTTTCGAAATGGGCTGCGTCAGTAGTCGAAACTACAACACTTTCAATAGATTACTCGCTATCTTGTGAATGCGGGCGTGGCATGCGCAGTGGCTCATTTCGGGGACTTTGATTATTCCGTCGGTCCGGTTTTTTTGCCACTACTTTACATTATTATTATTATTATTATTATTATTATTATTATTATTATTATTATTATTATTATTATTATGGAAATATATTTTAAAAATTTTTTATCTATGATGAGGAATATGCAGCTAGGGTGTTCTGATAACTTTCGCAGCCATTTTCCGTAAGTTTGTATTTTTCTCTATAAAGTATAATTTTATTTTTCTCTATAATCACAACTTCTAGCGGTTAGATTAATTTAAAATTTCCTATGTGTATTTAGTTGATATTAAAGCAGATTTCTTGAAACATATAGCAAAAAATAAGGTAAAAATTTACATATTCAGAAAAAAAATAATAAATTTTAAAATATTGTTATTTTAGAAAACACTTTCATCAGATTACTTATAAAAGTGTTAGGAATAAGCTGTAAAAGTTTCATTGTTCTACTCCCAACAGTTTTAGAGAAAAGGTACAGTAAATATCACTAATTTAACATGGTTTAAGATAGTAGATTCCCGGTCCCCTTACACACTACAAAGCGAACTTGTGAAGAGGCAGTATTCAGTATAACTATTCAGTATCGAGAACCGGATACAGACTGCCTTACTGTATGTATGACTTGAGGTTTTCCCGGCGTTTGATGTAGAATAACTCTTCTCGGGTTCTCAGCCAGGTGAGTGGAGATTTGCTTCCAAGCTTTCGACGGCTAGCTCTGCCATCTTCTTTAGAGAATGAAGTGTTCTGATAACTTCACTTCATTCCCTGAAGAAGATGGCAGAGCTAGCCGTCGAAAGCTTGGAAAGCAAATCTGCAACTCACCTGGCTGAGAACCCGAGAAGAGTTATTCTACAGACTGCCTTAATTTTCAATTTAAGTAAAACAATTTTTTATACTTGCCAACTAATTTATTACTGATGTCTACAAACCAGATGTTATTTCGTCCAGTTTTGAGAACAGAGGATTCGTCGGACACTGTTATCGGTTTGCATGCAATTTTTATGGTCGGTTATAAACAGCGGTAATATCTTTCCCGAATATTGAAAGATTTCTAAGTCCGAAAAATTTCCTATCATTCAAAAATAAGTGACTTGATCACAGACATTTGCTACACAGTTGTTACTTAGTTACATTTAAGAATTTAGAGTTCAGAGACGATCTGGATCTGCGCTTTTGGACACAGTCACAAAAATTATTCTCTTAAGAATATTTCTACTATAAAATATTCATTCGTCAAAAGTAATTATTAAAGTAAAATGACAAATTCCAGGAGAATATCTCGCGGCCCGGTATAATTGATGACAGACCCGAGTATCGGGCCGCGGCCCGGCGGTTGATAAACACTGGTCTAGAGAATACTACGCCAGTCGTTCTCGGTTGAAACCCAGCCGACGGGAATAAATTATAAACGATGATAAAGTGCTTAGCATGTCTTTCTCGTAAAGGTAAGTAAAACTGCTTGTCGCATGTCGTACATTTGAGACGTGTAAAGGAACTCTTTCGCTGGCAGAGGACTCCAGGCAAAGTATGTCGATAATATCTCGCTCACGTACAATTTTTAATGCTGATTAACTTCTGTAGTTGAGAGCGTTATTAAATAAATTGTTATCATCCATACAACTCCCTGAGGAGGAAAGGATGAGTTTAGTGAAACCCGAGGATGGACATACAGCATAGAGAGGCCACAAACAGGGCTCACAAGGGAACCCCTGTTTAGAAGTTGTTCACGGGTTAATATGATAATCCTGGGTGCGACAGCCCATAGAGGACCACAGCAGGCAAGCCGACTGCTGACCTCACGTCCCATACCAACAGGGGTAAACGATTATCCAACCAGAACGGCGGTAAATTGTGGTACCGGTAAGCACAATAATCCTCCACCAACCGTTATATATGATTTTTGACACCGGATTTCCCCACATATTGTACACACTTGGACAAATTATTAGACTAAAACGTTTTCTTGGAAACATAATATAATTTGTTATATCAACTATCAGTATAATTCGCAGAGTCTCTATTGTTGTAAATATGATTGTTTACATCTTCTGGTATATTTTTCCAATGGTTAAGTATATTTTTTCTGCTTATGTTGGTACTACTGGTGTTTTAATTATATACTGCAGAAGATACTCTCCCATGGCCTGCAAGAAGACCGGACATGAAAGAAATTGAAAATCTGTGATCTATACTGAAGAAGAAAGTGAACAAAAAAGAGGCTTACAGCAAAACATGGACTCATTTAAGCACTGTCTGAAATCTGGCTAATTAATGCTGATATTCAAAGACAGTGTCGAACTTTGGTTTCCAGCATCCCTGACAAAATCAACGTGTTATAAAGAATAAGGGAATGTTCACAAAATATCAATAACCTCAAGACTCAATTTTTTGTTCTTTATATCGGTGCAAAATGCATTTTTGTTCATTGTTTCTACAGATAAATACAGTTTCGATGGACATATAATTAATTTAGTCTAATAATTTGTCCACGTCTGTAGTTCCTAATACTTATTTACTTAGACATACTTACAAATGACTTTTAGAGAACCCGGAGGTAGGCCATACATTACCGGCCTCACATAAGCCCGCCATCGCATCGGTCCCTATTTTGAGCAAGATTAACTTCCCTCATCCATTTTAATATTATCCTCCCATCTATGCCTCTGCCACCCCAAAGTTATTTATCCCTCGGGTCTTCAAACTAACACTCTATAGGCTATGCAGTTCTGGATTCACCCATACGTGCTACATGCCCTGCCCATTTCAAACATCTGGATTTAATGTTCCTAATTATGTCAGGTGAAGAACACAATGCGTCCAGTTCTGCGTTGTGTAACTTTCTCCATTCTCCTGTAACTTCATCCCTCTTAATTTCAAATATTTTCCTAAGCATCTTATTCTCGAACACACTTAACCTCTGTTAAAGTGAGAGTCCAAGTTTCACAACCATACAAAACAACGGGTAATATAACTAGTTTATAAATCCTAACTTTCAGTTTTTGAAAGCAGACTGGATGACAAAAGTTTCTCAACCGAATAATAGCAGGAATTTTTCCGTATTTATTCTGCGTTTAATTTCCTTCCGAGTGTCATTTATATTTGTTACTGTTGCTCCAAAATATTTGAATTTTTCCTCTTTTTCAAAGGATAAATTTTCAATTTTTATATTTCCATTTAGCACTGTGTTCTGGTCTTGTTTCTTTTTTCGGGATTAACTTCCAAGCCTGTCTCATTACTTGCTTCCAGTAAAATTCCCGTCTTTTCCCTAGTAGTCGTAGTTTCTAATAAAACAATAATGATACATTTCGTTGTAAGTTGAAATGTTTACTTAATCCTCCTTTCAAAGCATAAAGGATGTTCAGGGTGCAATAAAATATTGTCACAACGATAATGGAGCAATGGTGAAATAAAAATTATTATGAACTTCTAGCAACTTGTCCTGCTCAGATATCTCAGTATCTGCCCAGAATTAAACTCATATTGCAATTGGTCGGAAACTGTTAACTATATGACTGAGTGTGAGCTGTAGTTGGAGGCATTTATCACATAAACGGAGTGGTTAGACAGAAAGAGAAAATCTTCCAAAGTTTCGTTTGCCTTTTTTTTTATTTCTCATTACATACACTTCCCCAGGATGTGACTCGAGACCCCAAGCTGGGGTTGTTAATTACTGCAGTAGTTACTCACGGAAGGCAGCCTATCAGGAGCGGAACAGTAACGGGACAGCACATATATATAATTCCAAATTAGTTTTGTGTTTGCTGCGGTATCTTATCTTCTCTGGAAGGTAAGGTCAGGTCGCGGTGTTCACTTGTTAAATTTGTGCAGAGGTGTCTCGGATCAATATTACGTAACACAGTTTCCCCAAAATGCACAGATACATACAAATTGCCTATTAAGACAGTTAGAAATAGTTCACATCGGTACCCTCACGACTAGAACATCTGTTCTCCAACTCCAGTTCAATTATGGATGATAAGTTTTCGCAGCAGGTTTTTTGTATCCCCATGAATACACTCATTTATTTTGTCATTATTGCGACATTATTAAATAATACTAAAATATTGTACAGTGTGTAATTTCACTCTTCATTACCAAGTATTATTAACATTTTTTTGCAAGTAACCATGGAAACCTGAGTTATTTTTACCTAATTTAAATAATAAAGCCAATTGGAGTAGAAACTAACAAAAATCAACACGTGACAAATCGTCCTGTAACAAAAGTGTAATCTGTGACAAACCTTCATTTGTCAAAATGTAATGTGTGACGAATCGCCCGTGAGACGAATGATCTGGATCCCGCTATGTCAGGGCCGAGGCAGGATGACCTACCTGTCAGCGTCGGATTGATAAATGCCACATAAGCCATCTATTGGACTTGGACCATAATCACATGTAGGCCTATGTATTGGGCGCACAATAGTCCAGTGTAAGGATACTGTACGGATGCCACAGGTCCAGCTTTCGGGCGTCTGTTTATCTGTCTGTCTTATCTCTGGATCTGTCCTGTCCTGTGTATCTACTGTTCTCAAACCAGGGGATTAACTGTGAAAGGAATGTGCTTACTATTGGGTCATCTATTGGAGCGAAGTAGATAGATAATATTACCGTTATAACGTCAGTTTAAAAACCATGCGCTCTCCTGCATATATTATTTCCTGTATGGAGAGATTAAAAGACCAGGAGATTAACAGTGATCTAATTTTGTAACTAGGGTAGTATAAATATGTGAGAGCTAGCCAATAGAGATAGGAGTACCCACGTGTGTGACCTTATGACATCTTATGACATCAACATTCATTCACAGCATTACCCCCCTTCGTCTCAGTCCCCAAAGACTTTCTCGTGGTTGGAGTACAGTACCTGTCTTTTCTGTTGGCCCATGAATGCATTTGTCCATAGCGAGTTTTTCGTTTCTTGTGGTCGCTACGATGAAGGTTCACATTGGCAGTGAATAACCGCAGAGGACGATGGTTTACACAGACCTTAGCCAGATAATGGAAATTTATGTTAATACCTATTGATGATGAAAACTAAATTATTGCACACAAGAGAGAATATTATTCCCTCGTTTTTTTTTAATTCCTATAACGTAAATAAAGTAATATCATCTAACAGTAACCTATCTTATATATCGGAGTAAAATATCGTTTCCTAACCGAAGTTTTTCATAGACCTATATTTTCAAAATATGTTTGTTTTATTTCATTTGCACGTCAAGTCAGTTCACTGTCACAATGATCACAAAAGAAGAAATAAATCCAATCGTGTTTTTACAGGAATAAAATTATTTGAGAATTAGTCGTGGTAAATGTAAGATAGCTCCACCTTTTTCTTCTTTGTGGATTTTAGAAGCCTGCAACACAACAGTGCTATTTATTGGCGAATGCCTCCACTATAAAAGTACAAAATTCCCTCATACCTTATGCTCGGGGAATTTCATATGCTCGTACTGTGTTCTTGTTGCATTGCCAAGCAACAATGTTGAGAATCTATAATAAATTAAAACATTGCTAAAAATGCAGGTTTCTCATATATTACTATTGAAACAAAGACAGCTAAGGTATTTTTCGAATCATATAAGTTTTACTTATTTTTACGTAGATGTACTGTATGTGTGCGTGCGTGCGAGAGCCATTGTACGTGCTGTCGTCCTCCGTTGTCTAGCTCAGACTGTGCTAGACTTTTGATCCGAGATTCTTGGGTTTGAATTCTGCTGAATGCATTGGATATTAAAAGGCGATAAAATCGTTGGCATGGCTTCCTCCGGAGGGGAAGTAAAGCTGGAATGGCTTTAGAACTCCCTCCCTAGCAGAGCGCTGCAGGCAGAATTTGTATTCTATTACTCGCTCACGTTGAATTTTTACTCCATATTACCTCTGATATATAAATAAAATCTACTTATGCTTTATTGACTTTAATTTATAGATCTGTTCCGTTTCATTGAAAATAGCGTTTTCATCTGCAAATAAAATTGTATTTAAAACAAAGTTTTATTTTTAATATCTTGCCATTGGTTTATGATGTTAGTAGGTATAGGGGAGAGTCGGATAGTATCGGACATCGGGTAATATCGGACAGTGAGTTTCTTTCATCTACCACACGATGATAGTACCTGATTGACATGGTTACGTTTCTGTGATGTCGCATAGAGAAAAGTAACTATGTCATTCAGGTACTACCATATGGTGGTAGATGAAAGAAACGCACTGTCCGATACTATCCGATGTCCGATACTACCCGACTCTCCCCTATATTAAAAGTTCGTATATTATGCTTTCTATAAACGGGAGGGAAGGGTGTGAAGGCAACTTCGGAGGTATCGCAGAGATTATTGTGTCACCAGATATTACAAACCATCCCCTTATGCCATCTGGTTTCATCATATGATCCGTCCTTCAACTGGTACCCTGATCATTGCTTATATTAGGCGAATCTGAACAATAGTATATCGTCGACTAACATAGGAAACACATTCGTACGTCCGCGAGCTTCCCCAACTGGATGTCCCAGACTGGCGCCATTGAGCATGTTATCTGTCATCACCGAAGCTCTTACACTACTCGGTAACAATAATCGTATATATTAATGGTATTATGAGGGGAAAGATAATGTTAAATTAAGAATGTTATTTGAATAATGCTCGGCCTGAAAACAATGTAAAATCTTCTTCTCTCTGTGTAGTTTACCAGTTTTAATGTTCAAACATTATAACTAGGCAACAATTTGGGAAGGTCCCACTTCCATTCAATTATGATTATTCGTTGAACTTGGGTGTGATATATATTTTTTTTAATTTTAATTCTCTGCGTCTTTGAAATAAAATTAAAATATGTTATTTATCGGATTGAAATTTCTGTGTTCTGTAGTAAGTGTCATATTAGTGAAAAAAAAATATACAACTAATTTAATAGGCAAGCAGGATGACAAAAAACATTAAATTACATCAAATAATCCAAGTAGTTTAAATATAAATTTTTATGCTCGACCATGCCGAAATGTAGTAATTATACACCTGGTAGCAGACTTTTAATGCATGTCATTAAAGTACACCTACTCATTAAAGGTCAGGTCTTTCAGCCAATGACGACTCAGGTTACAACTGTTCAGCCAATGACAGGTCAGCTTTCTACTGTTATAAAACCGCAAGTATCGATTATTCTCGGATATGCAATCGAAAGAGAATTAGCGAAAAGTCACGGAGGCTGGAAATCCAATACTGTCGCAGAAGGTTATGTTCTGTTACTATAATAATTAGCGTTAATTGTAAATAATATTCAAATAAATTCAATTTGTCATCTCGTTTTTCAATGTCGAATTCAATAATCAAGGTTATAATATTATAATATTATCAAGTTTAACGGGACTACGTCAAGGTCAATGAGATTATTGTTCCTCGGAAAAAATCAATACTTTCGCGTCTGCGCACATCTCACAATTCACGACCTAGAACAAGGTCACTTCCAATCTTGTCAGTTACAAATAAAATGTATACATCTGAATACCGGTAATTTCAAGTTAGAAATATGGTCGAGCATAAAAAGGCGTAAGAAACTCGCCTATAATGGAAATTAAGAAGCTCGTATGAAAATTATGAAACTCGCTTGCGCTCGTTTCATAAATATCTATACTCGATTCTTAATTACTATCATTATAGGCTCGTTGCATAATGTACTATTATATAATTCCGCTGCAACTATATTTGACAAATATATTTTCATTCTTAAAAGATTAGCCGTCACTAGTTGTAAGGGCGCTCGTGAATGTACAACATAGTTTTACAATTATCCGAACGATAGTCTGTAAAATTAGTAAAAATTTACATATTTTTGGGTTATTATTTAAACAATGTTGTACAATTTTATTTTGAAAAAAAATTTAAATAGATCAGTTTATTCTTTCATTCACATATAACGCCACAGGTATTAAGACGGAGTTGTGTCAGCGTTACCTGAAAATATGTCCGTTTCAGCCTACCGACCCTCAAATGACGTCATTCGATGTTAAAAAATGATCACGAGAACGCTAAATCGCAGAGAAATTCTTACGAAGCATACTGATGAAGAACGTGTCGTCTTCGTAACACCAATTCATTATCATCCATTCCTTCATGATGTCCGCTGCATTTATTTTGGTTTCCTCCTGAAGTAAAGTAAAGCTGTGGGTCCCTTATCATAGATTTACAGCACGTGAGAGAATCTTATGTCTAATAGAGGGCTCTAGAAAAAATTCGTTGGCCATTTCTCTCCCACGCTAAATTTCAATGCTGAATAACCTTTCAGGTTAAAAGCATCGTTGAATAAAATACAATTATTAGTTCTACACCATATCTATTATATTTTAAAATCTACCAGTGATAGGTTTAACGCTTGGTTTCTTTCTTGAATTCTGATACGATTGTGTCGTGAATAAACTTTATGGCCCGTAAAACTTTCATGGCGGGGACGTGGACACTGTTCTTATCTTTACGTCTCGTTACCCAGTATTTCTTTCATGAAGTAGAACAGTAGGTACAGCTATGCATTTTTAAAACTTCAATTGTGTTTCTTTTCTTCTTTGTTCACCCATTACAATGGTTTTGGACTCACGAATAAGAAAAAGTCTGCTACAATTAGAAGGGCAACTTATGTGTAACTTGTGGGTATAAACCCGAAGAATAAATAGAGCTTTGACATAATGTAAGGAAATTGAATTGTGTTACATTAAGGAGCGGCGTGACGGTATATGGGAGATAAAACATTTGCTATTTCGACATTGAAATTCGGGAATAGGAAATATCTACATTTTCATATTTCTCGACACAAGCCAATTCTTTTAAGGAAATCTCCATTATAGAAACTTGTTATTGTAATTTTTACTTCGGAAAACATATAATTGTCTTTCACGTGTTAAATTTTATTACCTGTTAACATGTTTCGGCCTTATATTGGCCATCTGCAGAACTGGTTGTTGCTGGTCTTGGCACCTTTGGTTTTGTTTCCTGTGGGGGTGTGTTTGTGTAGTGTAATGTGAAGTCAAAGAGTGTGTGTGTTCTGAAAATGAGTTGTCTGTTGAGAATTTTATTTAGATGTGGTTTGTGTGTTTGTATATTTCGTATTGTTCTAGTGTGTTTAGTTTCTGGCTTCCTGGTTGGATGTTTAGAATTTCCATGTCTGTGTTGATATCTCTGTAGGTGTGGTTAGCATTTGTGATGTGTTCTGCATATGTGGAAGTGTTTTGTAATTTTGTTATGGCTGTGATGTGTTCTTTGTAACGTGTTTGAAATGATCTGCCATCTGTCCTATGTAGACGTTTTTGCAGGTGTTACATTTGAGTTTGTATACGTCTTGTGATTGACGATTGTATTTGTTTGTTTGTTTGTGTTGTTTGTGTGTTGATGTTTTTGTAGAGTATCATTTGTTCTGTATGCGATGTTGTAATTTAATTTCTTGAATAAGGTTGCAATCTTGTGCGTGTTCTTGTTTTCGTATGTTAGTGTGATGTGTTTTTTGTATTCTTGTGTTTGTGTTGTATTCTTATGTTTTTTTGTGATTATGTGATCTTTGATTCCACATTACACTACACAAACACACCCCCACAGGAAACAAAACCAAACGCGCCAAGACCAGCAACAGCCAGTTCTGAAGATGGCCGATAGCAGGCCGAAACATGTTAACAAGGTAATAAAATTTAACATGTGAAAGACACATTATACGTTTTCCGAAGTGATATGTTAAAAGCTGTGTAATCAAGATGTGTAATGTTTATATTATATGTAATAAATTGATAAATGAGACAGGTTAGTTGATATCGTCTGAGGAACGTTTTTGTGAAAGAAATTAATTACCGGTACTATATAAATATATAATTTTGTATTTTCATATACAGTACTTTTAAATTGTAGTACAGTCTGTGCAAACAGTACCAAATCATTGCTTGAGTGCAGTTTACATGTTCAACTCTTCGGCTATCAAGCGCAATTTACCTTCAATTTATTTGTAGTGCAGTTTACTATTTTTTCAGTGCAATTTACAATCGCCCACGTAAACACCTGTTTTGCCTGCCCAGTGCATGATGCTGCATAGAATGATCAAGAAGAATAAAACGTTACCAATCCATTTAAGGGCGTATTAATTGACATGATTACTTCTGTTAGGTGTATTTTCGGTAAATGTAAGTTAATGTAATACTATGCTTAGTCTAAGGATAAAGATTATTTCTACTTATAACTGAAGTTCATATTTACAAGAAATGTGTAACATTTAGCTTATAACCGTCGTCCTCCGTGGTATTGCGATTATTATGTTGACTCTTGTATTTTTTTATTGGGTTATTTTACGACGCTGTATCAACATCTGAGATTATTTAGCGTTTGAATGAAATGAAGGTGATAATGCCGGTGAAATGAGTCCAGGGTCCAGCACCGAAAGTTACCCAGCATTTGCTCGTATTGGTTGAGGGAAAATCCCGGAAAAAACCTCAACCAGGTTACTTCCCCGGCCGGGATTCGAACCCGGACTGTTGTATCCGAACTTCGCGGGTTCAAACTCAGCCGATAATGATGATGAATTTTCAAGGGCTATATAATTAAAGATGATAGGCCCGTGTATTAGATTTACGGCACTGTAACAACTCTGACACTGACAGAGGGACATTTCTCATCCACGTTCAATTTCGACGTTGAATAATAATTTCTGTAGTTGAAACCATCGTTAAAACCATTACTATTGCTGCTGCTGCTATTGCTACTACTACTACTACTGCTGCTGCTGCTGCTGCTGCTGCTACTACTACTACTACTACTACTACTACTACTACTACTAATGCTTCTACTATTACTGCTTCTATTGTTACTTCCACTACTGTTGGAATGGAATGGAATTTCGGGTGGGGATACTACGACCCAGAACTGCGACCTTTTCAGATCTATTGCTCTAACCTTCAAACTAGGCGCATTCCCAAATCCACACCGGCTGACTACACTAAAGTTCACTGAGTACCCAGGTTTCCAACAGGCATCACCCTAGTCTCTAGACAGCCCACCCCCTTCGTGCGTCGCAAGCCAACGTTCAGGAAATGCTATGGAATGATAACGGAATGGAGAATGTTGACGGAATGATGTAGATGCCTAATATAGGAAACCGGGAGATTCTCGAGAAAATCCCCAACCACGACCTTGTCCGCCACAAGTGCTCACTATGGATTTTTCAATAAAAAGTTCCAAGCCCCACCGGGACTCGAACCCGGGCCGTCTGTGTGACAGGGTGAAAGTCTAACCACTCGGCCACCTAGAGTTTCTTACTACTACTACTACTACTACTACTACTACTACTACTACCACTACCACTACCACTTCCACTACCACTACCACCACCACCACCACCACTATTACTAGCCTACTACTATTGTTATTGCTGCTAGTACTATTACTACTATAGTCCCGTCGCTCTAATTTCCGACAGCCAATCCCGTTACAGGTCGGCTACATTTAAACGTGTGCGTCTTGTGATTCGCTGATGAAGACGTTATTCATTTCTTAAGGCTCGATAAATACTTAATATAATCGCCCGCCATTTTGGCTCTTTTGTTGGCGTTCGCAGAAAGCACACGAAGACGTTATTTGCCGCTCAATTATTTGCTGAATTACAGTGCATTTGATTCATTATCATAGGAGCTATGACATGATAATGTTTAACGGTGTGGCAAATTGATTCCTCGTATGGTAGCTCGGCAACGAAAGAACAAAAATGGCGAATGATACTACCTACCTAGACTTTATAGAGCCTTCACTTCCAAAGACGTAAGCAAAGAGGAGGAGTCACGCCGGGAATAACAGCGTCGCGACTATAGGATATGCTGCAACTGTTACTATATTAGAATTTCCATTATCTGACTGTAATTAGACTACGTGTGTTTTGTGCTTACACAAAATTGAGCAATTGTATTGTTGTGTTCACCAGATATTCAGCCACACAGTAAGTTCAGTAATGCAGAATGGAACAACTGTCTTCCCTCTTATTCGTCCCACTGGTGCTATCTACAATAGAACTCAGTACAGAAAGGTCTATTGTACAAATAAAATGTTTGTTCGTAGTTGTTTTGTGTCTGGTATAGCGAGAGAACACATTTACTTTATGAAATAACCCCATGGGTAGGGTCGCCACTTCTGCTACGTACGCCAGTTAAAGTATTTTCTTCTCCATTCCTGCCATAGCTGGTTTCGTACTTACCACTGGGTAAGTGGACCGCGATCTAAGTTCACTTATCGGGCCAATATGTGTTAGTGTGTTTTCCTTAAGTTATTAGTCCATGTAAGTCGTGAGCTATCCCTAGTGATCCTTTAAGGGGATATTCGCAACGAATTATGTTAGGTTGCGCCAGTTCTATCGTAACACTTATATCTCACTACAATTATGAGAACGACATAATACACCTAGCCATGATACCAATGAACAGTTCATAACCAATTTCCCTTCGCAGAGTCGGGAATAAAATACGAGACCTCTCGTTAATAGCCAACGTTTCTAATAGCTAGACAAAGAGGTTGGCCCAGTGTACTTTACACCTCGTTAAATCTAGATTCACTGTTTTTTGCTGCTCGCGGAACCAGCTCATGTCGAATGCGGTTCTACATCCAGACTGTTTTAATGTATTTGCGTCCATATACGCAGAATACATCACAAACACCAACCACAACTACAGCAACGTAGAAATAGACATGTAAATTCTAAATTTATTTTAGTAGGTTATTTTACGACGCTGTATCAACATCTTAGGTTATTTAGCCTCTGAATGAGATTAAGGTGATAATACCGGTGAAATGAGTCCGGATTCGAGCACCGATAGTTACCCAGCATTTGTTCATATTGGGTTGAGGTAAAACCCCGGAAAAAATCTCAACCAAGTAACTTGTCCCTACCGGGAATTGAACGACGCGCTAGCCGTTACTCCACAGGTGTGGACTGTAAATCCTAAATATTAACCGAAAAACCAGAAATTAAATGTATTAGAACAGTATGAAACACAGACACACAAAAACACACTCACAATACCTATATCCTCAGTACACAATTAAATTTCAGAACACACATCCTATTTGACTCCATACTACCGAACACAAACGCATCCCCACCAAAGTAACAACAGAGGAAACTGGGAACAAGGAAGGAGTCCACACCTGTGTAGTAACGGTTAGCACGTCTGGTCGCGAAACCAGGTGGCCCGGGTTCGAATCCCGGTTTGGGCAAGTTACCTGGTTGAGGTTTTCCCGGGGTTTTTCTCAAACCTACATGAACGAATGCTGGGTAACTATCGGTGCTGGAACCCGGACTCATTTCACTGGCATTATCACCTTCGTCTCATTCAGACGCTAAATAACCGAAGGTGTTAATACAGCGTCGTAAAATAACCTACTAAAATAAACAAGGAAGGACCTCGCTAGTTCTGAAGATTCCTGACAGTTCAGTCGAAACTAAGTAAATAAGGTAATTTATCACCCTTGAGGTGACTGAGTGGTCAGACCTCCTACCTGCTATGGAGACGGCCCAGGTTCGAATCCCGGTCTGGGATTTTCAATTGAAAAATCCATAGTGACACTTTGTGCGGACAAGGTCGCAGTTGAAGTTTTTGTCGGTGCTCTCCCGTTTTTCCCTATGTTAGGCATTTACATCATTTCATCGTCATTCCATAGCATTCCCCGATCGCCGGCTGGCGACGCACGGAAGGGGCCTGCCTAAGAACGAGTGGGGTGGCTTGCTCGAAATCTGGGTACGCAGTGAACCTTGGTGTAGTCAGCCGGTGTGGGCTTGAGAATGCACCTATCTTGAGGATTAGCTCAATAAATCGTAACTGGTCGCATTGCTGGGCCATAGTGCCCCCCTCCCGTAAATTCCATTCCTTTCCATACTAGTGAGTGTTATTTTAAATTCGAAGATAGTTAATTATATCAATATTCATAAAATAATAATAGCAATAATAATAAACGGCTCGCATTTTAAAATAGTATTCGGTTTTCGTATTTTGTAGTTCGTACCAATCATTGCTATTGATAAAAAAATAATGTTTAGGTTAGGTCTCATGAATCGTAAACTGTTTAGTCAAACCTATTAATTTCATGTTGCCAGAAAAAAATAATTTCAAAGGCATATTGGTTCCGTTAAGTTCAATGTTAATTACAAATAGCACGTCTCTGACTTCAAATTCAATAGGAATAAATCAAAGTTTGCCACGCATCTCATTTCCCTTAATCACGAACTTACTGGCATAGAAGAAGCCCTTCAGGTCTTAAAGACTATTAACAATCATAATTATATGAATGCTGCGGAGGAACTATATATTACCACCTTTTCTAATAATAATAATGATAGCCCGCTCCTTAACGAACAATACCCAAATTCAAATAACCCGCTGTTTAAAATTACACGCAAGTAACGGTCATTCATCCACTAGTCGTGCAACGTATACAGTTTTCGTCATACGCTACCACTTAATGTAAAGATCAGTCGTGTCGCCGTCCTCATGGATTTCAAGACGTTCTTCCATTTTTTGTAAGTATTGTTTTAGAAGATTTAAATAATACTTAAATGCTTCTAAATATTCTTTCATTCTAACCTTACAATTTACAGGATTTTTCCTGCTCTCCATAACGGCCACACGACCGACCTGTTCGTAGCATCTTCAAATCTATCTTGAAAACTGTATTGCAATGACAGAGTTCCTTGGTTCACACACGCATCTTTCAACACAGTGATTCTACACACATCGTGGAGGCTTTTTGCTATATTCTATTCTCTGTTTTTAAGTGATATTACAGTTGTAACTTTGGTTTTTAACGTCATATACCAAGTGTTCACTTTTTATAACATGTTCCATTCGACCTACACGACCTGAAGATGCCAATCAAAATTGGCGAAAACGTTTGTTTTTAAAATCTGTGTAAATGTTATTATAACATGTTTTATTGTGTTTATGTTAAGTATTGACTGAATAGAACTCATTTTTCAAAGAAAAAATAAGTTTTAATATTTTATCAATCATAAATAAATAAATAGGCTAGATTGATTAATTAATTATTAAGTGAATGAATGAGTGCATTAAATTGATAAACACATAAATAAATAAGTAAATAAATAGATATTTTTTGTTGAGTACATAGCATTGTGATTTCATCTGCTTTGGTGATACCTGGTAACAGTAACATTGAAATGACTGTCATGTTAGCATTTTAGGAAATAATCTTCGTGAAGTTCACTATACTTGAAGAAAAGGGAAAAAGTTTTGTTCAAGTAAATTACTATAACGAACAGTATTCACTATAATTCTGTTAAATAATGAGCAGTTCAAGGGATGTAATGAACGTCTCCATTGTGATATGCGAGTTTTACTGGTATATCCTGCTTGTTAAAGTAGCATCTAGAATGTAAATTAGCCTCTTCAATGAACCAGATATTCTGCAGTACATCAGGATTGATTCCTAACATCTTAAAGCTACTGAATAAATTAACTCTTCTAAGCTTTTACTTGGTGTTGTACATATTTTCGAGTCAACCTGTATGTTGTTCATTCTGACAAGTTGAGTTGTTGAGCTACCAGTGTTATCGACATTTTGGGACTCTATGTCAAAACTTTAGTAATACGCTGTTCTAAATGGCCTTTTCCTACCGACGACACAGTTTTTGTTATCCATTACGCTTCCTCTATTTTTAAACTTCTTCACTAAACTGTTTATTACAGACCTGCTCTGTAATTCTCTTCATTCGAATTTCGCTCTAAATTCACGATCCATCTTCGTAATATTTTTTGTTTAACAAAATCATCTTACAATATACTCACGTTGTTGTACTCGTAATTTATACTAGTGCACTCCAATTAATGCAAATTTTTCGATCATTTGTATTCGTTCGAAGATCCCGTACTCTATGGCGTTTTCTTCTAGCAGGGAGCACTCAAATCATGTTGACTGTTGACGATCGAATTTTGCTCGCGTACAAGGAGATTCGCAGGTCGTTGTTTAGTCAACTGTCCGAAAATAGGTTTGAACCTCATAATTGATACCAACAAGGCACCACTCGTGAGGCAACCAAGTCAGGAGATGTGATAGGCTGGCCAGTTCCTTTTCCCCTCCATTGCATACATCGCCGACTAGCTACATATTACACTAATCAGACTTCAGAAGTAAACACACATTTGTTCTTCCTCTGACACACATCGTCAAATGAGGTGTATTGCCTGATAACAGATGTAGCATACGTATCAGCCAGAACCTCAATAAGAGGTAAAGAACCGAAAATCCTTGTTTATTTTAGTAGGTTATTTTACTTGTAAGCGCATATGTAATACTCGACCACGGCCAGTGGAGTCCTGCAGCTCGGAGCGCCACTTGTACTTCTCCTGCGTTCATATAGCGTCATTGCGATAGTTCATATTACGCCCGCGTCTCCCCTCGCCTCGGTCGAGTTATGCAAAGACGTAAACGATCTCATCAGTACGCAAATAAATAGTAGGTAAATTGACAGTTATTATTAAATTCATTACTAATTTAGAATTATAGCTTCAATTTATATAACTAATGAACACAGACTTACTTACTTACTTATTTACTTACTTACTTACTTACTTACTTACTTACTTACTTACTTACTTACTTACTTACTTACTTACTTACTGGCTTTTAAGGAACCCGAAGGTTCATTGCCGCCCTCACATAAGCCCGCCATTGGTCCCTATCCTGAGCAAGATTAATCCATTCTCTATCATCATATCCCACCTCCCTCAAATCCATTTTAATATTATCTTCCCATCTACGTCTCGGCCTTCCCAAAGGTCTCTTTCCCTCCGGCCTCCCAACTATGAACACAGACTAAATTACTTAATCTGAGTTATTTATGTTGAATTAACCATACTGCTGCCAGAAACAGACTGTTTATAGTTGTTCAATCCCATCCCCTACCACGCAATGAATAATATTTGTTAATTCTTATTTATCAGTCTATTAGTTATATTTTGTGCTCAAAAATTTTCAGTTTATTCCTATTTCATTCGCTAAGTTTATATCTATCAAAATTTAATATGCATTTTTCACCTTTTGCGCTACATGAAATTTAAATAATTTCTATATTAAACTGTGTCTTTGGATCTAAAATAGAAATGATACAAAAATAAATACCATAATTAAGTTGTGTCTTCGGTTTGAAAATGTTAATAATACAAGAATAACAACTGAAAGCAACGAAATTAATAATGGATTATGTTCGCTCTGTTTTGGATACTCAATTTTTGAGGCCTAATGTCTTGCTTAATTTGTATTCGTGACTTAAAAGTTCAGTCTCCACAAGCTCTCTAGTTTCCCGAGCCATGTTTACCGGGGAAACTGTCCCGAGTGTGTTTCGTTCGTCTCGAGCATCACTCATTCGAATTTTTAGTGACGGGCGATAAAGCCTCGTAAGTAGCATCTAGCGGTATAATATAATAACTACATGATCGCTAGCTTATGCTCGAGCAAAATTCGTAGGTGTCTGTTGTACGTCGTATTTGTGATTGATGCATCATGATCACCATTTTCCAAAAGCTGCTGTTCATATATTATTATGTATAAAATAATGTCACACGTATTACAGAGTATTGAATTAAAATTAATTGAAAACTTGAGGATCTTTCTTAAAAAAACTGTGTAATCCTGATGGTCACTTGACTTCTACAGTACAGTAATTACCTAATGCAGCATTTTAAGACTTTTTTTTTTAATATCCAGTGTATACTGGTGAGTTTTTCTGTGTGTAATTAACTCTAAATGCAGTCATTTTTCTTACATAATATGACGGATAAAAGATCTTGACTTAGGCCTACACAAAATATTCTACATACTAAATGTTTATTATGTGAAAATACAATTGGAAGGAAACAAAATAAAATTGCATTATAGTAAATATTTTGTTACATGCACAATTCTACCATTTTAACAATAGTTTCATTAACTCCAAGAGACTGCACCATCATGTACCGTCATGGAAGACACTTTATTCTATTGAGCCAGTTATATATGGCTTGTAAACATTTCATAATACAAGCGACTGGAGTGTTTTTTTTTTCTAAAAACTTTATCCCTCGTCTGTTAAAAGCTGGCTCACTCACTCACTCACTTACTCAGTGCATATAATTGCGTTTCCCACACAGACGACCCTGTGCAAGGAAGCGGTACAGATGCAAATTCAGTTCCACGAGTCCATCAAAAAGTTTCTCAAGTAATAAATCGAATTAAGCGCAGCTTATATACACAGCAGTAGCAGCCATGTTGGCTCAGACGCTTAGAACCACTGGCTGCCTTTTTAAAAGCTAGCGGTGCTATTCTCTGTGATCAAGGCTCGCGAGTTTTCGACAAAGGGGGCTTAAGTTCGGTCTCACGACACACCCCGTGTGGATTATGTCGGAGAAACCAGCTATGGGACAGATATCCTCAGATTGCTTCGATTTTCTTTTTAATTTTATTTAATTCTATAATCGAAATTCCATCGTACTTGTTTATAAACTTCAACTTTCAGAGCCACTCTCGGTACCGTAGTCTAGTGGCTACCATATTAGTCGTTGGGTCCGAAATATTGCCGAGAGCCCTCTACCATTGACAGAATTCTTTTGCATGCCGTAAATCTACAACACTAGTCTCCCAACTTTACTTCCCGTGCTAAAAGTTTCGTCGCCTTTTAAAATTCCTCAATCTCCCGGGAACAATATTGAAATGTTTAAATGGTGCATTTATCTTATTACAAAATCATCCATTTCCCATTCCCAATAGACAGTACAACGGAGTGACTTTTGCACCAGCTTCAGAGTCTGAAAAATATGTCATCAGCGTTCTATGATGAATATAACAAACGTTCGTTTAGTTATACCACAGTCTAATATATTATACAGTCACGAAGCTCAATACGTAGTAAATATGCATCCATAGATAGTTGCTAACCACTAGGATCGCTAATATCGTCTAATTACAGACAATTCGGAATAGTACCGGCACAGTCTATTGTTCTTAGCACCCTCACAACTCAAGCTTCGTGACTAGACTGTGGTTATAGCCTACTGTATAGAGACGCTTATCGGGTGGTACGAGTAAGTGTTGCATCCCTATGCACTGCAGCCTGAAGTTTTCTGTGCACCCGTGATGGAATGAGTTGCTTGCCAGCTGTGCTGTGCAGCTAAGCCGACCCTGCCATTCACCACGCTACGCATTCCTCTCCATCTTTCTAATTCGTATATCATTCCTCTGCTGATGAGATCATCCTTATAGATCTATACAAGGTTGAAGAGGACTAAATGTTTTTGTGAGAGATGAAATAGGGCAGTGAATTAAACATAAAAGATTGACACCATTGTGGGTTTTTGAGAATGGGTTTGAAAAAATCGGGATAGCCGCAAGTTTTATTCGTCGCTGATAGAATTTCTGTTAAGATAAACCTCAGCAATGACAACACCTCTAATGCCGATATCAAACACAACAGACACATAGACACTGCACTCGCTCGCGCCGTGTGCGTCTTGTCCTTTCTGACGCTCGGTTTTAAGATATGCCGTATACTCTTCACAACGTTGAGCATTGCTTTTAGGGACACCAATTTGTCTCGATGTCCTCTATCATCCGGATGTCTTGGCTATTGGAGCGACAATCTTCGACAGTTTGAATTCTGTCATCAAATTTCACTTTACACCGACACCATTCGCTTGTTTTAAATGTATAGCAGTCCATTACGTTTTAAAGAACTCCTCATTACCTTTCAGATGACACTTCGATCAACGAAATGCATGCACTCAGTCTGAAGTTACAGCCACATTAAAACAAAACCACATAGACTGTGACGGTACTATTTTGCATTGCCTGTAATGAGGCTACATTAGCGATCCTAGTGGTGAGCAACTATCTAATGTTTGCATATTTACTGCGTATTGAGCTTCGTGACTGTATATACTAGACTGTGACAAAACGGTGCTGTAATCGACGCAGTTTTGTTTTCCTTCGCCGCACTGTGATGACGTCTTCAGTGGATGTGATTGTTATGTTATCTCGTGCATAATTATGCCCTGTACACTTAGCTCTAGGCCTAGATCATATATAGATAGATAGGTCGGCCTTATAGGTTTTGAAGTTAACAACTTTTGTCAGATTTACTACGCTGCCATCTAGTTGTGACATAAGGAGTCACGTCATAATTCCCATTTGAATTGCATTAGGGACTGTACTGCCATCTCGACGGGTGGCGATCCTGGCGGTTGTTCTCCTCAAAGTGCAAAGTGCAAACGATTTTAACATAGCGATGACCTATCTGTTACATATATGATCTAGGCTCCAGGTTATATTATAATTTCTGAGATATAGGCTAAGCGTTGATCAAGGCATGTCAAGTGTCGCGTGTCGTCTTCTTACTTTTTTCCATACCTCTGACGAAAGAACAGAAATATTCACGTCAAAATGTATCATTTTTAATTGAACTCTGGAATGTGCATTGTACGAAAATGTGATATGTTGGCGAGGTAATGTTGAAGGACTTTTTAGAGCAAATACCAACAACTTTGTGCTTTATTGGTTTGTTGCGTAACATTGCCGGTTTGGCCGTAATTTCATTGAAGTTCTGTAACAAAGTTTGTGACACGTAGCAACCGTGCATTCAGTGACTAGAGCGGAATGAGAAAATGCACAACCACCAGTTTCTCTCTATGACGAGTTACATTACTGAACCTTTTGTACAATTACCTACATAATTATGCTATATTGTCTTGCGATTCAACCGCTACTTTTACGTGAATTCGTATTGCAATGATGCCCTCTGTTCTCTTTTATTCGTATAAATTCTAAAAAAAAAAAAATCCTTTTACAAACCACCACGATATTACACTTTTATTTTTACTCTTCTTCCTGATCCATTTCCCAAAATAATACTATTTAGTTCCCTTCCACCCGGTATATGTATGAGTCAGTACCTATAGGACCCTTCAGGCAAGCAGGAACCTGGAGGACTTCGATGCCTCTTATACACAACATGCATCATCTAGAACTCACCACCATTGCCATCTACCAACCTTTACACAAACCGCGAGGAACATCTACTGCAGCGGACGGGGCTTTCGACTTCACACAAACATAGGAGATGTTATATTTTTTTTCGAAATGGATATTATAATGAAAGTGTGGACAATGTTGTTAAATTTCGAGGAAGATATGGGAGAAACCCGAGAAAAACTCAAAATCGTGGCTTTGTTCGCCACAAATACAACTCCGCTGTCGCAGAGATTTGAACTCGGCTTCGCGGTTGTCGTTCGTAAGCCAGCGCTCTGCTAACTGAACTACCAAGGCGGCTTAGTTTTTGTATAGTAAGTTCGCAGAAAGATGCTAAAATGTAGCCTTATTTATGCCATGTATGGGGCCACTTATTTTGTGATAATTTTTCGTAAAATTTTTATGGTAACTTCGCAACTTTCTACAGTTATGTGACAGTGGAAACTTGACACCAGTATTATACGATGTGCTGTATAAAACCTGAACGTTATATTTTTAATAATTATTTTACCCGCTGTATTAAGGTAGGCATTCCTAAAAACAACTTTAAAAATTGTAACTTTATTATATTTAATTCTGTAGAGCACAGTACTCTTCTTTAGGAATAATTCTATTTTGGGATTTATGAATTCTAAAATTGTATTTCACTTTGAGTACAACAGATTAGCAAACGTTCATGACGGAGCCATAAAAAGCAAGCAAGCTGTTAACAAAATCGTAATTTGACACACGAGAGGGTTTTATTACCCCCACGGCTTGTTGATCAAGTTGGCGGCCGTAATCTCCAGCATTCATACTGGGCAAATGTCAAACCGTGGTCTTTTCACTACCATAACACTAATTATCTGCAGCTTTATAGTCCCTTAACAACCGTCGCTAGGGAAGACCCCCAACTAATGTGTTACACCATCAAGTAATGTGGTTTTCTTACACGGGGCATAACAGCTTGACATTTTAATCGGGGAAGTCTATAGGGAGGCGTTTGGCTCTGTTCCCGGTAACTTTATTGTTACCACAGATGCGCTGTTGTAATTGGCCCAGCCTTAGTTCAGTCATCTTATTGCTTGTTGCCACAAAGATTGAGTTCAGACCTTGGACACACTACATGAGACAACAGTGGACTAGATAATTGCGAGTCAAGTTTTTGCGAATACTTCAACATTTCCCATCATTGTTTTACTTTCTTATTGTACGGAATATAATATAGAGAAAGTCTATAGCCTAGCAGTAGACAGTGCCGAAGCTAAGGTGTAAATCCTGAGTAGGCTGAAAAAATCTGTTTACCTTGTATCTTTTTATAAAGCAGACGTTTATCGGCTTTTCTATCAATTTTTTTTTTGTGCCACCGAGCCCACAAGATGAAGTGGTTGGCCTTCGTTGGGGCGCCACAATATGCGACGGTCGGCGGTCGTCGTCGTCGTAGTTGTCCACGACGCCTTTCCTTGCCCTCGGCTGCCAGCTCCGTCGTATATGGAAAGTATCTCAAGGAGGCACGTCGATGTCAATAATTAACTATGTACACTGATTAATTTGGGCGCCAGCCTCCTCGAGATTACTCCGGTAGAGGATGAGGTCCCAGGTCAGCTGCAAAACGGTCGGGACATGGGGTTTGGGAGACGTGCTCGTAGATTGAAATGACGTAGGCGCACACCAGAAGTTGTAGGTAAGAACTATGAGAACGTTTATTATTATTATTATTATTATTATTATTATTATTATTATTAAGTGTTCGTTTCAGATTAGCAGAAATGCGCGTCCAAGTGTATAATATCTCGCTCTCACTTCCTACAAGTTGGTAGACTAATTTCTGAGTTCACGTAATTATATATTTTGTACTATAAAACACCAGTAATATAACGGACAGTTGATAACGTGATGAGAGAAAAGAATTCAGACCTATAATAATAATGCAACACACGACTTCTTACTACACCCACTAAAAAAAATTCTAAGTCCGTAAATTGTTATACTTCCGAGTTAGGTATGCCGAGAATATGTGGAGTGCGACCTCTCCGTACACTGTCTGTCTGCTTTCTGTCTATCTGCCAAATCTATCCTCTACTTTCAACCACCAAACATACAATTTTGCCCTCCTATCTATATATCACGTGTGTCTATTAAGAATCCTGATTGGCCATGATTACACTTACGTCACTTAAGACGCGTTCTTCAAAAATTGTTCGTTAACTAGAACATCCCCTTACTTCCGGCGTCCTGACAATTCTCTGACATATACCAGATCATCTCTTTTGGAACCTGGCTTGGCGTCATCTTACTGACCACCCGCAGGCAAAGTCCATGCATTCCCTCATCAGTCAACTCCACGCCTGGACACATGTTTCCTGTCCGCGTAGCTTGTTTTCAGCCTTCCTGCCCACCTGTTACTTCCGCCTCACATTCTGGACCTTCCTTACACGTCCATACTTCTTACTATCCATATGAGAATATTAACACGAAATACTAATCTAATGAAAATTTCCTCATCCTGTGCGAGGAACCGTCTCAAAGATGATGATGATGACTCATGTTCACCCCCAAACAGAATACAAATAAATCAATATAAATTATTTGTCTCAGAGCACCCTGTTAGCCAAGGATATTTCTTATACGTACCATGAAAACTGAAAATTTATGACTATTATTTGAGAAGGAAAATTCGCTCCGGCGCCGGGGATCAAGCCCGGGTCCTTGGTTCTACGTACCAAGCGCTCTCATCATTGAGCTACGCCGAAGTCCAATCTACAGCACCGGATCGAACTCCCCTCCTCAAGTGTTATTTCCCTTAGTGGCCTTACTCCAAGTTGGGCACATATTTGTGGTGTTTGGGTAAAGGGAGATAAGTCATAAAAATTGGAGAAAAATGAAAATTAAACTCCGAACCCTTATTTTTTTTTTTAGTTGGTTATTTAACGACGCTGTATCAACTACTAGGTTATCGAACCCTTATTGCAAATAATTTTCTACATAAATAAAGCACATCAACTGATGGAATTCTTTGATTTTTTGCACATACTTGTGTGTTCATCTGGGAAACAAAATTTCATCTGCACAAAAAAATGACTTATCCCCCTTTACCCGAACACCACAGATATGTTGACGTTTATATTCAAGTCAACTGACATTATACACGGAGCGCACTCAGCTGAGTGACTAATGGCCGGGATTCCACAGTAAAGCGCACAGTAAACTGTACAGAAATATGCACTGTAGCTAGATTATGATGACCGAATTTTTCTCCTCAAATATTAATTTGTTACCATAACAGATATTATTCTGTAGGAGCAAAAATAATTAAAAAATCTTTAATAAATGAAAATTTATACTTTGTCTTCCTGCACCCACTATTATAATATGTAAATCTGCTGTCTATCTCCTATCTTTGTAGGAACATTTTTTTTCATACGTCCAACTTGAAAACGGTTTCTCTTTTAATTATGCAAATAATGACATCATTGTTCTCTCAGTATGAACAATTTTACACAAAATTGATATGTAATACACACACGCATGTACTTTTGATTAAACTAAACTCAACAACGCAGCGCATTCAGAGAACACCAATATAGCGCAACGTAATGTTGTGACGGAAGGCTAGTCTCGTTCCGTACGGAGATGTAAATCGATGCACCCTCCCCGGTCCCCCCTCAAGCTTGCGACTCAAGGTCTTAGTCACGCCTTTAGAGGATGCGCATAATTGTCTACATTCTCATGTGGAGTTCGGAGTAGCACAACGAACGGTCTGAGGCACTAAAGAGCGAAGAGCGAAAGCTGAACACTATAACGCGTCATGAACATAACCCCGGAGAAATGGTCAATTAACAGATCAAATACTATGGTATAACAAATAGGCCTACGTTATTTGTGCAAAAATTATCATTGTGCTATAGCACTGTAGCATATAAGGACGGGTCGCCCCTGTACAGCAATAATAAAAATTTGAATTAAATTAAAAATACAGACAGCGAGCACAACCTGAATCTCTGCCAGCTATAATTTAGCTGTAGTAATTAGCCGTACCTTCACCAATGTGAATGTGTACTTGTTTTCATGTGCCTCATGGGAAGAAGTAAACCGCAATATTATACCGCGTGACCAGAAGTCTACTACTGTGTAGGCTACAGCTAAGTAGCTCGTTTTTTTTTTGTGGTTTTGAGTTGCTTACTTCATTAGATTGAATAATAAGCTTACAAATCCATGATGGTCTCTTAAAGTAAATTTATTGAAGTCCATTACACAATTGCACTATAAATGGAGACACTAAGTTGAATGCACAAATATTCTTTCTCATATTTCCTAATTATCCCAAAACATTAGATTTTGCAGTGAGGCTAATTATAATACTGAATGTATAATACGGAGGTATTTTTATTAAACCACGTTTTTTGTAACCTCCAATTAAGTAAGAATCGTATAATCCACTTAACCATTAAAAAATTGTGCATTTTCTCACAGTCGTTAGAACCAAATGATCAATATTACTAAATTATAAAGAAGACTGTTTTTGTAATGATTGATGAATGATGGTGATAATAATTAGGGCTCGGAAGTTGGTGAAATATCTTTTTTTCTGAGACATCACAGACAATGCAGGTTGCAATACAAACGCGTTTCACTTCAACACGAACAAATATAGCTTACTTTTATTTTGAATTATTTTGCATTTTTCAGTCTTCTATTGTCTAGGAAGTGTTCTACTTTTTGTTGAATCTTTTGCCCTTTTCTCCTTATGAACGGATTTTTAGACAATGCAGGTTGCAATACAAACGCGTTTCACTTCAACACGAACAAATATAGCCTACTTTTATTTTGAATTATTTTTCATTTTTCAGTCTTCTATTGTCTAGGAAGTGTTCTACTTTTTGTTGAATCTTTTGCCCTTTTCTTCTTATGAACGGATTTTTTTTACGCTGTAGTCATACTCTGTATTCGAGAATCTACTACAGATTACTTACACAATTCGATTGCGTCATACAGAAATTTTCTTCATGGTTGCATCAGCCTTGACTCCTGATCACATGTTTTACTTGCTTCCCCCCATTCAATGCAACAAAACAAATACTGCAACCGCAGTGCCCACAGTCAGCATATTGTATCTCACAAGTGAAGACATAAATATGTCGAAAGGAAAACAAAGAGAGACAGAGTTTTTTTTTTGCGACAGATAGTGGCTGACTTTGGCGACAATGTATTTTCCGTAGATGAAAGTATACTATTTTTTTATATTTTACCGTTACAATCATGATCATTTTTTAAATTTTAATGTCATATATTCCGAAATATAAGGTCATTTTTATGTGATATTTAGGTCATCAACTTCCGAGCCCTAGTGATAATAGAGGATAAACAATCCTGGGAATTCAGTTTACATAAATGATAGGGATGTCGGGAAAGTATATCGTACTCATTCGTAGCACTTGCCTCATCTTAACCAAATTAATAACTCATCTTTATTATCTGAATTCACTGCCATTAGACTGGTTGTAAAAAGGTGCGTTCTAGGAGTAGACCTGTAAAAAAGGTCGCTGGGGGCTCTCGAGGAGTCCATGACGTCTTGGGCACTTGGCTTCTGACGACAGTCCTGCAATGTGCAGTTGGAGTCAATGTCTCTCCTTACAGACACGCTCTGCATTAGTTGCAACTCACAAACAGAACATTAATCGTCTGTCTTGAGACTGTTTTCCATGGAAACGTAATACTAAGTGGCTGTCAGAATTGAGTCTCTTCGTCACTTATCTAAGTGTCTTTATGCAAATAGCAATGTAGCATCTTAAAATGCAGGTTTTCGAAACCGCCACTTTTACTACCACCTTTTTACATTATTTTATGGAATATATATTCCATAGATTGATTATATGCTAAAATATACATTATTTTAGTTGGATCGGGTTTGAATTGGTACTTCTTTAAATATCACCTAGCTGCTAGTTAGCACAATTATAGATCAACATTGGTCGCAGCGTTGAGTCATTGTGACCCACTCTTAAAAATCAAAAGAAAATAATGTAAGCACGTAACATTACTTCATAATATTATAGATTTATTAATTTGTCCTTACAGAATAATATCTGCAATATTGACAATTAATATTTCAGAAGAGAAGTTCGCCCCGGCGCCGGGGATCGAACCCGGGTCCTTGGTTCTACGTACGAAGCGCTCTGATCACTGAGCTACGCCGAATTCAATCCACAGCACAGGACCGAACTCTCCTCCTTCAATGTTTCCCTTTGTGGCCTGACTCCAAGTTAGGCATATATGTTGACTATATGTCCAATGTCAACTGCAATTATACTAGGAGCACATTCAGCTGAGTGACTTGTTTGGCCGGGAATCCGCAGTTAAGTGCACAGTAATCTGTACAGACATATACACTGCAAGCTATGAGAATATTATAGATTTATTAATTTGTCCTTACAGAATAATATCTGCAATATTGACAATTAATATTTGAGTCAGGCCACAAAGGGAAACATTGAAGGAGGAGAGTTCGGTCCGGTGCTGTGGATTGAATTCGGCGTAGCTCAGTGGTCAGAGCGCTTGGTACATAGAACCAAGGACCCGGGTTCAATCCCTGGCGCCGGGTCGAATTTTTCTCCTCAAATATTAATTACTTCATAACATGTAGCCAGATAGCACAAATGATAGAGAAATTGGCTACGGACTAGGAAGTTCCGGCTTCATGTCCAGTTGATGGCAATATTTTTCTCATTGCCCAAACTTCCAGAACGGCCCCTGGGTGCATTTAGCCTCCTGTCAAATTGAGTACCGGATGTAAAATGCGGTCGGAGCGTGATGCTGATGACACCACCTTATTCCAATATCGAAGGCATTAAAGCGTGGAACTAGACCTCCACATCATACCTCCTAGGCGTGTAAAGGGAATGCCTTTACCATTACAGAAAAGCCGTAGTCAATACGGGCATTTTCAAATTTTATATCCCTCCGTTAGATCTAGAAGAAATATGCTATTGGATATCCCAAGATCGAAAAACCTATTTCATAATATGAACTCGCCATTAATTAAAATGTTAAGGAGCTTCAGTTCACAGTGTGGTAATTTAATTATTTTTCGGTACATAGAAGTTATTCAGAATTTATATATAAAAATGTATATGCAATTCATGTCATAAACACATTCAGTTTTTTTTTTTTCTGAAGAAAGTCAATTTTATTCTTGTTTTAGGCCTCAATTTACGCTATCGATTTATTAAATTTCTGCGTTGTTGCCAGTATTGATTCATTAGAAGCCACATCTCTCTTTCGTATTTTATTTCCTTTTATTTCTATGTTAATAAGTTGCATATTTTCATTTTATAACTGCCTCTGATATAAATCATTATCAATAATTGTAAATTGAATATTGTTCAGTTATAATTAGATGAAGAAGGTGGTTTGATGGGCATATACCAGTGAAGACCGGTCGACCAGAAAAAATTGTCCTTCTTTGTAATAATGGGTTACCTGTTTTCTCAGCCTGTTGAAAATCCTACCTTTGTTTTGGTGGTAATTTTCCGTAAAATGTTTCCTCTTTAACCTTTCATAGTGTCATTGCTTCCTTGGCGAATAAGTACGAAAGTAGTTCCTGCAGCAGTTGCATTGTTTAGAATGCCTAGACTAGACTATCAGCTTGTCACGCAGATGTTTCGAATTCGAGTCCCGGAGAGGTCTGGGACTTTTCATTGAAACAAGGTCGTGGCAGACGTTTTCCCCCCGGAGGGATTTATTTTACACTGGGGGGGAGGATGTAGAACCGAAATCAAAAGAAACAATAATTCAGATCTTATCTAACAACAACAACAACAACAGAAGTATGTAAAACGGAACATAAAAATAGCGCCAATTAAATAAACAGAGCTTTCATTAGTTTTTATTTTAAAAACTACTAAATGTTAATGCAGGCATGAACTTAAAATGTTAATATTGTTATGTAAAACATTATGAATATCAACTATCCTTCTGTGCAAAATTGTCCCATAAAGGCAAGCCGGTAACTTAAGCACTTCTGTCTAATACTGGACTCGTCTAGGCAGTTGCGCTTATCTTATCGCGTATTCATATTCATATTCTTTATGTGCCTGAAGGTACAAGAATACAAGAGGCTTCGTCAATGTGATAATATAAAAAACAATGTGTCAATATTTAAAATATTAAAAGAGCAAAAAATAATAAAATTTAACTAAAATACTACATAATTTTCAAAAAATTCATTCATATTATAAAAGGGATTATTTTGAAATTTAAATTGTGTTTCGTAAAGTGCCTTTATATTTGTAGGTATCTTATTATATACTTTTATTGCAGTAATTACATAGCTTGATTGTGTTTTTTGCAACCTGACATGAGGTACATTTAATTGATCATTATTTCTTGTTTCATAGCGATGCAGATCTACTATACTTGTATAATTAGTAATATTCTTGTTTACATACATTAAAAGTTCAAAAATATATAGATCGTAGACTGTCATAATCTTTTCATTTCTGAAAATAGATCTACGTGATAGTCTGGGTGGTGACATTGTTATAATACGAACTGCCTTTTTCTGCAGTAACAGAATGTTTGGAACGTCAGAACTATTTCCATGTGAAAGTAATCCATATCTAATAACACTTTCAAATAGTGCATAGTAAACTTGTTTTAAATAATGTTTCGGAATTTTGTACATGATACTTCTCAAGAGATAAATTACTCTAGAAATTCTTTTACATACATAACTGACATGGCTATTCCACCTTAGTTTAGGATCCAAATAGCCTACATACCCAGCATCTTTACAGATTCATTTATCACATTATTTTGGGTTTGTTTCAAACTTAGAGTTAACACATGAGGTTTTTCATCATTAACAATAAATCCATTAATTGAAAACCACTTTCTTATTTCAGCAAATACAGCTTGCTTCATAAAATCTAACTCAGCAGTATTATTATGTGTGATAACAAAAGTTGTATCGTCAGCATACATTATATGAAGTAACCGCAAAGGACATATTCTAAATTTAGGTTTCTCCGGGAGGGAAGTAAAGCTATGCGTCCCGTGTTAAACATTTGCGACATGTAAAAGAACCCTGTCCCTGACAGTTATCTCCAAGAAAAAAAGTGTCAATCAATTCTAGCCCATGTTTAATTTCAGTACTGAATAACCTCTGCGTCATTACTAAAATACAACACTAATACTTGTATTTCTTTAAATTTTAATTACCACTCACAATTTTATAGTGCAACTGACATCCTAGATAATAAAACACATTTGAAGCTAGTTTCAAATAAAGAAACAGAATTACTGCTATAAATTAAATTAGGGGAAACAGATATAAACTACGTACATCAGTTCATCAACTTTCGAAACCAGCCTCAGTTTAGATCTGGAAAGTTTTTTGTGGCGAACAATCATAGTAATGAATGAGAACGAATCTATTAGATTATAATCTGACTGTGTGGATCCGCAATGGGTGGCTCGGGCGGTGTAGTTATTTCCAAGAAATGGTGCTGACAGCTTTATAAATCTACATCAATATATTCGCGTATTACATACATCTTTCTCCAATCTTCATACCGAGGCAGACCCACGCATTACACCAACCCAATTACAAGCGAACTTCCTCTTGTATCTAGCCACTATATAAGGCAAGGCCCAGCCTTCAGCACACGGTTGTGGATGCATTTTCCCTGCTCCGAAAAGGAAACAAGCCTTTGAAGATGTTATCCATACGAATCCTTTCCAATAACTTATGTGTGAATGAACCAATTTTGACCAGATGTAAGAACGTTATACCAGCTAAAAAGAACTAAACTTGTCAAAGACACTTGTCTACAAACCAACATATGTGTCGGGGAGAAACAAATGTCCCTGCAAATGCCATCTTTTATAATGAAAAATGATTAGAAAATCTTGGCTCCAGAACTAACGTTGAATAACGCTAAATATTAGATTTTTGCATTAAAGCAACTTTACTTCAGCATTAAAATTACCCTGTAGATGTAACATTGTAGCCACTGGCGTAGCTCAGGTGGTTGGCGGGCTTGTCGGTTGATCTATGCTGTGCTCGGGAGGGAGTTCGATTCCCGCGTTAGCTGATTAGGCCTATCTGGTTGTGTTTTTTCCTAAGTTTTCCCCATCTATAAGGCGAATGTCAGGTAATCTATGGCGAATTCTCCGCCTCTTCTCGCCAAATAACATCTCGATATCATCAATTCAATCGACTTTAAATAACCTAGCAGTTGATACAGCGTCATTAAATAATAAAAAAAGGAAAAAAAAAGAGATACAAAGTTGACGTGGAGGTTCGTAGTATTTTTTTCTTAATCTCGGCGTTCTTTACACTCACGTATGTATTCAGCAGTAGTTTTTCTTCGTTTGGATACATTATTACTATGGCAATTATTTTCTCTTCAAGTTTTCTTTTCCTATAAAGTCTCATATATTCTGGCGCGACTGCTTTCTGTGGATATTTTTATGTGCGTGATATCATACATTTTCAGTTGTTAAGGTTATTGCGTAATGCTCTCAGAATAGAATTGCACAAGTCAAACAAAAATGGTCCTAACTCATAAATCGTAAGAGATGGATCAAAATAGATTGTATTCTTGAAAATGTCACATTTATTACCGTAAATCCCTCGTAATACGTCCTGATCCATCTTTTACCTTTTGGCCATAGCAAGCGGTTTGAAAGTCTGTAAAATTAAGAAAAGTTTGATACGTGTTTGGACTATTAACTAAACAACGTATAATTTAATTTGGGAATAAAATAGATATACTTTTGGATAGAGTAGTCTTTATTCTTCCATTTACATGTAACATGTTCCTATAAATACGCCATAGGTATTAAGGTATTAGTAGAGTCCTGCGTTTGGTTACTTTGAGTACAAGTTAGATACGCATGGATCACACTACGTAGCTTGAAAGGGAAAGCTCTGATTCGTCTCTCCGCTCAGTTTCGTGTTGTCCTTTGGTGGTCCAACGGTTACTATGCCTCCATTAGATCTGAGGTTAGCGGATTCAAACTGGGTTTAGATCTTTAGAATGATCAATCTTTAAGGATATTACATTTTTTTAGCAATGGTTTCCTTCAGAACGGAAATAAATATGGTCCACACCTGTGGAGTAACGGTTAGCGCGTCTAGCCGCGAAACTAGGTGGCCCGGGTTCGGTTCCCGGTCGGGGCAAGTTACCTGGTTGAGGGTTTTTCCGGGGTTTTCCCTCAACCCAATATGAGCAAATGCTGGGTAACTTTCGGTGTTGGACCCCGGACTCATTTCACCGGCATTATCACCTTCATCTCATTCAGACGCTAAATAACCTAAGCTGTTGATAAAGCGTCGTAAAATAACCTACAAAAAATAAAAATAAATATGGGAGATTCTTAGGGCAAATATACGGAGTAAGAGTGGTTTTATCCTATAATCCTACTATACCATTAAGAGGCATTATGAAATTTGGTTGGATGTGATACCACACAAAAACCATATCCATAAAGTATTTCGTACTATAATTCCGTCAAAATGAGAGATGAATGGGTGTAATTATCAAAGTATTGGATTCCTCTTTGACCACGCTTTCTAATTGCATTATCATCCGATGTGACGCAAACGGTAGTAGCGTTTCCTACTACAGACTTTGAGGATCTGGTTTCAATTTCCGACATTCCGACATGGAAGTTCCACAGCTATTTTAAATACAAAACAACGTAATTTCAAAAAGAAAGTCAGAATAATACAGTGTGATCCGTTTGAGAAGATACAAAATAAAATGACTATAAAATTTAGAATCCAGGTGCTGTAGAATCAATTTAAGTTCCAATGTGAGACTGAAGCACGGGAGTTTTGTATCATTATTGTTACCACATAAGAAACAAAAGAAGTTACTCAGCAACGACCGAATAAAATAAAATTATTCCAAATGGAATAATTTTATCTTCAATCTCCATGCTAGGTTTAATTTTATGTACATTAGTAATAAATATCTTTTAAAGGCTTTAAGTTAATTTGAAACTAATATCCTTCAAAGCTATAAATAAAGATTAAATTTCTTTAAGCCTTAGTATAGTCCGCGTCACCGTTTTTGGCGTGTGAAATAAGTAATGGGAACGTTAAGTTCAAGTGTTTTACATTTGCCGCTGTCAGTCTGACAACTGTGTTTGACAAATAGCTAATGTGACGTGTATAGGAAGTGGTACCATTCTCAGCTGCTCTAGCAACATGCTTACAAACTGGGCACTATATATATCTAGGACACACGCCAAAAACGCTGGCCCCAACTGTAACTAATTACTCAAAATGCCGTTTACTGCACAACAACGAGCGAAATGTGTCTTGTGGTTTGCTAAATTTGAAAGTGTAAAATCTGTTCAACCGTGGTTTGAACGAGATTATAGTGTTCGGAGCACTCCGAGTTACAAGTCGATAATGTTATAGTTTCACACGTTTGAAGGAACTAGGTCTGTTATGCCACATCTGGTGGCCATAAGCGTGTTCCTGAAACCGAAGCTGCTGTCAGCACTACTATGAGAGCAAGTCCAAAGAAAAGTCTTAGACCTCAAAGAACCTATGAAGTTAACTACTTCGCGTGTTATAAGCCTACAAGTCGTATTGTTTACATCAACTAAGGGTAGTACAGTCATTTGTACAGAGCCCTGCTGTGCTTGACTCAAAACATTGCTCGGTATAGTCAGGTGGCTAAAACAAATAGGGTATAACACACATTTACGAAAGCGACTTACCTCATTCTCTTCTTTGTAGAAAATGTTGATACATTTTAAATAAAAATGAATGGTGTACTTTGGGTACCACTAATTTTGTTGCACTATATAACTGTGTACATTTGTAAATTGTCAAAAATAAACCTGTTTCGATTGCCACTCAAGAAAATGTTCTTTCGAAATCACACGATGTTACTCGTGCGCATTTGAAACAATTTATTTATTATGATATTGTTATATATTATCTTCTGCCTGTTCACTATTCAATTCATATTGCACTTCACAGAGTTTCGAATATGCAAGATATTTTTATCCAAGAACAATCTTTAGATTTAGTTTAAAGTTATTTCTTAACACGAGCGTAAGTATTGTGTACGCGTGGTTGTCGGCAATTTTCTACACATATACCTATTTTTCAATTAAATGTTTAAAACTTGTATTTTCAAGCTTATGGAACGGAATATTCGCACATGTCAGAATCAGACACAAGTCACAATAAAAAGTGGACTGATCCGAAGTCGAGTCACTAAACATTTTTAGGTGTTCAATGAGTCTTTTACAGTCACAATGTTTTTGTAAATATAACTTATACACTTTACACCCATAATATATTTTCGTCATTGACTGAAAAATTATCATCTCCCAACTCTTTTACAAGCACAGGAAAGTTGCAGATTTTATTGGCGGCAGCTTAATACATATTCACACCCACCATTCCATATTACCTCCAAAAGTACCAGCTAGAAGAGCTTGAAGTAATCGGACTTCTGGTTGGAGCAAGAGGTACCGCTACTCTCTTCATGAAAGATGTGTTTAAGAGGCTTGGAATACCTACATCTATTATTCCGATTGTAACTTTAGTTGCATTGAAAGGATCAATTGCTCTCCTGAAGCATCACCTATATTCGAAATGAAACAAAGTTCATTAGCATTCTTTACTTTTTTGTAACACTTGCCTCTCTAAAACTAAGTATATTTCCACCAATCACAAAATGTATTTGCAGCTATGTACTTGTAAGAGTTTCATTATCAAAATAAAATTAATGGTTCACTGAACTTGTAAACATTTATATGGTTAAGTACTCTTTGTCCCTTGTGGCAGCTCACGAATAGTGGGAAGATTTCTAAATTAATTTCACTAGCTCACAATTAATTGCTCATGAAATGTTTACTTTTAAAACAAAAAGCAGGCATGGTGTGTCGAAACAACCTATTACAATGCAGTAAACAATACAAAAACCACACCATTAAATTTCGAATGAACAGAGTTCTCTTCACGCGAGGTCTCTCATTTTGAATACGTATCTGAAAGTACTTCAGTAAAGTAAATAAATAACGTCATCCTATATCCAGTGTTCCTTAAACCTGTAGCCGTCTCTAGGCAATGTTTGGTGTCAAGACTTCTTTCCCTAATTATTATAAAAAAAACTTGGAGTAGAAGATACAGCGGAAAGGTATGCAACCTTATGGAACAGATATGTTTCTATGACTGTTTAATTAACTCAGACTCTTTGATGCCCATGACGTACACACAATGGGCACCTATGGAACTGCACAGGAGTAAATTCACAGTTCTCTAGCACTATTTCTAAAATATTACAAATGAAGAGTCCACTGCAAGAATGATGGATGTCATTTGGAATACATTTTGCAGGAGAAGCAATTGAAAGTTTGAAATGCTTAGCGCTCAAAGATTAACTGTGATTTTCCGATTATTAGTGGACAATGGCTATCATTGTTAATGCCATATAACTCTCTATGTACATTCTATATGTCTTAAGCTATGCATTAACAGTCTTGGTTCATTTTCGACAAGAAAGTGACATCCATCATTCTTGCAGTGGACTCTTAAAATTCTGATACCGTAAGTTTAACTTTATATAGGGTGTTGCAAAACTCCATACTCAAACTTCTATGCATGGTAGAGGAGTCCAAAACAAAGATTTTTCGTTTAATAACCATAGGTCGGAAACCGATAGTTACATCAGTCGTCACTTTCGAACGCAGACAAGAGTTACGTCAGTCGTCACATTTGAACGCATCGCTGATTAGAAACAAGCATCTCTGCACATCACAAACACGTCAAAAATAGCAGACAGCACACAGCTTTTACGTGGCATATTCGGTGAACACTGGATTGTCCGGGTGGTCCCATTGCATGGCCTGCTCGTTCTCCTGATCTTACCCCACTCGATTTTTTTTGTGTGTGGGGATATTTAAAGAGTTTAGTGTGTGAAATGTCAATAGTGTCAGAGGAGGACCTCGTTGCTCGGTTTCTTGTAGCTGCCGATCACTTACAACATCAACATGGAGTATTTCAACGTATGAGATATGCATTATCATGTCGTTGTACATCATGTATTGAAGCAGGAGGCCGCACGTTTGAACAATACCTGTAAACAAAATGTCACCAAAACCACACTCTCAATGTCTGTCAGCAATGTCTGTGTTCGAAGGTGACGGCTGACGTAACATTGCTTTCCGACCTATGGTTAGGGGAGAGTCGGGTAGTATCGGACATCGGGTAATATCGGGCAGTGAGTTTCTTTCATCTACGACACGATGATAGTACCTGATTGACATGGTTATGTTTCTGTGATGTCGCATAGAGAAACGTAACCATGTCATTCAGATACTACCATATGGTGGTAGATGAAAGAAACGTACTGTCCGATATTAGGCCTACCCGATGTCCGATACTACCCAACTCTCCCCTATATCATAAAAAAATCTTTGTTTTGGGCTCCTCCACCATTCCTAGAAGTTTGATGTACGAAGTTTTGCAACACCCTGTATTACATTGAAGGATTTAATACAAATTCTGAAACAAATTTTTGACACTTTCGCAGAATGTAAACCTAGAATATCAACAGTAAGTGAATTGCAGTAATGATAAAAAAAACTTTGGCAAGAAGGAAGTTGTGCAATGTAAGACGAGTGTGACCAGATCCTACATCGCATTAGTCATTCCATCACACCGGACACGTCACTTACTGCAAACAGAAGACGACGCGCCTTCAGAATGAATCAATATGACTCATTTCGCACATGTTTTCGAAGTAATACACGTTTATATTCAGGAGATCCTGAGATTTCCACTAACCCATGTAACATACTTCTATAAAACATGGAATCTAGCAGAGTAATAGGAAAACAAAGCAGCATCTTTTAAGTACTTCTAGTAATACTTTTCTTCTTTCCACATTCCTTTTCTGTCCAAGTATTTAGCTTAAATACAGTAGCTAGTCACAGAAGAAGCAAATATAGGATCAAAAGTAAAGTTGATGATTAAGAAATATTAGATATGGATCGTATGAAGAGACGAAGAGGAAGGCGGAAATGAGAGAAGATTTGATTGCTGGGTTTGCAGTAAAGAGCCTCCCCCTTGGCAGATAACTATGAACAAATGAATATATTATCTGCGATTCTTGAAATAACTATTCTTGTGGCATCTGTACTTAATGTGGAAGCTTCTCCAACTTTATAATTCATACTAACACAAGTCTGATTCCCGGAATGAATGTGCAGTTTTATCATGCTTCTACAGGAACTGGGTGTGTGTTTTTGGAATAGCTTCAGTGAGCCACGGTAATATGTTTTGACCGCTTTAGCACAAATATAGAGGGGAAAGTAATCCAATTGTGTAACTTTATTCCACGGTAAAATATTAATTTTTACCTATTTCCGCTGTATTTTTTGTTAAGAAAAATACACTGTTCTTTTATGAAAGTACTCGTGTTTTATTCACTGCTTTTTATAGTATTTTTGGTCCAAGGAAAATACTAATATTTTACCCGCTATTTTTTTTTTCGTTTATAAATATATTGATGGAAAGTGATCGACAAACCATTGATATACTATTAAGAAATGCTCAAGCAACAACCGTGCGTCATTCAGAATAGCTGCGATTTTTTGTCTTTTGTTTGCCCTAATATTCTTAAGTAGTTGCCATGCTCTAGGAATGCTGAGTATATGAACTGTGACTTGATAATGACTATTAATAATAATCAATCTTGAAGGGGGAAGGTTAACCGTAACGCTACGTCCATGTGAGAAAACTTTAAGGCTGACTGCCAGCTACGTTCATTTCTAACCCACACCATCTGGATATGCTAAGGTTCGCAAAGTATCCAGGTTTCGACTAGGCAGCTACCGATACTGCGCTTCTTATAACCAATAAAACTCTCCGCGTAACCGAAGTCTGTTAGCGGCTCGGTCGAGAGCAGGGTTGCAGCGTTGCGGTTTCTCTACAATAAACTCACATCTTTACCGAGTATAATTCCAGTTCAAACAAGTCACAATTTTAATCTAAGTGCACATGCAAGAAATATCACGATCACCAATATCATGAACCTTATAAAAGTGAGCCATTTAGCCCGTTTCTTCAGCATTCCTGTGACGAATCAGAACACAGAGTAGGCTATATTCGTACATCGCCACGGGCGCCAAGACGTCTCTTAAAGATAGGCTATTAAAAATATTGGTATGCAAGATAGCGTAAATTTAATTGTATGGACTGAAATATCGGGTGATCTCCCAAATACAAGTATAATCCTTAAGCGAGGTCGTGAATATGCAACTCACGACCCGCCCAAGGTTTATTAGGCAGGATTACTACAGTGGTTTGCCTACTGACTTCAGAAGTATGGGAATGAAGGACGTCACAGAACACCAAGTCCTGTGGGCGAAAGACAAATTCCTCCATTTCTCACTCCGGGAATCGAATCACTGACCGCTGAGTTGGGAAGCGCAAGCGCTATCTACATAGCAACATCAGCAGATTAATAAATAATTGAAGGGCTAAGTGGATGAAGGGAGTATATTACATTTGTTTTAAATATGGGTTTTCTCAATGTATGATGGTGGTATGTGTCAAGTTAACTTCTGAAACTTATCATATCATTAAAAAATATCTGTTATTGAACATTTTAGAAAGCTGAGACAAGTTTCAGAAGTTAGCTTGACACATACCACTATCATCCGTTGAGAAAATTCAAATCAAGAAATATGTCACATACTCCCTTCATCAACTTAGCTCTTCAATTGTATGTAATTCATCATATAGCCATCGCCGTAGGTCAATTGGCTAAGGCGCTTGTCTGCTGATCCGGAGTTGCGTTCAGGTGCAGGTTCGATTCCCGCTTGGTCTGATTACCTGGTTGAGTTTTTCTCGGAGGTTTTCCCAAGCCTAAGACGAATTGCAGGTAATCTATCATGAATCCTCGGCCTCATCTCGCTAAATACCATCTCACTATCGTCAATCCCATCGACTCTAAATAACCTAGTGGTTGATACAGCGTCGTTAAACAAGCAACTAAAAACTCATCTTAATATTCAAAATCCGTAATTTTCTCGCTTTCTTATTTTGTAGATTGGAAATATGACACAAAATGGTGTCTTTCCCATGCTCAGTCAGATAACAGATAGGTACTGAATTACCTTTAATGGTACTCGCTTTTCACCAAAGTTTTACCCTAGATTATATATACCCAGATAGGTCGGCCTTATAGGCTTTGACGTTAACAACTTTAGTCAGGTTTACTACGCTGCCATCTAGTTCTTACATAAGATGTCACGTCATAATTCCCATTTAAATTGCATTAGCGACTATACTGCCATGTCGTGTTCGTTTACGGCGGACGGGTTGCGATCCTGGCGGTTGTTCTCTTCAAAGTGCTGCCGATTTTAACATACCGATGAGTTATCTGTTACATATATGATCTAGGGTTTTAATTAACTCTTAATTAGGTAAGATATTCTGAATACAAATTTTTCGATTTTCACCGGTGAAAATGAAAGATGAGTTGTGCTTAAGTTTGAGTGACGACTCCAAATACGGTCCTAATACTTATTTAATTTAAATTTATAAAATAAAAGAATGCTTTTGATTATATTATTACATGACCTTCTTAAGACAACGCAAGGAAAATATGAAATATGAGATAATTCATTCTCTATGGAAGGGAGAAAAATCTTTACTTCCGCGATTCGAACCTTGGTGCTTTTGAGTTGTAACGTAAACGCCACGGCTTCAGTTGCAGGGAAGGAAGATCTTAAAATATCTTAGAAATAATTTATCTTTTAAAATTATGAGCTATAAACGAAATATTTCGTAAAAATATTCAAGAGAAGAGTTCGCTTGGCATGTATAGCATGAGCTTCATATTACAGCATATTTCAGAGCGTCCTTGAAGAGCCAGCTGGTATGTCATTCAGATGGTTTTATGTGTGACATAGCTCTACGCTATTTACTAGATTCTGGTGTTTGGGAGGGCTCATTAGAGAGAACGCCGAGGCTATGGAATGTCACTCCGGCACCAGAACACCACACAAAGTGAATTCAAGCGTCCCTCGACTGTGCAACCTCTTCTAACCACACCTAAGCGCATTTCACACGTCGCTCCTAGACCCGATTCAATTCGAGCATATAAATGCAATTTAGTCATCCTTGAGAGACGAGAGTTGGCAAGTTTGAAACTATTCTCAACTCTAATACGTAATTCGAAAATTTTATCTATTCATAATCCATTTGCGAAGTAGCTAACAATTGGATACAGAAGTTCATAGTGTGCGCTTTCTAGCCAGCTAGCTTGTAAACATGTTAAATTATGTGTAATACTATTTACAGAAAGATAATCATGTTCCAATTAATGTGTTTTATTTAATACTGAAAATTCTGATATGTATAATTTAAAAATTGTAAACCTCATAATTCAGTTTCTAAGGAAACATTTTACACTCACTAAGTTTAATTGTTTTATAACACTAAATTTAATTCTTTTATAAAACTTTGTCCATATGGCAACCCTTTAATAAGGAAAGTTTGTAGCAATAAACTACTTTATATATATATAAATTAATTACTGATTGACAAGTATGATTTAAGTTTTCAAAACAGCTTTTCCTCAGAAATAAGACCACGATCTCTTTAAAAAACAAAGTTTTAATTTGAACTTATTTAATTTCTTATGACGAAGTAAGTATTTAACGGTTTTTTACACTTAAATCTACCTTCATCTTCAGGTAGAGAAATCTACATGTATATTACTTGTTTTGTTTTATATTTTAGTTCCTTTTTCACTTTTTTATTAGGAAAACTACAACGCTACTGTAGTATATATTCCGATACATATGTGGAAAGTGCGTTATTACAGATTCGAGGAAAAGTTTCTGTTTCCGAGATTCTGTAATGGACTTACCACGTGCATTACATACTATTTTCAGATGATCGTCATTTAATATAATGAAAATAAATCAATTAATTAATATCTTAACTTCATATATTAAACACAAATGTTAAAACGACGCAATTTATTTCTTGAGCGATAAATCTATTAGGGCGATTTTGATTTTGTTGCTGTGACATATTATAACTTTTCTATGTGGAGATGTACTGTAAACATAAATAGTTTTTTGTTTTTGTTTTTATGAGTCTGTATTTTAATTAATCAGTCATGGATGATATTGTTCTCAAAGAATCAGAATTGGAAGAAATACAACTGAGTAAATTGAAAGTTGTAGATTTAGAAACTGAAGAAGATCAAGATAGTGGAGAGACATGGAAAATCGACTGGGGTCAATGATTCCTGAAAGTCTAGAGTGAGGTGCGAAAATAGATGTAGGCCTACGAATTTCTATTTCAGAAAATGCCTCAACTTCTTGAATTATTTTGGCGATTGTTTGAAAAAGACAAGTTATGTACAGTTATATTACCGGTTGTTCTGTATGGCTGTGAAACTTGGACTCTCACTTTGAGAGAGG